>NC_080835.1:12510430-13785430 GCF_030435755.1 Ochotona princeps | reverse complement strand
TCAAATTCTAAAATTCATATATATATATATTTGTATATGTGATATATGTTATGCATCTATAATATATATTTCTGCCAAAATGGTGAAAACATTTATTACGTCTTTTTTTTTGTTTAGAAATATTAAAATGACCAAATGGTACTTGTAGACATATAATATAAATTGTAATATTTCTTGTATCTAGTCCTCAATATGTAAATTTTATTATTCTTTAAATTATTTTAAATATTCTTATATTGCAATAATATCTGCATCACAGTGGACTTCTGTTTCATGAAATAAGAGTTTCTATGTTTTGAAATGTCATCTCTAATAATATTTTTAATATATTTATTTTTAGTTGGAAAGGCAGATTTACAGAAAGGATATACAGAGAGAAAGATCTGCTATCAACTTGTTCACACCCCAAGTGGCCACAATGGCCAGAGCTGAGCCGATCTGAAACCAGGTGCCAGGAGCTTCCTCCGGGTCTCCCACGCAGGTGCAGGGTCCCAAGGTTTTGGGGCTTCCTCGACTCTCTCCCAGGCCACAAGCAGGGAGCAGGATGGGAACTGGGAGATCTGGAAAATGAACCGGCACCCATGTGTGAATCCCAGCGCCAGCAAGGTGAGGATTAGCTAATTGAGCCATTGCACCTTGCCCTCTAATTATAGTTTTAATTCAGATCTATGCTACACATTATTTCATTAAATGTATAAATAATAAAATATGCATTGGAGCATTACTATAAATTCATGAACTAATTTTCAATTGACCGACTACACTCATACTCTCAAAATTAAAAAATATCCCTAGTGTTGCATTTTGTGACAAAATAATTTGTTATTTAGTAACTTCCTCACTGTCTCTTTCACATCTTTGTTTCTGAGACTGTAGATCAGTGGGTTCAGCATGGGGATGACCACTGTGTAAAAGACAGAACCTACCTTGATCATGAGCCACGAACTCTTGGAATTAGGAACACAGTAAAGAAAAAGGATGGACCCATGGAAAATAGTGATGGCAGTCAGGTGGGAGGCACAGGTGGAGAAGGCTTTGTGGCGCCCTCCAGTGGAAGGCATTTTCATGACAGTGATAAAAATGAAAACATAAGAAGTCAGAATTATCATCAAACTACTGATTTCATTGAAGGTGGCAGAGACTAAAATGATCTTCTGACTGATGGAGGGATCAGAGCAGGACACAGCAACAATGGCAGCATGTTCACAGATAAAGTTATTGATGAATTTAGTCCCACAAAAGGATAGAGTCAGCAAGAAGTATATAAATGTTAAAGAACACACTAAACTCCAAGAATAAGACGCAGCCACCAGCAAGCAGCAGAGCTTCTGAGACATCACCACGGTGTACAGCAGAGGATTACACACGGCCACGAAGTGGTCATAAGCCATGACCGCCAACAGGAAGGTTTCTGTAATCACAAATATACAAGCAAAGAAGAACTGAAGAATGCATCCCGGAAAGGAGATGGTTCTGTCTTCCACAACCAGGTTTTCCAGTAGTTTGGGTGAAACTACCGTAGAATAACATAAATCCACAAAGGACAAGTGACTGAGGAAAAAGTACATGGGGGTGTGGAGTTTGGGATTGATCCTGATGATCAGAATCATGCCCAGGTTCCCCAGCACAGTGACCGTGTAGACGGTCAGGAACACCAGGAACAGGGGCAGCTGCAGCTCCGGGTATTCTGAGAATCCAACCAGGACGAAGGTGACTCCAGCGCTCTGATTTTCATGGATCCTTAATACAAAGTAGCGAAGTTAATCCTCCAGAGAAATAAGAACTGATATTTGAATTGGAATAGGACACAAACATTCAAAGACATAAGATATGTTTATTCCAAAAAATACTAGGATTCCACTGTTTAAAAAATTCAAAAGTTAGTGTTTAGTTCATTATCAACACAATTTGCTTCAGGATAACAATCTAACCTCTTTGTCTAATTCCAAAATTAGCCAAAACAATTTTGTTTGGTGAAAATACATCACTTTTGACATTTTCTTCAGTATCAGCTGTTAAAATATAATTAATTTAGAACAATTAAATGCTTAAGAATTCTAAACAACACTATATGTTGAATTTCTCACATTTGCTGAAAGCCTGTCTCCCTGCTATTCTGTCTTACAATGTTCAATTATACCATCTACCATTATAAAAATTAATCATTGATTCTGGTTTCATACACATTCGTGCTTTTAACACGCCATTATCATATACAGCATATTATCAGTTACAAATATAATTCTCACTGTTAGTCACCTTCTCAGAGATTATAAGGCCCTAGTGGATAAGGGTCAGTTTTTGATATTTCCTCCTGGCCAGAACATTGATTTCTTTTCGGAGTGAGTGCCCAAGCAGAAGGCTAAGATTTAGTATGGATGCAAGAGCATAGCCTTTCTAAGTTGAACTAAGTAGACCTGGGGGCACTTCAAAGTATGGACATGCTTTCTCCTAAAAAGACCATTCTAAGTCAGTGTTATGCCCACAAACAAAAGAACTTAACCAACTCACCTAAATACGGAAGTGCTTGAGTGATTCATTTACTAAAGAATCCTTTGCCAAGGCTAATAATCTCCAAATACGCCCCTACTTAGTTACTAAATAATAAAAACAGACCTAGAAGCGATAGGAAGAGCTCACACTATATTTCATTAACTAGTTCCTCTGTTACCTTTTCTGTTATCAAGAACATCTCAATAAAGCATAGATCGTGTCATTCTTAAAAACGTAATCTTTTCACAACACAGCTTCATAACTATGTGTCATCTGTGGAAAAGAAAAGGCAAGGGAATAATACATTGTAAAATCAGATACAACTTTAGGGAAACAAAGATTAGCGTCACGGGAAATGTTGAAAACAGCATAGAAAATATCTAAGGATTATCCCAAGTGAGAAACAAAGACAGCAGAGTGTTGACACCAACTCCCATGTTGTTGACTAAGGTTTGTCTGGATCAATTCACTAAAGTATTCCAATTGCTTTTGGGAATAGCAAACTTCTGAACCTCTGGAGAATTTTTTCAGCAAGAAGATGATTTGGATAGGAGATTGTAATGTCATTCAGTGCTGCTACTTGTTATTTAAGGCTACAAATGACTTCAAATAATGCCTTATGGCAAGGAATATTTACTGTTTTAAATAACGTAGGAAGGTGAGGGAATCTGAAGTGCACAGTTCTGGTTCTGATCAGTTTGCTGTCAAGTTTTGTTTAGAGCAATAACATTGTCAAGGCTACATCGGAATGGAGAGTTCACTTCCAAGGTTATCGGCATGGCTGTTGGCAAACTGAGTTACTCACTGAGGGCAAACCTGAAAAATCAGTTCCTTGTAATGTGGACTTCTCTAAAGGAGAGATCTCAGAAAACACACAAAATGGGAGTTGAGGCAGTTTCAGCACAACATCTCAGTAACGTATTTTCACTTCTGTCTTCTGCCTTGAGGTGGATCACAGGACAAAACAGAAGACTATGCGGTCACATGGAACAGGTCTTCGGTTTTCTATGTTCTGAGCACTGACATATTAAAGCTTTACTAACCCCTAAAGGGCAGCCTTTCCAGATCCCAATACTTCTTAGAGATGGCAAGCTATGCCTGTGACCACTTTCTTTCTTAAGCTCTCAAATTCCAAGCCACAATACTCTTTCCTTGGTCAAACGTAGTGCCTGGTACTAGAGAGCCAGGGAAATCTTCATTATCCTGCCTTTGTTACTATTATTGACACTAGTCAGAGCTCAGTCTGCGTACCCTGCGTGCCAGTTCCCTCCTGTGGTACCACAGTGAAGGACCCTGCTCACACTCCTCCTTACCCCCTTCTCCGTGTCTGTCTGTAAAACGTGTCATCTCTACTCCTTGCATCTATGAACATACCACTGCCTTTGCATTAGTCACTTCCACATCTGCACACCTTTCTGTACCAGACAAAAAGAGCATCTGCTTATATTTTATGCAACTGTAGTATAGTTACAGGAAGAAAAAACTATTTAGTGCCATTTTAAAGATGAAATGTTAGTGTAAAATTCTAACCTGTAATGACCCCGTCCTCTCATCATGAAAAAAAAAAAAAAACCAAAACATTCAAGTCATCCCAATCATCCCAAGAGTTCATGCATGTGCTTTATTTAGCTACAGCATCATGCTGAAATTAACATTTTATCTTCCAAGTCACTGACTGATAAGCATGAGGCAACACATACTTACCTAACTGTAGATTTTCAAGCCCAATTCTTCTTAACCTATGAAATTAGGCATGTTATCTTTAATAAAATCATAAATATATTCTACCTGTATTACTGCCACAGGATATTAATCACAAAGATTGAGACCAGTTGAATTTGGAAAAGTCTACATGATATGTGAATGCCAGAAGACAAAAATTCATTAGTGGTCACGTTCATGTTCGTCTACCAGAACCATAGTGAGCAGAATTCAAAGCTGTAGTGCTACAGTCAGACACCACACAGTAGACATGTGTAAAGTCAGTGTACTCGAATATGATATAAACTCCTAGCTTTGGGCACTACAAGCTACCTCAAGTTACCAGTCACCATGGCGGTGTCACTTTAACATGCTGCAAAACATATCATCAAACACTTTGGTTTCCATAATAAAGTTGCATGTGTTACATATGATCTACTTGAGATGTAATCTCTGATAGATCACCTCATCACTGAGAAATATAGGACACTTGTTCAGGGTCTTGGAAAAACAGATGCTATTGATTCATAAAATATCTATAGTCCCGTGATTATAAATTATATTAAGGTTTGAATCTTGAATTCTGAATTTTCTATTACAAGTTGTCTAGGGCATTCAGTAGAATAGTATTTCTTCTACCCTAAATTCTTGTGATTAATGAAGCTCCCTTAGCAATATGATGCAAGAAATTATTCAATGCTTCAAGCCATTTCATTCCGTGAGCATTTCATTACAATTATCAACTGGATGATTTAAGCAAACATGGTGCCACTGCACATCACCAAAGCTTGGAATCAGGATTTTGTTGACATGATGTCTAGTACTGTCTTCAACACTAAATATGACCACATGTCTACATTTCAAGGATTATTTATACAATATTATTAAATAAGCTTATCTTAAGGTAAATATATACCAACTTGTAATAGTCAAAACAAAAACAATTCTAAAAGCATCAATGAATAAAAGTACATTTGATATGTTGCTGGGGACTTTCACCTCTCACACCAGTTCCAACTGCCTACTGGTTTACAGAGAGAAAGATCTTCCATCTGCTGGTTCAATCCCCAAGTGGCCTCAATGGCCAGAACTAAGTCAGTTTGAACCCAGGAGTCAGGAGCTTCTTTCATATCGCTCATGTGAGTGCAAGGTCCCAAGGCTTTGGGCTGTCCTCTACTGCCTTCTCAGGCCACAGTTGGGAAGATGGATGGAAATCGGAGCAGCTGGAACACAAACCAGCACCCATATGGGATCCCGGTGCATGCAAGGCAATGATTTAGCCACTAAGCCATCCCACCAGGCACTAGTATGCATTTCTTGGAAGCAGTAGATTATGGACCAGGTAGTTTTCCTCCACACATGTGAGATATATATGGATAAATAGTCCAAATTCCCAACCCTTGGCTTCATCCTGATGTCATCATGGATAATGCTATCCCATCACTTCCTATTTCTCTCTTTGCTTTTGAAGTAAATGATAAATATATGATTATTCAAAGTTAGTTGGAAATTAATGGATTTATCTCATCCCCATTGTAGCCAGCAGCACAAAATGTGTAGTAGATGCAATAAGGTAAAAAGTAAAGAATGAGAATGTGCATAAAACCGTAGATAAAATCCACTTAATCACAATCAAACACATAAAAACAGGACCAAAACCCAAAGAAGGAAGAATACGTACACAGAGCTAGTAGCAAACAAAGTTTTCTGAACCTGTGAATAACCTTTGAATAATATTCATGTAAAGCATATAACAGCCATAAACAAACATTCACCTGACATTGAAGCACTTAAATTTGATGAGCAAAGATGCATAAACACCCTGGAAGGGTCAGTTACCTTACATATTAGTAGTGAATTTAATGTTCACCTCCAGCAATGAACAGACCCGCTGGACAGAAAAGCAGCAAAACACAAGTGCAAGCAACTAAACTCCAGACAGATTAATTTGCTAATAAGAGAGCATTTTTCTTTTTTGCAAAGCTGTGAATACACAAGCTCCCCAACAGTATGTGAAGAATTCTCATGGATTTTTAAAAGTATCACTTCAAGTTTCTTTTTTGTATGTTTTAAAATATATTTTTGACCTCAACAGAATAAGACCAGAAAGTGATACTGGAAGTAATTTTGAAAATTGAACTAATCCAGAGTGTATATGGAGAAGAATCTGTGGCAAATATGAAATGTATTTCTGTCTAAAGTAAGTCACAAGGAATGTTTACCTACATTATAAGATGCAGACTTCTTTTTTTATCACTTTTTAATAATCTTACTTAGTTGATTAGGGTGCAAAGGGTCAAGGGCTACAGGGTGAAAGTGGGTAATACCATTGTTTCCATACTAATACTATCATTTTAAGATACAGACTCTATTGGGAGATTATTGCAAATTATTTTGATTACTAAATACAGCAAACTCTATTTTCTGATTTTAAATGAATCATATTTGCATGCTATAAACAAGAAAAGCAAGATCACGTGGTAAAGCAGACATTATCTGGATAAACATAGTTTTGTTAAAACTACAGTGGGTGAGAATACACTTGAGAGCTTATGAACCTCCTGACTGTCTCTTTCACGTCTTTGTTCCTGAGACTGTAGATCAGGGGGTTCAGCATGGGGATCATGACTGTAAACAGCACAGTGGACACTTTGATCAGGAGCCCTGAGCTTTGGGAGTTGGGCACACAGTAGAGAAGGAGGATGACCCCATGGAAGATGCAGATGGCTGTCAGGTGGGAGGCACAGGTGGAGAAGGCTTTGTGGAGTCCACCCTTGGAAGGCATCCTAGTGATGGTGACAACGATGAATACATAGGAAGCAAGGATGATCAGGAGGCTGCACGTCTCGTTGAACGTCGAAATGATTAAACATGCCATCTGGCTGAAGGAGGGGTCTGAGCAAGATAGCGAGAGGACGACTGAGTACTCACAGCCAAAGTGATTTATGACGTTAGATCCACAGTAGGATAACACAGAAAGAGAGCAGGTGAGTGTCAGGGAGCAGAGTGCACCCCATGTGTAGGTCGCAGCTACCAGGAGAGCACAGAGCCTGCGAGACATAGCAACAGTGTAGAGCAGTGGGTTACATACAGCCACAAATCGGTCATAGGCCATCACAGCCAGCATGAACATTTCTGTGATCACAAATGCACAGATAAAGAAAAATTGTGTCATGCATCCATTGAAGGAGATGCTTCTGTCTTCCACAACCAAGATTTCGAGCAATTTGGGTGTAAATACACTGGAGTAACACATATCCAGAAAGGATAAGTGGCTAAGGAAGAAGTACATGGGTGTGTGGAGTTTGGGATTGATCCTTGTGACCACAATTATGCCCAGATTTCCCACAAGAGTGACTGTGTAAATGACAAGGAAGACCAGAAACAGGAGTGCCTGGAGGTGTGAGTATTCTGAGAACCCTAACAGGATAAAGGTACTCACAGAGCTCTCATTTCTCTTATCCAATGATCATAGCCATTCATTTAAAAAGGAAAGTGGACGTGAAAAGAGATAGCGAGAGAGAGAGAAAAGGAAAGAAAGAAAATATTGAAATGGATGAAGGAAAAGAGAGAAGAAAGAGGATGGAGAGGGAAAGTTAAAGAATGAAAGGAAATCAATTGATCACTGGTCCTGGAAACAACGTGAGATGGTAGGAGGGAGGCCAACTCTTGGAAGACCAATGACCTCTGTATATCTGAACCCTCTGCTTCTCTTTGGAGTATCTCCTAATAACTTATTGTCCTCTTTGTGGTGAACAATTAGGCTTATCATTGAGTACTTTAGTGTCCATACCTAGAAGAAAATTGAATATTGTTTATTAAGCTTAAAAAGAAAGATCAAGGAGCGTGGGTAGGGTGGGAGTGAGGCAAGGAGAAAATGAAGAGCATTGTATTCTTTGAGTTCTGTCTGAGAAGTGTATTGACTCTACCCAGGATAACTAATTCAAAACAACATCTGAAAAGTAGTGCTTGCTGATGTGATTAGTTGATGTGTGTCATCTTTAAGTGTGTGTATGTGGATCACTGAAAATACTGTGATAGATGCAATTGATTTGTGACCAAGCAGATAGTGCAAAGTCAGGGTAGGAATGAGCAGTCCTACGATCATGGCAGAGGAGCTTTAGAGAAAACATTTTAAATCATGAATAACAATATAGTAATGTGGAGATAGAGGATGTAACCTATTGGGAAGTCCCAGTCCTTAATGTACCAAATTGTTACCTACTCTAAGCATGCCTCCATTATAAAAGACTTCCAGAATGTCTACTTAAAATTATCTATAACCTAACTAGAAATTCACTAGTAGTGGCATTCTCTCAAGCACATACTTACACATGACTATTTAGACTGCTCAGTGATAGGAAATTGCCAGCCAAGAGAGTTCTCTTGGGATATTCTTGAACGCTTCCCATTGGTTCTCCTCTGCTAATTTGTACAACCTGTTTCCAGTAATTGGTTTTAAAGAGAGAAAACAGAAACCATAAATTTTAGCAATAAGATAATGAAACATAGACAATTTAGTGCAGAAAGTAACTCACATGATAGCAAAATCTTATGATTTTCATATAAGAAGTACAGCATGGTGGTCATTGGGATTGGCAGATTTGATGCTAGAGCATGGTGTGCCCCTACAAGGTTAAGAACTGTAGCAGTTCTGATATGTACAAACAACATCGTTAAAGCCTTTGAGCCTCCATATCTATTTCCACATCAGTATTCGCTAAAAAAGACATATGCCATTTGCCTGAAAGGCAGAAATACGGAGAGAGAGCCAGAAAGAGACACTAAATTAAGTTTCTGTTTTGTAAGTCAACAAGTGTTGGAATTAAAAATTGCGTATGCTTCAGCCTAAAAGCAGTGAACGACAGGAAGGCATTGCCAACTCAGGTCGGGTGGTGCGATCGCTCCGTGGCTAAATTCTCTCCTGGCATCTGTCAGGATCCCATACAGGTGCCGGTTCATGTCCCTGCTACTCTAGTTCCCATCCAGCTCTCAGCTTGTGACCTGGGAAATCAGCAGAGGATGGCCCAAAGCCTTGGAACCCCGCACCCATGTGGGATCCAAAAGACATCCCTGTCTGAATAGGCTCAGCTTGGCCGTTGAGGCCACTCGGGGAGTGAACCAGCAGATGGCAGATCTTTGTCTCTCGATGTAAATCTGCCTTTCCAATAAAATAAATAAAGAAATCTTTAAAAATGTCAAGCCAACTCTGGCTACCACATCATTTCCAGATCACAGTACCTCGTTCAAGTCTTAGCTAATCCACATACTTTCGCTCCAGCTTTCTACTGACATACCTAAAGACAACAAATGACAGCCCAAGTGGTTGGGTTCCTCACACCACACTGAAGACCTGGATGAGGTTCTGTTTCCCAACTTTGACCTGTGTGTTGCAGTCCTTTGGGGAACAAACCAGCAGTTGCAAGATGCATACCTCCTTTTTTTGTTTTTTGTTTTGTTTTTGCCTGTTTTTCTTATCTCTCTGCACTCTGCCTTTCAAATAGAGTGCTTGGTATGATAGCACAGGAGGTTAAGCCACAAACCTGTAATACCAACATCATATGGGGGCACCTGTTTGTGCCACGGATGCTCTATTCATGCCCCAGTTCTCTGTCAATGCTAAGGGAAGTTGTTTGGACCCATGCCACTATGTGGGAGAGACTCAGGTGAAAATCACCCTGGCTTCAGCTTGTCCAAGTTGCTGGCCATTGAGGTCATTAACGATGGAGGAGCTCTCTGCCCCACCCTCTCTCTAGCTCTGATGCTCAAAATAAGTTAATCCATCTTTAAAAAAATAAACATTTTTAAAATCTGATTCTGGAGATGGATGTGGGTCATCAATAGACAGTAATGTTATTTTGTACAAAACTGAGAACTGGCACAGTTTTGGAGTGGCCTACAACAAATGATGGCCTAGGCACAAATCCAGCACTGCTATTAATCCAAGGCACCTGGTGTCAGCTATACATCACACTTTCCACTAGGTTTCAGAGCAGGTCTCCCTTTCCTGAAATGTATTTGGCCATTTTTACGGAGGAAAAAGGTCTTTAAACTCAAGGATATCATTCTCTTTCTTGTGTCATAGACATGCAGCTTCAGACCTTGGAGACAAGGTCTAGCTTCTGTAGGGAAGCAAGACTGAACCTTTCCATGAGCGAATGTTCCAGAAACTGGATTGTGTAAAGAATCGTGGCAGCCTGGCAGGAAGGAGGTGACTTTCCAGGATGATTCTGAGTCAAGAAGAACATAAACTTTGATGACGCTGCTGTATGTGAAAATCTCTCATCATCCTCATATGTTTTCTCTAGTATTCTCAGTTCCCTCCGCTAAAGCTCTTATTCTCACATCTGATTATCCCTCTTCAGATCTCTTTGACATAGCAACAATTCACAATAACACTCATTGTGGTCAAGTTCATAATTAAACACATATTAAAATTTTCTGTATTATATGTAATAAAGTATCCATTTCCATTTCTAGAATCCAAAGAAGAAAAAAATTTTTGATTTATTCTCTTTTACAAAATATTTTCTAGTGTTTCCAGTCCCTTTACAAAGACCTCTTGTTTTTTTTAACTGATCACTTCTACTTTGTTTTTAATTTATGATATTTGTTTTGTTTTGTTTTTCAATCATGATGTTTTCTAGGATTATTGCTTAAAAATAATAACCAAAAGACAAAACCATTATCCAAGAGAATTCCATTCAGGCCAAGAAGAAATGAACTAAGAAAGCTGCTTTTACTTGCTTTATAGCTCATAATTTAGATTTTTTACTTAATTATCGGAAAGGAATCGGGTTAATACAGTGGCATACCAAACTTTGTGCACAGTTTATTGGTAAGTTACACACCCCATGCTTATGCATTTACAACTTTTGACAAAGTTAATGGTTGTGGACTGACTACTCCACTTTGTGTGTTGCTTGGTTCCTGTTTACCCACTAAGTCCTCTTTGACTTTTCATGGTAATTACACATCTTACTTGAATTCTGGACTCTGTCTGCCTTTGAACTTTCACTGTAACTTCTCTATCCATCAATGTCATCAACCACTGCATTTTTCCATACTCTGTTATGATCTAAACACAACCTTTATCAAATATTTCATCATTGCAATTCCAAAGGAAGGCTCAGATCATTTAAATACACTGTAATTTATAAGAGCCAAGAACTACAGCAATCAGAATGAATTCAGTTAATTTACACATGTTCCTCCCCCACGTATGTCACAAATCATTTTGATTGCAAGATCAGTATCTTATACTTAGAAATTTACAAATAAAAGGCAGATGCATGAATATGTGAAATATTACCATTATTGCTATAATACTATTTTGTGATAGTTTAGAAAAAATGATCATTGTATTATTTGAAACTAATTAAACTTTTAAAAGACTAGAATCAAATGCGTCCATGGTGACACCATTAAAACACAAAAACAAATGACCTGGTTTGTATGTTTGGATGCTTTACTTCTAAAAGCCACATGCATGGATTTCACAACGTTACATAATCCTCATTTTCCCATTGCTTTCTCAACATGGTCTAGTACTTTCTTGCAATGTTTGTATAGTCTCAGTTGATGGCTGTGGAAAGCTAGCGAAGAAAATTTGTTGTTGTTGTTGTTTTTAACTCCAATGTTGCTTCTGCTCCCTCCTACAATCACCACTGGTCATACTAGTCCTTTCAAGTCTGTGATGAATTCTGCCCTTCTTCAGCTCCGAATACAACATTTTTAGGGTTTTTAAATAGAACTCTATTAGAAAACACATCAAAACAAAGTTTTTCGATCCCAGTGTGGTAGCCTAGTGGCTAAAGTCTTTGTCTTGCATGTGCCAGGACCCCATATGGACACCAGTTCATATCCCAGCGGCCATGCTTCCCATCCAGGTCCCTGCTTGTGGCCTGGAAAAGTAGTCAAGGATGGCCCAAAGCCTTGGGATCCTGCACCTGCATGGGACACCCAGAGCAGGCTCCTGGCTCCTGGCTTCAGATCTGCTCAGCTCCAGCTGTTGTGGCCACTTAAAGAGTGAATTAGTGGACAGAAGATCTTCCTATCTGTCTCTCCTCCTGTCTGAATATCTAATTTTCCAATAAAAAATAAAGCAAGTCTTTTTTTTAAGGTTTTCTACATGCATTTTTATAACATCCTGTGAGAAATTGATATATTTTTGTAAGTGTAGTATTCTATACATAGCAGTATTTAAGAATTGTATCCTATAAAACATTTGTTTCCTTCTAGGTCATTGAAATGACAGTTTTCCTCTCAGTGTATTATATAATGTCATAGTTCAATGACAGCAATCTTAGAAAGCTCTCCCAAGAAAATCCGAATCATCACATTATTTATAACACATAGAGCACATTTGCCATTTTATGTATGTATTTATGCATGTGCCAAGTTTCTTAGGTGAATTAATTACGTTTTCATGAGGATAAATTTATATATAACATTTCATATAAAACCACATGTGAGCCTAAGGCCATTTAAGAACAACGGTTTGAATTGAACCCCAAATCCCAGGAAACGATGGGAATAAAGTCTAGCACCTCAAAAACACACACTCATTTTGAAATTATGTCACAATTTTTTCCTCCATTAAGATGAGAAGGAAAACACGCCCAACACTGAAACGACTCACCAAATGCTGAGTTTTCCTGGTACACATTTCTACTGAGGGGCACCTTGCTATTCTTTGTAAATCGCTTGCACAGTGTCTCTTCAACATTAAGCTTTCCTTCTATATTTATATGCTTCTAGATGTCTTTATAGGCAATGAGGGATGCTTACAAAATGCTACTTTATAAAGGTGGGAACTAGGGACAATTCTTCCACTGTCCGCGCGTTTCACAGGGAGCAGAGAGAAACAATTGAGGATAAGACACACCTTGAATCTACATCCTATAAACAGGCTGTATGCTCTGCGTCTCACTGCTTCACTTTGGGGACAGAATCCCTAGAGAAACCTCATGTTTTAATGGCAAGAGACAGAGTAATTGGAGAAAATCTTTACTATGACAGAGAATGCACTATCTTCATAATTATATTCATAATTATTTTTGAACTTCATGTCTTAAATATATTACTTCTCCACAGATGTTTTATTTCTAAAAATCATGGGACAAAGTACCAATCTTCTGCTGATACGTGTGTATCAAGAGTGACAAAATGTGAGAAGTTAAGATAACATCATAGACTTTGTCTCAAATAACTTATCAAGTATTTTTTAAAAACTAAAAAATCACACTCAGGGGTTTATCTATGCTAAAGTTATAATAAATTATATGTTATCTGTAATAAAATTATTAAGGAAACCAGTTTTCAAAAACATTTTAAAGCTAAGCCAGCTTAAATAATTTTTCTCAAAATTTATTTTATTTCTATTTGAAAGACAAGAGAGAGGTTTAGATCTGCTGATTCACTTCCCAAGTGGCCTGAGTGGTGACCGAGCTGACCTGAATCCAGGAGACAGGAGCTTCCTTCAATTATGACACATGTGTACCAAGGCCCAAAGGCTCCGAGTCGCCCTTTGCTGCTTTCCCAGGCCACAAGCAGACAGCTGGAGTTTGCGCAGTTGAGATGTGAACTACAAATAAGGATACTGGTGTTGCAGGGAGAGCCTTTACCCACTACATCACAGCACCGGCCGCAGTTTTTAAGCAATGTTAATCAATTTTGTGTGGACTTATTCACTTTTCCCCGAACCCATGACTGATGACTTGTGATTTTGCGGTTCTACAGGAAAAGATGTAACTTCCTCACTCCCTGATTCTGAGGTTAGCCGCTTCATGTATTCTGAACCATGAAGTAGATAAGTGGAATCCACACAGGGAAACGTGCTTGCATTATTGGCACAGTCCATTGTGACGTGGCTTTCAACAAAGACCTCTCTTCAGTTGTACTTAAAGATCAAATACCAACAGGCATGTAGACAGAAGGTGAGTTTGGAAAGTTAGCCTAGGATGAACACCCAGTTGTCCCAACTCTTCTCAATACAGCTAGTAAAGAATGGCACTAAATGGAGATGTTTGCATATCATTGTATAATATTGTAGTTTATGATTAATTGCCTTTTGGATTAGCAAGTATTTTATGCCTGAATATTATCTGTGTATTATATAAATATCAACATCCTGATTATTTTATTGTGTTATCAATGGAAAACAGGAGAAAAGTTTAGATTCTCTCCATTTAAATTCAACCAGTGAATGAGTGAAAGCTTCCCTACACTATTCTCATGCAATAAAAATGTAATGATGAATATCCGTATTGCTAAAGGGCAAATCTAGAATGATAACCATGTATTTGCAAAACATGTATGGCATTCTTGTGCTAGCATAACGGAAAAAAACCCACTAATCAAATAAAACCTAATAACATAAGATTTAGTTGTATTTGTCATAGTTAGTATCTATGTATATTATTAAAATATACATAGATTTTTAGAATTTTTTAGAAATTTTTAGAATCAAATTTTCACTACTCTAAAAATTTTTAGAATGAAATTGGAACATGTAGAATTAAATGTAAAAATGCTTAAATACATACTGTTTATTGTTTCTGACAATTAAACTTACTAATGTGAGATTATCCAGTAAATTTCTTTATTTTAAACCGTTAACTTTAAAATAATCATAAAAATCTCACGTTTCACAAGAAAATTGAAATCAAAGTGTCCCAGGACAATGACATGATAGCATATAGACATTCATTTTCCTTTTGTATTAGCAAATATGAATTATGAAAGACTTTGTTATTTCACCTGACATTTCAATTTATTTTACTAAAAATTACACTTAATGTGTAGATTTTAATGCAAAGACTATAGATTTCTTCTTATATTTGTTATTGAAGAGCTGCACAAATATCTTCAAATATAAAAATTAGGATATTCTAATATTACAATTTATGATGTAACAATTTGTTAGTAATTAACTTGCTCACCGCCTCCTTCACATCTTTGTTTCTGAGGCTGTAGATCAGTGGGTTCAGCATGGGGATGACCACTGTGTAAAAGACAGAGCCTACCTTCAGAATGAGCCATGAATTTTTGGAATTAGGAATACAGTAGAGTAAAAGGATGGACCCATGGAAAATAGTGATGGCAGTCAGGTGGGAGGCACAGGTGGAGAAGGCTTTGTGACGTCCTCCAGTAGAGGGCATTTTCAAGATAGTGATAAAAATGAAAATGTAAGAAGTCAGAATTATCATCAAACTACTGACTTCATTGAAAGTGGCACCGATTAAAACGATCATCTGACTAACTGAGGCATCAGAACAGGATGCTGCAACAATGGCTGCATATTCGCAGACAAAATTATTTATAACCTTAACCCCACAAAAAGATAAGGTCAAGAAAGAGGATGTAAATGTTACACAGCACACTAAACTCCAAGAATAAGATGCAGCCACCAGCAAGCAGCAGAGCTTCTGAGACATCACCACGGTGTACAGCAGAGGATTACACACGGCCACGAAGCGGTCATAGGCCATGACCGCCAACAGGAAGGTTTCTGTAATCACAAATACGCACGCAAAAGAGAATTGCAGAATGCATCCCGGAAAGGAGATGGTTCTGTCTTCCACAACCAGGTTTTCCAGTAGTTTGGGAGAAACTAATGTAGAATAACATAAATCCACAAAGGACAAGTGACTGAGGAAAAAGTACATGGGGGTGTGGAGTTTGGGATTGATCCTGATGATCAGAATCATGCCCAGGTTCCCCAGCACAGTGACTGTGTAGACGGTCAGGAACACCAGGAACAGGGGCAGCTGCAGCTCCGGGTATTCTGAGAATCCAACCAGGACGAAGGTGACTCCAGCGCTCTGATTTTTGCTAATCCTAGAAATAAAACAAAAATGTTAATCCAGAAAAGTGAGAATCAATATTTATAATAGGAAAGAAAATGAAGGAACCTTAAAAGACTTCAATTTTTCTGGAAGAGCATTCTTGAAATCACTAGGATTATGCTTTTCAAAGGTTGAGGTTCACTTTCATGTCAGTTACACAGTAAATAATCTCTGTGTGTCATGGAAATGGAAAATACAGTATTTAAGCAGGAGTAACAAGACATACCCTGTTTGATTTCAAATAAAATTGTGGTCTTTCGCTTGCTTCATGAGACAATCCACTGTTCTAAAATTTTGGCTTAAATCTTAAATGAATCAGAAAATATATATCAGATTTTCAACATTTTTCCTCTGTCTCATGTACTAATTATGTACAAGGTATTTATTTTAAAACTGTTAAAACCTTGAAAAACCATAAATAACCTATAAAAGAGTGAGCTTAATATTTTTATGATCTTTCAATTGACCTTTCTTCTATTAAACCAACATTTTCAATATTTTTTACACATGCTGAAGCAACACAAATTTTATATACTCATGTTGGACATGCTTGATTCTTTTCCATTCCTGTTGAACATGATGAAAAACTTAAGTGTTGTTGTCAATGAAATTTACATTATAAGCACTTTTAACAGGAAAATATCCACAGTGATAAAGTAATTAAATCATATTAAATGAAACATTATGTTTTCTGATGTGGAATATTCCAGAATATGGTTAGGTGGAAATTAATAAAGATTATGAAAATGCAAGACTGCAAATAAATTTTAGACCATAGAAAACATATTTTGCCATTTTGATTCAAGAGCAAAGTTTTATCAAATGTAAATATTAGGATAGACTCTTCTCAAACAAGACGAACTAGCGTTCCTTGACTACTCCTCAATGTATTAAAGATTTGCTGACTTTAATTTGAAAGCAGATTGATAGAGGGAGAAACAGAGTCACACAAAGCAAACTTCCATCCCACCAATTTATTCCCCAAATGCTGTAATGGCCAAAGCTGAGCTAATGACAGGAACCAGGAATTTCTTCAGTGTCTCCCACATGGTTGCAAAGACCCAAGGGTTTGAACCTTACTCCTCTGCTTGTCCAGTCCATATGCTAGATCAGAAGTAGTGCTGTCAGGACATACACCAGTGCCCATGTGGGATGCCAGCACTGCAGGCAGAGAGTTAGCCTGTTACGCCATTGAACAAGGCATATTCCTCAACATATTTCTTCAACCAAAAATGTGACTACATTAAAAACAGAAAGCTTAGAACACTGGGATTGAAATAAAAAGGTTTCTAATATAAATATTATTAAGACACTGTATGAAAAATAATACTCCGTTTTAAAAATATATGACATATCTACTTGCTGAAAATTTATTTTCCTGGTATTTTCATTTACACAATTATTTATTTTACCTTCTACTGTCATACTTTACTCACTGAATATTCTCTGCTGTGTACACACGTGCTTTTCACTCACAATGAGCATAACAACACCTTGTCATTTACAGACATAGTTGTCACTATTGCTCACTTCCTTAAAGGTAAGGCTCAATTTTTGTTATTTTATATTTGCCTGAGTATTGACTTAAGCGGTGGGTACATGGTAGACACCCAAGCAGAAAACCAGGACAGAATGAATATCTCAAGTTCCGAGGGGTCAGCTAAGTTAAACTCAGTAGGTTTGGGGCCACTTTGACCTATCGATGTGTTTGTCTTCTGGAAAGATATTCTTAACATTTTTCTTAGAGCATGAATAACAATTTGAGCCAACTCACCTAAATGCAGAAGTAGTCGATTGATTCATTGACTGAGGAATCCTTAAGTAAGATTAGGGAATTTCACAATAACAATAGTCTAAATCTGTGCCTGCTTAGCTGTTCACTAACGGAAACACAACACCTCTACAGGCAGAAGGGGTCCACACTGGATTTCATTGATCACGTCATGTCACTTTTTCTCCAACCTATCAAGGAAACCTCAGAGAAAACATAGACCATATCACTCTTTAATACTAACCCCTGCACATATATTGTAAATATATTTGACCTACAAACAGCTAAATAATATACATATCTAAGTCGGGTTTAAGTGCAGGAAAATAATGCTTTGCCCCAAGGTGATAGTCTCCTAGATTTTCCCACTTGACAATCAATGGCAGCAGGGATTTGTTCATCAATTCCCAAATGTTGCTAAGTGAGGACTGTTTGTTAGGATGAATTAGCACAAGCACCTCACATGAAATGCCTTTGAGATCTAACTTCAGAGTTAATGGAAATCTGCCAGACTAGAAAATTTACACAGCAGAATACTGGCTAGCATACTACCTGTTAATGCTACTACTACCTACTTAATGCTACTACTAGTTATTTAAAGCTACAATGACTTCAATCTTAGTACCCCCCAAAATAAAAATACAACACTTTGTGTTCCAATTTCTGACTGTGGGAGATTTAGAAGAGGGTCAACAGGTGACAGTCTATACAATAAATAAATAAGGAGCCCTTGTATAATTGTGTAATTATGAGGTGGAAAATAAAGCAAGAACATTTAACAATTACAACTATATTTGCACCCAACCTTGAAGCAACTATTTATATATACATAGGACAGAAATTAGTGAACTCCATGGGAGCAGTCAATTGCTTTACAGTATTAACAGTGATTTTAGTCCTCCAATGCCAGCAACGGATATGTCGTATAGACAGAGAAATCAATTTGTCAAGAGAACATATGTAAGTATCATTTGTAAGGCAGGTTTGAACCAGGCATATTCTTTCAACTGTTGTTTACTATGGAAGAGTTTTATTTCATTTTCAAAGACAAAAGAAATCTTTGCTGGTTACTTTTTTTTTTTTGCTTTTACTTTTTGCTTTCAGATTCTGTAACATGTCGCTCCATTCTCTTCTGGCCTGTAGAGTTTCCTGCGAGAGGTCAGCTGTGAATTTCATTGGCATTCCTGTATATGTCAATTGACTTTTTTCATGTGCACATTTAAGGATCTTTTCATTATGTTTGATTGAAGACAGCTTGATTATCATGTGTTGTGTTGTGGTGAAGATCACTTTTGATCAGGCCTGTTGGGGGAGTTCTGTGCCCCTCCTGGATGTTGTTTCCCAATTAGTTCTCCATATTAGAAAAGTTTCCACTCATTTTTTCATGAAATACATTTTTAAACCCAGCTTCTATTTCTGCATTTTCTGGAACTCACATAACTCTTATAGTTGGCCTTCTAATAGAGTATATTCTTGAATACTTTTTTAGCTTGACCCAGTTCTGCTTTCAGCTTTTTGTTTGTTTCCCCATTGTGACAAGAAATATCTTTCAAATTTGAGATTCTTTCTTCTTCCTCATTCATTCTGTTAGGGAGACTTTCCACTGAATTTTTAATTTGCTCTATTGCATCCATCATTTCTAATAATTCAATTTGATTTTGTTTCAGTGTTGCTATTTCCTGAATGAGTCTCCTTAAATTCTCTGAACTCCTGTATGTGCTTCTGGTTGTTAACAAGAAGCTATCAATTTTCTGCTCCTTTGCAGGGATGTCTTCAGTAATGTTCATTGTGCCTGTTTCTCCTTTTACTTCCATGTTTTTGAAATTACTGATTGTGCTGTTATAAACATAGGGGTGCATGTTGGTTTCTCATGAAACAGGTGTTTTGGATCTATTCCTAGGAATGCTATTGCTGGATCATACGGTATGTTGATTTAGAGTTGTTTGAATGTTCTCCATACTGATTTCCATAGAGGCTGTACCAACCTGTAGCCCCACCAGCAGTGGAGTAGGGTTCCCTTTTCCCTGCAACCTCGCCAACAAATCCAGGACTGGCAGAGGATTCCCAGCAGATACAACCCAAAGAGATCTTCCCCTCAGCTTTATTTTTTTTGTAAGTATATTCCACTTTATTTTTTTAAAATTATTTTTTAATAATCTTACTTAGTTGACTAGGGAACAAAGTGTCACGGGCTACAGGGTGAAAGTGGGTAATACCATTGTTTCCACATCAATATCATTTGACCCTGTATCTTCCCCTCAGCTTTAAATCAGCTCAGCTCTGACCAGTGAGGCCACTGGGGGAAGGAATAGCAGATGGAAGATCTCTGTATCTCCTCTCTGTGTAACAATCTGCCTTTTAAATAAATATTTTTAAAATGTCTGATATAGTTATATGCAAACTTTTTTTAAAAGATTTATTTATTTTTATTGCAAAGTCAGATATACAGAGAGGAAGAGAGGAAGATCTTCCATTCAATGATTCACTCCCCAAGTGAGTACAATGGCTGATGCTTCGCCGATCCGAAACCAGGAGCCAGGAATTTCCTCCAAGTCGCCCACACAGGTGCAGGGTCCCATGACTTTGGGCTGTCCTTGACTGCTTTCCCAGGCCACAACCAGGGAGCTGGATGGGACGTGGAGCTGCCGGGACTAGAACCGGCACACATATGGGATCCCACTATGCTATCGCGCCGGGCCCTAGATGTTGATTTTGAATGGATCATAGTGTGTTGGACAGGATATGGAGCAACAGGAACCATTGTATGCTGTTGAACAGCTAAACAGACTCATGGGCCTGAATTATGGGTTAATGAACCAAGCTGCCGCCTGCAACAGCAGAATCCCATAAGAGCACAGCTTTGAATACTGATCGCTCCAATAACTAATACAACAGTTAAAATAGTGAATGATGGCTTAAGAGTGTGAAACTCGCAAGCACATGGGAGATCGTAAAAGCTTTTGGCTCCTGGCTTCAATCTGGTCCAGCCCTGACAATTGTGGGCATCTAGGGAGGGAAAGAGTGAATGGATGAGCTCTCCCTGTCTCTCCTCCTCCTTCTTTCTATAACTCTTTCAAATAAATAAAATCAACCTTTAAAAATAAACCAAATGATCCAAAAACTCTAGAAATAGTTAGATGGTTTCTCATATAAATATGTATAGAATCAGTGTTTGACTAAATATCTTGTAAATAATGCATCTTTCCACTGCAAAAAAATGTTTGACTTTGCTCTCAGTGTGGTAGCTAATCTGCATATCACTTGACAGGAGTGTGCATTTAGGGCATGGGGGACTCCTAACCTATTGCATAGATGTGGCTACCTACACCACATCTTTTTTTTTTTAAGATTTATTTTTTATTTTATCGCACAGTCAGATATACAGAGAGGAGGAGAGACAAAAATCAAAATCTTCCCTCTGATGATTCACTCCCCAAGTGACCACAACGGCTGGTGATGCACCAATCTGAAGCCAGGAGCCAGGAACTTCCTCCAGGTCTCCCACACAGGTGCAGAGTCCCAAGACCTTGATCCATCCTGGACTGTCTTCCCTGTCCACAAGCAGGGAGCTGAATGAGAAGTGGAGCCACCTGGATTAAAACCTGCGCCTATATGCGATCCCGACACTTTCAAGGTAAGGACTTTAGCTGCTAGACCACCACGCTGAGCCCTACACCACATCTTAAGATGTGAACAGCCATGTTAGTTTGTAAGAAAGACATTAACTTACCTGTGTGAGAAGGGTCAAAGAACAGAAATGAGAAAATTTAAATGAAAAAAAAGTATATACAAGTTTTGGAAGCAGACCATCATTTGCATTTCAATAGTTTTACCCCTGTTCAGCAACCTCATGAAGTGAGACCAGCCCTCTCCCTTGGGTGACTTAGAAGGGGCACAGCAACACTGTGCTGATAAAGTTCTGGAAGGAGTTTCAGGAATCAAATGCCCAGAAATTTCTCCACCCAGCATTCTCCCAGAAAGGGGGAGGGGAAAGAAATGGGATATTCACATGTATAATGAATAAAGACTCTTGTGGGAAATCTAAGCAGCCTGTAGAGTAGAGAAACTCAGACCTGGACAGGTATTTAGTGTCCGAGCATTGGCTGAAGAGTCAGTTGACTGGCAATGAAGATCTGTGGTTAAAAATTGGAAGTATAAAAGGACAAATGTCTAGAGAGGCCATGTGGTCCTTGTGGAACTAGGTGTTCCTTGTTCATGCAATCTGCAAAGCTCTGCAGAATTCTTCATTGCCTACCAGTGCAAAGCTCTGCGGAGTTCTTCATTGCCTACCAGTGCAAAGCTCTGCGGAGTTCTTCATTGCCTACCAGTGCAAAGCTCTGCGGAGTTCTTCATTGCCTACCAGTGCAAAGCTCTGCGGAGTTCTTCATTGCCTACCAGTGCAAAGGAGCCTGGGCATCACTAGCCTTGGCGCATGTGCTTGCTTTGCAAAAGAAGAGATTTTGTTGGAGAATGGTGTTGCAGTTGGTACTTTCCTCGGAAGACCAGCTTTCTCTACCCTTGAGATTGTAACCAAGTCAGTGGTGAAGAGGATCAGACATTTTCTCTTTAAGCTCCAGGAGTCCAAAGAACGCCACTGTGTGAAAATGCATCTCGGGGGAGTGTCAGCTGATCCTCTCTGACATGGGTGAGGCCAACAGGACATGAAAGCAGGGGCTGCTGGCCAATGCACAGGGCATCAGCAGCCCTCTCCCCGGGCTGGGACAGGCCTCTCGGTGCAGAGGCTCCCTGTCCACAGGCCCCCTGGTACACCCCAGTACGGGGCACCTTTATCATCCGTCTCCATTCTGGTTTTACTTTTCCAGGGATATTTTTTGTTTCTAATTCGATAAATAAGAAGCAGGGCTATTTATGCATTAAAAATCATCACCTACCCCCTTGAAATACATAAAACTTAAGGCAATGGTCTAACAATAGATTTCCTAGTTTGTGTACTAGTAAGCATGAAAATGAAAATGAATATATATAAGGAGTGGTTTGCCTTCAGATTATAATTATTTTTTCAGTGAGTATTCTGTTCATTCTCTCTTTAGCGTGGTGAATATCTTCACTAAAGGCTTGGCAGTCCTCATTATCAAATCCTAAAAGTTATATCTATTCAAAGCCAGCATTAACAATTTTAACAAGGAATATCATATAAATGATATGTAGAAATGAATAGAGCAAAACTCTAAATATGTAACCACGCATCTTTTAAGATATGTGTATGTACACTAAAATAACTACCTTATAGTTTTGGAAAATGTGTTAATTAAATTTGTGCATTTTCTAAAATTTCTTTATATTTTTCTTTCTTCCCAGTTATTTTTTTCTCCTGCAACAGAGAAGCTTAAGAAAGTTTCAAATTTTAATTTTCCAAGGACCAGCTTTGTGGGCACGTGGTTTTAGCATCTATTTGGTATCCCATCTTGGACTAGCAGTTGGACTCCCAGATACTCTACTTCTGATCTGGCTCCCTGCTAATGTACTTGGAAAAGCAGGAAGATGCCCCAAGTCCTCTGTGTCCTGTCACTCATTTGAGAAACCTGGGTGGTTCCTGGCTCCTAACTTTGGCCAGACCAGATCTAGATGTTAGCTGGCCATTTTTGGAATGATCCAGCCGATCATGAAGCAACAGATTAAGTAATTCCATAGTGCCTGTGGACACCATTTACTGCTCCTTGGAAGCCCACTCTGTTTTGTGAGAGTGTTCCGTAACCTGGTTTTGACCCAAGAGATATATCTACCACATCCTGCTTTGTAATGATGGGCAGAGTTGCACCTGTCAACCAGACCCACCACAAGCACCATCAGCACCTGTAAGTCACCCGTTGAAAACAATGTGGGCCAGATGGAACGCCCCTGTTGCTTGCTAATGTTTGTTCCTTCAGATACAGAATTAGGATTTCCAGCCTTGAAAACCCATCCCTTGTTTCTGTTTGAAGTTGACAGAACTTGGGAGGCATGAGCCTGCTCTCACCCATCGGCAATAAAGGATTCTTTCCAAATTCCCAGTGTGTGGAAGATTTTTCTCCTCTCCCTCTCTTTCTCTCTTTCTCTTTGTCCATAATTTAAATGCAGTATTAAAAAAAATTGTGATTTGCCTATGACGTGTAATCTATGTCAGTAAAGAGATCATAATTTTAAGTTTTAACACTGAAAGCATGTGCAAAATACAGTGCATTTTGTGCTACCATGTTTCTTGGCTACTAAACACACAATGAGTTATGTAATTCTATGTTTATGTAGCAAGATGTGTTAGCAATATTGCCATGTATTATTAAACAAACAACTAATCGCTTCTCAGCCTTTTGGCTAAGATCAAGTGTAAACAAACA
The DNA here is from genome assembly GCF_030435755.1 of Ochotona princeps. Lineage (NCBI taxonomy): Eukaryota > Metazoa > Chordata > Mammalia > Lagomorpha > Ochotonidae > Ochotona > Ochotona princeps. The sequence continues at coordinate 13,761,281 of NC_080835.1, read as the reverse complement.
AATAGATAAGCTAAACAGTTTATGAATAAATATTTATGATAAATAAAGTTATACATTTTATTTGAAAGTAGAAGATTCACAGTTTATTGTTAAGGTGAGTAATATTTTTGTGGTCTGCAGTTATATTGGAATGGTAACAAGTTGAAATTTATCAAGACTTTCTCTTTTTTGAGATAAAAACCATGATTAGATGTGATAGCCATAATTAACAGTCACTTCAGTAAGCAAATCAAAGAGCTAATCAATTTATGGTTTCTTTTTGACAAACTAGGACTTACAATATAAAAGAACATTTTCCTATTTACTAAAATTTGCCATCAACATCGACACATTAAATTTTTTAAAGATTTATTTATTTGAATGAGATACAAAGAGGTAAAAAGAGACACATGGAAAAAGAAACAAAGATAGAAAGAAAGAGAGAAAAAAAGGTGACTCTTCCATATGGTTCACTGCCCAAAGAGCTAAGACAGCCAGAAGCTAAAACTCTGTAGGATGTTAGCATTGAAGGCTGTGGCTTAATGCACTATGCCACAACACCAGTCCCTAGAGGGTAACTCTGTTTTCTCCTGTGTATCCAAGCTTTTTCCCACATAACTTTCAGTCCTGCAAAAGACAGGTGTATTCCTAAACCATTAACCTCAGATATGATTAAATGAAAGTTTCTCCAGTTGCATAACAAACAACAAAAATACGTAACTATCTGATGTGGCATACAGCTGAAATGTGATGATCAAATAGGAGTAGCATCTCTTAGATGAAAATGGTTTGAGTTGGGGACTTTTTCAGATTTTGTAATAATTTCATACACATTTGGAGACAGCTTGAGAATGAGATCCAAGGCTTTTGTATTTTGTAAAGATAGTTTGGGGGCAATTTTGTATATATTTATTGAACTTGCCTTTTCACTAAGGACTGTCACATGTGGCCAGCTGAAATTATTCTCTTATGGCATAATATTGGTTCTCAAGGATAATACATTTTAGAGCATGTCAGTTTTCAGATGTTTCAGTGTAGGAATCTCAACACATATTTTATTATACATCATTGCACAATTTACACAGCAACTAAAATAAGTATTAATGATAAATTTACACCTAGAAATACCTACTTCTAAGGTATGACATTCTTATTTTTTAGTATCATATAGATAATGACCAAAAAATTGCACTAGCTGCATATAGTGTGAACAAAAATATTCAGTATTTGTTAGTTAGAGATATATCTTAAATGCAGCTATCACATATCTGCTCCACCTAGTGGAATTAAACAAATGTTTACCTTATGCAGGTTTACGTTAGGCATATTAGAAAGATAGAGAACCTTTTGTTTTACTATATTGTATATAAGAATTCTCTCTAATGATTATTTTTGAATATTCAAATTTTCAGATCTCTAGAAAAAGTTATACAATATTCTTGAATATTAATGATAAACATTATACACAATATATAATCTGACATGACAACTTGGTACTGATAAATTTCCTGGCTGTTTCTTTCACATCCCTGTTTCTGAGACTGTAGATCAGTGGGTTGAGCATGGGAATGACCACTGTATAAAAGACAGAGCCTACCTTGATCATGAGCCACGAACTCTTGGAATTAGGAACACAGTAAAGAAAAAGGATAGTTCCATGGAAAATAGTGATGGCAGTCAGGTGGGAGGCACAGGTGGAGAAGGCTTTGTGGCGCCCTCCAGTGGAAGGCATTTTCAAGATAGTGATAAAAATGAAAACATAAGAAGTTAAAATTATCATCAAACTACTGACTTCATTGAAGGTGGCAGAGACTAAAATGATCTTCTGGTTAATGTAGGCATCAGAGCAGGACACAGCAACAATGGCAGCATGCTCACAGATAAAGTTATTGATGATGTTATTGCCTTTAAAAGATAACTTCAATAAGAAATAAGTAAGTGTCAGAGAACAGAGTATCCCCCAAAAGTAACATGCAGCCACCAGCAAGCAGCAGAGCTTCTGAGACATCACCACGGTGTACAGCAGAGGATTACACACGGCCACGAAGCGGTCATAGGCCATGACCGCCAACAGGAAGGTTTCTGTAATCACAAATACGCACGCAAAGAAGAACTGAAGAATGCATCCCGGAAAGGAGATGGTTCTGTCTTCCACAACCAGGTTTTCCAGTAGTTTGGGAGAAACTACTGTAGAATAACATAAATCCACAAAGGACAAGTGACTGAGGAAAAAGTACATGGGGGTGTGGAGTTTGGGATTGATCCTGATGATCAGAATCATGCCCAGGTTCCCCAGCACAGTGACTGTGTAGACGGTCAGGAACACCAGGAACAGGGGCAGCTGCAGCTCCGGGTATTCTGAGAATCCAACCAGGACGAAGGTGACTCCAGCGCTCTGATTTTCATGGATCCTAGGGAGAAAAACAAAAATTTGCTCAGAGAAGTGAAAAGTAATTTGGATAAAGTAGACTGAATTTAGAAAAGTTAGAAAGGTTTAGTAATTATCATTAGAGCATTGTGGAAAATACTTAAATTCAAGTACTACATTCTTCCTAAGTTATAATATGCTAATAGTTCAGTTAAACATAAAATATGCATTTGGACAAATAGAGCAATAAATGCAGTTGTCCATCAGAAGGCCAAGTCTAAATTTTCTGTTTGGATCTGAACTGAATGGAAATGGGTATGTGGGAAAATATTTGTGTTTACATGAGTTTCAACAGTTTCTTCTTTGCCTCACCTGTTAAACTATGCAATCTTCGAAGTAAAAAAAAAGACTCAGTAAAATATCAAGTTCATGTTTTATACTATTGTTCATCTAGCTATGACTCAATCAGCCAATCAAGTCTCTCATCACCTATTTTAGATTTCCCTGTATAAGAACAAATCGTATTTACTTGATGAATGAAATGTGCTACTTTCTCTTGAGTTATAAAAATATTGTTAGTTTTTTGGAATTGAAACAATATTATAATACATGCATTTCACTTGTAGTATGTCACACAGATATCTTCATTATATTCCCTTCCGATGATCAAAGAGATTTTGTTATGTAGAATTTCAATGCTTTTATTTTGTTCGAATTTTTGCATCAATGGTTCAAATAAAAGCACAATCAATCCCTCCAATGAATCATCTGTTTGATTTTCATCTCCAGAAAAAAATTATCTCTGATTTGTTCCTCATAGCCACGATCATACTTTCAACCATTATCTACTAAAAATTCCCAAAATACCAATTTCAGGAAATGTATAACACCGTATGCATTTTATAAGTCACTTGGTATTTTCCATTGTTTGCTTGCAATAAAGTAAAATTCAGAAGAGCAAGCACAGAACACCAGGACAGAGTAGGCACGATGGAACACATACTGAAAAAATAAATGTACAGCTATGTCAATCAATATACTCTAGTTCCTATGACATGCACATATCGAGGCAAAAGTGCTCAATATTGAAGAAATAGGGCTGGTCCAAACCAAGTGCACACAATGTAAATCCACCCTGCCTTGAGATACACTGTAAATGCTGGCAATCAGTTAGCTACAAGGAAATCTCACAGGACCTGTGCATTGAAGATAATATTATAAGATCAGATGGCTAAGGGAGAAAAGATCCATTCTATCACATTTCTAACAGTCCTGTGTCTCTTTAAAATGCCTCAACAGCCAGCATATACTAAACAAATGCTACTCTATTTTTTCTCAGAACTACAGTTTTGCTTGTTGATAAGTAAAATAACGATAGACATAAGAGGATGTTATTGCACATAGTTCTGCTGTTTATTGCCAACTGATGTTAATGAAATATTCATTGCATTTTGTCTAGTTGTTATTCAAGATAATATACCTCTCTTGTTTCTTACATGTGGCTGAATGTAGATATTCAGATGAATAGATAAAAAGATATTTTAACGCATCACCAAGATGCTCATTTAATGGCTGATTTCAAGTTCTTTAATTTTCTTTCTAGGGTTTGAAATTATTCTGCACTTGATTATTTCCTGAATTCTTTCACATTTAATGTGAAACTCATAATTTTTTCAAATAAGAATGTTTTTTCAAAATGTGCATTCTCTGCACCCCACCCCAGACTATTCTAAAAAAATCTCAGGAGCCCTTGGATGAAAGAGAAATCATTGCCATCAAAGCAAATATATTTTCTGATAATTGTTCAGCTCATTTCTGTCATCAGATCTTTCCCACGTAAATAGCTTTGCAATCCATCTCCCACAGACTGCATTCATAGCATGAGATCTGGGGCAACCATTCACCAGGTTTCTTCATCCTGGGAGCAGGTAACAGCATTTCAGGACAATCAAAACTACGTGAGCAGAACTCTCGGAACATGCTCCCCATCCGGGACCCTGGGATGACGCTGCGTGGCCATTGCCCAGCTCTGGGTACGGAGGCGGTTGGAATGCTGGATTTGGCTTCTCCTCTCATCTCCTCCTTTCTCCGATACAGGAAGAAGGAAAATAAAATTTAGAAACAAAGGTCTAGCCTAATTTACCCTAAGCCTCAACCCTTCCCTAAGCAACTATGTCACACCATTTAAAAAAAAATACTTCAGTGATTCTATGTACTGTTGAAAGGATATGCACATTTATTTAACTAGCTTGTTTTGGGGAATATAGGATTTTTTTCTGTTTCATGTTAAAATTTGTGGATTTTTTTGTCTATATATATATGTAGTATGTGTGTATGAAAATTGGATGTCATTTTATATACTTTAAGGAAATTTAAAAAATAGCTATGAGTAAATAAAATATACACTAAATACATTTTTAAAAACAATCATCTCTTTCTAGTCTCTTTCTAGTTGACCCCTAAGGGTTCAAATGATTTCCTTCCTTTGCAGTTGGATCTTTGCTGATTTTCTCACTGTGCATTCATTAGTGGAAAAGACACTTTCAAAATAAAACTATAAAATACAGTTCCTACCCTCAATGCTTTTTATTTGAGACTTAATCTGAGGAATACTATATGGTATCGCACATGATATTACAGTAAATGATTGAAAATTCAAAAAGGAAAATTTGCATAATAAGAAGAATCACATTGCAACTTATAAAGCAAAGTTTCTGTAGGCCAATTGATAACCATAAATTCTGTGCAAAATAAGGAATCAAATACTTGTAGAGAATCGAACTCAGCGATTATCACAGCAAATAGATTTACACATGGGCTTGCCTCCTGCAATTATTACTAAAACATGTTATCTTGCTATTAAACTGAAATGAATAACTAAATCAACTCACCCAAGTACAAAGGAATTTGGTTTATTCATGTGAATATTTCTTTTTAAAATTTGAGAGAGAGACCAAGAATAGACTCTTGCTGGATAGTCACATTAAAAAAAAAAAAAAAAACAGCGGCAAACATGAAAAACTGCAGTAGGAATCTTCAGAACACTTCAGGGAAACACAATTTTAACCAAAAAAAAATTTTGAACCAAAAATATTTAGATAATTTTCAAATAAACTCAGTAAAAATCTGAATCACAGAATCCATTGTGTCACACATTTATGGCACAAAGTCCTGGGGGAACCCACCCCTGGAGAACACAGTCAAAGTATTGCCCAGGAGGGCACGAGTCAGGCGATTAGAGGAAACCACACCCCATGTGATTGTTACATTTGCATACATTTCCTTCTAAAACTCTAGCACAGTTTCATCAGCAACTTTAATTATATAGTTAACTTTTAGAAATGTTGAATCAGGTTTAATATGCTTTTACTTTATGCAAAAAAACTGACCCTTGGGTAGCATTCAGAGGTATCTATTCTTTCTTCTAAGATTTATTTATTTTTATTGGAAAACCAGATATTCAGAGAGGAGGAGAGAAAGATTTTCTGTTGCTGATTCACTCCCCAAGAGGACACAATGGCTAGAGCCTAGTTGATGGGAAGCTAGGAGCCAGGAGCTTCTTCCAGGTCTCCCACACGGGTGCAGGGTCCCAAGGCTTTGAGCCATCCTCAACTGCTTTCCCAGGACACAAGCAGGGAGCTGGAGGGGAAGTGGGGCTGCCGGGATACGAACCGGCGCCCATATGGGATCCTGGTGCATGCAAAGCGATGGCTTTAGCCACTAGGCTATCGCACAAGGCCCAGAGGTATCTATTCTTAATCATCGTTTGGTTTCCATTTTTATCAAAGTTCTGTGAATATAAATGTGCCTGTACATCTAAATGCAAAATGCACACAATAAGGATTAGATTTCTGTTGCTTAGGATCTTTTAAAAAGTTTAATAGTGTATTTCAAGCTTAATTTTTGTGTAAGAATTAATTTATATAGATAGTTGTTTAATCTCTTAAAACATTTTTATCCCACTGAAAGTAGGAGACAGAAACAGAGAAAGATCGCCCACCCACTTGTATATAGCAGCTAGGACAGGGTCAGGTCAAACACAGGAGCCAAGAATTCACTCCAGCTCTTTCCTGGGCTGAGGGAACCCTCCTGCTGCCACCATTCTGCTGCCTCTCCTGGTGCCATCCTCAGGAAGCTTGGAATCAGGAGTGAGATTGGGCTTCAAGCTCACCCACTCTGGGGTGGGCATCTCCAGCAGTGGCTCCAATGGTGCTAAAAAGGCCCTCCTTGGGGCTCAGTTTTTCTTCAAAGAAATGTGATTTGTATTTATTTTTCGTTCATTAGACTCATGTTTCAATGATCCTCAAAAATTATCTGAGGGCCTGGTTATGTTGCCAAGTATTAAATCCTCACCTTGCATGCACCCGTGTCCCATAACGGCACAGGTTTGTGTCCCAGCTGCTCCACTTCCCTTCCAGCTGCCTGCTTGTTGTCTGGGAAACCAGTAGAGGATGGCCGAAAACCTGGAGTCCCTGCATCCATGTGGGAGACCCAGAAGAAGCTCCTGGCTCCTGGCTTTGGATTGGCTCAATTCTGGCCATTGTGGCCACTTGGGGAGTGAAGCAGCAGGTGGAAGATCTTTCTGTCCGTATCTCTTTTTTATTGTATCTCTGTCTTTCCAATAAAAAATCAAATTAATCTTTTTTAAAGATTATTTGGAATTTCTTTTTATATGCAAATGTCACTATTACTTTTATTGACACATTAGGACCACAATGGACAGCCACACCGGACAGAACAATCCTAGTACAGTGAACTTGCTGGGATGTGGGATGCTAGAGAAAGAACGCAGAGGGTGGCACAGAGCTCACACTGACAAACCAGCAAAAAGTCTTAGGGGAGAAATACTCTTATTTGAAATTTCATTATGGATTAAGATGCAACAAAAATCCTGCCAGATTAACAGAAAGTGAACTCAACAGCATGTTGAAATGGATTCTATTTAACACCACGCCAAGTTGAATTTTTTACTGGGATGAAGAATAGCACACCACACGTACATTATCAACCACCTTCATGATCTAAATGGAAAAAAACTGATGGACCTCTCGGTGACCCAGAAACAGGATTTGATGGAAATACACACATTTTCAGGATGAAAGCATTTAAACAATAGAATTAAACATTATCAACATAATAAACTATTAATGAAAAACTCATAACTGGCAGCATAATAATGACTGACTAGAATATTCTCTCCACAGATGAAGAACCAGACTGGGTGTTCACTTCCACCAGATACTCTCAGGATAGTCACAGGTAGGCATTTGACCTAATGGGTAAGATGGCAGGTGGAATGCCCAGGTCCCACTTCCGAGTGCCTGGTTTCAAGGCCCTACTCTGGCTTGGCTCAACCCCCAGCGTCCTTTCATGATGCCTTGGAGGTGGCAGTGAGAGCCTAAGATGTTTGTGCTCCTGTCATCCAGTGGGGAGACATGGACTGTGTTCCTGGCTTGGCCCAGCCCGAATAATTTTTTTTAATCTTAAGGATTTATTTATTTTTGGTGGAATGTCTGATTTACAGAGAGGAGAAACACAGACAAAGATCTACTACTATCCACTGGTTCACTACCCACGTGGCCACAATGGCTGAACTGATCCAATCCTTCACTGCTTTCCCAGGCTGCAAGCAGAGAGCTAGAACAGAAGTGGAGCATTTGGGACACAAACCAGAGCCCTTATGGGATGTTGGCCCTAGCAGGTGGAGGATTGACATACTGAGTTGCACTGGCTCACAGGCTGAATAGTGTATGCACATTGAGATGGTGAGTTAGCCAATGGAAGCTCTCGGTCTCTGTCCGGCTCTCTCTCTTTGTGACAATCTTTTTACAAATGAATCAGAAAGGAAAGAATTGGAAGAGACAGCACAATTTGGTACAAAAAAAATTTAAAATCACCTAAATTAGCCAGGAAGAAGTAAAACTAGCTCTCTATTCAAAGAACAGTATAGAGAAAATGCAAGAACTCCAAGTACTTCTCACAGATGTGCCCACACATATGCACACCCACACAAACTGAGCAAAATTACAGGATACGAGTTTTAAAAATCTGTTTAATCTCTATGTTTTCCATAAGCAACCCTAAATGGCCATAAAAAAACACAGTTCATTTACAATAACCTCAGCAAAGAATAGAAAATTAAAAAAAAAAGGCTTAAGAGTGGCACACGGAAGGTTATAAAGTGATGTTGACAGAAACACGGAGAAGAAAAGCCTTTCCACTTCAGCATGCCAATCTCAACACAGCAGCTCTGGAAACAATTCAGTCTGAATCCTAATCCGGGTGGTGCTGCAGTGGAAAAGGAAAAAGCCATACTAAGCTTCATGCAAACTTGCATGAGACCCGAACAATTAAAATGAACAAGAACAGTTAGAAGTTTCATATTTTCTGATTTCAAACTTAAAAAGGCACAATAATCAGTGCATTTTATAGCTTTCAAAACTATTTCAAAGGATTAAAGCAAAACTCCAGTGTTTCAGTGTAATGTTAGAGATGTACGCCTCTGTAGAAGGACATTGTGACCCTGGAAATCAGGGAGCACAGGATTACAATTGATTGGAAGTCATTTGTATAAAAACAGCTGAGTGGACAGCATGTGAAGGAGGACTCTTGGTGGGACACACAAAACGAAAGGAGTTCCAAACAAAAGTATAGAAACAGTTGGGTTTTGTTGATAAGCTCCATATTTCTTCCCTTATCCCATATGGCCCTCGGTGTATAAAGTCTGATGCCACTAATAAACTTTGGCTTTTTGACCATCAGTCAGAGTCCACGCATGTTATTATCGGCTCTGTACACCAAGTTCATCCCTGCAGGACAGCGACATGCCTCATTACATCTAACAGACGAATAAAACACAGAAGTTTCAAATCCCATTCCATTCCTTATACTTTCCTATTTCCTAGGTGTCAGTAATTTAATTGAACTTATCCTAGCTAATTTTCACTTTTCACCAACGTTGACAAATTGACCTCTATTTATTTGTTGTCTCATTACCAACAAAATACATAATTAGCCCATTTGATTTTCTTCAAGCCAATAGTAAAAAATCTTTCTTCAAAGCAGCCGAGAGAACTTTCGCCAAGTGTCAAAAACACTCTGTCCACTAGATGGTGGAAGGATACCATCAATAAACTATAAATGCCTGGAATTCTGCCTGCTTCACCTGTGTGGAAGGTCATGAGCATAAGGCACCTCATGTCCCCAGAAGAACTCATGACAATGGTTTCAGCTACCCAAGATCTCAACCTGGGCTGTTCACTGGTCATACAGGTGAGAACAGGTAACTGTACTCCAGTCTCTCTTCTCTGTCCTTGGACAAGCTGTTGAGACTTGCTTGATAAGTAACTCTAAAAAAGTCAAATGTGAGAATCAACATGGCAGAATAGGGTAAGGATATGCTTAAACAGACAGAGAAACATTAGGCAGTGTGAAGCAGAGAGGGCACATTCTAGGAAATAGCAGAGGATGGAACAGAAGAGGGGCTCCTGCAGACTGAAAGACACAGGAAAGCAGTGGACACAACAGTGTGGTCTTGCAGTGACAGATACCCCACCAACATTCAGCGAGTGGCAATCTGAATTGCACTAGCAGCCAAAACTCCACCAGCAACAAGATGGGAAGGGACTTTCACCGGGAGTTTAGGCGGTAAAACCAAGGAACTGCCCGTCCTGTTCTGTTTAATTTCACCAGGAGCAGAGATAGATTGGCATGTCCTAGATGGGCAATGCGGGAACAGGGTGAATTTCACAGCCCAGTTTGCCACCTAGAGCCTAATTGGGTGCCATTTTGTCTAGGAAGGCAAAGGCTGTGGACAGTACTGTGCATGCAGAGCTGGGAGGCAACTCATTTCTGGCTCAGTGAACTGCAGCAGTGCGGCATCTTACAGGTTCCACCCAAGATAGATCTGAGTAGCCCTCAGACCTGACAGCCAGCAGGTTAAGAACTCTAGTAGTGGCACATCAGGTTCCATTCTGTACAGCGTGGAGAGGGGATCCCAACAATTCAAGTCAAGGCCTTTAGCTGCTAAGCCACTGTCAATGATAAGCACGTATTACAGGAGTTCAAGAAATTTAAGGAACATATCACACAGGAAATGAATCAAATGAAAACTTATTTATCAGAAATTAAGAATACAGTGGGGCCCGGCAGCGTGGCCTAGCGGCTAAAGTCCTCGCCTTGAACATGCCAGGATCCCATATCGGCGCCGGTTCTAATCCCAACAGCTCCACTTCCCATCCAGCTCCCTGCTTGTGGCCTGGGAAAGCAGCTGAGGATGGCCCAAAACCTTGGGACCCTGCACCCATGTGGGAGACCCGGAAGAGGTTCCAGGTTCCCAGCTTCGGATCGGCGCAGCACCGGCTGTGGCGCTCACTTGGGGAGTGAATCATTGGATGGAAGATCTTCCTCTCTGTCTCTCCTCCTCTCTGTATATCTGACTTTGTAATAAAAATAAATAAATCTTTAAAAAAATACAGTGAAACAAATTAAAAGTATAATGGAGAGTGTCCAAAATAGAATGAATGAAGCAGAAGAAAAAAAATCTCAAAATTGAAAGATATTTCCTGTCACCACGAGGAGACAAACAAAAAGCTGGAAACAGAGCTGGGTCAAGCTAAAATAAAACAAAAACAACAACAAAAAAGTATTCTTAAAAAAGTTTTCAAGAATTAAAAGGCACTAATAAAAGGCCAAATATAAGGGTTATGGGAGTCCCAGAAGGTGCAGAGAGAAGCTGGATTTAAAGTTGTATTCAATGAAATAATAAGGGAAAATTTCCCTAATCTGGAGAAAGAATTGGGAAGCAACATTCAGGAGGGGCACAGAACTCCTAACAGGGTTGATCAAAAGTGATCATCACCATGAACCATGATGATCAAGATATCTTCAATCAAATATAAGGAAAAGATCCCTAAATGTGCACGTGGAAAAAAAAATCAATTGACATATAAAGGAATGCCAATTAAATTCACGGGAGATCTCTCACAGGAAACTCTACAGGCCAGAAGAGAATGGGGTGACATATTCCAGATTCTAAAAGCAAAAAATTGCCGGCCTAGGATAATGTACCCAGCAAAGCTTTCTTTTGTTTCTGAAAAGGAAATAAAATTCTTCTACAATAAAAAAAAAGTTAAAAGGATATGCCACTCCCAAACCTGCCTTACAAAGTGCGTTCTCTTGACAGAGAAGAGGAATAAGCACTCACCAAAACCAAAGGCAAATGTGTCTAGGGAGAAATATCCGTCTGTTGTAAGCCATTCTTTTATAGCTGAATCGATATGTCTCTTCAGACAATATTTTCTTCCAGCAAGTGAGGTGTCTTTCAAAAAACTGGAATAACATCATATCTGCTATTGGTCTTAGCATTAGATGTGTGTGCTTGCAATCACTTTATTACATCCACTAATAAAACACGCAGGTTTATAGGAACAGTTCAGTCACTGAACCAGATGTAGAATATCCCTTATCCCCGAGAGCAGAAAGTTCTAGCTTTTGAATTTTTTTCAGATTTTGAAATATTTTCAAATACATAATGAGCTGTTTTGCAATGAAACCCAAACCCAAGCCATACGTTCACATATATTCCATATGCATATAATTCACATAGCCTGAATATAATCTCACACAAAATTTTTGTGTTATGTGACTGTAATGTCTCAAATAATCTCAGGGAGGCAATTTTGTACTCCTAGTGATGCCAGCACTCACCTGGATTATAGAAATCTAGAGGAAAATGAGGGAGAAACATGGCAGGGCATTTTCAAAATACTGGTTGAAATATTGTAAGCTTTTGTGAAATAAAAAAGATTTTCTTCAGTACAACAAATTCACAGAGACTCCACAAACACATATCACAGCACAACTGATGACAAACAAAAACAAGTCAGGTGCAAGAAGCTAGAGATAAGAGAACTGTCCATAAAAATATGGGAGAAGGGCTCGGCAGTGTGGCCTGGTGGCTAAGGTCCTCGTCTTGATCCCATGTGGCTGCTGGTTCTGGTCCCGGCAGCTCCACTTCCTCTCTGTCTCTCCTCCTCTCAGTATATCTGACTTTGTAATAAAAATTAAAAAAAAAATAAAAAAAATATGGGAGAAGCCAGGACAGAGTTCCTGACTCGTGGTTTCAGCCCAGCCTCCCTGTCTGCTCTGGCCATGGAGGAGAGTGAACTGGCAGATGGAAGACTTCCCTCTCTTTCCCTCTTTCTCTGTCTCATTCGCTCCCTCTGCTCCTCAAATAAATACAAATAAATAAATAAATAAATAAATAATTTTTAAAGGAGTGACACTGATATACAGTGGGGTAGAATTCCACTCTAAAATGTGATGTTACAGCATGAACAAAATCATAAGTATAATATAAAACACATAGCAGAATTATACATCATATATACATTACATGAATGTATTAATATATTGTAGTATATATTAATTATACAATAAATAAATGATAGATGATGTTTATTATATGTAATTTATATGGTATATATATTTCTATTTTTTATTTTTCTAATTTATTATTTAATTTATTATTTTTATTTTTACAATTTTGTATAGGCTGGGATTCCCCCCTGAACTCCCGCCCCCCGTCAGATTCTTCCCATATTGCTACAACAGAGTAGTCCTTCATAAGGAATCATAATTCCATCAGTCTCTTATTTAAGTGTGTCCCGACATTGCTGGTACAGACAATGTCAGCCAGTCCAGCATCCCGTTGTCCACACATGTCCCACAGTTTCATTGGGAATCCATCTTTCATCTGGAAGCAGGGATGCATGTTCCATTGTACCCCCACGTCTGTCTATGATAGACCCCAGTACTCCATCACTACACATTACCCTAAGTGAGAAGCCACGAAACAAGGTCAACAACTGGCATGAGTTAGAACAACCACAACAACAACAACAAATTACAGTACCGTGAAAAAAAAATGCGACACTGAGTAACCAACACATAGGTTACAAATGGGAAACAGAAGTGTCTTGGGAAAAATGATGTCATCATATAACTCATGAGCCCGTGATGATATATAGTATATTTATTTAAATATCATAACATATAAATATATTGTGTTGTAATACATGATATAATACAAAATCATAAATATGATCATCTTTATATGAAAGAACAAATATTATGTGATTCCACATGTAGGGCATATCTGTCATACGCAAATTCATGAGTTAACAGCAACAGTGGAATGGAAGGATTTGGGAGTTAGTACTGAGTGGTCACTGTTTCGTAGGCGGTAATTAAACACTTTGGAAAATAAAGTATTTATGCTGACAGAATAGTTTCATCATTTAAATTAAATAGAGATGAACAAAGAACAAATTTGGGGCATGTAGTTTATAGAGTTAAAGAAAGTTTTACCAGATGAAAGAAACAAATCATAGTCATTGAAAAATCAGTCAAGAGAATAAACAAAGAATCTCAAAAAAGATATGAGAATTTTTTCTATCTTCAGAATGCAATGCATAATTGATTTCTTAGCTGAACAGTTAACAGAAAAAATGCCAGTAGGAACATCAAGAACGGATGGGTAACACGTTATCTTTTTGCAAATTTTAATAGATAATAAAAGAAACACAGTGGAGGATCCGGTGTTCTTTACACACTCTAGGTTGAAGCAACACAGCTATTTCCCAATTAACTCAGACTTTTCTGCCTATTCTCTTCGACGTTGTGTATTGCAGTTTTATTTTGAAGATTATCATGATTTTCCTATCATTATTCCTGTAGGAGACAGAGCCGATCTTCACTTACTTTCCAGGTAGAGATGAAAAGATGATGTCATTCGGAGGGCTTTGAACAAGAGTAAGAAATAAACAAAAAGTTCAGCTTCCCTTCAGTCAAATTATTCCAGCGGGGATTTTGGATTCACAGAGATGGAGCTATAAATGTATGTAACTCAAGTATCTTCAGGAGAAGCAGTTGCAGACCAGGCAGGAGTCACATACTGTCTTTATTTCCCCTTTTGCTGCAGACAGTGATGAATGTTCTACTTGGGGCAGTGTAGTGCTTCAGAGGTCAATGTTATAGGTTTGAGTTTCTTCTTTTCATGAACATATACATAAAACCAGAAAAAGACTATGGAGTTTGATTCAGCACTACACTGGACACCTTGATCTTATGAAGCAGGTAAGCTCTATCTTTAGTCTGGTTTCAGGATTCTTGTAAGATTTATTTACACATAGTTTCTACATTTACTGGATGGTTTGGAGTCTGTGGTATTTGTTTACATTTCAAATTTAAACACAGCACCAGATGAGTTGAACATACTGTTTTATTCAACAATTCATATGAATCAGCATCCTGAGATAAATAAGGACTATAATTTCAGAATCTATATTAATTTCTCATATGCACCATACCAACATGTTATATTCATACATTTGCACATTTTAGCATTTTCACCACTTTAGTGTAAATGTATACTATTGCATCTACTTTACAATGATACAAGAGAGAATAGCAAAGAGTTATCTGACTTTTACTTCAACTAGATAAACATATTCTATGGTTGAATTCGAATGTACGTCCCAGTTAGCTTTGGTATCTATGCTGATAGAATTGTGATATAACCATATTATACTCTACAATACCAGTCTGCATACCAGGAAACATTTATGTTCTCAAGACAGTGACAAAAAGGTCTAGACCTCAGAGTTAATTCCTGGATGGTCTACTCCAGGATAACATGTACTTTATATAAACATGTACCACCAGAACTCACAATTTGTTTAATTTCAGGTGGCGACAATCTTCCATGGACGATGGAATATAGAAATAATGTCACGGAATTTATCCTTTTAGGACTGTCTCAGACTGCAGAAGTAGAAGCTGTTTGCTTTTCAGTGTTTTTGGTTTGTTACATTGCGATTTTGGTGGGAAACCTGCTGATCATGATTTCTGTCACTTGCAGTCAACTTATTCATCAGCCCATGTATTTCTTTCTGAGTTATCTCTCACTCTCAGATCTTTGCTATACCTCCACTGTGACTCCCAAGCTCATCGTGGACTTACTAGCAACAAGGAAGTCCATTTCCTACAATGGCTGCATGACACAGCTTTTCACCATGCACTTCTTTGGGGGGATTGAGGTTTTCATCCTCACAGGAATGGCCTATGATCGCTATGTGGCCATCTGCAAACCTCTGCACTACACTGTCATCATGAACAAGCAAAGATGTGATGCCATGATCGCGGCTTCTTGTGCTGGGGGATTCCTGCATTCCTTTGGGCAGTTTCTGCTCGCCATTCTTCTGCCGTACTGTGGCCCCAATGAGATAGATCACTACTTCTGTGATGTGTATCCCTTGCTGAAATTGGCATGCACGGACACAAGCAGAATTGGCTTCTTAGTTATCGCCAATTCAGGTGTGATGGGCATGGTGACTTTAGTGGTATTGTTAATCTCGTATGGTGTGATACTCTATACTGTGAGGCGCTACCCTGTGGAGAATCGACGGAAAGCCCTTTCCACATGCAGTTCACACATCACTGTGGTGGTCCTGTTTTTTGCTCCCCTCCTGTTTGTTTACATTCGACCAGCAACTACTTTTCCAGAAGACAAAGTGTTCGCTCTCTTTTATACCATCATTGCCCCCATGCTCAACCCTCTAATCTACACACTAAGAAACATGGAGATGAAGAATGCCATTAAGACACTTTGGTGTCGTATTACAGGATGTCAGTAGAGTGAATCAGATCCCTGGGTCCCATCACAGACTTGTTTCGATACGTGTCATACACTGAAATCTTTTGAATGTTTAGAGTTTGCACGTGTATTTTTTATCTAGCTTTATATAATGAACAAAATGTGAGTAAAGGTTTACTATTCACTAGAACTCTATATCTCCGTTATTCTGTCCTTTTTTCCTGCATGTTTTGCTTCTATGTTCTCTACCCTATTAACCCCTTGACTCGGCAACTAATTGTAATATTTAGAATCAAGTTATGCAAGAAAGTATGCAATGCAAATAAACAATGACTTTATTCAATGAAGACATATCTATCTTCCAAAAGTAATTAAAAAGCAACTCCAGTTTGAAGTTACATCACGCAGAGAAAAGTCTGAAAAGTCCAATTCATGGCAAACAGCAATATTCTCCAAATCTTCACTTTTTACTTCAATAATAACTGCTGCTATCCTTGAGCTTTGCACATTTCTAACACCAACACACTTCCACCGTGCATGGATCATTCTCGCCTGCCTTGTGAAATCCAGAAGTAAATTGGGATAAAAAACCACATTAAAGCAGGATTTTCAGATGCAGTCTGGAGATAAGGGAATCATGACTTGTGCACATCTCTAGCTGCTACCTGGGAATATGAATTCTAAAAATGGGGATTGCAGCCTTTACAGCTGAGTCTGTGAAAACCACAGACATCTTTTAATAAATGCCCAAGTTGCAACTTTCCCTAGGAACAGTTCTAGCAAGCCATCATGTGTAGTCTATAATTGCGATAGATTATCAAACCAGTCACCTGGAGAACATTCCTTGTCTTCCCCTTCTTCTCCTCAGAATGAACTCTGCGATGTATGAGCCCCATTCGCAGATACATGAGTCTCTTCCATGAACTGCAGGATCTAAGGCTGCAAATAATAATGTTTAGACTTCTACAGTTTCTGAGCTTGCATTAATCAACTGCTTTAAGGTATTTCATTTTCTAGTTCTATTGACATTAACCTTACCTCTCTGGCTGTTTCTTTTTATTCTAAGATTCTATTTTTAAAATTATGTGAACCTTAAATTTCAAAAGAGAGAGAGAGAGGGAATCTTTCACCTGCTATTCACTGCTGGCTCATTCCCCAAGTGGTTGTAATGATTAGGGCTTGGCCAGGCAGAAACCATGAGCTAAGAGCGTCATTTGGGTCTCCTGCGTTCATGCAGAGGCTCAAGGCCTAGGGGCCATCTTCTACTGCTTTTCCCAGACCATCAACAGGGAGCTGGATCAGACCAGGTTGTTATAGGTAGTAACATTACCAGCCATAACAACACCACCCCCTCTCTGCTTATTCTAGGACCATATAGTGTATTGATTAAAACAAAAAAGAATGTGCAGTCAGAACACAGGCTTACTGACTAACTGCACTGCCTCATGCCACTCGTGATCTTGCTCAGGGTTATATATGAAAGACTAATGCACTGCAGACAACAGTGCATGTGTTCAGTGTGCATACAGCATTTTTCTGCATGATCCCGTTATGAGCAGAGAAGTATTATGACCATAATGGTTGGGCAGGGGTTCAAGGATTTTTAAGAAAAATCAAGGAAATCAAGAAACATTCACATTAATGTCATATCTCCATTAGAGATGATTAAATGATGATTTCATTCACATGAGCAAGCAATGAATATCACTTCAACTTGGTAACTACAATGTGTTATTTTGTTAGCATTATACAAATCAAGAATGGCATTACATCTGACTCAGAAAAGCTTAATACAACAGGTGGAGTCTCTGTTAGTGTTATGGGAGATGCCTGAATGTCAATTACTTATCTTCATGCAAGAAGAGAATTTGAAATGTGAAACAGAGTAACGGGACACAAGCCAGCCACAGTTAGTGAAGGAAATAGCTCCCACTGACCAGGCAGACATCTTAGAAAAGAACTGAGAGTTCAGTCTACATGCAGACCAGCTTAAAGTGTGTTTGAGCTCATCATTTCTCCACCCCTCCCCCATTCTGGAATATTACTAGGTAGAGGGCTTCCAAAGCATGGAGAAATTCCTTCTAGTATTTATCAACACAATGGTATTGGACCTAATAACCTTTATGGTGCAGGGCATGGGATATTCTCTTGAGCTCCTCCGAGAAATGGCTGCAAATCCATTAATAGGGTTATGGCATCAAAGACACAATTGGCTGTAGAATTAGACCACTTTGGCACCAATAGTTCATCACAAACCAAAAAAAACTCACAACAGGCAATAAAAGCAATTAGTGGGGTCCAGAATGATGGCTCAAGAGCTAAATCCTTGCCTTGCATGTGCTGGGATCCCAAGTGGACCCCAATCCGTATTCCAGCTGCTCTGCTGCTCATCCAGCTCCCTGCTTATGCCATGGGAAAACAGTTTAGGACAGCACAAAGTCTTGGGACCAGGCACCTCTAAGGGAGACACAGAAGAAGCTCCTGGCTCCTGGCTTTGAATAAGCTAAGCTCTGGCCTTTGTGGCTACTTGGGAAGTGAACCTGTGGATGGAAGATCTCTCTCTGTCTTGTGTTCTCTTTCCAATGAAAACTAAATAAATCTCTAAAAAATAAAAAAAGAAAAGAAATGAATAAAAGTTATTTGACACATACACTGTACAAGTGGAAAAACAATATAGCAAGTAAAAGATATACAAAAATGCCAGAGGGGAAGGTGCTTTAAAGAACTGCAAAGTTTATGATCAGTTTACTCTTCAGTTGTCCCATCCTCCATCACTGAGTGGACCCAGATGGTGTAGGCTCAATCTTGTCTATACACTCTGGGCTTCAGGCAATCTCTTCCCCTCTACGATACACAAATCCAGATACCTGAAATTTTCCTACACACTGAAAATTTCTGATAATCAAACTGTAGTATCTGATGTGGTTGAATCACAAAGCTTGGAAAATAATAGTATAACAAACTGGTTGAGAAAATGTTAAGTGATGAATGTTCCTTATACATCATTTGGCCCATAATATGCATTATAGTTGTACTACGCAAATAGGAACACAGAAATTCACAGAGTAGAAAATAACTGAATCAGAACAAATTGGTAAAGCTGAGTTTAGTGTTGATTTCAGCTTTTCAAATTCAAGTCATTCCTTAAAAAGTGGTGACTCTGCAAAGGTATCCGGAAGTGTTTACATTTAGAAGTTTGAACTTACTGGAGTTAAACATTTTGTCAAGTAAAAAATATTTTGAGAATTCTAATGATTTTATTCCAGTTAAGCTCATATTAAGCATTTAGAGTGGGGAAGCAGAGCTTTAATCCAGTGATTAAACACCTGTATCCCGTCTGAGTGCCTGGGTTCAATTCCTAACTCTTACTCATGACTTAGGTTTCCTGCCACTTCAGACACAGGGAGACAGTGGTGACAACGAATCAGATTTCCTGGCCTTAAAGAGGAAGAGCTGAATTGCAAGTTAGGTTCCTGGATTTAGCTTCAATCCAGCCTTAACTGTTGTGGACATTTGGAGAATGGAGCACCAGATAAGAGTGCTTGCCTGCTCTCTCTGTTTCTCTCTCTCTTCTCTCTCTCTCTCTCTCTCTCTCTCTCTCTCTCTCTCTCTCTCTCTTGCTAGGCCTCTACCTCTGCCTCTTTTTCCTCCTCTCTGTATGTTTCTCTTTCTCTATCTCCTTCTCAAATAAGTGCATATACAAGTGTACATACAAAGCATTTATATATTAATATAAAGGGATTAATTTAATGCTAAAACTGAAGACTTACAGGAAAGGTAATGTTCTAATATGTCCAGCAGATGCCTGAAGCCCTGCTTATTTCAAAATATATGCTTTTCTGCAGTCTACCCACAAAAATATAATGTTATTTGTATTTTAACAAACCACATTTTAAGTAACAACGGTGGCTTTAACTTTTTCAATTTGATGTGTAACTTCAAGACTATCAAAATTAATTTTCCTTCCCCACAATTTTACAGATAGAAGATTCATTCCTACCATAAAATCTGGTAACTTATTTTTTTTTCTTTTTAAGTGGGAAATGTTCCCCTTTCACGTTTAGTAGACACTTGACTTCTCCCCTTTGCATATTCAAATTGTGAACACCACTACTCTTGTACCTGCAGGACAACATTTAGTACAATATGGATTATTGGAATATAAGAGTTGTGATTCTGTTACAGTTGAGCTGATAATAGGAGAAGCTATAGATTAATGAAAGGTAACAGATAAAATGTGGATGTGCTCTAAAAAAAGTTAATATCACATACTGGGCAGAGCAAAAGGCTACACTTAAATAGCAAAATGATGAACTTGTAACTGTTTATGAAGGACCATAGTATCGTAATGATATGGAGAAAATCAGTGGTGTGGAAAGGATTTGGGGATGGGGCTGGGGTAATCCCAGAGCCTATGGAACCGTATTGTAAAATAATGATAAAAAAGAAGAAAAAAAAACCATATAAAATTAGAAGTATAAATAGAAAAAATGCAATTGATATTTTACAAGGGTACTTTAAAAATATAGAAAAATACAATCACAAGTTCTTTTTGCAAAAGATTTGCAATTCATGTACAGAATGGGCATTCAAAAATGTTATGGAAAATTTTCTAATATGAAAAATCTTTACCTAAATTTCATTATTTTCCACAGTAGTAAACTTATTTTTAAATTACATTTTCCTTGAACTTTTATGTTCTCTTGTATATGGATATGAGAACTTTAATTTTCCCATCTAACACTAATATTTGCTTCCAATAGCTCAGTGTATTCTACTTTCCAGATAATTAACCCATGAGTCCTAGTTTTGAGTCATCACTCTTCTTCAAGAAGGGAGCAGATTTCTCCAACAGAGGCAAATAAAATCATCACTAACATTTTTATCAGAAAATGTTTTTGTTTCTTATCCTGACGTTGCATAGTCGTTGTATTTTCAGGGCTGGGCATGTACATAAAGGCTTTATGCTTACTGTCCAAGTGAAATTCAAATAGATGACCCAGAAAAGTGTAACTCCAAATCGATCCTTCCCTTTCCGTATGGTATGAGCTATCTGCCCAAAGAAAAGTTAATCAACTGACAACTTAAACTGGCTTGATGACTCTCACGTCCTTAAAAAAAATGTTATTTCCAGGATATTGTTTTGACTCTGAGGAGTCTGTACAAACCAAGTGTCCACCATGTGTTTTACAATGAAACAAATTGTGAACAATTGCTAGGAACTGCTATCTCAGTAGGTACAATTTTTAAAAAATGTCGAATCCAAATTCAGGGAAATAGAAATCTGGTTTTATAGTCTGGTTTGCTGCAGACTAGGGTTTTCAAAAATTGGGAAAATATTTCTAGTATGGCACGCCTACTCTGGAGTGCCAACCAATTTTCCTGGGTTTAATTCTAAAGTGGGCGTCAATTTATAATATTTGTTACAAATACTAAGATATGGATTCATTCTGAATAAATCTTGTTCTAAAATAAATAAGACATTCTTAATTTAAACAGTTAATTACAATAGATAATTAGCAGACAACGGATGCTTAAACTGACCAGCAAAGATTTCAACTTGAATTTGAAGCTTTGGCTGAACATAATCATGTATATACAAGGTGTAATTCAAGTGACTTCCAAGGTGGGAGAAAGTATAAGCAAAGATGTGAAGCGTAATTGAACTACTCAAATAGACCTGTACTGCACTTAGGATTGGATGGAGAGAACACACTGATTGACTACAAAGAGAAGTAAGATACAATCAGGCCTTTCTTTGTTTTAATCAGTATTAATAATTCCTAAGAAATGGATTTTTTTAGGTAATTTTGTCGCTGTGAATCTCATAGAGTGAAATTAGGTTATTTAATGCAACTCTGATCTCACTAAGCAATGCACTGTGTTACGACCGCTGCCAGGTAGATGATCTTCATTAACAAAGATGTCTGTAGCCAGAACATGACAGGATTCAATGGCATCAGAGAACTGTGTGAGTACACTGAACAATTTCACACCTGTGCGCACTGCTGGCTTTTTCTGTAGAGAAAATTGTAGTAGTTTGAAAGATTCCCATATGTTTCTGCTACATATATTTAGACTTTATGTTTGAAAATACCTTTCCATTTTTCTCTTTTGTAAATTACTCAGCAAGGTGACTCGGGATTAATCCTCTACCTACAAGCACCAACATTCCATAAGAGTTCCAATTTATGTTCCAGCTGCTCCACATCCGATCCAGCTTCCAAAGTGCTTATGGCCTGGAAAAGCAGTAAGGATGGCCCAAGTCCTTGGTCCCATATTCCCACACGAGAGAGCCAGAAGGAGTTCCGGGCTCCTGGCTTCGGATTGGCTCAGCTCTAACTGTTGCTGTCTTTAGGGAAATAATCCAGCAAACTAAAGATCGTTTTCTCTTGGTCTCTCCTCTCTGTTATTCTGCCTTTCCAATAAAAATAAAATCTTAGAAAATGAAGGTTACAAATAACTCACTTATCACCAAAAAGAGGACACTTTAGTAATTGTTCCCTAGTCCAAAATTAGGGTGCTAAAATACAAATAAAGAAAATCCCATTACTTGTTCATTATTGCAACTACAATAGCATTTTTGCTGTCAGGATTTGGACTTGGAGGTCATTCTATGAACTGCCTACATTGTTAGGCCAATACTTTGTCATCTCTGGATTTCTAAGTGTAGCTCACTGACATGTGTATTCCTCTGCATATTAACATCTGGTGTTGTCACCTTTTATCCATCATGAAGGAATTACTGCTCTCAACTCCGTGAAAAAATTAAACCAAAATTCCATTTGGAGGTTCTGCTTTGTGGAGCCACTCTTGACATCAAATATCTCATTATGTGTAACCTAGAATTCTGAATGAGCTATGCCTTATGAGTTATGTTCCAAAAAAATATGGTAAAATTGTGTAAGATGGGGGGAGAGAGAGCACATAGAACGTGCAGTACTTAACTGGTACTTGTTTGGTATCAGGGACTACTATTTCCCTCCCCTTTCCTAACTGTCTTCCAAGATCATATGATATATTGTGTTTCAGAGGTAACCTTTGAGAGGAAGAAAATAAAAATTGACAGCTATTTTCTAATTAGTAAGAATTGTTTCAACAAGACTTAGCTCCCATTACAGCTGGAATGCACATCCAGGGCACTCAACAGAGCATAGAGTATGTGTCAACTGAAGTTCACCGAGGGTGAATGGTGAGGTGCTGCTACCTACAATGACCATAAAGCTTTGGTGTGGAGAAAAAGTGTTTCTATAAGGACCATGAAGTGGGCTGACTCTAGTGATGGCATCAATATCCTCATGTGAAAGAGGGCAGTTACATTTGGTCTATTTGAGTTTAAGGAACTCCGTGACAGCCAGTATTCTGTTGTAACTATGGTCTCCAGAGGAAACACCTTATTGCAAAAATGAAAGCTGATACTTGATTGCAAGAGGGGTAGGCCTGTAATGAATGCCGGAAGCACTGTCTCTATAGTATTTTTCCTTTTCCCCCCCTCAATTAACTTATTGATAAATAGAAAGAACATATATTTGTGGTATACAATGAGATGTTTTGAAATAAGCATCTATCATGAGCTCAAATGAGCTAATGGGTGTTTACATGCAACATATTATCATATTATTTAAATTAAAAAGTAGGTGATGTTCAAAATATAATGAATTATTATTGACCAAAGTCATTATGCAGTACCATAGATCTCATGAACTTATTGCTCTATCTTAAAGAAACTGTATATCCTTAAATCAACATGTACCCAAGCCTCTAAACATCCAGCTCCTGATGGCAAACTTGGCACACTTGTTTCTTAAGCTTAATTGTTTAGATCCCATGTTTAACTAAAACATGTGGCGTTTGTTCTGTCGCCTTGTGTGTCCATTCCTGCTTGTGTCAAATTATTTAGTCATGTTTTATGTTTAGTTTCTCCTCTGGTGCATTCATATTTTAGAGACATATTGCTTAATGTCCATAAATCAATGAATTATTTGAAATCCCTTGTGTAACTTGCAGTTTATTAACATTTTGATCAGGAAAGACAACCAACACGATTTCAATTATGCTACATTTACCAAGAATTATCTTTCATCTAGCTTACAGTCTATCCTACATAAGGTCCTGTGTGCTGTTTTTAGAATAGATATTCTGTGCAGGTGTATTAGGTCCGTATCGTTTAAATTCTATGTTTCCTTATTGATGCTCTCACCAAATAATCTGTCCATTGCTGAAGTTCCCTATTATTTTTGTCGTACGATTAGCCTCTTGTTGAAGACCAATTATCATTCACTAAAGATGTCTTGGTCTTCCACTTAGGGTAGGTATATTCATACATTCATAATTATTTTATCATTTTGAAATGTATGTCACATTATAATATATATTGACCTCATTTGTTTTTATGCTATTTACTTAAGGTCTAGATCTGTAATGTGGATATAAATAATACTATTGTTTTTTGATTTCTCTTTGTAAGGAATGACTTCCAACACTTTGTTTTTAATCTACAAGTACCCTTAAAATGAAGTAAATCTAAGCAGGTTAATATGGTAGCAAGTAGGCTAAACCTCCACCTGTTGCGTTGGCATCCCATATATGCCAGAGTACAAATCCCAGCTGCTCCACTTTTAGTCTAGTTCCCTGCTTATGGCCTGGAAAAGCAGTGAAAGTTGGCTCAAATCCTTGAGCTTCTGCACCCAGGAGGGAGACCCAGCAGAAACCTCTAGCTCTTGTTTAGGGAGCGAACTAACAAATAGATCTTCTCTCTCGCTCACTCTCTCTCACTCTCTGCCCCCGTCTCTTCTTTCTCCTTAACTCTGCCTTTCCAAGAGAGTAAATAAATCTCTTAAATTAAATTAAAACAAAACAATTCTGGAATAAATGGCATATTGAATCTTTTCAAAATTCATTGAATGACTCTAATTAATAATTGGTAGGTAAGGACTTACCATTGATATCATTTTCATTATTTTCTAGTTTCTTTGTACAACCACTATTCTTTCCTCCTCTTGTTTTTTTTTCCTGGGATAAAGTTATTTTCATTAGTAGTATAGTTTGATGCATTTCTTTTTTAAAATCTTTTTTGGATCTTTTATAAGTTTTGGGTTTATTATCATCAAGAATCCTACATAAAATATAATTCTTTATTTCAAGCAAGTAAAGACTTAATTCTCCCTCTCCTGTATGGGTCTACAATCCACCCACCTGTGTAAAAAACAATAAATCAAATTTTAAAAGATTAAAAAAGTATGGAGTTCTGGGCAAGAGCTGAACATCTGTGTGAGAGTGGAATGAAACATCACAGCACTTAACTTTACAGCACTTTTCTCCCAACAAGTATCTCTGTGAACATCTTACAAACATGTGGTGAGCATGAAGACATTACTAAAATGTTATTCGGTGAAATCAATAAAATAGTAAACAATGAAGTGATACATTTTTGAGAAATAGAAGAAGCACAAAAAATAAAAGGAAAATGAGAAAAAGTCAGCAAGAGAATTTATAGATTATTTGTATTTCAGAACTCACAGTCAGGAGTTTTTAAAAACTAAGAAGAATGTGCTTGCTTTGGAAACACATATACTAAAAGCTACAAAGGTTAAGAGAGGAAAAGTAATGATTAACAGTCATATTACTATGAGAAAGTATTGAGAAAACATTAAGATATGGTAATTTAGAAAGGAAACGATAAAGTAAGACAAGAGTGAAAAAGAAATAATAGAAAACTTTCCGAAGTTAGGAAACACAACAATACTTAGGTACTGCAGACTAAGAGGCTTCCAGGCTGGTTCAACACTAACATAATGTTAGCAAGAGGACATTATAAAAGTTGACAAAGCAGTGGAGGATGGCCCAAGTCCTTGGGAAATTGCACCCAATGGGAGACCCAGAGGAAGCTGCTAGCTTCAGATCAACTCATCTTTGGTCATTGCAGCTATGTGGGGAAAAAACCGGTAGATGAAATATCTCTTTCTTTTTACTCTTTGTAAATCTGCTTTTCAATTATGGCTTCCTCAATCATGTCATAATGAAACAAACATGGCTTAAGACTTACCTCTAGGCTTTGAGTAGATAAAATAGTAAATCATGGAATGAATAGTCTAAAGCACAGAGACATTCATTTTTTTAAGGTTTATTTATTTTTATTGGAAAGACAGTTATATAGAGAGAAGGAGAGACAAAGGGGAAGATCTTCAGTCTACTGATTTACTCCTCAAGTAGCCACAACAGCCGGAGCTGTGCTCTTCCAAAGCCAGGAGCCCAGAACCTCTTCAAGGTCTCCATGTGGGTGCAGGGTCCCAAGGTCTTGGGCCATCCTTGATTGCTTTTCCAGGCCACAAGCATGGAGCTGGACGGGAATCAGGGACTGCTGAGATTAGAAGTGGCACCCGTATGGGGTCCCAGTGCATGCAGGATAGGACTTTAGCTGCTAGGCTACTGCACTGGGCCCTAGACAATCATTTTTATCCATCTCTTCTTTTACTTAGTGGTTTTCAGCAAGAAAATTAATAGATCTTAGAAACTGAAAGATTTGCCTTTTACTGTTTTGTCAGTGACTTCAGCTGAACCTTCTGTTTCAGGTAAAGTGAATTGACAAGAACTAAAAGAATAGGCCATTGCCTAGAGCATTTTGTGTGCTTAGCCCTCCTTCCCTCTCCTCCCCGCTCCAGCCTTTATCTTATTTTGTTATTAGAGATATAGATTTTTTTTTTGGTGGAGGAGAGAGCAACTACATTTAAAGGATTATCTTCCTTAGTGAGAGCATTAAAATGCTTTTTTTGTAAGTATATTCATGAGTTTTTAAAATTCATTTTAAATTGGAAATGTAGAGAAAGACATAGAGAAAGACAGAAAGAAGCTGTGGGTGATTCAGGCTGAGAATATGAGTCAGAAACTGCACCCTAAGCTTTGCACACAGGTGCGAGGACCCAAGCACTTGATGCACCTGTTGCACCCAGGTCCACTGTCCCTGGGGACGGTTTAACTCATTGGAGATATACTTCCTTTTTTTCAACTGAAAATTCCACATTCCCCCATTCTTTTCTATTGGTAACAGGAGCCTACAATACGTGTTTATTCTTTAACACATGATGTCTTAGTTTCTGTCAAACTTGGCATTCTAGAATTTGATGGAAATCCAGTCCAAAAGAATTAAACATCCAAAATAAAATGCCTTGAGGCTAATGTGAGAAAACAGAAGAACAAACATGGAAAGCATTCCCGTAACAGATGTCTGAGCACATGTTAGAGTTACAGCGCTATGTTCTGCGGCTGGCTCTGTACTTCTCTGTCACTACTTGTCAATTCTAGGGCTCAAGGTCGAATCCTGAGTGAAATTCTGTAATTACTTTCATTAAACTTACTTCCTTTCCAGAAACAGATGATGATGCCACAGGTTCCTTATTGCATTTTTCATCTCCATGTTTCTTAGTGTGTAGATGAGAGGGTTGAACATAGGGGCAATGATGGTGTAGAAAAGACTAAATACTTTGTCTTCTGGAAAAGTTACGTTTGGTCTTATATAAATGAAGAGAACAGGAACAAAGAATATGATGACGACTGTTATGTGAGAACTACAGGTTGACAGAGCTTTGGTACGGCTCTCTAGAGGGTATGCACTGATGGTGTACAATATCAGAAGATAAGACAGCATCAAAATCATAAAAGATACCAAAGCAATCAGGCCTGAATTCAAAATGACCAGCAGACCAATTCTGTACGTATCAGTGCAAGCCAACTTCAGCAAAGGGTACACATCACAGAAGTAGTGATCGATCTCATTGGGACCACAGAATGGTAAGAAGATGGTGAGGAGAAACTGACTGGCAGAGTGTACAAACCCTCCAACACAACATGCTAGGATTATTGTGTTACACTTCTGCCTGCTCATGATGACGGTGTAGTGCAAGGGCTTACAGATGGCCACATAGCGGTCATAGGCCATGCCCGTGAGAATGAAGATCTCAATGCCGCCAAGGAAGTGAATGATAAATAGTTGTACCATGCAGTTAGTGTAGGAAATGGTCTTCCTCTCGGCCAGTAAGTCAGTCATCAGTTTAGGGGTCACTGTGGATGTGTAGCAAAGGTCAGAGAGTGAGAGGTAATTGAGGAAGAAATACATGGGCTGGTCAATCAGCTGAGAGCATGTGATGGAAATCATTATGAGCACATTTCCCATCCAAATAGAAAGGTAGCAGAACAAAGTGAATACAAAACAGAGCACTTCAACATTCCTGTCTTGAGAGAGTCCCAGGAGAATAAACACAGTGACATTGTTTCTATTTTCCATGGTCCAATGCATTGAATACATAAATCACCTAAGAACACATAAATGCAGAAGTCAAATTAAAAACGTCTTGGCAAATATGTTGATTATACAGCTATCACAAACCTAGGTTTAAAAGGTATAATTCCAAAATTTTAGATAATTAAAATCTTATATCTATACTTATTTTTTTTCTAATTAGCTTCATGATGAATTACTTAAATTTGGAGGGGAGGCAATGTGTTCAATCTGAGCATTAGTAAAATGAGAGCATTTAATTTGCTAAAAATATCAATTAATTGCCAAACATTTACAAATATACAATCAAGCACCTACCAAAAGCAAAAATGTGTAGTTTTAAAACTAAAGATTTATTTAAAATGAACACGTCATGTATAATATCCAAAGTTTAACAGTTAGCTCTACCTTCTACCCCAGAATCACTGAACAGTGAGAGAGAGAGCAGAATTAATGATACACACACACACACACACACACACACACGCGCGCACACACACACACACACACACACCATTAAAGGTAATTCTTAGTGAGAGGTTAATGCAGTTTACCTAATTTTTGATTACTTACTTGTCTTTACTTGCAATCTATCCAGTAAAATGATATTCTGGAACAAAACTATCACAATTTCTTTAGAAGCTTTAATTGCAATCATTTATTTAAAATGCAGAACAAAGCAACACTTCAAGGTAAAATTGAAAACTATAAGCAAATTCCCATCGGATGATTTTGCTCTTGATTCAGCATATTTTTCTCTGTTTTTTTTTTTAATCGGAGTCCTGGTTTCTGTTTTATCTTGGTATCTGTCTTTCTAGATACGTTGTTATTAAGCCCCTGCCCTCATGTGGGAGACCCAAATGAAACTTCTGGCTCCTGGCTTTGGATCCGTTTAGTGCTCTCTCTTTCTCTCTCTCCGCTTCTCACTGTAAAATTGGCCTTTGAATAAAAATAAATAAATCTTTTAAAAAAATCTGTGATGTGCTCTCTGCCATAATCTTAGAGTTCTCTCATCAATTCATTTCAAAATTATCTGTTCAATTCTCTTCCTTACAGAACAAATTAGTTGCGTATAACTGTGACAACCTAAAAAAAAAAAAGTAGAGTGACTACATCTCAGAAAAACTTTGCTCTGAATGCATAGCAGCTGAGTTCCAAATCCAGTGGCTTAAGCCACAGAAGCAATTCTAAGTTTGATATGTGAATGACAAAACGGGGCAAAAATTAAGCCAAATTCCCTAGATCTAAAAATGTGACAGAAATAACAACACTACATAATCTGGTCTGTTCTTTTTTCTGAAAAGCACCGGCTGTTTATACTTTCTAAGTAATTTACGGACCGCAAGTCTGAATTTTTCACGCTGAATCTTCTTGTGCTCTGAAGTGTTAGTGATGCTGTTACAGCACAGCAGGAACTGGGAAAATGAGCTCATGACTCATTTTCTAACATAGCTCTTCATTCACTGTAGAAATATGATCTACCTATAACATAATAAATCTTGACTTTAAGATCCATGTGATATTTTTCAGGTAATATTTAACATCACCCTTGAATTCCATACTACTCCCCAAAGTAAATTTTTGTACAATGTATAGAAATATTAAAGTAAGTCTTGGGTTTTTATCCAAGATCTGCTATGATTAAGTGTGTGACTTCAGTAAGCTATATATCGATAGACTTACATTGGTAAGTCTACCAAGTCTTACATAGCTTGAAATTTCACAGTTTCCATGTGCTTAATATTCTTCTAAACACCTTTTAAGCTATCATTTTTAAGTACAGTAACTCTGAGAAGTAAACATTATTAAACATAATATACAAAATAAATTATTGAGTCATTGAGAAAGAGGGAACCCAAGGTGCAAAGAACTTTTATGTCAATGGATGATAAAATTAATGATTTACTCACTTAGCATTGTTCTGGATACATTCATTTTATCAATAATCATGTGATTTGTGATGCTATCACTACTTAAGAAAGTTTTAGTGACTCACCACTGAATTTTTAAAGCTATACCAAATGAAATAGCATGCATGCTTGAGTTGCAGAACACTAGACTTTTACTCTTGTCCTGAAATACTGAGAAGTGTGAGCAGACATTCAATTTCAAATCCTGGCCACTTGTTTCTCACCTGTGTGATTTAGAGTATGTTGCATTTCTTCCTCACATAATGATGTCGCTAATGTGAATATTACTAATGAGAATATGTAATTCCGGCCTTGTTGAGAGAATGAACTAAATAAATTCAAAGATTAGTCTTCCAGCCCATTTTAAGGGCTCAAAAAAAGCAGTATTTACAACTGGTGGCTTTAAATGTATTTTTTGATGTGCAGACTAATGTTCACTTAAACAATAGTCATTACAAGTTTTCTGAATGACTAAAGCATTAGCTTTCGTGATTTTATAAAGTTTATAAAATATTCGATAATGAAACTGATTATCACCACAATCATCATAGGCAATGACAATACAGGAGAAATTATATAGTGATAAAGGAAGAAGGCTTTCTGATTCTGAGATATTCTCATTTTTATTGACTTACTTTGTTTGTCTAAGTTAATTATTTGGCCAACTTCTTTGGAAGAGGTGGAAATGATGACAGCGGTGACTGCAACCTTATTTTTCCTTTTGATTTGAGTTTCTCCATTTCCTTGATAACTCAATAATCAATTTTTATTCCCTTAATCAATACTTTGAGTTTCTGCCAAAAGCTCTATTGATGTTTTGCTGTTGTTTTTAAATTTGCTGTGAACTCAGCACCTTCTACCTATGAAAGTCCGCCTATTTCCATAGAATATTGCATCCTACCTCAATGAACAATTGCAAGAATTTGATACCCCCAATCTAAAAAAAAATAATCATCAAAATCAACTGATTGAACATTTGTTTCTATGCAGTGGAAACAAATATATATTCAATATATAGTCCACATTCAGGTAGGGTCATGAGAAGGAGACAAATTCTGCTACAGAGTCTTCTGTCTCAGCTACAATACTAGTTCTTTGCATTTTCCCCAATGTTCTTTCTTTCATCATTCAAATTCTGGTCATTCTCTTGTTCAGATTGCTTCATTTTCTGAAGTTCACATTTTCTTCAATAGTCTCCTTGAACCACCCATATAAAAAATCCTGAATCATTTTAGAGACAATTGATGTCATTCATACAATGTTGATACAAAATCAAAAGTTACATACTTCAGAAAAAAGTACTTTTAAGGTAAGTGGAGTAATGTGAATATTAAAAAGATCCAAATTATGATTTATGTTTGTATCACTTAGATTATCTCTAAAACCTTCCTGACTCAGGATAAACTACACAGTAGAGATCCTAAAACTGCATTACAGTTGCAAGAATGCTAACTACTCATTGTGTTTTGTTGAAATTACCTTTTTAAATGCTCTTCTCAACAGATTCATTTCTCCCAGATCCCGGTTAACAAATCTGCAATGACTAGCACTGAAGCTGAATTATAAACGCTTTGCAAGCCACAATTAACTTTGTGACCACAATTAAACACTCTCTTGGGCTGCATTGACTAGATTCCCCTGCGCTCTACAGAAAGACTTTGGCAATCATTACACTCTTGAGGAACTCCTATGAAAGAACTTATCTTTCTCACATTTTCCTTAACTGAGGAGAAAAAGACATGTCTATTATGTACAGGTTAGGAATTCCATCAAATGTTTCTCATTTTTAAGATCCATTTATTGTTATTAGAAGGGCAGATGTAAGAGAGAGAGAAACAAAGCTCTTTTACTCACTGGCTCATTCCCCAAGTGGCCACAACGGCATGGGCTGAGCTGATCTGAAGCCAGGAGCCAGGAACTTCTTCAGGTCTCCCATGCAGGTGCAGGGCTCTAAGACTTTAGGTCTTGCTCTATGGCCTTCCTAGGGCATAAGCAGGATGTTGGATGAGAAACTGGAGCAGAAGGGAAATACCCATATGGGATCCTGCAAGGCAATGATTTAGCCATTAGGCCATCTCACTGGGTCCCCATCAATAATTTAAAAACATAGATGTAGTTGTGCGCATTTTCGATTTTCCACAAGTCCGTGTGTCATTTCCAGTTGTGGTTCTCTTTCCTTTTCCTTCCTTCATGTCTGTCTAAAGGTAGAACAGACTCCCGCTGTTCTATGTGAACAAAATGCATCACAGCCCATACACACTGAACACTAAATGTAGTGAACATGTCGAATGTTCTTGTGTAATCCAGGGATCCACTGGTCACAGAGTGTGCTTATTTTACTCATGAGAAAATCTTATAATAGATAAAACAAACATTAGCCTCAGATTGCCAGGCAAGTGGAAGGTTACCCATCAAGGTCAGAAGATGTCGGAGTTTGGAGCCTGAGTCTTAAAACAGATGGGGGCTTGTTGGGATCATGTAGTGCAGTATTTCTGGATACAGTCTGGCATTACAATCCAACCCCAAGGCAGGTTTGTCTTTCATTTACCCTTAAAGTTTCCTCATGTAATATAACCAATACTTAAAAGATATGAAAATAAAAATCTAGCATAAAATATATCTGGCACAACAAGGCTCCCAAAGAATTAATTTGGAAAAATAATAAGTATTGTCATGTCTGTGTGTTCATTTCCCACAACTATAAGAAAATCCACTTTAATACATTATTGTATGTTTTTCCTAGATGCCTCCTTTGATCTGGATTATGCTACAGCTAATTGACAAGAGGAATCAAATTATCTCTGCTTATGACATTCTAGTCTTAGAAGAATCAAAAGACTAAATCAAGAAGCTATTATAACTCATAAAATGGTTTGACAAGGTGGCAGGGTACAAATTCAATGAACACAAATCAATGGCCCTGGTACACACACACACCAGTGCTGAAAATGAGTTAGAACAGGACCTTTTAAAAATAGTGGAGAACCTTAAGTACCTTGGAATAAACATGATCAAAGATCTGGAAAACTTTTATGAGAAAAACTACAAAACATTCTTTTAAAAAAAGGAGTATTTCTCTCCTTAACACAAAAGAAAATCTTCCATGGACTCCCATATGCACTTCTGTCTGCACAGACATGGTAGAGATCCTGCCTTTTGGCCTCTGACTCAGAAACACTTGCAGCTGCCTTTTTAAGCTATTAGCAACATTGGCTGTCATGTACTGTCTTTCCTCCAAAATAAAATAGATAGTCAAATATACCTTCCAATTTTGTGTCATTTCAAAATTGCAAATTTTTTATAAATGTATGTATGTATATATAGTACTTTTAAATGTTCATGGACAGAAAATTGATTATAGGGGCTTATTTTGAAATATAAAAAGTAAATACATATATTTTAAACTTGCATTACATATACATTTTGATATCAAAATGCATGGATTTCAAAAAGTTTGAAGAACATACTTTTCTTTAATCCTATTTTCTGGAAGATTTTTAAAATTCCTTCACTTACAAGTATGCTATTCTTACAGCAGGATACAAACATCATGGAATCATATGTGTCCTCAACTATTTCTCCTTGAATATTAAATTCTTGAAGGAAAATACATTACACAAGAAATTCACTATCTTTTTGAAATATTACAAATATTTAAAACACTTTCTGGGCCAATAGTGTATTGCGCCAATAAGAAGTATAACAGGCAAATAAGTTTTCACTTCTCTGGTTCACATTGTTAGTCAAAACTGCAATTAAGGACTCTTCTGATGTGTGTTTTTACCTGAAAACT
Source organism: Ochotona princeps (assembly GCF_030435755.1). Lineage (NCBI taxonomy): Eukaryota > Metazoa > Chordata > Mammalia > Lagomorpha > Ochotonidae > Ochotona > Ochotona princeps. The sequence continues at coordinate 13,727,300 of NC_080835.1, read as the reverse complement.
TTAATAAACTTACTGAATATAAACCCATGCAAGTTATGACCTCAAATTGAGACAATGCTGGCTAATTAGAGATAACAGTATAAAAGAATATGCCAAAGCTAGAAGGATCTGTTCTGTAACAGCCGCTGTGATTACCTGAAAATTCTCCTGCTGGAATAACTCATGAAATACATTTTGAACCAATACAATGTGAAAGTTCTGGAGTGACTCTGAAGATAATTACCTTTGTTTATGTTTAGATGGCCGTCACCTCAATTTCAGTTTTATTAGCTTGGAAGGATTTACTCTGCATTATGCTTCACTGAATAATAGATTTTTCCCCCTGATTTCCATTTTAAAGAAGTTAAGAGAGAAAACAATATCATCAATAAACACCATAGTCATAAATATGGAAGTATTTATAAGCTTCCATTGTAAATTTTTAATGCCCTAAGGAATAATCATCACATTTATTTTAATCATTAGTTATTTCATATGGAAATTCAGGTTATCATTCACTTAGAACTGATATCAATAAATTTCATTCTCGGTTGTATAGGGGAAATTAGTAATAAAACATAAGATGAACACAAGTTGATTGATTTGACAAGTTGTTTGATAATTAAGTATCAGACTGCATTTAAAACATGGTTAATGACTCCTGTTTTTTTGCTCCTTTTTTCTTTTCACAAGTGCTTCTAGAAGTGACCTTTTGAAAACAGATACAAAATAGATCATGTTATGTTCTGATTTCCTGAGAAATTTTATATAGATTCATTTTTAGGACATAGTGAAACATCAAGAGAAGTATTTTTAAACCTTGTGGTGAAAAAAGAACGTGTGTGTACTATGTATCATGGAGCTAAGCTTAAGCGAAGGTGTTCTGGAGTCATGATATAAAACAGACGTGGAATAACATGAGTTTCAGTCTCTGAAATACAGTATTTGTTGCATTGTCTTCTAAAACTCAACATTACAGAGGTGATCTAGTTGATCATATACAATAGCTACCATGTTTTGCTTGTTGTTCTTCACAGAAATTTCATTTATTTGCATCCAGTGATGGCGTGAAGCCATTTTCACAAATCTTTTTCTTTAATAAGTCTCAGCAACAACTCCTCACAATGACTAACAACAGTGTGTTCTCTTCATACAGTGCACGTCAAAGTTTTTCTCACATCTTGTGTTTTCTTTGTCACAAGGAAAATGCCTGCCGAATAATTAAAATCATCATAAATCCAGCCATGGTTCTTTCAACCCAACTATTAAATGTGTATATCATAGGTAGTCATGTAAGACCACAGAAAGTATTATTTGTATGGCATCTTATCTAAATCAAATCAATGCACTTAGTAAAATAATCATTACAATAGTTTTGAGATATTTTGTGAACATTTGTTGTATAAATCATAATTTTAGGATTTTTTTTTGCAGAAAGTCAATTAATTTTAACTGTTCATTATAGAGGAGAAGGGATGGAGACTGCAGACTCACATGAGTCTCTGGCAAGGACAGAGAGGGTAATAGTACATTACGGAGATAGTCTGTTGATGCCACTTCAGGAGCTTCAGAAGGCAGGAGAATGTCCTGGGAGTGTTGAGTGGTCATTGTACAAGAGGTGATGTAGTCCTTCTGTCCTCTTAGAATTCTTCCATGTTCTTTCTGTGTAAGTTCTGAGGTCCATTGACTGTCCATATCTTCCTCAGAGTATCCACAAACTTAGGTGCTTTCTACAAAACTTGGCCTGAAGTGCTATGCCATTTACTTTTCTTTCCATCCTTTCAAGAGATATTTGAGGTCTTCTGTTTAATTAGAGGATTCAATTGTCTCTGATGGCATATTTGGGCATGCTTGTCATCCTTTCTCTAGAATCAGTAATAGAGGTGTCCCAGTCTTTCCACATGAATTCCACAGTAGTACAACACATCCCGAATGTACCCTGAGCTCAGTGATCTTGTCAGCCTAAGGTACGCAAGTGATTCCCTTCCCGAACAGGTCAACCAATGCACTTGCTCCTGGATCCAGTTCTCACACACCTCAGTGGGTGTTGTATCTTGGTCCAAATAGCTACCTTCCCTATCTTCTGTACATTTCTTCAGGTGTCAGCATGGCTAGAGGTGGCCCACCAGAACTTCTACCAGGTTAGTGCCCAGACCCATTTCCAGCAGTGTCAGAAGACACAGCAGACTGACCAAACTTACTCAGTCCCAGCTCTCTCACTGGAAAGTACATAGTACAATGACCTAATTGGTGCAAATCCTTAAATACCTACTAAGATGTTCCCCAGACCTGGCTCTTGTATGCACCAGCAGGTGCGACTGCCCAATCTGGCCCACCCCCAGACCCAAATCACACCAGGCTGGAGTTGCCCCAGCCTGGCAAGGTGACTCTTAAGAACCTGTTCCAGGCTGGCCCAGGTCCAGCAATGGCTGAGGGGTGCTGTGAAATGGTCCAGCCTGGCCCCCAGTCTTAGTAGACACACCCACTATTGGGTGCTTGTAGCCTAGCCTGGCCTTCTCTAAAGCTGGCATTTGTGTGAACTAGTGGATATTGTAGTCTGGCCTTGTTGGCTCTCAGATCCTGCTCTTGCAGGCATCTGCAGGTGCTCCGGTCAGATTCTTTCTGATCCCAGGCTCAGCTCTCACACATACTAGCAGGTGCAGCTGACTAAGTCGGGTGGCTACCTGCAGTGGGGCGAGGGGTTCTGGAGGGGCCCAGTCTGCATGCACCAAGTGTGCCAGGTCCATGAGACCCAGGAGTGGGGGTCCAGCCAGGCCTGTTTCTCCTGGTCCAGGTCCCTGAGCTCATCTACACAGTGAGTCCATAAGTCCCAGGGGTAGAAAGTAAATCAGGGCATGGGTCACCTGGCCTGGGTCCTTGGGTCCACCTGTGACAACTGATCCTCTTCAGCGGAAAAGATGGAGCAGTGGACCGTAGACCTTAATGCAGTTGGAGGATATGGTAGTCTATTAGGGCCTGCAGAAGGCATCTGGTACCATAACAGAAGGAGGGAAAAACAAATTGGACAACTACCCCAGCGAAACCCATGACAGCAAAAATCTGGGTGAATGGAGACTCTAAGTTAGACTATGTCAGCCAATGGTTGTTGGAAGGGATTCCTCATCCTTGAATCAGTGAGGTCGAGAGCATTTCATAACTATCCAAAACTTCTGAGCAGAACCCTCAGAGCATACACCACATCAGGTCCCTGGAGTGACATTAGATGGCTCTTCTCCATCCCTGCAGCAGTTGGGAGCAGGTGCATGGTTCCTCTCCTTATCTCCTCCTCCCCCCCAAATCAGAAAGAAGAAACAGAAATTTTGAAAACAATGATCACACCCACTTTTCCCTAACCCTGGATCCTTCCCATCCTAATCAACTATGTAAATATCATCAAATACTTTTTTAAAAAGAGAGCATTCCAGCCAATGGTAGATGACAGAATTCACATTTTTGTCAAATACGCTCAGAACATTTACCAACAGATGATACTCTGAATCATTAAGCAAATTCCAACCTATTTAACAGGACTTAAGTTTTTAAAACTACGTTAATTGAGCAAAATGTAATTAAAGGAAACCTAGAACATCTCTAAACATATGGAAATTACAAAGCAAACTTCCAAAAACAACATGTGCCATATTTTTTTAATTCTATATAGCAAAAATTAAAGCAAAACATTAACTTCTATAACATTGCCTAATTAATATTTGGAGAGGTAAATGTTAAGAAGAATATTGTTTTAAGTTATTTTCCTCATCCAATTTAAGATTATGAAAGAAAAGCACTTACAAAGAAGAGTAAGGAGGGTGGAGGTGATGGCGTCTCCATCTAGTGGGTCAAGCTAGTTTTTGCTGAGCCAGCATTCCATATCAAAACATTGACTCTAGCCTTAGCCACTCTGTCCCAACCAATCGCTCTACTCTCAGACCTTGGAGTTGAGCAAAAGGCCCATTCACTTGGGCAGTTGACATCCACTGGGGAGAGCAAAATGGATTCCGGTCTCTTAGTTTTGGCTTGAGACAGGTCCGATTGTTGTGACCATTTGAAATGTGGAGCAGCAAATCGAAGATTCTTTCTCCCTGTCACTCTGTCTTACAAATAAACATTAACCAAATCCTTAAATAATTTAGCCACATATTTTTGGAGGGTTAGTGTAAACTGTGTAGTTTAATAAATGAAGAGATAGAATTATAAATTTGCGGAAAAGAAGGGGAAATTTGATAAATTCCTGTCTCCTTGGCGGCCTTTTATTTTCTTCCTTTTTCTGTTGTGTTCCTTATGCATAATTATAACATTCTAGTATAATTCTCTTCTTCTGACTATAAACTATACCAAAGGTTTAAGCAACACAAAATGTTGAATAACATAGAACATGCTAAGTGTTATTATAATCAGAAACCAGGAAGTCAGCACAGTGGTGCAGTGGGTAACCAAAGCTTGTAATGCCACCATCCCATATGGTTTTCTGTCTCAGCAGCCCCACCTTCAATTCATCTCCCAGCTGATGGTCAGGGAAACACAGTGGAAGATGGCCCAATCCTTGGACCCTGCCACCCATGTAGGAGACCTGAATGAAACTACTGGTTTCAGATTGGCTCAGCCCTGAGCTTTGCAGGCATCTCAGGAATGAACCAATGGATGGAAAGATGGAAGGTTTTCTCTCTCTCTCTCTCTCTTTCTTTGTATGTGTGTGTATCCTCTCTGTAATTCTGACTTTCAAATAAATAAATCATTTTTTAAAAATGGAAACCAGGGCCTGGCGGCGTGGCCTAGCGGCTAAAGTCCTCGCCTTGAACGCGCCGGGATCCCATATGGGTGCCGGTTCTAATCCCAACAGCTCCACTTCCCATCCAGCTCCCTGCTTGTGGCCTGGGAAAGCAGTCGAGGACAGCCCAATGTATTGGGACCCTCACCCGCGTGGGAGACCTGGAAGAGGTTCCTGGTTCCCGGCATCGGACCGGCGCGCACCGGCCTGTTGCAGCTCACTTAGGGAGTGAATCATCGGATGGAAGATCTTCCTCTCTGTCTCTCCTCCTCTCTGTATATCTGACTGTAATAAAAATAAATCTTTAAAAAAAAAAAGCAGTTGAGGACGGCCCAATGCATTGGGACCCTGCACCCATGTGGGAGACCTGGAAGAGGTTCCTGTTTCCCTGCTTCGTAGCGGCGCAGCACCGGCCGTTGGTCACTTGGGGAGTGAATCATCGGACGGAAGATCTTCCTCTCTGTCTCTCCTCCTCTCTGTATATCTGACTTTGTAATAAAATAAATAAATCTTTAAAAAATAAATAAAATAAAAATGGAAACCAATATTCTATAATAAATTGCTGAAGCCACTCTGTTGCCTCATTTTGAATATACCATCTCCTTTTGGGTTACAGTCCACATATTGATTCTTATGTGCCAATATTACCAAATAAAATTTCAATGAAAGGAAATTAACACTTCTCTTTTAATTCCAATACTGTAGGTCTTAGTTTTTCTGATGAATTATTTCAATTCTCCAAAATATAAACAACCAGAAGTAGAAGTAAAATGAAATGTCCACAGACTATAAAATAAGCAAACATTTATGTGTGGTCCCCATATGAAGTGACCCTCTGAGCTAAGACTAAATTTTCTCCCAAGCTTTACTGTCAATGCCAAGTTTCATTAAACACATCTGAATCACATACATTTTTAATAAAATGGAAACAGAAAACTTATTTAATCTCAAGATTAGGTATTGAGGGGAAATAGCATTCTATTTATTATATAAAATCTGTGTCTGTTTATTGTTAAATATATTATCCTTTGGTAGCCTTTCGTTAATATTCCAGTTCCAAAATGGTGCCAGCACAATAGCTCTACTGGTTAATCCTCTACCTGGAAGTGCCAGCAAGTAGTCCAGCTGCTACACTTCTAATCCAGCTCCCTCCTAATGGCCTGGGAAATCAATAGAGAGTAGGTCAAGTCCTTGGAATCCTACACCTTCATGGAAGACCTGGAAGAAGCTCCTGGCTTCTGGATTCAGATAGTACTAATTCTGGTCATTGTAGCCATTTGAGGAGTAAACGCGTCTCTCCAGTCTATAAGTTCCTGTCACATAAAAATAAATATAATCTAAAAAAAATTGAAAAAAATGACCAAAGTAAATAAATGGTTTCTTTCTAGGATTTATACCTGGCATGACAATCGAGAAGACCCACTGAAAGAACAGGAATACGGAAGTGTGAATACGCTGGTTAAACCTTTAAAAACAAACAAACAAAAAACAGTACACGTTGTAACGGATTGAAGCTACTATGTCCTAGGGCTCAATTTTTATATTCATTAAGCAGACAGACATTTTGTCCAGATTCTGCAAAGAAAGAGCAGCTACCATCCAGGTGTGCACAGGGTTCTCTCCTGAACTGGGGGCGGGGGGAATGAGTGTATTATTTACCCAGAGTCATTTTTTATAAGTAAAGGAATCAAACAAGCAAACAAACAGCATCTCTAATTATTCAGAGGTGTACAAGTTGTACAAACACCTGACCGAGTCAATCCGTATAAAACCATGCCTTGGAGAGTCCTACTGATGAGAAATTTCCAACCCTAGGCTTAATTAGGTGGCAGATCTACAGGTATGGGACCACACAGAGACGCCTCTTCCAATTCTAGTTGTAAATCAAGGAGTTCACTTTTGCCTCTTTCCTTTCTCCTGAGACCACATTGATGACAGCACCTAAAACAGAGGGGAGGAGCCTCCATTGGAGTTGCTATGTCTGCTCCTCACTACTTAAACGTAGAAACAGAGCTGGAGCAATCTTTGCATTTTTGACCAGCCACTAAATGGATTTTTCTTTATACACAGCAAGACATTGTCATCACCAGTATTTTCAAGGAACTGGTGAACAGTATGATCTATAATCTACACATTTGCATATTTAGAGCAGATTTTTAATATTCTGAGATGGTGCTCTGAAGGCATTATGGGCACAATATTTGGATCCATTTGTAATTGTGTTCTTGGGTTAGCCACATAATATTTCTCTGTCAGACTCCTCATCTTTATTGGAGCAATATTAATTTGCAGCATGAAATAATACATGCATAAAAGTGATTGTGATAATAGGAGATGCACAGTAATACATGTGAAAAGGAATACTTGAGCCCATAAGCAGATACTCGACACAGAGTAAGTACTGAAGAAATAACAGGTGTTCAAATGCAATCCATTTTTCTTTTTGATTAACAGCACCTATGACTTCAAGTGTAATGAGATCAGTCACATGTTCAGCCCTTCATCCTTACGCTAAATGCTAAGCATCTGGAAATACAACATGCGTATCCTTTTGTGCCTGTACTTCAATGGAATTTTGTTTGTTCTCTTTATAATATTCTCATTTCTTATACAACCTCCAATGTTCCTCCTGGCCCGTTTCAGCTTTAAAAAAGGAATTTGTTTAGGGATTTGTGAATTTTTTTTTTTTTTTTTGAAGCTGATGTAGAGGAATGGTAAGTTCAAAAGCTACTGTGCTGTTTTACAAAATCCTTATTTCTAGCATTTAGTATTTTCTGTTTCCATGGCAATCTACTAACAAAAGGCCCAGAGAAGGACATTAAAGTGAGAAACAACAACTTGAAACATGGAATGGAATTTGTAATGTCAAGTATGCATACTGAATTTTTTCCGTGTGTCCTAGCATGCTGGACTATTAATTTACTTTTATTTACATAAAAAGTTTCCTCTTATGAATTATTTCACATGCTGCCCCATTTTCAGTATGATGATCGGCAAGAGCACTGACTTTCATTTTAAAATTTCCACTCCATATTTTATGTTTAGGGTCAATTTTTGTGGTTAAGATAAACTACTATGTAGAATGAAAATGTATTTATGATTCTGGAAGCAGTTGTTAAGATATTTTTCAAAATAATTTCAAGAATGATATAAATTCCTTTAAAATTTAGACTGCTTAAAATTTAAAAATAATTTCAAACATTTTTTAAAAATTTAAAAGCATTTTAAAATTTTTATTCTGTTATTATTTTACTTTGCATTCCTCCTTCCACTTCCCCATTCTGCCCACTGTTTTCCTCCATATTATTAAAATAGTATAAGCAGTGTAAGTATAGTCGATAGTAGAAAGTGTAGCATCCTGTTGTTAGGTATATTTGACAGCTTCCTTGGAAGTCGGAGTAGAGATGCATACTGCACTGTATCTTCACTTCCCAGTATGCGAGTCTCCATCTTACAGTTCATCTGTGAGAATATATGTATGTATACACAAAACATTTTATTCTCTGGATTGATTCAGTTTCCCAGCTCTGTTGTGTTTGGAGACTCTCCTCACGAGTGTGGCTTCTATCAGTATTTTGGATCTATCTTATCATTTTCCCTGCAAACAATTCATAACAACTCGATTAGTCAGGCAGCTTAAACAAGTGTGGCTGAATCACTTTATAAGAGGAGGCTCACACATACTGGCTTCTGAAATGACACATCACTATAAAACAACACAGCGGCAGCCAAGGCAGGTATGGTTATGCATTGAAAACTAAGTTGAAGTTTGGAGTCACTGGATGATATCTGGAAAAGATTGATTAGGTAAGATGTTCTGGTTTTTATTTGAGAGAGTAGTAAATTCAATGGCAAAGGTCCTTGAAAAGCTTCATTCTTAAATTGAGGACATGGTACTTAAGAGTACTCAAGGATCTCTGCTTTACAGCAAAATCATATAAATTTGAAACAAATTATGTATGTGCTTAAGAGTGTAATTGATTGGAAAGGGCCCCATTGTATAAATAATTGTAGACAATCCATAAAGCTTCAAGCCGCTGGCTTATACTCAACACCCTGTTTGTCTTTTTTATCAATGTGGTGGTTGTAAATTTCAATATGAGTTACACAGTTTCTTTATGATTCTGTATATTTTCTTCTGTCTTCTTTATCTTAGTTTTAATTTTTTTATTATTTTCTGATAGCTCAGTTGGTACTGGGGTCTCTCTTCCCCCTCCCGCAAGTTTCTTCCACTCCCATCTGTTCTGCTTTCCAGTCTTACAATGGGTATCTTTTGTGGATTTTCACAAGTCCATCATGTTGCCACTGGGGTGTCTCCTAATGATGTAGGAGACTGTTAGTCATTTCATTATGAGTTCATTCTTGTAGTGCATGCATGAGGGCTTATTTCTCTCTCTTTCCACCTATGACCATATTAATTTCTGTTACATTTCCATGAAGTATCACCTTGAGTACAGTCTACCATGGGGAGAAGAAGAAAAAAACAAAAACAGAAAAAGATATTGGACCTTTATCCACATGAGGTTAATGAACATATAACAAAGGTATCAATGTGGAACTAGGGTAATGAAAAAAGTGTCCAGCATCTTCGCATAGGGATAAATGTCAGCATATGTCCCAAGGCCCTGAGGAAGGTACAAAGTGTCTTCTTCAAGTACGGACAGGAATCAAAAGTTTTAAACATTACGGGAAGATGGGAACTGTAGAAAGACTATCCCAGCTCCAAAGTTTCTTGTTGGAAAAGTAAAACCCTACCCCTTTACCTTAAGGCCCAGTGAACAGGGCTGGGAGCAGGTGTTTTACATCTCAGATCAATGGGGCAGGCATTTCGCATGGCACTTAGAACTCTAGCGAAAATGAGGCATCAAATGTTGAAGGACGCGGATGATCTTCGGGATCAGCCTTCCAATTCCAATTTCCTGCTAGTACTGATCTTTGCAGACAGTATTGATAGTTCAGGTGGTTGCAGTCCCTGCACATAACGATGGAGATCCACACTGGTTTCCCAGAGTCCAGCTCCAGATTGGTCTAGCTCTGTTAGTGGTGGGCATCGGTTGGATGCAGAAGTGGAAGAGCTCAGGTGCGTCTCCTCTATTACCTCCTCTGTACATGCGTCATTATCTCTATCTCTATGTAGAATTACAAAACTAACTTATAACAAAAAGCAAACATCTGTGGTTTGGTTAAATTTAACCATTTTAAGCATTTATTTCCCACTGATGAAATGGGAATAATACTATCAAGTACAAACTAATTCACTTTTAGCAGGTGCTAAATAATTGCTTTCCTGGAATTATTTCACTCAGTCATCATGACAGCATTCTGAAATAGATTTCATTTCTGTAAACTCTGTCCCCTATGGAAAGCAATTGTTAATTGTTTATTGGAAGATAAAGCAGGCAACCTCCTTACTGGGGAAGATATGTTGATAACGTCTCCCTGCAATAATGTATGATCAGCGGTGAACCTCTTTTCCTCAGGACTCGGATATGGCTTGAGAATGCGTGCCAATGGTTCACTCCAGGAAACCTTCAAATGATCACCAGGCTGACTCGTGATGCCCATCTCTACCTCATGTGCACACTCCCTTCAGCCCTACTGAAACTGGTTTACAATTGTAATGCTTTTCCAACTTGGTTCTTTCAGAACTCACACAATTACCCTCATCAGATTTCTCATATTTTGATCTCAATGAAATAGAAGCTATTAAGTCAGTTTGGTCTAAGATAATAGATGCATGAATCATTCATGATTCACATACTGGACTGTAGCAATTTTTTCTCATAAACTAAAGATAATAAATGTCCTCTGTGATAGCTTTTGTGTTTTCCTTGTGAAACATGCAAAACCAAAGCGTTGTAACTGAGTTTGTGCTCCTGGGGCTCTCACAGAATCCAAATGTTCAGAAAATATTATTTGTTGTATTTTTGTTTGTATACCTAGCAACTTTTGGGAGCAACATGTTGATTGTAGTGACCATCCTCTGCACGCCTGCACTGTTGGGATCCCCCATGTACTTCTTTCTGGTTTTCCTGTCTTTCCTCGATGCCTGCTTCTCCTCTGTGATCACCCCAAAGATGATCGTGGACTCCCTCCGGGAGAGGAAAACCATCTCCTTTGAAGGCTGCATGATCCAGCTCTTTGCTGAACACTTCCTGGCTGGTGCTGAAGTGATTGTCCTCGCAGTCATGGCCTATGACCGCTATGTGGCCATTTGCAAGCCCTTGCACTACTCCTCCATCATGAACTGGAGGCTCTGTGGCATTCTGATGGGGGTGGCCTGGACAGGGGGCTTCCTGCACTCCATCATCCAGATCCTTTTTATTTTTCATCTTCCCTTTTGTGGTCCTAATGTCATTGATCACATCATGTGTGACTTGTATCCATTCCTGAAGCTGGCCTGCACTGATACACACATCTTTAGACTTTTGGTGATTGCAAACAGTGGGTCTATCTGCATTATCATCTTCTCTTTATTGCTTGTCTCCTACAGTGTCATCCTTCTCTCTCTGAGAACACACAGCTCCGAGGGGCGGAGGAAAGCCCTCTCTACCTGTGCATCTCACATTACGGTTGTGGTTTTGTTCTTTGTCCCATGCATCTTTACATATCTAAGACCTTCATCCGCTTTCTCCTCCGATAAAGTTGTGGCCATATTTTGCACCACGATAAGTCCCTTGTTGAATCCTTTGATTTACACCATCAGAAATAAGGACATGAAACATGCGATGAGGAAAATGTGGAATAAACTAGAAGTGGTTTCTAAGAAAAAATGAGGCATTTAGGGGCAGCACGGTGGTTACTGCTCCTCCTGCAGTGCCAGCATACCATATGGCTCTAGTTCTAGAACTTGTTGTTCCATTTGCAACTCAGGTCCTTACTTATGACCAAGGAGAGCAGAAGAGAATGGCTCACTTCCTTATGCCACTGTACCCACGTGGGAGATTCAGAAAGAAGCTCTTGGCTCCTGGCTTCAGCTGGACTCAACTCTGGCCATTACAGCCAGAGTAAACTAGATGGAAAATCTCCGTATGTGTGTGTGTGTGTGTGTGTGTGTGTGTGTGTGTTATTTAACCTTTTCAATATAAATGAATGAATGAATGAATGAATGAATTTTTAAACATAAAATACAAGACCTTTTCTTTCTAAATTTAGAACTAGGGGTAAAAAAATAAAAATATGGGCCAGCATTGTGCCATAGTAGGTAAAGCTACAGAATTGTTGTTAATGAAGAAAATAATTTCTTTTGTTTTGTTTTGTTTTGTTTTGTTTTGTTTTTGTTAAGAATGCCTTCATCTGTGCTGCCCAGGTCTGGACATTCAAATAATTCTGCGTTGCCCCAGGGTGCAACAACAAAGAATTGAAGCTCTGGTGAGAGACTTCTTAAGCCTTCTTCCATTGTGAATGTTTCAAAGAGCTTCAAATGCTTCACTTCTGTATTTCTATAGCCAAATGCAATGGAAAAAAACTGAAAGTTTGAGAGAAGGAACTTCATCTTTGCATGTAATATACAGTCACAGAAATCTAACTGCCCTCCCTGGAGTACAGAATTATTAAAAGAGCAAGCCTGTGCACATTTTCAAGTCTGTAATTACTTAGTGATGATGACCAACATGAATTAATCTCCAGCATTTAATAAAATGTATTCAAAGAACAGACATACAGAAATCATGAAATATAATTTGTAAATCTTTGACAATTCAAAATGATAAAATACTTGAATATATATGGACATTACGGATGATTAGGCATTAAATATGTCTGTTTAATGAAACTGTGCAAGTACATATTGGTTAATGTTAGTTGAAAATGATGTTATAAAGAAATCTAAGGAATAAAACAGCAATATAATGTTTTTGAAATACAATCAATTTAAAGAAAACATCGTGATGAATGTGCATGATGATAATTCCCTCAACCCAGGAATGGTTTCTGGGTGAGTCACTTCAACCATAGTATCAGAATGAGCATGACAAGGGGAGGTTGCAGGACACTCAAGGAAGGGGTTGTCAAAATGCATCCTCATCGCAATCCATCACATATTCCAAATATTTAAGAGTTCAGCAATCTACCTTCTTGTATCAAACCTTGTTTGTTTGTTTTTTTTTTTTTTTTTACAAGAAACTGTATGATAAGATTTTGAAACATAATGCCTGATAGCAGTATTGGACTTTGAAAGATGAAATAAAGAGAAAAGCAGGTGCCAGGTTCACAGGAAAGCCATGATGCCACAGCTGCATTACAGGGGTGACATATAGTGTACCTGCAAAATGTTTTGTGGGAAAATGAAAAACTAATGTGCCATGAAAATATTAAGAAAAACTTCATAATAAAGATAAAATAATGAAAACTTAATTCTCTTAGATTTCCTTGGGCCTTTCCTCCCCAGGATCTCCTCCTGTCACTTTGGCAGGAGACCCACACTCACTCTTATAAACCTTGGTTTGCATACTGAAAGAAAGAAAACGAAAAAAAGAAAAGAGAAAGAGTGAATACCCATGGTCACTGTGGCAGCACGTGCTGACGTCCAGCCCTCTACACTGCTGGCAGCTAAACAGCAAGCGCTTTCCAGGAGGACGACCTAGCTGAAGCACCTCCACAGCTCTCACAGGGAGCAGAGGGTGGCCATTGTGAGGACCCTGTGCAACATCTACTTTCTTCACTGTAGGATTTCAGAGCTTTCCAGGTCTGGCGCCATGGCCTAGCAGCTAAAGTCCTCGGATCCCATATGGGCGCCGGTTCTAATCCCGGCAGCTCCACTTCCCATCCAGCTCCCTGCTTGTGGCCTGGGAAAAAAGTTGAGCATGGCCCAAAGCATTGGCACCCTGCATCCACATGGGAGACCTGGAAGAGCTCCTGGCTCCTGGCTTCGGATTGGCGCAGCACCAGCTGTTGTGGTCACTTGGGGAGTGAGTCTTCAGACAGAAGCTATTTCTCTCTGTCCCTCCTCCTCTATATGCATTTAACATTGCAATAAAATCGATAAATCTTTAAAAAAGAATTTCAAAACTTTCCTTCATATCAAAATGCTATTATTGATCCTATAAGTATATTAAAATATGATCCTAATTAAAAAATTTGAAATAAAAAAGGAATATGTAATTTCAAAAAGTGTGATACAAAAGACACCCCAAGCAGGACTAGGAGGGGGAGAGATGGTGTGTGGAGGCTGCACTTACAGCTGCTCCCCCTGCTGCCACCAGCCCCTGAAGCAGCCCCATCCATCTGCCTGCAGCAGGGGAGACTCAGAGGCTGGGAGGGGCCTGGGGCCTGGGCCGCCCGCCTCCTCCTTCTAGTCATCCGGAGCTTCCTCTCCTTGGCCTCTTGCTGTTACCCAACAGCGCGGCCGCTTGTTGAGCCCGAGCTCCGCCATCTCCATGACGCCCGCCAAACATCCTGGTGCGTGGCCCGAGCCGCAGACTCCAGGAGTGTGGGGACAGCCAGGGCCGGGGTGAAGGCCCGCTGCTGCCGGTCGCCACCATGTACACCTCTCCCAACACCAGCGGTCACAAGCAGCCGAACGTGAGGCTGAGCAATGATTCACAAGCAAGAAAGTCTATCAGTTTTATTGGTGCAGGAAAAGGAATTCCAGCAAAGGGTTATGCTGGTGCAAATCAAAGTAAAATGGGCCTGTCAAAAACCACACTTACTCAATCTGATGCAAGGGCTGTGGAAAAAATGAATATTCCCACCACAAAGACAATACAGGTTTTTGATGTAAATGGAATTGATGTTACTCCCCGGCCCCTTTATCATCCAGATCCACATTCTGGTGCAACAAAGCCAAGTAAACTATTAACATCACAAGAAGGATCAGTTGGATTAGACTTTACAGCTTCATACAGCCTTTATCAGAATACATTAAATCCTAGTATGTTAGGACAGTTTACAAGATCAATTTTAGGAAGCAGTACAGTTTCTAAGCCAAGTGTGTCAACAACGGAGTCAATAGCTGAAGACATAGAAGAACCGTCCTTCAAACGAGAAAGACTGGCTAGTTTTACAGATTTGCGAGTTATGAGGGCAGTGTATGAAACAGTTATAACAAAAGCAGACCTTGAGAAAAATGTAGATGTAATACTCACTGAGACAGAAACACTGAAATTGTTTGACCTTCCAACAGTCGTGATCTTGGTAGACTCTGACGAAGCGGAGGAAGTGAGGAATGAAAACAAGAATTATGAAATGCTTTGTAGGTATAGATTAGGCAATGACTTCTATGTTGAAAGGATGATGCGGACTTTCAATGGAGCACCAAAGAATAAAGACGTTCAATGTGACAGAACTGTGATGGAAGACAAAGGCATAAAGTTCACTGCCTGGGATTTGTGTGATTCTTACAATGCTCTGGAACGTTCCGCTTCATCAGTAAAACACCCTGCCATGGAATCAACTAGCAAAGCAAGTGTCCATTCTGAAGAACGAGACCAAAGATTGTCAGGGAATACAATGGAAAAAAAATAGTGAAGCCAGTTCTCTAATGGATATAGGAAATGTGATTCTGTCTAAAGTCCGTTAAGATGAAGAAGACCACTCGGAAGCAATATTAAAATCGGACAAGTTTCACCAGGACTTATTTTTTAGGGAACGAGTGGTAATGGCAAACATATTTCAGCCAAAACTTGCAGCTTACCGTCAGCTTCCTACTTTGGAAGAAGCAGAACCTGAACAGCTTAGAGACATTTTAGCAGGGAAAAACATGAAGAGGTAGAAGAAGAAACTAAACAGGAGGAGGAAGAAGAAATTGAACTAAATGCAGAACAGTCGACAATACCAGCCAACTTGGAACGACTTTGGGCTTTTTCCTGTGACTTAACCAAAGGTCTGAATGTGAGCAGCCTCGCTTGGAATAAAACAAATCCAGATCTTTTGGCTATCGGCTATGGGCACTTCGGATTTAAAGAGCAAAAAAGAGGATTGGCTTGCTGCTGGTCAATAAAGAATCCCATGTGGCCAGAACGTGTTTATCAGAGTTCATCAGGAGTTATGGCTGTGGATGTTCCAATTGGAGCACCCAACCTTTTAGCAGCTGGCTATCACAATGGTACAACTGCAATTTATAATGTACAGAGCAACAGTAACACTGCTGTTCTGGATAGTAGTGAGTCACCTCAGAAACATTTGGGACCTGTATGGCAACTACAGTGGATAGAACAAGATCGAGGAGCAACGGGTGATGACAAAAGAGAAATACTGGTATCAATATCAGCTGATGGGAGAATCTCCAAATGGGTGATACGGAAAGGACTGGACTGCCACGATTTGATGAAATTAAGGCAAACAACTTCTGGCAGCAGCAAAAGAGGAATAGAAAAGGAAAAGAAGGGTGAAGCCTTGGTAGCGCGACAGGCTCCAGGAATGTGTTTTGCTTTTCATCCCAAGGACACAAATATCTATTTGGCTGGCACTGAAGAAGGTCATATTCACAAATGTTCTTGTTCATCTAATGAGCAATGCCTCGACACCTACAGAGTACATAAGGGGCCAGTGTATAAAGTAACATGGAATCCATTTTGTCATGATGTGTTCTGAAGCTGTTCTGCTGATTGGGGAGTTATGATATGGCAACAGGAGAACCTTGAACCATTTTTGAGTTTTTATCCAACTACTTATGTTGTTCATGATGTTGCCTGGTCCCCAAAATCATCTTATATATTTGCAGCTGCAGATGAGAGCAGAGTAGAGATTTGGGACCTTCACATAAGCACTTTGGACCCTCTGATTGTGAATTTTGCTAATCCTGGAAAAAATTCACAACTGTTCTCTTTGCCAATCAAACTGATTGCCTTCTGGTGGGAGATAGTGATGGACAGGTCACTGTGCATGAACTAAAAAATATGCCTACCACTGTGGAGTCTGGCCGGGGAAATACAATAAGCACTTTGCTTAGACAAAATCAAACCAATCAGCCTAATTCACTCTTGATATCTTTTTTGGTTGTTCCTTAAAACTAAAAAGAACAATGCCTAATGTTTTCCAGTTTGTTTTATATGGAGCAAGGTGTGATTTTGATTATTTTTGACATTTTGATATTTGATAATACTTGGTGCATAATCTCAGTTTCACCTTAATGAAATTTCATTTCACAGATATGTAATTGCTTTGTACTATAAATTGATGATTACTCTCAGAGTTTTGTTAGAATTAAAAAAAATTTTTCCTAAAGATGTTTCCACTCTATTTCTTGGTCACATTGCAAGTACACATATCGACTGTCCACAAAGGTTAGGAGTTATTTCTTTATAAGCAAAACTAAGAAATCACTAGTATACTTACACCAAAAAACTTTATGGTGAATATTACACTGGCTTTTTAGTCTTCTGCTTTTCAAATTGTTTCTAAGAATTTATAATAATGCTGTTGGTTATTAGTGTTATGAGAACAGCAGATTCCCATACCTAACTGAGTCAAAATTTTATCTTCCTAGATCTGAGAACCGAACCTTTTGTTAGATTGAGAAACATAGGTTATAACTGCAAATATCAGAATTGCACTATTTAGCCAGCAACCTCACATTCCCAATTCAATGACAAAAGTTCATCTAGGTCACATGGGAGCACACTTGCCTTCAGGTCCCAAATCGCTTTGGAATTTAAAATTGGCTGAGAAAATATAAAGTCTGATGTACAGACCACTCAGGATGTTATTTTAGGAAGGGGTCTAAACAGAGACTGTGAAAACAGGGCTGGGAGTAGGAAGCTGACTCCTCCAAATACAGATGGCTAGCAAAGCTATTCCATGTAGCATATTTTAGGGGTCCTGAGTTTGCTAAAGGAGGCTGCAGGACCTTACAGTCTAATCTACAAAGTGTTCAGACTAGAGAGGAAGACATAAGGCAAATGAAACTCACTCACTACTCGCGGGGAAAAGATCTGTATTAGCAACTGAAATGGGAAAATGTACTGGTACAAACTCATCCCTTCTCCAGTTCTTTGAACCATTCTTTAAACAAAAGCAAGGCAACTTTTACATGACTCAGCTTTAAAGAATTTCAAATGTTCTGCTTGTATAAGTCATTATAATTATCTTTTGAAAGGTTTGTACTTTTTGCAACACCTTATAAGAAAATTTAAAAGCCTGATTTAATCTAAAAAGTGTTTCTTGTTATGTATTTTTGATATTTAAAATATTTATGTATTCTCAATGGACTTATGACTGCTCATGAAGGAGTATACTACTGTACAAATATAGGAGAAATCAGTACAGGGGAGGGAATTTAAGAAAGGGACAAGGGAAATCCCAGAGGTTATGGAATTGCATGATAAAATTAAAAATAAAATTAAAAATAAAAAAAACAAAAGAAAGGGGATGGTTGACATTCCATTGTTGAGTGTAGGAAATCTAAGTGTTTCTTCCATCAAAGACGCAGACTAAGAAGACTGCATCAAGGTGCAGAACAAGCAGGCTCACATTGCTTGGTTCACAGATATCAGAGTATTGATTTCCATTGCAAACAAGCCTAGTGTCCCATGTTAAATATTTTTGACATTTCTAAGTAAATTAATGAGTAGGTATTTAATATGTGTATGATTCAGCACATGGTATTCATTCAATTTTACTTAGGCCCAATTGATTCTAGTGTTTTAAAAGGCTAAATATGAATGAAGGATTTTTTACTTTGAATACTTAAATACTTATAATTGTGAAAAAATACATCAAAAGGATTATCATGAATTCTCTCATTTTCATGGCCAAAAAATAAACTGCTATAAACGTGGCTTCTGTAAAAGAATTTATCTTTAAAAGCTTTCTGATATTCCCAGTTTTTCTTTAAGATTTGTTTTTGGTTTTGTCTATGTGATATTCCTGGCACTTTGGGTAGCATCATCAGTTGTCCCATCACAAGAACAGAACAGGCTCCTGAACCTCTGTATTTTGGGGACTGAGTTGATTGATTTTTTTTAAGTTGCATCTAAGTTTTCTTGGTATATCCTTAAAAAGTTGGACTTTGAAGTCAAATATGTCTTCTTTTTCCATGGCATAGGAATTTATTTCTCCTTACTGTTGCAAGCACAAAATAGTTTACTAGACAATAAATGATTTTTTCATGGTCTGTTTCTCGTTCTCATTAGTTTTAAGGTGACATTTATAAATCATGTGAGTGTTTGAAGAACTGAAAACTATGGAAGGCTGACTTCTGATATTGGTCCTGGGTTCTCAGATTCTTGTCTATTCTTAAAGTTTATTACAGTAGTTTGTCTCATCTGCTACACAAATAAGCCCAAAACAAAACAAAATGTGTGAGGGTTAAGACTGACAGGTGGCCTCCTGGGAAGCATTCAAGTTTGAGAACTGGATGTGCATTAGTGTTGACAGATTTCAAACAGTGCCACCTGGCATTCTAAGTCTAGAAGCAAAATGCGCCAAGCTCTCTATTCTACAGAGGCTGAAGGTGAAATACTCTGGACAGAATGAGAGCGACCCTGATAAGAGCAAATCGAACAAAGCAACAGCACCAAAGTGATGACCCTAATCAGAAATCTGAACGTGCTGGTAGAAGACGACTCTGGGGGTAGTTTTCAACCACCTTTATTTAAGGAGCACTTTATGATTAGAAAGAAAAAGTCATCACTAAGGTAATTTGAACGTTCTTGGTAGTACAGTCTTATTTATAGTAATTTAAATATCTACATGCTTCAATGAACAATGAGGGAAAAAAGCTCAACTGAAGAATTTTGGTAAATCTGAATGATTTTCATGAATATCCAAATTTCAGTACATGATAGTTTAAAATTCAAAATTCACACTTGATATAAAATAGGAAATGTCTTAAAAGTAATTTTATCTTGCTTTCTCATGTAAAATGATAGTGAAATATATTTGGGTAATTTTATTTTTTAGTTTTTTATTTACATAATCTTAAAGATTTTGTGCTATGTGATGTAGTTTTAGAAGGTATTTATAATATAATTAAAGTTTTATTTTCAGTCAACCCATGAAAATGAACAGTTCATATTTACCTATTGTGGAAATATTAACAAAAATCTTTTTTTACCATTTGTCATTGGTAAATACAAGGCATGTTATTATTAAGAAACAATTATGATAGTATGATATTAATAATTTGGTAAATAACAATTTTAAATGTAATAGATTCTTTCAATGTCAGAATATGGCTAATGAATATCCAAAATGCGTAGATTAACTTTATAGACCTTTCAATGTCTAATCTAGTGCAATGATATTATACATTTCCTTAGCCATTTGAATAATTCCAGGGAATATGTGTTTGACTCTAATATTTTATTCTTTTCAATTATGTGAAAAGAAAGTTTTGCATGTGATGTTAACATACATAATTTCAATTTAGCTTATTTGTGAATACCACTCACTTCCTTTTTGCACAAACTTATGAAAATCATTATGTATTACATTTTATATTTTAAAAATTTCTTGTCAACAATTTACATTTCTGCAATTATATTTTCTTTAGCATTGGAAATGCCTTTAATTAGTAGGCCTGGGCCTTATCTTATTAATTATTTCTTTGGGGTCAGCGGACGCTTCATACAGCGGCTGATAGTGCAAGCTGTGCTTGCCCTTCACAACAGTCTGGCTAGGCATCTTGGACCGGTAGCCAGAGACGGGTAAGTATCCGATACAGCTTCACCAACCTAAGACAGGCGCCACGTTCCTAGCCACGTGGTTAGCCCATGACGGGTAAGGGGAGCCCGAACTCAGAACACCTAAGACAGGCACAGTCCTTTGCTTAATAAAACAAAAAGGGGGAGTTGTTGGGAGCACTGCATGTGTGCCCTGCCCTAAGATGATGCCTGGACCCTACTTCCTCTTGGAGCCAGGTTCAGGAAGTGCCCTGTGATTGGCCCTTTACCTCTGGCCTCAGGCATGTAAGCTGGTTGGATAAGCCAGGGGCCTTGGGGGAGGGGTGAGGAGGTTCTCTGTGTAACGGAAATAACGGACTTAACTGACTTAACTGAAGGCTTCTGGGTAACAGATTTAACGGATAGGAGGGATATATAAGCCAGGGGCTTCTGCCCCAAAGAAGGAACTGAAGGTTGGAATAAAAGTGCCTCTGAAATGCTCTCCAGTATCGGGTGATTTCTTCCGCGGGACGGGAGACACAGATAAGCTCCTTCTGCTGGCAGGAACACATCTCCACCGAGGCCTGGGAATGTTTTCATATGAATTTTTCATAGATATGTAAACATTATAAAGCAGAAGGGATTTAACTTCAAAAATAAATAAATGAATAAAGAAAGAAACAAACAAAAAAACAAACATAAAAGCAGCAGTGTGTATCTTTGGGAGTGTCTCGCAGTCAGTGTCCTAGAAAAGTCTTCTCGTGTTCCGCTGACCTTGACAGATATTGGAGGCAGCAGATTGGGAATGGTCAGAAGGATTTTTTTCTGCAGATAGCATTACATGGGACAGTGTACAGTGAGTCCTAAGGCACCTGCTGCCTTGAGCTGGTGCTGGCAGGGTCTGGCTGTGGACATGGGCTCCCTGGCTGGCACAGGCTTATTGTACTCTGGGTCTTGGCTCCTTATGCTAACCCTGCTGTGACTCCTCCACCTGCCAGCTTAGGCCTGGGGCACAGTGTGCGTCAGAGGGCCCCTGCTGTCAAAACTGCCAGCTTCACCCTGCTGGCTGGCAGTGCCGCCCTCCCAGAGGCGACTGTGACCTGCCTGAGTTCTGCCCAGGTGACAGCTCCCAGTGCCCCCCTGATGTCAGCCTCGGGAACGGCGAGCCCTGTGCTGACGGACAGGTTGTGTGCCTACATGGGCGCTGCGCCTCCTATGCCCAGCAGTGCCAGCCGCTCTGGGGCCCCAGGGCCCTGCCTGCCATGCCACTTTGCATCTGCACGGCCAATACCCGGGGCAATGTGTTTGGGAGCTGCAGGCGCAGCCCCAATGGCAGCTAAATGCCCTGCACCCCGAGAGACGCCATGTGTGGGCAGCTGCAGTGCCAGGGGGGCAGGACCCGGTCCCTGCTGGGCATGGCTCCGGAGTGGCTCTGGGAGATACTAGAATCCAACGGGTCTCAGCTCAACTGTGGTTGGGCGCACCTAGACTTTGGCAGCGATGTGGCCCAGCCGCCCCTGGCACTGCCCGGCACAGCCTGTGGCCCTGGCCTGGTGTGTATTGACTGCTGGTGCCAGCCGCTGGCTCTCCTGGGAGCGCAAGAATGTTGTAGCAGCAGATGCCACGGGCACACGGGGTCTGTGACAGCAACAAGCAGTGCCGCTGTGAGGAGGGCTGGGCAGCCCCTGACTGCACCTCCCGGGTCCTAGCCACTAGCTCCCTGACCACAGGGCTGCTCCTCAGCCTCCTGCTGCTGCTGCTCCTGCTGCTGCTAGGTGCAAGCTACTGGCACCGTGCCCGCCTGCATCAGCGGCTCTGCCAACTCAAGGGACCTAGCTGCCAATACAGGGCAGCACAGTCTGGTCCCCGGAACGACCAGGACCCCCACAGAGGGCTCTGCTGATGCCAGGCACCAAGGCAAGCACCCTCAGCCCCCCAGAGCCCCCTTCCAGGCCACTGCCGCCTGACCCTGTGCCCAAGAGACTCCAGGCTGAACTGGCTGACCGACCCAATCCCCCCACCCGCCCGCTGCCCGCTGACCCGGTGGTGAGGCACCCGAAGCCCCAGGGGCCTGCCAAGCCGCCATCCCCTAGGAAGCCACTGCCTGTTGACCCCCAGGACCGGCGCCCATCAGGTGACCTGCCCGGCTCAGGAGCGGGGCTTCCACCTGCGGTGACCCCTTCCAGGCCAGCTCCCCCTCCCCCAGCCGTGTCCTCGCTGCTCTACCTCTGAGCTCTTCTGCTGCCTCCAACCTGGAACTAGGACTTCAGGAAAAAAAGATACTTATCTTCTGTGACCACCTCACTTACATTTCAATTTTAGTTTATACACAACATATAATATTCATAACATAACATGTTATACATAACATCATATCATCTTAAATTAAGGCAAACATGTGGTATTTAACCTTTTGGGATTGGCTCATTTCCCTTGCTAGGAACTCGCATTTACTTTTAACATATTGGTTACTCATTACTATGTCAATTAATTCCATAATGCTGTAAATTTTTGCTGATGGTATGTTGGAGCTTTCAATTGATCGGGGTGATACTCTGCTGGCTCTGTCTTCAGACCAGAAAGGGTATGCCTAAGAAGCCGTTGAACTTGACTGGACAATAAAAAGCTGGACTCTATGTTTGGTATACTCTTGCAATGGGGGAATCTCAACTGAACTTGAGCTGTGGTTATGCAACAAGGTGGAGGAATCCACCATGGTGGGAAGGTTTGGGGAGGGGTGGGGAGAACCCAAGTACCTATGAATCTGTGTCACATAATACAATGTACTTAATGAATTTAAAATAATAAAAAAAAATTAAAAAAAAATACTTATCCAACTTGCCCCCTTCTTCGTGCTCCCTCACCAAGGACTGAATCTGCACGCGACAAAAAAAAAAAAGCGTCTTAAGACCTCGGGCGCCGTCACCTCTCGCTGAGCAGCACCCCCGGGGAGCCCGGCCACGCAGCTGCGGCGGGAGAGGGTCCGGCGGGAGAGGGGCTTGGCGCGCAGCCTTGGGGCGTCTGGGCGCAATAAACGTGGAGCTCCGGAGCGCTCGCCTCGGCACCAGCTCGCACGACGCGGGTCCTCGCTGCGCCCTTGGCCACCGCCAGGTCTCCCCCACCCCGCCCCGCCCGGAGGCCAAGCGGGCCTCTAGGGACGGCTATCGACAACCAGCCGAGCCGGAGGGCCTGTTGTCCCTACCCTGGGGCCGGTGGCTGGGAAAAGTATGTCTGGCCGGTGCCCACGGAGCTCGGGAGCCAGGGCGGAGTGAGGCGGCGGCCCCCAAGGTCCCAGGGCCGTGCACCTGCCTCTTCCCCTTTCCCCGCCCCCACCTGAGGGCTCGGGAACAAAGGTGCTTTGTAACCGGCCGCCGCCGCCATTTCCTCGCCTGGCCTTTGGGACTCGCTGGGGCGCCTCAGCCCCGAACGGCGTGGGTCCGCCAAGGACGCGGCGCCCACCCCCGGGGGACTTGGGGCGCACAGCCTAAGACTCCACGGAGAGGCCAGGGGCTGGGAGGTTGGGGGGGGGGGCGGGCATGTCTAGAAAGGACCGCGAGGGCCAGGGCTGTGTGCATAGTTTCTTTATTTTGTGTAAAAAAAAAAAAAAAAGAAAAAAAACCCGCTCAGGAAGTAGTAGGAGTGTTAAAGTCAGATGCACAACATTTATTGTTGCATGGACTGCTTTCTCTCTGTCTCACACACACACAATGAAGAATTTGCCCACTGTCCATCTAAAAAGCTTAATTAGTAAATTTTCCATACAAAAACCCAGATCCCCCTGTGAAATAAGAAAATAACCCCTCCTCAGGCCCAGAGCAATGGCACCTGGGCCTGTCTTGGTGTGCCTGCGGAAGCCGCATGTGTGTTTTGAGGAAACAATGTCCCCTTCAGGCCTCCATCCTGTCAAACTCAGCCCTTGAGCAGCCCCGCCCCCATGCCGCTGGAGCCTCAGGTTCCTTTTCAGTTGGGCTGCCCGCTCAACTGTGGCCATCGTGGCCTAACGGGTGTCCAGCTGTGGCTGGCCAGGGCGTCTGCGGGCGGTTTGACGATGCAGTTAACTATAGTTGTCCTTGGCTTTTTCCTCAGGGAGAAGGGAACTCCCTTGTGGTGGCAGGCACACATATTGTGACACAGCCTTTTGTCCTCTTGGGTCACCTGAGTGTTTGTGGCTGACACCTTGTTGCACCCACAGGTTGTTTTTAAAATAGATTTGTCTTTCTTAACTTTTGGTATTATTTTTTTAAAAAAGTTCTTTATCATGCTCCCCAAATCATTTCATGGGGTGACAATTCTGGGTCACCTTCAGTTCCTTCTTTGGGGCAGAAGCCCCTGGCTTATATATCCCTCCTATCCGTTAAATCCGTTACCCAGAAGCCTTCAGTTAAGTCAGATAAGTCCGTTATTTCCATTACACAGAGAACCTCCTCACCCCTCCCCCAAGGCCCCTGGCTATCTCTCAATCCTCCAATCAGCTTACATGCCTGAGGCAAGCAGTAAAGGGCCAATCACAGGGCACTTAAAGAACCTGGCTCCAAGAGGAAGTAGGGTCCAGGCATCATCTTAGGGCAGGGCACACGTGCAGTGCTCCCAACAATGCAGGTGGCATTCAAGGGGTGGAAGGGAGGCAGAGGTGGAGAAGCTATTGTTTTTTTTCCCTTCAGCAGATTAATGGGCGCAAGAACCCTGAAGGGGAGGCTCCAAGGATGTTTCATATGAAGCTTTTTAATATGTGCTCTTCTAGTGTTTTTTGACTCAGAATTGATTAGAAAGATCATGGGGGA
Organism: Ochotona princeps; assembly: GCF_030435755.1. NCBI lineage: Eukaryota > Metazoa > Chordata > Mammalia > Lagomorpha > Ochotonidae > Ochotona > Ochotona princeps. Next base: position 13,702,230 of record NC_080835.1, on the reverse strand, counting down.
AACTTTACAGGACTCCCCATTACTTAAGCCCACTGGGCTTCCGGTTGTAGAGTCTTCAGGGATGGCTGGAACAAGGAAGGTTCCCAGTCTGTCCTGACTGAGCACAGACCCCAGGTCCCTGCCTGCTTTTATGTCCTCTAATTTCTTCTCAAAGTGCATGTTCAGGTTCCTGACTAGGTTGTTTGTTGAGGTCATCAAGTCACCTGCTGATGGTGTGCTGGTGTTTTGCCCTTGGGCCTTTGCCAAGGGGCTCTGGGAATCCTTGGGTGGATCACCTAGGACTCCAGCCAGGCAGTAGCCTGGGGCCTTGCCCGAGTCCTTCTCAAGGTGCAGCCTTGGAGGGTGCAGGTGTGGCTTTGTTTGCACGTTCTTGCTTTGCAGTCCTAGAACGGAGGCCCAAGGGGACTGGGGCTTAGCCTTTGCCTGACTTGTTCCAGGAACTGGGTGCTGTGCTGGCATTTGCTTCGTCTTGTGGGGAGACCCACACAAGGGCTGTGTGAGCCTCTTTTGGAGCTGCTGCTCCACTTTGTGTCGCAGTTCATGGCTGGCCAACTCTTTGTGAATTTTGAGAGTTAGCCTGTGGTCCTGGGAGGTCCAACTGTTGGGATTACACCGGTCCAACATCTGGTGCAATTTTTTCACGGGTTGAAGTAAAGGTATCTGATGCGGCGATGAGTGGGTAGATTGGGACTGGATTGGTGCCAGAGGTGGGGACTGACGCCAGGGCAGCAGGGACTTCTGGAACCCATTGAAGAAAATAGATGGACATTCTAATGGGACCCCGACAGCAGCCACCAGGGACTCACTGTGCAGGATTGGAAGGCCCCAGAAGAGCTGACTGTATTTCTGCTGAAAAGGGCCCTCCTGGACCTTGGGAAAACAAAACCTGTGAGGATCAGGCAGTTCGTATAATTTGTCTTTCAAGATCCCGAATGGAGGAGGTGTGGTGGCGTCCTGCCGGCCAGCCGAGGACTCAATGCTGATCCCCAGGGCATCCAGGAGGTGGACTGATTCCTCCTCTGCTCCCTCTGTCCGCATCTTCCCTGCTGCCATATTGGTCTCCAGCAACTTCTGGACATTGGGCTTGATGAAACAGCAGTTGTCAGTCCCTGCCCACTGGGTGTTGCTGCAGGGCGGAGGGCTTTGGTTCCAGGCCCTGGCAGCTGCCTGCCACCAGGAGAGGGCAGAGATGGGGCAGCTGGTGGAATCCTGGGCTGAGAGCTCTGCTGTGGGAGAAGGCCCCCAAGAGCTGGGAGGAGATAAGCCTTGTGGCATGGAGTCCAGAGGAAGAGTCTCTGACCTGAATTGAAGTAGAGGCAGGCTGAGGTCCGAGTGTTGGAGAGGCTGGGCCACCTGAGCTGGTTGGGGAACAGTCAGCACAGATGTCTGGGGCAAGAGGCTTTTGGGGGTGGTAATGGCTCTGGTGAGCAAGAGACATTCGGGGACAAAACATCAAGGGGAATCACTGCGTCTGGGGACAGGGTAGGAGCCACTGGCAGAGCCTGTTAAAATCAGGGGCCCTGTGGAAGTCGATATGGACAGGGTGGTATAGTCCTCGTCTTCATCCCCATGTGGCCACTGTGCTGGAGCAGGTGCTGTCCTTCGCTCATCATCATGGAGATCACCACGTGGGAGCCTCCCCAGCTGTCTGTTGGAGAATGGGGCACAGCTAAAGCTAGGAACTGGCAGGGCCAGTGATTCACTCACCCAGTCAAGACAGGGGTTGGTGCCTGCAGCCCATGACCCCTCCCCCCACCATGTCTTCATTGATCTCTTACTCCCACCTCCCCATTTCAATGTGATGGACTCCCTGCCCTTGGGGCTCCGGGCCCTGTGAGTTACAGCAGGTGCAAGAAGGAGACATGCAGAATGTTCCTCACCTTTGCAGAAGGGAAGTGAGGCCTGGAGCCTTCTTGGGTTTCCCCTGGTGATGTTTGAAGGCTGGAAATCAGGAGAAGAGTGATCTGGTGGGATGTCCCTTCTAGGGGGGCCCTTGGAGAACAGACCTTGAGCCCAAGCATCTACGTCATCACGGGGCTAACAGTTACAAAGTGCTTCCACACCTCTGTCTCCCTGCCGCCTCTCCTCTCTCCAAGGTGACAGTGGAACATGACCCTGAAGACTGACCCTGCCATCCTGGACCTAGTGCCACCTAGTGGAATACCTGCTTCCCCAGAACTGCCTTAAATCCCTGGGTCTCAGTCCCCTTGAATGCTTGTTCACCCTAGGTCTGGACCCCCTTAAGGCTCACTGGGCTAAGTGAACTTCGTACCCTCACTGCCCACAAGCCAGCTCACGGTTATAAAGATGGCCCTGCCCCTTGCTCCGTCTGCTCTGCTCTGCTCTGCTCTGCTGTGCTCTGCGCTGCGCTGCTCTGCTCTGCTCTGCACTGCTCTGCTCTGCACTGCTCTGCTCTGCTCTGCTCTGCACTGCTCTGCTCTGCTCTGCTCTGCGCTGCTCTGCTCTGCTCTGTGTCTCTCTGTGTCTCCTTCCTCCTTTGTTCTCTCTCTTCCCTCCTCAAGCACTCTCTCTCTGCTGCATTTTCTCCCTGCCCACAGCTACCACCCCATCCAAATAAAGGACCTGTCCTGTGGCTCACTTGCTGTGTCTGGCAGGGGGTGTGGAGAAAAGAGCTAACACTCACCAGTGCACCGAGGGGGACAAACGAGGGGCTCCCCTCAAAGAGAAATAGTCCTTGTGGCAGTGAGGCCAGTTTGTCCACAGCTGGACTGTGAGTGCAGTGCAGGTCTCTGCAGCCCATAGTGCCCCCTAGTGGGCAAACACCCACTCCCAGGTTGGCTGGGCTGTCCTTCCCAGCAGTCTCCCTCTGGGTCCCCTCCCATGGACACTGGTGAGCTAAAGCCACCTGCGTGGTTGGGGGCCAAGGGAGATTTCTGCCCCCCCCCCAGTGTCCAGTGTCAACATTGTACCATATTTGCTTTTTACTTTTTTTTCCAAGTAACCAGAATATTGAAGTGAAATTGTGAGGCTTCAGCTACAGCGCCTGGCGACAGTCTCCTCAAGCAGGGGCCAGCTTTGCACAATGGGCTAAGCTGCTGACCACAAGGCTGACAGCTATTATACCTGGGGAAATCAACAGAATGGCCAAATACATGGGTCCCTGCCACCCAGCACCCTGTGGCCTACACAGCTGGGCTGGAGCTCCTGAATGCTGCCCCTGGCCCAGCCCAGCCCTAACTGCTGCAACTGATGATTCTCTCTCCTCTGTCACACAGACTTTCAAATCAACAAATAATACACCTTTGTATTTAAAAAACATTGGGCATTTATAAGTTTAGAATAACCCCTTTAGGCAAAATGTTATTATATTTTAGTGTCTTTTGCTAAATACAAGTCATTGAAGTCTAAGTCACATGAACTCATGATGCAACCACACAGTACTCACCCCTCTGACCCTGGCCATCAGGCCACCACCCCAATCAAAAGTCACCAGTCCCAGGGTGGGGGTGACACAGGAAGTCTGAATCAGCTGCTTCCACAGAGACCACAGTTGCCACAATGGAGAAAATTCTCATGTGTGACCAGGGCCCTGAAGGCCTAGCAGCTACTTTACCTGATGCTGGGTGGAGAAGGCAGGCAGGCAGGCAGGACTATGAGGTGGGGAACTGCTGAGTCTCACACACACACACACACACACACACACACACACACACACACGAAGGACTAGGGATCCTGCAGCCAATTGCCACCTTGCAGTTTGACTTTGGAACTTAACACCCTCCCTGCGAGGCAGGCCTAGGGGAAGAACCAAGCCTGGAGGTCCTGGCAGGACTTACCCAGGAGTGGGAGGCGGGAGTGATGCAAGTCCTCATGCCAAGTGTGCCTGGGGGCATGTGACTTGGCTGAAGCATGAAAGGAGATGAGAATGGGGGAGGATCAGCCCTTGCAGGGCCCTGTGTGACCCCCTGCCTGGTTCCTGTCTTCCAGGGGATCAATCCACTTGAGTGTGAATGCTAGCTTTGGGGTTGGCTGCTGTTTACATGGGGGAGACAGGCAGAAAGATAGGTAGGCACAGGTGAGCTGGGATGCTGGTACCATGGCATAGTGGGTTAAACCTCTGCCGTTTAGGTGCCAGTTAGAATCCTGAATGTTCCACTTCTGATTTAGCTCCCTGCTTATGGCAAGGGAAAGCAGCAGAATAACGGCCCAAGTCCTTGGGCTCCTGCACCCCATGGAAGACCCAAAGAACGTCCTGGCTCCTGAGTTGGGCCTGACCAGCTCTGGTCTTTGCTGCCATTTGGTGAGTGAACCAGCAGAAGGAAGATCTCTCTGTGTCTTCTCTCTCTCTGTAACTGTGCCCTGATTTCAAATAGAAATAAATAAATGGGTTTTTGTTTGATTTTTGTTTGTTTGTTTGTTTTGTTTCTAAGAAATAGGTGAGCTGGAAGATGATCCCCACGATGTCTGCTTCCAGCCTCGCACTGTAACTCCACCCTTTATCCATCAGTCTGGTGTGCCCAATTTCCTGTGATTCACCTGTGCTTCACCCAGGACCAGGAAGGGTGAGACACCATTATGGTCACACGAAGGAGTCTTGAAACTCCCAGAGAACCTCATGCACCCCAAATCACATGCAGACTCCATTCTACCTGCATATTCCTTTAGGACACCACCCCTCCCCCATAAAGGGGACTGATACAGGTGGAGGCTTCCACTTTTGCCTTTGGGTTCCCTGGCCCTTGTTGACCCTCCTTATCTGGCTTCTTTGTATCGTATCTCCTCACTGGCAACCCTGTGACCCACCCATGACAACTCTCTGTCTGTATTGGGCAGCTGCCCCTCTGAATGCGCATGTGCATGCACACACACACACACACACACACACACACACATACACACGTGAATGTGTATTCACCCTCTGTAGGCAAATCTGTTATCATGTTTATGTCTCTGCTTGGAACCCTATTTCTGTGTGGGCAAGAACTTGGAAGAACAAAGTTGTGATGCCAAGGTCTGTGCAGCTTGGCCTCTGGGAGGTCACCCCCACCTTCTGTGATCCTGAACCCTCTGGAAACCAACTTAGCCCTGGTCAGGTTTGAGGAGATGAGTCTCTTGTGGTACAGTACTGACCCTGGAATGCAGAATCGTGCACTAAATGTCCCCTGCCTTCCTGCAGGCCCGTCCTGAACCCCATACCTGCCCCTGCGGCACTGTCCAGCAGTTAGGAGGTGGTGGAGGCTGGCTAGTTTCAGACTCATGATCTTACACTGCTCAAGTCCAATGAATACTCTAACAAAATGTTTCTCATATCTAAGTCCTAAAATGCAAGCATTCAAATTCAAACTGATCCCATTACACACTAGGTCAGGAGTGGTTGTAATTGTCTTTGTTTTGTCATCTAGACTTCAACAAGAAGGAAACTCTGAGCCCAAACAATGCCAGGCACCTCTGATGACTTCTGCCAGGCACCTCTGATGACTTCTGCCAGGTGCCTCTGGTGACTTTTGCCAGGCGCCTCTGATGACTTCTGCATTCTACTGGGGACCCTTAGACCAACCCCCAGAGGAATACCCAACTGCTGCCCTTGAACTACGACCCCTGTCAGCAGGAAGCAGCCAGAGCGGTCTCCATCCCATTTCCCCTCTAACAGCAGTTAGGGTTAATTCTTCTGGGGGGCGGAATGTGAGAGGAGTTAGATTGGGTAGTAGGCAGTTAGGGTATCTGGGTCCCCAAGTCACTTTTTTTCTCAAATATAAAGGGGTGTTTTCCCCACCATGTCTTGAATTCATTGAGAGCACATCTCTCCCAAGACAAGTGCATATCTTATCAGAGACAAGGGCAACATTAACTTGTCAATTCCTTACCTGAAGCCTCAGCCCGATTCTGTCTCCAGCCATTGCCAAGGGGAAGGCTTCAGACTGGCCTCTTCATCATTAGAAGGGGACCAAGGAAGTTGGCCAGTGACACCTTTCTGACCTTTTGTCCTAAGGCCAAGTACCATGGAAACCAGGAATTTTCTTTGTTAATGGAGAACAATCTTTGAGGGGAGCCTTTAAAAGATGCTTCCTCCACCATTGAAATGGGTCTCTCTTTTTGCTTTTCCTCCTGCCACTATGGCAGGGGGCTAGGGTCTCTTTTTTCCACTTTTCCTCCTGCCACTATGGCAGAGGATCTCAAAGCCCTCTCCCATCACTAGGATGGGAGTCTCCTTTCTCAACTATTCTAATAAATCTTGCTTTAAAACTAAACTGTGTCCGCATGAAAATTCTTCTCTCCTGCGAGGCAAGAATTGAGGTTGCTGCCATATTCGGGGTCAGAAAACCCTACAACATCCTGACTTGATTTGCCACACAGCTAGTGTCTTGATATGCTTTGGTATGTTATTTACAACTCAAGGAAAACATAATAATTGATTGTACTGAGGCCAGGGACGCTCACTTCTGTTATTTTTAATGAGAGGGAAGCACTAAGGAGAGACAGCACTGTGGATTTCTGTCTGACACTTGGTGTTCCAAGGTTAGACATGAGTCCAAGTGTTCCTGACTTGTGACTCGCTCCCTGTCCACTGATGCACTCATTTCCCCTCGTTTTTATATTTTGAAGCATGATTAAATTGACTGCATTTTGATGATGAGTTATGCTTTGGATTCGCATGACCTGCTTCCAAACTACGCAAAGACAGCATAAGGGAACAAGAATTAGTGTGAAAATAAATAGCAGTCCCAATGACTAACTCTATTAAAGGGTTCCAAGGCCGAAACACCACTGGCAATGCTTTCCAGTAAATGAGCTCCTGAAATTTCTTTTAATTGTTTATCAAAAGTTTCAGAAATCGAAGCCTGTAAATGTCCAATATCAGCAGCGACATTGCTGTGATTTTTTAAATGACACTTAACTGTATCACAAAGAAAAAGAATTTTACTCCAGGGGATAGGTGTTATATGAACTGAAGTAAAATTCTAGTTGCACTTAAGGGATAATAGTTTTGTGACAGATTGTAACTGATCACCCAGTGACAAAACAGCAGGTTCAAGAGCAGCAACCTCGGCTTGTAACTGAGAGTCAATGTGTCGTTGAGCCACCCATAAATGCACTGAGTCCTTTTGCCATTGTTGCACACAATGCACCCTTTGAACTTGTTGATGTAAGGCGAGTCCTGCTGCTGCTGCCATGGCAAGTGATTGCAATGATTCCCAGAATGGCAGTTATCAACACTCCAATTTTGTTCTTCTTTTCAGTTCTGTAATAAGGGTGTGCAACATTAGGGGGGAGGGAGATTCTTCCCAAGTCCTTGCCAGTCAGGCAGGAATCCACACACCTATGTGAGCTCTCAAAATGCAGATGGACTCATGAGAGAAACTGATAGGAATAGAGTTATTAATACAGGCAAACAAGGCACAACTAACACATGCAGAAATCCCATAGTTTTGTTCCATTTTATAGTTCCTTTAAGTAGTACAAAGGACAGTCTTGCACATACCTGAGTATACACTGTGGAGTTTATTTTGAATGATGCTGAAAACTCACTAGCACTGTGTGAAACATACCCAATCCATGTTTTCATAGAATATAATGTGTTTGCCAATTTCCATATGTGACTTTGATTGGGATATCCTGGAATATAAGGAGAAGGGACAGCCTTTCCTCCTGCATGCCAGATAAAAGAATCTGATGAACTTATGTGGGTCTTTATTGTGTCAATCACTTTATACCACTGTAGTTGTTTTCCTGTCATTTTACTCCAGGCAGAGCCCATAGGGCTTTGATCTCTAACATTTCCATAGGAAATACTAATCATCTGCTGGATTTCTGGTCCTCTACATGAGACCCATGATGTTCAGCCCCAATATATATTGGAATTCCCTCTGAGCCTAATTCATACTTTCCTGATAAGAAGATTCCTTCTTACTCAGGTATTAATGGCCCTCATTCATCAAAAGGACCTGGAAGCCATGTAGAATCATTAACATACACAGGTATAGGTGGATCCCACCATGTAGTAGGCCTGTTTAATGGGGGCTGTAGAACATAACCCCAATATGCATCATTACTCACATTAGCTGATGTAGAAGCCATCATTGTTACAGCTAATATTGCCAGAAAAAGTGTTTCAGAATTTAGATCTTACCCTGTCTTCCACACCACATATTTGCCTAGTTGTACAAGCTTCTTCAGCTGACCCGTGTAGGAAGTTGTGCCTTTTCAGTTGCCTGACAAGGTACCTTTGTGGATATGGTCATTTTTTCTCATCTCCTCCTCTGGTGGCTCCAGATCATGCCTTTTCCACTTGCTCATGTTGATATTGTAGCCACCAAACTGGCAACCACTGCTCCAAAGTATCTGAGAAGACGAGAGCATAGCCTAGGCCCAAAAACCCTAACATTTTACTTCTTCCACTGGGGAGCTCCAGTATGCATAAATAGGTTGTGCATCTGTTTGAGGCCATTTAGTCCCAACACTAAAGTGAATGTCTGCAAGGGAAAGGTTTTCTGTATTTTTACTTAAAAAGTTTAGAGTGAATAGGGCCTACTTAGAATCATCCCTGGGTTCCCGTCTCCTCCTTTTACTTTAAATAACAGTTTTTAATGTGTGATGAGATTGTACTACTATGGCTTGTCCTTGAGAATTGTAAGGAATACCAGTAACATACTTAATGTTAAAATGATATAAAAACTGTTGAGAAGAACTACTGTGATACGTAGGAGCATTATCAGTCTTAATAGTATGGGGAAGACCCATTTATATTAAAACATTCATATAAATGCTGAATAACTGCAGAAGCTTTTTCAGAAGATAAGGGAGTGGCCCATCGAAACGCAGAGTAAGTATCTATACTATGATGTGACTGATGGAGACGTCCAAAAGAAGGAAAATAGTGACACCCATTTGCCATATGCTCTTGCTATGAATGCCTCACGTGTTTTAGCCTTGAGCCATACGTGATATATTAAGTTGTTGGCAAATGTAACACTGTGATATAATATATTTTCCTTCTTAAATGGTCAACATAAATCTAGATTTAAGAGCTCTCCAATTAGCATGTGAGTAATTGTGATTAATTATGAAATAAATGGCATCTGAATACGGAGTGGCAATCAGTCAGCCAATGACATGTTTTCCTTCAGATAAAGGACCAGAAGGATCAGTATGGGCTCTCATGTGTGTGCTATAAAGAGGATACAATCTTTGTTGTAAAATCTACTGCAAGGAACTAAATAGTGGATCAAGAAGTAGAGAAGATGGAGAGATGTGAGCAGTATGAGTATGTTACACTACAAAAGCAGAATACTGAGAGTCGGTTACAATGTTGAGCACAAAAGGAACATGCTGTAAAAGAAGAATTATTTCCGCTAACAACCTGTTCAACAGGAGTTGTTTTGTACAATTTTTTCTTGACCCAGGCCAAGCGAGAGATTGCCCTTTGCTGGGTTCCAAGATTCATCAGCATCCTGGGGAGTATAACTGAAATGTAACAGATTTCTAAGGAGGAAAAAATTGGCAAATCTGCCTTTTCAATAAAAATCAAGTAAATCTTGAAAAATTGAATTATTTCTTGTGCTGTCCCTATTATTTTCTGTGTACTAAATTCCATTTATGAGTAGGTAAGAGTCTTGGACACCCTTAACATATGCACCATCCACAACCAGCCTGCATGTACGGAATGTTTTACGGAATTTTGTAGTTCTCTCCTTGTTTTGAAAAATAGTGTGTTTTATATATGCATTTGTATAATTTCTCATGTTAAGAAGCGAGAGTGCATTGAGTGGATTTGTTAGGGAGCCTGTCCTAGAGACTCTGTGGTGTGCAGTGGTGTAGATGTAACCCACAGTCTTGCAGCAGTAACTGGAGTGCCTTCCTAGTGACTACAACCTTGACTTCCAGTATGTGAGAACAGAGACTCATAACAACCTCCCTCAGACAAACATGAGTCTGTGAAGATTCTTGGACATGGATTATTGCCACAAAAAGAGATTCAGTGATTCAGCCTGAAAGTGAGAGGACAAATATTTTATGCTATATTTTCCCCCAAATCATAAGATATGTATATGTATATATACACACACACACACACACACACACACACCAATATTAACAGAGTTCTGGAAGCATGAAGAATTCATTGCAGAGGATTCAAAATTAAAATTTTAATGGGAAAACTCTACACATAATGTTTTTTTCCCAGAGTCTACACTAACAAATTATCAAAAAAATAATAGGTTAAAATAGAAATTATTCTCTCACATTTCTTAGACCAATGGCTAATATCACAGATCTGTTTAGCCTTGACTTCAACTCCTGGCTTTTGGCAGCACTTGACCTGCTTGATTTGTAGCTGATTTGTTCCAGTCTTTCTTTCTGTTTGCATACGGTATGTCTCTCAGATTCTGTTTCTCTTATAAAGAAGTTAGTAAGTCTAATATCATCTTGGGAGCCATCGTAGAGGAGCAGCAGCCATCTATGAAGGACAAGACAGACAGAAAAAAATACATGGGGGAACCCAGGGCAGGGCTGGTAGTGACTGTCACCACATGAGCATGTTGCCTGCCAGGGTGAGAAAGTAGCCGATTGTAAACACAGAGAACAGAAGCCTCTGCACGTCTGGATCCTGGGTCAGGCCAAGCAAGATGAATTCCGTGACGTTGTTCATTTGTTCTGTGAATACACTTTGACATTTGCTTCATTGATTCATCTGCAAATAGCACAAGAGTTGCAATTATGAAAGATTTATTTTGATCAGGCAAATAATTTTTGTTAGAAATGCTTTCTGAAGCACTGATGGAAACTAAAAGTCACAAATTCAACTTAAAGGAGGGCTCTGTTGTGAATCACACAATGAAGATTCTCCCATGGACACACACAAAAATTCATTAATATGTGAAAGCCTTATTTTATGACTTCGACATGCCAGGGACCTGTCCTGGAGCTGTATGTGGCTGGATATTTTCACAATCATTATCATCATACTTTTTGCCTATAGCAAAGTAGGAATAAAAAGACTGGTTAAGGAGGAGTAAAGTCTTGGATTTCTAAATATCTATTTCCCAGGGTCTTTTCTTCAGTCAGTGTGCTGATGAGACCGTAGTGCACAGGAATTTATCATTTGTAATCTTTAAAAATATTTTACGAGAGAGAGAGAGAGAGAGAGAGAGCGCTTCCATCTGGTTCACTCCCCAAGAGTGGGCCAATCTGAAGCCAGGAGACTAGTGTCCCTATATTTCCCACATGGGTACAAGTTGCTCAAGGATGTGGGCTGTTTTCCACCACTTTCCTATGCACATTAGCAGGAAGCTGGATTAGAAGTGGAGCAGCTTCGACTATGAACTTTGGGCCGTATGAGATGCCGGCATCATGGGCAGAGGCTTAACCTACTATGCCATGGTGTCAACCTCAGTTTGTGTTGCTTTAATCTTGCATTATGATGACAATAGAAAATGAATTTGGGTTCAGTGTAACGACTATAGTATATCAAGTGGGTTTAATTTTTTTAAAAAAAGATTTATTCATTTTCATTGCAAAGTCAGATATACAGAGAAGAGAGACAGAGAGGAAGATCTTCCGTCTGATGATTCACTCCCCAAGTGACCGCAACGGCTGGTACTGCTCTGATCCGAAGCTGGGAGCCAGGAGCTCTTCCAGGTCTCCCAAGCAGATGCAGGGTCCCAAGGCTTTGGGCTGTCCTTGACTGCTTTCCCAGGCACAAAGCAGGGAGTTGGATGGGAAACAGGGCCACTGGGATTAGAACGGTGTCCATATGGGATACCAGCGGCACGTTCAAGGTGAGGACTTTATCAGCTAGGCCACCGTGCTGGGCCCAAGTGGGTTTAATTTAAAATTAGGGATGATGTGGTTACATTTCAGAGTCACTGGCAGCAAGTGAGGCCGGAATAGGACACATGCTGGTGGTTAGGTTGTGAGTCTGTAATGCTTCCCAACAGAGCTGTCTCAGAATCTGATCATGTGCTGTTGAAAGGAACATACCTTTCGGGGGCCGAGCAGACAGCATGATGCCATGCAGCACTCCCCAGAGAGATCTGAAACTCCAGAATTCACGATTTGGAGGACTTACATCGTGTTTAGATTTCAGTTTGCACATAAAAACTCAATGTAAGTAAGATTCTGAAAAAATTCTGGATGTTTATGAAATCTATTTTTAAGGTGAAAAAGTAAAAGAATCACAATTTATTGGGTGGAGTGTGTTTCACAGAGCCAGACTGGCAACTTTTGAATTCCATTGTCACCGATGATTAGCAACACATTATCATATACACATCTTAGTGTTGCTGCTCCTAAAAATTCTCATATATGAAACGTGAAAATAATAAGCTGAACAAAGAAGTTGAAAGGTATTATTACTATATGTGTGTGTGTGTTTGTATCCTAAAGGTAAATTACATAGCTTTCCACATATACCTGATTTTTGATTGAAGAACCGAAATGAAAAAATAATTATTAACGAAGTCCTACAGCTATAACGAAGAAAAACTGGAAAATTAAAGATTGCATTTAAAAAGCTTATTTTTATGCTTAAAATATTTGATATGTAATATGAGCATAGAAAATAAATGAACTAAGTTCTCAATAGGGAAAAATAATCAATTATCTGCATAAAGAGTGGAAAGCGGGCATAAATATATCAGATAATGGAAAAATATTAGGCAGACATTAAAAAGCTTCTTGGCATTTTAAAGATTGAGATGGAAATAGTGGACACAATTTCAATGTGAAGCAAGTGTGGTCAAATAAAAAATAATAAAATATTTTGAAGAATGTGTAAAACATGTTACATGTAGTTTGTAAAATAGTTTCAGTAGCAAGACAGGCATTTGCTTTTGAAATAAGTTTTTCAAAATCCATTACAAAAAAAGAGAATTGTGTATATTAAAGAGCTCATATAAAATACAGAAGTGTTCAAAACAAGAACAAGGAGATCACTTGTAAACATGCACGCGATTTTCAAAACATTTTTGTGCAAAGTATCTTTTAATTCATATGAACTTTTATATGTATTCCATCACATATCTAACTTCTGGCTAGGGAAATAAATTTTAACACAAAATGTGATATCAGATACACAGGAAAATGAATGAAGTTAGCTATATAGATAGGGAATACTAGAAAAATATTTGCAATATGACAACTGATATTACAGAAATAATTTTTACTGAATTAAAATGTTTATTCCATCAGTATAAAAAAAGAACAAAACTAACAAAAGGTAATTCCCAGGGCAAATATGTTAGAAGTCCTCTGTTTCATGTTGCTGAAGGAGTGATACTTAAACTGGCTGACACTTATGGCAATTGTATTATCCAGTGAAGGCGAGTGTCAGTTAAAGTAAAATATTCTGAAGTTTCATTCCACCTAAGAAGAACCTTACACTTCTTAGTCATCTATTCTAGATTGAAAAGGTGGGAAAACTATGAAGATTTAGTTTCAAAATATATTGCTATAGTGAAAATGAAAATGATAAAAACATCTGTCAAAAGAGAATCAGTTAAATTAATTATAGTTATGAAGTATAAAGTGGAAATTCAAGACATTTGAAAGAGAACCCATGATGTGGAAAGATTCTTCCAATTCCAAGATTAGAAAGCATAAGATCTAAAACATCATGCATGTTATTTTCTAAATTACTTAAAATGTAATGCATGCGTATAAAACATCTCAAAAAGTCCAAGCAAAGATTAGTAATGTTTTTATGGATGGAGGAATTAAAGGAAACTTTGTTATTTAAAACTTTTCTTGATCTGAATTTCTACAAAGAGAATATATTATGTTTATGGCTTTAGAAGTAATGTAATAAAAAGACTAATTTATTATCAAATCTTGGTAATAAAACCTGAAATGATTTTTTTTCTAAGTGGACTGAGCATTTGTGTGATATTAATAAAAATCTGTCAGCAGAAACAAATATTTAAATTCAACTCACCTTAAGACTAGAATATTAGTGAGAGCATTATGCTTGTACTTACTTCTCTAAATGTGTTTGGGACTGACATAACCAGTTCATTCTGTAACAAGTCATCTTACTTGCCAAGAGATAGTTTAGATTTAGCATTCATGACTTCATCGTAACTGCTGCTTTGCAGGTTCATCCTTCAGCTTTTTTGCAATCTCTTTCTTAGTTGGTGACTTGTCAGTGATTGGTAAGGGAAACTTCCTAAATGAAGGTTAAGTGAGTGAGTTGGATTTGATTTTCCTCTGTGGGATCACACCATTTGGTCAGTGTGAGGCACAAGCAGTGCAGCTCAGAAAGTTAACATCTTCAATCAGCCTCCAAACGATTTGGTTTCCAAAGAAGCTGCTAGGGAAAAATCGAGTCATTGAGGACATCTAAGTTGCCTTACTATACAGGTGCCCATTTTTCTTGGTGCCCAGATGAAATACACTGCAAAAACTGCTGGATTTCAATCTAATCTGATTTGAAGTTGTGGAAATTACAAATTACGTTTAAAGGAGAGAAATGAGAATTTAGCCACAAAGGAAAGTTACCTTGAAGTAGCAGATTCTAACAGTGGTGTTCTTTATAAAACCTGTGTTCAGGCTGGAGAGAGCCCTTTTGGTCCTTGGAAGTCTTGAATTCTAAACTCAGAATCAAGCAGCAACTGTGATCTGTGGCTTGTTATGCTTATACCATCTTCCCAAGCAGTTCATCCTTCTCAGCATGTTCCTGTGTGTATGGCAGGGACACATTTAATGGGCAGATTGCAAGGAGTTAGGGATGCTCTGGTCTCTGCTCCCATAGGATTACAATGAATAGCTTCAGGCAAGATGGCAGTCAATTCAATGTTTCTTTTTCTGTCTCTTGTGACCCAACGGGTTGGGAGTGGGGAGGTGGGCTAGGTTAATAGCCTTTCTTCTGGGTATGGTAAAGTGATTTTAGAACCTGTGCCTCAAGGCACAGAATGGCCTAGTAGTGGGAATATGAATATTTGAGCCAGTCTGATTCTACAAAGCAACCCTGGCAATACTCATCTCCCAGAGTTACAGGGAGGATTGAGCAAACCACAGGTAGGTTAGAGAAATGGCTCTTAAGGTGTTAAAAGATCAAATCATGTTTAAAAGAGAGAGTTTTGCAAGCTTTTCTATTTTGTAAGTACATGATCTTGATTATCTAACCTCTTCCTGTCTGAATTTCTACATGTGTTTAAAATGGGAGACAACTAAATGCTGTGATGTTTGAGATAATTCATGGACAGACTTTGGTTGGTGACTGTTGTAGTGTAAGGGCTCATTGTTACATTAGTCATTTTCTACACAGTAAATCAGAGCTCATGGTGTCATTGCTGCTGTTTTCTGGTAAGAGTTGATCCAGTTCACATAACGGTACTTTAAAAAGTTCATGGAATACCAAAATTAAAATACAAATTTGTTTTGGTCCAAAACTTTGGTAGGCTCTGAGAAGTTCCACAGATTAGGACAGAAGGAAGGCAATTTTTAAGTTTTGAATACTGATTTGCATGTCATTGTAACTATGAATTATTCTGTATTTGAGCTCCCTACAAAAGTTTGTAGTGAAAGTGAGTTTGCTTGTAATGGTTTTAGGAGATAAAGGAAATGTGAATATGAAGAGAAGTAATAAATAATTCTCTCTTGTTAGTGAAGTGTGATATAACATCTAATTCAGAGATAATCCCAATGAAGAAGAGTTTCTCTTTATCTATAAAAAATTGATGCTGACCTTGAATATCATGTAGTCAAACTAAAAAGGTTAATGGTTAGTAGATCCCAAATTTGAATCTAGATTTATTTAATTCTAAGTTCAAATGCTAATCACATTTTTATATACTTTCTTATTTGCCTTTTCCATGATGAGTCTTAAGCATTGTTGAGCTGTCATGGGAGAGAAGATACTGGCATAGACAGCTATGCATTGCATAGGAGCTTCAGTTCCACCAAAGACTACAGTATTTTTGCAGAAACCAAATTAATTAGTGAAGAAGGGGGTTGAGAGCAGATTTTTTTTAGGATGGAGGAAACAATCATGTTAAAATGTGGGTGAGATGAAGATTGGGGAAAAGAGAAAGGGCACATGTGGAGAGGAGAAGGGGAAGAGTGTGAGAGAGGTTACAGATACAGGAAAGCGTTGAGGTCCTCGACACAAGCACAGCAGATGAGTGGACGCGTTTTAGGAGCCCACAGAGCAGCCACTCCCATGTCTTTTCTTTCTAATAGAACTCCAGCGTCAGAGAGTCACGTGTTTGGATCAAGGTGGGTTCCATTCAGACACTGAATGTGCACCAACTCTGATCAGGGGAGGGCAGGTCATCCCCATGAAGTCTGACAGAAATCTCAGCAATTTGTCAAACTTGAAAATCAGGCATAGGCTCTTGTCCAGGATTGAGCTCTTAGGAAAATCCAGGATTGCAAGTCTTATAGAGTTTTAGATGAAGTTTAGTGTAGTCAGTGGTTTTGGCCAACATGGTGGCACCCCGATTTAATTTAGTGCTGAAACAGGAGCTGCACTATCCTGTGTTCACAATTTCTTCCTCCAATCCATCAGCGCCAGAAGCAAGAATCTGGTCCTATATTTTACAAATCTGTAAAACCTGTGCTTGAATCCTGGATCTGACTTAGTGTCTAAATCAGTGGCCGTTTTCTTAACTAGACCAAGGCTATAGCTCACCAACTCTAGGCTGATTTGAAGGAACTAATGGGAAGTTGTTGCCAGACATGGCATAGGGATCTGGCAACATCTTCTCTGGCATAGCTCAGAGCCCGGAAGAATCTTGTGGTCTGTGACCACAAGGTACTGATTTTGCAAGAGGCATCTTGCGCCTTCCCCAGTATCAAGAAGTTTGCAATTCATTTTGGATGACACAACAACTAAAGATTTGGGGTGAATATGAGATAAGGTGCAATGCAGTACTGAAATAGTAGCATTATACTAACAGTTCCCAGGCAGCAAACTTTTACTTATGGTGCCATCTATTGCCAAAAAGCAGAAGTGACCACAGGCTTAGAAAAAGGAAGCAAACTGCTTAGCATTTATGGAAAGAGAGGCATAAACAAAGACAGATTACAAAAGTCGGGGAAAATACACCTCACTCTTCAGTGTACAGATGGCATTGTATCCTGATAGCTGTTAGGACTTTTCAAGGAATCATGAGTTTATCTAACAAACAAAATTGGATGCCAGAAGCAAGCCAGAGAGCAATTGGTACCTGCAAATTTTTTGGATGAAGAGCTCAAACTAGCTGTTTTAAGGAGACTCAATGAGCTATAAAAAACAGAGAAGCAATTTAGTGCTCTAATAAAGAAATTTCAACAACATGGATGCAAGTTTGAAAAACCAAACAGAAGTTCCTAAGCTGAACACTACACCAAGTGAAGTTAAAAGACATCAATATTAGAATAGACTAAACAGAAAAAGGATCCGTGAGCTTAGAAATAGTTTTATTTGAGTCAGGCTCTGTATGCTGTGCTCTTCAGAGAGGATGTCACCAACTTTGGTTAACAGGTGGCACTTGGACTCAGAGGAATACCCATCCGTACAATCTCTGGTTAAAAGAACATCCTGTACTCTTCTATTCCTTGAGTTTTGCAAGAGTGTGATATCAGGAAAAAAACTGAACTGTCATTCATTTGCCCCACAAAAAAATGACCACAGCAAAGAACAAATGATTATGATCTGAATGAAGATGCTGAAAAAGTATCCTGGATCATGGCAGCAAAGCAGTTAAGATCCTATGGAGTGTAAAAATTTAACAAAAAGCATTGCACTGTATTCAAGGCTCCCTTCACCCAGCTGGCCTTGGAGCCTAAATGAACTGTATAGGACAACATAAGCTGGAGATGTCCATGGTCCCCACTGGCACTGTACATGACAGCGCTGGGACCTCTCTGTAACTCAATAGTCAGCCAACGAACACTTCTATTCCTAGAAAAATCATTCCGTAACTGACCTTTGCAGAAGCACCGAGGTGCAGCTTGGACCATTGAATATTCAAAGAAATCTCAAGCAACAAGAACAAGGCAGGAAAATTCGCACTATCAGGCTTTAAAAGATTTTACAGAGTGACAGTAATCAAAATAGCATGATTTTAACTTAGAAACAGATCAATAGACCAATGGAACAGAATGGAAACCCTGGAAATAAGCCTATACATCAATCGCCAACTGATCTTTGAAAAAGTTGCTAGGAACATGCATGGGAAAAAGGACTGTCTCTTTAATAAATGATGCTGGGAAAAATAGGAATCCATACATAGGAGAATAAAACTAGAACTCTCTCTCTCACTATGCACAAAAATAAACTAAATAAATTAAAAGCTGAAATGTGAGACCTACAACTTTGAAACAATCTAAAGAATACAGTAAGAGCATATCAGGACATTAAAATGTGTAAAAATTTTGTGGATCAGACCCCAAAAGCATGAGAAATAGTCTTTCTCTCTTTATTTTTCCCTGTCTGTCTCAGGCTCTGTGTCATTCTGCCTGCCAAATAAATAAATAAATAAATAAAAATGAAGATTTTAATAATGTACTGCACATGTGTATTTTAAGAAGCTAGGAAAAGGAATTATAGTCTTGTGAATTATTAGAGAGAATATAGCGTCTGATTTGGACATTATATATGGATGTGTGTATTGATTTAACAAACTGTAATAAATATGTACAATATTGATGTAACATGTTTCACTAATTTGTGGTAGCAAATACATAGTGTACAACAATCAATGTGAATGAGTGGAATTGACATCTTGGGAGTGATTATTATTTATAGCTCTATTGTCTGTATTCCTGGAGAATAAGGATATTTCCACTTTTTATTGAACTCTATATTTAGTAGGGTATGAATCCTGTGTCTCTAAAGTAAATAAAATGTTACTTCAAAAATTAAAAAAAAATAAAGGAAGGAGGATGGAGGCACATAGGAAGGGAAGTATACTATATTCTTAGATTGTTTGAACCACAGGAAATCTATTGTTTTTACATGAACAAAAGTAAACTGCTTTAAAAATCAACAAAATCACAGAAAAGCCTGCAAAAAAACCCCCTATTTTTAAAGATTTGCTTACTGTTATTGGAAAGGCAGATTTATAGGGAGAGATCTTGCATCCATGGTTCACTTACCAGATTACCACAATGACTGGAGCTGAACTGATCCAAACTTCTCCTGGGTCTCCCAGGCAGGTGCAGGGTACCAAGGTTTTCAGCCATCTTCCTCTGCTTTCCCAGGCCTTAAGCAGGGAGATGGATGGGAAGTGGAGCAGTTGGGATATGAACCAGCACCCGCTGGTTCTGGCAAGTAGAGAATTAGCCAATTAAGCCGTTGTACAGGCCCCAAATTAGCTATTTTCAATATACTTAGGGAAATACAGGAAATTGTGATTAAAGAACTAAGTTAAAAAAATACTTCACACAATATCAAACAGAGAATATATTAATAAAAAGATATTATAAAAAGACCAAATAGAAATTCTAGAAATAAAAGGTACAACTTACAGTACAAATTCAGAGGTCAAACATTAAATTTGAGTAGACGGGAGGAAAAAAAAGTTGAGCTTGAAGATAGGGCCATGAGCATCATCTACCTGTGAGGATTAAAAAGAAAAAGAGTGAACAAAAGTGAACAGAGTTGTGGAGACCTGTGTAACAACATCAGGAGTGTCAACACAAATTGGAGGTCTGAGAAGCAGATAAAAAGGCAGAGATAACACTTGACCAAAAAATGGCTTGAAGTTCCCTCAAAATTTATTATAACTTTCAGACTCTTCAAGAAACTCCAAATGAAATAAACTCAGAGAGGTTATGGGATTGATCAAAATGCATGCAGTTGACTTCTAGTTACAAGCAATTAGGGGGTAGTAGATGCTCAAAGATAAACTAAACCATGGATTTGTAACCCAAAAAACCATTCTTCACAGATGAAGAGCAAATTGTTTTCAGCCATTTGGGGAGTGAGCCAGTGGATGGAAGCTCTCTCTCTTTAACTCTGATATTCAAACAAAAATAAATCTTTAGAAAAAAGAAAAGCATGATTTTTATGACTGATACATAACTCTCAGCAAAACTCTCAGTAAATGAAGAATATTAGTACTTAGCCGAAGAATACAAAGTTGATTTATTATAATATTGATAGAATAAACGACATAGTGTTAAGTAATAATGGAAGCAATTCTTATGATTTTTCTAATTCTTCATTCACTGCCCAGTCACACATTTAAATACTCTTGCTGTTGCAACTTTTACAACCTGTGCCTTAAGCCTCATCATCATATCCTCCAGGCTGGTAGAGTCATTGCTACAACATGTGTTTGAAAACTGCCATAACTTTTTTGATGGTGAAAATCTACACTATTGTGGGGACATAATGCATGAAGAAAATTTGAAGTCTATTTGCCTAGATTAATCAGAAATGGTTTACCTTTTTTTTCTGCCATATTTATAGCATCATTTGAGAGCTGTACATTATCAGCCTCAAAATTCTCCTGCTACGGATGAATTTCAAGTCCTGTCTGTGGCTGCCTTGGCAGGACCAGTTCAAACCATTCACAGACTTAATATAGTCCATGAGCCTGATGTTGCCTACCCCCAAATGGCCATACAATTTCTGAACTTTCAGAAAACATGAATGGGAAGGCATAAAAATCAGGGTAGACTTGGCGTTTCAACACTGGAAACATTCTCACTAGGATCTTAGCCTCCATTTAAACTTCCCAGTCTAGTCATTCCTCTGCCTGAGAGAGTTTCAATGCCCAAAGTTGCTTTCTCTGAACAGTGAATTTCTTGATTCATTTTTGGTGCAGCTGAGAGACTGGATCAGTGTTTGAGCTCCTGGCTTCAGCCAAGGAGGACATCTCCCCAGGGGCCCTGCACTGTTATTCACCCAGCCTTTGGAGTCCTTCATACCCCATTAAAGATCCCCCAGGTTTTATGAGGGAGAGTCTACCACACAACACACACCCCAGCAAGGTAGTCTGTTAGTAGATTACTTGAAGTACAAGGACATGGACTAATCAGGTGATTATGTTTTCTTTATAGATGAGTATTTCTAAATATCTTCTAAGGAGTTTACAAAAAAAGAGTTAATTAATCCCCGGGGGCAAAACCTTTAATAAAAACGTCAGTACCCTCTTGTTCAGTATCCTGTCTGAAGACAATGATGAAAATTGTTTTCTTGTTTTAAGCAAGTAAGAAGAAGTGTTAGAAGCATTTCTCTCTATTGTTCTGTTACTGTACATTTAGGTGAAAGAGAAGAGTAGAAGATTCTTTTGAGTGCTTAAAGACGTTTTAAATTCAGCATGTATTTTTTGTTTCTGTTCTGTAGACATGAGTTTTAAAAGGCATTAGAACTTTGACAGTGCTTGATTCATTCATTTGAAGAAATTTGTGCTGTTGTTTGCTTCCTATACAATTGTCCTGTCAATGAGAAATATGTACACCACCTAGCACACTATTTGAGTAGCTACATATATGCTTACCTCTTATTTCTGAATACGCTGGTCATTCCCTTCAACTACAGAGGCTATCACAGTAAGTTACCGAAAATTGTGGATTTTAATTCAGTTATATTTTCATTTCTCTCCCCCCCTCACCACAAGTAATCTATAGTTAAGATAAAGCATTACTTTCTGGTTTTGATGAAAAATTGTATTTATATGGTTTAGATTATTTTGCAAAGCTTTTATTACATAATTTGTAGATTTAGGTGTATTAAGAAGGTTTACATGTTGTGAATTCCTAAGTAAGTTTCTAGGCTTTGAGTGTGACAAAAGTGTAGTAGTTGGATGAGTCACTTATGGCTCCCTCCAGCAAGAACAGGGTTTCATATAGCAGATTTGGACAGTTACAGAAGGTTGGGGTCCAGCCTCTCATTTATTTGAAATAGGGCTCTAACTTGGGTAGTTTATGAGAATCAAAGACAGGGGAAACTCCCACAGGAGATTTTGTAGAGTTACATGTTATAGGACAGTACTTCAAAAAATGTAGAGAAAAAAAGAAATGAAAAAGTTAAATTTAAAGGCTCAATTATCCTATAAGTAAGAGTGCAACAAGTATGTCCTTCATTTCTGTGATCCTGAGATTCTACATTCCTTAAAAGTGAAAAAGAAAATTGCTTTATACACAATGAAAAATTCTGAAACCCATGAGTAGTTTCCATAAACTTTAAACCTATACTTTATCATTGTTATTATTGTTATTTTACAATGTGGTTCCATAAGATTACACTTAAAAAGCAAAATGATGGACTATACAATTAAATTTCCATAAACTTGCAAAGAACCCCCATATGCACTGATTAAATTTTTGGCACCAAAATAAACTATTTGAATTCTATTTTCCATGAAGTATCCTATCATGTTCAAATATCCTCATGTATATTGAAGAATAATAAAAACACCCCACATTTTAAAATGTTAAAATTCATGATAAAATATAATCATTTTTAAAAGTACTTTTTATTACATTGTGAAGTCTTTTAGTCACTAGGACCATGACTTCCAGTGATTAAATTTTCCAACACATTGATGTATAAATGAAGTCCTATAATTACTCAGATTCTAGAAATGGAATTTTTTTTATTCTAAAAATGCTGTTGTAATCAAGATAACGAAAGACTAACAGGGTCAACCAAGAAACTGAGGTGGCAACTGTTCCTAGAGAGTCTTAGGAAGATAATCACTTGTGGTGTGGAGGAGTAGGGAAAATGTGGAGTTGGAAATGGTTGATTCTTTTGTCTTTTTCCCTCTTTTTTCTAAAGGTGAAACATTTCCTCCTGGAGTCTTTACCACCAACATCTCACAGATGGAGAACAAGAGGAATGTGACGGAATTCATCTTAGTAGGTCTGTCACTGAACCCCACAGTGCAGAAAGTGCTGTTTGGGGTGTTCTTGCTTCTGTATGTGATAACGCTTTCAGGAAACCTTCTCATCGTGGTCACCATCGTCAGCAGCCAGGCCCTGAACTCGCCCATGTACTTCTTCCTGACCCACCTTTCCTTGATAGACACAATTTATTCTTCCTCCTCGGCTCCCAAGCTGATCGCAGACTCCCTTCATGAGCAGAAAACCATCTCCTTCAATGGGTGTATGACGCAAGTGTATGCCGAGCATATTTTTGGTGCCACTGAGATCCTTCTGCTGACAGCGATGGCCTATGACCGCTACGTGGCCATCTGCAAGCCCCTGCACTACAGCGCCATCATGAGCCCCAGGCTGTGTGTCCTGCTGGTGGGAGTGGCATGGACTGGAGGGTTTCTGCATGCCACCATCCAGATCCTCTTCACGGTCTGGCTGCCCTTCTGTGGCCCCAACGTCATCGACCACTTCATGTGTGACTTGTACCCTCTGTTGAAACTCGTGTGCAGGGACACTCACCTCCTTGGTCTCTTTGTAGCTGCCAACAGTGGACTCATCTGCCTGTTAAATTTCCTGCTGTTGGTGTGTTCCTATGTGATCATCTTGTGCACTCTAAGGAGCTACAGCGTGGAAGGCAGGCGCAAAGCCCTCTCCACCTGTGTCTCTCACATCACAGTGGTTGTGTTATGTTTTGTGCCCTGCATATTTGTGTATCTGCGTCCAGTGACCACTCTGTCCATTGATAAAGCAGTTGCTGTATTTTATACTGTGCTGGCACCTTTGTTAAATCCTTTAATCTACACCCTCAGAAATGCAGAGGTAAAAAATGCGATAAGGAAGCTGTTGAGGAAAAAAAGGACTTCAGATGATAATTATTAAATAAGCCCATTGGGTGTAACATGTGGATATAATGTATGTAATGTAGTCCCATATTCTTCATCTGTAGCACAACATCAACTTCAGGGGTGTGTGTGTGTGTGTGTGTGTGTGTGTGTGTGTGTAAGTTCCTTTTCCTTAAGCCCATGTCTATTTTGGAGTATCCATGTCTGATTTCCAAGCCCACTTGTAATTTCAAGTTCTTGCTCATGAGTACTATAAGGAGGTATCAGGTGATGGCTCAGGGGTTTACATCTCGTTTGCCCACCTGGGAGACTTAGATCAAGTTTCTAGCTTCTAGATGTAGCCTGCCCCATCTCTGTGCATAGTGGGCATTGTGATTGTGAAGCAGTAGTCGGGATCTTCCTTTCAGCTAAAATAAAATCAGGAGTATGTTCACTCTAAGCAGAGGTGGGCTAATACTTGCAGAGTTACTCATGTTTAAGTGAAGTTTGAACTGTCACCCAGACTATTGTCTCCAATTCAACACATCACAACTTATTACCCTTTAAAAAAGATTTCATTTATATTTATTGGAAAGTCAGATGTACAGAAAGGAGGATAGACAAGAGAGGAAGATCTGCTGTCCTCTCTTTCACTCCCCAAGTGACCCCAATGGCCGGAGCTGAGCTGATTCAAAGCCAGGAACCTCCTCTGGGTCTCCAAAATGGGTGCAGGGTCTCAAGGCTTTGGGCTGTCCTTGACTATTTTCTCAGGCCATAAGCAGGGAGCTGGATGCGAAGTGGAACAGCTGGAACATGAACCGGTGCCATATGGGATCTCAGCCCTGTGCATAGAAATTGAGGACTTTAGCTACTAGGCTACTGCCCTGGGCCCAACATACTACCTTTGAAGCAATAAACATTTACCAGTGACTTGGAAGTCTCAAATATTTCTAGTATCTAAGAATATGAATCTGACATATTGTGTTGATTTTGAAATAATATTGTTATGTAACACTGAGATATCAGTTATTAATTATGTTTTTAATCGAATGACTATCTTACTGTTTTGGATTTATCTATTTACTATTGCTTTAATTTGAAAGGAATATTTATGAGAGAAAAAGAAAGGTAGCTAGATAGAGACAGAAAGGGAGAGAGAGAGATATCTTCCATCTGCTAGTTCACTCCCCCAAATGGTTGCAATGTCTGAAGTTAAGCTAATCCAAAGCCAGGAGTCAGGAACTTCTTCCAGGTCTCTTATGTGGGTGCCATGGCCCAAGCACTGAGTCACTTTCCACTATTTTCCCAGGCCATAAGCACAGAGCTGGATTGGAAGTAGAACAATTGGAACATGAAATGCTTCCCACATGGGGTGCTGTCATTGCAAGCTAATCCTATGCCTGGCAATGAGCTAGCCCCAAAGATATGGTTATTATGGAGATTAAAAAGAATATGCAAATGACAATTCTTTACCTTGTGTTCTGGCCTTAATATAAATGTATTATTTTGTGTAATTTATTGTTTATTCAGTATTGATTATATAACAAATAGAGGTAATATTTATTTCATTTGTGAAGTATTTTCTATTAGCTAGCATCCAATGAGGCCACATAGTTTTCCTGGGAAAGTTTGAACAAGGAAAGTTTACACAGAAGAATGCATCGTATCAGAAGTTTAATAATAATAAAGTATTAAAGAATACCCTGGGATTGGAAAATAAATATCTAAAGCACAATTTATCTAGAATGCATTCTCCCTTCCTAAGACCAAGCTTTTGGCATTTCAGAAAGATATAGTTTGCTTCCTTTGGATGGTGGGAAGCCTCATTATGTTTTTTTGTTTTTTTAAAGATTTATTCATTTTATTACAGCCAGATACACAGAGAGGAGGAGAGACAGAGAGGAAGATCTTCCATCCGATGATTCACTCCCCAAGTGAGCCCCAACGGCCGATGTGCCCGCCGATCCGATGCCGGGAACCTGGAACTTCTTCCGAGTCTCCCACATGGGTGTAGGGTCCCAATGCATTGGGCTGTCCTCGACTGCTTTCCCAGGCCACAAGCAGGGAGCTGGATGGGAAGTGGAGCTGCCGGGATTAGAACCAGCGCCCATATGGAATCCCGGGGCGTTCAAGGCGAGGACTTTAGCCGCTAGGCCACGCCGCCGGGCCCCAGCCTCATTATGTTTTAAAAGGCTGGAACTGGCCCATATTGTGTATACAGAAGCTGGCACATAGAACATTGCCTGAAACTGGAGAGCCGCAATCGTCTCTTTGGGATCACGGTGGGCAAAAGATGGTGAGCAAGGAACTGTAGCATGGACTGGCAATCAGCCTGGGGTGTAACTGGACAATGTCTGCTGGAACTCTTCCCGTCACAGTGCAGACAGGTAGGGTTGGGCAACAGAAGAGTCAAATGTCCAAGATCACTAGGGGGTTTTGCATAGCTGCCACCGCGACTGAATGGGACATTGTCCATGAAGGCGACATCAAATTTAATAGAAGTGGACACCACTAGAGACGTCCCCATGAAACCTATTGATGTGTGAACACACATATACAACAGTTAGAATTTACATAGAGCAAGGTGAAAACAGAAACATATTTAAATCAGGAAGACATGCATTTTTCAGTACTTGGGACCCTGCTTCCATGTGGGGGACCCACATATCTTGGGTTTTTCTCCAGACTAGCTCTGTCCTGACTGTTGCTGGCATTTGGGGTATGAATTAGTGAAGGGAACATCTTTCTTTCTCTGTTTACCCGCCTCTCACTGCCTTTCAAACAGATGATTGAATTGATAAATCTTTAAGATATACTTAATGTTTACAGATATCAGACCAGGTTTGTGAAAAATTCTTCAAGACCTATTTTTTTCAACATTATTTATTGCAAATAAGCAAATATTTTTATTATGAATTATATCATTATATCATGTTAAGCGTGAGTCCCATTTTGATTTTTAAAAATGTATTTATTTGGAAGTCAGTTACAGAGGCAGAAGGAGAGAAGCAGAGGGAAATCCCTCAGCAGCTGATTCACTCCCCGATGGCAGCAATGGCCAGCGTTGGACCACATAGAAGCCAGGAGAGCGCAGCTTCTTTCAGATCTCCCGCAGAAACAGCAGGGGCCAAGCACTTGGGGCCTCTTCTGCTGCTTTTTCCCAGATGTTAGCAGGAATCGAAATAGGAAATAGAGCAACTAGCACATGAACCAGCACCCACATGGGATGCTGATATTGTAGGGGAAGGCCTTGCCACTACACCACACTGCCAACCCCATTTTGGAAAATGTATGGCCGTTGATGGCAAGGATTAATTTAAAATCAAAGTAGAATACCAAATTTATTAAAACTATTTACACAATGACCATCTCTGGAATCAATCCCAAATGGACAAATATCATATGTTCTCTCTAATATAAGGCAAACTTCATGCAAAATATAAAATCAATAGACACATAGATAAACATGTATATACATACATTGTCATAGATGAACAGTATAATGAAGACTAGCATATCAGGAAGTAAGGAGATGTTAAGGCATACATCTCTATTCCTAAATAAAAACAGGACTCCCAACAATACTGGTAAATATACCCTGATGATAGGATAGCAGACTTTCTACCATTGCCTGTATGTACAATGCCATGATACACTCACATAGCAGAATGTTGGACTTGTGACTGTTGCCGGAAGACTATACTACTGTACTAATACGGGGGAAAACAGTGTGGGGGGAGAATGGGGAGAATGAAGAGGGAAGCCCTATACCTACAAAACCATATCATAGAAATAATATAAATAAATAAATATATAAAATAAATATATAAAATAAATATATAAAATAAATAAATAAATAAATAAATAAATAAATAAATAAAGACCATTTATACAATAGCCATTTCTGGAATCATCTGGACCAGACCAATGCAAAACTTAACATGAAATGTTTAACAAACATCGCTAGTTTTAACTCCTTTCTGTGAAAACTCTCTTGGAATCTATATTAACTTCCACCCAACCACACAACGGAGAGACACATTTGTGTCGTACGAGTCCTCCCAGCCTCTATTCTCCACCCACTCCTCTAGCATTTCTAGATCTTGGTTGTAGGCTTCAGTCATATTGACTTATAGATGATTTTGTCTTTCTACCAGATTGAAAGTTCATTAACCTCTGGATATCAATTTTTTCCTCAATGTTATTATAGATTATAGATTTTTCATGATTTTGTCTTCTCCGCATATTCCTGTTCCCACTCTAGTGCCAAAATCTATCCCCTAGAAATCTGTCAGAAAAAAAAAATGTTCCATGGAGGGAAACATGAGCTCCTTCACATATTGCGAGAAAGCCACATGAACAAAATCACGCACATAACAGACAGATGGAAATACTTTTTACAAGATCTCTTCATGTGCTCATTCAAAATCTGTCTACGTATCCTTGATGAAAGAATTAATAAGGATACCATAGACCTGGAATAAGCTCCTGGCTCCTGGTTTCACATTGGCTCAGCCTCAGATGTTGCAAACCCTGCCCCAACTCCTCTGGGCAGTGAACCAGCAGATGCAAGACATTTCTGTCTCTCCTTCTATCTGTACATCTGCTTTTCCAATAAAAAATAAATCCTTTATTTAAAGAATATCTCAGTTTGTATCTCAGTCCTACCACTATTATGAGTTTTTTTTAAATTTTTGACTGACACTTTAAATATACGTATTTCTTACCACATGATATTTTGATGCATAGAAATATTGTATAATGTCCAGACAAGGTAAGCATATTTTTCTTCTCAAATATTTGAAGAGTAATATCTTGCAAAATGTGCTGTAAGAATTTAGAATACCTTTAGTGTGACAGTAATCAATTTCTTACATCACAGAAACAAATATAGCCTATATGGCCGAATACATATTAGCAAATTCTGTAAGCATTTCCCCCCACACTTAATCTGATACACTAACTTCTGTGCTTATAGGGCATTGAAAGTGGCAGCTCTTCTTGATTTAAGCATGGGCCTAACTTCATCTTGCTTTGAATATGTGGCTTTCATGTGTATGCTTCCATGTGTCTGTCCAACAGGGTTCACTTCCATTGACTTACACTGACAACTTCATGGGCAGTGTGGCAGCTCTGCAAGCAGATCTCAGTGATTCATCAGCTTCCCATCTCGGTATGTCTACACTGTAGTGGGAAGGTTGGGGAACAACGCTCTCTGCCAACCTTAATGCAGCTCTACCCCCAGTCCAAACCATAATCTCTTGCTCATCAAACTCACAGTTCCTTGTTGTTTGCTCATCACCATGTGGATGAGAAGCACCCAGTTTTCCAGCTGAAGGCATGATCTGTACAGCCAACTTGAACAAGCTCTGTTGCATAAAGAACAATTCAACTGACTTCTCTGCAACTACATCTTTCAAAACTTAAAATCCTATTCCAGGGAAGGAAGCACAACTTATAAGTTAGCTTCTTTCTTAAATACTCATCTTCCTATGACAGCTGTCCTATAGCACTTTTATCATTAATCCTGATACAGTTGACAATCGTATGTGTACATTTCTGTTCAAAGTTTCACATGAAAGCTATGGATCTCTCTCTTGATTGGACCCAAACTAATGTAGTATGGAAAATACATAATAAAATAGCCAGCCTTATAATATTTTCTGTTATTACCATGCAATTCACAAAATAGAAAATTCATTTTAATGATAGATTCTAAAGTAAGGAACATCTTGAATCCTGTTTTTATCATTGATCAGTAATAACAAGTATTTGCCTCAATGTCACATAACAAGACTATTTTAATATCCATCCAAAGCCCTAGACTCATACTTTTTAAGCTACAGTAATGTTTAATTCCGAAGTAACTGATACATACATATAGCTATATATTGACTAAGAATCAGTAAGTAGTGATAATGAGAGTGGAAAAGGAGACAGTAAATCTGGATGCAAGTTTTCTATAAGCTTTCTGGTATTTGAAGTAATACCAAATGTTTATATAAACCAGTTTCCTTTTGTTTTTTTTAATATGTATTTTCTTGAGAAAGAATGAGAACAAAGTTCCCTGCTATCATTTCACTCCTCTAAAATCCACGTGGACAGGGATACATCAGATCAAATGCAAAGCCAGAGCCTTGATTCGGATTCGCACATGAAAAGCAGTGACTCAACCACCTGAGCCATCACTTATCATCTCTCATGGTGCTCATCAGCAAAACCTTAATTGGGAAAAGAGTGGGAAATTGAACCCAAACACTCCGATTGGGATGAAGGATTTCTGTCAAGCACCCACTTACCCTAGACCACTCATTCATAAACACGGTGTATTGCTCTACAGACTAAGAGGTTTGGAGTATTACTTCTACTATATGTTACACTCAATGGGGCTATTTAATGATCATCTGAGTTCCCTTTTTTCCTCAACAGCTTCCTTATCGCATTTTTTAGCTCTGCATTCCTGAGGGTGTAGATTAAAGGATTTAACAAAGGTGCCAGCACAGTATAAAATACAGCAACTGCTTTATCAATGGACAGAGTGGTCACTGGACGCAGATACACAAATATGCAGGGCACAAAACATAACACAACCACTGTGATGTGAGAGACACAGGTGGAGAGGGCTTTGCGCCTGCCTTCCACGCTGTAGCTCCTTAGAGTGCACAAGATGATCACATAGGAACACACCAACAGCAGGAAATTTAACAAGCAGATGAGTCCACTGTTGGCAGCTACAAAGAGACCAAGGAGGTGAGTGTCCCTGCACACGAGTTTCAACAGAGGGTACAAGTCACACATGAAGTGGTCGATGATGTTGGGGCCACAGAAGGGCAGCCAGACCGTGAAGAGGATCTGGATGGTGGCATGAAGAAACCCTCCAGTCCACGCCACTCCCACCAGCAGGACGCACAGCCTGGGGCTCATGATGGCGCTGTAGTGCAGGGGCTTGCAGATGGCCACGTAGCGGTCATAGGCCATCGCTGTCAGCAGAAGGATCTCAGTGGCACCAAAAATATGCTCGGCATACACTTGCGTCATACACCCATTGAAGGAGATGGTTTTCTGCTCATGAAGGGAGTCTGCGATCAGCTTGGGAGCCGAGGAGGAAGAATAAATTGTGTCTATCAAGGAAAGGTGGGTCAGGAAGAAGTACATGGGCGAGTTCAGGGCCTGGCTGCTGACGATGGTGACCACGATGAGAAGGTTTCCTGAAAGCGTTATCACATACAGAAGCAAGAACACCCCAAACAGCACTTTCTGCACTGTGGGGTTCAGTGACAGACCTACTAAGATGAATTCCGTCACATTCCTCTTGTTCTCCATCTGTGAGATGTTGGTGGTAAAGACTCCAGGAGGAAATGTTTCACCTTTAGAAAAAAAGGGGGGAAAAGACAAAAGAATCAACCATTTCCAACTCCACATTTTCCCTACTCTTCCATACTACAAGTGATTATCTTCCTAAGACTCTCTAGGAACAGGAATCTCGCCATTGTTTGGTGGACTCTTTTACTGTCTTCATCACCATAAAATATTTTAATAAGACATAGGAGTTCAAGAAAAAAAGAAACTCCATTTTGTAGGATCCAAATCATTATAAGATTTCACTTGGACATCAGTACAATGGAAATATATAGTTATTTGAGATAATTTGGATGGAGACTAACAATGCTTAACAAACAAAAAGAAAAAGAGAAAACAAAAAGTTGAATCATATGTATTCCATACTCATGTAGCATGCTCTAGGCGAAAAAAAATAAAAATACTTATAAAATTATCATTTCAATATTAACTTTTATGCTTTAAAAATTAAATTCAAAATTTCACTTACAAAATATATTTGTTTTGCTTTTTTCTAAAACACACATATTTAAATATTGATAGTGAAATGAATAGGTGATGAGTCTTCAAAACTTCATGTGAATGAATATTATGAGAGTTCTACATGTGAATGTCAAAAATTTTTAGACCAAATTAAATTATTGCTAGCATTTGTAGCATATCTTATTACGATCTAATTTACGGGACTAATGATAAGATGCCAGTTCTAAATCACCCCTAGTAAAAGAATCTAAGCAAGAATAGATGAATGCAAAATGGTGAAATTGTTGATATTTTATGAAAAGTTTTGTGCAGTAATATCACCAAAATTAATAAACTGACATATTAAAAATTTAGTTGAAGCAAAGACAAGATGGTCTTAGCAAAGACAAGATGGTCTTCGCCAAGAAGGCCAACTGGTACAAATGTGTGAGAAAAATATTAGTTTTTTGCTCACCCTAATTTCAACAATTAACAGCAGGTCACCACAATTGATAGCTCACTTGTTTAATTTTATGTAATTCTGAGATTTTGAAATACAGAACATGTCCCACTAAATGGATCCCTTAGCTGTTGTATTCAGATCCACTGCAGCCGAGGAAGAGCCTGAGCAGAAATTAAAGTCATGAGGATCCTGGAGCACAGCTCCAAAAATTGGTCGCAGGTCATGAAACATGCTCTCCCCAGTGTGATCTTGAAGAAAAGCACAGTCAATGCAGCAACGAGTCAGGTGCAGAAGCAGACCAGTCAAGAGCATCAGCTTTTCGGAATGCTGAAGGCATTTTGCCTGGTGGCATTCTAGCGTGTCAAAGAATGACACTTCTGCTTCTGAGCAGAGCAGGAGAAAGTCAAAGCATTAGCAGAAAATGCCTGGAAAAAAAAAAAAAAAAACCCTCAGAGAGTTCTTGCCCATCATGGCCAATGTTTTTGTTCATTTCTCTCACGAAACAAAGGCGTTCTGCATAAATTTTAAGGGTGAAGAATTATAATCTCATGATTGGCTCATTCTGACTTGTTTCATCTCCTAATCTTAAAAATCATCTCAAGAACTCACACTGTTTCTTCAGCAAGTAATATAAAAAGACTGACTTGACACAGTTACATGCACAGGAACTAACGTTATTTTTTTAAAGTAAGTTTAAATAGAGTCAGAATGAAAAGTTACAGCAGAAGTTGTCCTATTTATCTGCAGAGCATAGAATTTAATGTATTTGTCATTTGTATCTCTGCTTCAGAGATAGAGTTTTCCTTTGAAAACCAGAATTCAAATGATCCCTTCTCACTTCACCTGTCTGGCCAGGAGAGTGAGTCACGCACCTTGTCCCACACTGCGGAGTATGTCCTTGTTGTTCTCAGTTGTCTGTTAAATCTCCTTCTGTCATTTAACCTCACATGGTATGCAAGTCGAGAACATTCCTTCAAGTAGACATTGTGCACAAGCCTGTCTCTGACTATTCAAATAGCATACACCCTTTTCCCGGAAGAAACTGACATTAAGACATCCGACTACAACACTCATTTCATACTCAAAAACCTAGAAATTGATTCAAGAAGTTGCAAAAGGTAAACTTTTTCTTAATAAAATAGATTTATCCAAATCCACAATTTAATAAAGTAAATATTTCTGTAAAATAGCCTTTTGCATCTAAAATGAACCTTCATCAAATATATGAAAGTAATTCTTCAGTTATTTTAACTTGCTCTTAGGAAGAAATGGAAGTATACATTGAGGTTAGCAATCTGCAATCCTAAGTCACTTCCTGTGATTGCCTCTGTAGCTGACAAGAAGGACCAGCGACTTCAGAAATACAAGGAACTATTACAGGCAGCTACTCAGATAATATGCTATGTAATGTGTATTTTTCCAGTCTCCAGTGACAGTACAATCTTAGAGAAACCAAAGGAGGGCATAAATGTCTTCAAAATTATGAAGCATATATTTTCAAAGATCTAGTGCCTTCTGAAATTTATGCCAAATTTCATGCCTGGAATTTGAGACTCAAGAAATTTTTCAGAGCTGAAATAGGATCTTCCTCAATTAAGACTATTTCTCTTTCAGTCATCATGTTTAGAGAAGATGGTGAATTTTTCTATTAAAAGACTTTTCCTTCTAGTCGATGCTTTGTCCTCTCAGGAATTAATTATCTTTCTTTTGTAGTTTCCATAGAAGATACTTAGAAATATACCTCTATAAATAATGCATCTGCACCTGATTAGGTGTTACCCTTGCATTTTAAGTAATCTATTAAAAGCATACATTTCTGATCTGTGTGCTAAAGGGTAGAACCCTCTGGGTATCATTATCTGGGAGAAGCAGGACTCTAAATGCTGTCTGAATAACAACACAAGTTTTCCTGAGGAGAGGTAGTTGCTGGCTGGAGTCCTGGAAGAGGTTGAGACACAACTCACTCTCAGCCGTTCCATCGACAAACCACAACATAATCTGTCCACAGAAAGGAACACTGGAAGTTGAAACACTTTCATGCCATGAGACGTCTGGAGGTGGAAGCTAGAAATAAGCAAAAATCCTGCTGATAAATATTCCAGTCCCAAAATCTAATTCTACCCTGATTTCCATGCCTTCCCATACATGTTTCCTGACACTTTGTAATTTCTGTAATCATTCAATATAATAAGTTTAACCTAGGGAAAGACACTTTAGATTTTCTTTGTGCACGATATCCCCAGGAGAGTGGAGTGGAGTCAAACATGTTCTGACATCCTGCAAGCATGTGTCATAGAAACAGCACTCAGCCTGGAGGATGGGCTTCTGTTTGACTCACGTATCATAGAAGCTGAAACAGCAGTTGTATTTCAATGTATGGCTAGACAGGGAATGGAGAATCGGGGCGGGGGAGAGCATTGCTATGTTCTATGTCCTTTGTTCTATCAATAGCATGCATGGCATTGATTGGTTTTCCTAAGTTGAAACAACCTTGCATTCCTGGGATAAATTCCACTTGATCATGGTACATAACGTTCATAGGCTTTTAGACACCGTTTTCAAGAATTCTGTTGAGCATTTTTATATCTATTGGGCATAAACAAGGACTGTAATATTCTTGTACTATCTTTGGAATTGGTACTAGGAGCTACAGGTCTCATAGAATCAATTTGGAAGTATTCCCCTACTTTCTATTTTTTGAAAGATTTGTGAAGGATTGATGTTAATTAGTCAATTACTGTGTGATAACACTTTGCGATGAAGCTGAAGTCATCCTGGCCTGGATTTTCTTTGGGGAAAGAATTTTATTTTATTTTTTCCTTGCTAATTCAATTTCTTTTCTTGTAGTTGCATTCCCATGATTCCATTTCAGTGCTGTGTGCTCGCTTTCAAACAATTTCTCACTTTCATCTAACTCATGGAATTTGTTGATTACTTGTTCATGACGTTCCTCTACAATATTCTTCATAAATTCAAGGGCAATGTATCCTTTTAGGTTTTTTCTCTGTATTCCACTTTCTGATGTACTTGTTTCTCCTCTGGTCCTGTTCAATCCTTCCTACTTGCTTTGTGTATAATCTGCTCTTTTTCTTATCGTAGGGGGCAAGTTAAGGTGATTGAATTGAGAGCCTTTTTAAAGATTTATTTGAAAGGAAGAATTACACAGAGAAAGGGAGCAACAGACAGAAAGAACTTTCATCCATTGGTTCACTCCCCAGATTGTGGCAACAGGCGGGTCTGGGCCCAATCAAAGCAGATATCCAGAAGGTTCTGCAGCACTTCCCACATGAGAGTAGGGTTCCGAACACTTGGGTCATCTTCCACTGCTTTCTTAGGCACATGAGCGGGGAGTTGGAGAGAAAACGGAACAGCTAGGTCTTGAACACACTACCATATGAGCTACATCACAATGCCAACCGCCCTTCTATGTGTAAAACAGACATTTTGAGCTGTGAGTTTCCACTTAGCAAGATCTTAGATGCATTCCACCATCTTTGACTATATTGTAGTTTTACTTTTCCTTCATCTTGAAGTATTTTCTGCTTTTCCTTGTGTTTTTATTATGTTATGTAGGAATATGAAATTTAATTTACACATATTTGTAAATTCCTCCCGGTATTATTTCTAACACCTAACCCTAATTTGGAGAAAGAAATGGGTGTCTAAGTATCAGAAGCACATAGATGCCCTAGCTGACATGATCAGAAAAGTTCGTCACCACAATACATTATAGTCAGACTTTTCACAATAAAACATAAGGAAAAACTATCAAAATGTGCACAAGAAAAGCAAGAGTACATTCTAACAGGAGATTCTTTTACCAGAAACCTAACCAGCTAGGAGATAATTGAGAGACATAGTCCAGATACTAAAAGAAATCTTCAACCCAGAATACTATACCCAATAAAGCTCTCATTTATACATAAAAGGTGGAATAAAGACTTTCCAAAACAAACAGAATTTGAAAGAATTTGCTATCATCTAATCACTCCTACAATTGATGCTTAAAGATGTGCTACACACAGAAGTAGAAAATGATAATCACCACAATGAAAGAATGTATAGGTAAAAAAATCTCCTAATAAAGGTACAATGGAAATCCAAAGAAACAATTATATCATTTATGAAAAAGTGGCAGAGCCAAGTCAACATCTTTCAAAAATAACCTTGAATACAAATGGCCTAAATTCTCTAACCCAAAGATACAGGCTGGCTTAATGGATTACAAACAAAACACATCTGTTTGTTTGCCCAAAGGATGAAAAAATAGATTCTACACCAATGAAAAGGAAAACAAGCAGTGATAGCCAGTACAGCATCAGGAAAATAGGCTTTAACCCCAAAACTATTAAAAGAGACGAAGAAAGGCATTACAGAACGAGCAAGGGATCAGTTTAGCAAGAAGACATGACAATAGCGAATGTATACACACCCAGTGCCAGGGCATCTGACTATTTGAAACAGTAGATAATGGATCTTAAGGGAGACATAGACTTCAAAACAATAATAAAGGGGGACTTAAACACCCCAATATCATCAGACAGAAAATCAACAAACAACCAAGCTAATCTATACTGTGGATCAAATGGACCTAATTAATTGATCTTCAGAAAAATTTATTCTACAGGTGTAGAATACACATTCTTTTAAAAATATTTGTTTTATTTTTAATGTTGAATACATTGTTGAAAAGGATGTATGACCATGTGGGCTACTGACTAGGGAGAGGAGGATTGAGGTATGGCGGAAGATAGGTGGGACAAATGTTTCCAATTTTTTCTTTTCACCCTGTATCTGCAGGGAGTAGGGTAGGGAGGGCAATGGAGGGGGCTGCTACTTGCTGCCAAACTATATCCACACCTGGGGTTGAGGGATGATTACTTGATGTCATCTTAGGGACTCTGATGTGGGGTAAGAATGTTCTGAGGGTATTGCTTGGGTGGTTTTCATAGTTCTGAAAAATCCTTTTTTTTTTTGTATCTGTCAGCAGGTACTGCAGATTGGTTTAGACCAGCCTGCCCCTAGACTCAACTCCCATGTACGCCAACAGATACTTCTGCCTGGCTTGGCCTGGGCTACTCCCAGTCACAGTTCTCATGCTCACCAGTGGGAGCTGCAGCCTAAAAGGAGAGGTCCCCAAGTCCCCTTAACAGACCAGTTTCCAGCTGCAGACATCTTGTGTGCTGGTAGATGCTCAGCCCAACCTGATATGGCCTGCCTCCAGGCCTGGCATTCATTGGTAGAAATGTGGTCCTGCCCAATGACATGCATCCATTTTGTCTCTCACTGGTGGGTTTTAAAACCAAGCCTATGAAACTGTCACATAATGCAAAATAATTAACAAAAAAAAAAAAAAAAAAAAAAAGTAGACACTTAAAAAAAAAAAAAAAAAAAAAAAAACAAGCCCCTCCTGGCTCATCCCTAGATCCAGCTCCATTGTGGACTGGTGGGTACTGTGGTTTAACCCAGCTTGGCAAATTTCCATTCTGGTTCTTGCAAGTGCCAACATGTGTGAGGGTCCAGTCCAGTCAAACCTCAGACCCAGCCCACATGCATGCCAAGGGTTGCTGCAGCCAGCACACATGAAAACTAGAGTTGTGGGGCCTGCCTTGCAGCGATAGGCCACAGTACCTGCCAGTGAGTGTTGGAGCAGGAAAGGATCACGTGAGGCTGGGCCATGACAATAACTGGTACGTGAGAGAGCCAAGTCTGGGAGCAGATTCTGTAAGGGGTTATATGGGCTCACCCCTATGGGTCTGCAGTACCCATTGGTTTGCATAAGCTAGGGGTAACTACAGCCTAAGCTAGGCATGGTTACAGAACTCACTGACACTCCTGGGAACTGAGGTTGGAGGAAGGCCAGGCTGACCCAGGCCACAGCACCTGCGGGTGAGCCTGAGAATCAGGTATCGGGATGGGCTGGATTGTAGTGTTATGGGGTGCAGCCAGTGATAGCCAGCACCCATTGACAGTGGGCAAATGAAATTTGGCTGTGTCTCCCAACCTCTGTCCTGAAGGTGGGTCCCAACAGCAGTGGAATGGTAATTGCATCCTCAACCACTTCCCCCACATCCTAAATTAGCCAGGATATTGGAAGTCCAATTAGCCTAGGGTTTTTAGCTACAAGCCCAGTTCCTGTTCCTGCCCATCCTAACAAGCATTAATCAACTCTTTAGCCCACAACACTTAGATATTTGCTTCTGCCCACCTGTGACTCACCTATCAACTGAGAGGCCCTTTAAAAAGGCCCATGAAACAGGGGCTTTCTCTCTCTCTTTCTGGCCAGGTGCTTCCATTACTCTGGCACCTCGACTCTTGGCTGACCAGGACAGGTAATCCCCTGAGCATGGCCCCTGTGTGCTGCTTAGGTGGGACAATGGTTATAAAAATGTTGTTTCTGGTCTGTGTACTATCTGGAGTTCCAGGAGGGGTGAGACCAAGCAGTAGCAGAATATAGGCAGAGAAGCCAGGGAAAGGTGAATGTCTGCGGCTTGGTAAGTGTGTCCAGGTTCTTTGTGAGTGTGTCCAGGTTATTTGTTGCATGCCTCTTAGGATAACGTGTATTGTTGGGAAGCTGGGACATAGGTTTTCAGCTTAATGGATGGACTTAAGGATGATGATCATTTGTTTCTTTTTGGATTATGATTGGTTGGATTATGACTAGGTGGATTGCAGTATAGACTTGTAATTTGCTATTGTGCTCTGTTGTCTTCAAGCTTGATTAATAAAGACTCCTTAATAAACCCTTAGACATGTCTGGTGTGATCTTGCTTGCACCCTGCAACAGTAGCATGCACCAAATCATGCACAGGCCAAGACTAGGGATTGACTGCATTGAACATGGGCCCAACATCTGTCAGCACAAGTGAGATCTGAGTCTTGGAGTTGGCCTGGTGGGGTAGCTTGGGGAACTCCCCTATTAGGCTCACATTGGTGAACGTTAGAGCTGGGGCTGGGAATGGACCAGACAAGGTAGGGTGGCACCATTCATCAGCATATGTGTGGGCTGGCTCAAGCAACTGGCCAGGCTGGGCTAGGCTGGGCTAGGCTGGGCTGGGCTGGGCTGGCGTGGGCCAAGCCTTAACACACCACTGGCACAGGAAGGAGTGAGGACAGGGTGTGGGCTGCACTGGGCTAGGCTACTTCATCTGTCAGTTCACATGCGAGCCAAGGATGGGGACTGCTTGGGTAAAGCTAAGCCACAATAGCCACTGGCATGAGTTGGGACTTGGGGCTGGCTTGTTCAGGTCAGATTGCAGCATCTGTTGTCAAGTTCCAGGACAAGGGGCTGGCCATGTTAGGCTGAGTCAGAGTACCATGGGCACATGTAAGATACAGGGCTGGGAATAGGCCTGGTAGAAGAACTAAGGGGGCTTCTCTGCTAGGCTACCATTGTCACTGGTGAGTGCGAGGGCTGGGGCTGAGGGTGGGTTGAAAATATACATTCTTTTCATTAGTTCATGGAACTGACTCTAGGATTTATTGCATAATAGGCTGTGAAGCTAGCCTCAGAAGATTAAATAAATTTTGAGTCATACCATGTATCTTTTCTGACCACCATGAAATGAAGCTAGAAATTAATAACTCAAGAAATTCTTGAAAATATGCAAACTCATAGAGACTAAATAATACACTAGCAAATGATCATCAGGTCACAGATGAAATCAAAAGGGAAAAAAACTTCTTGGAGATGAATGAAGATGGCAATACAATATATCAAGGCTTATGAAAAAGCAGTGTAAAAAAAGAAAAAGCAATATTATGACAGATGTTCATAGCAATTAGTGCTTATGCCAAGAGATGAAAAAGTCAATAAATAATTAATCTATCAATGCATTACAAGGACCTGTAAAACCACCAACAAACAAACCCAAACTAGTACAAATAAATGATTAAAATTACTGAAGAAATAAACCAAATTCAAGCTAA
The DNA here is from genome assembly GCF_030435755.1 of Ochotona princeps. NCBI lineage: Eukaryota > Metazoa > Chordata > Mammalia > Lagomorpha > Ochotonidae > Ochotona > Ochotona princeps. The sequence continues at coordinate 13,662,450 of NC_080835.1, read as the reverse complement.
AAAAATCCAATACGTAGGATCAGTGAATCTAATATCTCTTCTTTAAAATAATAAAATGGATACAGCACTGGCTCAACTAATCATCAACAAAAAAAGAAGACTTTAATAAAATCAGAAATGAGAAGGGAAATCTAAGAGTAGAAATCGCAGATATACAATAAATCATTGCAAATTACTATAATTAGCTATATGCCAATGTATTGGAAAATTTTGGGGACATTCTCACATGTCTGGATACATTCAATCTACCTAAATTGGGTCATGATGACAGAAAATCTAAAAGGACCAATGACTAACATAGAGACTGAATCAGCAATAAAGACCATCCCAACACAGTAAAGCCCAGAACAGGATGTCACTACTTTCTAATAAACTTTTAAAGAAGAACTAATTCCAATTTTTAAAAAGTATTAAAAACAATTCAAAGGGAGGAAATCCTCCCAAACTCCTTTTATGAGGCCAGCATCACCTTAATTCCAAAACCAGAAAATACAACAGAGAAACAAAATTTTAAAGACAAACCTGCCAACTTACAGTACTTTACCCAGTGAAGATCTCATTAATAAATGAAGGTGAAATATTTATCCATTGACTGACTGATGGCCACTTAATTGATTACGTATCTTAACTATTGTGAATATTGCTTTGGTAAATATAGGAAGGAAAATACCTTCGCATGCATGGAGCTAAGTGAATCCCTTATGCCACCAGATTTTAGAAAGGACTCAAAAGTCAGCATAGAGTATGGAATTTCCCTCAGTCAAGTCCAACAGCGTCATGGGCTACATTGACCTCTCTCACTGGGCCCTGCTGGCTTTTAGCTGAGGAACTCACTAACTATGGCCTCACCAAGTTTTTCCACTCTACTCACTGCTGCATGGAGCCAGTGTTCTGGTCTGTCCATTCTCTTCTGTGAAATTCTCATAAACAGTCCCCTGGGAAAGTGTTTCCTTGTGTTTCTCTAATGTTACTGTGGCATCTTCTCACTGTTCAATCATGTTGGATCTCTCCTGAACTCAAGATATTAAAGCAGCATCTTCATTCCCATATTTACCATAACACTAGTCAGCTAAGATATGGGCCAGTTATTTTTTACACCTAGTAGGTTTCTTGGTACTTTAGATTTCTCTTTAGTTATGATTATATTGTCTACTGATAAGGATGATTTAATTTCTTTTTCATAGTTAGAATGCCCTCTACTTTCTCTTACTGAATGCTTGTGGCTTGCGGTTTCCGGTATTTATGCTAAACAGAAATGGTGTAAGGGAGTGTCCTTTTCTTCTATATCTTAGAGTGAAACCTTTCAGCCTTTTCATATGCAATATCATGTTATTATGGCATTTATTATGTTGATGCACATTCCTTTATACTTAATTTATTCTCTTTTAATCATGGAGGGATGCTGAATTATTGAAATTTGAAATTTGCCAAATACCTTTCAGGAACCTATTGAAATAATCATATGGCTTTTGTTTTTCACTCCAGTGATGTATTGTGTAATGTTTATTGATACATGTGTACTGAACTATCCTTGAATTGCTTGAATTAATTCCATGTGATCATGGTAAACAAATTTTCCCCCTTCTTTTAACAGAAACTTTCTTCAGATCTGAGAAGAATACCTTTGGTATTCTGAATATTTTGCCAATCCACAACATGAAAGATTATAGAATGAGTAGCAAAAGGCAGTTATGAAGACCAGCTATGACCACGTGACCACATACAGCCATGAGAACTATAACTGCCATGAATAGTTACTTTATATTTTGGTATGAATACACCTATACATCTTTATATTCATTAATTAATATGTTTAAAATCTAGTTTTATACCTTTAACACATAATATTATATTATTGGTTTTATGCCAGTATCTAAGTATTATCAATTTTGTATCATGGCATTTAAATCATGTGCTATCAGAAGATAACTAATCACAAATTGAGGGCTTTATTGCCTCTTCTAGAAGGAGATGGCATTTTTTCAGCTACACACAGTACAACTGCATAATCTTATTTGAACAATGATCTTGTTAAAGCCTTTGTCTGGAAATAAAATAGAATTTAAGGAGATGTTTATGGGTTCCAAGTTGACAAGGAAGGGTGGACTTAAGATAAAGGTTAAATTTTATGTGATTAACTTCAATGTATAAGGGATGCCTAGAAACCTGATAAAGTGTTATTTTGCTTGTGTATGTGAGGCTATTTCTTTTTTAAAAAAATTATTTATTTTCATTTGAAATGCAGGTCAGATTTATGGAGAGAAGAGACAGGGAAAGATACTCCATCTACTGGTCCACTCCAAAAATGGCCACATAGCCATAGCTGAGCTGATCCAAAGCCAGGAGCCAAGAGCTTCTTCTGGAGCCAGGAGCTTCTACCAGGTGTGGGGTCTCAAGGACTTGGGCTATCCTCTCCTGCTTTCCGAGGCCGCAGGCAGAGAGCTGGAGAAGAAGTAGAGCAGCTAAGACACCGACTATAGCTCGTATGGAATCCCAGCACTTGCAAGGTGAGGATATGGCCATTGTGACATTGTGCCAGACCTGGAGGGTATTTCTAAATGACATTAGCATGTGTATCGGAGTGTGCTAAGTGGGAAGACTTGACCTTCATGTGTGCGATCATTATCGGTTGGGAGTGTGTAGAAGACATATACAGTAGGTAAATTAGTTTCTCACACTGAAGCTTGAGATATGCTTGACTCCTGCTTTGGATACTGTTGGTCTTACATAGTGATTCCAGCCATGGGGCAGGACTTAGATCAATACACTTTGGCTTTTGACTAAATAGTCCACCCTGGTTCTCAAGCCCTTGGACTTCGGCCGAGTTATGTTACTAGAATTCCAGGATCTCCAATTTGCAGCTAATTTGCCGTGGGACTTGGCCAATTACCCCAATAAATCCCCCTACATTTACTTATAAATCTAGTCTGGTTGATTCTTTCTGGAGGAACTCACTGCAAACTCACTTTGAGGGGTGGTATTCACCACTCTGTAATGGATACAATATTCTCTGAGAATACTTGCATAGAGGCACTTAGAAGTAACGCTTTACTATCCCTCAATTTACTCAGTTTGATATTCCCAATTAATCAACACAGTTGTGCTGGACAGTGTGGAGTGGCAGGCGGATAAGTTAAAAGTTTATAAACAAGTTCAAAAGTTAAAAATGTCTTCACCAAGCAATTATATGGCTGCTGCAGCTTCTTTGTTAGGCTTCTTCACACTTTTTTTTTAAATCGCAAAGTCATATGTACAGAGAGGAGGAGAGACAGAGAGGAAGATCTTCCATCCGATGATTCACTCACCAAGTGACTGCATCGGCCGGCACTGTGCCGATTTGAAGCCAGGATCCACGAACTTCTTCCAGGTCTCTCAAGTGGGTGCAGGGTCCCAAAGCTTTGGGCCGTCCTCGACTGCCTTCCCAGGCCACAAGCAGGGAGCTGGCTGGGAAGAGGGGCTGCCAGGATTAGAACCGGTGCCCATATGGGATCCTGACGTGTTCAAGGCAAGGACTTTAGCTGCTAGGCCACTGTGCTGGGCCCTTCTTCACACTTCTGAAAAGAGTTTACTCAGAGAATGTTTTGCAGTGTAATCATAGGTATTTTGGCTATCTTTGCTCTTACACTTCAGTGTTACCAATAACCAAGCACTATTATGAAAGGATAACATATCATGATCAAGTGAAGTTTGGTTAAGAAAAATAAAGTTGGTTTACCATTAGGAAGTCAGGAGTTCTACTGAAATTATGAGAGGAAGTTCAATTTCTGGCATCAAAATATACAGCTCTGCAGTGAGACTTCATGCTTTGAAAAAAGGCTCAAAAGGGTTTTGGGGACCACAATCAACTGATGTCACCTTGGTAATTGATTTTGCTTTCTAGATTCAGAAATGGATACAATGTTCACAGAGACCTGTAGCAATTGGTGTTCTCAGAGAAAATAAAACTAATAGAAACACCCTGAAATAATAGGATGCAAGTATCTACTGATATCCTGGTATTTCCATTCCTCCAGAAAGCTCTAGAGAACGTAGGACCCTGAATAAGTATTTATTGTAGTAAGTGATAAGGCATTTATTTATTTTAGGAAGTGCATATGTTTATTTTAAGGAATTGGCTCTCATTTTATGGAAACTGAGAGGTTCCATGGTCTGTGATTGGCGGGAGATCTAGGAGAGTTTATGGTATAATTCCTGAGAATCAGGAGATTCATAGCTTTGTTCCAATGCAAGTACTAACATTACTGTCTGAATCAAAGACATAACAGCCCAGCTCAAAGACATTCAGGGAAATCATGACCTTTCTCTTCTTACTGTTACCATCAAACATTGAGAAAATGAGGGCAGGGCTATCCTCATGGAGGAGAACAGCCAGTTTATCATATCTATCAACTCTACTGTTGAAATTCTCCAGAATCACAGTGACAGATACACCCAGTGTGGGAGATTGCCCCTGGATTTTTTTCTGCTTAGTCTTTATGGAAGGTCACAGGCACGTGGCACACCATGTTCCCCGGGGAACCCTGAGAAAATGGTTTTGGCTCATCGAGACCTCAACTGCTCTGTTCACTGTTCATGCAGGTGAGAGCGGTGGGCTGTACCCAAGTCTCTCTTCTCTGTCCTTGGATGAATTGTGGTAGGACTTCCTTGATAAGCAATTCAAAGCAGTCAAATGCGACCCACAGCCTACCTGCCAGCCATATGTGGTGAATGTGACCTGAGACATAGCTTCCAGTCTATGTGCTGTATGTGACTCACAGCTTGTCTTTTGTGTCTTCTTCAAGCTGGTTGCGTAGCCTTCTGGAGCACGTATGGCAATTTTCCAGTATCACCCTCAAACACCATAGGAAGACAGCAGCAGTAATCTGCTTTGATAGGACTATCATAGTTATAATCACTTTAAGACAACTTGAAACACAAATTTATTTGGAGCAGTTTCATTAGAAGGCCCATAAGCATCCACACACAATTGTATTGGAACACTCAAATATTAATAAAAATGCTATATTTCATTCATTAAAGGTCTTTTGTTTTGGAATCCCAGGGATTAAGAATCTTGTTCAAATTGTTGGAAATATACTATCATCATGGTTTTAGAAACAAAACCTTGGTTTTTAGAATAATAACCACAAAATAGATTAGAATATGCGCTTGTTCACCTGCAACTTTTTAAATGTATATATAAACATGTATATACATATATTCTCATAGATGAACTGTAGAATGGAAACTAACAGACCGGAAAGCAAAGGTGTGTTGTAGTATGCATCTCTGCTCTTAAATAAAAGGAGGCCTCCCAATGAAGCTGTTAAATCTACCTTGACATTGGGATATGAGATTTTCTCCCATTGCCTATACCCACAATGCCATGATATGCTTAAATAACAGAATATTGGTCTTGTGACTGTTGCTGAAGGACTACATTATAGCAATACTATGGGAGAACACAGTACCAGAGGGAGAATGGACAGGGAGGAAGGAGAGGTCGAGGGTTGAATCCTTATATCTACAAAACAATAATAAAAATTTTAAAATGAATCAATCAATCACCAAGTCTGGAATGGTAATGCTATCTAGAAATTAATCTTTCTGAGACTGTGAATCCTTTCATGTATAGAAAACCAAGACAAAGAAGGCATTTAAAAATTGTGTATCACTTTTTGGTGCATGTATTGGTCAAACATTGGAAGAGGAACTTTTCTTGACTCTCCTAGTAGCAACAATAAGTGCTGAATCTGCTAAATGAGCCATACTGATGAATTCTGCATGGTCCAATCTTATGTTCCTGCAAACATTATCCAATGATTTTGATTTTCTTTCCCCACATAGTCTCTGGATTTCTCCCTTTTCACCACTGAAATGCTCCTGAAACATTTTTGGAGGTGCATATACATTTTTGATTAATAAGTAGAGCATTAAAAGATTGGAATAGAATATAATTACCATGGTTTGACTTTTTAAAAATTGTTGGAGGTGTTTATTTTTGTTGTCAACATGTAATCATTATACAGTGTAGAGCAAACTAATGAACAGATGTATTACATAATCATCACACACTCACAAGAGAGTGAAGTCTTACTGATAGCAGGCAAGATACTACAGTGAAGTATTCGCTCAGACAGTAGAGACCTCAGTTCCATGTTCTTCTCTCTCTTCAGATTGGGCAACAGTGAAAGGTAGTCACAGTGTCGCAGTGTCACAGTGAGGTCCAGCTAGAATTCAGATAAATGGAGGAAAAAATTCCATAGTCTCCAACAGTCTTCAACACCATGTTTCTTTCTGTTTCATTGTCTTCATCTTCATGAACGTTTCTTCACCATGCAATATTTTTACAATATTTTTTTAATTGGAAAGTCAGATATACAGAGAATAGGAGAGACACAGAAGAAGATCTTTCATCCGATGATTCACACCCCACATAACTGCAACAGCTGGTGCTGAGCCAATCTGAAGCGAGGAGCCTACAACCTCTTCTGGGTCTCCTACACTCGTGCAGGGTCCCAAGGATTTGGGCTGTCTTCAACTGCTTTCTCAGGCCACAAGCAGGGCGCTGGATGGGAAGCAGGGCCGCCAGGATTAGAATCAGTGCTCACATGGGATCCTGGTGAGTAGAAGGTGAGGACTTTAGCTGCTAGGCTACCATGCGAGGTCCACCCAGCAGTATTTATTTATGCACGAGACAATTTGGTACCTTGCAGGAAGTATGAACATCTATGAGCTAAATACTTTATATAGTATCAATCTATACTCATACATGGAAATTTCTGTGATACAGTCACATAATTTTGAATTTTAGTCATCAGTTTTTTTTAACACATTATAAAACATGAGCAACAAAAATCATTCTGAAGTTTACAAGGTTCAAATCAAAGTTATAGCATACAAACTTAGTTACCTACCCAATCAGAAATCAAATGGTCTACTTCTTTTGTAGCACTCAAATATATACCATAATGCAACAATGAAAATATGACCATCATCTGTGATATCTGAAAATAAAGGATAATTTAAAAAATGGCTTTTAGTAAAGACAAGGAACTGATATATACAGTGTGTGCAGCAGAAGTCCTGTATTTGTTGATTAGCAACATTATCTTAGTCTCATTGTTGCCTGACAGAATGCCATACCAGTAAGCACATGGTCTGGAAGTTACTGATCTTCCATATGCTGACCTGATGGCTTAATTTTTCTGCCAACCTCTTCATCTACAAGATGGGAAGACAACATTCAACTCCTGGGGATTCTGCAAAGATTACTGTCTAGTTTCTTGATAAGTATCTCTTTGTGTCACATGTAACATGTAGTCATACATATCATTGAAACAGGCAAAATTTAAATTGCGATTTTGTGGAGTTTTACAAATATATGACTGTTGCGTCCGACAGTGTGGTATGACAGGCTCTGTCTGTCAGCACCAGCATCTCCAATGGGTTCTGGTTCTAGACCTGGTTGTGATCCAGCTCCCTGTATATGAGCTGGGAAAGCAGCAGGGGAAGGCTCAAGTCCTTGGACCCCTGCATCTGTGAGGGGGACTTGGAAAAGCCCCTGGATCCTGGCTTTCTATTGGCTCAGCTCTTGCAGTTGCAGTCATTTGGGAGTGAACCATTGGTTAGAAGATCTCTCTCCTTCTCTCTGTAAATCTTACCTTCAAATAAAAAAAAAATCTTTATAGAAAACCCCAAATAGGACTATGGGCCTGGTTTAGGTTTTCTCTCTTGTTTTATCCATTTATGTTTTCTTATGTGCCAAACTCCTTTATGATGGTGTACTTTATTATTATTATTGTTATACAAGTATTACTAGCTAGGCTCATGCAGAATCCTTTTCTCCCTTGGTTAAATACACAGTGGACTCCAGGCATATTTATTTATCACTTAATATAGATTGTATACCACACAATTTCATAATGGCATTTATCATTTGGGCATTTCTCAGGGTGTAGATTATCGGATTCAGCATAGGAGTTATCATAGTATAGAATATAGCCACTGCTTTATCAACAGGTAAAGTAGCTGCAGGCCTCATGTACACAAATATGCAGGGAACAAAGAATAACCACTGTGATGTGGGAAATGCAGGTGGACAGGGCTTTCCGTCGGCCTTCCAAGCTGTGGGTCCTTAGGGAGCTCAGAATGACCACGTAGGAAACCAGCAAGAGAAGGAAGTTTAACAGACAGATGAATCCACTGTTGGCAGCCACAAAAAGTCCAAGAGTATGGGTGTCGCTACAGGCAAGATTGAGCAATGGGTTTAGATCACACATAAAGTGGTCTATGATGTTAGGGCCGCAGAAGGGTAACTGGATAATGAAAAACATTTGTATGATTGCATGAAGAAAGCCACCCACCCAGGAAACTCCTACGAGGAGGCCACACACCCTTCGGTTCATGATGGTTGTATAGTGCAAGGGTTTGCAGATGGCCACGTAGCGGTCATAGGCCATTACTGTAAGTAGGATGACCTCAGCTCCACCAAAGAAATGTTCCCCGAAGACTTGTGTCATACATCCATTGAACCTGATGGTCTTCCTTTCATGGAGGGAATCTGTGATCAGCTTGGGGGTGTTGATGGAGGAATAGCAGGCATCAATGAAGGAGAGATAAGCCAGGAAGAAGTACATGGGGGACCGCAAGAGTGGACTGTTGATGATAGTGACCACAATGAGCGTGTTTCCTGTGATACAGACAATGTAGATGATGAAAAACACAGCAAATATGACTTTCTGCATCTTCGGATTCTCTGTAAGCCCCAGGAGAATAAACTCTGTCACATTGTTCCTGTTCCCCATGTATTGCATATGAAGCTAATAATATCTGAAAAAAAAATTATGAAGGTATCCTTGATTTTCACTTTTTTATAGTAATAAACAATACATTCCTGAATATTATTTTTTAAAATTATTGTGAATTTCTCTTAGAGATAAGAAAGTTTTGAGTTTTTGAAGATAACTCATGTTTTCTTCTGGTTAAGACTTTCAACAGTAGAGACACAAGGAACTGTTGTATATCATGAGGAGGTTGACCAGCTCTGAACATGTGAGGTGACTGAGTGTTTTAACTTAATGTAGAGGAGTTTATGCACAGGGATAACTATTCCTGAAAGCAGAGGTAGAAACTTTATATGAAGTTAATAGATTTACGCTTCAATATAAAAAGAAATGAGTAACACTGGTAGATTACTTAGAATGTGAATTGGAGGGTGAAGTGGCATGCGGAAGGGGTGTTGTCTTGGTATAGTTCTTTTGGAATTTTCTGTTAGTATCTTGAATAAAACAGGGTAAAGTTCACTAAGTGAATGAAGAGCTAAGAAATTTCAATGGAAAGGGTAAAGGAGTTATATGAAAGGAGATTTGATAATTGGAATGTAAAGAAAGGATATAAGAGCTGCTGTAAAAGAATGGATAATTTCAATCATGTAAATCCAATTATGTCTGCAATAGCTAATATTGTGTATCTTTCAGTATTAATGACGAGTTTCTATGTACATTGATGTTATTAAGTGGATTCGCTTTTTAGGCCATTTAGTACTTGAGGCATCTGTGCATTTTGTATTAATTCTTCTACTTTATAGATGACGAAACCATTGTAGATACTAATGCCAATAATAATTTTAAGTATCAATAACTATATCTCAACATAATAATGGTTATGATAAAACATTATTAAATGCTTAATGCATTCTAAGTGGCTCCACACAGTTTGATATGAAAATATGAAAATCAACATATGTGTGTATAAAATCATTCACTCCAGTGCTGCAGGCACACAGGACTTTATATATGTAAGTATGTACTCACCATAGAGGCAGGAAACATTTGCAGTGGATAAGCAACAGAGAGAAGCATTTAGTTCAGTAAACCCAGGGAACATCATCTCCAACCTTCTTCTGCAAGAAGCCATAAGAATTCATCTCACCCGTAGTTACCATCCCCAGAAAGCGTTTTCTGCATGAGGATCATAGGATGATGCATATCATTTAGTACTTGTTGTTAGGTCATTTAGGCTGTGAAGTGTGTTTAGGCTTCATTTTACTTTCATGGTTAATCTTGATTCTTACAAAAGGTGCCTGAAGATGAATGCACAGTGCCTGGTTTCAGAGTTGAGCCTACACACTGCTTAATCTCTAAAAGCCTCAAATTTCCCAAATTTCAAATCATGTAAATGATAGTGGCCCGTTTCTAGAAGTGGAGTAAGCCTGAAAAATGCCATTACTACACATGAAAAATTTTGAAACATAATTAGACTATATGGAAAGTAAGACTCTTCAGTAAGTATCAACTCTATGATAAACTCACCTTAGTAATCTTAGATGCTTCTAATAATGTTTGCGTATTTTTCGAAAGCAACCCTGTCTTTAAACTTGGAAGAAGCCAAATACTTGACAGACTTCAGATAATTATATATCAAATTAGCAGTTGTGAAGAGGCATCATTACAAGTCTGAATCTTACCATGTAGCCCCAGATGTAGAAACATTTACACAGAAAACCTGGGGTTCGAATTTTGAATGGGTTCGCTGGAAGTATAATGGAGAAATGCTATTGCAGGCTAGGCAGTGGTTTCTGCTGGGGGAGCGGCAGAAAGCACAGATGAAATACGTTGAAATGAGTCACTTGCACCCACGGTGAGTCTTGCTCTGTGGGTACTGACTTCTGAGGAGACAGTTTCATCTAGCCCTGCCTGGATATTTGAAGGAGTTCCCACACAGATGTGGGCCCTTAGAGTGAGCACTTGACACTCCTCTCCCAGGGATCAATTATCTGTTTTGATGGAAAGTTTTCATTTTAGGAGCAAATATTATGGAGAGACATATTTGGACAAAAACTCCATTCTTGGGATTGGGAATTGGATTTCCTAAAACCAGCTCCTAAGTGAATGAGGGTTTTTTTTCCCCCTTTATAGTGAGTTGTTAACAAACCTGAATACCATGTGAGTCTGAAGGAGGCATAATTTCCAGTGTGGGAATTCTGTTGTGGTGTTCCTGTTGATTCACGCTATGGAAAGACTTTTTGTCTTCCTATCATTAGTAATCTTTTTTTTTTTTTTTCAAAGAGTGGTAGAAATCACTACTCTGGAGAGCCAGAACGGAAAGAGAATAAGATAAACATCAGCTCTTTCACAGTAACAGCCTCCCAAAACTCTTTAACACCATCTTCGTTGTATTGATCAGTGTTTGACAAAGTTAAATTGTATGTGGCTGCAGTAAATAATTAAATTTTGCATATGTGCGCATTATGAAATACTACCAAGAGTAATATAACTAATATTTCGGTGAACATTAGTGTTGAAATTTTATTTTGTGTTGAGGAAATACTCTTAGCACGCTTCAAGTATTTATTATACATTGTTAATATAGTCAGTTAGCTGTGTACTAGATCTTGAATACCTAACTAACATCTCTCTTTTCCCCATCCGTCCTTGGTAACCTCCCTCTGCTCTCTATTAAAATGTCCCACTATTGCATGTTGATAAAGAATCTGCATTGGATTACCAATGTATCAGCAAGGCTCACTAAGGCCCGCAGTCCACTGAGTGAGGAAAGTACAGCTTAGTTCCCAAACATTTTTTCACAAGGCCTCAATCAAGTGTCTCAGTTGGGTCTTGGATAATATCTCTTGGTTTCAAATTTTATAGCATTTCCTTAGGAAAATCTTTCTTGAACAACCCAGTTCCATGCCAGTTTAAACTGTAGATTTATTACAAAGGCATATAGATATAGTATTGTATTACTTAAAAATATTCTTGTTCTAAAATTCTTAAATTATTTGCAATACCACAAAGCTTCTTATAAAAAGTATTTTTCTTTTACAAAATGTTTTGCTGTTTCATCAGGAGTTAAACCAACTGATATTTTTTTAAAGATCTATTTATTTTTGTTGGAAAATCAGATAAAAAGAGAGGAGGAGAGACAAAGAGAAAGAGCTTCTGTTTGATGTCTCACTTACCAAGCGGCCACAATGGCTGGAGCTAAGCTGACCCGAAGCCAGGAGCCAAGAGCCAGGAGCTTCTTTCAGGTCTTCCATGTGGGTGCAGGATCTCAAGGATTTGGGCCATCCTCGATTGCTTTTCCAGATCACAAGCAGGGAGTTGGATGGGAAGTGGGGCTGCTGGGATTAGAACCACCATCCATATGGGATCCCAGCACATGCCACTAGGCTACCATGTTGGGACCCTGATAATGTTTTCATTTATTTGACTTTCATTTCCTTATTCCTTGTGATAATAGTTCAATATGCGTTTACCTGTTTTAAGTAAATAAGAAAACAATTAATCAGTAGACACATAGCAGTAGGAGCTAGTACTGAGCTGACATTTTGGCCCAAAGTTCTCAAAATTAATTGCTCTTCCCTTGAGGAACTAATTCGGAGAGTGTTACCCACTTGTATAAAACGAGTGCTTCGATGGTCACAACTAAGGGAGCTGAGCAAACAGGATCTGTGGAGTTCTGGACTGGGATACTCCCAAAAGTAATGGTTTTCCCTAACATATGTTGAGGGTCGATATGAGTCTGCACTGAAATTTTGACCCAAGAAAGCCTGCACCTCTCTGGCCAAACTGTATGGCTGTGTCTTGAGTACTGATGATATAAAGATGCTTGGAAGAGTTACTTTCAGGTTATTTTCTCTCCGGACACCTTCTGCTAGCAGCTCCTGTTTGGGCATTGGCTTTGCTTTTCCACTTTAAAAATGGCTACCCAGGTTTTATCACACTACAGCTGTCAGACGATACTATACATAAAATTTCTCTAGACTTGGGCAAAGAGAAATTCCATTTAAACAAAGAAAACGGGTCTTCTGATTTAGGATATCTTATTCTGTGATTAAGTTCAGACCAAGTTTAGAAGCCTTAGACACGCAAGCTTTGGTTAGTAGAAGCATAATTTTGTTCCTATTGATTTTTAACCCGTTTATCTTGCCCACAAGCATTGCTTTTTAAAAATATGGTAAATTTAGATTAAATTCACATTCTTGTTACTAAAGCTGTACAAGTCTTGAAGAAAAATTTAAGTCTATTTTACATGTTATTGTGTCTACAAAGAATCAGGTGGAAAATTATAACCTTCAAAAATAGAGTTTTTTTCATTATTGATCTGAAGGTAAGAACAATTTATGATACTGTCTTGTATTTTACTCTGATGTCAATTCAAGGGGCCATGAGAAGCTTGCATGTTGAATAAAATGTGGGGTTTCAAGTGCAACATGTGTTTGAAATATTGTGACTCATTTCCTTAAAAAAACGTCTTCCCTAGGTGACTTCTTACTTTATTTTGGCTTCACTTTTCGTCTCTCCTTTCATTGTTTCACCTTTTTTCCCTTCATCTGGTTTCATCTCATTCCTTCTTTTCTGAACTCTTCTCCTTTCTTACTTTTTTTCACATTGCAGAAGCCTTTCTTGTATTTTCTAAACATTTTGTAATTTCTGTCATTGGCTAGCACAAGAGACACAAAAATGAATCTGCAAAGTCTTTATGTGAGTCATGAACTGGTTTAACAAATTTGGAAACACTGAATTTTATAGGTGTTGGAATGGTGTGGAGCAAATGTAGGAATAAACAGTTCCAACAAAAAGAAAGCAAAATAAATAATACTGAACTGTTTACATTAAGAATAATTCTATTTTCTTTTTGGAAAAAAAATCAACCTTTATTTTTGACTATTGCTCCATTTGTTATGTTCTCTTAGCTTAAGTTTTCAAATTCTTTGTCATTTTTGGATGTTTAGGTACAATTTAAAATTCTCTTTGGTGATTTTTCTTTACATCAGTAAAATCATATTAAAAACAATATAAGTTAGGAATGATTTTAATCCTTCACTTCAATCTTAAAGTACAGGTAGTGTTGTTTCTCCTTTAACAGGTACAGGTACCTTTGTTTCTCCTTTTACACAGAGAAATAACAACATGGTTTTATACAAGCAGTCTTTGAAGATTCATGGAAAATGTTGTCTTTAGAAATTATGCATGATGTTTGCATTTTTTGCTCCAACATAAATTCATCTTGTATTTCCATTTTTCCATGAACTTTTTGAGCTGCATTTGTTTTTTTCCCTCTCTCTCAGTAAATGCTTTTTGTGTATTTACAATTTGTCTAACAGGGTATGCAAATATAAACAAGACTGTATTTGTAATGAAGCAAGAATTTTGCTTTCAAAGACGCCCTGCATAGACCGCACAGACCCGAGCATGAGACCGTGCTGCGAATGCTGCAGTGGAGACTGCATGGTTACAGCATTGTGGAAGCTGAGAAGTTTCCAGGAAAAGTAGCAAAGACATGACTCGGGAAAGAATCTTTGCATGTCTTTGAATTTTTTGTGTGACCTGAAGCTATCAGAACAATTCCAAGTTTCCTTTGAAGTATTACTATGCTCTTAAATCTGTATATGTAAATCACATAAAATTAGTCATCTTGGATAAATAAAAATTTTAAAAGAAGATGGAATTACACATATCTTTAGTTTTCTGGATATGTTGTATATGTAGTCACAGGATATATTGACCTTTGAAACATAATGCATATTATTTTTCTTTTGATAAGAAATTATACTTTTTTGTAGAAAAATTCACAATAGCTGAGACAAGAAATCAATACAGATGTCCATCAACCAATGACTGGATACAGAAAATATGGCTCATATGCACTATCCGTACTACCCCATGGAAAGAATAAAATCCTATCTTTTACAGCAAAATGGATACAAGTGAAACCTTAATGCATAGTGAAATAAGCCAGTCCCCCAAAAAACAAATATCATATGTTTTTCTTGATTTGTGGCAAAGAACAAAAAATATGATGTCGTTGAGCAAAACTGACACTTTGAAAATCAATTATTGAGAAAGAATGGTTTTTTACTTGCTATTTGTTGACTGTTTTTAAATTATTCTTATTATTTTTTTTTACCAAATGGAGTGTTAAGCCTTTGATTGTCAACTGAACTGAAAGCATGCTATAGGATAGGAAGTATTACTATACATGCAATTGGTTCACATTAAATAGATTAAATAATTCACAATATTAAGAATATTTGTAACTCAAGGATCGAAGAAAGAAAAATTCAAGAAATTATAAAGAAAAATACTATCTATATTGTCCCTGTAGAATACACAGACAGAAGCACTGTTATCGTGCACTTGTTTGACTTCCTATAAGAGTATAAAAATAAGACAAGTGTGGAATTATTTCTGTACAAAGTGAAAGTCTTGTTGCTGTGAATGTTTTTCAGAATAGTACCAAGTGAGCTGCACTGAAGTGATGGTGGCAATGTACAATGTATCTGAATTCATCCTTCTGGGGCTCACCCAAAATACAGAGCTTCAGAAACTGTCATTTGTTGTATTCCTGTTTGTCTACCTGGTCACCCTGGCAGGCAATCTACTCATCATGATTACCATCTGCAGCAGCAGAGCCCTGGGAACTCCCATGTACTTCTTTCTGGCTTACTTATCACTTATAGATGGCTGCTGTTCTTCATCCATGACCCCTAAAATGCTGGCTGACACTCTTGCTGAGAGAAAAACCATCTCCTTTCAAGGATGCCTGACTCAGGTCTTTGCGGAACACCTGTTTGGTGCTGCTGAGATTATCCTTCTCACGGTGATGGCCTATGACCGCTATGTAGCCATCTGCAAACCCTTGCACTACATGACTATCATGAACCAACAGGTGTGTGGCCTCCTGGTGGGAGTGGCCTGGGCTGGAGGTTTTATCCATGCCACCATTCAGATTCTGTTCATAGTCTGGCTGCCTTTCTGTGGTCCCAATATCATAGACCACTTCATGTGTGACTTGAACCCTTTGTTGAAACTCGTCTGCATGGACACTCACACGCTTGGTCTCTTTGTTGCTGCCAACAGTGGGTTCATTTGCCTGTTGAACTTTCTCCTCTTGATGGTCTCTTACATGGTCATCTTACATTCCCTGAAATCCCACAGCTCGGAAGCAAGACGCAAAGCCCTCTCCACCTGTGTCTCTCACATCACAGTGGTTATGTTATTTTTTGTTCCCTGCATATTTGTGTATCTGCGTCCAGTGGCTACCTTCTCCATCGATAAAGCTGTGGCTGTATTTTATACCATGATAACTCCTATGTTAAACCCTTTAATCTACACCCTCAGAAATGCAGAGGTGAAAAATGCTATGAAGCAGCTATGGGCCAAAAGTTGACTTCAATGAAGAAGTTATTTTAAACAGTGAAAACACTTAATGCTTCAAATGGTGAAGAGAATATAATACAGTGCCTAAGATTGCTGGCTAAGAAAACAGTACATGACAAAGCATGCTTTCAATGTAATACAAGCCCTTTGAGGAAAGACTTGGGCACTACATCATTCATCATTATTGTTCCTCTGGTTGCTGAGCTTTGGTGTATTATAAGATTCTTTGAAATGAACATTCCCAGGACAGAGTTCAAAAAATCTGAAGCAGGACTGTTTTGCATTGGCCTGTCTGCATTTTAAACAAATGATCTGGATGTTTCTAAGCAGATGACATTTACATACAATCTGAGCAATTACATATCATAGATTATGCTTGATTCTTAGCCTGTAAATGATCCTCTATTGAGAAAACATCTTTCAAAATGTATTTATTAAGAGAATCTCATATTATAAACTTTGCATTCATCAGACAATGCAAATTACTACTTTGGTAATTATATCTCACAAATGATAAACCCTGTTAAAGCTGTTACTAGGCATGTAGTCTTTACCTGTTCCTTCTCTATGCATCTGGCTTGATTCTTTTTCTCTGTACAGCCAGAGGGAAATGTTTAACATATAATGTAGGTACACTTTTTGGATTAAAACTGATTGCTATTCTAATCTTTACCTGATCATTCATATTTAGAACCTTGTTTTAAGAATTTTTCCAGGAGAAAATATTGAGTGTACATTTTGGTGCTATGGTTGGATAGGATTTAGTATATTACCATGGTTAAAAGCAGAGTTTCAAAGTTAAATAGTCCAAAGGCCTAAACCTAGTTTTGTCCTAATAGTATGAATTTTGGTAAGTCATACCTTAAGGTTGAGTGAAATAGTAATAATGCATGTTTTTTTCAGGATCAAATGCAAAGGTTTTATAAAATTCGTACTACTACTGAATACTCAACAGCTCTTACCTGTTAAGAATATTCTTGCCACTGGAGTTTTAAAAATGATTATTATAATTGATCCTTTGCTAATCTAGTTCTCTTTTCCACTTTGGAAGAAACATATTTTCTCCATTCTTGCAGAGTTGAACAATACTCCGAGCTATCCTGTGGTAAATTTGTGAGCTGGAGTGGCTCCTGGCACCCTTGTCCCTCTGGTTTTGTCATCCTTGGGCCCTGTGGCTCCTGGCATCCTTGGCAGCTGCTATGCCACTCTCCCCTGGTTTTGTCATCTCCTTGGGCTGTGTGGCTCCTGGTTTGGTGGTCGATCCACAGATGATCCTGATTATCCCTTGACAAAGCCTCTTCAAAAGATTCAGTGATAGCTTCACTCTGACTCTGAGGTCAGCGGACTAGAGTGTGAACAAGCTTAGAATAAGACTTTGCTCAGAGGAGAGAGTCTGTTGCAAAGCAAAGGACAGACGCTGGCATCAGATTCTCAGGAAAGTTATTTAAACTGTTTAGTCCACATTTTCTTCAACTGCAAAAACGATAAGGAAAGCACTTGCATCATCAGTTGCATCCGGACTGTTTCAATGAGTTAAGTTTCTTAAGTGGCTGAAACAGTGCCAGGGACAAGATAAATATTATAAAAACCGTTTTAAAAAGCAAAAACAGTGCCAATCCAATGTTCAGTTGGTGTTTATTTTTTCTTATACGTCTTCTAGAACTAGCAGAATGTTCATTTTGTTTGGATCAGGACTCTCTAGATCTTGCCTGAGTCTCTGTCTTCTTGGGTGATAAGGCATTTCCTTGTCTGACCATCATTGTCACTAACTTTTCCTGTTTAAGCACTGGCACTATTAATTTTATGGTTATTGAACTCTGGAAGCCAGCGCACATCAGCATTCTGGGCTGTGGAAACATGTGGGCATTGCCGGTAGAAGTAAGCCTGAATTCTGTCATGCTAGTTTATGGAACACTGCATGCTTTCACAATCTCTCATGATCTTATTTCAGGCTTTGTCTATAGGTACAATGAAATCGCGGTACATGGTTAGAAGGTCATTTTAATCTTAGAGGATCACTGTAGGCATAGTATGCAGGATAGTGCTTGCCACTCAGTGCTCATTAAATATCACTGCCTTTGGGGCCTGCTTCACCTTTTTAATAGGAATCACTTTTCTGTCAGATGCAAAAAACAACAAAACAAAACACACCTCCCCCCCCCCAAAAACCCACAAAAACCAAACCAAATCAAATCAAACAAACAGAAAACACTTCATGATCTATGTTTATTTGAAGTCCATTAGGAACTTTCTGAATCCTGACAACGTTCCTCCAAATTAATGCAGGTGGGGTAAAACAATCTACCTTAAAATTATGAATTATCAGGGCTGGTGTTGTGATGCACCATGTTAATACAACACTTATACTATCAGCCCATATTGGACTGCCTGACTGTGTTGTTTCCAATTCATATGCCTATTAAAGTGTCCCCAAATCAGTGGATGATGGCTTCGATACATGGGACCCTGCCATCATGTGTGAGGTGTTTGATGGAGTTCCAGGCTCCTGGCTTATGCTTGGTCCATCACTGACTATCGTGGCCATTTGGGGAGTGAACCAGGGGATGCAGGATGCTCTCTTTTTGTGTCTCCAAAGGGCCTGGTGTGACGGCCCTTTGGCTAAATCCTCACTTTGCAAGCACAGGGATCCCATATGGGTGCGGGTTTGTGTTCTGACTACTTCACTTTCCATTCAGTTTCCTACTTGTGGCCTGGGGAAACAATAGAGGACCCTCAAAGCCTTGGGATCCTGCACCCGCATGGGAGGCCTGAAGGAAGTTCCTGGCTGCTGGCTTTTGATTAGCTCAGCTGTGCCCAACATACCATATTGGTTTGCCTGGGTCCCAGTCTCAGCTGTGTTCTACACTCCAGCTCTGAGATAATCTCATCCTGGGAGATAACAGGTGACGTTTAAGTGCTTAGGTTCTTGGGTGGATGGAGACTAAGTTCCTGGCTCCTGAATTTAGCCTGGCTGGGCCCTGAGTGTTGTAGGCATGTGAATAGGGAATCAATGGAAGGCAGATGTTTTCTTTCTCTTTCTGCCTCCTTGTTGTTCAAGTAGAAGAACACTGTGGCTGGAATGAGAGAAGGATGTCTTTTCAAAGAAGACACAAAAAACAAATAAAATATTGATAAGTATAATTAAGCAAGTAGTAAAAATGCATATGGCCAAAATTCTTCACAGGATAGTTCAAAACTCAAACTACAAATAGAGAAATAGGTATGCATGTATGTAAAGGTAAACTTCACCATGTTTCGGTGCACACCTACTCATAACAATCACTATGGAAGCACTAGTAATCACAGGGTGAGGATAAGAGACATTCAAAACAATGCACGGCCCTGCCGGACCAGAAGGGAATTATCATACGCTTCTTACCATTTGTGGAAATGTTTACAGAGAGTAGAAAAACCACTTGAATGTCACATTTGTACAGTTATACAGTTATACAAATTGTTTCATTGAGTCGTAACATTTAAATTACAACATACCCTTCTTTTTTGTACTTCATAATCATTATCATGAATCTCTTTTCAAAAAATTGAAAAATTATATTACGGAAAATAAAAAATAATTTTAAAAACTAAAAATACGAAATGTTTTCTGTCTTGACCACAGGCATAAAAAGAATTTCTATTAAAGAATGCAGATTAAATATCAAGTGGCTAAATGAAGCATATTGTCATTTATCACAAATATCTGCTAGTACTTCTTGATAATGTGTTTCAGTGGGCACTGTCAGTGGCTGTGGGTGGGCATATGCTAAGGTGTGACCTCATGGATGACATTTTGGTATGAACTGTGAGAATCAGCATTTTAAAAACATTCACTTTTGGATTCTAACATTTCACCTCTGAGAGCTAGTAAGTCTAAGAACACATGGTAAAAGGCAAGCATTTAGGATGATATTGCTTGTCAGTAAAAATATTGCAAACGACATAAAAAGACCCAGATATAGAAGCTTTTGTAACCTGTAATAGAACACTAATATATGAGCAACCCTGTTGGCTGCTACTGAGAACAAATAGGTTTATAAGATGATATGCAAAGAATCTGAAGATATTGAGTAGTAATATTTGAACTTTTACACCAGAGATGTGTACATTCACAGACATGGATCTAATTTTGTTTTTATTTACAAAGTTTGATATTTGAAAGATTGTCAGAAACAGATTAAAGTAATGCTCTGGCAAAGGCACTGGATGACGTTAATGAAGAATTAGTGAAAGCTTATTTTTTTATTTAACAATTTTATCTTATTTTTATTTTTATTGCTATACTCTCATTAGGTTTAGATTGGAAACAGAATAAAAGCTTTATTGCATTAAAATGTTATATATAATAAAATATGAACAAAATACAATAACAACTACAAATAACATGAATTCTCATTAATGTGAAATGATTAAAATTAATACAACTGTAAAAATTTCAGCTACTAATTCATTAAGTACTATTATTAAATCCCAGGCATGTGTACATTGTGCCTCGGCGATAGAGTTTTCAAATCATTAGTTCACAAGAGAATATAAAAGTTACTTACAGTCAAAATATAAGATTAATTCTTTAACTATAATTAATATAAAATCTTTGGGGCACAAAAATTAAAAAATCAATTTTTAGAAGACCTTTACATTCAAAGGGACGAGTTCCAGCCAAATGAATATCTTCATAAGGAGGGTTGCTTTAAGATGCTAAATACTGGATATTGACTGACAGTTATAAATGTTAATGACATCCCAAGTGAAGGAATATGCAAAATAATTTGGCAGTTTACATGAGATGGAACATTGCTGTACATAACACAAACATGAATCTAGTTATTTAGTCACAATTAATATAAATTGTTTAAAGTAGCATAAGTGATAAATCAGCATTCAAAAGATTTTTGGGTGCAAGGAAATGAGTCCCAAAGTCGAATAAATATCTTCATAAAGAATGGTTACCTTATGTCCTGTCTGATGTGGTTTTCTTTCCCCAGAGTGTCTTCATGGCATTTAGCATCTCTGTGTTTCTCAGAGTATAGATTAAGGGGTTCAGCATGGGAGTTATGACTGTGTAAAACACACTCACTGATTTGTCAAAGGGGAAGGTCTTTGCAGGTCTTGCATACATAAAAATGCAGGGAACAAAGAAGAAGACCACCACGGTGATGTGGGAACCACAGGTCTGGAGGGCTTTCCGCCTCCCTTCCTGACTTAGGTTCTCTAAGGAATGCCAGATGACACCATAAGAGATGAGTAAGAGCAGAAACACAACACTGCAGATCACGCCCCCGTTGGCCGCCACTAAGAAGCCAATCACATAGGTGTCAGTACACACAAGTTTCAGTAAGGGGTACATGTCACACATGTAATGATCCATGACATTGGGGCCACAGAATGGAAGTCCATAAATAGTGCTGAGTTGGATGACTGAATGTAAGAACCCTCCCAGCCAGGACAATGCCAGCAGCAGAACACACACCCATTGCCTCATGATAACCAAATAGTGCAAGGGCTTACAGATGGCCACGTAGCGGTCATAGGCCATCGCCAATAAAAGAAAAACCTCTGATCCACCAAAAAAGTGTTCTGTGAAAAGCTGGATCATACAAATTTTTAAGGATATGATATTTTCACCGAAGAATAAGTCTGAAATCAATTTGGGTGAAATGACTGAAGAATAAATGACATCCATAAAGGATAAGTTGGCAAGAAAGAAGTACATGGGTGAGCCCAGACTCTTGCTGACAGACACAGTCATGACAATGAGCAAGTTTCCCCCCATGGTCAAAATGTAGAAGAATAAGAATAAGACAGAGAGTACTTTCTGTTCCTTGGGATTCTGGGTGAGGCCCAATAGGACGAAGTATGTCACGTTGCTCTTTGAATTCATCTGTTATCTTTAGGTATTCATTTTTTTGGTTTGGAATAGTTAATCTACAAAAAACAAGGAAAAATACTTTTTTAGACAAGTTGATTCTTGACTATTTTATTTGATACGTAATGATACCTTCAAACAAGAAAAGATAAAATTTGTAGGTAAAATGCTAAGTATATTTGCTTGTGTTGTGCTGTCAATTCTCTGTTGGAACTTCCAACTCAACTGGGGTCTTAACTGAGGGAGCAATACTTTGAATACATTAGCTTAAAGAAGAAGTGGGACAGCAGAAGAGAATGGATTGGAAATGCCACAAAATGTACCATATATGTAGTCATGAAACAATAATAATGCAGATTCACTTCATTAATAGTTAATGATAACAGGATAACAAATGTAAGACTGTAGATCCAAAATACCATATCAGTGACTAGTGCTTATACTTAAAAAATGCCTTCCTAGGACTTTCCAAAAATGGCTCTTTGGTTCCATTTGAAATCTCAAGTGCCAAACCTTCATATTAGTATTTCTAGCACATTCTGATTAATATGCAAGCATGTATTCTCTATATTACCAGGTGCCTTCTCTGAAGCCTTGCTATTTCCTCAGACTCCTCACCAGACTCACTTCCTATTGTCTGTTTTTCTGTCAGCAGCCTCTCAAGGCCTCCTGTTTCTGTACATCTCCATTATCCCATCTCAGAATCTCTTCCACGTTTTTAAATCTTGCATGAACATGAATTCCTGGTACCAAAAGTGATATTCTTCTGACAGAACTACTGTAACCATAAAGAAGCAATGGAATCCCTTAAATAACAGAAATTTGTCATCTCAGTTCTGCTTCTTAGACATTCAGAATCAAGATAAAGATTGGTTAACTTCAAAACCTGTGAGGGAAGGAGTGCTTCCAAATCTCATTGGTTTGTAGGTAACTAATTTCATGTTCATGCGATGTTTCCCTTATATCCAAGCTTATTTTTCAATTTAAAATAACAATTACGTTGACCCACATCCATTTTTAATGATTTTATTTTAGCTAGATTACTCTATGAAGAGCCATACCCAAATCATATATCAGAGTATCACATTTTGGATTTGAACTTGGAAAGACACAGTGAAGTTACAACTACATCATGTGACATTATATATGGCTGATAACTACCACTTTTCCATGTCCTACCATCTCACTGAAACCTATTTAGTGTCTTTCCTGGAATATTCTTGCTTTTGCTAATCTGTAAATGCTAGAACATTCTAGAATTGCGTGCCCTCAGTGTTATCTCTTGCCTGATTTTCAGACTTGCATTTGCAGCTATGTCATTCATGTCTCCAAATAGATATCAATTTGCTATTTATGAAATTAAGAAAAATTACTTCACAGCTTATCTAGTTTTGTTTCAGTCTAAAGAAAAGGAACATTTTCCCATGTTATTGCTCACACAAATACTGCCTCTGTGGTTTATTCCTGTTATAGTAGCCATTCATATATTTAATAAATCCTGCTGATTTACCTTTAAAACACATTGTAAATTTGACTATTCTCACTATACTTTATTAGGTTCCTGGTATACTATAAAGCTTCCTGCCAGGATTGCTGACTTTCACTGGAGCCTTAAGATAACATCTTCCTGACCCAGCCAATATAATCACTTCAATCTTCCTCATTCCATATTACACAAAACCTTTAAGGGAAATTCCTATAACACATTAAGTAAAATCCAGTTATCCTATTTTGGCCCATGGACATTCTGATGACTGCAATACACCTGCCCAAATCCATCCTTAGTAATTCTGCAAATATCCAAAATACTTTTCCATCCCTTTTATTCTATTATTTGATAGATGTTAATCTCAGCAATCAGAAACAGACATCAGGACTTTGTTAATAGTGTGGACTGTTGTATATAAGTTCAATATTTTGTGTATTTACTCAACTGAGTACTGTTTATAGAAACACATACCCAGTATGCTGTTAATCAGCAACACCAAAGGACTACTTACTCATTCAAGTTTAGGGTCTATGCCCAGGATCATGTTATCAAGGACAGAAACTGTGTTGCCTGAAGAATCACCTTATTGCCCTTTATTGCCACAAACCTCCTACATTTGCAGAGAAAAGTATACCCTCGAGAATATAACATGGTTGCTGATTTAAATTTTTTTAAACTAAATTTATTATTACTATTTTATGATACAGTTCCATAGACTTTGGGATTTCCTGTCCCCTTCTCCAAGTTCCCACCTCCTCTGGTTTTTCCTTTAGTATTACAATGGACAGTCCTTCATGAGCAGTCATAAGTCCATCATCCTGCTATTGAAGTGTTTCCCAACATTGTAGGCATGGACGGTGTCAGAGAGACCAGCATCCTACTCTCTGGGTATGTTCAGCAGTTTCACTGGGAGTTCACCTTTGGTCTGGATGCAGAGATGCATACTGCAACATGTCTCCACATCTGGACATGTGAGCCTCTGCTGCACTTTTATTATACATTCTCTTAAATACAAAACCAGAAAACACAGTCCACCACAGGGAGGAAAACAGAAAATTTACATCAACATTAAGTTAAGCAACATGCTACTGAAGCAACAAGCAACATGAATGACCAAAGCTGACTTAAACCTTTAGGATATCTATGGCACAGATATAAAACTGACCTTTTGCAGAAGATTGTTTCAGCATCTCAATAATTGTAAACTCAAGTGATACACTTTCCTAAGTGATGAAAGATACACACAATTAAAGAGCATAGTGCCCACTCCCAAGAGCTAAAATCTAACCTGATGGAAGCTTGCTTGCAATTTCAAGTAAGATTTTTTTTTCTAACCTCATTCAGGCATATAAAGGGCAAAAGTTGGTATGATTCCTTAACAGCCTATTTGAAATCATGCATTTATGTCTATCCACTTTGGGTAGAGTCCTAAATATTTCAGGAAACTCTTACTGATTTTTGAAGATGTTTCACAGAATTTCTACGGGGTGAACAGAATAATAAATTTCCATGTAGGATAATTTGTCAAAAATGCAAATAATTGCTATGGCTACATAAGAATATCACAGCCCACCTTTCTTAGAGGCATATTTTTTCTTTCACAAGTTCTTTCAAATAGCTCTAATAAAGAATAATCACTATTCAGTGGTTTAGCCTGTCTCAACATAATTTGGACAATTTGGAGTAACTGTCCAAATTGTCACAGCTGAGATTTGGTAAGAGCATTCACTGCCTCTTCTTTTGGCATGATGCTTCACATTTAATAAAAATATTGTCTGAAATAGTTGTATCAGTCCCTAAGAGAACAGCATCTTCAACCAGACAGGAAGCAAAGGTCACTGAAGACTTTATTCCTTGTAACCCTGAAGTCCTGCACCTAAGACTGATTCTTGCTTAATTAAGTTGATGGAGATGCTTCCCAGGCTGTTAAAAATGGCATTGACACGTACAGATGACCAGAGGCAGGAAAATACAATTAGGACTAAGTCAGTTTTAGAATCATTATGGAATAATTGTTGAATTGAGAATAAAATGTAGCCTCAGTTATTTTGTTCCAATGGTGGCAATGTATCGCCTATCTCCTCACTTTGCCTTAATGGAAATGTTTCTGCCTACTGGTACAGAGTAGGATATGTTCCGAAAAGATTTATTTGCTTTGATAACTATTTTTAAAATCTAAGAGCACCCCCCCCAGGTTACACTAGCAGCTGAAAATAAAATAGTTAATAAAGCAAGAGAAAATTAGTGCCTTGTCTTACCAGCATTAACATCATATCTTGTGATGGAGTTGGGAAATCAAGTGAGAATCACTTCATCAAGTAATAACGATCTTTCTTCAGTATTGATGATGCTGCTTAGCAGGGCATTATGGCAGAAAGTAAGACTACTGTGACTAAGTGAGCAGAGAACACCTCGTAAAGGATGGTATTTAAGCTGACCTAACCATGAGAAGCTGTCCTCTTGGGACATATTGTTACGAGTGAAAAATCCCACACTGAAAAACGATGAAGAATTGAAGACAATGAATGCTAAGTTGTACCTGAAGGAGCATAGGAATAGGAGAGAACAGAACAAAAATGAGATGACAGAGATGGACAGGAAGCAAGCCTTGAAGAGCAGACAGACATTGGTAAGGAATTAGGATTTCATTTAAAGCTTGTTTCAAATGAGAAAGAGGGCAACTACCTGTCAGTGGTCCGAGGTCTAAGGGATTTAGAAGTCGCTACCCTACCATTACAGTTTGTAGAAAGCTGAACATATTAAAAAAAATAAGCAGCTTGTTTTCATCTTTCTGAGAAGTGAGGTCAAAGAACAAAATGTTTCTGTCAAAACTGTAGCTACACAAAGTTCCACCTGCCTGAGCAGGAACCCAGAAGTGGATGTATTCTCCAGTGGCACTCAGAGGAAGAGAAGGAAAACCTCAAGCTGCTCCATGCGGACAGCGTTACATAAATCTCAATTGCTCATATGTATGATACTTTTGATACACTTTTGCATTTGATTTGCTAAAATTTTGGAGTCTATTTACATCCGGATTAATAGCAGATAATTGGTCTACAATTTTCTTATAGCGTCTTTTTCTGTTTTTGGTACTAGTGTAATTCTATCTTTAGAATAAGTTAGGTCTTCTTTTCTTTTTAAAGATTTATTTTTATTGCTAAGTCAGATATATAGAGAGGAGGAGAGACAGAGAGGAAGATCTTCTGTCCGATGATTCACTCCCCAAGTGACTACAATGACTGGAGCTGCGCCAATCCAAAGCCAGGAGCCAGAAGCCATGAGCTCTTCTGGGTCTCCCACTTGGGTACAGGGTCCCAAGGCTTTGGACCATCCTCTGCTGCTTTCCCAGTCCCCAGCAGGGAGCTGGATGGGAAGTGGGGCTGCCGGGGTAAGAACCGGCGCCCATATGGGATCCCGGTGCATTCAAGGCGAGGACTTTTAGCGGCTAGGCCATGGTGCCAGGCCTCAATTTCGGTCTTCTTTATGTCCTATCATCTAAGAGAAATTTATAGGACTGGTATATTACCTTCCTTAAATATTAGAGTTAGTTATAAACTGGTGACAATACAATTAGTACAGCAGTTATACAGAATATTATGGAGGTTCCTCAAAAAAGGAACAGAGGTCAACATTTTGGTATAGCAGGTGATCACGCTGGTATGAGAGTTCTGGTTTGAGTCCCATATGTTCTACTTATGACCCAGCTCCCTGCTCAGTCGCCTCAGAAAACAATGGAAGATGCCCTCAGTGCTTGGGCCGATGCTACCCACGTGAAGCCTTTGAGGGGGTTCCTGTTTCCTGGTTCTAATCTTGTCTAGCACTAATCATTTCAGTTCTTTGCAGAAGAAGACAGTGGGTGAAGGATTTCTCTCTCTCTCTCTCTCTCTCTCTCTCTCTCTCTCTCTGTATGTCTTCCTCTGTTTCTGTAGCTCTGTCTTTCAGAGAAATAAGCGAATCTTTAAAAACAATGACAAATAATCCCAGCATAGAAGAATCCTACCACAATACTTGGCTGGTGTTCTGCTGCTGCTCCTTTTTCTTCTTCTTTTAAGCAAACTGTTTCCTAAACTGCAATGTAACCTTTACAGGAACTTGGTCAGGCAGTATAGGCCGTTTCCACATAACTCCTGTCCCTATATGTGCAGTTGTTCTCACTACTTAGACCATTTGCTGTTTCAACAACAGAATGCTTGAGGTTGAATAGTTTAGGAAAAATAGACAAACATTTGTCTTCAGGTTCTAGAGTTGGGATGTCCACGCTCATGGCACCAGCATGTGGAGAGAATCTTTGTACTACATGATCACATGTTAAAAGGTGGCAGGGGAAAGGAGGGAAGATTCAGACAGCAAGAGAGAGCTGAACCTGATGTGATTGGAAACCCCTTCCTGTAGTAACTAACCCACTCCCATATAAATGGAAATGATCAGTTCTGGAGGCCAGAGCCCTCATGATGTAATGAGACTCTGAGAGGTCCCACCTGCCATCACTATCTCCCTGAAGGTTAAGTTTCCAAGACATGGAAACTCCTTTGTAGGACCAGTTACAGTAGCCAGAGTATGGGATCAATCATTATGCATGTTGATGGATCAATGGATAAAGGAATTGTGGTATTACACACGATGGAAATATACTGGGTCATAAAACTTAGTAAAATTAATGGAATTATAGGGTATGGAGATAAATGAATTCAGCCAGATGCAGAATAAACACCGCCTGCCCTGTGTTGTGGAAGTTATGAAAGGTTAATCTGAACTTAGGATAGTGATTACCAGAGGCTGTGAAGAGAGAGGAGATGATACAGAAGCTCAATGACAGTTGCCGAACCAGAGGCAAAAAGTAGTAATAAGAACGAGTGTGTTACCACGTTGTGTTACACACTGTGAAGAACTAAGAAACAGGGGTTCCTAACTTTAAACATAATGTAAGGGATTGGACATGTCGTAAGAATGTGATTAATTGTGGCACTGGATGCCATTAAAATATACAAATATTTCATGTTAATAAAGAAAATGTTTGCAGAATCTCCCAAATTAAAAATTCCCCAATGCATCTGTTCAGGCTTGGTGCTTTCTGCTAAGCAAAGGGCTGCAGACTCTCAGAGTTTCTGCAGCCCTAAAACCGGTGTTCATACTTTAACTTTCAACCATATATGGAGTCTTTGGCAAGCGACTGGA
Organism: Ochotona princeps; assembly: GCF_030435755.1. Classification (NCBI taxonomy): domain Eukaryota; kingdom Metazoa; phylum Chordata; class Mammalia; order Lagomorpha; family Ochotonidae; genus Ochotona; species Ochotona princeps. The sequence goes on along the minus strand of NC_080835.1, from coordinate 13,633,778 downwards.
TCCTGTGGGTAGAGGTCTGGCAACTGGGATGAGGGTCTTTCTAAAAGAGGCCCTCAGAAACTCTCCAGGCACGTATTTCACTCCCTCCAGGAAGGTAGCTCCTACAAGCACTCTACTTACACTCTGCTTACACTGTGGTAAGGCTTCTCTTGAGGGTTTTCCTTCAGAACAGATTACTTTGAGTGTTTTAGGATGGTTCCTTTCCCCTCTGCTTCATGGGCCACTTATTTCTCCATTAATGACTGATTGAACTGGGAACTCCCTAAGATGGACTCATGGATTTTCTGCCCGTGGAGTTTATTCACATTGACAAGTTCATCCACAAATTTAGATATTCATAGTCTCTCCCTCCCATGCCCTGGGGATTTCTGCCTATGGTCTTCCACAGGTGAGGTGCAAATTTCTGTGTCTGAAATTTTGAGAGGAAGTGGTTTGTGTTTTGACTCTAAGGAGAACAGTTGTTGATGTTTGCTGCAAGTCGTGGGAGCAGAGTGGCAACTTCTCAGCTTCTTACATGTGAATCTGTAGCAGAAAGTTCCCTGGGAAACCTGCTATACCAAAATGTTGACCTCTGTTGCTTTTTTGAGGAACCTCCATAATATTCTGTATAAAAAGAACTTTAAATGAAATCCTAACTCCATACCAAGTTTGTGCTTCAGGTGTGCTTCCTGTCCAGCTCCCCAACCTCACTTTGTTCTATGCTCTGACTTCCTGTTTCCCATCAGGCAAAATGAATTTTCACTGGGTTCAACTTCTCCACCTCTGTCAAGTATAGGACTTTACCCTGTAACATTGCTTCCCATGGGAGAAACTTCTCACCCTTTGGATCAGCTTAAACATGATCTTTAAAAATGCCTGATCTGATTATTTTATTAGTAATCTCTGTTTTATTTTCTACTGTAATGTTCTATGGATTGTTTTACTAATGATGACCATGGATTGTAAGTACTGTATTAAGTTGTTTTTATTTTTTTATTTTAATTTTGTTTAGATTTATTTATTTTTTATTACAAAGTCAGATATACAGAGAGGAAGAGAGACAGAGAGGAAGATCTTCCATCCAATGATTCACTCCCCAAGTGAGCGCAACAGCGGTGCGCGCCAATCTGAAGCCGGGAACCAGGAACTTCTTCTAGGTCTCCCTTGCGGGTGCAGGGTCCCAAAGCATTGGGCCGTCCTCAACTGCTTTCCCAGGCCACAAGCAGGGAGGTGGATGGGAAGTGGGGCTGCTGGGACTAGAACCGGCGCCCATATGGGATCCTGGCACATTCAAGGCGAGGACTTTAACTACTAGGCCACGCTGTCGGGCCCAGTTGTTTTTATTTTTATTTGCTGACTCGATCAAAGGCCATGAAAACAGTACAGGTAGTTCTTTTCCTCCCTTGCGTAGTTAACTGTATTATTCCCATCTAGTGAAAAAGAGTTGTGTATAAAAGGAAAGATGCTCTTGAATTTCCAACACAGACATACTTAAATAAATTAATGAATAGCTATTGCAACCCCACAAATTTCTTTCAAACTCATATCAGTAAGATAAAGAAGCCATTTTCCTATGGTAAAGTGGAAAGAGAAGTGATAAATTTATTTTCAACTGAACAAAATAATTGGGATTATATTTGATTATTTGCTGGCCATTCCATTATGGCTCTAAAGCTATTTTATGGTCCTTGTTTTATCCCCTAAATTTGATTATGTTTTATCCAAGCATATGTTTATGTATAATGTCCTTTCAGCAACATGTTGAAAATCTCAACAAATTTAATTAAGCAAGAATCAGCCTTGGATACATTCCTATTGCAGCAGTTCTTTTTTTTTTAAAGATTTATTTATTTTTATTGGAAAGGCGGATATACAGAGAAGAGGAGAGACAGAGAAGGAGATCTTCCGTCCAATGATTCACTCCCCAAGCGGCTGCAACAGTTAGAGCTGAGCTGATCCGAAGCCAGGACCCTGGCGCCTCTTCCAGGTCTCCCACATGGGTGCAGGATCCCAAAACTTTGAGCCATCCTCGACTGCTTTCCCAGTCCACAAGCAGGGAGCTGGATGGGAAGTGGGGCTGCCAGGATTAGAACCAGCGCCCATATGGGATCCTGGCACTCAAGGCGAGGACTTTAACCGCTACACTATCATGTCGGGCCTGAAGCATTCATTGATGACTGTGATTATAAGAGTAAACTTGCCAGCGATCTCTGTCCCTGTCAGGTAGATGATGTTATCCTATAGGAACTGATAGAGGTGTTTCAGAAGACAATTTGTTAGGTTTAAATCATGATGCATTGGAGTTGTAAGAGAATGTCTTCTCCACAGCTCAAGCATGGCTGTTTGGGCCTAACGACCTTGTGTATTGTGATAGGCTAAACAGCTAAATAATAATTATTCTTTATTGAAGTGACTAAAGGGGAAATTGCAAGAGAAAAAGGTTCCATGTTAGTCAGTTCTCAAAAGAACAATTTTAGGCCAGGCATGATGCTCAATGGGTGAATCCTTACCTTGCAAGCTCTGGAATCCCATGTGGATGCCAGTTCATATCCTGACTTCTCCACTTCCCAACAGTTCTCTGCTTTTGGCCTGGGAGAACAGTGGAAGATGGCCCAAAGCTTTGTGGGACCTTGCAGCCATGTGGGATACCTGGGGGAGGCCCTGGCTCTTGGCTTTGGATCAGCTCAGCTCTGGCTGTTGCCGTCACTTAAGGAGTGAATCAGAGAATGGAAGATCTTTGTCTCTTTTTGTAAGTCTTCCAATAAAAACATATATATATATATATATATATTAAAGAATAAATTCAAGTGGCCAATAGACATATGAAAAATGCTCAGGAGGCTACCTAGTTATAAGGAAAATATGAATAAAAAGCCACAGTGAAATTTTATCTAACTTAAGTGAGATTGGCCTACGTTGAAAAATCTACTAACAATACTTCCTGTGGTGGACATGGGGACAAAGCTACCCTATTCCACTGCTGGCGGGAGTGTAGGCTAGCACAGCCACTACGGAAATAATAACGTAGAGTGCTCAGACAACTTAAAATTGATCTATTGTATAACCCAGCTATCGCACTCCCGGGACTACTGTATCCAAAGGAAGTGAAATCTGCATCATGGCTAACCAAGTTAAGGAGAAAAGATTTATGATATTCAATTAAGGAGTTTGAGGAGTCTTTGGAACTTCAATTTGAATGCACAATGGCTCAAGTTTAAATGAATTGTATGATAATGCACTTGATCCAATAGCTAAAGATTGCTCAAGTGGATGCGTCCCTGTAGCTACATGGGAGGCCTGGAAGGAGTTCCTGGCTCCTGGCTTTCTTCTGGTCCAGCCCTTGCCATTGTGGCCATTTGGGGTGGGAACCCACAGGCGGAAGAGAGAGAAGAGGAGGTCTATCTATCTATCTATCTATCTATCTATCTATCTATCTAATTCCCATTTGGAATTATTGTAGGCTACTTCCACCACATATGAAAGAATTTGATTTGGAGGCTTAAACATACCCAGATTTCAGGATTTACTTAAAATACAAGTGCATACTCAAGAACTAAGTGTGGGGCCTAGTGTAGTAGCCTAGTGGCCCCACACTTGCTTATGCCAGCATCCCACGTGGGCACCAGTTCAGTTCTGACTGCTTCTCTTTCCATCCAGCTCCCTACTTATGGATTAGGAAAGCCTTGGGATCCTGCACCTGCTTTGGATATCCAGATGAGGTTCCTGGCTCCAGGCTTTGGATCAGCTTAGCTGCAGCTATTGCTGCCATTTGGGGAGTGAACCAGCAGATGGAAACTCTTTCTGTCTGTTTCTCTTTCTGTAAATATGCCTTCCCCCAAAACAAGTCTTTTTTTAAAAAAAACAACGGTGCAGGAAAACTTTAGAGAGTGAAACATGTAATGAACACAAAGCATCCAACAAGAGTGGGACTGTCCTTTTATACCACCGTAAAACTTACAACCTGGGTTGTGGAAGGGTTTCATCGACTATTCCAAAGGAAGGGAGTTTGGTATCAGCTTTGAGTGCCACTCGGTTATATTATGTATGTCATAGAGGGAGATGCAGCATTCAGGTGGGAACACAGCCATGCTGATTTTGTCATAATGATGATAGTAACCTATAGTGACCTCTGTCATCGCACAGACAGAACCTGCAGCCCTATTGGATAGTTCAAGATATTTCTGGATCTAAGTTGGCAACATTATGGGATTTTTTCACGCTAAATGTATATAAAACAAAGCTTGATGATGCATGGGAAATATGTTGTGGTCTCGTTTTTTAAGCTGCCACCAGGAGTGTTAGAATCCCATAACAAAGTACTGGTTATAGCCTTGCTGCTCTGCTTCCCATCCAGCTCTGCACTAATGTGTCTGGGAAAGTAATTGATGATGGTCAAGTGCTTGGGCCCCTGTCATCTGTAACAGAGAATTAATACAGTTCCTGGCTCTTGACATCAGCCTGGTCCAGTATGGGCCATTGTGGGTCTTGGGGGATTGAACCAGGAAATTTCTGTTTCTCTTTATCTCTCTTCGTTGTCACTCTGGCTAGCTAAGCAAATGTGTGGGACTGATTAAACTTATTCTTTGGTGGGAAGATGGGATCTATTATGTCATAGTCCAGGCCATTGAATAGATTGGTTGAGACTAATACCAAATTTCAGTTCTTCTTTCTAGTTACCTGTATTTCCACATTAGAATGGTTATAAATTTTCTGGAATCTGCATAGTATCATATAAGTCTTGGTATTAGCTTTCAAGTAGCTGGTCTATCTTAATTTTGACTATGTGGAAACATTTTACCATTTAAAAGTCTTGCCTTGGAAGGAAGGCAAGATGGTGGTATAGAGTGTGGACAGGTTTAAACTGACAGAATCATTAACCGGGGTGAAGCAGAGAAGGCAGATTCCAGGAAATAATAAAAGGCTGATAGCACTGGGGTATCTGGAGATCCTTGGACAAAGGGAAGCAATGGAGACAGCAGAGTGGTGTTGCAGTGACCAGATAATCCAGGGGCAGTCGGCCAGTGGCAATCCAAGCTCCACCAGCAGTCAGAAATCTAGTAGCAGTCAGCTGGGAAAGGGAGTTCAGCAGGTGTTCAGGAGGTGAACACAGGCAAAGAACTGCTTGTCCTGCTGATTTGTCTGATTCAACAATGAGCAGAGACAGAGCAGCAGACTCAAAGTGGTGGTACAGGAACAGCATGGCTTTCACAGCCCAGACACCTCTTAGCATCGCATCAGGCACCATTTTTCTGTAGTTGGGCAAAGGCTGTGGTACTGGAGGGACAGCTGGGAGCAGGCTCATTTCAGGCACAGCACATTGCACTGACCCCACAGAGAGAGCAGTGCCGAATTCTCATCCTCCAGGCTCCACCCAAATGGGTCAAGGTGATCTCCAGATGTAATTGCCAGTCGACCCAGAACTCTACCAGTGCCACATCAGGTACCATTTTGTGTAGTGTGGCAAAGGCTGTGCATATGCTAGACTAGGAGTAAAATCACTTCTAGCTCAATGCATTGTACTTGTTTCTCAGGGAAAACAGTTCCAATGTGGCATCCTATGCGTTGCCCACAGGATAGGTCTGTGTGGCCCTCAGACCTAATGGCTAGCAGACCCAGATTTCCACCAGTGCCACGTCAGTCACCATTTTCTGTAGTGTGGCAAGGCTGTGGGACTGTAGGGACAGCAGTGAGCTACACATGTGGTAACTGGGAGAAAAATCACTTTAGGCTAAGTGCATTGCACTTGTCTCCCAAAGAAGACGGTATCAATGCAGTACCCTGCAGGTTCCACCCAAGGTAGATCTGGGTGGCCCTCAGACACAACAGCTAGCAGCTTCCGGCAAGATCACTACCTATGACCCAGTTATTTAGAACAGCTGGTATCTCCCCAGTCCTGGGCACTAGTTGAACTGGAAGTGGGAAAAAGGCTGTACAGGCAATAGCGTGGGATCGCGGAGGTGGAGAGTGATGAGCCAGGAGGTGAGGCTACATTGGGAATCTGGTGGAAGCCTATCACAAGAGCTCAGGTCTGAAACTTGCTAGATAGAATGGAACAAGTGACAACAAAGAGCAAGATATTAAACTCAGTCAATAAAATCAACCTGTAGACCTGTTCGTGACACAACTTAGAAACCTATCCTGGGCCTGGTGTCGTAGCCTGTAGGCTAATAATGTCTTCACATTGAACATGCCAGGATCCCATATGGGTGACAGTTTGTGTCCCTGTGGTCCCGCTTCCCATCCAGCTCACTGCTTGTGGCCCGGGAAAGCAGTTGAGGATGGCACAAAGCTTTGGGACCTGCACACAGGCCCCTGGCTTCAGACTGGCACAGTTCCCGCTGTTTCAGCCACTTGGGGAGTGAATTAGCTGATGGCAGATCTTCTGCATCTCTCCTCCTCTCTGTATATCTGACTTTCCAATAAAAATGAATCAATCTTAACAAAAGAGAAAGGAACCTGCCCTAAGGGGAAGAATCTGCTAACCAGAATTGCAATGATTAGGTGGGATTTATCCCTGGCATGCAGAGACGGTTTAACATTTGCCAATCAATACACCACATCAACCAACTGAAAAATAAGAATCATAGGGTCATCTCAATAGACGCAAAGGAAGCATGTGATAGAATAAAGCATCACTTCATACTAAAGAGCTCCAGCAAGATAGGCATAGAAAGATCATTCTAAACAGAGAGGAGGAAAGACAGAGAAGAAGACCCTCTGTCCACTGAGTCACTCCCCAAATGTCTGCAGTGACTGGAACTACACCAATCTGAAGCCAGAAGCCAGGAACTCCTTCAGAGTCTCCCACGCAGGTGCAGGATCCCAAGGATTTGAGCCATCACCTACTGCTTTCCTAGGCCCACAAGCAGGAAGCTGGATGGAAAGTGGGGCTGTCTCATGTCTATTTTCATTTTTGTATTTAGCAGTTTATTGTGTTGAAGCATAATTTTTTACTGAGCTTGGCAGACTTTAGGATAGTCTAAACTGGCTTATACCTTTAGCAAGGCATGTGACACCTGTTGAGACATAGAACACTGTTGGGAGGGGTGTGCAGTTGTTATGTTGGGGCTTTTAATTGATCAGGATGATACTTTACCGGCTCTACCTTCAGACCAGAGAAGGTCTCCCCAACAAGCCGATGAACTTATCTGGACAGTAAGATGCTGGACTCTATGCTTGGTATATGCTTGCAATGAAAGAATCTCAACTGAACTTGAACTGTGGTTATGCAACAAGGTGGAGGAATCCACCATGGGGAGAGGGTTTGGGGAGGGGTGGGTGGAATCCCAGTACCTATAAAACTGTGTCACATAATGCAATGTAATTAATTAAAAAAAATTAAAAAAAGAAAATGGGGCTGCTGGGATTAGAACCAGTGCCTATATGGGATCCCAGTGCATGCAAGGCAAGAGAAATAGCCACCAGGCTACCACACTGGTCCTTCTACAACATAATCAAGTAGTATATGAAAACACCCAATGGCAGCATCATACTAAATGGGGGAAATACTGAAAGTTTTCCCACTATGATTTGGAACTCGACAAGAATGTTGACTTTTACCATTGCTATTCGATATAGTATTGAAAGTCCTTGCCAGAGCTGTTAGGGAAAAAAAAAAAGAAATTAGGGGAATTAAGATTTGAACAGAGAAATTAAAATTACCCCTATTTGAAGATGACATGATTCTCTACATAGCAGAACAAAAAGATTAAATCAAGAGACTATTTGAACTCATAAGAGATTTTTGGAAAAGCAGCAAAATACAAAATTAATGAACACAAATCAGCGGTGCTAGTACATACAAATAACTCCATGGCAGAGAAGGAAAATGTAAGTATAGTCCTCTTTAAAATAACACAGAGGAATCTTAGATACTTGGGAATTAACATAACCACAGACGTGGAAGACTTCTATGATGAAAACTATAAAACATTAAAAAAAGAAATAGAAGACATTAAAAGATGAAGAAATTTACCTGGGTTCCTGGATCAGCAATCCCAACACCATCAAAATGTTCATATTACCTAAAGTAATATACAGATTCAAAGCAAAATAAAATAAAAATAAAATAAAATACAGATTCAAAGCAAAATAAAATAAAAATAAAAATAAAAATAAAATAAAAATCCCAACAAAATCCTTAGAAATAGAAAAAAAAGATACAAAAGTTCATCCGGAAACAAAGAGATCATAACTAGCCAAAGTGATCCTGAAGAATGAAAATCAAACTGGAGGAAACCAAATTCCAGACCTCAATATATTTTGCAGAGCAGGGATCATCAAAACAGTTTGATATTGGTACAGAAACGAAGATTAATGGAACAGATTAGAAACACCAGAATGGAGCCCACACATGTACAGCCAAATAATCTTTGACAAGAAAATGGAAAACAATTCAGAGAAAAAAGTTGGTCTCTTCAACTGAAATTGTTGGGACAAATGGATAGCAGCCTATGGAGGTAAGAAGCTAGACCCCTAACTTTCACCTTGTGCAAAAATCAGCTGTGAATGCAACAGGAACCTAATTCTGCACCCAGAAACCATCAAATACAGGAAAACATATGAAGCAATCTCCAAGATATAGAAGTTGGAAAATCTTTCTTAGAAAAGTCATCAAAAAGGACAAAGTGAAATAGCTAACAGACATGAAAAAATGCCCAGGCTTTCTAGTTGAAGGGAAGTAAAAAACAGTGAGGTTCCACCTAACTCTAGGGAAATTGGTCTACATTCAGAACTCTACTAACAACACCTGCTTTTGTGAATGTGAGGAGAATGTTTCCTCCCTCACTGTTGCTGGGAGTATAAGCTGGTACAACCACTATTGAGTCAGAATGGAGAGTGCTAAGAGAACTGAAAATTGGCCTGCTGTATGACCCAGGTACCTCACTTCTGGCAATATATCTAAAGGAAATAAAATTTGCTAATGAGAAAGGGATCTGTAATCACGTATTTACAGCAGCATAATCAGCAATAGCAAAGACATGGAACAACCCAGATGTCTGTCCAAAGAGGAATGGTTAAAGAACCAGCGATGCATCCACTACATGCGATATTTCTCAGCCATTAAAAAGAATGAAAGCATTTCCAACTAGAGACCATTATGTTCAATGAAATAAGTCAGTCCCTGAAGGACAAATATCACATGTTCTCGCTGATATAAGGCAACATTCATGCAAAATGTAAGATAAATAGCCCTTTCAATACTGCTTTTGCTGTAAATCAATTGTTTTGATATTTTTATTATTATTTAAATTTATTCAGAATAGTTTCTTTTCTCTTATTTAATTCTTCACTGACTCATAGGTCATACAGTAGTATCATTTCCTTCAAGAAGTTTTTTGATTTTCTTTTCATTTTTTTTCAGTGACACATTAGTTATTCAATACTATGTTATTTAATTCAGGGCATTGTAAATTTTTTAACTGTGTTCCTATTGTTAATTTTGTAATAGAGAGTATAATATTCATATGTGAAGATACAACACAGTATGCATTACTTCTTCCAAATCAAAGAAAGACTCCTAAGAAACTTAAACATATCTGAACAATAGGATGCTGAATTCTTTGCCATTGTCTGTTCAGTGTCAAGATAAACATAACTAGCAGAATATTGGATTCATGACTGCTTATGAAGGACTATACTATTGTAATAATATAGGGGAAATTGATTGGATGAGGGAATAATGGGATGGGGGTAAGTGAAATCCCAGAGCCTAAGAAATTGCATCATATCATAAGAAAGTCTTGCCTTCTTTTAATTGTTACATTTTAATATTAATTTACTTGCTTATCTTTGGTTTTGATTTATCTAAATGTTTCCATAACTAATTTTTTGACATATGAATTATTATTTTTAAAAAGATTTGTCAATTTTTATTGGAAGGGCAAATTTACATGGGCAAGACAAAGGTTTTCCATCTGCTGATTCACTCTTCTAGTAACCACAGTAGTGAGATCTCAGCCAATCCAAAGCCAGGAGCCAGGGAAAGCTTCCTCCAGATCTTCTATGTAGGTTCAGTGGCCAAGACACTTGATCATGTTCTAGTGCTTTTCCTGGCTATAAGCAGGGAGCTGGATTTGAAGTGGAGCAGCCTGACATGAACTGGCACCTAAATGGGATGCTAATGCTTGTAGGCAAGAATTAGCCAGTGGAGCCATTGCGCTGGCCCCTGATATACAAATTATGTGTATATTTGTATACATATTATATATACAAATCCGTGAGTTATTACATAATTTTCAATATAGGCAACACATTAACTACAAGTGAAGCTCACGTTGTAAGTATTTACTCATTTACTTGAAAGGCAGAATTAGAGAGCAAAAGAGCAAGAGCAAAGAAGGGGAAAGGAGAGAGACAGATCTTGCATCTGCTGGTTTTCACCCCAAAGGGCCACAACTCCTGAGGTTGGACCAGGTCAAAGCCAAAATGCTGAAAGTCAGTCTGGGTCACTGATATGGGTGTGCATTAGCAGGAAGTTGGAATAGAGGTGGAGCCGTGAAGAGTCTCAGTGGTGCTCCTACAGAATGCAGACCTTGCAGGTCGTGGCTTAAGCTTCAGAGACACTATCACGGCCCCAAAATTCAAATCCATCAGAAGATGTGTCCTGCTTGTCAGGGTTTGCTGATGTAGCCTCATCATTTATGTAATCCTTCATAGGCAATGGTTTCCCATTGTCTTCAAATTTCCAAGTTCTTCCCAGTGTTGGAGTTTTCCTGGACAGTTCTTCTGTAATAGCTATGTCTTTTGGATTTCAACTTACATGTCAGCTTTTGAAAAAGATCTCTTTCCATGTTACCTATGGTGGCTCTTCTTCTTGTTTTCTATCACAGTGCTTTTCATCATATTAACATTGATCACAGATCATATGTAAACATATTAATCTGTTCCTGTTTGACTGTAGTACAAGACATAATGCTATGAAGGCAAGACTTTGACCTCATCTTTCTGTAGTGCTAAATATGTGTCTATAACACAGAGCATAGAACCTATTTCTAAATAGATAGTCATTAAAATGCTTTAAAATGTGAATGGCTGTTTTGATAACCACTGCCCTATAGTATGTCCAGAGGTCCGGAACTGTGATTCCCCCTGCTAACTTCCTGTTCTTCAGGATGGTTCTAGCTATCCGTGGTTTTTTGTGCTTCCAGATGAACCTTTGGATCATTGTTTCCAGTTCCATGAAGAATGTATAGACAGTCATTAAAATACTTTAATTGGTTACTCATTACTATGTCAATTAATTCCATAATGATGTAAATTTTTGCTGATGGTATGATGGAGCTTTCAATTGACTGGGATAATACTCTGCTAGCTCTGTCTTCAGACCAGAGAGGGTATACCTAAGAAGCCGTTGAACTTGACTGGACAATAAGATGCTGGACTCTATGTTTGGTATATGCTTGCAATGGGGGAATCTCAACTAAACTTGAGCTGTGGTTATGCAACAAGGTGGAGGAATCCACCATGGTGGGAGGGTTTGGGGAGGGGTGGGAGAACCCAAGTATCTATGTAACTGTGTCACATAATACAATGTAATTAATGAAGTTAAATAATAATAAAATAAAAAAAATGTGAATGGCTGGATAGGTTTCAGTAATTACAGCTGAATCAGAGATAAACATGTCATGTGTCCAATCTCACATTACTCATGATTTAGTATTCTCCAAGGGAAAGCCATCTTTCTAATTGAAGAAAGTAATAGCAAGTGAAATAAAATCATTTGTTATTAAATGATTGACACTGTGCCCATTGTTGTGGAATTATGGGAAAAAACTTATATCTGTGATGCTGGCACCCCGTATGGGCAGCGGTTCAAATCTCTACTGCTCCATTTCTGATTCAACTTACTAATAAAGGCTTGGGGAAGCAAGTTAGGATGCCAGAATCATCGGAACCCTGCCGTCTGTGTGATACCTTGAAGCAGCTTCTGGCTTCTGCCTTTAGCCTGGCTCAGCTCTGGTCAATGATGCCATTTGGGGAGTGAACCAGAAGATGGAAAATCTCTCTTTGTAATCCTATTTTTTCAATAAACATACAAATAAACAAAATAAATAAATAAAATTTTAAAACTAGGTGATATTTTATTTCTGACTAGAAATAGTTTCAACAAAGGTCCTAAAGCAAATTTTATCTCCTTTTTCAGGCTCTCTGACCTTGATTATGTGTCGTTCTAATGATACCTTCATACACAGCTGTTTAAAATTTTATGGAAAATCCCAGTGAATTTAATTAAGCATTAATGTTGGACAGTTTCCAGTTGCAACTCTCAGTGCTACATAGTGTGAGCTGTCCAATGATTTTGGCTTCTGTTGGGGAAGATGCTAAACTCTTAAGCACTGATGCAGCTGTTTCCAGGGGCACAATCATGATTGCAAGACTGCTGTCTGCAATCAGTATTCCACAATCCTAACATGATAGAAAGAGGTGGGTCAACTGCCTGAATGTTAATTTTGGTGCTTGAAGGTGCTAGGAAAGAAGTGAATTTCAAGAGAAATGTTTTCTGGTAGCATTCTAAATGCGATCATCTTAGGTAGATGTATGGTTTTGCTTAACATTTTCATGAATTTCCCTAATGTGAAAATTTTAATTTCTCTTCATATTATCTGATTCCTTTTACATAGATTTCTAATGCAAGTCACAGAGATTGACTCAAGTATTTAGAAGACTGTGTGAATAAAATGGAACTAGTCATGCAAAATGAAGTATGTCCCTAAGAGAACAAAGTCGTTTTTCAAGCTCTGCAGTGTTAAAATGTGGAAAAGACATTCCTAGGTTCCTGTGAGTCAGTAAAGATGCGCTATCTGAGACTTTGAGAAAAACTGTAAAAGGTGAGACAGTAACAGATAATAGTAGAATTCCTGGTTTTTAATTGTGTGCCTTTGTGTCATGGAGAAAAGCATTTTTTGAAGTAGTAATGTGAAAAATTGGAACCTTTGTGACTTACAAATGAATTTGCAGCTAAAGAAATTGTTTTTACTCCATTTCTGTCACTGAACACTCTATCATGTTTTAAGAATTAACAAAGTATCCAGAGACTTTTTCCTCCACTGTAAAATGGGAATTTTCATTCTTATCACATCAAAGAATCAGCATTGTGTTACGTAAGATTATTTATGTACATAAATCTATATGAAGTATATGTAACAATCACAAAGTATCTGATGAAGTTTCATACAGATAATGATGGTTGTTCTAGAATAGTTAGTATGTCCATTCATTAAATTACCTTTTGGCTATTTCAACAGAACTGGTAAGATGAAATTGTTTCATTCCCTTGGGGTTTTACATGCCAATGAGTTATAAACTCATTACCAATATGCATGAAATGGAGTTTTAGCAGTTACCCATATTGGTCTAAGTGCAGTACAGCATACATTCATATATTTCAACTTATTAGATCTTCAAAAGACTTCAGTGATTATTTAGCATAAATTCATTTCCAAACATACAAATTGTAGGCCAGAGAGATGACTATAGAAATTTGAATAAACAAAAACGGTTTCTGCATGTGTATTAAATATATGATTTATTTAAATGCCCAGGAAATTACAGTTTTTAGTTTTGTGAAATATAGAGTAGGTTTAGGAGTTAAAAGAGGTGTATTCATAAACATATATGATTGTTGATTAGCCACATAGAGACTTCTTCAAGGAGATTGTATATCATTGAGAAATGGGAAAACACGAAATTTTTCTGCCACTTGCAAATACATGCCATTAACACATTAAAAAAATCTTGGAAAATGTTTTTATTTTAATGGTAGATTTATACAGTGAAGGAGAGAAAGAGAGGTCTTCCATCACTGATTTTTGAGAAATGGCAATAATGGCCAGAGGTGAGCATGTATGAAGCCAGGAGCCAGGAGCATTTCCAGGTCTCCAAAAAATAGTCATTGTTTAATATTATCTCCGTAAAAAAGATCTAATTGGTAAATAGGAGAGTAATACTGAAAATGTGATTCCTTAGTTAGTGCTCTGAGGATGTGACTCCTGGTTTAGATTCTACACCTAAGTGAGGTAGAAGCATTTCTGATGGCTCAAAATCTATTTTATTTGTGAGATGTACCTCAATGTATGTTTCCTGTGAGTATTATTCATCATTATATCAGCATTGATTGCTTCTGTTCTCTGAAATGACTATTTATTAAAACAGAACTAAGGATATGGAAAAGCATACTGGTTTTTGAAGAGCAAAAACCACTGTCAGAAACAGGGTGGATTTAGAAGCTTTCAAGAGAATGAAATGGGGAAGCTAGCCTTGAACTCCATCAACCAAAATGGGAAGACTGTGTTCTCTTGAAATGAACTGTAGGAATTGTGAACAGAGGATGAAATGATCTCAGTAAGGAATAAAAGGGATCGCATGAACTGCTTTGTGTAAGTAATTTTTGGATTTTGAAATGTCAAAGCAGGAAGATATCAAGAGGCTATTACAGTAGATGGGGAAACAGGGGAGGTCTGAGGTTGATGCAATTTGAGGTAAGTTGCAGGTGGGGTCAGCAGTGTTTTGAAAATGAGCCACAAAGTAACCTGAGAGGAGTTGAGAAAAGAAAAGTTGCAAGATCTTTCTAGCATGATTAACGATGTGTCAGGTGATACAATTTAACCTGCCAAGAAACAGGAAACAACAGGTTAATACAATTAAAAGTCATTTTAGAAATATTAAATTGATATGCAATTTGAGATGAAAATCTCGTGGCAAAGACCTATGAAGAATGAGTTCTATGCATTTTGAATGTGTATTATCTTCAGTGACTTCTCAAGTGTTATGATGTAGTGAATTTTTATATGGTACTTCTTTAGTTGAATTCTCTTCATATCCTCTCTCTCACTTGTCATCACAATTCAGATAAAGCATACTTCCTCTGTGAAACCACTGAAGATTTTATTGTAATTTAGGTGTTGTAGTTTGGAGACACTTGTTAATTGTGGAAATACATATGCAATAGTGTTTGATTTTGTTTGTTATGGTCTGAACCCATGTTTATGTATCAAATTGCTAACCACAGGCTGTCACATCTGATGTGATGATTCTCATGTCCCCAACAGATTTGATATGTAGATATTTCTGTAAGCTTTTGAAACAATGAATACATATTCATCTACATAAAGGATGTTCTCCTTCATGCATAGGGAAACTGCCTCTAAGACTGGAAATCAGAACCTATAGAAGGAACAGATGGATTCAAGGAGCAATGTGACATACTTCATCCTATTGGGCCTCACCCAGAATCCCAAGGAACAGAAAGTACTCTTTGTAATGTTCCTGATCATCTACATCTTGACTGTGTTGGGAAACCTGCTCATTGTTGTGACTGTGTCTGTCAGCAAGAGTCTGGGCTCACCCATGTACTTCTTTCTTGCCAATTTATCGTTTATGGATGTCATTTATTCCTCAGCCATTAACCCTAAATTGATTTCAGACTTATTCTTTGGAAAAAGCACCATATCTTTCCAATCATGCATGATTCAGCTTTTCACAGAACACTTTTTCAGTGGTTCTGGAGTCTTTATTCTCTTGGCGATGGCCTATGACCGGTATGTGGCCATCTGTAAGCCCTTGCACTATTTGGTTATCATGAGGCAATGGGTGTGTGTTCTGCTGCTGGCATTGTCCTGGCTGGGAGGGTTCTTACATTCAATCATTCAACTCAGCACTATTTATGGACTTCCATTCTGTGGCCCCAATGTCATGGATCATTACATGTGTGACATGTACCCCTTACTGAAACTTGTGTGTACTGACACCTATGTGATTGACGTCTTAGTGGTGGCCAACGGGGGCGTGATCTGCAGTATTGTGTTTCTGCTCTTACTCATCTCTTATGGTGTCATCTGGCATTCCTTAAAGAACCTAAGTCAGGAAGGGAGGCGGAAAGCCCTCCAGACCTGTGGTTCCCACATCACCGTGGTGGTCTTCTTCTTTGTTCCCTGCATTTTTATGTATGCAAGACCTGCAAAGACCTTCCCCTTTGACAAACTAGTGAGTGTGTTTTATACGGTCATAAGCCCCATGTTGAACCCCTTAATCTATACTCTGAGAAATGCAGAGATGCTAAATGCTATGAAGACTCTCTGGAAAAGTCATGTAATGTAACGTGTTAATCACTTTGCCCATCAAGAGTCATTTTCTAAGGCCCTGTGCTTGGAAACTAGAGATTTAATACTACTTTTTCTTTCCCAAAGCATTAGCATTTTTGACAATTATGATTCTAAATAAAGTATTTCTATTGTTCAAATTTTTGTATGGTTGTAAAGTAATACTTGTGTTTAATTTTTATTTCGCTTACAGATGTATATTTAAATATAGTAAGAATGAATAATGTATATTTAATGGAGAAATTATATTTTTACACTGGGTATTCAATTTTTTACTCTATTTCAGTTTTATTTTCTTTCTGAGATTTTCATTTTAGTTCATTTTTGCAATGTTGCAATATTTACTTCTGGATAGTCTTTTTCAAGGTAACTACTACTGTGTATATAAGTATAAGTGTTATACATATATTGCTTTATAAACTGAAATTTAGATGATAGTAAAGAATGGTAAAAATAAAATCCATGCAAAATGATGTGAGTGTTCTGCCTGGTTAGGACTGTGGTTACAAAATGCATGTCTAATGTAAGAGTTCCTGGCTCTGATTTCTTGCTCCAGCTTCTGATTTTAGATTTTTAGTAATGCAAAAACTTGGGCGCAGCAAGGATATCTAAAGTAATGTGGTTCATTTCATGTGAGAGATCAAGGTTTAGTATCTGGTTCCCGGCAGGAGCCTTTGCCAATATTTGGATGGAGTGAACTGTGGATAATAGCCACAGCTCTCTTTGTCTTCGCCACCCTGTAAGGGAAATAAACCAAAAAGGATCAAAATGAAAAATGAGTTCCTTAACATTGACATATTCAGGTTGCTCTCCAAGATACACTGCAATCCATTCTTGAGGTTTCCTCAGGAAATATACTTTGCAAATACCCACATTTCTAAAACACTTTTCTGTGGCTTATTTATCTGCTCATTTATGTTTGCATGTTCCTAAAATTAATGAACTTTGATTAACAATTTTTAAACAGCAATTATAAGGGCCTATTGTTATGATGCATCTGGATAAGTCACTGCCTATGACACCAGCATGTCATGTTGGAGTATGATTTTGAGTTCTGGCTGCTGCATATCTGATTCAGTTCCCTGCCATTGTGCCTGTGAAGCCAACAAAAGATGTCCAGATATTAGAGATCTTGCCACCACTGTCGGAGCACAGGATGTAGTTCCAGGTTCTTGACCTCAGTCTGGCCCAGTCCTGACTGTTGTTAACCAATCTGGAAATGGAATAGTGGAATCAGCAGATGGAAGACTTTCTTTCTTTCTTTCGTTAAAGATTATTTAATTTTATTGGAAAAGCAAATTTACAGAGAAAAGGATAAGTAGAAAGATCTTCCATCTAATGGTTTACTCTCCACGTGGCCACAACAGCCAGAGCTCAACCAATCTGAAGTCAGGGACTTCTTCTGGGTCTTCGCAGGGTCCCAAGGTTTTGGGTTGTTCTATAGTGCTTTCCCCAGGCCACAAACAGGGAGCTGGAAGGAAAATGGAGAAGCTGGGACATGATCTGGTGCTCATATGGAATCCCAGGCATGCAAGGCAAGGATTTAACCACTAGGTTATCACATCAGAGCCAGAAGGAAGAATTCTTTCTCTGTGTCACCCTCTCTCTGTCACCATGCTATTCATGTAAATAAAAATAAATCTTACAAACTTGCACTTATTGATGGAGTACAGTGTGATATTTCTTTTTGGTGTGTATAAGCCTATAGAAGCATTTATCAAAGTTAGAGACTTAATGACTTCTAATATTTTATTACACTCACTTCATATGTAGATTTCACACACATATATATTATTTCTTGAGAACAAGGATATTAATAATATCATTTATTTTTTAAAAAAGATTTTATATATGTGAAAGTCAAAGTTACAAAGGACAGGCAGAGGCAGAGAGAGGGAGACAGATCTTCCATTTCCTGGTTCATTTCCAAATGACTACAACAGCCAAGGCTGCACCAGGCCAAAGCCATGTGCCTGGAGATTCATCCAGGCCTCCAACATGGGAACAAGAGCCCAAGGGCTTGGGACATCTTCAGCTGCTTCCGCAGGGACACCAGCAGGCAGCTGGATCACAAGGGGAGAAGTTGGGACTTAAACTGGCATCCATAGGGGATGGCAGATTTGCAACAAATTTTGTATCATTTAATTTATTTTTTTTTTATTTTATTTTATTTTATTTTTTATTTTTATTTTATTATTTTATTATTTTTTATTTTTATTATTATTTTTATTTATTTTTTATTTTTCTTTATTTTTTTTAAGAAAGATCTGTTTATTTTTATTGGAAAGGCAGATATAGAGAGGGGAGGAGGGACAGAGAGGAAGATCTCCCATCCGATGATTCACTTCCCAAGTGAGCACGACGGCTGGTGCTGTGCCGATCTGAAGCCAGGAGCCAGGAGCTCTTCCGGGTCTCCCATGCGGGTGCAGGGTCCCAAGTCCTCGACTGCTTTCCCAGTCCACAAGCAGGGTGCTGGATGGGAAGCAGAGCTGCCGGGGTTAGAACTGGTGCCCATATGGGACCCCGGCGCGTTCAAGGCAAGGACCTTTACCATTACACTATGGTGCCAGGCCCACGTATCATTTAATTTGAAGGTACACATTCAGTGCAGTTCCAATCCAAATCCCAACAGCATCTCCTCAGAAACAGAAAAGATAATTCAAAAGCTCACTTAGGCACACAAGAGACCACATTTAGCCAAATCTATCCTGCAGAATAAAAATTGGCTCAGCTCCAGCCGTTGTGGCCACTTGGGGAGTGAACTATCAGACGGAAGATCTTCCTCTCTATCTCTCTTTCTCTCTGTATATCTGCCTTTCCAATAAAAATAAACAAATCTTAAGCGATCATCAAAACATTGTGTTACTGGTGCAGAGACAGAGAAGAACAATGGTACAGATTAAAAGTTCCAGAAGGGAGCCCACACATGTACAGCAATTAATCTTAGAGAAGAGAACTAAAAATAATCCATGGGAAAATTCTGTTCAACAAATCTTTTGGGACAATTTGAAAGCAGCTTGCTGACTAAAGAAGCAAGATCCTACCTGTCACCTTTACAAAAATCAGGTGTAAAACGATCAAGGACTTAAATCTACACCCAGAAACCATTAAATTATTAAAGAAAATCATCGGAAGCACTGTCCAAGATATAGGAATGGGGAAAGATCTCTTTGAAAACTCACCAAAAACACAGGCAGTCAAGGCAAAAACAAACAGTTGGGACTACCTCAGGTGGAGAAGCTTCTGTACAGCATAGAAGATGATCAACAAAGTGAAGCACCAACAAACAGAATAGGAGAATATCTTTTCATACTACACCACTGACTGATAGGGGACTAATATCCAGAATTTACAAAGAGCTTCAGAAACTCAGTGACAGCAAAACAAGCAGTGAAGAAAAGGGCAAAGGAAGCAAATGTTTTTCAAAAGAACAAAATCAAATGGCTTACAGACATATGAGCAAATGCTCAGGCTTCCTAGCCACCAGGGAGATACAAATGAGAAACAACATTGAGGTTCCACTTAACTCCAGTCAGATAGGTCTATAATAAGAACTCTACTAACAACACTTATTGGTGTGGATGTGGGGAGAATGGTACCTTCTGTGAGTGTTGGTTGGTTTGTAGCTGGTACAAACGCTTTGAAATTCAGTATGGAGAGTGCTGAGAGAACTGAAAAATTGGCCTGCCAAATGACCCAGGTATGCTGTTTCTGGGAATATATCCACAGAAAATGAGATCTGCATATAGGAAAGGGATCTGTAATCCTATATCTACTGTAGAATAATCAAAAATAGCAAAGACAGTGAACCAGAGGACACAAGATCCTTTTTCTGTGTCTCTCCTTTTCTCGCTATTCATCTTTGAAATAAGGATGGTGGCATAGAGTACAAGACACATTTGGTATGATGGAGAATCTTTAGACAAGGTGAAGCACAAGAAGCAGATTACAGGGGAAATATAGGGGTGAGGTAGTAGAGAGGGAGTTACCTGGAAACCCCACCCCCCGGACACAGGGAAGTGGCAGCAGTGGTAGAGTAGTGTTGCAGTGGATAGAAACAGCCCCCCCCCCCCCCAGCGGCCGGCAAGCGGCAATCCAGACTCCGGCGATCTGGTCTCCAGCACCAGTCAGACATATAACAGCATCTAGCAGTGGCCTCCGCTCAGCTCCTGTGGCAGCCAGGTAGGAGTTTGGGTTTACGCAGAGAGCTCAGGAGGCCAATATCACTGAATAGCTTGAGTCAGCCATAATTGGAGAAAATGTAGGGACTCCAGGCTCCATCATGTGTGGAGAAACAGAGTACAGAGTTGACGAAATGGCCCAGAGGAGGCTCGTTTCTGGATGATCACACAGAACTGATCCAGAGGGGAGGACAGCACTACCTTCACTCCCTGTGGTGCCTGTGTGGTCCCAGGAGCTGATGGTTGACAGCCCCAGATCTATGATGGTGCCCCTACAGGCACCATCTTGCACAGACAGGCAAGGGCTCAGAGCACTGATAAACTGCAGGAGGAGCAGTGATAAACTGCACATGTGCTAAATCAGTACCTCTCAGATGTCAGTGTCATGGGACCAGGTACTGTTAGACTGAAGGGAGGACAGCTGAGCTGCACAGGAGCCAGGCTGGGAACAAAGTCACCTCCACCTTAGAGCACTGCACAGGCTCCACTGAAAAAACAGTCCTGTCAAGGTACACTACCAACTCCACCCAAAATAACTCCTGGAGGTATTCAGATGTATGAGTTATCAGGTGTCAAAAAGATCAGTGTCTCCAAAAGAGCAGTTATTCAGAACAACTGGTGTTTTCCTAAACCAAGGCACTGACTGAACATAAAAATCAACTTGTAGACTTGTAAGTAATACATCTCAGATATCTGCACTAATTAGAAGAACTTGCCAACCAGAATGTCAAGGAAAAACATAAAAGTAAAAACAGGTCCACTACGAATGTTGCTGAAGACCCTCAAAGTTAACCGAGGAAGACATTGAAAAAATGGGGGGACACAGAATTCAGAAAATTCATTATAAAGCTTCTGATCAACAATGAGAAGCACATACAAGAGTTCAAAGAACTTCAGGGATATGTTAAACAGGAAATAGCAGCAATGAATCAAATGAAGGCTGATATATCAGAAATTAAGAACGCAGTAGAGCAAATTAAAAGTATAATGGAGAGTCTCAAAAATAGAATGAATAAGGCAGAAGAAAGAATTTCAGAAAGATAATTCTTCCTGTCACCATAAAGAAACAAACAAAAAACTGGAAACAGAGCTGGGTCAAGCTGAAAAAAGTATCCAAGAATTAAAATATGATTAAAATGCCCAACATAAGAGTTATGGGAGTTCCAGAAAGCACAAAAAGAGAAGTTGGGGTTAGAGGTGTATTCAATGAAATAATAAATGAAAACCTCCCTAATCTGGAGAAAGAATGAGAAAACGATATACAGGAGGGCCACAGAACTCCCAACAGAGGTTATCAAAAATGAACTTCACTACGACACATGATTATCAAACTCTCTTCGGTTGAACATAAAGAAAAAAATCCTTAAATGTGCACTTGAAAAAAATCGAGTGACATATACAGGAACCCCAATGAAACTCACACCTGACCTCTCAGAGGAAACACTAAAGGCCAGAAGAGAATGGAGTGACACATTCCAGATTCTAAAAGAGGAAGATTTTCAGCCCAGAATAAGGTATCCTGCAAAGCTCTCCTTTTGTCTTTGAAAATGAAATAAAATTCTTCCACAATAAAGAAAAACCTCAAGAATTTGTCTTTTAAATCTGCCATACAAATTATACTCAAAGATGTTCTCATTAAAAAAAAAAGGAATAGCAACTACCCGAATCAAAAGCAAATGTGGAGAATATCCCACTAATGTAAATGGCTTAAACTCATCAGTCAAATGCCGTAGATTAGAGGACTGGATCAAAAAGCAAAACCCAGCTATGTGCTCCTTACAGGGGACACAATTAATGAACAGATTGATGGCACTAGTATACACAAATAATTCCATGGCTGAGAAAGAAATTATAAATACAGTCCCTTTTAAAGTAGCGAAGAGGAATTTAAAATAGGTAGGAATTCAGCTAGCTAAATATATTAAAGACTTCTATGATAAAAACTATAAAATATTTAAAAAGGAAATAGAAGATACTGAACAGTGGAGAGACTTACCATGTTCCTGGATTTGCAGGATCGTCATCAAAAATGTCCATATTACCAAAAGCAATATACAGGTTCAATGCAATCCCAATCAAAATCCCAACAACATTCTTCAGAAATAGAAAAGATAATGCAAAAGTTCCTGTGGTAACACAAGAGAGCATGAATAGCCAGAGCTATCCTGAAAAATAAAAATCAAGCTGGTGGAATCACAATTCCAGACCTCAAGACATAATACACAGCAGTGGTCATCAAACAGTCTGGTACTGGTACAGAAACAGAGAAGAAGATCAGTGGAACAGAATAGAACACCAGAAGAGAGCTCGCACAGGTATAGACAATGTTTGACAAGAAAACTGATTTTATTGTGCTTGGAACAGCGAGACTGACAGCAGTTCAGAACTGTTGAACTATCAAAACTGCTGAAGCAGGACTCTTGGAGCGTGCCTCACATTGGGGACCTGGGATGGGAGTGATGCTGGGTGGGGCTTTTCCCTTTATTTCTCTCCTGACCCCAGATACAGGGAAAAAATGATGATATTAATGTGGAAACAATGGTATTACCCACTTTCCTGTAGCCCTTGACCCATTGTACCCTAATCAACTAGGTACAATTATTAAGAAACTGATAATAATCCAGGGAAAAGTTCTGGTCTATTCAACAAATGCTGTTGGGACAAGTGGATAGCAGGTTGCAGAATTCAGAAGCAAGACCCACACCTGTCACAGCATACAAAAACCAGCTCTAAATGGATCAAGGACCTAAATCTACACCCAGAAACCATCAAATTATTAAAGGAAAATGTAGGAAGCACTGTCCACGATGTAGGAACAGGGAAAGACTTCTTAGAAAAGACGCCACAAGCACAGGCAGTCAAAGACAAAATAAACAAGTGGGACTACATCAAACTAAAAAGCTTCGGTACAGCAGAGGAAACAATTAACAAAGTGAAGTAGCCAGCAACAGAATGGGAGAAAATTTTTGCACACTACACAAGTGAAAGGGGCTAACATCCAGGATTTACAAAGAGCTTCAGAAACCCAGAGACAGCAAAGAAAACAACCCTGTAACAAAATGGGCAGAGGAAATGAACAGACATTTTTCAAAAGAACAGAATCAAGTGAATAACAGTCATATGAAAAGATGCTCAGGTTCCCTAGCCACTAAAGAGATACAAATGAAAACCACATTCAAGTACCATCTAACTCCAATGAGACTGGCCCACATTCAGAACTCAACTAACAACACCTACTGGCATGGATGTGGGGAGAAGGGTACCCTCCTTCACTGTTGGTGGGAGTGTAGGCTAATAAAACCACTGTGAAAATCAGTATGGAGAGTGCACGGAGAATTACAAATAAATCTGCCATACAATCCAACTATGCCAATCCTAGGAATATACTCAATGGAAATGAAATCTGCATATGATAAGGGGATCTGTAATCCTGTATTTACAGCAGCACAATCTACAGTAGCAAAGACACGGAAACAATCCAGATGTGTGTCCAAAGACAAATGGTTATGTGGTACATATACTCCATGGAATATTACTCAGCTATAAAGAAGAATGAAATTATACTATTCACAATTAGATGGCTTCAACTAGAGACCATTATGCTCAGTAAATGAATCAATCACGAAAGAACAAATACCAGATGTTCTATCTTATATAAGGAAACCAGCATGGAAAGTGCGACTTCAATAAACTGATACTTACTGTTTTATTTTTTTTGGCTGCAGCCCATGTGTTTTGATGTTTTTGTTTTTAGTTTCATTTATTCAAAATACCTTCTTTTCTCTGTTTGAATTCATTGCTGGTGCATGGATTACATGGTGGCATTATTTTTCTCAAGACACTTTTGTGTTTCCATGTGTTGGTTACTCAGTGGCGCATTTTTCATGGTGCTATAATTTGTTACTGTTGTTGTTGTTCTAATTCATAGCAGTTGTTGAGTTTATTTCATGGCTTCTCATTTATAGAAATGTATAGTGAAGGAGTACAAGGGACCGCCATATGCATATGTGGAAGTTCAATGCAACATGCATCACTGTTTCCATACAAAAGATGGACTCCCAAAGAAATTGTTGCAAATGTGTAGAAAATGGGATGCCACATTGTCTTACATTGTCTGTATCAGCAATGTCGGGGCACAATTAACTAGCAGACTGATGGAATTGTGACTCCTTATGAAGGACTGTACCATTGTAGCAATATGGGAAAAAATCTGTTGGGAGGTGGGAGCTTGAGGGGGAAATCCCAGTCTATACAAAATTGTACCAAAAGTTAAACATTCAAAATAAAAATATAACAAAAATAAATCTTTGAAATAAAAATAAATAAATCTTTTACAAAGCATAAAAGGAAACTAGCAAGACCTGAAAACAACTCAGATGCTTATCAAAAAAGGAGTGGATTAAAAAACAATGGTATATGCGCCCCTATGGAATACTACTCGGCCGTTAAAAAGAATGAAATTCTACCATTTGCAACCAAATGGTACCAACTAGAGACCATTGTGCTAAATGAAATAAGTCAATCCACAAAGGACAAATACCATATATTGGCTCTGATATTAAAAAATTTCATGCAAAATATAAGATCAATAACACTTCCAATACTGTTTTTGCTGCAACACATTGCTTTTATATTTTGGCTATTATTTTCATTTCTTCGTAAAATATTTTTTTCTCTTATTTATTTCTTCACGATTTATAGGTCTTACAGTAGCATCTTCTTCAGGAAGGTTTTAATTTTATTTTCATTTTTGTAGCAACACATTGTTCATTCAGTAACATGTTATTTAACTTCATGACAATGTAAAATTTTAAACTTCAGTCTTGTTGTTGATTTTGTTTATAGTTTTTGTTGAAGGAACACAAAGTAACTGTGTAGTAGAGACTTTCAAATCCACATGTGAAGATACAACGCAGTATGCATCTGTGTTTCCAAGTCAAAGAGACTCCCAGTGAAACTATTGAATGTATCTTGACAATAGGATGTTGAACTCTCTGCCATTTCAGTACCAGCAGTGTCAGGACACAGTTAAATAGCAGAATGATGAATTATGATTACTTATGAAAGACTTATGAAGTCCTTATGACTTATGATTGTTTCTGAAGCATTGTACTATTGTAATGATAGAGGAGAAATTAGTGGGTGGATGGATTTTGGGAGGAGGTAAGGGAAATCAAAATGCCTATGGAATTGTATCATAAAATACAAAAAATAGTATTGCCTCATTTTAATTATTACATTTTAATATTAATTTACTTGCTTATCTTTGGTTTTGATTTATCTAAATGTTTCCATAACTAATTTTTTGACATATGAATTATTATTTTTAAAAAGATTTGTCAATTTTTATTGGAAAGGCAAATGTACAGAGAAGTAAGACAAAGGTTTTCCATCTGCTGACTCACTCTTCTAGTAACCACAGTAGTGAGATCTCAGCCAATCCAAAGCCAGGAGCCAGAGAAAGCTTCCTCCAGATCTCCTATGTAGGTTCAATGGCCAAGACACTAGGTCATCTTCTACTGCTTTTGCTGCTGTAAGCAGGGAGCTGGATTTGAAGTGGAGCAGCCTGACATGAACTGGCACCTAAATGGGATGCTAATGCTTGTAGGCAAGAATTAGCCAGTGGAGCCATTGTGCTGGCCCCTGATATACAAATTATGTGTATATTTGTATACATATTATATATACAAATCCGTGAGTTATTACATAATTTTCAATATAGGCAACACATTAACTACAAGTGAAGCTCACGTTGTAAGTATTTACTCATTTACTTGAAAGGCAGAATTAGAGAGCAAGAGAGCAAGAGCAAAGAAGGGGAAAGGAGAGAGACAGATCTTGCATCTGCTGGTTTTCACCCCAAAGGGCCACAACTCCTGAGGTTGGACCAGGTCAAAGCCAAAATGCTGAAAGTCAGTCTGGGTCACTGATATGGGTGTGCATTAGCAGGAAGTTGGAATAGAGGTGGAGCTGTGAAGAGTCTCAGTGGTGCTCCTACAGAATGCAGACCTTGCAGGTCGTGGCTTAAGCTTCAGAGACACTGTCACGGCCCCAAAATTCAAATCCATCAGAAGATGTGTCCTGCTTGTCAGGGTTTGCTGATGTAGCCTCATCATTTATGTAATCCTTCATAGGCAATGGTTTCCCATTGTCTTCAAATTTCCAAGTTCTTCCCAGTGTTGGAGTTTTCCTGGACAGTTCTTCTGTAATAGCTATGTCTTTTGGATTTCAACTTACATGTCAGCTTTTGAAAAAGATCTCTTTCCATGTTACCTATGGTGGCTCTTCTTCTTGTTTTCTATCACAGTGCTTTTCATCATATTAACATTGATCACAGATCATATGTAAACATATTAATCTGTTCCTGTTTGACTGTAGTACAAGACATAATGCTATGAAGGCAAGACTTTGACCTCATCTTTCTGTAGTGCTAAATATGTGTCTATAACACAGAGCATAGAACCTATTTCTAAATAGACAGTCATTAAAATGCTTTAAAATATAATGGCTGGATAGAATTTCATTTGTTAGAGTTAAGTCAGATAAGAAAGTTTCATGTCTGATCTCACACTACTCATGAATGAGCATTTGTAGTTTTTAAGATTTATTGAAGTTTATTGGAAGGTCACATTTATGGAGTTGAGGAGACAAAAACAACGTACATCTTCAGGTTCACTCTCTTAATGGCAGCAATGGACAGAGCTGAGCTGATCCAAGGTAGGAACCTGGATCCTGTTCTTACTCCTCCATGTGGGTGCAGGGTCCCAAACGTATGGACCATCCTCTTGTGCTTTCCCATGCCACAAACAGGAAATTGGAAGGGAAGAGGAGCAGCCAAGATACCAAGTGGCGCCCATATGGGATCCCTATGCATTCAACGTGAGGACTTTGGCCACCAGGCTGCCACCCTGAGTCCCTGAAGCAATTTTTTTCTCCTGTTTTGAGGCTCCCTGACCTTGATTATGTGTTTGTTTTAACGATTCCTTTATACACAGCTGTTTAAAAATTTATGGAAAATCCCAGTGAATTTAATTAAGCATTAATGTTGGACAGTTTCCAGTTGCAACTCTCAGTGCTATATAGTGTGAGCTGTCCAATGATTTTGGCTTCTGTTGGGGAAGATGCTAAACTCTTAAGCACTGATGCAGCTGTTTCCAGGGGCACAATCATGATTGCAAGACTGCTGTCTGCAATCAGTATTCCACGATCCTAACATGATAGAAAGAGGTGGGTCAACTGCCTGAATGTTAATTTTGTTGCTTGAAGGTACTAGGAAAGAAGTGAATTTCAGGAGAAATGTTTTCTGGTAGCATTCTAAATGCGATCATCTTAGGTAGATGTATGATTTTGCTTAACGTTTTCATGAATTTCCCTAATGTGAAAATTTTAATTTCTCTTCATATTATCTGATTCCTTTTACATAGATTTCTAATGCAAGTCACAGAGATTGACTCAAGTATTTAGAAGACTGTGTGAATAAAATGGAACTAGTCATGCAAAATGAAGTATGTCCCTAAGAGAACAAAGTCGTTTTTCAAGCTCTGCAGTGTTAAAATGTGGAAAAGACATTCCTAGGTTCCCGTGAGTCAGCAAAGATGCGCTATCTGAGACTTTGAGAAAAACTGTAGAAGGTGAGACAGTAACAGGTGATAGTAGAATTCCTGGTTTTTAATTGTGTGCCTTTGTGTCATGGAGAAAAGCATTTTTTGAAGTAGTAATGTGAAAAATTGGAACCTTTGTGACTTACAAATGAATTTGCAGCTAAAGAAATTGTTTTTACTCCATTTCTGTCACTGAACACTCTATCATGTTTTAAGAATTAACAAAGCATCCACAGACTATTTCTTCTTTTGTACAATGGAAATTGTTATTCACTGATAACTATGCAATATTTTAAAAATTAACTAAGTAACCTGAGACTTTTTCTTTGTTAAATGGTAATTACCATTCATGTCACATTGAAGCTTCAGTATTGTGTATTGCATATGATTACATATGTATATAAATGCGTATCTATATGAAACATGTAAGAATCAAAAAGTATCTGATGGTGTTTTGCATAGATGATGATAATTATTCTGGAACAATTAGTTTTTCCATTCACTAAATTACCTTTTCCCTATTTCAATGGAACTGGTAAGATGAAATTGTTTCATTCCCTTGGTTTTTACATTCTGGTGGGTTATAAACTTATGATAGATGCCAATGTGCACGAAGTGGAGTTTTAGCAGTTACCCATGGTGGTGCAAGTGCAGCACAGCATGCATTTATGTATTTCAACTCATTAACTCCTCAAAATACTCAATAATTATTTAGTATAAATTGATTTCCAAATATACAAAGTATAGCTCAGAGAGATGACTATCAAAAAATCTGAGTAAGCTAAAACTATTTTTGCATGCATATTAAATATGTGATTTGTTCAAATGTCCAGGAACTTAGAGAGTTTGTTTGCGACATTGAATAGATTTTTGATATAAGAGATGTATATATGTATATATATAAATATATGTGTATATATGTATATATATGTGTGTGATTGCTGATTAGCAAAGTGGAGACTTTTTAAAGGGAATTGAATTTTATTGAGAAATAAGAACATGTAGAATGTTGCTGACCTTTGCAAGATATGTCACTAAAAGATTAAAGAAGCTTTTAAAAATATTTATTTTCATTGTGATGGTATTTCCACAGAGGAGGAAAGACAGAGAAATAGAGATCTTCCATTCACTGATGCACTGAACAGATAGAATAATGGCCAGAGCTGAACCAATATGAAGCCAGGAGCCAGGAGCTTCTTCCTAGTCTCCCACAGGTACCCATTAGTTATTATTACCTCAACAAATACAATATAGTTGATAAAATAGAAGAGCAATATTGAAAAGGAGTCTCCTAGTTAGTGCCAGCATTTTGTCTCTGAGGATGTGACTCCTGGTTTAGATTCTACACCTAAGTGAGGTAGAAGCATTTCTGATGGCTCAAAATCTATTTTATTTGTGAGATGTACCTCAATGTATGTTTCCTGTGAGCATTTCCATACTATTTATTATTGTCCTAGCATTAAATAACTTCCGGTCTTTGAAATTACTGTCTATGAAAATGAAATCAAGGAAAAAATAGCATAACGATTTTGAAGAACAAAACCACTGTCAGGAATAGGGTGGATTTAGAAGCTTTCAAGAGAATGAAATGGGAAAGTTAGCCTTGAACTCCATCAACCAGGATCTGGAAGGCCAAAATGGGAAGACTGTGTTCCCTTGAAATGAACTGTAGGAGTTGTGAACAGAGGATGAAATGATCTCAGTAAGGAATAAAAGGGATCGCATGAACTGCTTTGTGTAAGTAATTTTTGGATTTTGAAATGTCAAAGCAGGAAGATATCAAGAGGCTATCACAGTAGATGGGAAAACGGGGAGGTCTGAGGTTGATGCAATTTGAGGTAAGTTGCAGGTGGAGTCAGCAGTGTTTTGAAAATGAGCCACAAAGTAACCTGAGAGGAGTTGAGAAAAGAAAAGTTGCAAGATCTTTCTAGCATGATTAACGATGTGTCAGGTGATACAATTTAACCTGCCAAGAAACAGGAAACAACAGGTTAATACAATTAAAAGTCATTTTAGAAATATTAAATTGATATGCAATTTGAGATGAAAATCTCGTGGCAAAGACCTATGAAGAATGAGTTCTATGCATTTTGAATGTGTATTATCTTCAGTGACTTCTCAAGTGTTATGATGTAGTGAATTTTTATATGGTACTTCTTTAGTTGAATTCTCTTCATATCCTCTCTCTCACTTGTCATCACAATTCAGATAAAGCATACTTCCTCTGTGAAACCACTGAAGATTCTATTGTAATTTAGGTGTTGTAGTTTGGAGACACTTGTTAATTGTGGAAATACATATGCAATAGTGTTTGATTTTGTTTGTTATGGTCTGAACCCATGTTTATGTATCAAATTGCTAACCACAGGCTGTCACATCTGATGTGATGATTCTCATGTCCCCAACAGATTTGATATGTAGATATTTCTGTAAGCTTTTGAAACAATGAATACATATTCATCTACATAAAGGATGTTCTCCTTCATGCATAGGGAAACTGCCTCTAAGACTGGAAATCAGAACCTATAGAAGGAACAGATGGATTCAAGGAGCAATGTGACATACTTCATCCTATTGGGCCTCACCCAGAATCCCAAGGAACAGAAAGTACTCTTTGTAATGTTCCTGATCATCTACATCTTGACTGTGTTGGGCAACCTGCTCATTGTTGTGACTGTGTCTGTCAGCAAGAGTCTGGGCTCACCCATGTACTTCTTTCTTGCCAATTTATCTTTTATGGATGTCATTTATTCTTCAGCCATTAACCCTAAATTGATTTCAGACTTATTCTTTGGAAAAAGCACCATATCTTTCCAATCATGCATGATTCAGCTCTTCACTGGACACTTTTCCAGTGGTTCTGGAGTCTTTATTCTCTTGGCGATGGCCTATGACCGGTATGTGGCCATCTGTAAGCCCTTGCACTATTTGATTATCATGAGGCAATGGGTGTGTGTTCTGCTGCTGGCATTGTCCTGGCTGGGAGGGTTCTTACATTCAATCATTCAACTCAGCACTATTTATGGACTTCCATTCTGTGGCCCCAATGTCATGGATCATTACATGTGTGACATGTACCCCTTACTGAAACTTGTATGTACTGACACCTATGTGATTGACGTCTTAGTGGTGGCCAACGGGGGCGTGATCTGCAGTATTGTGTTTCTGCTCTTACTCATCTCTTATGGTGTCATCTGGCATTCCTTAAAGAACCTAAGTCAGGAAGGGAGGCGGAAAGCCCTCCAGACCTGTGGTTCCCACATCACCGTGGTGGTCTTCTTCTTTGTTCCCTGCATTTTTATTTATGCAAGACCTGCAAAGACCTTCCCCTTTGACAAATCAGTGAGTGTGTTTTATACAGTCATAAGCCCCATGCTGAACCCCTTAATCTATACTCTGAGAAACACAGAGATGCTAAATGCTATGAAGACTCTCTGGAAAAGTCATGTAATGTAACGCGTTAATCACTTTGCCCATCAAGAGTCATTTGCCTAAAGCCCTGTCTTTGGGAATTGACATTTTACTAACTTTAATGCTAACTTCTTTTTCTTTCCCAAAGCATTAGCATTTGTGACAATTATGATTCTAAATAAACTCTGTTTTCTTTTCAATTTTCTTCTTTGATTGGGAAAAAAGCGTTGTATTTTAGTTTTTACTTGATAAGAAGATGTAATTAAGTACATTAAGACATCTATAATGTACAATTAGTGGAGAAACTATATTGTTACACTGGGTGTTCTATTGGTTTAGTTAAGCTTTATTTTCTTTCTGAGACTTACTATGATTTTAGTTCATTTTTGCAATGTTAGAATATTTACTCCCCTATAGTTTTTTTCAAGATAACTAGTATTGTGTATGGATCATGTTAGTACATGTTTAAAAGGGGTATTTATACAAGATGACCAAATTGAAAATTAGATGTAGAATAGAAAGATATTCACAATTAAATGATATGTAATTTCCTGCATCCTACCATCCCATATCGTTGCCGGTTCAAGTCCCAGCTGCACCACTTTTGATCCAGCTGCCTGCTGGTGTCCCTGCGGAAGCAGCTGAAGATGTCCCAAGCCCTTGGGCTCTTGTTCCCATGTTGGAGGCCTGGATGAATCTCCAGGCTCATGGCTTTGGCCTGGTGCAGCCTTGGCTGTTGTAGTCATTTGGAAATGAACCAAGAAATGGAAGATCTGTCTTCCTCTCTCTGCCTCTGCCTGTCCTTTGTAACTTTGCCTTTTACATAAATAAGAAAAATTGTCTCAAAAGGATTTCTAAAAGGCATAAAACACATAAAATAATTTTATACAGATTGTTATTGCCATAAATGTTTATTAACAACTGTTTTCTAAGAATTCAGACAGAAGCATCCTCACAGATCATGGAATCAAGTATAATCAGTATAGTCTCATTGACTGCATTTGAGCATTTACTAGGAACACCACCTTTTTAAATACACGTACCACTAGATCGTCTATATAAATATGTGTGCAAACTAACAATTCCCTTTCCAGGAACCTATATTTGCATATATTTTAAAAACTTATTTACTCTGAAATTATTTTTTCATAAAAGACTGAAAATTTCAAAGTAAATAAGTTTTAAAAATATATGCACATATAGATTCCTGGGATGTAGAATTTTTAACATCTAACTATGTTCGTTCATAGTTTTTTCATTTTTCATACATTATTTAAAAACATATTTTGACCAGTGTGGTAGCTTAGTGGCTAAAGTCCTCACCCTGCATGTGCTAGGATTCCATATGAGTATAGGTTTTTATCCCAGTTGCCCCATTCGCTTCCAGTTCCCTGCTTGTGGCCTGGGAAAGCAGTAGACCCTGTACACACATGGGAGATCTGGATGAAGCTCCTGGCTCCTAGTTTCAGATCATCTTAGCTTCAGTCGGTGTTGGCACTAGGGGAGTGAACCAGAAGATAGAAGATTTTTCTGTGTCTCATCTTTCTATGAATCTGACTTTCCAATAGAAGTAAATAGATCTTTAAAAACAAAACAAAACAAAAAAACATAAAAAAAATCCACATAGCCATTGCCTCACTTTACCAAAACAATCTTCAGTTATTTTTAGTACTTAATTTTGTGTTCTTACATATTTATTTACTTTATAATTAATGTATGGCTAATTTTTAAATTCTTAAAAATATTTATTTATTTGAAAAGTACCTTTTTACATAAAGAAAAGGTTAATTCACTCTCTGAACAACCACACTGGCCAGAGCTGATGTGCTGCAAAGCTTGGTACCGGGAGCATCTTCCTGGTCAGCTAAATGTTTACAACTTGCAACTGACAAAGGATTAATACCCAAAATCTCTAAAGACTTTCAGAAAAACAAAAACAACAAAATAAATAATTCAGTTAAAAATGGGCTATGGACAAGAATAAGCATTTTTAAAGGATGACATTCAAGTTGCAGACAGCCATATGAAAATGGCTCAGGATCACAAGCCATCGGGGACATGCAATTAAAAACCACAGTGAAGTTTCACCTCACTCCTGTTAAAATGGGTATCATATGAAAACCAAGAATTAATTATTGCTGGGAAGCATTTGTGTAAAAGGGTACCCTTAACAACTGTTCGTAGGAATATAAACCAGTGCAATTGTTATGGAAAACAACATGGAGATTCTGCAAAAATCTTCAAATAAAATAAAGTTCAATTATTTGCAGTGAGGTCCAGCTTTGAGAGGCTAATTTAAGTGTAGCTTATATGTCTTTAGGGAACTGAGAACTATATGTGTGAATTTTCATTTAACAGGTAGTCTTTTTATGGATTTAAAAAGATTTCATGGTACAATTATGTATGGAATTATAGCTTGTTATGAAGGACTATACTGTTGTAACAATATGGGGAAAATCAGTCGGGGATGGGGATTTTGGTGGGGGGAGGGGAAGCCCAGACCCAGCATACAGTTATTTATACCTTTTGCTAGAGCTTACATTTCCTATCATGGTACCATTTTGTACAATGACTACCTGTCCCCTCACCAAAACCACAAATACTGGCACTTAACATAGGAAAACCATGACTGGATGACTTTCTTGAGAATCTTATATCATCCTGATCTTGAGATGCTTATGATGGCTACAGGGCTGTCTGCAAGGTCCTATAACTAACTTAGAATCGTTATAAATGACAGCGATTCAGATTCCTGGACTGGGCTTCGCTGGAGTCTTTGTTCATGCAGTCATTTAGAGTCTTGTGACAGTCGCAGTCCCAGGGTTACAGATAACTTCCTGGGTGACTTGAACACTTTGATGAGATTCATCTGCATGGATACCCATATACCTGCTGTCTTTGTTATTGCCAACAGCAGGCTCATAAGCATGTGACATGTTTCTCTTCTTGTTGGTCTCTTCTATGGTTCTCTTACAGGTTTCTGAAATATCATACCTGGAGGCAAGCTACACGATATTCTTTGTGCCCCACTTTTATTAGTGAATCTATGCATGGTGGTGATCTCCTCCATTGATGACGTGGTGGTCAAGGTTTATACCATAGTAGCTTCTATGATAAACCAATTTAATTGTTGGAAGTTTGGGGATGATAAATGCGAAAAAGCAGTTCTGTATTAAAAGTGAGTGAATTGAAGACTTCCAACAACACTGTTAAATACGCCTTGACAATTTGATACTAGATTATCAACCCTTGTCTGTAACTTCAATGCCATAATAAATTTAAATATCAGACTATTGACCTTGTAACTGTTTAAATGACCATAGTATCATCATAATATGGAGAAAATGGAGTGAAAAATGATGAGAGAAGAGGAGATCGATGGGGGAATACTTATTCCTACCAAACTGTATCATGGAAAATAATAACAATAAAATAAAACAAGTCAATTCTGGGGTAGCTGTAGTAGCAAAGCAAGCTAAGCTACTTCATGCAGCAACAGCATCTCATATGAGTGCATGCTTGAGTCCCAGCTGTTTTTCTTCTGATACAGCTCCCTGATAAATGCACATGGAAAAGCAAGCAAGGATGACCACAGTCCTTGAGACCCTCACACTTGTGTGGGAGAACTGATGGCGTCCCTGGCTTCTGCTTGGCCCTGCTCCAGCTGCTGCAGACAGCTGGGGAGTAAACCAGTTGATGTGAGCTATCTCTCTAGATGGAAAGTGAAGTAGCCTGGACACGAGACTGTGTTCAGATGTAATGCTAGCATCATATGTGGTGATGTTACCTGCTACTCCACAATGCCAACCCCTCACAATGTGTTCTTTTAAAAAAACTGAGCAAATAAGTTAATTGTGGAATAATTAAGTGTCACTTTATCTAATATGCTTTTATCTCATAGATATTAGCAGAAAGCATTAGAGGTCCTGTAAACTTAGCTAAGAGGGACATAGAGAACACAGATAATTATGCCTTATTTACGTATTAGCTCTCTATGTCGGAGTGTAATTTAAGTATCTCTAGCAGAACGTATCAAATAATTCTTTCAAACTAAGTATGAAATTTAAGCTACTTATGAATGAGAAGTGCCATGCTTACACCTGCTGCTTATCTTACAGCTAGTGCATATTCATATTGCATTTAAAGTTGTTGTATTAAAGTCATTTATTAGGTAAGTTGAAACCTGGCAACTTTTAGTGAAGTTCATCACATAATAAATATTTTAGCATTTTAATACAGGTGTTTGTGTGACTCTTCAAAGTCTTTATCTAATATTCAGCTAAACAAATGATGCCAACTGGTCAATGAAACCTTTGGCAAGCCAAGATAAAGGAATAACAATGTCATTCTTTGGCTCTACGCCATTGTAGGAAAATAGAAATTAACTTCTTATGGAAGAGTGTTTCAACTTATGTTGGATTGGAATTAAAGGAATGAATTAGAAGAGTGAATCTCGTAATGTTTCATCCAACAAGGACTCAAAATCTCTCAAAACAGAAGTGCAAATTCGTAATTGATGGTTGGATCAAGGAACATGGAATTGCTTTTCCTTTCCTAAATATTTCACAATATTAAACTCATATCTATCCTCATTTTACTTTACAATTTTCTTTTCCTATTAAGAGTTTTCCATGGTTTCTTGTATCTAGTAATTGTGTCTTGGCAAGATTCAGGTCTTTTTCCTCTAGGGAGTTTTCATTTGATTCTATTCCAAATATTCTAACAAACCAATATGTTATGGATTTACAGATGTTTTCATTTAAAGTAGCGATGATGTAAAAACACACAGATTTGCCTATCTATTTAAAAGCAATAACTGTTTTGCTGACAAGTCACAGGAGAGATTTCTGAAAGCCTTAATTGCTGCCTGGTTTGTAGTATGTCTTTTATGCATAGCTAGTCCTCCAAAGTGATGTTTCCTTGGTATGTCCAGTATTACTTGCAGCAACTTCTGCAAGGTCTCAAATTCTGTTGAAGACAACCTGGAGACACAGGGACATTTTTTTTTAAAGATACATTAACTTTTTTGAAAAGTCAGATATACAGAGAGGAGGAGAGAAAGAAAGATCTTCCATCTGCTGATTCACTCCCCAAGTGGCTGCAATGGCTGAAGCTGAGCTGAATTGAAGCAAGGAGCCAGGGGTCTCTTCCTGGTTCCCATGTGGGTGCAGAGTCTGAAGACTTTGGGCTGTCCTGGACTGCTTTCCCAGGCCACAAGCAGGCAGCTGGATGGAAGCGGGGCTGCTGGGACTGACATCTACATCAGATCCTGGCATGTGCAAGGTAAGGACTTTAGCCACTAGGTTACTGCACTAGGCCCAGAGACATGTTTTTATTTAGGAAAAACAAAATGGCCTCAGAAATACATGATTTGAATGACTGCAAGACTGATTATTTTTGCTTCTACTTTTTCCTTGAAGTCACTTCCAAAGTTTGGTCTTCTTACATTATGGATCCTAATAGGAATGTACTTGGGAGTGGAGATATGTACATGAACTTTACCATAAATGATCAAAGTAAGGTCCTTCTTATTTACTTCACCATTATTGATCGAGAAAAAGGCAATGATTTAACTAATTTTAGTATTTGTTCATTGTACCAATGAATCTTAGGCTTAACCAGTGTCACTTGATCAATTTCTTATTGTCGTACACACGTCACTCTTTTTCCTACAGAAACGTTTTCCTGGCGGGTGAGACAATGTTGATATTGCATTAAAATGTGTTTGTATTTTAGATATCTACTTAGGATACCTTTTCCTGTTTTGATTGTTTTGTTTCTTTTCTGTGATGCAGTTTTTTAGGTATAGGGATTCCTCTCTTCCTTTCTCCTTTCTTCGTTCCCCTTTTCCCCTACAACCATTTACCCCCTCTGCCCCTCTGCCCCTGTATTATTACAGTGGCATTGCTCTTTAGTACAGTTACAAATTTAACACTCTGCTATTTAAGTGTATCATGACATTGTAGGTACAGGCAAAGGTAGAAAGCCCCAAATTATATTGTCAAGGTATATTTAACTGATTCATTAGAAAATCTCCTTTTGTTTGGGAGTAGAGACCCATACTGCAATGTGTCTTCATTTGTTGGTATGCTCGTCTTCATTATACAGTTCATCTATGAGGTACTTGTTTACCTATAAATCTGTTTTACTCTTTTGTTTTGTGTGAAGATCTTACTGCAGTCATTTTGAACTCTTTCTGTACTCCCTGTTATTGGATCATACACAGGTAACATAAGGTAGCTGCTGTTACCCTTAGTGAAAGAAGCTACGGTTTTTCAGGACCTCAAACAAGCCCCGCATGTAAGTCCTTGAGACAATAGGCAAAGGATGGTAGCTGAAAATTTCTGTGAACTGAAGTGCTGATGTTTTAATTTCCATATTTTTCACCCTGGCAATCTGGATTTAGAAATATAATCTAACAGTACATAGAAATTAATCATAATGTACAAGCATTTGTTTCGTATTATACTTGATAGGTGTTTACTTTCTGTTTTTCTAAATGCCCTGTGAAATGTGAAATAGGTTACATGCAGATAAACCAATGTGCTTTAATTTTAGTGAATGAGTTATCTTATGTTATACAAGACATGGTGATCAGTGTGCACAATCACTTGAAAATTTACTGAATTAGAGAATTTACGTGAGTTTTTAATACCAGCACACATTACTGTGCACAGACACATGCATGTTTTATATATAGTAAAATCCTTCTATACATGTATGTGTGTGTATACAAGAAAAATCAAGCTCAGCAAGAAATACAGCTATAAAATTATGATTGTAAAGTGCTAAGAGAGTTACTGTTTTTCAATGGAAACTTTTTAAAGGCTATATTTTGATGGAAACTTTTTAAAGGCTATATTTTGATGGGAACTTCAAAGTCTAAAGGCTATATTTTTGAGAAACTACATTAATTTTTTTCCCTGAGAAGTGTTAAAGATCTAAATTAAAAGCATAATTGTATTACTTTTTTGATTTGCGGACTTACATGATGGATTATAGTTTGTAGTTATCTCATCCTTTTTTAATGTAAAAAGCTTTACTCTCCAATGTGAGATTTATTCAAAATCTGGTATTGATGACAATATCTTGCAGAAAATAAGACATAGGAAATTGGATTTAGATTAAACTGCATGCTAAGCTCTTCAATAAGTGTGTTTTTATTGATCTACAGCTTTACTAATAACAGAGATCTTGAAG
Source organism: Ochotona princeps (assembly GCF_030435755.1). NCBI lineage: Eukaryota > Metazoa > Chordata > Mammalia > Lagomorpha > Ochotonidae > Ochotona > Ochotona princeps. The sequence goes on along the minus strand of NC_080835.1, from coordinate 13,595,306 downwards.
CTAAGGGGAGCAGTATTGTGAATAGGCATCCATAAATTTCATCAGAGTTGGCTTCCAAAGAAATCCCGGACTCTTCCTGTGTGTGTCCTTCTTGGCTACCAAAATCTGTGTGAGTAGACTTTTCCTCTGTGTATACCAAAATATGTTCTATCATGGGTAAGTATCAGTAATTATATATACACATATATACTTCTATCTTATATTCTAGTTAGAGGTATATTATTTTCTAACTCCTGTGCAATGTCTATGATTTTCATTTAATTGTAAGAGATCACATGGTTAGTTCTTGACCCAATATGCACAAGGAAACATTCAGGAACACTAACAGTCTTCTTTTTTTCTTTTTACTTCTTTATTTTTCATGATAGGCTCAGGGATTTCTTCCTCTATGCCTCCCCCCAGTTATTTTCCTCTATATTGTAACATTAATTTAGTTTTAGCAACAGTTGCAAGTCTGTCATTCTGCTATTTAAGTGTATCCTGACATTGTACATAAAGAGAATGGTACGCACTCTAGTATTGTATTGTCAAGCTATGTTTAACAGTTTTGTTGGGAGTCCATTTTTTTTATTCAGAAGTAGAGATGCACACTGCAGTGTATCTCCACTTTATGATATACTTTCTTCCATTATACAGATCCTCATTATAGATACATGCATAGACATGCTTACCTATACACCTACGGACCTTGGCATTTTGCATGAGGGTTGCTTTACATGAGAGAGAACTTACAATAGCAATGTTCTTTTGCCAGATGTTAGTCAGTGTTCTATGTATTTCACAGAAGCAATAATAATGAAAGGTGACCATAATTGACATCTCTATATTAAAAATGATAAAACCAAATTCCATGAAGGTTATTATGCTCCTCAAGGTCACATAGAAAGGACATTGCAAGTTGAGATTCTAATACAAGCAGTGTGTCACCAAGTCACTCTGCACAACATCTCCCCACTCAAAGTTGGCTTCTATGTCAGTTTACTGGTATAGAGTTAATTGTTACCACTAGTAACTAGGTTTGCTTTTTTTTAAATATAGGAATCCTTTTCCTGTTTGCCATGGCTGACTTCTATGAGAAAAATGACACAATCCAAGAGTTACTACGTACATGAATGAATGTGTTTTGACTATAATTCTTTATAGAAGATCTACTAAGACCTAGAAATAGAAACTATTATGGTTAGTAACAGTAAAACAAAATTACCTGGAAGAGAAATGTTGCTGAAAAGGGAAGACTTATTGGAACCTTTCAAAGAAAAACTCAGTAGATGCTTACTTACTAAATGTTCTTTGTGTATTAATAGGTGTAGCAGATATGATGAATAAACACCTCATTATGTAACAGATTCACAGTCCTGTTTACAGTGCCGTCACACTGCTGATTTCCATGAACTCCTGCTTTGGAAACAAAGAGAGTCAATGGGCCATAGTAATAATGTCACAGAATTTATTCTTCTGGGCCTCACTCAGGATCATAATGGACAAAAAGCATTCTTTGTCATGTTTCTACTTGTCTATGTTGTGACGATGGTGGGCAACCTGCTCATTATGATGACTATTAAAGCCAGCCCTTCTCTTAGCTCCCCAATGTACTTCTTCCTTACCTACCTGTCACTCATGGATGCTGTTTATTCTACTGCTATTTCACCAAAGTTGATCATAGACTTATTCTGCAATAAGAAGACTATTTCCTTCTCTGCTTGCATGGGCCAGCTCTTCATAGAACACTTATTTGGTGGTGCCGAGGTCTTCCTTCTGGTGGTGATGGCCTATGATCGCTACGTGGCCATCTGTAAGCCACTGCACTATTTGATCATCATGAATAGAAGGGTTTGCATCCTGCTGCTGGGGGTGGCCTGGTTTGGAGGTTTTATGCACTCTGTGGTTCAACTTGCGTTTGTGTACAGTCTGCCCTTCTGTGGTCCCAATGTCATTGACCACTTCATTTGTGACATGTACCCGCTATTGGAACTTGCGTGCACTGACACCTATTTTCTAGGCCTCACAGTGGTTGCCAATGGTGGAGCGATCTGTATGGTTGTCTTTATACTTCTGCTGATCTCCTATGGCATTATTCTAAACTCTCTTAGAACTCACAGCCAAGAAGGAAGACGGAAGGCCTGGTCTACTTGCAGCTCCCACATCACAGTAGTTGTGCTGTTTTTTGTTCCTTGTAGTTTCATGTACCTTAGACCTGTTTCCAACTTTCCTGTCGATAAATTCTTGACTGTGGTTTATACAATTATTACTCCCATGTTGAATCCTTTAATATATACTTTAAGGAATTCAGAGATGAAAAGTGCTATGGCTAAACTCTGGTGTAAAAGATTAACCACAGGTAGCGTAGCCGTGTTTCCCACCCTGAACATATTTGTTCTAAGTGCTAAGACAACAAACAAGGAGTAAATTGTAATTATGGAAGTCGTAAACATTTCAACTGGTTCTGTTGGATACTATTTTTTTCCAAGACAATTAAAAAAATAGAACAACGTACCTTTCCAGTTTGGAATCAATACAACAGAAAAATTCTGGATAGTGAATAAGAGACACATGTGGTATTCCATTACAAGTGGAGACAGACTGATGTTCACCTTATAATCTTATTTTTAACTTTATATTGAAATTGGAACCTGAAGTTTATTTATCCTTTTCAAAAGTGAGAAAATAAGTCACTTTTGCAAAGTGTCACAAAAAATCAAAGAGAAAGCAATTTGGCTAATACTTAGAGCAAATTCTGAGCCCCAAAAGAGTGATATTTAAATCATAATTTTCAATATTCCACCAGCGCATCAACTTTCTTTTTATTTTAAGAGTAATTCTATTCCTCAGGAAATTCTATGAGACTTTTTGGATTGCAGATGAAACTGTATTTTGACATAGCTGCTGACAGTGAGCAATTTTATTAAAAGGCATGTTACTGATGAGAAAAACATTCAAGTTTTTAATTACAGGATATATATTTTGAGAAAAGCACCATAAGACAAGTTAAAAATATATTTGATGATTTTTTTTTTCACTGGTTGTTATTGTGTGTGTGTTTTTATGACAGGTTCTATGATTCTAAAAGCACTGGTTAAAAGGGCTTGTTTTGTGTAAGCTGTATACTCCTTAAAAGTTGCACTTACACTATTTATGAACTTAAGGGGATTAATTTTATTGTAATCGAAATTTTATTTTATTTTATTTTATTTTTATTTTTTATTATTATTTTTTTAAGATTTATTATTATTGGAAAGCTGGATATACAGAGAGAAGGAGAGACAGAGAGGAAGATCTTCCATCCGAAGTTTCACTCCCCAAGTGAGCCGCAACGGGCCGGTGCCTGCCTATTCAATGCTGGGAACCAGGAACCTCTTCCGGGTCTCCCACGCGGGTGCAGGGTCCCAAAGCTTTGGGCTGTCCTCTACTGCTTTCCCAGGCCACAAGCAGGGAGCTGGATGGGAAGTGGAGCTTCCGGGATTAGAACCGGCACCCATATGGGATCCCGGGGCGTTCAAGGCGAGGACATTAGCCGCTAGGCCACTGTGCCGGGCCCGAAATTTTATTTTTTATCACGTTAAAAATCTATATTTTCTTAGCAGCCAACTTGATGCAACTGAAAATCATCAAGCTTAGTAAGATAATACAATGTCAAAACGGACAGATATCGGGTTTTCTTTGCTTCGTGGTGATTAATACAGAGAGCATAAAAAATGCAGTCTGTGGGAGCGCAATTGATGCTCCTGGGTTTGTTTATTTTATACAACCTTTGTTTATACTCCTGAAACAGTAGGGCTTTTGTTGTTTTTATTATTATTATTTGCTACTTGCCTTATGTTAATATCTTTATGCATTGAGATGTTAAACTCGTGATTGTGAAATGATATAAAAATATGCTGTTATAAATATTAGAAAAAAAAGAAAAAAGAAGGAATGAGGGTGTTTGTGGGAAATGTGACCAAAGGCAAGGTAGGGTGGGAACTATTACTAAGCTCCTCGATATGCATTGTGGTACATGTGAAATTTTCTACTTTATACTAATAAAAATAATAAAGATAAAATAAATTTTCGTTACACACACACACACACACACGCACATTCAAAGTAAAGCAATCTGATTCTCTCCTCCAATAGGTGTTGGTGTTGATTGTGACAAATATTGATAATAGGAATAGATGGATGTGGCTTATTGCTGTGAATTGCACAGCATCACCAGGGCTGAAGAGGGAGTGGTGTGCAATTAAGGAAACATAAAAACCTGAGAGATTTAAAGGCGGGAGAGGGGGCAGAGAAGGAGAGAATTCTCCCAGGCTGAGGTTCTTGGCTCTGCCCAGGAGTTGGTAATCTCAGGGAAAGCATCGTCAACACTAACGCTCAAGTGTCTTCGGTCCAACATCGAGCAGGAGAGAAACAGGATGTGTCCCTTACTAGGAAAGCTCTTTGAACCTGTGTGCCTCCTGATGGCCTGACTTTGTCAGCTATGAACTTTAGCTAACTTAATCATGTGGCCTGGCCTTGGACTTGGCTTTGCTAATGGCAGACTTTGTCAGGCAGCATCACCCTGGGAAGTTTCCATTCCAAGATTCCCAGGTCAGCCCTTCTCATTGCACTAAGTTTTTTTCTTTTCTGATGGCCTCCAGCAGATTACACAGGAATTCCTTTTGCTATTATTTCATAATGATTTATATCTTACAACTATTATGAAATAAAAAGCTTAGGAAACATGTGATAAAATGGCCAATGTAAATGGAAAAAGATATTCAATATTACCAATAACCAAGAAACTACACAATGAAGCCACAATGATGTATCTTCTCACATGGTTTAAAATGGTCATTAGCAAAAGAGTCCAGATGACAAGTCCTGGGAAGATGTGGTGAGAAGGAATCCCCGTGCATGTTGGCGGGCACTGAAGTTGGTGGTTGATACAACCAGTATGGCAAACAATATGGAAGTTTTTCAAAAGAAAGAAAATAAGGAGCTAGCATGTCAATAAGCAATGGTTATTCTAGATAATTATCCAAAGAAAGTAAAACTGGGATCTCAAATCTGCCTTCCAATATTCAACTTGTAAGTATTCACAATATCTAATAAAGGGGAACTGAGGGATACCTGTTGAATGCATGGTAAAGAAAATGAAGTGTTATTTAGCCCCCAAAAGAAAAGAAAATCGGTCATTTGTGATCATATGTGCACCTGGCTGACATCATGTTAAGTGAGATAAGCCAAAGAAGTTATGCTTTATCTTACTTATATGAGAGATTTTCACAAAGTTCAGGAAGACCTATGCTATGAAAAAAAATCACGCATGAATGTCAAGATTCTTTAGCACCAATATAATTTATTTTTCTAAGCTCATTTTCAATGGGCTTTTTTTGCTCCTGCATGTGGGCTTTAGTAGCAACACTCAGAGAAACAACAGCAGAATAAAAGCTGTCATGGAATAAAGGGTAAATAAAAACAGATGTTGGCAAAGGGACAAGGCTTCAATGATGCAATTCAGGGAGTTTCTAGAGTCCAATGTATAGCATGGTGGTTACAGTGAGCAGTGTGGTAGAAAGGACTGAGTAGAAGTATGCTCACCACATGATCAAAGGCAGAAAGATGTTATAACTGCGTGACATGATGGATGTGGTAATTAAGTTAATTGTGGTAATCATCTCACAATCTATATAAAGTTGTATACTTTTAAGTATTTGGGATGTCACAGACCCAGCAAGATGGTCTGGTGGCTAAATTCTCGCCTTGCAAATGTCAGTATTCCATCTGGTGGCTAGTTCATGTTCCAGCTACTTCATTTCCTATCCAGTTCCCTGCCTGTGGCCTGGGAAAGCAGTCTAGGACGGCCCAAAGCCTTGGGACCCTGCTTCCATGTGGGAGACCTGGAAGAGGCTCCTAGCTCCTGGCTTCAGATCGGCGCAGCTCCAGCTGTTGTGGCCACTTGTGGAGTGAATCAGCAGACACACCTTTCTCTTTGTCTCTCCTCCTCTCTGTAAATCTGACTTTTTACAGAGTACAAATAAATAAATCTTTTAAAAAGAATTACACATATGGGATTCTTAATTATCAATTATGCATCAATTAAGCCAAGATAAAAAATGATACTAGTGGCTCCACAAAACATGCTTACCCGGTGCATTTCAGTATTTCTTTCCTGTAATTGTTACCCCCCCCCCCATTAAAATATATTCCAGTAGATCATTATGCCACAGAGTTACTTGGTTTCTTACATTGTTATTCATCAAGAAATAATAAGTTTTATCTGTTTGTTTTTGAGTTCGATTAGTTTCAGATATTCATTCTGTAGTATTGAACTATTCAGAAAGGTATAGCAATGTGGCCCGTATAGTGTTAAACTACTGTTCTGTGATCATGGGCAGACATACACAGCAGCTCCATGTTTATGCTACCAATTTGCCTGTTTGAAACTGATTTTCTGAGTGTGAGTTCAGATGCTGTCTGGAAAGGCATAGATTAAGCTCTCATATTCATTACGTGTGCCTGTTTTACAAGTCATGATGTTAATAAGCACATATTTCATTTCTGCCCAGGCTAGCGTCTTCTTTTCAGTTATTTGACCTCAAGTTGCTCTTCTATGCTTTAAGCCCCAGAGGACATGGTTCTATAAATCTTATTCTATACAGTTTGTGTCCTGCGGCATCTATGGAGGTGCAGTGTCTATCCTCAGATCTATTTCCAGGATAATTATTAAGGCCCCAGTGAATTCAATTAGTGAAGATTCACCCTCAGGGGTGTGCCAGTTGAATGACTCACCAATAGATGCTGTAATTCAAATGTAGGCGAAGTGACCACAGGCACCTCAGAGAACACGGACCTCTATCAGTATTCACAGCTCATCTTTTGTAGGGATGAGAATGATGGAGCTGCAACATGATGAATTAGGGAGTAAAATTATTCTCCACTCTTCAGGGGATGTGAAGATCGGCTAGGTGGGATGAAGAGAGGCTGATGGAGCTGAGACCTAAAATTTTGTAGAGGCTGTTTCATTATTTCACCTCAGTGGTATGTAGCACAAATTGCAAATGTTTGAGCTGATATTTTGTTGAAAGTAAAACCAACATCTTTACAATGACTACAAAATTTGATGATTTAAAAAAATCTTAAGATGTCAATTTCACTCCTATATATTACTTTTTTGTACACTATATATTAGCTGCAAATCAAAGAAAATATGACATTTGTCATTTTTGAATCTGCCTAATTTCAGAATTCTGCGTTTCACAAAGTTCACTTCTTTAAGCCTCAAAAACGTTTAACCCTTTATTTGTTACTCAGGCAAATTTTTACGAACAATCAAGTTTTGCGTACTTCTATTCAATGTCATGATTGAGACTTCTTTTAGGTAAAGGACACTTTTGATATGAATTTTTTTAATTCCAGAAATTTAAATTTAAAAAATTATTTTTTTTTCTGAAAGATTGAGACAAATCTGACTCCTTGCAAGCTCACATCGAGTTAGTCAGAAGGAAATATGTCAAGCTCTAATGTCACTGTGTGTGCTATTTAGTGCACAGACATAGTATCAGTGGAAAAGGCTGTTACGTTCTGGGCAATACAGAAGTCAAATTCAGAACCTGAACTGAATGACTGCCTCCTTGGGCAGGCAAACCAGGAAACATATTTATCTGTAAGATTCTGCCCTAGGTTTTCCATTATGCCACAGTACTTGGCGATATGACAACTTAGATATTCTAAAGTTTTTATGTGATTCTAATGATAAATTATACTGAGGATTCTTTGTGATTGCTGAAATATATGTGAATTTACCCCATTATGTAATATTTTCTGGATAGCTTCATGCTGTAAAAAGCTAACAATAGATTTGCCTCCCTAACCTCACTGCTTAGTAACTTAGTAAATCCAAGGTAAATTATTTTTGGAAAATTTTCAAAGAAAGTTATTTGAAAATCCAATGATTCGTTTCATGTTAGAAATTATAAGATGATATAATATCTGTAGCAGTTAGGTGAGTAACTCTCAGGAACCAAAGGCATCATTAGAACACGCAAGATATTTTCACCCACAGCAATGAGAGGTCATGTGAATAAAGGACTCTGTACTGGAGTCAGAAAAAGAACTGAGTTCACGTATTTGCTTGAAGATACGGTGAAGCAATGAGGTAGATTTGCATTGGAGCATACATATTAAAACTACATTTAACTATAAGCATATATGTTGACATAAATATACTGATGATGGAGACGTCTAGGCAGAAAAATTGGTAAGATAGTGAATGAAGACAAAATTTCAGGTTCATTGTTCTTTCGAGGGATAAAATTTTATTTTTTAATCTAGTGCCTGAGGGGAAGGTGGGGGGGTCCATAGTTAAGAACACAAGCAATAGATGTAACAGGAAGCGCAGCATATTTAAGGTTGGAGTGCACTGAATATTGTGAGATAAAGAGTAAAAGGATGTCCTTACTGGGATTACCTTAAAAAGCAGACCATTGGATGAGTGCTGATGTTATGCTATGGGGTGTGTGTGTGTGTGTGTGTGTGTCTTCCTTCCTTTCTGTCTTCTTTCCATTTTCTGTCATGGCTTGAATTCTTCTCTCCCTTTCACTTGCTTTTCCCCCAAATCACAATCACAAATGTTTGCCAAAACAAAACAAGTATCTATCGGTGTTAGTCTTCCATGTTGTGTTGTGCTTATAGTTCTAAGTGAGAACATGTGTTCTATGCTAATATCACTGTGCTTATTTCACTATTATGCAATTAGACTTGCAGAAATTTCTCTAAGAGTACTGGTAAAACTTAGAATGAATTGTTTTAAAATTTCCATGTCATATTTACTTACATTTAATATATTTTTATTTTATTCTTTATTTATTGAGTAGCATTCACTTTAACATTTTAATTGTTTATTCCTTTTTTATTCCTTTATAGATAATGGCACAAATGATGTCATAAGTATAGCCTTATGAACTAAGGCTTTTTAATTCTGTAGGAGAAATTCTAAAATGTACTTTGTGGCTTAAAAATGTATAACCATATATAGATGTCTGACAAAGATTACTGAATTGCTTTCCAAAAAATTATTAACATTCACAATTTTAATAACACTTCAAGAAAGTAGCCTCCTTTATTTTTCATGGTCGTGAATATTGTTACTTTTGAAACTTGTCATTCTGTTTGATCTAGAGTAGTACCACTTTTCTCGTTTTGTGATTTCTGAAGAGAGATGAATTTCAGCAGTCTGCCGTTTGTCTGTTGCCAGCTCAGTGTACTGCTGCTTTAATTGCCTTTCTACAAAATGTTTCCACTTTTATATTTTTATTAATTTTTAAACATTTAGTTATTAACGTGAGAGACAGAAAGAGAGAGACAGGGCTAGGCGGGTAGAGAGAAGAGAGATGATAGAAAACTACATGTACAGCTTTATCACTCTCTAAATATCTGCAACAACTAGCAATCTGAAGTTCAGAGCCACACCGGAATGCAGGCCTCCCAAGGGGCGGCAGCAAGTCAGCCGCTTGCACCGTCATTGCTGTCTTCGAGAATCTGCATTAGCAGAAGTCAGAATCAAGAGCTGGGGCTGTGAGTCCAACTCGAATATCTAAAGTGGGAATCCAGACTCTAACCATTGTCTTCAATGCAAGACCAAACGCTCACCTCTCTATTTTTAGATACCATCTGTGTGTACAGCCCCTACCACATAATTATTTTTACACTTTGGCTTTTTGATGTCCTTTCCTGAATTCTTAAGAAATTTCACGATTGTGAAATACATGTTTTTGTGATTTCGTTTAGAAAAGATTCTTCTAGCCTAGAATGCAGGCAGTGGTTTCTTTTGTTAATTTGAAGTTAAATATAAACTTTACATAATTTACAATAAACTGTTAATACGTTTTACCTTATTTCTGTTTACAGAAATAGTAATATGTGCAATTTGATTATCTTTCAGATGGAAATTGTTGCAGTCGATTCATTTAATTAATATTCCGTCCTTTCATCACATATTTCTTTAACTACTTCTCTGTACATTATTCTGATACATCACTAAAATAAGAGATCGTGCTTTTTAAAACCAAACTTTTCAATTTGAAGTGATTTTTAGATTCATCACAAGTTACAAGCATATTCTAGAGTTTCCATGCGTTCTCCAAGCTCTTTCCAAGGTACTTGGGTCATGTCAGATGTTGTCACTGGGTTGATGTTTTAATCAACCTTATCTTTTTATAATCTCTCAATAGTTATGGAACATAATACATTTCAGTAGCAATTTCTGGATGAATAATACATTCACCCCAAGATTTTTCAGTCACTAAAGCAACTATATTTGCAGGTAATTTGAAATAAGAATATGTAGATGGACACATGGAGCCAAGGAACAATGTCACTGAATTTGTCCTCTTGGGGCTCACCGAGAGCCCCCAGGGTCAGAAGATACTATTTGTGGTGTTCTTGCTCATCTACATAGTGACAATGGTAGGTAATCTACTCATTGTCGTAACTGTGGTCGTCAGCCCAACCTTGGATGCCCCCATGTACTTCTTTCTTGGCTACTTGTCATTTATGGATGCTGTCTATTCCACAACAGTCTCCCCAAACATGATTATAGACTTGTTGTATGAGAAAAAAACCATTTCCTTCCAAGCTTGCATGACCCAGCTTTTTATAGGGCACCTATTTGGTGGAGCTGAGATTTTGCTCCTGGTTGTCATGGCCTATGACCGCTATGTGGCCATCTGTAAACCCCTGCATTATTTGACGATCATGAGCCAACGGGTATGTGTTCTGCTGCTGCTGCTAGCCTGGGTGGGAGGCTTCGTGCATGCTGTTGTCCAGCTTCTCTTTGTTTACAACCTTCCCTTCTGTGGCCCCAATGTCATTGACCACTTCATCTGTGACATGTATCCCCTATTAAAACTGGCCTGCACCGATACCTACGTTATTGGCCTCACTGTGGTTGCCAATGATGGGGCCATCTGCGTGGTCATCTTTGTGCTCCTACTCATTTCCTACGTGGTCATTCTGCACTCCCTGAAGAACCTCAGTCAGGAAGGGAGACGCAAAGCCTTGTCCACCTGTGGCTCCCACATCACTGTGGTGGTACTCTACTTTGTTCCTTGCATTTTTATGTATGTGAGACCCCCTTCCACCTTGCCCATTGACAAATCCTTGACTGTGTTTTACACTGTGATCACCCCTATGCTGAATCCTTTAATTTATACTCTGAGAAATGCAGAGATGAAAAATGCCATGAAGAAGCTCTGGACCCGAAAAAGAAAGTGATGTGGCAGGGAAGTGTATCATCTATCTTCGATGGACTTTTGCTCCTTTGAGGAGAGACAAGTGTAATTTTGCCTTCAAGAAATGAGTCACCTTTATTTGTCTCTGCAGTAGAACCAATTGAGCCCCCAACTGTGAGGGCACTTTTATGGGCGATTCTTGATTTTTCAGTTGTAACATTTATTCCTTAGGTTTAGTTCTTTTGCACAATGTTAAAAAAAAGCCTGGTATCTGAATTCTAAAGTATTTTTTATGTAATATGTATTTTTAATATTTTTATAGCTTATTGGGAAAATATATTTTCTTATAATGTGATTTCTTTGAGATTAAAGATTTGTGTGCTGAAATTAATGCTGTAATTTGTCTCCCTTAATGGAAATTTTTCTTGTTTTGCCCTTAAAGTTAATGTAGTCTTAGAATTACTTGAATCTATTACATGTTTCTGAAAAATAAAATAGAAATAACATGCAAAAACTTGGTTCACACTTCTTGAAACATACATATATCATATTAATCTGATGTGTACATTTTATTTTAACATTTACAAGAAAATTGCATATTGCTCTGCATATTAAGGTTGAAGAGGGTTTTTTTTTAAAGATTTATTTATTCTTTTTTGCAAAGTCAGATATACAGAGAGGAGGAGAGACAGAGAGGGTTTTTTTTAAAGATTTATTTATTCTTTTTTGCAAAGTCAGATATACAGAGAGGAGGAGAGACAGAGAGGAAGATCTTCCATCTGATGATTCACTCTCCAAGTGACTGCAATGCCTGGAATTTCCTCTAGGTCTCCCACGTGGGTGCAGGGTCCCAAGGCTTTGGGCCATCCTTGACTGCTTTCCCAGGCCACAAGTAGGGAGCTGGATGGGAAGTGGAGCTGCCAGGATTAGAACCGGCGCCCATATGGGATCCGGGCGCGTTCAAGGCGAGGACTTTAGCCACTAGGCCACCGCGCTGGGCCCTGAAGAGGAATTTTAGTGTTTACCATAAAGGCATGCAGAAAGAACCCTAATGAATAAGTAGCATGGACAGAACAACTGAGCCTTATTTATTTTTCCAACTGAAAAGTCATAATCAGTTCCTCAAGTGGAGCAGTTATGTTTGGTGCCACAGTTTCATTAAAATGGCTCATTACCCTTCAAGAATAGCTTAGAATATCTGATCTTATCTTTGCTATTTTTTTTTTTAAAGATTTTATTATTATTGGAAAGCCGGATATACAGAGAGGAGAGACAGAGAGGAAGATCCTCCGTCCGGTGTTTCACTCCCCAAGTGAGCCGCAACGGGCCGGTGCGCGCCGATCCGATGCCGGGAACCAGGAACCTCTTCCGGGTCTCCCACGCGGCTGCAGGGTCCCAAAGCTTTGGGCCGTCCTGGACTGCTTTCCCAGGCCACAAGCAGGGAGCTGGATGGGAAGTGGAGCTGCCAGGATTAGAACCGGCACCCATATGGGATCCCGGGGCTTTCAAGGCGAGGACTTTAGCCGCTAGGCCATGCCGCCGGGCCCTATCTTTGCTATTTTTAAACATCCCAATCTCCTTATTATACTATGTGTGAACTTCTAAGTGTTCAGAAACCTGGAGCAGCAGGGGCTAAGCCAGGCGAAAGCCAGGAGCCCAGGGTTCAATCTGAGTCTTTCATGTGGATGGCAGGGACCCAGGAGTGCGCCATCACCTTTGGCCTCCCAGGGAGAGCATTATCAGGAAGCTGGAATCAGGAGCTCAGCTGGGACTTGAATATTAGCACCACAGTGGGATGCAGGCATCTTAGCTTCTTGACCGCTTTGCCAATTGCTTACTTCATGCTCTCTTCTCATGTTCAATATTTGCGAACATTGATAGCATTCTTTTTAGACATTTACTATAAATACTTATCTTATTATTTGTGTTATTATGTGTGTTTGTGTACAGATATTTTATTTTTATATCCTTTTTATTTTTAAATTTCTTCTATCAAATCACATTTGCAAAAGTATTCTCCTTCAGTGACTTAATACATTTTAGCATTTTTTAATAACTTCAAAGATTTTTTTCTTCTAACCCATTGCTGATTTATTTTGTTTGTGATAAAAATTTTTAGTATTTATTTGTATTTTGCAAAACAGTCTCTCTTGGGCCCAGCGTGATGGTTCAGTGGCTAAAGCCTTGCCTTGAATGCGCCGGCATTGTATACAGGTGCCAGTTCATGTTCTGGCTGCTCCACTTCCCATCCAGCTCCCTGCTGGTGGCCTGGGAAAGCAGTTGAAGAACTGGTACCCTGCATCCACGTGGGAGACATGGAAGAACCTCCTGGCTCCTGGCTTTGGTTTGGCTTAACCCCAGCCATTGTGGGGAGTGAACCAGCACATGGAAGATCTCTTTGTCTCTTCTTCTTTCTGTAAATCTGCCTTTCCAATAAGAAGTAAATAAATCTCTTTTAAAAACTCTCTTAATCTCTCTCTCTTTTTAAAGAAACTTGCAACTCTTAAATGTTATTCTTCCCAATTAAGCTTGGTGCTTAATTTTATAAAGCTTGAAAACTTTAGATAGTTATTTCATGACCTTATTAATTAATTTGAAGGGTATAGAATATTAATGCCTGAATTTCCTAATCTAGAAGGAGAACCTATTGCGAAGGCTTGATTGGTAAATTTAGATTAAGCTTATGGATTCTATACCTGTCTTATCTTGAGCTTTATTTTAAAAGGTGATTCTTTCTTATATTTAATTAACTTTTGTCAATAAACTAGCCATAAGGAGCTTAGGGTATTTTTTATTGTGAATTATATATTATAGTATACTTGTATAGTATATAAATATGTATATATATGATTTATACAGTATATGAATAGTATATAATTAATGGTGCACTATGCAAGATGAAGATACATATATACATATTTATATACTTATATATGCATTTATGTACACACATATATAGTATGATCTATACTATAAAGATACCATACTATATATATGTAGTGTAAACATTCATATTTATAGTATGGTATATAATATAAATATAGTATAAATTTATAGTATATGCTATAAACATGTATTTTAAGTATAGTATATAGATGTATATATTATGTAAGTCCTTATTAAAGGCTTTCATGACACTTATTATCTACTGTCTAATTTACTATGTGATGAAATAAAGATGCTCATTGCAGTCAATGACAACCCATGTCAGAATATCACTGGAAGCCTTTTGGCACTGTTCCATTGTTGGAAACACAACAATTGGTCTCTTGTATAAAAAAATTTTAGTTGGCATTGTATTGAAATTAAAGAATTGAATGAAAAGAATGAGGGATATTATGGTTATGTCTAATGCAGAGTCAAGCCTTGATCAAAGTCCTCCAGTCCAAATAGAATTTCACACATCTGATAAGCTCTCTTTTCACAATTAGAAGGTTAAGGCCACCAGCTTCTCCAGTTCCAGGCTCTCTGCTTCCGAGCCTCAGGGATTTCTGGACAGAGTAAAGGCCCTGTTTGTATGGAGATGGTTGAGTAAGGTAATCTTGCTCCTTTCTTCTGGCTGAAATCATATCTGGCTGCCCTAAGTATCTCATAATATGAAACTCATAATTTATTCTTTTACAGATTTTGCTTTTACAACATGAGGTTTTTGTGTTTCTTGGCACTCAGCAATTTTTTCTTGGTGTGACTCAAGTCTTCATCCTCTAGGGATCGTTCTAGGGAGGAAACTGCTCAGAAATTACTTCATTTGAATCCATTACAAACATTCTAGTAAACTCTTGTATAATGACCTTACACTGGGGATGCAAGGGGGCATAGGCAGTGTCTGCACATATAAAAGGAAGGATGATTTTCTGACAGAATGGCCCAGGAGATTTCTACAAGTTAAATTTACACCAAAGCTGAAGTATATTTCCAGTCGACACCTAGTATTCTAAGGAAGGTGTTCTGCTGCTATGTCTATTGTTGCTTTTAGACACTTTTAGGAAGTCTCAATTTCCTCTGAGATGGTTGGAAAGGTACAATGGCACGTTTTCCATGGGAAATGAGTGGTCATAGCAATACTCTACCTGAATGACTTGTGATATCTGCTGCTACATTTGCAAAAGCTCCATCTTTGGCTCTCCCATGGAGCTAAATACCACCCACGTCTGGTAAGGTGCAATTCTTAGCAGTTTGGCACACAAATGTCATCAGACATTTTCTAGGTCTTTTATGGTTACTTCATTATAACTCTTCTAGAGGAAAAAAATCCACATGGCTAATTTTAATGTTTTAATTTTTATTGATTTTTGCCATCAAGTATTGGACAAGGCTTGATTAATTTTTATTAATTGGGCCAAGCTTTTTTTTTCTGTGCAGCAAACTTCTCAGCAGGTAAGAGCATTCACCTGTTTCGATGGCATAATTTAATACTGACATTATATTTAAATGTCTTTGTATTCTATGGGCCCATTTTGGAGTTTCTACACTTATCAGAAAGACTGAGATAATGAGAAGTCTGTTTACAAAGAAACAATCTGTAGCAACTTTGTAATCTTTGTGGATGCTCTGGGTAGCCCTTACATCATGGTGTGCTCAATGATGACACATAGACATGAGAAGTATCCAAAGTCACTCTAGTTAAAGAAGGGCTAGAATAAAAATGTGAGTTCTTAAAATGGCTGACAAAGGACACTTTAAAATTCCTGTGATATTCTGAAACATAGGTGATATGTTACATGCCATTTAATTTAATTGGATACATGAGACTTGGAAAATTAAGCTGGCTATATGGAGAAACTAATTAGAACTCACAAAGCATGTGTTTTAAGATTTATTCATGCAAAGGCAAAGGCACAGAGGAGCTCTAACATGCGTTGGCTCACTTCTTGAGCAACCATGGCAGTCAACTGGACCAGGCTGAAGGAACTCTGTCTGTTCCAACATGTGACTGGTAGGGGAGCAAATACATGAATCATCTTTCAGGACTTCTCCATGTATGTTATTAGGAAGCTGGAGCAAAAGCAGAGTAGATGGGCCTGGCATCACAACCAATGGCTGGATCTGTTGTATTTGATGTAAGTATTATATATGAAAGGTATTTATTTTCCACTTGTCAAGAACCAAGTGAAATGTCAGATATTACATATGTGCTATATTACAGACATAATAGGTATATTACAGATAAAATAAACTGCTTTATATAATAAACTATAATATTAGTTTTGAGGATGCTGCATTTTACAAGACACAAAATGCTGAGGTATTATTACCCTTGGATCTATTTTGGGTAGGGAATTTAAACTAGTATATTATACCAAGGGCATGAGATTGTAAACAGACAAGCATCTATTATATTCTAGAAAACTGACATAGGTGCTTGTATGTGAATCTCAAAATTATCCCTAAAAACATGCTAGTTTATAAGAATAATGAGGCATATACTTAGGAAATTACCTTTTTCTGCTACTGTCCCTTAGGAAAATACATTAACATCATATTGTAAAGTAATACACAAGATATTTTGCTGTTATGTGGTTATTTATACAAAAAATTCAGTGTTCATTTTCATCATTTTATAAATCTTGGAAGATACTGTGATATTTCAAATTATTTTATGGTTTGTAACTATCAAGTCACAATAGTTAGCAATGCCAAGTCCTTATCGTTTCTTTAATAATGAATATTAATGAGCTCATCTTTCCTAGCTCATCAGAAAATTTGTAATACATAATTGTGAATCAATTGCCTTTCAAAACATCAGGCTTTAAAAAGGTGAATAAGTTATTTTTTAAAAACATGTGAATGGCCTATGTTTAAAACTAGTAATATGTTTGGTTTTCTTATGGTCAAGTTTCTCTGTATATGTAACTTACATAGCATACTATTAAGAATACTCAAAATGACCAAAGAATGGTTTATTCTGGTGAAATCCAACATTGATAATTAAGGAGACTGAAGGCAGAGCATCGTGGGAAGTGTGGTGTGAGCCTAAGAGACATCTGCTAATGCCTTTATGTTAATCAATAACTGTGTCTTTGTTGGTCCGAAGCTTCAGAGATGAGACTTCTGATTAAGCTGGAGGCAGTTCTGTGATTGTTACATGATGCAGTTCATCCAAGCTCGCTTCTAATAAGCAAAATCATTTCTGCACACATTCTTTGTACTTGCTTCCAGTCAAAATACACTCCAACACAAGTAACTATTACTAATAGTAGTATGTAAGATAGACCTTTCAACTTTATGTTAAAAAAATAACTCATGAATAGGGATATTCCTCTTTTTTTGGTCTGTGTCATATGTGTCTCACTTAGCTGATAAGAATCTAAAGATCTGTTCTGATCTAGTGTGTGAAACACTGAAGAGTAATAACACAAATATCACTTGTTATCATTTTACCTGGTGCCTAGAAGTGTTCCAGACACCTTGTATGCAATAAACAACAGCTCCAAGATGAACATATCATTGTGGTTCTTGTTTTAGAGATGATGGAACAGCAGGCATGGGGAGGTTTACTAGTTTGTACAAACTGCGTTGAAGCTTGGATCGCAGCACAGGTGGTGCTTCTCTGTTCTCATCCTTGTGTTGTGTTCTCTCCCAGAGTGTCCTCCCTTCTAATTAGATATGTATTTAAGGAGAACCATAGGAGTATGAGGTCACCAGAACTGCCGTATCTCAATCACTTTTAGTATAACAATGATGAACTTGCAAATTCCTATCTCTAATAAAACTAAGAAGAAAACAAAAGTGAACAGAACAGAATACAGCGGGGCTGCTATGATATTGCCATTGCTGGTTTGAAAGAATTCGGAAATCATCTAGTTCATTCCCTCACTTTCCAATGACTGAATTGAGACAGGCTTGTAAGTACATTCCAAAAGCTACTCAAATGCCTTGTTACACTGGTTTTACACTTTTCCCCCCACCATATTGCTTTTGTTTAACCCTGACACTGAAATTGTGTATTTGCGCTCTCTGTATTGCTAAGAAGAATTGTGGTTTATATAACCACGATACCTGTTTGCCTGTCTTTTTGTTTTGTTTTGTTTTTCATGATTTTTTTCTCTTACTACTTTCTTCAAAACTTTATTTGGTGATAAATATCATGTTTTCCTTGATTTTTGGAAGCTAAGTTACAGAACACACAAACATTGTAATGAATTTTAGCAAGATTGACATTTTGAAGTTTGATTAGTTTTTTTATAGCCCTTGTTTATACTTTTGAGGAACAATGGCTTTTCTACTTACGAATTCTGTGTTCAATGGAGGATTAAACCTGTGAGTAAAAATTGGGAAGCATGTCACTGTAAAAATTTAGTAAATAAGACAGAGAAAGGGAGAGGGCAGTGAGCGGGAGGGTCAGATAGGAGCTATTAGTTTTTAAAAACTTCATATGGTTTGGGGAGGGGTGGGGAGAACCCAAGTATCTATGTAACTGTGTCACATAATACAATGTAATTACTGAAGTGAAATAATAAATAATTTAAAAAAAAAACTTCATATATATGAAATACATGAGATTTGTTCCTTTTCTTTACATAAAAGTATAATTTTTGCTGAAAGTCATCATAATGTGTTTCAATGTGTTAAGAGTGATGTACAGGCAAGAATAAATAAACAGAATAATGGTTTCTAAATGAGCTGACAAAGTCATATGCGATTATTTCTTCAGGGAGCAATGTGCTAAACAATTTTGCAATCATGTGTTGTATTTCACAATTCAGTCTTCATTAAAGTTGTATGGAAGATTGATATACATATGCAGACAGCGCAGATTATATTATTGTGTCAATCTTATTAATATTCATTGTGATGTTTGTGTGTTCTGTAACTTAGCTGCCAAAAATCAAGGAAAATGTGAGATTTATCTTTGGGGTGGGGTGTTTTTATCTAAGCACAGTGGTTTTCAGTTACTTTTGTGTTCCAAAGATAGAATTTGAATCATTTTAGGGCTCTCCTCAAATACCACCAACATGAAGAATTGGTTCTACATTCATTTATTGATCATTTTTCTGCATATTTTAAAATTTACTTTAAGGTCAAGGTTTTTTTGGTCTACTATATAAAATTTTCAACAAATCAAAAAGAAAAATAGCGTAGTAGAACAGGAAAATAGACATAGTCACAAAAAACAGTCAGTTGGAAGGCCATGCAGCTTCACTAACGTAAGTTTTAACATAGTCACAAAACATTTAAACTATAGTCACATATAATTAACCATTTGCTTGACAACATTTGGAAGCAAAGTTTGCTGGAGGACATCAAGTACAATGAGATGCACACAGAAAGGCACATATCAGACGTTCTCCCTTTTATATGGGGACTAAAATTTTTGTTGCACATAGATTATTTTGTCTAAATATTTGTTAGAACTTATTACCATCATCTAAGATGTTGAAATCAACAAGTGTTTCTTTGCTGACATCTGTGCCGAGAAGTAACACATCCAAAGGAAGAAGTCTCTAAATAACTATCATGCTTTAGATTGCTCTTATAGCATATCAACCAGGACTCAGAGGTGGAACCATTTGATGTTGCCCTCTCTGGGAAACAGAATAGTCAAGTAAAAGCCTAATTCACACTCACACAGGAGCTGCACTGGGTTTTCCTGAATGCCCACGGTTTGTCAGCCAGTGTGGAAGATACAGAAAGCAATAGGTGCTCTGTAGTATAGTGGACTCACATTCGTATCCACAATTTTTTTACAGGTCCTGTTCTTCTGAGCTCCTACTTTGGAAACAAGCACTTAAGGAAGTGTCAATGGGACATGGGTAACAATGTCACGGAATTTGTCCTTCTGGGCTTCACTCAGAACCCTGAGGGACAAAAGGCACTATTTGTCATGTTTTTACTGGTCTATGTTGTGACCATGGTGGGCAACCTGCTCATTGTGATGACTGTTATTGCCAGCCCCTCTTTGGGCTCCCCAATGTACTTCTTCTTGGCTTATCTGTCACTCATGGATGCAGTTTATTCTACTGCTGTGTCTCCAAAGTTGATCTTAGACTTACTCCGTGATAAGAAGACTATTTCCTTCTCTGCTTGCATGGGCCAGCTCTTCATAGAACACTTATTTGGTGGTGCCGAGGTTTTCCTTCTGGTGGTGATGGCCTATGACCGTTACGTGGCCATCTGTAAGCCACTGCACTATTTGATCATCATGAATAGAAGGGTTTGCATCCTGCTGCTGGGGGTGGCCTGGTTTGGAGGTTTTATGCACTCTGTGGTTCAACTTGCGTTTGCGTACAGTCTGCCCTTCTGTGGTCCCAATGTCATTGACCACTTCATTTGTGACATGTACCCGCTATTGGAACTTGCGTGCACTGACACCTATTTTCTAGGCCTCACAGTGGTTGCCAACGGTGGAGCGATTTGCGTGGTCATCTTTACTCTTCTCCTAATATCTTACGGTGTCATCCTAAACTCTCTTAAAACTCACAGCCAGGAAGGAAGACGGAAGGCCTGGTCTACTTGCAGCTCCCACATCACAGTGGTTGTTCTGTTCTTTGTTCCATGTATTTTCATTTATGTAAGACCTGTTTCCAACTTTCCCATTGATAAGTCCATCAGTGTAGTTTTCACTATTGTGACTCCTATGTTGAATCCTTTGATATACACCTTGAGAAATTTGGAAATGAAAAATGCTATGGCTAATCTCTGGTGTAAAAAGTTAACTCTTGGTAGAATAAGAGCACGTCTCCTACCCTGAATTTGTTTGTTATTAATTCTAAAGCAACAAAGAGGTAGTAAATGAAAAAATGTGTAAAGTAATCAATTTAATGGGTACTGTATAAAAACTCTTGGTATAATCAATGAACTTTTGATAGGAGAATTAATGACCTGGGTAAATTCTAGAGACCAAATAAAAGACACAAGGTGCTTTTCCTGTTAGAAGCAGCTAACCATACATTATAACTCATTTTTTTTTTTTAATGTGTAGTGAAATGCAGTCTGGAAGTTTTGTTTTTTTCTGTAGTATCACCCAAATAAATTGAAAAAGGAATTTTACTGTTATAAAAAATTATTCTGGAGCCAAAATCATGATTTTAAAAGTATAGATTCATTAGTCTGTCATTGCAGTAACATTATGTAGATAATCTGTGCTTTTTGTTTAAGAATACTTCAATGCCTGGATATTCCAGTTCATGAATTTGGTAACAGATAAACCCATGGTTGGTAAGACACTCTTAGCGAATATTTGTATTTGATGGGATGTTGCTGATGATAGAGACAGGTTCAAGTTCCCGATCACAGAGTAAATTTATTTTATTATTCCATAGACTTCGGATTTTCCCTTCCTCCTTCCTAAAACCCTATTCCCCCACTGATTTTCCCCATATTATTACAATAGTATAATCCTTCCCACACAGTCAGAAGTAAATAATTTTGATACTTAAGTGTATAATGACGTTGTAGGCATGGACAATGGCAGAGTCCAGCATCCTATTGTCAAGATACAGTTAACAATTACCTTGGGATCCATCTTTGATTTGGAAGTAGAGACGTAAACTACATCGTATCTTCACAGCTGGATGTAATAGTCTCTATTACATAGTTACTAATAATCCGTTTAAATAAAAACCCATAAATAAAATCAACAATAGAGGAAAACCGAAACATTACAATACCATGAAGTTAGAGCACATGCTATTGATGTGTTGCTCAAAAAATGAAAAACAAAATCAAATGCCTTCCTGAAGTAAGTAATGCTATTGTGTGACCTATGAGTCAGTGAGGAAATAAGAAAAACAAAAACTTTTTTTGAATGAATGAAATTAAAGAACAAAAATATTAAGCAGCCTTAGAAGGAGCAAAATAGTATTGAAAGAATTGTTGATCGCATATTTTGCATGAAGTCTGCATTGTATCAGAGACAACATATACTGTTCGTCCTCTGGGGATTGCCTTGTTTCACTGACCAGAATAGTCTCTTTGGGACCATTTGTAGCATATGGTACAATGTCGCTCTTTTTAATGGCTGAGTTGTATTCCATGGAGCAGATGTACTGCTGTTTCTTTATCCAGTCCTCTTTTGATGTGCATCTGGCTTGTTTCCATGTCTTTGCTATTGTTGATTGTGCTGCTGTAAATATATGATTACAGATCACTTTCTAATATGCAGATTTCTTTTGATATATTCCCAGAAGTGTGGTGGTTACAACAGGTTTTTTTTGCACAGTATTTCCCAATATTATTAATTTCTTGAAATTGCATAGGAATCCTCTATGTAAACTCTTTATTGTTTGTGTGTATCACAAAGTCTTGTCCATTTGTGTCTTTTTCTCTATATTATAATTTAATGAGATTGATGGGAATTTTTATTAGCTTGCTTTTTAATGTGTTTTAAGCTTGCTTTTTAAAGTGACATAAATTTGTATATATTTACGAGGCTTTATTGCAACAGGTATATATATGATGTACTGCAAAAACTGAGTTAATTTACATGTGTTATTATTTCACATGATTATACTTTTCATTGATAACACTCATAAATCATACATTTTAACTACTAACTGAAATTCTACTTCCTTTGACTAACATCTCACCAGTACCTTTCTTCCAGCCCTTTGAGACTACCATCTTATTTTGTTTCTGTCTTCTGCATATCTTTGTTAAGGAAAAAGAAACCTCATACATAGTCTTCTACACTTGGCATGGCACAAAAGATTTAACAAATAGTAAAACAACATTTACCATTTTATTCACCATAAATGATAGGATTGCCAATAGTATTTATGTGACAGGAGAAATTGTCAGACTTTCTTGCAGTTTTTTTTCCAGAATCCACTTGACAAACTGACACTAAAGTAACAGAGATACATGAACAGCAAAACTGAGCCAGCTAAATTTGAACTCTTTACTGATCATTATTCAAACAGAACTTTCAAGTATGAAATATCTAAGAAATTCAAATCACAGGTTAATTAGCATATATCTTTTAAATTCTACTTTTGATTCTCTAGTGCTCCTTGCTATTAATTCTCCTAGGGAGACAATTCCTATCGCTTCTCCTGCTTTGGTGCAGTTCCCTTGGTCGTATTCACATAAGAAAGGGGCATTGCTCATCTGCCATATGTTCCCTTTTCCTCTCCCATGACAGATGGGAAAAGCACAGTCACCAGACACAACAGGAATTCAAAAGTCCAGAGAAGGGTGGACCAAGATGTTTTACCTCTCAACATTTCAAGGAGTCATCAGCATCTCTAGCAGATGGTGATGCAGCCACCTTAAAAGATCAAGTCATGTGATACAGAAACACCTGCAGCTGAGGGTCAGTTGATGCCCTGGTACCCACCAACCCTGAGTCCTGTTTGACTCTCTTCAGAGCAACTGGGATGAGTTGCCCAAAAGAAAGTTGTATTATACAGGAAATAGTTTCAATAACAAGTACCTATGAAATTGTGTTACATAATACAATGTAATTAATGAATTAAAAATAATAAATAAATAAATAAAAAGCCATGCTAATTTTTTTTCTGTTAATGTATCCTGCCTGCTACGTGCAGTTAGTATCACACAAAGTGCATGTCAAATAGCTTTGACCTATTTACTTTTAATGTTATTTTCTTAAATTAACTATTATTCCTACTCAGAACATGCCATGCATCTGTTCCATAATTTCCTCATGGCATTTATCACTTCCTTCAAAGTTGTCACTTGTAACATGCACTTGTAATAAGTTTATATCACTAATAATTTACTATCTTCATGTTCCTAAATATTCATCATGGCTTTATCTCCTTATAGGGATGCGAAAGTATGGCTACTTTACTCTCTTTCCACAGATGTTCTAAGGCTGTATTATTTGCACAATTGGGTACTTTATTAAATATAATTAATTCCATGAAGTTAAAAATCATCCAAGAACCATGGCAATGAACCACTTAGCCAGGCATTGTCAGGGACAGTACATACCTCCAGACATGAGAGCACCTACCAATCCCAGCATAAGGATATCATGTACAATCTTTTTCATTATTGTTTCTTTGCTTTGGCAAGGTTAACCAAACTGGAGAATTTGAAATCCTGTGGACAATCAGCATAGTGTTGAATCATCATCATCTCTCCTCTTTGCAATGTTAATTTCAATTACTTGCCAGCAGGAATTAAAGCAAATCAAGAAAATATCGAGAGCCCAAGCTTTTCCAATGTGACACTTCAATTTGTGTATTATGCAGATAAACAGAGGTTCAGTATAATGTAATATTGACTGTGTTTAAGTGACTCAATTTCTTTTTTATTTTAAGATTTATTTATCTTTATTGCAAAGTCAGACATACAGAGAGGAGGAGAGAGAAAGAGGAAGATCTTCTGTCTGATGATTCGTTTCCCAAGTGACAGCAACGTTTGGTGCTGTGCCAAACCAAAGCCAGAAGCCAGGAGCTCTTCCGGGTCTCCCACATGGGTGCAGGATCCCAAGGCTTTGGGCCATCCTTGACTGCTTTCCCAGGCCAAGCAGGGAGCTGGATGGGAAGCAGAACTGCCAGGATTAGAACCGGTGCCCATATGGGATACCAGCACGTTCAAGCAAGAACTTTAGCTGCTTGGCCATCGCGGAGGGCTCAGTGACTCAATGATTTCAACAACTTCAAAGTAACACCTCAAATAGGAGCATACATAATGCTTGAATAAAATTCTAAGGTCACTTCTAAAGCTTTGCCTGGTGTCATCTCTGTACCTCCAAGAACCGCATTACCTGTTGGTCAGAACAAGTGGAAGGTGGAGACTGTGTAAGTACATGTCGCAGATTCACATTTGTGAGGACAAAAATTTGCTCTCATTCATGATGCCCTCACATAAACTTTCTTCTTCAGAAGATTTGGAAATTATGATGTGTTAGTACTTCAAAATAAATCAGGATCTACACCAGACGCAAGTTATCCAGCCATTCAGTGGGGCATTGATTTGTCAGGACTAGAGTTCTTGTTAACTTGAAAGATTTAACACAGTGATTCTAAGTATCCAAAGACTTCACTAAGAAACAACCGCTGTGGCTGCAAGAAGAACTAAAATTTCATGTAAACAATGAAGTTGTCTCAAAAAAAGCATCCAACTAATTTCTTTAAAATGTCATTCGTTGTAAGCTTATAACATTCCCAAGTCCATATTTTGTAACAAATGTCATTGCCAGCATTCCTCTCCTTTGGGTAATGAGCTCAGGTGAAAAGAGGAGTAGCCCAGAATTTCACACTGTGCCGACTTGTATCATTCCAACTGCATCCCTGTGCAGCTGTGTCCCTACTGGCTGAGGTACCAATCACTGTACCAATGAACTCCGATCCACTCCCGTGGTGATCAAGTGTTTCCCAGGGGCAGAACTCCACTGGAGCCAGGCCAAGCAGAAGATCCAGGCAAGCAAAACCAGATCACTCACTCCATACTGGGTTCTGTCTGTTCATGGTCTTAGATTTTTTTAAGTTGATTTTTATCTCCTCCTGGGGATGCCAAGGGATGATGACTTTATTTTCTGTGTATAGTATTTCTGAAGCTATGCTGTGTACATGCCTAGCCACTGAATTAGATTTCAAAAACTCCGTGAAATCAAAATCATCCAAGAACTACTGCATTCAATCATGTGGATTCTAACTGTTAAAAACAACATAGCAACACAATGACCTATATTTCCGTTGAAACTGATGAAATTGTTAGGGCCCAAGTGTTCTGTCATTCACTCTGATCATCTCTTCATCTATCCATACTATTACTGAAACTGTGCCACACTGAGCTGCAACATACTTTTCATCACTAAGGATCTGAAAAATGCATCCTTCAACCATAAATAAATATTAAATTCTTCTTCATTCTGTAGTAATTTGTCTAGCAATAATAACACGCTTTCTACTTTAAAGGTGCTTAAAGCTATTATCTGGTTTCTTTTTCCACTGTTTGTATGTTATGATATTAGCATCCTTCATTAAGGTCCATCACACACTACACCTTGCTCATGAACATCATTGATTGCTTCCCTAGGAAGTGTCCCCGGGAGGAAGGGCCTCGGTTTTACCGAGTATGAACCTCACAGGTCATAGCTAACTGCATTTCCTGTGTCTGCACTAACACACCAAATTCATTCCAAGCCTTATCCAGTCACTTACACATGGGTTAGGGCAGTGGTCCGCAAATGATGTTTTGTCAATAATCATCTCTCTGTGGAGACTTTTCAGATGTTTTGGTTCCTAACAGACCTGTCTCTGAGTTTCTAATACCCCAAGTACAATCACTACCCACTTACACACTCATGCATATTTGAGCCTTAAAGAAAAGACAGTGACATAGACACAGGTTTGATTTTTCTTTTCATAATAGGGATTTCCCCGTCTGCCCTCCCCATGTTCCCTCCCCTCGCTGGTTTCTCTAATATTAAATAGTATAGTCCTTCAGCAACAGTCACAAATCCATCATTCATGGATTTGAGTGTATCATGACACAACTATAAATCATAGTAGAAAGTCCAGCATCCTATTGTCAAGATATACTTAATATTTCATTGGGAATCCATCTTTGATTTGGGAGTAGAGACACATAACACAATGTATCCTCACTTCTTGAAAGGAAATTTATTTCCTGATACAGCTCCTCTGGATGAACATGTGCTTAGACACGTTTACCTATACACTTATTGATCTTGTATTTTTTCCTGATAGTTGCCGTATATCAAAGAGCACATATGATATTTGTCCTTTTGAGATTAGCTTATTTCACTGAGTATAATGATCTCCAGTTGGGATTTTCTAATAAGCCATTTTTTAAAGGTTTATTTCTTTGGAAAGTAGAGTTACAGAATTAGGACCAGATGCTGGCTCACACCGTAAATGCACGCCATGGGCATGGCTGGGCCAAAGCCAGGAGATTCTTCCCATTCTCTTGCTTGGGACAGGAGCCCAAGCACTTGGATCTGTTCTTTGCAGCTCTTCCAGGCACCTTTTCAAGCAGTTGGAATAGAAGTAGGGCAGGCAGGACTGAAACTGCTCCCACTAGGTGATGTCAATCTTTCAGGTTGCAGCTTTGTTCACTACAACACATCACAGGTACCAATGAGGCTTTCTTACACACTTAGGAGGAAAGATATCACATCTACTATACTTGTATGAATTGAGTGGCACCTATTTTGAGAATAGGGAAAATAGAATGATCTTTTAGGCTGAGACCTAGGAGTGGAATTGTGGTGCAGCAATCTAAGCCACCATTTGCAATACTGCCATTCACACCACAGTCACACAAAAATCTTTGTAATGTGGTCCACAATCAGTCTGTGTTTGGTATTTGTTAATCATGGTAGCAAGGAATACTAGGAACTAGAGTAAAAGACGCAGACTCTAAAAGCAGCATTTTGCTTAACCGCATTGAGTCTAATCTCTACTTTAGTTGTGTAAAGCTGCGTACAGACCCTAGTGATATCGGTTATTGTATTGAGAGAGTAAAAGTCAGTAAAGAGCTTAATATACTGTGTCATCATTGGCCTTAAATGCAGTGTGCTCTCCTCTTATGGTCTCAATAAAACATGTTCCAAAATCATGCAGTCTAGATTCTCTGAGAATGTTTAATCTACACCAGCAACACAAAGCCTGATCATTGGTAATCAGTTTGTTTCTGATTTTAATCATCTTCATGGGACTAGGCTTTGGGGAATATTTTGTGTTTGTGAATTTGAGACATTCAGGAATAAACAGGGACACAGAGATACCCACCCACCCATCTCACCGAAAAAATTATAATCAGTCACAAATGGCCAATAAAGTTGAAGGAGACACTTCCAAGAAGTAAAATGAATTGGGGCATTATAGTCAAACAAGATTTAATCATCTCAGTGTTAAGTACTACTCTATGTCTAGGAGGTTTCCATGTGCTCAGAGAGTGCTGAAATACATGTGAGGAAGGGTGACAACAAACCCTACTCCCCTTTGGTGAAGAACAAAGTGGACTCACTGATACCAGCTGGACACTTCTCAGTGACAGGCGTATAGACACATCACCACAACGGCCTGTTAGAAGAAAGCAGAACTGAGGTTCAGAAGACCTGGGTTTGAATTTTGCACCTGGGACTTTTGGTTGTATTTCCTGAGACAAAGGGACTGATAATGCTCTCATAGGCTCAAGTTGATTCTTCATAAAATGTGAATTGTAACATTTAAATGATGAGTTAGGAACATAGATCCCATCACTTCAATGAATTGAATGGCTGATATATATGAACCGATTCAAAATGTCAACATGACACTTTCTGCAAACAATAGCTTTGGAAGGATATATTAGTTTTCATTTTTTCCTCCTGATAATTCTATTCCTTCAAGTGCCTCCCCAAAACTTAGGAAGAAAAAGAAAGAAAGCTGATATGTTTGTATTGAGAAAAATTGTGAGCCATGAGGCTATTTAAGCAAAGAAGAACAAACTAAGAAAGATCTTAACTTTTCTAGCTTATTTTGTGTGTCAAAAACATTTAGAAATAGGTAATAATTTGCCTCTTTCTTTATGAGCATCTCACAAAAAATAGAGTCTCAAAGGAAAAGAACACAGAACAGGTGTGGCAGGAGAGAAGAGGAGGAAGAAGAGAAGGGAGGGAGGAAGAATTAGGGAGAGGCAAGTCACAGCAGTGCGTTTCCATTTCAGCAGATCACTGTCCATGTGTGCATCTAAGAATTCTCTAACTTCTTATTGTAATACAAGCCTAGCAAAAATGCAAAAGAAATGTTTTTCAGAGATCAAGACTCTATGGAAAATCCAGATGTCTTCAAACTACAAAAGTGTAAAAAAATTAGTCCCATGTAGGCAACAGAATGGAGAAGAAATGCAGGAGTCATCAAACAGTGGATTCATAGCTGTTCTACTTCATATCCAGAATGTGTGCATAGGATCTTTAAAGCCACAGCTAAGTATATTAAAAGGCACCCAAAGCACATAGCCCACCTTCTACAAGTTTATTTGCAAGCTTGATTTTTGTCAGTCATCTGTAAAATGTAATCTCTTGCACATTTGACCACAGATATATTCCTCTCCGCTAATACCTGTCATCACTTTCTCGGCATTGTGAGTGGATTAAGTCCCTCTTCGCTTCACCAAATTCCTCATGGCATTCTTCACCTCTGTATTTCTTACTGTGTAAATGATAGGATTTAGCATCGGGGTGAGGATTGCGAAGAACACAGTGACCAACTTGTCCACAGGGTAGGTGGTCACGGGACGCATGTAGGTGAATATGCAAGGCACAAAAAAGAGCACGACGACGGTCACGTGCGAGCCACACGTGGAGAGGGCTTTGCGCAGTCCTTCGGACCCAAGGGACTTCAGAGAGTGCAGGATGACCACGTAAGAGAGGAGCAGCATGGACAGGATGAGCAGGCACATGGCTCCGCTATTGGTTGCCACCACCATCCCAAGCCTGTATGTGTCTCCACAGGCGAGCTTCAACAAAGGGAAGAGATCGCACATAAAGTGGTCGATGACATTGGGACCACAAAAGGGCAGGTTGACCATGAAAAAAATCTGCAGAGTGGCATGCAGGATGCCTCCAATCCAGGCTATGAGCACCAGGAGGCGGCAGAGCCCCTGCCGCATGATGGTCGTGTAGTGCAAGGGCTTGCAGATGGCCACATAGCGGTCATAGGCCATGACGATGAGAAGGATGATCTCGGAACCCCCTAGCAAGTGCTCCACAAACAGCTGAGTCAGGCAGCCCCCCAGAGAGATAGTTCTTCTCTGGTAGAGCAGGTCGATGATCATTTTGGGGGTGGTGACCGAGGTGTAGGAGGCATCGATGAAGGACAAGTAAGTGAGAAAAAAGTACATGGGAGCTGAAAGGGTGGGACTCAGGGCGATGGTGAGGACGATGAGCAGATTCGCCAGCAGGGTAAAGAGGAAAATGAACAGAAACACCAGGAAGAGGATCTTCTGCAAGCGTGGATTCTGTGTGAGCCCCAAGAGAATAAATTCGGTCACATTATGGGGAGCCGCCAGGTGATCCATTCACACAGTGACACCTCGCTAGGATCTAAATTACCTGCACAAAGAGAAAGACACCTAATTAATCATCCAGAAATGATGCTGTGCATTTCATACTACGGAGAGAGAGTAGTCCCTGTGTCTGTGGAGTATGTTCTTATCCCTATGTGCTTTACGTGAAGCAAACTTTTGAAACAATTATGCTTTCCAGTTTAATCATTGATTGTTTATTTCATTGAGTAGTATGAAAATAATACTCTCCTCTGTGGAACAGCATGTTATTAGACAAATTAACCTCAAGAAAAATGTAATGGCAGTTGTTTGTTGCTTATCCTTCAAATTTATGCTGCACATAACATGCACAAACTGTTTGTTTTCACCTAATACAATTAAAAATTCAATACACTGGAGTTAAAGAATTCTTGGGTAGTTTTTTTTTCAGTTTATGGAAACCTACCAAAACCTTTTACATGTACTTGCCTCCATGTGTTAAAATTTTGAAAATACATGTCTTGGTGAGCCGAGGTTGAGCTAAATCCATATCTCACCATAGATTGGATTCTCGGCTTTGGCTTTGGCTCCAGCTTTCATTAAGGCATCCTCTCACATGTAAGGGTTATGGCTTCAATAATGAGCTTTTGCCCCTGCATGTGGGAGACCTGAGTTGTGTTCTACGCTGTTGGCTGCAGTCCCCAGTCAATGGGCACATTCACAATATTTCAGGAGTGAACCAGTGGAAGGTTGTGATTTCCAGATAAGAAGCTTCTGGACAGCAAAGGAAACACTTAACAAAGCGCAAAGACATCCAGTAGAAGCGCAGAAAATATTTACAAATTCTGCAGATCATTACCCAGGATACATAAGAAGTTCAAGTTAGTCAACATCAAACAAACAATCCCGTTAGGAAACAGACAAAGGACATGAGCAGGTGTTTTTCAAAGGTTGAAATAGAAATGGACATGGACACATGGAAGAATGCTCAAGATCAAGAGCTTTGGGGAGATGCAAATTAAAACCCCAAGAAGATGTGACCTCACTCGTTAGAATGGTCATCATCAAACAATCAGAGCAGTACGAATTAAACAGAAATAAACAGCAAGCATGTAGGGGGAAGATACTCTGAAATGTTGTTGCTGGCAATGTAAACCAGCACAATCATATTAGAAGACAGTGTAGAATTTCCTCCAAAATTAGAAAATGAATATACCATAGGACCCAGTCACTGTATCTTCTTTAACTTTTATTTTCTCAAGAAGAAATGTTTACACACATGTGAAACAACAAGTGCAATTTACCTGTTCCTTATTCTGAGACTGTCTGTCAAAACGATCAGAGAAGAATGTGCTACCCATAGGTAAGACTGAGACCTGACTACAAAAGTAATTCAGATGTAGGAAGCAACAGCCATCACTAAATCTCCTTTCTCTCTGATGTCACACTAATCCTCCCTGAATAAACTGAATGGAAAACATTTTAACAAAAGGAAAATCAATGCATAGAACACATTCACTACAATCTCTAAAAGTGTAAAATTCTTTACATAACATGGAATGTCCAACCTGAGAGAACTGAGTAGGCTAAATACGGCACATTCCATGAGGCAATACATGCGTATTAACAGAGATATTTTCAAAAATTTGCATCATACCCCAAGAAACTTCTTATTTATACAGTTACTAAAAACTATTACTGCCATATATTCCTATTGGTATTAAAAGTATTCCAGAATGTTTTAAAAGTTTATTTTTTTCTTGATGTCTGATGTGCTGCAGAATATTTAAGCTTCCATTTGGGGAGAATTAGGGTGATTATACAATTATTTTAAGACTAACATGATTCTAAAGTTATTTTACTTCCTTAAGATCATCTCACCTATTCGTTTGTCTGACACAGTCATGCACCGGCCTTGAGGCAGCGGTTGTTTCACCAAGAAAGACAGGAAGCTGTAAGATCTGACATGTCAAAGGCTCAGCTGGAGTAACTGTTGACGTATAAATGCTGTCTTTGGGTAATGCCTTTCTCTTGAGCCTTTCAAAGGGATTCCACATACCCTGTTGGCAAGAACATTCTGTGAACTTTCTTAGCTAGAGCTAATTGGATCTCAAGGGTATTTCATTACTATTAGTGTATCTTGCCCAAGATCCAATTATCTCACCTTTCTGAACTGTGCATTGGAAGAAAACTTTCGCAGCCATTCCTCCTTATTTACTAAGATGTTTCTAAGTCCATATGATGACACACACTGATTCCGAGAAACAAACCATGACAGTTAACACAGTTCATCGCTAACGATTTTGTATATGGAATAACAAATGGACCTAGTATGGAGTCTGGATATTAGTCATTTTATAATTAAATACCTGATACTATCTGACATTTAAACTTTTCATTATGATATTTCCTTATTTTGAAGTTTATTCTTCATAACTATCATAATCTTCAAATAGTGTTTCCAGATTACTTGAAGTGAGGGTTGTGAGTTCATTATAATACCAGTACCTCACACCAGGATGCATTTAGTACTTAAAATAAGGAAGATTCAGTGCTTCTTTAAAGTGGTTGTTTATTATGCCAACATTGGAGTTAGAGTAATATGAGCATGCTGAAAGCAATTATATTCCTGATTGAGACCCAAAGCTATATAGTGTATTTATTCCAGTCATGTAAATTTACCATAACAATATCACTGTGAAAAGAGAGATGGGCATCATTATTACCATAACAAACTGAATCAACAAAGCACAATATTTTGTGTTAATACAAGAGAGGAACCCAAGCCCAAATCTTATATTATTATTATTCTCATGTCAGTTTATTTTATTTTATTTTTTATTTTACGATGCAATTTCATAGGCTTTGGGATTTCCCTTACTTTCTCCCCAAATTCCCTCCTAACCCCGACTGGTTTCCCCAACATTATTACAATACTCTAGTCTGTCATAAGCAGTCATTAAGTCATCATCCTGATAGTTAAGT
Organism: Ochotona princeps; assembly: GCF_030435755.1. Lineage (NCBI taxonomy): Eukaryota > Metazoa > Chordata > Mammalia > Lagomorpha > Ochotonidae > Ochotona > Ochotona princeps. Next base: position 13,562,220 of record NC_080835.1, on the reverse strand, counting down.
GTATTCTGACATTGCAGATACAGTCAATGATATCCCAGCATTCTGTCTTAAAGCTATATTTACCAGTTTCATTGGGAATCCTTCTTTGATGTGGAAGTAGAGATGCATGCTGCATTGCATCTTCATAATCTGGATATGACAGTCTCCGTTACAGAGTTACTATACATGTCCCTAAAGGAAAAGGCATAGAACAAAATCAACAACAGGAATAGAGTTAAAAATTTTGCAGTATCATGGATTTAACTAGCATGCTACTGAATGACCAATGTATCAGTGAAAAAACGAATAAAAAATCTTCTTGAAAAATATGTTACTATATCACCTAAGTGTTGGTGAAAATAATAAGAAACTATTTTGAAGAAATGAAAATAAAAACAAGACTATCAAAATCTGTGTGTTGCAGCAAAAACGGCACTGAAAGGCCTATTTTGCATGAAGATTGCTTGGATCACAGAGAACATATGATATTGGTCTTTTGGGGGATTAACTTTCACTGAGCATAATAGTCTCTATTTGAGACCATTTGCTGCAAATGGTTAAATTCCGTTATTTTTAATGTCTGAGTAGTATTCCATGGGGCAGATGCTTCGCTAACCTTACATTCTTAGAGCAGTGTTTAATACTCTGTGTCACAACACTGTCTGCTCACACCAATCATGAGACATTCTGTGACTCTCTACTAAAAGCACTCAAAGAAGCCTGCATCAATGTCTGAAATTATTTTCAACTGACTGAAAAAAGTCAGAAAAATCTCTACATAGAACCATATGCACTAGTTCGCATGTGTTTTTAGATTAGAAATAGGTCCTAACTCTGAACTGACTTCAGAGGATATGATCACTCTAGCATGTGGAACAACAGTCTAAGAAAGCCGAGGTCATGGCACAGAGGTATGTTTTACGGCTCACATGAACATTGTGCTATCATGGTATCTGTGCTGGTAGGAGTGAAGGTTTAAATAAAACACTGAAACTGACCAAGAGCCAGATATGGGCATCGACTGTACTGAAGCACCATCTTTGGAAATGTCTTTAAATTGTCTTTCAACTCTGACCATCTGATACCAGAGTAGGAAATGAGAATGCCAAGCATGCTAATTAAAGTCCCTTCAGCGTGACCTGCTAACTAATCTTCAGCCACCACTTAAACAGCCAGAATGATAAAGAATGTTCTTTGGGAGTTCTCCACTTTCCTAGTTGAGCTGCCCAGATCCTAGAGTAACATAAAATGGACAAAGGACATGATTAGAGTTAGGTCGATGTCAGTGAGGGTTGTCCATGAATTCCTGGAGACAGAATAATGTCTGTCTCACAAAAAAAGAGCCAAACATTGAGTGGGAAAAGGCACAGAAACAACAGAACAACAAGCTTAGACTTCTAAATATTGGATCGTGTGTGTGTGTGTGTGTGTGTGTGTAGAGACTATGGGAAGGGTCATCCCTGTAAATCACAATCTACATTGTGCTACACTCTCGTTGGTCACACAGCTTTCTGAGCATCAGCTGCTCACAGGCACAGGCACATCACGCCATTCTACAATTAGAACGGAAGAGTACACAGTTGGTTATTTTGAGAGATCACTCTTGGATTGCTGCCTGCTTGGCCCATGTGGGATGTCATAGGACAAGGCACACCGTGTTCCCCAGGGAACCCCTGAAAATGGTGTTGGCTACCTGAGACCTCAACCTGGTTTGTTCCCTGGTCATACAGGTGAGACTGGTGCTTCTCTTCTCTGTCGTTGGATGACCTGTGCTGGGATTTCCTTGATAAGCAACTCTGAGAAGTCAAATGTGACGCATGGTTAACCTGCCACCTGGGGCATTCCTGCCAGTCATGTATGTTGTCCATGACCTACCACGTGATTCCAAGGTCCAGAGATACAGACATGCCTTCTAGCCAACCACAGAGCCACTGTTGGGTGGGAGGACTGTCAGGAGACGTCCTCTGCCTCCCCTTTCTCAGCATATGCTTGCTGTACAATAAAGGGCATGCTGCATCAGACTGTCTCTGGTGGTTCTTTCTGCTGGTGAACATAGCGCCCTAACCCCATCAGAGGTTTCAGGGCCCTTCTGGCAGGGAACTCCCCAGAGGTTAACAAACAAAAGGGAGTTTGAAATAAACGCTGCCTTAGTGTTTATACCTGTAGAAATATTAACAAGAACAGTGGATTTAGGTACAGATGAAGGCAACTTGGACTCTGACACTGGGGACAGTTATGTACCTTGCTTAAGCTTCATCCTCCTTCATCCACATAACGGGAATAATCATAACAGCTTCTTGCAGAAGTGCTGTGACAATCATGTGAGAGGTGCAGGGGAGGTCTGCAGTATTCCCCCTCTCACCCAAAAGCATTAATAAAGCAGTCCAGAAATAAGCAATTAATAAATTTTGAATTACATGCTTTTCTGAGGAATGTGCTAAGATCTCATGCTGTCCCACTCCATCCTGCCTGCGACATGAGGCATCCTTTTGTTGCTGGTGTCCACAGAGCACACACAGTCTGCCCTTTGCTCAGGAGTTGTGTATGGTATCCAATCAACTCACACAGTGTCTCCATTCTCACATTCATGTAACTCTTTAATCAAGACGCCAAAGCAGAAACTGTTTTCACTGTACACTGTTGTTATAGCTCTTTTATTGTTCATTGTTGTGCATCTACTATTTTAACTTATAAGTTTAATTTTATCCTACATATGAATTTATTAAGAAACAGTATGAGCAAATTTTAAATATGATGATAGGAATACCTCTTCCTTTAGATCATTTGTAATTGGAATTTGCATTCCTGTTTAATATCATCTTAATGGCATTTTTTACCTCTGCATTTCTTACTGTGTAGATGACAGGATTTAACATGGGAGTGATGAGTGTGTAAAATACTGCGATGGCTTTATCCATAGGAAAGGTGGCTACTGGTCGCAGATACATAAAAATGCAGGGCACAAAGAACAGGACGACGACTGTGATGTGGGAGCTGCAGGTGGAGAGGGCCTTCTTCCTGCCGGCCCTGCTGTGAGTCCTTAAGGAGCTCAGGATAACCACGTAGGATATCAGCAACATGGCAAAGGTGATCACGGGGATCACCCCACCGTTGGCAGCAACCAAGAGACCAAGGAGGAACGTGTCAGTGCAGGCAAGTTGTATCAAGGGGAAAATGTCACACATGAAGTGATCCATGATGTTGGGGCCACAGAATGGAAGCCAGAAGGTAACCAGAATTTGCCCAAAAGAATGGAGAAACCCCACTGCCCAGCAAAGAGCCACCAGGAGGCAGCACACACGCCGGTTCATCACAGTCACATAGTGCAGGGGTCTACAGATGGCCACATAGCGGTCATAGGCCATGACTACGAGGAGGACAATTTCTGAAGCACCTAAGAAATGTTCAAGAAAGAGCTGTACCATGCAGCCATTGAATGAGATTGTTTTTGTTTCTGAGAGAAGATGAGCCAACATTTTAGGGACTATGGTAGAAGAATAGCATGCATCTATCAAAGATAAGAAAGCCAGGAAGAAATACATTGGCGAGTCCAAAGTCTGGCTGCAGATTATGGTGACAACAATGAGCAGGTTTCCTGAGACAGTAACAAAATAGGTAATCAGTAACAGCACAAATAGAATTGTTTGCATCTGAGGATTCTGTGTCAGTCCCAGTAGGATGAATTCAGTCACATTCATCCTGTTCCCATTTATTATGATGTTGATGAGGGAAGTCCAAGGAAGAAGTGGTGAGTTAACCTGTAAAACACAGTGATGTAATAGCAAGGTGAGGAGCACTATGTATTAGGTAAATCAATAACATTTAAATAATTAAAACAATTTCCTCTTCATGATATACCAGAATAAATGAAACCTTTTTGTTTTTTTTAAGATTTATTTAATCTTTGTTTGATAGGGAGGGTTTCAGAGAGAAGTAGCAGCAGAGGAGAGTCGTCCACTTCTTGTTTCATTCTGCAAGTGACCACCACAGCTCATGCACTTGAACCATCATCTGTTCCTTTCCCAAGCATATTGACAAGCAGCTAGGTCAGACGTGGAGCTGCTTAGCCCCCAGTTGTCACTACAATAAGAGATGCTGCTGTTAAGCATAATTGATGATTAACTCCCTGCCCCAAGGAGCTCCTAAGGTGGGTTCTGATAACAATGTCAAAATGCCCTATAAAATAGCTGTGACAACTAGCAGTAGGTCCTTGCTGTAGACCATTATTCATAGGGTTCTCATCGTGGCATAAATTCTATTCCTTTGCAATTACTAATAAACCGATTCCTCTTTCTTAAATATAAAACTTTACAGCCATTAATTCTAGTTGTTTTCAGTAATAACACACAGATAAAGTCTTACTCACCTTGTCTTCTATGAAAAGCAAGGCTGTATCTCAGCTTATTCGTCTCTTTACCCACACCAAGTAATTCAATATTTGACTCATAAAAGTAAGTGTGAAATCCGTTGGCTTATTTTCTCTTGTTTCCAATTGACTCCACATAAATGTGCACAATCTTACATATTAAAAACCAGAATGAACCTTTGGGAAGTAAACTATATCTATTCGTTCACCCCTTCAGATCCACCTTCATTATTCTCCACCCTGGGTGGTGTCCTCCATGGTCTGACCAACAAGTAGCTCTGGGATTTTGCCACACCTTATTAGATTCCCAACAACTTAGCCATTCCTTGATTGGTGATGTTACGTTATTTGCATCTTTCAAGGTGACTTTGCAGGTTTATTTTGGATACAAGAATTACTGAAAGAGAAAAGGTTAAAGATTCATAAAATATGTACCTGTTAAAAAAAATACCCACTTTTTCTTACTATGTGTGTTATTTCATTATCAATCTTTTACCTATATAGTTTTTTTTAAACCAACCAACGTGAACAATTTTCTTCCTTTATCAAGTTGACTAAAAATCTACTTAATGTAACACACACACACACACACAAAATCTGCATCAGAATATTGGTTAATTTTGACACTATAAATTTCAGAACATGTTTGTCTCACGTGATAATTTTGCCATAAACATATGTACTTAGAATTGTTTCCTATATTACTCAGTGTATTAATACATTTGAAGAACTTGTTAATGCTGAAGAAATTCATTAACTTCTATGGGTTGCAATTCAGTTATATTTTTAAGCCTAATTATTTATCACTGCTCATGAAACTCTCTGCCATAAACACCATTCTCTATCTGTTCACTCTTTCTCTTCTAATGATCTAGTTTTTAAAATTATAAGTGCAACATAGACACTTGATGTAGGAAATAATTTTGAGGGACTGAGGCTCCAATTATTTCCTGCGATTCTCAAAGCATATCACAGCTTAACAAGGCATATATGAATATAAATGCCTTTATATATAATATCAGAACCCACATCATCAACTGAGAATCATGACATTATTAATCTGACATAATCATATTTGTGGGAAAGCCAAGACAATCTTACTGAGCACTGAATCCTCTAGTTCACAAAAAGCTACAATTTGCTAAAATGAAAGTTTCACCTCATATTTATTTAGCATAAAATTTATGTATAATCATTTTAATGTTTATGTAAGGTATTTCTTCTTGTCTTCAGATATTAATTGGACAATTCACCCAAGCTTACCAGCCTAATGTAGATACATCACTATATATTATTAATTTTGTTAAACATAACGTTGGTCTAGTTGCAGGAGCTTAGTGGCTAACGTCTTCACCTTGCAAGGGCCAGGATCCCATATGGGCACCATTCTTTCCATCCAGTCCCTGCTTGTGGTCTGGGAAAATCAGTTGAGGACAGCCCAAAGCCTTAGAACCCTGCATCCTTACGCGAAACCCAGAAGAAGCTCCTGGCTCCTGGTTTCGCATCTGTTCAGTTCCAGAATTTGTGGCCAGTTGGGAAGTGAATCATAGGATAGAAGATCTTTCCCTCTGTCTTCCCCCCTCTTTGTATGTCTCACTTTCCAATATAAAAATAACTAAATCTTGACATACATACATATATATATATATGCTATTATGTAAAATTTACACATAAAATGCAAACAGAAAAGCAGCATGGTTTGTGTTGATGCTTACCGTTGTGCTGAAACCCTCTCAGACAAGTCAGTAAGTCAAGTACATACTTGAAGGTATAATGTAGTCTAGCTGGCCTCGATTCTTGATCTTGACTGTGTTCTATCTTATATCACATCCTTGTAAATACTGCCCCAGATAGTTCGCACTATCCATTCTTCACATTATTTTCAATCAGGACTTCAAGATCATTTCACATTATAATTAATTGAGAGAAAAAAAACTAACTCAAAAGGGAAAAAATAACGCTTAGGTGTTTGGCGTATGACAACTTTTCTTATTCCCCTGAGAATTTCCCATTTATACTCTCAGGAGACTCAGCATTTCTAATTTACTTACTTATTTCACTAATTCAGTTTCCATGTTATTATGCCTGCACAACCATGTTTCTAACTTAACCCAAATTCACTACTAAAATGAAATATAAATTGACCATGCATTATACTAAACATCTTTCAAACTGACTACAAAAATAAATCTAAAGAATGAGTACCTTTTCCATAAATAGAAAATCTAAGTCTTAGAATGGCTTGTTTCACTCAACCAGGATCCATAACTAGTGAGTTAGCAGGGAGAGTTGCTTGAGACCAGCTCCAGCTGACTTGAGAGCCTGCAAAGGATGTGTGTGTTGGCGAGAAGACAAGAAGAGGAGGTATGGACCACTATGGCAAGATGCTCACAATGGACAACTCAAGAAAGCTGCCTTCTTTATGTATACACAAATCATCACAAGATTTGTATAACACCCAATTGCTTCACTTTTACTTCATTATTAAAGAATGATTACAAAAACAGTCCTAAATAAACATTATTATTATTTTACATCAAAGAAAATATTTTCAGCAAACCATTATTCATTCAGACCTGCAGTCACCAAGCTGAAGCCAGGAACTCACGGTTGGCAGCACATGTGGTTACATAGTGACAGGTGGTTTACTTACATCCAAAATCAATTTTCACCAAACCTAAACTAATATTACCTAAAATATCAAGAATACAAGATTAAAAGGAAATCCTATGAATGAGAAAAATTTATAAAGGCATATATATAGATTCTTTACTAAATCTTATAATCAATCATGCATTGATTACCATCACCTTTACCTAGTACTGATTGAGTTGTTTTTTGTTCTTTTGTTAAAGGGCAGTGAAAAGATCAGGGCAACTCAGCCTTTCTATGTACAGAGGGCCTTTACAAAAACCTTATTTTTATCTTTATAAGCTGTTATCTTTCCCTAAATATAAGTGCCAATATACGGTAGAAGTTTTAAGCCATTTTTCTTTGAGGGTTCACATTTGTCTCCCCTAGGTGGCACTTCAGCATGGTTCTCATTTGTATTATCCAGGGCACTTTTATGTCTTTTTACTGTTTCAATTTGCTCTTTTGAAAAATGTCTGTTATTTACTTTTCCCATTTATTCACATGATTGTTTGTTTAGCTGCTATTGAATTTCTGAGCTCTTTGCAAATCCTGGATATTAGTCCCCTACTGGTTGTGTAGTGTGCAAACATACTCTCCCATTCTGTTGGTTGCTTCTTCATTTTGTTGATCATCTCCTTTGCAGTACAGAAGCTTCTCCCCTTGACGTAGTCCCATTTGTCTATTTGGGCTTTGACTGCCTGTGCTTTTGGTACCTTTTCTAAGAAGTCTTCCACATTCCTATATCTTGGACAGTGCTACCTATGTTTTCTTTTGATAGTTTGATGCTTTCTGGGTGCAGACCTATAGGTTCTTGATCCATTTACAGCTGATTTTTCTATAAGGTGACAGGTGAGGTTCTAGCGTCTTACTTCTGCAAGCTGCTATCCCAGTGTCTAACAGCTTTTGTTGAAGAGACCTAGACTATTTTCAATTCTCTTCTCTAAGAATAATTGGCTGTATTTGTGTAGGATTCCTTTTGGAATTTCTAATCTGTTCCATTGATATTCTCTGTTTCTATACCAGTACAAGGCTGTTTTGATGAGCACTGCTCTGCAGTAGTGGAATTTGGGTTCCTCCAGCTTGATTTTCTTTCTTCAGGATAGCTTTGGCTATTCGTGGTCTCTTGTATTTCCAGATGAACTTTTGTATCTTCTGTTTTATCTTTGAGAAGAATGTTGTTGGGATTTTGATTGGGATTGCTTTGAATCTGTATATTATTTTTGGTAACATGAACATTTTGATGATATTGATCCTGCCAGGAACATGGTAGATTTCTACAACTTTTAATGACCTCTTTTCTTTTTTATGTTTTGTGATTTTCATTATAGACAGTTTCCACATCTTTGGCTAGGCTAATTCCAACATACTTGAGATTCCTCTTAGCTCTTTGAAGGGAGCTGAACTTATAATTTCTTTCTCAGCCATGGAGTTGTTTGTGCATATTAGTGCCATCAATTTATGTTCATTGCAACCTTGTTGAAGTCTCTAACAAGTTCCAGTAGTCTCTTGATGGACTGTTTTGTTGTCTTCTGTCAAGAATCATGTCCTTGCAGACAGGAATACTTTTAATTCTTCAGTTCCAATCAGAATTCCCTTAATTTCTTATTCTTGCCTAATAGTTCTGGCAAGCACTTCCAATGCCATAGTAAGTAGCACTGGTCCAAGTGGACATCCTTGTCTAGTTCCAGATCTTAGTGGAAAAGCTTCCAGTCTTTCCCAATTTAGAATGACACTGGCTATGGGTTTTACTTTACATATATATAGCTTTGATTGTGTTATGCGATGTTCCTTTGGAAAGACAGGCTAGGGCAAATATTGCTGTGAAATGATTCAGACCACGATGACTGTAGAGACCGGTGCCCCATGAGTCCCTCTATGCTTCTGGTGGAAGACTTGTGCTCCTCTTGTGTGTTTGCGGAGGCTCTCCACACACATCACTGTGCGATGACCTTGTTCACCGATTCAAGTCTCTTTTTGATTCCTGCGGACCTTTTCACGTGCTTATGAGCCTGAGATAATAGATAATCCCTTTTAAATTCTAAAAATAATTTGGCATCTCTGTTTTCTTTTAAATAAACATTTATTTATTTTTACTTGAAAGCCACATTTACGATGTGTGCAGGATCATGGCCCTTCAGTGTACACAGGAGTATGGACTTTCTGTGTGCCCAGAATCCTGGCCTTCCAGTGTACACTGGAGTGTGGGCTTTCAGTGTGCATAGGTGGAGGGTGGATGTCCTCCTTAGAGAGAGTATCCCAGCCAGGTAGGGACTTCCCTTTCTTAATCTTTATAAGCTTAAATTCCTCCGTAAAAACCTTCTTCAAATAATTCTATTGGAATTAAGGTTTGAACATATGAGCTGAGGAGAGTGCAATTCAGTTCATAACAGGTAACAGCATTGTCTGAACATAGAAGAACATCTTGGATCCAATGAAAAATTGTTAACACCAAAAGCCTTTTGGAGTTTGATTCTTATTCAAGTCTGTCAGTATCATTGTGACATGGTTATCTTATCTTCCATGCTTGAACTCTTAATTTTGTATGCCCTAAATGCTATCATCTCTAATAAAACCATGCAGGCATTTCAGTGGAAAACATCACACTTTTGTTTCTAGCTTATGAAAAAATAGCACTGACATAGTTTTCAATTGTACTGATATTCTGTTCACCAATGTATGCCTTAATTGTTGATGAAGGGAGCATACCTCCCTTGGATATTCAGAGCTATAATAATATGGAAATAAATGAGCAGGTTGCACATGAGAGCTTCTATATCCAAATTTCTGGTTTTTGCTTGTTTGTTTTATTATTTTTGTTTTTATTTGTTTTCTTTTACAATTTCTGAAAATTCCATTTCATTTAATATGGAGTATTATTTGTTTAAGGCTTCTGCCCAATCAACTAAATAAACAAAATGAGGTGTTGGCATGCTGGCTTAGGGATTGAGTCCTCTGCCTCTGGTACCAGCATACCTTATGAGTCCTGGTTCTACTCCTAGCTTCTCCACTTCCAATCCAGTCCCTTCTAATGGCCTGGGAAAGCAGTACAGAATTGCACGAGTCCTTGGGCTCCTGCACCCATGAAGGAGCCTTGAAGAAGCTCCTGGCTCCCAGCTTCAGATTGACTGAGTTCTGAGTGTGCCATCATACGGAGTAGAGCAATGGATGGAAGACCTCTGTCTCTTCTATCTCTATTAATTCTGCTTATAAAATCAAATAAAATAAATCTTCAAAAATTCCTTAGAAATTAATTTTCTATTTGTTAATCAATATTATATTTATAACGCAAATTACAGTACTACTCTTGGTTTACTATTACCCAATGTAGAGTGAGTAGGGACGGACAGGCCAAGGCCTTAGGCTCCTGTACTCAGGTGGAAGAACCAAAAGAAGCTCCTGGTTCTCACTTTAGATGATTCATCTCTGGCTATGACAGATTTTAGGGAGTGAGCCAAGAAATGCAATATTTCTCTCTATGTGTCTATTTTTCTCTCTGTAATTCTTTCAAATTAAAAAAAATAACAGGTCAGCATAGCGGCATAACAGGCTACGTCTTTGCCTACAGCAACAGCAGAATCTCATTTGTGCATTATTCAAGTCTCAGCTCCTCCACTTCCAATGTAGGCCATTGTTTATGGCCTGGGAAAGCAGTGAAACAGGCCCCAAACCAACATCCATATGGAATCCTGGCGCTTGGAGGTAGAGCAATATTCAATTGAGCCATTGACACCCATATTTTTTTCAGACCACTAATTGTTAGGATGACTTGTTTCAAATACCAAATGAACTTTGAGTGATTTAGACTATAAGGCTAATTAAACAAAATAGAAAAATTGAAAGTAGCATAATAGATGAACAGACTTTTCTTTAAAGCATGAATGTGATTTCTCGCAGCGAGGGGTTCAGTGGCTCTGTAATAAATGCACTAGGGGAGTATTGTTACTTTTATATAAGAAAGCAACAATGTACTTCCATCTCACATTATTCCTGAAAAGTCTAAGCCCAAATGAACTGAGAAGTTAATCATGGAGTCTGGCATTTTTGCAGATTAAGCTGTACCTCTGGTGTAGACATCCCACAGGAGCCCTCTTGGGAGTCTGGGTTTCTCTGCTTCCTATCTGGTTTCCCTGCTAATGTGCCAGGGAATGCAGTGGAAGATAGATCCGTGCCACTCGTGTGGGCATCCTGGAGACCCAGGATCCTGACTTTATCCTGGGTTTATTCTGTCTGTTTCAGTCACTTGGGATATTTTGGGAATGAAGCAGCTGATGGCAGCTCACTTTGTGTCCCACTGTGTACTTGTCTGTCTGTCTCTCTCTCTGTCTCAATCTCACTGCCTTCCCAATGAATATTTTAAAAAGTTAATGTAGAAAATAAAGTTACACACTAAACAGAAAGCCAACTTGACATGATTGAGTACACATGGAGGACTTTCCTTAGAGCCCAGCTCCCCCATCTGTGCAGCTTAGCTGGGGCAGGGAATTCCTATTCTTGCTGAGTTCCTTCCTGTCTCCTTCATTTCCAAGGAGGAATGAAATTTCCTCTGGATCTTGGTGTTAAACCTCTTTCTCATTCAAAGACATAAAGCAGTGCTTGTTTCATTCTTCAAAGAATGGCTGAAATCATAACTGGCTTCTTTCTATTCAATACACTTTGAATAACTAAACAAATTGATCATGCCAAAAACCATAAGTAAAATCCACTATTATAAATTCCCAGGGATCTTTTTCAACATAGGCTTGTGTGAAGCTCTCCTGTAATATAGTGGGTTATATGCATATTCCAAATATTGCAACAGGAAAGCTTACCCAGAAGTGTAGAATACAAACAATTTTTTTTTACCAAAAATGCTCAAATTATGCAGAATCATCTATATATTAATTGATAATCAAACACAAACATATAGCATTAAAAAAGATCCATTTTTAATAAAATAATCCACAGTTATGAATATATCTTAAGAATTTTAAATCATTTTATATGACTAAAACAGGACAAACTAGGAGAACATGATTCAAAACAGGCAGTGATTTTACATTCTTCCCAACCAACCGCACACAAAGACAGTTGGAGCCACTATTGTAGCACAACAGGCTAAGCCAACACCTGCAACACTGGCATCACATATTCAAGCATGGCTGGAGTCCTCACTGCTCCACTCTCCTCCACTACAGTTCCAAAATGATGAACCTGAAAAACCATTGGAAGATGGCCACACGTATGTTGGTCCCTGCAATTCAAATAGGAGACCAACATGGAGTTCTAGCGGTTGGCTGTTATGGGCATTTGGAAAATGAATCTGTGGATAAAAAAATACATTCTCTCTGTATATCAGATAAATAAAATAAAGTTTTTGGGAAAAAGTGAACAATTTACTGTGGATATGAATATAATAATTCATTCTTAAATTTGTATTAGTTTAAAAATATCACATTGTAGAACACATATATATAGAAGAATTCGTCAAACAAGATAAATTAGAACTTTTTAAAGAAAGAAATTTAAAAAGAATTAAAAAATGCTTTATCACCAATTAATTTCATATATTAAAATATAATATATAAAGTATTAATCACTCTCAGTTCTCAAAGCTCCTAAAAGATATAACCTGTTCCATTTAGGTAAATATGATTCTATGCAGCTGTTTCAGGATATTAGGATACATAACCAAAGCAAACAACAATAAAGCCATAATTGCTGAGAGTGAGGCTTTCTTATTTCTACCAAAGACTGCATGTCATGTTCTGTTAGTGAAATACAGAGCCCTTCCAAAGGTAGCTACTTTTGTGCTCCAAAGTTTCCTCATGGCATTTTTCATTTCTGCATTCCTCAGAGTATAGATGAGAGGGTTCAACATGGGAGTTATGAGCGTTAAAACCACAGTTATGCATTTGTCGATGGAGAAGTTGGACATGGGCCTGGCATACAGGAAGATACAGGGGACAAAGAACAGAACAACTACCGTGATGTGGGATGTGCAGGTGTAAAGAGCTTTGCGCCTGCCTTCCAATCCGTGACTCTTAAGAGAGTGCAGTATGACCCCATAGGAAACCAGGAGAATGAAGAAGGTGACAGTGCAAATCGCCCCTCCATTAGCAATCATGGAGAGTCCAATGAGATAGGTGTCAGCACAGGCAAGTTTCAGCAAAGGATACATATCACAGACGAAGTTGTCAATGACATCGGGGCCACAGAAAGGAAGCTGATAAATGAAGAGAAGTTGAACCAATGAGTGGAGAAAGCCTCCAATCCAGGCCACCAAGAGCAAGAGAACACACACACGTCGGTTCATGATGGTCAAATAGTGAAGAGGTTTGCAGATGGCCACGTATCTGTCATAGGCCATGGCCACCAAAAGAATGACTTCAGCACCCGCAAAAAAATGACCGAGAAATACTTGTGTCAGACATGCCTGAAAGGAGATAGTTCTTTTCTCATAGAGCATGTCCACAATCATTTTGGGAGCAATGGTAGTAGAGTAGACAGCATCAAAAAAGGATAAAAAGGCCAGAAAAAAGTACATGGGGGATCCCAGCAACTGGCTGGCCATGATTGTCACCAGAATGAGCAGATTGCCCATTATTGTCACAAGGTAGATGAGTAGGAACACAACAAACAGAACTTTCTGACCCTCTGGGCTCTGAGTGAGCCCCAGGAGGATAAACTCAGTCACATTGTTCCTGTTTCCCATGGATTCTTCAGCAGCGGATGGAGTCAGGGACCAAAGGCTGACAACAGAGTGAACAGCAGTGAGTGGCAGAAGAGCACAAACCCCATGTCACAACTGCGAGGTTCTACTCAGCAATGCTTCCAGTGCTGAACTCACAGAGTCCCACGCTGGAAAATCACTGGAGCCCCTTCCTTAGAACCATACTCATTTTCACAAATGCTTGTTCCCACAAACATGATGAGGCTCCACTCTTGTGGCTGGGAGGTAGCAGAGGCTGGCTAGGTCTGTGTAAGGATCTACAGACATTGATAAGGCTGCAGGCTGCAAATGTCAGGATTTCTAGCAATAATGGATCATTGCATTAAATGAAATAAACCAGACACAATATGACAAATATCACACATACTCCTATTCATATTAATGTTTGTAGGGAAAAAGCAGTAGCAGTTTTTAAATTATATTTGTGATTGTTAGAGAAGGGTCAGATACGGAGAATAAATGGGGAGCTTGAATATCAGGTAACAAAACACAGTCAGATAGAAGCAAGATCTGCTATTCCACAACACATTGGCATGACAAGTGTTACATTCCGTGCCAAATAGTAAAAGATAACTTTCTATTTTGAAGGACAGGAACTGCAAGGCAAAACAAAAACAAAAAAAAGGGCCATTCACTGATTGATCACATCACGTGTGTGTGTTTTATTAATATAAATATCATATATGTAGACAGAGAAACTCCACATCACAGTGTAAAAATATACAAGTGTTACATGATGATTGATTGCTTCAAAAATATACATTTTAAATGATGATAATCAATGTAATATTTCTTTAGTTCTTCTCTTAAGAACATATCCATATCAAATTAATGAATTCTGTTTTCCTGTGTTTGCCTCAGTGTCCTGAAAATCTCCTAGTATTCAGCTTTCTATCGTCACACAGCGTTTTGTTCCCTGAAGGTTTGACATTAAATAACTTAATGGCAGCCACTTTATTTATACAATCATAGAAATCATAGAAACTGATCACTGATATATGAAGCAAAACATTGTACAGATATTTAATTTTTGGGGCTGCTTCACTATAAGCTCCTGGAAAGAAATAGTCACAGCAGTTAAGGAAGCAGGCCAGTGAAGAATGGACGTTAAATGCTTATTAAATTTTATTACCCTCATTGAATTTCAAGCTCTTCAGAGAGCAGTTGAGCTAAGTTGAAAGCATTAAATTATCCCCAGTTATGACAAACAGTGAAAGGTGAAACACACACACACACACAAAACACAATACACAATGAGTTGTGAACTAAGTTGTTGGAAACACTGTATAGACGTTTGCTCTACATTTCACACTTTTTTTCACATTGAGTACGACTAACCACCGATCAACTGTCCATATCCAACATAAGGACTTGAAAGTCTGCTGGAGCAGAATCATCATGTCGTAGAAACAATTCTAGGCAAACATTCTGGAAACACTACTGAACTTGGGAAAATCATGTCCCACCTTATATTCCTTTTGAGAAATTCTGCTCTTTCCAGATCATGAGTTTCTGAATTATTATCGCTGAAACAAGTTAATCATAAACTCCATGACAATATTTTCTGCTGGTAAACAATTGTTGTATTGATGAAACTGACTTCGCATGTGCTAAAGTTTATTTAATTTGTAAAAAAATCTATATGTAAATCACTTTGCTGCTATTGTTAATCCTGAAATATCTGAGTTCATGCTGAGTACAAGACATTCATTCTCATTTCAGTGAAATAAATCACCTGTTGGACCTTTCTGATGCGACTGAGTGCCAGTTTTTGCCTTATTTTTAACCAGGATTTCTTTACTCAGTTGACCCATCATCATTGTCTCCTAGGATCTGCATTAGCAGACGGCTGGAGTCTGGATCCTGAGCTGGGAATCAAACCCAGACACTCAGATCTGGGATGCAGGCATCCTACCCCCTAGGCCATAGAGCCAGCTTTAGAGCCAGCTTGTGTGAACGCATGCAGCCTCCTACAGGCAAGATACGTGTTCTTAAGCTTATTTCAAGTTTTTATTAACATAATACTTGTTCATTTTACAGTGTATGTTACAATACCCCAAGAAAAACCCACAACATAATCCAATTCAGTGTGGCAGCAGCTCTTCTACCCATCTGTTGTTCTTCGTGTTAGTGACCTGCCAGCTTTTCCTTTCATTTCTTTTTTTTTGGCATTATGATGAACGTCACGAACCCACTGAGCTGTGGTACTAAAACGTATCACTTGCATTTAACACTGTTTACCCAATTTCCTCTATTACTCTTTCACTACCATTTTGAGCCTCTAGTCATCTATGCTATTATACTCAGTCAAACTACTTTGTGTAAACCTCCAAGGCGACAGAAAGCATGCTATCATGTTTTCTTGTGTCTGGATTACTTTTGCTAAAATCATGATATCCAGGTTGCTAGCAATGTCAGCAGTTCTTCCTTTGCATTTCTTTTCCATAAAAAATCTTTGAGAAAATGCAGATTAAAAATAAGCAAAGGCTATGTACAGTGAGTGGAATATACAAAATGAGTGAAGAGTTTGTGACAGGAGGATGAATCACGTAATAGCCAGAAAATGTCAGACAGTGTGAGAGCTTTCCTATTTCTTAGTATATTTATTTATACTTACCCTTGCACCCAGAAGCAATGGCTTAGTTGAATCTGGAAGAGAACTCAGCATTGCCACCACATTGCAAATTTCAGCATCAAAAATGTAAAATCAAATCATAAAACCTGCTTCTGGAAAAAGGTCATTGATCCTAGTTAAGCCTGTCTTGCCCTATTGTAACAGAACAGAGAAGGGTTTTTGCAAATGTTACCTGAAGTCTGTTTCCTCTTTTTCCATTCCAAGCTCATGCAGTCTTACCTTTGCTCCCAGAAGCAGTGGCTTAGTGTAATGAAGAGAATGCAGCATTGCCACCATGCAGGGACAGCAAAGGAAAGATGAGAGCCTAAGCAATCAGCGAGGACAGAACTGTTTGGTCACACAGGGATGTGTCTCTGCCAGGGCAGAGCAGGGATCCTATCACACTTCCACAGACAAAAACTCGGTTTGATTATGGACTTACCCATGGCTGGCTTCAAAAACAGTTAATGTGTCCTTTGAGTTATCAAATTTGAGGGCTGTGAGTGATACCAACAATAAATATTAAAACTTAAGCAGAAATGAATTTAGGCTATCATGGTTCATGAGTAAATTTACTGAATAGAAGCACTGCAGCCATGTGATGCATGGTACTGAATAATTTGTTGGGTGTTTTTCAAGAGAATTCGTGACTGCTTTAATATGCTTCATATTTAACCAAGTAATGGCTTTTGTTTTACATCGTGACAGTAGCATTAATACCCAACAGAGAATTCTTCTCCCAAATGAGGGAACCTATGAGTGGGCACTGAATCAACCACGAATGATAAAATGCTTCATGGAGTAGTTCAAATTGTCTGCTCCCGAGGCTGCAAATTAAATACACAGAGGAATCCTCCCTCCAGAGAATCTAGACTTTCTACATTATCCTTCTAGTACCTTTTACATTGCCAGAGCTTTGTCCTAGACAATGCCTTCAGGAGGAGCAAATGAAAAATAACAATCTAACAGCAGTGGTAGTTAAATGTTAAGAGTAAAGACATAGGTTCTAAGAGCAGAACTGCTCGTTTTGAAGGAATAAGTATGTATGTGAAAGAGCTCAGGCCACGCGCACTGTAGCACATTTAGTGAGAATGATGCAAAGTCAGTACTAATCAACTTAGTGGATGTTTCATTAGAAGCCATTTGGATAATATCCATAAATCATATTTCAGATATTTAATTTAGAAATATATCGGAAGAATTACAGAAGACAGCAACTGGGACACATAATTAAATTCTAATTAAATTCATAAATGCTTACCACTTGTAATTCAGATGGTTTTTATATAGCAAGGGTTAGTCTTTAATGTTAACTCTCTCTAAATGTCCTCTAAAGAGCTACATCATGCAACATTACAACAGCCTTTAAAACATTATGCATAGTTAACACATCCAGCAATACAAATGTACTAAGGAAATTGTGACCTTCAGATTACCTCTAAACAGATGAATAAACATCAAACCCCAACAACGGAGTCCAACATTGTGGCTCAGTAGGCTATGCTCCACATGCAGGTGTCAGTATGGCAGCCCACATGAGTGCTGATTCTCCTCCCTGTTGCTGCACTTCCCATGCAGCTCCCTGCTTGTGGCCTCTCAAAGCAGTGGAGGCTGGCCCTAGTACTTGGGACCCTTGCACCCAAGTGGGAGACTTGGATAAAGGCTCTGGCTTCAGATCAGCTCAGTGAACACTTAGATGGAAGACCCCATATCTCTCTAGATTTGCATTTCAAATAAAAATAAGTTAGTATTTCAAAAAAATGCCAACAGAGATATCACTACAGGATACAGTTCAAGTTGGAAAGGAGAGTGAAGCAATCCTGCAGAGACTTGAGAAGACAGGAGAAAGAAGCGGAGGTGGTCCATAGTCAGAATTGACCACGAAGAAATAACGTTAAAAGCATGAAAAATATCTGAAAAAATGAAAGCACTGAGCCAGGGAGAGAATGAAAACAGACAGCATTCTCAAAAACAGACCACATTTAGCAGTCGAAGAGGTAGAAATAAAGATGTTCTTAGCAGACTTGATGGGAAAGGTAAAGAAGTGAGAAGAATAGGTTAAAGATCATGGGGAAAAAAAGAATGACCAAGTCTAAAGATATTGTCATTTTTGTTTCTTCTCTTAAAAAGCCTTTATTGGGAGTGCATATTTAACCAAGGAGTTAATTCCCCCTCCTATGTCAAAATAATGGGATTTGGTTGCTAGTTTCAACTCCTAACTTCAAATTCTTGAAAATGAGCACTGGGAAGCAGCAAGACTGGCTCCGATAACTGGGTCCTTTCCATCCACATGGGAAACCAGGATCAGTTTGTTTCTTGTATCAGGCCATCAAGAACATCTGGAAAGTGATACAATAGATGGAAACTCCTCTCTCTCTTCCTTCTCCTCCTCTGCCTCCTCCTTTCCTTCTTCTTCCTCTTCTGAGTCTTCTTCATCTTGTCCTTCTTCTTTGTCTCCACCTCTAGTAAGAAATCAGAAAGATGCAGCACTTCAAGATCCTTTCCAAAAATATCAAGAAGATATGAACATTTTTATAAACAGTGGGTTTAGCTTCAGGAAAAATCATTTGTGACTCAACTCCATAAATCTGACCTGCCTTTCTAATAAAAATAAAATAATTAAAAAAAAATAAAATGGTAGTGTAACAGGGCAGCCATTGTAAAGCCAAAACCATGCACTGCCCAGTGGCTATAGGCCTCAGCAAGGGCCACAAGGTGACCAAGAACATGAGCAAGCCAAGGCACAGCCACCACCATAGGCACCTAACCAACCACACCAAAGTTTCACAAGACATGATCTGGCAGGTGTGTAACTTCACCTGGTATGAGTGCTGTGTCATGGAGCTACTCAGGGTCTCCAAGTTCATCAGGTTCATCAAGAAAAGAATAGGGACACATATCAAGGCCAAGAGGAAGCAAGAGGAGCTGAGCAGCATCTTGGCCACCGGGAGAAAAGGGGCCACCAAGAGGGACTATGCATCCCTCTCTACATAAGAAACCTCCCTGGGGCCACACAAAAAAAGTGTAATAAAAATTCAGTGTGGTCATGCAGCCCAGGTTAAAATGAACTATACAGACATAAGAACCATATTAAATGCATAATCCCGGATTTGATCCTGGGTCCCACTCTCTGAAAATCATAAACAGAACATAATTCCAATAGTTGGTGGTATTTGAATACAGACATAAATTTGGTAATACTGTAGGAATGTTCATTAACTGGTAATTCTCTGTGTTTGTGCAATGGACTGCTTTCATTCCTATAACATACAAAAAATGGAAAAATAAAGACTTAAGTAAGATTCATGAAATACTTTGCACTCAGAGTACCCATTAAAAATTTTTTTACACGATACTAACATAAAATTCAACCTATGAATCAGTGGGACAGAATTGGCTCTAAAAACAAACTCTTGCAATCACGATCAGTTCATTTTTGATAATAGTTTCACGACAAACTGGGACAGAGAGTAGAACAGTCTTCAAGATGATGCGAGAATAATTGGATATTCACAGGTGAGAGAGGAAGTAGATCTTTACCTCACACTATACACAAAAATAACTGTAAGGGACAAAGTCCTACATGGGAAAGCCAATTACCAACTAATTAGATAAAGTAGAATGAATCTTAATAACCTTAGGTTAGGCAGAGGTTTCTCAGACATGGTAAGAAAGGGTCATACTACAAAAACCATTATAAGATAAACAGAACATCAAAATTAAAAACCTGTATTTTTATTATTTTCTTTCAATTTTCCTTTTTTTTTTGGAAGCACAAGTCTATGTTTTGTGAACACAATCATGACATTAACAAATATTAGCTACTCTGAAGAAAAGCATTATTTCTGTAGAACAAAGAGAGCTCCATGTTTTACTGCCAATACACAGCCCAAAGCAGGAAAACAAAACATTTACAATGACGAATACTATTAAGAAAATGAAAATAGGCTATAGAGTACAAGGAGATATTTAGAAGCCACACATACAATAAGGAGGCTACACAACTCAAACACGCAAAGGTAAAACTCAAAAAGTAAACAAATGGCTTTAATAAATATTCCTCTAGAAAACAATATACAAATGACAAAGAAATGCATTAACACAGTACTTCAAATCATTATATATTAGAGAATTTCAGTTGAGGATCGTGTGGACTATCACTTCATATGCACTGGGATTACAAAATAAAAAAAAAAAAGCTCACAGTAGCAAATGTTGCTGTGGATATGGAGGGATCAGAACACTCAATAACTTGCAGCTAAGCGATGGAACATACTTAGGAGAGCCAACTGAGAGTCACACACAGATGCCTAACTCCAGAGAGATGGGTACCAAGTTCAAGAAACGCATTGTACGGTGATTTTCATTAATAACTGAATTATGTATCTGAAAAACTAGTAGAATATATTTTAAATTTAATAAAATATGTGAAAAAGGCCAGGTACAGAAAAAAACAAACAAAAAATGATCACCACATGATGCAACGGCGAAGTCCATGGGGCTGGAAGTTGATCTGAAACTTGTCTCAATCATTGTGTGAACTACAGCAGGCCATATGGCTGAGTCTGAGTGTGGAAAATGAATGTGTTTTCTCTGCTCCTTCCCTCGCTCCCACACTCAGTCTATCAGCATAATAAGGGATCCTTAATATCTTTTTCCTTCACATATACACCTTGAGGTTCTGATTGTTAAATACATCATTCATCCCTTAAACTAGCCAGAGGCATACGGGTGTGATATGCCTCAGTCAATTACATTACAACTGCAAATTCAAACATATTTTTCAGGCCCGCCGCAGTGGCCTAGAGGTTAAAGTCCTTGCCTTGAATGTGCTGGGATCCCATATGGGCATCCATTCTGATCCCGGTGGCCCCGCTTTCCATCCAGCTCCCTGCTTGTAGCCTGGGAAAGCAGTCCAGGACGGCCCAAAGCCTTGGGACCCTGCACCTACGTGGGAGACCTGGAAGAAGTTCCAAGCTTCTGGCTTTAGATGGGCACAGCTCTGGCCATTGTTGTTACTTGGGGAGTGAAACATTGGACAGAAGATCTTCCTCTCTGTCTTTCTCCTCCTCTCTCCATATCTGCCTTTCCAATCAAAATAAATAAAATCTTAAACACACACACATTTTTCTCTGAGCCGCATTGTGCCTTCTGATAATATTAAAGTTGAAAAAGAGCATAATATTCATCATGTATTAATAATACTGAAAGACTTCCCTCCCAATACCTCCTTTCCTAGCAGTTAAATTTTAAAAAATTGAAAAATTCTTCTAACAGCATTTTTGGCTTAAACTCTCTATTTTCTTGTATGCTAATTTTATCTAGATCTTGTGAAAACCATCACCACATCTTTAATTCTTAGCATTTAACATAGTTTGTGAGCTCCTTGTAATTTAAATCAGTATTCAAAATGGTTTGGGATAAGTATTGCTGATTTTAGTGTATTGGTGGTAGAAGATATCTCTGGATATCTGAAAACACACACACACACACATACAAAACCGATTTGAAACTAAAGAGAGAAATGATTCAGAAATACAAGCTGTGTTAAATTCTAAGTCAGATTGAATCAAAACTTTGCTCCAGCTCTTACTGAGACCTTCTCGCACCATTGCCGCCATCTTCGGCTCCACGTGGCTGTTTGCTCTGTGTACTAATTGATGTTGTTCTTTGTTTAATGCCTTCATTCCTCTTCCTTTGCTGACTTTTCCTCAAGAAACACATTGTGTTCTCTAGATTCTTGCTGTTCTCATTCTCTAGCTTTCTATCTGTTCCTTATTATTATTATTCAGATATGCATATAAAAAGCTGTTCCCTTTTACCTGTCCTGAAGGTTGCCTCCATTTGTTAGGTGTTTATCCTGCTCATGTGTCAGTGGTTTTATCGCTCTCCCATTGGCAGTGTCTTGCTTTATTCCAGCTCCCCTTCCATGGAAGGTTGTGCTTTTCATGGCAGTGTAGGGGTGAAGTGTTAGAGAGAAAATGTTATGGAGAGTGAAGATTTGTGTTTTTTCCTCAGTTTTCTCTTTGGTTGCCCTTCACTGTTTCCTAGCTTAACTGTAAGCACAAAATATGGACATGCCAATTTGCCTCCTATCAAAAATCAAATAAGGGAAAGGTGTTAGAGCCAAGATGCTCAAAGGATAAACTTATGGAATTCATGATTCAATACATACACACACACATGCCTATTTTTTTAAGATTTATTTATTTTATTACAAAGTCTGATATACAGAGAGGAAGAGAGACAGAGAGGAAGATCTTCTGTCCGATGATTCACTCCCCAAGTGAGCGCAATGGCCGGTGCTGCGCTGATCCGAAGCTGGGAACCAGGAACCTCTTCCAGGTCTCCCATGCAGGTGCAGGGTCCCAAAGCTTTGGGCCGTTCTTAACTGCTTTTCCAGGCCACGAACAGGGAGCTGGATGGGAAGTGAGGCTGCCGGGATTAGAACCGGCACCGATATGGGATCCCGGCGTGTTCAAGGCGAGGACGTTAGCCGCTAGGCCAGTGTGCTGGGCCCATACACATGCCTATTTTTACAGTGATGAGTCATTAGAAAGAAAACTGTTGAGGCAATCTAGAAAGGCGTTATGAAGGCGATGATAGGTCAGCCGACTGGTCCCTTGAGAATACTAATAGAAAGTTGTTTGGTGTGCTATATGAGTGTTTTCTCTAAAAATTATATTTAACTTAAAATTTTATAGACTTGAAATGATCAGCTTTTATGCAAATAATGTGCTGCTTCTGAGTTTCACGAAACTCAAATTTTTTCCTTAGTCAGTAGCTATTTTGGAGCATCACAAACAAGAAGCTGAACTTGCTTTCTTTGTGATATGGAGCATGATCTCTTCTTTGTAAGAATTTATTTTTTCTTAGTGAAAGAAACATTTTTTCTGCTGAGTAGGATGTATATATATTTAATTTTATAGATAATTACATTCCGTCCGTAAGGCTTCCAGTAGTGTGTCCATCATCCTCATCATTATCAAACCTAGTATTATGAGATTTTTGACATTTTGGGGAATAGAGTGGTGGTGAGTCCATTGTGATTTCAATTTGCAAATCTTAACTTCTACGGAATGTGAGTTTATTTTAATAAGCTTAATGGAAATTTGTTTGTAATATTCTTGGTAATGTATGTGCATGTTTTTACAACAGTTTTTATGCACAATATTTTCACATTATTATTAATTTCTTGAAATCCCTTATGAATTCTCTATGTTAACTATGGCTCATGTGTATTGCAAAGCCTTATCTATTTGTGTTTTGTTTTTCTCTATATTAACTTTTCATGAGATTGATAAGAACTTTATTATCTTGATACTAATGTGTCTTAAAACTTTTTTTAAGTGACATAAATTTGTATGTATTTATGATGCTTCGTTGCAATAGATATATGTGATGTACTGGGAAAAGTGAATTAATTTACAGGTGTTATTATTTCACATAATGATACTTTCTAGTGATAACACTTATAAATACTAAATTTTACTACCACTAGCTGACCAACATATCCTTTGACCAGCATATCACCAGACCTTCCTTCAAGCCCTTTGTGACTACTATTTTATTTTCTACTTTTCATTTTATTTTTTAGATTCCACATATACATGAAATCATGTAGAGAAGGCGCAGAAGGAGAAGAAGGTAAAAGAGGTGAAGGAAAAGAAGAAAATGAAGAAAGACAGAGGGAGAGAGAGAGAGAAATATGCTGCAAGTGTTCACTATGCATGATATGTTAAAGACTGTTGCCATGTTGTGTCATACAGCCCTTTGGAGGACACTGAGAGAGAGAACATTAAAGACTGGCCTTTGCTACATAAAACCATCTAAATTACAAGTGATAATCACTAATTATAGGTCCCAGGTACTTGCTTCTCTATTTCTTTTAATATTCTTCTAAATCAAATCCCTGAGTTAGATTTAATTTGTGGATATACTCATCTGACTTGAAATAAAACTTTCAGTAAGTTGATCAGCACTGACTTTGCATCATTCTCACTAAATGTATTTACAGCTCACAGAACCTGAAGCTCTTTCAAACGTATGCTTATTCATTCAAATCATTAAAAAATAGATTTCTGCTGTTACATCTTGTGTTTTTATTCTTAACATTTAACTACCACTGCTGTTAGATTCTTATTTTTCATTTGCTCCTCCTGAAGGCATTGTCCAAGAGAGGGTTCTAGAAACATAGAGGGTACTAGAAGGATAATGTAGAAAGTCTAGATTCTCTGGAGGGAGGATTCCTCTGTGTATTTAATTTGCAGCCTCGGGAGCAGACAATTTGAACTACTCCATGAAGCATTTTATCATTCGTGGTTGATTCAGTGCCCACTCATAGGTTCCCTCATTTGGGAGAAGAATTCTCTGTTGGGTGTTAATGCTACTGTCACGATGTAAAACAAAAGCCATTACTTGGTTAAATATGAAGCATATTAAAGCAGTCACGAATTCTCTTGAAAAACACCCAACAAATTATTCAGTACCATGCATCATGACTAAAAAGGCTTTTATTCAGTAAATTTACTCATGAACCATGATAGCCTAAATTCATTTCTGCTTAAGTTTTAATATTTATTATTGCTCACAGCCCTCAAATTTGGTAACTCAAAGGACACATTAACTGTTTTTGAAGCCAGCCATGGGTAAGTCCATAATCAAACCGAGTTTTTGTCTGTGGAAGTGTGATAGGATCCCTGCTCTGCCCTGGCAGAGACACATCCCTGTGTGACCAAACAGTTCTGTCCTCGCTGATTGCTTAGGCTCTCATCTTTCCTTTGCTGTCCCTGCATGGTAGCAATGCTGCATTCTCTTCATTACACTAAGCCACTGCTTCTGGGAGCAAAGGTAAGACTGCATGAGCTTGGAATGGAAAAAGAGGAAACAGACTTCAGGTAACATTTGCAAAAACCCTTCTCTGTTCTGTTACAACAGGGCAAGACAGGCTTAACTAGGATCAATGACCTTTTTCCAGAAGCAGGTTTTATGATTTGTTTTTACATTTTTGATGCTGAAATTTGCAATATTGAAGTAGTTACATGGAGTTTCTCCATTTACTGGATTATCATTAAATAAACATAGTAGTGACAGGCATGCATTATCTGTGAAAAAGGTCTGGATTTAAAAACAAAATTTCTGACTCTAATTTCCCATCATCTCTCAGTGTTTCCATGCATTTTTACCTTATTCACCAGAAACACTAAATTTTTTAGTTGCTCCCTTATGTGGCTGAATTTGGTATTGTGAATAACTAGTAAAATTACCTGATTTTATGATTTTTTTATTAAATAATATTCTGAGGATGTCTCAAAAATATTTCTTCTCATTAAATATGGAATGAAATTTGAAAGCTCTCACAAATGTCTGACATTTTATAGCTCTCATTCAGCTACCTGGCACAAATGCTTCGCGTGTTTTCAATGGTATTTCATTCAGTTTACGTAGTCTTTGCTTATTTGTAATCTGCATTCTGTCAAGGACTTTTTTATTAAAAAGAAATGTTAATCTCTTGGCTTTCACAAGTCACTATCAAACGTGAAGATACTGAAACAGGGGAAAAACCAGAATAAGTCATTGTTCCGTTTATCTGCTTTATATGTCATGCCAGTGTCACTTTTAGGTTGCAATGTGATTGAACCACAATTGAGGCAGAACTCTCAATGTTTGTATCAAACCGGATATCATTAATTTCTTAAAACTAATCCAGACACAACAAAACATGTATAGTATGTTAACTGCCACCATGGAAGTTTACATAAAGTAGTTGATCTGAGTATAATAGTATAGAGAATACTAGATCAAAATGGTCATGGAAGTGGAATAGAGCAAGTTGGGTAAATAATGTTGTGTATAAGTGAAATATTTAATGTACCACAGCTCCGTGAATAAGTACATATCAAAATTTAAATATGTGAAAGGAGAAGCTGGTAGGTTCCAGTTACAAAGAAAAACAGGTGGGTAGAAGAGCTTTTGTCACGTTTGATTTGAATACGTTGCAGGCTTATGTTGAGATATTGTACCGTACACTGTGAAAATGAACAGGTATTCCATGTTAATCAAAAATGTAAAACAAATTTGAGAAAATGTATCTTGCCTCCAAAGATTCATATGCATATAACAAATGTGATATTTGTCATATTGTGTCTGGTTTATTTCATTTAATACAATGATCCATTGTTGCTAGAAATCCTGACATCTGCAGCCTGCAGCCTTATCAATGTCTGTAGATCCTTACAC
Organism: Ochotona princeps; assembly: GCF_030435755.1. Taxonomy (NCBI): domain Eukaryota; kingdom Metazoa; phylum Chordata; class Mammalia; order Lagomorpha; family Ochotonidae; genus Ochotona; species Ochotona princeps. The sequence goes on along the minus strand of NC_080835.1, from coordinate 13,535,679 downwards.
AGACCTAGGCAGCCTCTGCTACCTCCCAGCCACAAGAGTGGAGCCTCATCATGTTCGTGGGAACGAGCATTTGTGAAAATGAGTATGGTTCTAAGGAAGGGGCTCCAGTGATTTTCCAGCGTGGGACTCTGTGAGTTCAGCACTGGAAGCATTGCTGAGTAGACCCTCGCAGTTGTGACATGGAGTTTGTGCTCTTCTGCCACTCACTGCTGTTCACTCTGTTGGCAGCCTTTGGTCCCTGACTCCATCCCCTGCTGAAGAATCCATGGGAAACAGGAACAATGTGACTGAGTTTATCCTCCTGGGGCTCACTCAGAGCCCAGAGGGTCAGAAAGTTCTGTTTGTTGTGTTCCTGCTCATCTACCTTGTGACAATAATGGGCAATCTGCTCATTCTGGTGACAATCATGGCCAGCCAGTTGCTGGGATCCCCCATGTACTTTTTTCTGGCCTTTTTATCCTTTTTTGATGCTGTCTACTCTACTACCATTGCTCCCAAAATGATTGTGGACATGCTCTATGAGAAAAGAACTATCTCCTTTCAGGCATGTCTGACACAAGTATTTCTCGATCATTTTTTTGCGGGTGCTGAAGTCATTCTTTTGGTGGCCATGGCCTATGACAGATACGTAGCCATCTGCAAACCTCTTCACTATCTGATCATCATGAATCGACGTGTGTGTGTTCTCCTGCTCTTGGTGGCCTGGATTGGAGGCTTTCTCCACTCGTTGGTTCAACTTCTCTTCATTTATCAGCTTCCTTTCTGTGGCCCCAATGTCATTGACAACTTCGTCTGTGATATGTATCCTTTGCTGAAACTTGCCTGTGCTGACACCTATCTCATTGGACTCTCCATGATTGCTAATGGAGGGGCGATTTGCACTGTCACCTTCTTCATTCTCCTGGTTTCCTATGGGGTCATACTGCACTCTCTTAAGAGTCATGGATTGGAAGGCAGGCGCAAAGCTCTTTACACCTGCACATCCCACATCACGGTAGTTGTTCTGTTCTTTGTCCCCTGTATCTTCCTGTATGCCAGGCCCACGTCCAACTTCTCCATCGACAAATGCATAACTGTGGTTTTAACGCTCATAACTCCCATGTTGAACCCTCTCATCTATACTCTGAGGAATGCAGAAATGAAAAATGCCATGAGGAAACTTTGGAGCACAAAAGTGGCTGCAATTGGAAGGGCTCTGTATTTCACTAACAGAACATGACATGCAGTCTTTGGTAGAAATAAGAAAGCCTCACTCTCAGCAATTATGGCTTTATTGTTGTTTGCTTTGGTTATGTATCCTAATATCCTGAAATAACTACATAGAATCATATTTATCTAAATGGAACAGGTTATAGCCTTTAGGGACTTTGAGAACTGATAGAAATGAAGAATTCACATATTTTATTTTAATATGTAATAATAATTGTTGATAAAGCTTTGTTTTTTAAATTATTTTTATAGTTCTTTCTTTTAATAATTTTAGTCTTTTGACCAATAATTCTTGTATATATTATGTGGTACAATGTGATAAATTGATAAAAATTTCAAATTTAGTAAATTTCAAGTAAATGAATTATTATATTCATATCTCAGCAATTTGTTCACTTTTTCCAAAATGCTTTATTTTATTTATCTGAAATACACAGAGAAAGATTTTTTTATCCACTGATTTATTTTCCAAATGCTCAGAACAGCCAGGGGCTGGAACTCCATGTTGGTCTCCTATGTGAGTTGCAGGGACGAACATACTTGGGGTCATCTTCCAATGGTTTTTCAGGTTCATTACTGGGGAGGTGAAGTGGAGGGTAGCAGTGAGGACTCCAACCGGGCCTGCTCCTCAAAGGCTTATTTCCACACAGTAGTAGTTTGATCTGTTTTTAAAGATTTATTTTTTTGAAATCATTTTACAGAGAGTACGGAAAACAGCAAGTTAGACAAAGAAGGTCTTTGTTCTCTTGGTTAGGATTCACTGCTCAAATGACCACAGTAGCTATCCCTGAGTGAATCCAAAGCTGGGAGGCAGGAGCTTCTTCTGTTTCTCCCACATGGGTGCTTGGATTCAAGGATTTGGGCCATCCTTTGCTGCATTCCCAAGTTGTATGCAGAAAGTTGGATGGGAAGTAGAGCAGCAGGGATACAAACTGTGCCCATTTGTTATACTGCTGCCATAGGGCAGAGGATTAGCCTGATGTGCCGGCCTGACAAATCCTATCCCCAGAATAATATTTTTTTTACCAGAAAGTCATATAATGACATTCTGCCATGCAGAACCCTGATATTTCTTCTTAGTTAGAATGAAGTCATACCATTGAAGTGATCTTTAAGACTGTAGGATCTGCCATCAAATGAGCTGCCGTGGCCTCCTAGAGGGTTGACACTAACCCTGCTCCCTGCTCAGGGATTGTTCACTTGCTGATGTCTCTACCTGGTGCAATCTTTCCTTAGACTTATTTTGCCACCTTCCTCATTTCATTTCTGTTTCACTCTGTACTTCCCAATCTCCACGAAGCCTCCCCTGGCTACCTGAGGAGTGGGATCCTTTCACGTAGCTTCCATGCATCATCGGCTCTGATTTCTCTTTCTGATAGCACAGTTAGAGACCAAGAATTTCATGTTTTTACTTGGTATATTTTGTCTGTACTCCCATGGACATGAGAGTCAAGTTAGGTAAATAAAAATTCATTTAATAACACAAGGCACTTCCATATAATTCTATTTAATTTTAAGTTGAAATTTGAAATCTAGTGAAACACAAAGACTGATGATGAAAGAACAAACATGGTAAGAACAAGTGGGTATTTTTTAACAAGTAGATATTTTATGAATTTTTTACCTTTTCTCTTTCAGTAATTCTGATACCCAAAATCAACCTTCAAACTCACAAGGAAAGACTGAAATTGGGTAGCCTTATCTATCAAGCAATGGCTAAATTGTAGGGAATTTAATAAGGAGTGGAAAAACACCCAGGGCTACTTGTTGACCAGACCATGGAGGACACCACCCAGGGTGGAGAAGAGTGAAGGTGGATCTGAAGGGGTGGACGAATAGATACAGTTTACTTCCCAACGGTTCATTCTGGCTTTTAATATGTAGGATTGTGAACATTTCTCTGTAGAGTGTGTTGGAAACAAACAAAAGAGGATAAGCCAAAGGATTTCACACTTTCATGAGCCAAACACTGCATTACTTGTTGTAGGTGAAGAGATGAACAAGCTGAGATAGAGCCTTGCTCCTTTGCTGGTTATTTAAGAGATTTGCATAGAAGACTGGGGAGTCAGACTTTATGTGTGGATTAGCATTGAACAGAACTAGATTCAATAGTCATGAGTTTTATATTTAAGGAAGAGGGATCTAATGTTTATTAGTAAGTGCGAATGAATCAATTGAGTGACATGATAGCTTCTTGCATAATTGTCTCCAGCAGTCAGATATACATATATAGAGAGGAGGAGAGGCAGAGAGGAAGATCTTCCTTCCAATGATTCACTCCCCAAGTGAACACAACGGTTGAAGCAAGGAGCCATGAAAGTCCTGTGAGTATCCCATGTGGGTGCAGGATCCCAAGGCTTTGGGCCATGCTCAACTGATTTCCCAGGCCACTAGCAGGGAGCTTGATGGCAAGCGGGGCTGCCGGCATTAGAACTGAGACCCTGGAGTGTTCAAGGTGAGGACTTTTAACTGCTGCGCTATCGCATCTGTCCCCACAAGTTAAGGGCATTTTGGCATTGTTATCAAAACCTACCTTAGGAGCTAGTTGGTGCAGGGAGTTAGTCATCAACTATGCTTAATAGCATATCTCTTACTGTAGTGACAACTGACGACTAAGCAGCTCCGCTTCTGACCCAGCTCCTTGTCAACATGTATGGGGAAGGAATAGATGATGGTTTCCCAGAGACCAGCTCCAGCCAAGTTCTGAGCTTGGGAAGAGTGTGTGACTAGGTGGGAAGGAAGAAGAGATATGCACCACTCTAGTGTGATGCTCATAACGAACAACTCAAAAAAGCTGCCTTCTTTATTTGTACACGATTTTTTGCCCAATATCCAATTGCTTCATTTTTACTTCATTATTAAAGAATGATTACAAAAACAGTGCTAAAAATCATTATTATTATTTAACTTCAGAGGAAATATTTTCAGCAAGCCATTATTCATTCAGACCTGCAGTCACCAAGCTGAAGCCGGGAACTCACGGTTGGCAGCACATGCGGTTCAATAGTGACAGGTGGTTTACTTACATCCAAAATCAATTTTCACCAAGCCTAAATTAGTATTACTTAAAATATCAAGAATACAAGATTAAAAGGAAATCCTATGTATGAGAGAAATTTATAAAGGCATATATCATAGATTCTTTACTAAATCTTGCAATTAATCATGCATTAATTGCCATCACCTTCACCTAGTATTGATTCAATCATTTTTTGCTTAAAGCACAGTGGAAACGATCAGGGCAACACAGCCTTTGTGCAAACAGAGGACCTTTGCAAGAAACTTATTTTTATCTTTATGAACTGTTTTCTTTTGCTAAATATAGGTGCCAAAGGTAGAAATTTCAAGCCATTTTCTTGTAACATTTGTCTCACTTTAGAAGATGCACCAATATACTTTCTACACTATGTGGTGGAAAGCAAAAATGCTTCATTTCATGTAGTGCAGCAGTTTGAGGCTGCTTGGCAAATAAACTGTACCTCTACCATTGCCATCTGTTTCCAAGACATTACCAAGCCATTTCTTAAGAAAACATTACTTATATCAGGGCAAGCTCCAGGAGAAAGTTGGAAACATAACAGGCTGTTTGGATATGATGTGAGCTCAATTGTACTATTGTATGCTTTTATTTTTTAAGTTGTTTTTTAATAATCTTACTTAGTTGATTAGGGTACAAAGGGTCAAGGGCTACAGGGTGAAAGTGGGTAATACCATTGTTTCCACGCTAATATTATCATTTTTCCCTGTATCTGGGGTCAAGGGAGAAACAAAGGGAAAAGCCCCACCCAGCCTCCCACCCCTCCCGGATCCCAAACGGGAGGCGCACTCCGAGGATCCTGCTCAAAGAGTTTTGATAGTTCAGCAGTTCTGGATTGCTGCCAATCTCACAGTTCCAATCGCAATGAAACCTATTCAGAGTCCACTGGCTGACAGTCTCTTCATGGTTGGGGTTCTGAGATCAGCAGTTCAGTTGGAGGGATCTCCAAAGAAACTTCATCTGAGATGATCTCAGACCTGATTCTTGCATGAGTTTGCTAGTACAGAGTCTGTCACCGTCCGTCAGCCCAATCAGCTTATGCACATGCTGGTCATCACTATTGCTGGGTCAGTTCTGTTTCCAGCCTTGTCTTCCTCGTGAACCAATGGGTGTTGTAGTCCAGCTCGATCCTACCCGCTTCATACTCGGTCCTCACGTAAACCAGTGCAAGTTGCAGCCTAGTTGGGGCGACTCCCCAAAACCCCCACCAGTTCTGCCCCCTACTCTGGTTCCCATGCTTGCCAGTATGTACCGCAGGCTTGTCCAGTCTGTCCCACATCCCATTCGGCTCTCGTACATGTCAATGGGCATTGAAGCCTAGTTCAACCCAAACAACCTACTATCCAGCCCACACACATACTGGCAGGTGCCTGTCTATCTAGCCACCCTTGCCCCTGTCCTGGTTTTTGTGCTGTCCAGTGAGAGTGGTAACCCCAAGAGAGGTGCCCCCTATCTCCCTACTAGGCCACTCCCACTCCCAGATTATGCACTCTCCAGGTGGTTCTGGCATTTGACTTGACAGAATTAGCCTTCAGTGCCAGCCTCTGCCAGCTAATGCTGAAGCTAAGCCCAACCAACCCTAACCCACTCTAATTTGTGCTTGCACCAGTCGGAACAGTCAGCCCACCGTGGCCCTTCCCTTATCTAGCTCACATAAGGCTCACGGGTGTTAGAGCCCTGCTTAGTCTGATCTGCCCCCTTCTCGAATCCCACTTTCCAATGGGAGTAGTTGTCCAGCAGGGGAGCCCACCTTCCTCTGTTGGCTTTGCCTCCTCCCCCTGATTTTCACACGTGCTGTTTGGGTACTGCAACCACATCTGGTACGGCTCATCTCGCCTTGGCATTCCTTAATGTGTACTGGTATGTGTTGGAACCAAACTTGGTTCGACCCACACTCTGTTCTGGTGCTCGGATTCGCCAGCAGGTGATGTGAACAGGTTCAGCCTGGTCTGCCCCCGACCCATGCCGAGTGTATGCCAGTGGGATAATTTCCATTGCCTGTTCTGGGCTTTTTCCTATTGTGCTTCTTGCGCTTACCTGCAGGGACTGTGTCCTGCCAGAGAAGTTGTCCAGGTTCCTCCATCAGAAACTCCCAGTGCCAGATTTCGTGCATACCAGTGGGTCCATGAGCCAGCCCTACTTAGTTCACCTCCTGTCCTAGCAAGAACAGTGGCTTCTCCTGATTGACCTTCAACCCAATCTGGTTCTTACTGTTGGATGTTTCAACCCAGCCACTGCTCTTCCATACCCACATACAGCTCACACATGGTTCCGCAAGGGCTGAGACCCAGCCCAGTCTCTCGCACATCTACCCTGGTCCTCCAGAGCACAAGATGGTGCTGGAGTCTAGGTCGGTTTGGTGCGTTCAGTCCCAGTCCACACTTGTGCTGAGATTACAACTGTATCCTGATCAGAATTCAGCCCCCATTCCAGCCCATACGCTCCTTGGTGGGAAACTCAACCCAGCTAGGGTGTCCCCTTAGCTCCCCAACTGGGCCTATTCCCAGCCTTAGACCACGTGCAGGCCAGTGGTTGCTCTGACTCATCTTGGCAGAGCCCCTCAATTGTCCTGGTTCCTGCCTTAGATGCTGTGGCTTAGCGTCCCTGGCTCACGCAGATCAGTAGGTACAAGGGCCTACTTGGTATGACCTGTGCTCCAATCTGATTTTTGTTGTTTCTTGTGAGTTAAGGTTTGTTTGGCTCTGCCCATTCTGCCCCCTTCCAGGGGCAGCCTGGCCCATCCCATATCCTGTTTTAGGATGCACATTCAGGTGCTGCTGCCTTGACTGTGGGAGTTCCTTTACTCGTGAGTGATGGCAGGTGGCATGGTCACACCTAGCTTAGTCCATCACAACCCCAGCTTGCGAGCTAACCAGGGGAACTTGATTTCCACAGGTTGGGCCTACACAACCCCACAGAGTCTACCCTCAGAACAAGTTCTCTTGCATACTGGATAGTGTCTTGACCCTGCCAAATGTGACCACTCCACCAGTCCACCACCACCCAGTCGGGTAATGGTACCCAACCCTGCCAAAGAGGCACCCATCCATAGCTTTGATACGGACTGGTGTGTGGCGATCAGTGATGTTCTTTGCTGACAGTCAATCTCTGGATTCCTAATTGGGCTGGTGAATCTGTCTAACCCAAATTATCTTCTGAATCCTTCCCTCCAATCCACCAGGTCTCAGTCCCCATGCATGCCTGAAACTTTTATGACCCTGTCACAGGGAATCACCCAAAATTCACTTCTCACCTACACTAAAATTGGCCTTAGTCATGGATGTCCCCAGGCAGCAACTAAATATTTTAACAACCCCAGAGTTCGCCACAGGGTGGCCAGCAGGCAGAGCCTGGCACCACTTGGTGCACTGGCAGCCCAAGGCCAAGGACTCATTTACTGACTTCCGGTAGTGTCTTTGGCGTGAGTCCCCAGCATTGGGTCCAACCCAGCAGGGGCACCCCCCACAGCCACCACACTGCAGGGAGCTGCAGTTGCCCCCCACCCCAAGGCCCAAACCCCTTCCAAACTTACCCAGCTGCAAGATCTTAGTGGCAGGGCAGAGCTAGGATTTTAACCCAGTTCCCAAGTTCCCTCATGGCAGACTTACCCTGAGGGAAGAGCTTTCTTGGATCCTGGGGGAAGCTGAAGACTTGTTCACTGCCTTCTGGCAGTTTCTTTGGTGTAAGTCCCCAGCATTGGGTCCGACCCGGCAGGGGCACCCCACACATCCGCCACACTGCAGGGAGCTGCAGTTGCCCCCCACCCCAATGCCCGAACCCCTCCCAAACTCACCCAGTGGCAGGGCGGCAGCTATTGTATGCTTTTAGCTGTGTGTCATATTCTTAAGTTGCTAAAGACTCTTTTACCATAACATGATTGATCAGCTTGAGGTGCTATACCAGTTACAAGAATCATTTCACATTTGCAGAAAAGCAACACCCTCAGGAAAATTTACTGAAATATCAGAGAGGTGACTGAGTGTCCTTACAATGGGTTGAGGCAGCAATGAGGTAGTTAGAGACATTCATCTGAGCGTTGCCACACAGCCAGAAACTCCTTGTAACCTTGAACTGAAGAGCTGTGCTAGACACCCCCTTGCTCCATCTGTTTCAACTGCATGAATTCGCGCAAGTGCATAGGCTATTGCAATCATTAGGGGAGTGGAACAAGAAGTGGATGACTCTCCTATGTTGCTGCTTTTCTCTGTAACTATGGCTTTACAAACAAAAATTAAATAAATCTGAAAAAAAAACATGTTTCATTTCTTGTGGTATATCATGTAAAGAGAATTGTTTTCATTATTTAAATCTCTTTGGTTTATCTGAAAACCTGTAATACATAGTGCTCCTCACCTTGCTATTATTGCATTACTGTTTTTTTTTTAACAGGTTAACTCACCACTTCTTCCTTGGAGTTCCCTCATCAACATCATAATAAATGGGAACAGGATGAATGTGACTGAATTCATCCTACTGGGACTGACACAGAATCCTCAGATGCAAACAATTCTATTTTTGTTGTTACTGATTATCTATTTTGTTACTGTCTCAGGAAACCTGCTCATTGTTATCACCATAATCTGCAGCCAGACTTTGGTCTCGCCAATGTATTTCTTCCTGGCTTTCTTATCTTTGATAGATGCCTGCTATTCCTCTACCATAGTCCCTAAAATGTTGGCTCATCTTCTCTCAGAAGCAAAAATTATCTCATTCAATGGCTGCATGGTACAGCTCTTTCTTGAACATTTCTTAGGTGCTTCAGAAATTGTGCCAGTGGGTGCTACCACCGGAATAGCCCTTGCTCTCAAGCTCACCACTGGGAGTTGCAGTCCATCATAGTGGTGCCCACAGTTTCAAAAACTGGGTCCTTTCCTAGTCCCAGCTCTTGCACTCAATGGATATTTCTGCAGTCTAGCTTGGCAGGATTTGTCCCCATTCCTAGTACTTTCCAGTCAATGTTGCAGCAAAGCTCACCAGCCTGCATTTACTCTGCCTAAACATGCATCAGTGGAGACAGTCTATTAGCCCAGGCTGGCTCTATCCCGATCTAGTTCACATGCAGGCCAACAGGTGTTTTAACCCTGCCCAGGCTGGCCTGTCTCTAGTCCCAGTTCTCATGCTCACCAGTGGGAACAGTGGCCCAGCAGGGGAGCTCATGTTGTCCCTCTACTAGGCATGCACCCCCAACTGTGGGTCTCACATGTACTGATGGGTGCTATAGCCCAGTGTGGCATGGTGTGCCTCACCTCAGCATTTGGCGCTGGGTGCTGTAACCTGGGCCAGCCTGGTCTGCATTCAATTCCAGCTTATGCTGGTGGGTGATGTAGCTTAGCTTGGTTTAGTAGGCCTCCTAGTCTTAGTCCTAATGTGAACTCACTGTTGAGCTGGTCTTGAGCTCTCCAGTGGGAAATAGAATCCAGCCAGTGCATCCCTTAGCTTTCCAACCAGGCCTGTTTGCAGTCACAGATCTTGCACATGCAAGTGGTTGCTCTGAGCTAGCTCAGCATAGCCTATCTCCTGCCTTGGCCTTTGCCATTAGATGTTGCAGCCTGGCTTGTCCTGGCTTGCTCCTAGTACCAACTCTCAGTTGTGGGTGCTGCAGCTTAGCTCTGCTTAGTCCCTGTTTGGCCTTTCACTGATGGGGATGTGATCTAGTCCTGCCAGGTTGGCTCCCAGCCCTGGCTTCATTGTGCCTTGGTGAGCTGAATTCAGTGGTGATCCATGCTAATTAGCCCATCTCCAGTCTCTCATGTAGGCTGGTGCATCGATCTGACCCTTAAGTTCTTCCTGTTTCCCCTTCCAAACTGCTTGCTTATGTGCAAGTACAATGGACATTGCTCACTTGCAACATACTCCCTAAGCGGTCCTCACTCCCAAACATTTCCCCACCCATTTCCTTGGGCATTCTGTCTGTTTTCTGCTATTGATACTGATGTCCTCTGCAACACCAATGTCTTGCCATATCTTCTATGTGCATCTGGATATGCAATCCCCAGCTCTGTCTAAGCCTCTGAGGGAGCCCCAATCTCCAGGAACAGTACCCTTGTCGATTCAAATCACTCAGAGGTCATTTATCATCTGGAAATAAGCCCCCACGTGCTCGCATGCCCCCACCTGTGCCATTCCCCAGGTCTCTTATAAGTCCACACCCTCAAGTCACCATGAACATGCCACCAGGTGGACTATAGGCTTTACCTAGTGCCATTGGTGCCCCAGCTGCTTGACCTGCTCCCTGAGGAACCTCTCCATGGTTTACTGGCCTAGTTTCCACCATACACGCAGACCAAAAGGCCTAGGTAAGACAACCCAGTTCAAATCAGACTTTCCTTCACTGTTGTGTGCTGGCTTAGTCCTCACTGCACATGCAGGCCAAAGGACCCAATTCAGGTGATCTAGTCCCTGCTGGGCTCCCTCCGTGGCTTACCACGGTGCTCACAGGCCAAAAGACCCTTGTCAGGGGACCCAGTCCCTGAAGGACCCCGTCCTGGGCCTTCTGCCCCAGCTACCACTGTGCACATGGGTCAGAGGGCCCACCTCAAGCGATCCTGTCCCTACTAGGCCTCCTCCTGGGCTTGCTGGTCTGATTGCCACCAGGCATGGCAATGAAAGTTCTTAGGTCAGGTGCTGTCAGTTATCCTGGGGATTACCGGACTGGCCCTATTGTACATGCAGGGAATGTCACAGGTCAGGTCACCTGGTCCCTTTCTGGCCACCTCTGGGGCTTACACCTGGCTGCTACCATGCACTTGGGTAAAGGACCCAGGTCAGGTGATCTGGTTATACATGATAGCTTAAAGATTAGTAATGTTGTGCTATATGGATCTTTGGAGGATGATTCGAGAGATTTAAACTTAAAGTTTGGCACTCGTTATGTAAATCACTTGAGTTACAGGTGATAAAAACTTTTGAATTTAATTATAGGTGTGAGTTACTTGCTTCTGTATTTCTTTTTTTTTTAAACTTATTTTATTATTATCATTTTATAATACAGTTCCATAGATCATGGGATTTCCCTTATCCCTTCCTCAATTCCCTCCCCCCTCACTGCGTTTCACTATATCATTACTATAGTAGAGTTCTTCAAACACAGTCATATGTCCGTCGTTACAGGCATGGTCAATGACAGAGTGCAGCATCCTATCGTTAAGACACAGTAAATGGTGTCACTGGAGTCCGTCTTTGTCTGGAAGTAGAGATGCATACTGCATTGTATCCTCACATCTGGATATGTTAGTCTTCATTACACAGCTACTATACATCCTGTTAAATGAAAAGCTACAATACAAAATTTACAACAGGAAGAAAAATGCTATAAAGTTAAATAACATGCTACTAGATACGATAGTCTCCATTGCACAGTTACTTTACATCCTCTTAAATGAAAAGCCAAAAACAAAATCAAAAACAAAGGCAAAAAAAAAGAAATTGACATTATGAAGTTAAATAACATGCTACTGAATGACTAAAGTGTCACTGAAAAAATGAAAAAGAAAATCAAGAACCTTCTTGAAGAAAATGATACTACTGGATGATCTATGAGTCATTGAAGAATTTGATCAGAAGAAAGTGTTTTGAAGAGATGAAACTAAAAAGTATATATCAAAATCCATGAGATATAGTTTCCGCTGATCTTTGTTGGTGAAATGTGTCTCCTGTAGGCAACACATAGATGGGTTTTGTTTTTAATCTCATCTGCTAATCTGTGATGTTGGGATGATGAGTTTAAGCCATTTACATTCAGGGTTAATATGGGCGGGTGATAATTCAGGCCTGTCATTTTAGCAATGGGTTGTTCATTGATTAGTCTTCTGTTGTTAATTTACTGGGATGTAAATGTTTTTCCCAATTGCCTTTGATTTTGGTGGTCACTATTCCTTTTCTCTTTCAAGCGAACATCTTCAAGGATCCTTTGTTGGGAAGGTTTGGAAGAGTCATATTCTAACTTTTCTTACCTGTGGAAGAATTTTATTTCATTTTCAATGACAAAGGAAAGTTTTGCTGGGTATGTTATCATGGACCTACAATTTTTCACTTTTAGAATCTCTTCTTGACTGTAGAGTTTCCTGTGAGAGATCTCCTGTGAGTTTAATTGGCATTCCTTTATATGTCAATTGATTTTTTTCACGTGCACATATAAGGATCTTTTCCTTATTTTCAATTAAAGAGAGTTTGATGATCATGTGTCTTGGTGAAGATCACTTTTGGTCAATCCTTTTGGGAGTTCTGTGTCCCTCCTGGATGTTGTTTCCCAGTTCTTTCTCTAGATTAGGGAAAATTTCCCTTATTATTTCATGAAATACATTTGTAAACCCAGCTTCTCTTTCTGCACCTTCTGGGACTCCCATAACTCTCATATTTGGCCTCTTAATAGAGTCTTCCAATTCTTGAATACTTTTTTTAGCCTGATCCAGCTTTGCTTCCGGTTTTTTGTTTGTTTCCCTCTTGTGACAAGAAATATCTTTCAATTCTGAGATTCTTTCTTTTGCCTCCTTCATTCTATTTTGGAGATTATCCACTGTACTTTTAGTTTGCTCCATTGTATTCTTCGTTTCTGATATATCAGCTTTCGTTTAATTCATTCCTGGTGTGACCTATTCCTTAAATTCCTTGAATGCCTGCCTTACATGCTTCTCATTGTTTTAAGACATTTTAGAACTAGTGTTTTGAATTCTGTATCTCTTATTTTATCAATGTCTTCTTTAGTTAACTCTGAGGTTTGCAAAGGCTTTTGCTCATTTTCAGGGGTGTCTTCAGTAATATTCATTGTGTCTTTGTCTCTTCTTTTGCTCTTGGTCATTGTACTTCTGGTTAGCAGAGTCTTCTCCTTGGGGCAGGTTTCTAAGCTGTGTCACCCACAGGTCTCAGTTCAATTTTACTTATTGCAGTTGACACATGTCTCTTTGTTTCCAGTCAGTTGTGCCACTCCCTCCAGTGAGTTCCAGTTCTGGGATCTTATGTTAGATTCCACCATGATGGGTCTCTAGCCCCAGCTCCTGGCTCACAACTCTCTACCTCCTGTGATGCCATGCTGAGGCTACACTGTTGTCTGTACAACTTTTCTCCCACTTTTGGTTGGAGTCAATTTAATGTCACAGGATTAGAGAGACAGGAGGTGTCCTATATAGCTAGATTGTTGGTGGTGCTGATCTTGCTGGAACCTGTTGTTCATTAGGTCTAAGGGACACATGGATCTATTTTGGCCTGTACAATGTCAAAGTCAGAATTATTTTCCCTGTGGTACCAGTGCAATGCACTGAACTCGGCGAAAACTCACTGAACTCAGTGCATGCGCAGCTCACTGTTGTCCCTGCAGTCTTAAATTTTTTGCCACACTATAAGAAATGGCACCTGATGTGCCACTACTAGAGTTCTTGATCTGCCTGTGGTCAGGTCTGAGAGCTAGCTGGACCTGTCTTGGGTGAACCTGTAGGATGCCACATTGTTGCAGTTAACTGTGCCAGAAATGAGTTCACTGCCAGCTCCGTGCAAGTACAGTCCTGGCCCATAGTCCTTGCCTCCTTGAACAAAATGGTGCCTTATTTGGCTCTAGGGGCAGACTGGGCTGTGAAATCTACCCTGTTCCCGTACTGATTGTTTGGGAACTGCCACTCTGTCTCTGCTCATGGTCAAACCAAACACCAGCAGGATGGGCAATTCCTTGTCTGGGTTCACTGCCTGAGCTCCAGGTAGACACCCCTTCCCTGACTGCATTCCAGGTCACAAGCAGGGAGCTGTGATGGGAGTGGGGCTGCCAGTATTAGAAATGGTGCCCATTTGGAATCCAGGCACATTCTAGACAAGGACATTAGCCACTAGGCCACCACTGGGTCACATTCTTAACATTTAACTACCACTGCTATTAGGCTGTTATTTTTAATTTGCTCCACCTGAAGGCATTGTCTAGCACAAAGCTCTGGCAATGTAAAAGGTACTAGAAGGATAATGCAGAAACTCTTCATTCTCTGGAGGGAGGATTCCTCTGTGTATTTAACTTGCAGCCTTGGGAGAAAACAGTTTGAACTACTCTAAGAAACATTTTATCATTCGTGGTTGGTTGAGTGCCCACTCATAGGTTCCCTCATTTGGGAGAAGAATTCTCTGTTGGGTGTTAATGCTACTGTCACGATGTAAAACAAAAGCCATTACTTGGTTAAATATGAAGCATATTAAAGCAGTCACGAATTCTCTTGAAAAACACCCAACAAATTATTCAATACCATGCATCACATGGCTGCAGTGCTTCTATTCAGTAAATTTTCTCATGAACCATGATAGCCAAATTCAAAATAGCTTGATTTTTGATATTTATCATCACTCACAGCCCTCAAATTTGATAACTCAAAGGACACATTAACTGCTTTTGAAGCCAGCCATGGGTAAGTCCATAATCAAACCGAGTTTTTGTCTGTGGAAGTGTGATAGGATCCCTGCTCTGCCCTGGCAGAGACACATCCCTGTGTGACCAAACAGTTCTGTCCTCACTGATTGCTTAGGCTCTCATCTTTCCTTTGCTGTCCCTGCATGGTAGCAATGCTGCATTCTCTTCATTACACTAAGCCACTGCTTCTGGGAGCAAAGGTAAGACTGCATGAGCTTGGAATGGAAAAAGAGGAAACAGAAACTTCAGGTAACATTTGTAAAAACCTTTCTCTGCTCTATTACAACAGGGCAAGACAGGCTTAACTGGGATCAATGACCTTTTTCCAGAAGCAGGTTTTATGATTTGATATTACATTTTTGATGCTGAAATTTGCAATGTGGTGGCAATGCTGAGTTCTCTTCCAGATTCAACTAAGCCATTGCTTCTGGGTGCAAGGGTAAGTATAAATAAATATACTAAGAAATAGGAAAGCTCTCACACTGTCTGACATTTTCTGGCTATTATGTGATTCATCCTCCTGTCACAAACACTTCACTCATTTTGTATATTCCACTCACTGTACATAGCCTTTGCTTATTTTTAATCTGCATTTTCTCAAAGATTTTTATGGAAAAGAAATGCAAAGGAAGAACTGCTGACATTGCTAGCAACCTGGATATCATGATTTTAGCAAAAGTAATCCAGACACAAGAAAACATGATAGCATGCTTTCTGTCGCCTTGGAGGTTTACACAAAGTAGTTGAACTGAGTATAATAGCATAGATAACTAGAGGCTCAAAATGGTAGTGAAAGAGTAATAGAGGAAATTGGGTAAACGGTGTTAAATGGAAGTGATACGTTTTAGTACCACAGCTCAGTGGGTTCGTGATGTTCATCATAATGCCAAAAAAAAAAGAAATGAAAGGAAAAGCTGGCAGGTCACTAACACGAAGAACAACAGATGGGTAGAAGAGCTGCTGCCACACTGAATTGGATTATGTTGTGGGTTTTTCTTGGGGTATTGTAACATACACTGTAAAATGAACAAGTATTATGTTAATAAAAACTTGAAATAAGCTTAAGAACACGTATCTTGCCTGTAGGAGGCTGCATGAGTTCACACAAGCTGGCTCTAAAGCTGGCTCTATGGCCTAGAGGGTAGGATGCCTGCATCCCAGATCTGAGTGTCTGGGTTTGATTCCCAGCTCAGGATCCAGACTCCAGCCGTCTGCTAATGCAGATCCTAGGAGACAATGATGATGGGTCAACTGAGTAAATAAATCCTGGTTAAAAATAAGACAAAAACTGGCACTCAGTCGCATCGGAAAGGTCCAACAGGTGATTTATTTCACTGAAATGAGAATGAATGTCTTGTACTCGGCATGAACTCAGATATTTCAGGATTAACAATAGGAGCAAAGTGATTTACATATAGATTTCTTTACAAATTAAATAACTTTTAGCACATACGAAGTCAGTTTCATCAATACAACAATTGCTTACCAGCAGAAAATATTGTCATGGAGTTTATGATTAACTTGTTTCAGCGATAATAATTCAGAAACTCATGATCTGGAAAGAGCAGAATTTCTCAAAAGGAATATAAGGTGGGACATGATTTTCCCAAGTTCAGTAGTGTTTCCAGAATGTTTGCCTAGAATTGTTTCTACAACATGATGATTCTGCTCCAGCAGACTTTCAAGTCCTTGTTTTGGGTATGGACAGTTGATCGGTGGTTAGTCGTACTCAATGTGAAAAAAAGTGTGAAATGTAGAGCAAACGTCTATACAGTGTTTATATCCTATGATTTTTCTTATTTTTTCTCCCTCCAACAACTTAGTATACAACTCATTGCGTGTGCGTATATGTATGTGTGAGGGGGGTATCTAAGAAACCCACAGTGTTTACCCTCTCACTCTATGTCATGACTGGGGATTATTTCATTGTTTCAACTTAACTCAATTGCTCTCTGATGAGCTAGAAATTCCATTGAGGGTAATAAAATTTAATCAACATTTAATGGTCATTTTTCACTGGCCTGCTTCCTTAATTGCTGTGACTGACTATTTCATGCCAGGAGCTCATAGTGAAACAGCTCAGAAAATTAAATATCTGTACAATGTTTTACAGCAATATCAGTCATTTGTTTATAAAATTATATAAGTAAAGTGACTGTCATAAAGTTATTTAATGTCAAATCTTGGGGACAAGAAAGCCTTCAGGGAACAAAACGCTGTGTGACAATAGAAAGCTAGGAGATTTTCAGGACACTGAGACAAACACAAAAAAATAGAATTCATTGATTTGGTATGCATATTTTCTTAAGAGAAAAAATTAAAGAAATATTAGGTTTATTAGCATCATCATTTAAAATGCATATATTTAATAAAATTAGTCAGCATCTAAAGCCTGTATATTTTTGCAGTGTGCTAAACAGTATCTCTTTCCACAATATGATGTGTATTAATTAAACATATTGGACACACATGTGATGCAGTCAGTGAACTAGCTTTTATATTTGTTTTTGTTTTGAGCCTTGCAGTTCCTGGCTTCAAAACAGAAAACGATCGTTCAGTTTTTTTGTACGGGATGTAACGCTTGTCACCAACTGTGCTGTCGAATAGCAGATTCTTGCTTCTCTCTGAGTGTCTCTTGCTATGTGCTACTCAAGCCCCTATCTATCCTCCCTCTATGGCACTATTTTCTTTGACAACCACTAATCCAATTTCAAAGGCACCACTTTGTTTTCCCTACAAACATTAATATACAGAAGAGCATGTGTGATATTTGTCATATTGTGTCTGGCTTACTTCACTTAATGCAATGATATCAAGATCTACATTTTGGTTAGAATCCTGAATTTACAGCCTGCAGCCTTATCAATGTTTGTAGATCCTTACACAGACCTAGGCAGCCTCTGCTACCTCCCAGCCACAAGAGTGGAGCCTCATCATGTTCGTGGGAATGAGCATTTGTGAAAATGAGTATGGTTCTAAGGAAGGGGCTCCAGTGATTTTCCAGCGTGGGACTCTGTGAGTTCAGCACTGGAAGCATTGCTGAGTAGACCCTCACAGTTGTGACATGGAGTTTGTGCTCTTCTGCCACTCACTGCTGTTCACTCTGTTGGCAGCCTTTGGTCCCTGACTCCATCCCCTGCTGAAGAATCCATGGGAAACAGGAACAATGTGACTGAGTTTATCCTCCTGGGGCTCACTCAGAGTCCAGAGGGTCAGAAAGTTCTGTTTGTTGTGTTCCTACTCATCTACCTTGTGACAATAATGGGCAATCTGCTCATTCTGGTGACAATCATGGCCAGCCAGTTGCTGGGATCCCCCATGTACTTTTTTCTGGCCTTTTTATCCTTTTTTGATGCTGTCTACTCTACTACCATTGCTCCCAAAATGATTGTGGACATGCTCTATGAGAAAAAGACTATCTCCTTTCAGGCATGTCTGACTCAAGTGTTTATCGAACATTTGTTTGCAGCTGCTGAAGTCATTCTTTTGGTGGCCATGGCCTATGACAGATACGTGGCCATCTGCAAACCTCTTCACTATTTGACCATCATGAACCGACGTGTGTGTGTTCTCCTGCTCTTGGTGGCCTGGATTGGAGGCTTTCTCCATTCATTGGTTCAACTTCTCTTCATTTATCAGCTTCCTTTCTGTGGCCCCAATGTCATTGACAACTTCATCTGTGATATGTATCCTTTGCTGAAACTTGCCTGTGCTGACACCTACCTCATTGGACTCTCCATGATTGCTAATGGAGGGGCGATTTGCACTGTCACCTTCTTCATTCTCCTGGTTTCCTATGGGGTCATACTGCACTCTCTTAAGAGTCACGGATTGGAAGGCAGGCGCAAAGCTCTTTACACTTGCACATCCCACATCACGGTAGTTGTTCTGTTCTTTGTCCCCTGTATCTTCCTGTATGCCAGGCCCATGACTAACCTCTCCATAGACAAATGCATAACTGTGGTTTTAGCGCTCATAACTCCCATGTTGAATCCTCTCATCTATACTCTGAGGAATGCAGAAATGAAAAATGCCATGAGGAAACTTTGGAGCTCAAAAGTGACTGCAATTGGAGTGGGGCTCTATTGCAGAAACAGAACATGACATGCAGTCTTTGGTAGAAATAAGAAAGCCTCACTCTCAGCAATTATGGCTTTATTGTTGTTTGCTTTGGTTATGTATCCTAATATCAAGAAACTGAAATTATTTCAAATTTATCTAAATGGAACATGTTATATCCTTTAGGAGCATTGAGAATTGAGAGTGATTAATACTTTATGTATTTTTATTAATATGAGAAAATAATTGGTGATAAATGTTTTAGTTTGTTAAAAATTTTAAAATTTTCTTTTAAAAATTTTATCTTGTTTAATTATTCTGATATATGTTTGTGTTCTACAATGTGATATTTTTAAACTAATACAAATTATGATATTCATATCTCAGGAACTTGTTACTTTTTCTAAAAAAGCTTTATTTTATTTATCTGTAATACAGAGAGAAAGTATTTTTTATCCACTGATTTATTTTACAAATGCCAAGAACAGCCAGAGGCTGGAACAGCATGTAGGTATCTCATGTGAGTTGCAGAGCACCATACTTGGGATCATGTTCCAATGCTTTCACACGTTCACTAGTTGGAGCTTAAGTGGGTGGAAGCAGTGAGGACTCCAACCATGCTTGAATATGTGATGCCAGTGTTGCAGGTGATGGCTTAGCCTGTTGTGCCACAACACTGACTCCAACTGTCCTTGTGTGTGTGGTTGGTTGGGATTAATGTAAATCCTGTGCCTGTTTTGAGTCATGGGCTCATGGTTTGTGCTCTTTTGGGTAAAATAAACTGATTTGAAGTTTTAAAAATGTATTCATAACTGTGGATTATTTTAAAAATGGATCTTTTATGACGTTGTTATGTGTATGCTGAAGGACAGAGATACTAAACACTCTGTAAATGTGACCTTCAAAAAAAAATAAATGTTTTTTAATGAGTAAATAGAGATGCCAAACTATTTCTGGAATTTAAAAGTTATTATCTATTATCTCAAGCTCATAATCAGTGATCAGGTCCGCAGGAATCAAAAAGAGATTCGAAAAATTGGTGAACAAGGTCATCGCACAGTGATGTGTGTTTGAGAGGCACCCGGTCTCTACAGTCATCGTGGTCTGAGTCATTTCACAGCAATATTTGCCCTAGCCTGTCTTTCCAAAGGAACATCGCATAACACAATCAAAGCTATATATATGTAAAGTAAAACCCATAGCCAGCGTCATTCTAAATTGGGAAAGACTGGAAGCTTTTCCACTAAGATCTGGAACTAGACAAGGATGTCCACTTGGACCAGTTGTACTTACTATGGCATTGGAAGTGCTTGCCAGAACTATTAGGCAAGAATAAGAAATTAAGGGAATTCTGATTGGAACTGAAGAATTAAAAGTATTCCTGTCTGCAAGGACATGATTCTTGACAGAAGACAACAAAACAGTCCATCAAGAGACTACTGGACATCTCAATTTTAGTTCACATACAGGACCGGCTGCTCTATACCTTAAGGTGACCAGAAAGGGTCTCCCCAAGAAACTGTTGAACCAATCTGGGCGATGAGTGGCTGGACTCTATGCTTGGTGTATGTTTGCAATGAAAGAATCTTGATTGAATTTGAACTGTAATGCTGCATCAAGGTGGGGGAATCCACCGGGGGGAGGGGAGGGGGAGGGAGGGGGGATTCCCAGAGCCTGTGAAACTGTCACATAATGCAAAATAATTAACAATAAAAAAAAAAGAGACTACTGGAACTTGTTAGAGACTTCAACAAGGTTGCAATGAACATAAATTGATGGCACTAATATGCACAAACAACTCCATGGCTGAGAAAGAAATTATAAGTTCAGCTCCCTTCAAAGAGTTAAGAGGAATCTCAAGTATGTTGGAATTAGCCTAGCCAAAGATGTGGAAACTGTCTATAATGAAAATTACAAAACATAAAAAAGAAAAGAGGTCATTAAAAGTTGTAGAAATCTACCATGTTTCTGGCAGGATCAATATCATCAAAATGTTCATGTTACCAAAAATAATATACAGATTCAAAGCAATCCCAATCAAAATCCCAACAACATTCTTCTCAAAGATAAAACAGAAGATACAAAAGTTCATCTGGAAACACAAGAGACTACGAATAGCCAAAGCTATCCTGAAGAAAGAAAATCAAGCTGGAGGAACCCAAATTCCACTACTGCAGAGCAGTGCTCATCAAAACAGCCTTGTACTGGTATAGAAACAGAGAATATCAATGGAACAGATTAGAAATTCCAAAAGGAATCCTACACAAATACAGCCAATTATTCTTAGAGAAGAGAATTGAAAATAGTCTAGGTCTCTTCAACAAAAGCTGTTAGACACTGGGATAGCAGCTTGCAGAAGTAAGACGCTAGAACCTCACCTGTCACCTTATAGAAAAATCAGCTGTAAATGGATCAAGAACCTATGTCTGCACCCAGAAAGCATCAAACTATCAAAAGAAAACATAGGTAGCACTGTCCAAGATATAGGAATGTGGAAGACTTCTTAGAAAAGATACCAAAAGCACAGGCAGTCAAAGCCCAAATAGACAAATGGGACTACGTCAGGGGGAGGAGCTTCTGTACTGCAAAGGAGATGATCAACAAAATGAAGAAGCAACCAACAGAATGGGAGAGTATGTTTGCACACTACACAACCAGTAGGGGACTAATATCCAGGATTTGCAAAGAGCTCAGAAATTCAACAGCAGCTAAACAAACAATCATGTAAATAAATGGGAAAAGTAAATAACAGACATTTTTCAAAAGAGCAAATTGAAACAGTAAAAAGACATAAAAGTGCTCTGGATAATACAAATGAGAACCATGCTGAAGTGCCACCTAGGGGAGACAAATGTGAACCCTCAAAGAAAAATGGCTTAAAACTTCTACCGTATATTGGCACTTATGTTTAGGGAAAGATAACAGCTTATAAAGATAAAAATAAGGTTTTTGTAAAGGCCCTCTGTACATAGAAAGGCTGAGTTGCCCTGATCTTTTCACTGCCCTTTAACAAAAGAAAAAAAACAATTCAATCAGTACTAGGTAAAGGTGATGGTAATCAATGCATGATTGATTATAAGATTTAGTAAAGAATCTATATATATGCCTTTATAAATTTTTCTCATACATAGGATTTCCTTTTAATCTTGTATTCTTGATATTTTAGGTAATATTAGTTTAGGTTTGGTGAAAATTGATTTTGGATGTAAGTAAACCACCTGTCACTATGTAACCACATGTGCTGCCAACCGTGAGTTCCTGGCTTCAGCTTGGTGACTGCAGGTCTGAATGAATAATGGTTTGCTGAAAATATTTTCTTTGATGTAAAATAATAATAATGTTTATTTAGGATTGTTTTTGTAATCATTCTTTAATAATGAAGTAAAAGTGAAGCAGTTGGGTGTTGTACAAATCTTGTGATGATTTGTGTATACATAAAGAAGGCAGCTTTCTTGAGTTGTCCATTGTGAGCATCTTGCCATAGTGGTCCATACCTCCTCTTCTTGTCTTCTCGCCAATACACACATCCTTTGCAGGCTCTCAAGTCAGCCGGAGCTGGTCTCAAGCAACTCTCCCTGCTAACTCACTAGTTATGGATCCTGGTTGAGTGAAACAAGCCATTCTAAGACTTAGATTTTCTATTTATGGAAAAGGTACTCATTCTTTAGATTTATTTTTGTAGTCAGTTTGAAAGACGTTTAGTATAATGCATGGTCAATTTATATTTCATTTTAGTAGTGAATTTTGGTTAAGTTAGAAATATGGTTGTGCAGGCATAATAACATGGAAACTGAATTAGTGAAATAAGTAAGTAAATTAGAAATGCTGAGTCTCCTGAGAGTATAAATGGGAAATTCTCAGGGGAATAAGAAAAGTTGTCATACGCCAAACACCTAAGCGTTATTTTTTCCCTTTTGAGTTAGTTTTTTTTCTCTCAATTAATTATAATGTGAAATGATCTTGAAGTCCTATTGAAAATAATGTGAAGAATGGATAGTGCGAACTATCTGGGGCAGTATTTACAAGGATGTGATATAAGATAGAACACAGTCAAGATCAAGAATCGAGGACAGCTAGACTACATTATACCTTCAAGTATGTACTTGACTTACTGACTTGTCTGAGAGGGTTTCAGCACAACGGTAAGCATCAACACAAACCATGCTGCTTTTCTGTTTGCATTTTATGTGTAAATTTTACATAATAGCATATATATATATATATATATATATATATATATATATATATATATATATATGTCAAGATTTAGTTATTTTTATATTGGAAAGTGAGACATACAAAGAGGGGAGAAGACAGAGGGAAAGATCTTCTATCCTATGATTCACTTCCCAACTGGCCACAAATTCTGGAACTGAACAGATGCGAAACCAGGAGCCAGGAGCTTCTTCTGGGTTTCGCATAAGGATGCAGGGTTCTAAGGCTTTGCGCTGTCCTCAACTGATTTTCCCAGACCACAAGCAGGGACTGGATGGAAAGAATGGTGCCCATATGGGATCCTGGCCCTTGCAAAGTGAAGACTTTAGCCACTAAGCTCCTGCAACTAGACCAATGTTATGTTTAAGAAAATTAATAATATATAGTGATGTATCTACATTAGGCTGGTAAGCTTGGGTGAAGTGTCCAATTAATATCTGAAGACAAGAAGAAATACCTTACATAAACATTAAAATGATTATACATAAATTTTATGCTAAATAAATATGAGGTGAAACTTTCATTTTAGCAAATTGTAGCTTTTTGTGAACTAGAGGATTCAATGCTCAGTAAGATTGTCTTGGCTTTCCCACAAATATGATTATGTCAGATTAATAATGTCATGATTCTCAGTTGATGATGTGGGTTCTGATATTATATATAAAGGCATTTATATTCATATATGCCTTGTTAAGCTGTGATATGCTTTGAGAATCACAGGAAATAATTGGAGCCTCAGTCCCTCAAAATTATTTCCTACATCAAGTGTCTATGTTGCACTCATATTTTTAAAAACTAGATCATTAGAAGAGAAAGAGTGAACAGATAGAGAATGGTGTTTATGGCAGAGAGTTTCATGAGCAGTGATAAATAATTAGGCTTAAAAATATAACTGAATTGCAACCCATAGAAGTTAACGAATTTCTTCAGCATTAACAAGTTCTTCAAACGTATTAATACACTGATTAATATAGGAAACAATTCTAAGTACATATGTTTATGGCAAAATTATCACGTGAGACAAACATGTTCTGAAATTTATAGTGTCAAAATTAACCAATATTCTGATGCAGATTTTGTGTGTGTGTGTGTTACATTAAGTAGATTTTTAGTCAACTTGATAAAGGAAGAAAATTGTTCACGTTGGTTGGTTTAAAAAAAACTATATAGGTAAAAGATTGTAAAAGATAGGTAAAAGATAGTAAGAAAAAGTGGGTATTTTTTTTAACAGGTACATATTTTATGAATCTTTAACCTTTTCTCTTTCAGTAATTCTTGTATCCAAAATAAACCTGCAAACTCACCTTGAAAGATGCAAATAGCGTAACATCACCAATCAAGGAATGGCTAAGTTGTTGGGAATCTAATAAGGTGTGGCAAAATCCCAGGGCTACTTGGTGGTCAGACCATGGAGGACACCACCCAGGGTGGAGAATAATGAAGGTGGATCTGAAGGGGTGAACGAATAGATATAGTTTACTTCCCAAAGATTCATTCTGGTTTTTAATATGTAAGATTGTGCACATTTATGTGGAGTCAATTGGAAACAAGAGAAAATAAGCCAACGGATTTCACACTTACTTTTATGAGTCAAATATTGAATTACTTGGTGTGGGTAAAGAGACGAATAAGCTGAGATACAGCCTTGCTTTTCATAGAAGATAAGGTGAGTAAGACTTTATCTGTGTGTTATTACTGAAAACAACTAGAATTAATGGCTGTAAAGTTTTATATTTAAGAAAGAGGAATCGGTTTATTAGTAATTGCAAAGGAATAGAATTTATGCCACGATGAGAACCCTATGAATAATGGTCTACAGCAAGGACCTACTCCTACTTGTCACAGCTATTTTATAGGGCATTTTGACATTGTTATCAGAACCCACCTTAGGAGCTCCTTGGTGCAGGGAGTTAATCATCAATTATGCTTAACAGCAGCATCTCTTATTGTAGTGACAACTGGGGGCTAAGCAGCTCCACGTCTGACCTAGCTGCTTGTCAATATGCTTGGGAAAGGAACAGATGATGGTTCAAGTGCATGAGCTGTGGTGGTCACTTGCAGAATGAAACAAGAAGTGGACGACTCTCCTCTGCTGCTACTTCTCTCTGAAACCCTCCCTATCAAACAAAGATTAAATAAATCTTAAAAAAACAAAAAGGTTTCATTTATTCTGGTATATCATGAAGAGGAAATTGTTTTAATTATTTAAATGTTATTGATTTACCTAATACATAGTGCTCCTCACCTTGCTATTACATCACTGTGTTTTACCGGTTAACTCACCACTTCTTCCTTGGAGTTCCCTCATCAACATCATAATAAATGGGAACAGGATGAATGTGACTGAATTCATCCTACTGGGACTGACACAGAATCCTCAGATGCAAACAATTCTATTTGTGCTGTTACTGATTACCTATTTTGTTACTGTCTCAGGAAACCTGCTCATTGTTATCACCATAATCTGCAGCCAGACTTTGGACTCGCCAATGTATTTCTTCCTGGCTTTCTTATCTTTGATAGATGCATGCTATTCTTCTACCATAGTCCCTAAAATGTTGGCTCATCTTCTCTCAGAAACAAAAACAATTTCATTCAATGGCTGCATGGTACAGCTCTTTCTTGAACATTTCTTAGGTGCTTCAGAAATTGTCCTCCTCGTAGTCATGGCCTATGACCGCTATGTGGCCATCTGTAGACCACTGCACTATGTGACTGTGATGAACCGGCGTGTGTGCTGCCTCCTGGTGGCTCTTTGCTGGGCAGTGGGGTTTCTCCATTCTTTTGGGCAAATTCTGGTTACCTTCTGGCTTCCATTCTGTGGCCCCAACATCATGGATCACTTCACGTGTGACATTTTCCCCTTGATACAACTTGCCTGCACTGACACATTCCTCCTTGGTCTCTTGGTTGCTGCCAACGGTGGGGTGATCCCCGTGATCACCTTTGCCATGTTGCTGATATCCTACGTGGTTATCCTGAGCTCCTTAAGGACTCACAGCAAGGCCGGCAGGAAGAAGGCCCTCTCCACCTGCAGCTCCCACATCACAGTCGTCGTCCTGTTCTTTGTGCCCTGCATTTTTATGTATCTGCGACCAGTAGCCACCTTTCCTATGGATAAAGCCATTGCAGTATTTTACACACTCATCACTCCCATGTTAAATCCTGTCATCTACACAGTAAGGAATGCAGAGGTAAAAAATGCCATTAAGATGATATTAAACAGGAATGCAAATTCCAATTACAAATGATCTAAAGGAAGAGGTATTCCTATCATGATAATTTGCTCATACTGTTTCTTAATAAACTCATATGCAGGATAAAATTAAATTTATAAATTAGAAAAGTAGATGCACAACAATGAACAATAAAAGAGCTATAATAACAATGTACAGTGAAAACAGTTTCTGCTTTGGCGTCTTGATTAAATAAAGAGTTACATGAATGTGAGAATGGAGACACTGTGCGAGTTGATTGGATACCATACACAACTCCTGAGCAAAGGGCAGACTGTGTGTGCTCTGTGGACACCAGCAACAAAAGGATGCATCATGTCGCAGGCAGGATGGAGTGGGACAGCATGAAATCTTATCACATTCCTCAGAAAAGCATGTAATTCAAAATTTATTAATTGCTTATTTCTGGACTGCTTTATTAATGCTTTTGGGTGAGGGGGGAATACTGCAGACCTCCCTGCACCTCTCACATGATTGTCACAGCACTTCTGCAAGAAGCTGTTATCATGATTATTCCAGTTATGTGGATGAAGGAGGATGAAGCTTAAGCAAGGTACATAACTGTCCCCAGTGTCAGAGTCCAAGTTGCCTTCATCTGTACCTAAATCCACTGTTCTTGTTAATATTTCTACAGGTATAAACACTAAGGCAGCGTTTATTTCAAACTCCCTTTTGTTTGTTAACCTCTGGGGAGTTCCCTGCCAGAAGGGCCCTGAAACCTCTGATGGGGTTAGGGTGCTATGTTCACCAGCAGAAAGAACCACCAGAGACAGTCTGATGCAGCATGCCCTTTATTCTACAGCAAGGGGAGGCAGAGGACGTCTCCTGACAGTCCTCCCACCCAACAGTGGCTCTGTGGTTGGCTAGAAGGCATGTCTGTATCTCTGGACCTTGGAATCATGTGGTAGGTCATGGACAACATACATGACTGGCAGGAATGCCCCAGGTGGCAGGTTGACCATGTGTCACATTTGACTTCTCAGAGTTGTTTACCAAGGACGTCGCAGCACAGGTCATCCAACGACAGAGAAGAGAAACACCAGTCTCAACTGTATGACCAGGGAACAAGCCAGGTTGAGGTCTCAGGTAGCCAACACCATTTTCAGGGGTTCCCTGGGGAACATGGTGTGCCTTGTCCTATGACATCCCACATGGGCCAAGCAGGCAGCAATCCAAGGGTGGTCTCTCAAAATAACCAACTGTGTACTCTTCCGTTCTAATTGTAGAATGGCATGATGTGCCTGTGCCTGTGAGCAGCTGATGCTCAGAAAGCTGTGTGGCCAACTGGAGTGTAGCACAATGTAGATTGTGATTTACAGGGATGACCCTCCCCATACTCTCTACACACACACACACACACACACACACACACACACGATCCAATATTTAGAACTCTAAGCTTCTTGTTCTGTTGTTTCTGTGCCTTTTCCTACTCAAAGTTTGGCTCTTTATTTGTGAGACAGACATTATTCTGTTTCCAGGAATTCATGGACAACCCTCACTGACATCGACCTAACTCTAAATATGTCCTTTGTCCATTTTATATTACTCTAGGATCTGGGCAGCTCAACTAGGAAAGTGGAGAGCTCCCAGAGAACATTCTTTGCCTGTCTTTCTGGCTGTTTAAGTGGTGGCTGAAGATTAGTTAGCAGGTCACGCTGAAGGGACTTTAATTAGCATGCTTGGCATTCTCATTTCCTACTATGATATCAGATGGTCAGAGTTGAAAGATAATTTAAAGACATTTCCAAAAATGGTGCTTCAGTACAGTCGATGCCCATATCTGGCTTTTGGTCAGTTTCAGTGTTTTATTTAAACCTTCACTCCTACCAGCACAGATACCATGATAGCACAATGTTCATGTGAGCCGTAAAACGTACCTCTGTGCCATGACCTCGGCTTTCTTAGATTGTTGTTCCACATGCTAGAGTGATCATATCCTCTGAAGTCAGTTCAGAGTTAGGACCTATTTCTAATCTAAAAACACATGCGAACTAGTGCATATGGTTCTATGTAGAGATTTTTCTGACTTTTTTCAGTCAGTTGAAAATAATTTCAGACACTGATGCAGGCTTCTTTGAGTGCTTTTAGTAGAGAGTCACAGAATGTCTCATGATTGGTGTGAGCAGACAGTGTTGTGACACAGAGTATTAAACACTGCTCTAAGAATGTAAGGTTAGCGAAGCATCTGCCCCATGGAATACTATTCAGACATTAAAAATAACGGAATTTAACCATTTGCAGCAAATGGTCTCAAATAGAGACTATTATGCTCAGTGAAAGTTAATCCCCCAAAAGACCAATATCATATGTTCTCTGTGATCCAAGCAATCTTCATGCAAAATAGGCCTTTCAGTGCCGTTTTTGCTGCAACACACAGATTTTGATAGTCTTGTTTTTATTTTCATTTCTTCAAAATAGTTTCTTATTATTTTCACCAACGCTTAGGTGATATAGTAACATATTTTTCAAGAAGATTTTTTATTCATTTTTTCACTGATACATTGGTCATTCAGTAGCATGCTAGTTAAATCCATGATACTGCAAAATTTTTAACTCTATTCCTGTTGTTGATTTTGTTCTATGACTTTTCCTTTAGGGACATGTATAGTAACTCTGTAACGGAGACTGTCATATCCAGATATAAAGATGCAATGCAGCATGCATCTCTACTTCCATGTCAAAGAAGGATTCCCAATGAAACTGGTAAATATAGCTTTAAGACAGAATGCTGGGATATCATTGACTGTATCTGCAATGTCAGGATACATTTAACTATCAGGATGATGACTTAATGACTGCTTATGACAGACTAGAGTATTGTAATAATGTTGGGGAAACCAGTCGGGGTTAGGAGGGAATTTGGGGAGAAAGTAAGGGAAATCCCAGAGCCTATGAAATTGCATCGTAAAATAAAAAATAAAATAAAATAAACTGACATGAGAATAATAATAATATAAGATTTGGGTGTGGGTTCCTCTCTTGTATTAACACAAAATATTGTGCTTTGTTGATTCAGTTTGTTATGGTAATAATGATGCCCATCTCTCTTTTCACAGTGATATTGTTATGGTAAATTTACATGACTGGAATAAATACACTATATAGCTTTGGGTCTCAATCAGGAATATAATTGCTTTCAGCATGCTCATATTACTCTAACTCCAATGTTGGCATAATAAACAACCACTTTAAAGAAGCACTGAATCTTCCTTATTTTAAGTACTAAATGCATCCTGGTGTGAGGTACTGGTATTATAATGAACTCATAAACCTCACTTCAAGTAATCCGGAAACACTATTTGAAGATTATGATAGCTATGAAGAATAAACTTGGAAATAAGAAAATATCATAATGAAAAGTTTAAATGTCAGATAGCCACCAGCTATTTAATTATAAAATGATTAATATCCAGACTCCATACTAGGTCCATTTGTTATTCCATATACAAAATCGTTAGCGATGAACTGTGTTAACTGTCATGGTTTGTTTCTCGGAATCAGTGTGTGTCATCATATGGACTTAGAAACATCTTAGTAAATAAGGAGGAATGGCTGCGAAAGTTTTCTTCCAATGCACAGTTCAGAAAGGTGAGATAATTGGATCTTGGGCAAGATACACTAATAGTAATGAAATACCCTTGAGATCCAATTAGCTCTAGCTAAGAAAGTTCACAGAATGTTCTTGCCAACAGGGTATGTGGAATCCCTTTGAAAGGCTCAAGAGAAAGGCATTACCCAAAGACAGCATTTATACGTCAACAGTTACTACAGCTGAGCCTTTGACATGTCAGATCTTACAGCTTCCTGTCTTTCTTGGTGAAACAGCAGCTGCCTCAAGGCCGGTGCATGACTGTGTCAGACAAACAAATAGGTGAGATGATCTTAAGGAAGTAAAATAACTTTAGAATCATGTTAGTCTTAAAATAATTGTATAATCACCCTAATTCTCCCCAAATGGAAGCTTAAATATTCTGCAGCAAATCAGACATCAAGAAAAAAATAAAGTTTTAAAACATTCTGGAATACTTTTAATACCAATAGGAATATATGGCAGTAATAGTTTTTAGTAACTGTATAAATAAGAAGTTTCTTGGGGTATGATGCAAATTTTTGAAAATATCTCTGTTAATACGCATGTATTGCCTCATGGAATGTGCCGTATTTAGCGTACTCAGTTCTCTCAGGTTGGACATTCCATGTTATGTAAAGAATTTTACACTTTTAGAGATTGTAGTGAATGTGTTCTATGCATTGATTTTCCTTTTGTTAAAATGTTTTCCATTCAGTTTATTCAGGGAGGATTAGTGTGACATCAGAGAGAAAGGAGATTTCGTGATGGCTGTTGCTTCCTACATCTGAATTACTTTAGTAGTCAGGTCTCAGTCTTACCTTATGGGTACCACATTCTTCTCTGATCGTTTTGACAAACAGTCTCAGAATAAGGAACAGGTAAATTGCACTTGTTGTTTCACATGTGTGTAAACATTTCTTCTTGAGAAAATAAAAGTTAAAGAAGATACAGTGACTGGGTCCTATGGTATATTCATTTTCTAATTTTGGAGGAAATTCAACACTGTCTTCTAATATGATTGTGCTGGTTTACATTGCCAGCAACAGCATTTCAGAGTATCTTCCCCCTACATGCTTGCTGTTTATTTCTGTTTAATTCGTACTGCTCCGATTGTTTGATGATGACCATTCTAATGAGTGAGGTCACATCTTCTTGGAGTTTTAATTTGCATCTCCCTAAGGCTCTTGATCTTGAGCATTCTTCCATGTGTCCATGTCCATTTCTATTTCAACCTTTGAAAAACACCTGCTCATGTCCTTTGTCTGTTTTCTAACTGGATTGTTTGTTTTATGTTGACTAACTTGAACTTCTTATGTATCCTGGGTAATGATCTGCAGAATTTGTAAATATTTTCTGCGCTTCTATTGGATGTCTTTGCGCTTTGTTAAGTGTTTCCTTTGCTGTCCAGAAGCTTCTTATCTGGAAATCACTCCCTTCCACTGGTTCACTCCTGAAATACTGTGAATGTGTCCATTGACTGGGGACCACAGCCAACAGCCTAGAACACAACTCAGGTCTCCCACATGCGGGGCAAAAGCTCATTTTTGAAGCCATAACCCTTACATGTGCGAGGATGCGTTAATGAAAAGCTGGAGCCAAAGCCAAAGCCGAGAATCCAATCTATGGAGAGATATGGATTTAGCTCAACCTCGGTTCACCAAGACATGTATTTTCAAAATTTTAACACATGGAGGCAAGTACATGTAAAAGGTTTTGGTAGGTTTCCATAAACTGAAAAAAAAAACTACCCAAGAATTTTTAATTGTATTAGGTGAAAAAAAAAACAGTTTGTGCATGTTATGTGGAGCATAAATTTGAAGGATAAGCAAGAGGGAACAACTGCCATTCCATTTTTCTTGAGGTTAATTTGGCTAATAACATGCTGTTCCATGGTGGAGAGTATTACTCTCCATACTCATTCAATGAAATAAGCAATCAATGATTAAACTGGAAAGCATAATTGTTTCAAAAGTTTGCTTCACGTGAAGCACATAGGGATAAGAACATACTCCACAGACACAGGGACTACTCTCCCTCCGTAGTATGAAATGCACAGCATCATTTCTAGATGATTAATTAGGTGTCTTTCTCTTTGTGCAGGTAATTTAGATCCTAGCGAGGTGTCACTGTGTGAATGGATCACCTGGCGGCTCCCCATAATGTGACCGAATTTATTCTCTTGGGGCTCACACAGAATCCACGCTTGCAGAAGATCCTCTTCGTGGTGTTTCTGTTCATTTTCCTCTTTACCCTGCTGGCGAATCTGCTCATCGTCCTCACCATCGCCCTGAGTCCCACCCTTTCAGCTCCCATGTACTTTTTTCTCACTTACTTGTCCTTCATCGATGCCTCCTACACCTCGGTCACCACCCCCAAAATGATCATCGACCTGCTCTACCAGAGAAGAACTATCTCTCTGGGGGGCTGCCTGACTCAGCTGTTTGTGGAGCACTTGCTAGGGGGGTCCGAGATCATCCTTCTCATCGTCATGGCCTATGACCGCTATGTGGCCATCTGCAAGCCCTTGCACTACACGACCATCATGCGGCAGGGGCTCTGCCGCCTCCTGGTGCTCATAGCCTGGATTGGAGGCATCCTGCATGCCACTCTGCAGATTTTTTTCATGGTCAACCTGCCCTTTTGTGGTCCCAATGTCATCGACCACTTTATGTGCGATCTCTTCCCTTTGTTGAAGCTCGCCTGTGGAGACACATACAGGCTTGGGATGGTGGTGGCAGCCAATAGCGGAGCCATGTGCCTGCTCATCCTGTCCATGCTGCTCCTCTCTTACGTGGTCATCCTGCACTCTCTGAAGTCCCTCGGGTCCGAAGGACTGCGCAAAGCCCTCTCCACGTGTGGCTCGCACGTGACCGTCGTCGTGCTCTTTTTTGTGCCTTGCATATTCACCTACATGCGTCCCGTGGCCACCTACCCTGTGGACAAGTTGGTCACTGTGTTCTTCGCAATCCTCACCCCGATGCTAAATCCTATCATTTACACAGTAAGAAATACAGAGGTGAAGAATGCCATGAGGAATTTGGTGAAGCGAAGATGGACTTAATCCACTCACAATGCCAAGAAAGTGATGACAGGTATTAGCGGAGAGGAATGTATCTGTGGTCAAATGTGCAAGAGATTACATTTTACAGATGACTGACAAAAATCAAGCTTGCAAATAAACTTGTAGAAGGTGGGCTATGTGCTTTGGGTGCCTTTTAATATACTTAGCTGAGGTTTTAAAGATCCTATGCACACATTCTGGATATGAAATAGAACAGCTATGAATCCACTGTTTGATGACCCTAAGCATTTCTTCTCCAGTCTGTTGCCTACATGGGACTAATTTTTTTACACTTTTGTAGTTTGAAGACATCTGGATTTTCCATAGAGTCTTGATCTCTGAAAAACATTTCTTTTGCATTTTTGCTTGGCTTGTATTACAATAAGAAGTTAGAGAATTCTTAGATGCACACATGGACAGTGATCTGCTGAAATGGAAACGCACTGCTGTGACTTGCCTCTCCCTAATTCTTCCTCCCTCCCTTCTCTTCTTCCTCCTCTTCTCTCCTGTCACACCTGTTCTGTGTTCTTTTCCTTTGAGACTCTATTTTTTGTGAGATGCTCATAAAGAAAGAGGCAATTTATTACCTATCTCTAAATGTTTTTGACAAAAAATAAGCCAGAAAATTTGAGATGTGTCTTAGTTTATTCTTCTTTGCTTAAATAGCCTCGTGGCTCACAATTTTTCTCAAATACAAACATATCAGCTTTCTTTCTTTTTCTTCCTAAGTTTTGGGGAGGCACTTGAAGGAGTAGAATTATCAGGAGGAAAAAATGAAAACTAACATATCCTACCAAAGCTATTGTTTCCAGAAAGTGTCATGTTGACATTTTGAGTCAGTTCATATATGTCAGCATTTTAATTCATTGAAGTGATGGGATCTATGTTCCTAACTAGTCATTTAAATGTTACAATTCACATTTTATGAAGAATCAACTTGAGCCTATGAGAGCATTATCAGCCCCTTTGTCTCAGAAAATACAACCAAAAGTCCCAGGTGCAAAATTCAAACCTAGGTCTTCTTAACCTCAGTTCTGCTTTCTTTTAACAGGCCGTTGTGGTGATGTGTCTATACGTCTGTCACTGAGAAGTGTCCAGCTGGTATCAGTGAGTCCACTTTGTCCTTCACCAAAGGGGAGTAGGGTTTGTTGTCACCCTTCCTCACATGTATTTCAGCACTCTCTGAGCACATGGGAACCTTCTAGACATAGAGTAGTACTTAACACTGAGATGATTAAATCTTGTTTGACTATAATGCCCCAATTCATTTTACTTCTTGGAAGTGTCTCCTTCAACTTTATTGGCCATTTGTGACTGACTGTAATTTTTTTGGTGAGATGGGTGGGTGGGTATCTCTGTGTCCCTGTTTATTCATGAATGTCTCAAATTCACAAGACACAAAACTCTTCCCCAAAGCCTAGTCCTGTAAAGATGATTAAAATCAGAAACAAACTGAATACCAATGATCAGGCTTGCTGTTGCTGGTGTGGATTAAACATTCTCAGAGTATCTAGACTGCATGATTTTGGAACATGTTTTATTGAGACCATAAGAGGAGAGCACACTGCATTTAAGGCCAATGATGACACAGTATATTAAGCTATTTACTGACTTTTACTCTCTCAATACAGGAACCGATATCACTAGGGTCTGTATGCAGCTTTACACAAGTGAAGAAGAGATTAGACTCAGTGCGGTTAAGCAAAATGCTGCTTTTAGATTCTGTGTCTTTTACTCTAGTTCCTAGTATTCCTTGCTACCATGATTAACAAATACCAAACACAGAACTGATTGTGGACCACATTACAAAGATTTTTGTGTGACTGTGGTGTGGATGGCAGTATTGCAAATGGTGGCTTAGATTGCTGCACCACAATTCCACTCCTAGGTCTCAGCCTAAAAGATCATTCTATTTTCCCTATTCTCAAAATAGGTGCCTCTCAATTCATACAATTATAGTAGATGTGATATCTTTCCCCCTAAGTGTATAAGAAAGCCTCATTGGTACCTGTGATGTGTTGTAGTGAACAAAGCTGCTACCTGAAAGATTGACATCACCTAGTGGGAGCAGTTTCAGTCCTGCCTGCCCTACTTCTATTCCAACTGCTTGAAAAGGTGCCTGGAAGAGCTGCAAAGAACACAGCCAAGTGCTTGGGCTCCTGACCCAAGCAAGTGAATGGGAAGAATCTCCTGGCTTTGGCCCAGCCATGCCCATGGCGTGCATTTACGGTGTGAGCCAGCATCTGGACCTAATTCTGTAACTCTACTTTCCAAAGAAATAAACCTTTAAAAAATGGCTTATTAGAAAATCCCAACTAGAGATCATTATGCTCAGTGAAATAAGCTAATCTCAAAAGGACAAATATCATATGTGCTCTTTGATATACGGCAACTATCAGGAAAAAATACAAGATCAATAAGTGTATAGGTAAATGTATCTATGCACATGTTCATCCAGAGGAGCTGTATCAAGAAATAAATTTCCTTTGAAGAAGTGAGGATACATTGTGTTATGTGTCTCTACTCCCAAATCAAAGATGAATTCCCAATGAAATATTAAGTATATCTTGACAATAGGATGCTGGACTTTCTACTATGATTTATAGTTATGTCATGATATACTCAAATCCATGAATGATGGACTTGTGACTGTTGCTGAAGGACTATACTATTTAATATTAGAGAAACCAGCGAGGGGAGGGAACATGGGGAGGGCAGATGGGGAAATCCCTGTGTCTACGGAACCCTATTATGAAAAGAAAAATCAAACCTGTGTCTATGTCACTGTCTTATCGTTAAGGCTCAAATATGCATGAGTGTGTAAGTGGGTAGTGATTGTACTTGGGGTATTAGAAACTCAGAGACAGGTCTGTTAGGAACCAAAACATCTGAAAAGTTTCCACAGAGAGATGATTATTGACAAAACATCATTTGCGGACCACTGCCCTAACCCATGTGTAAGTGACTGGGTAAAGTCTTGGAATGAATTTGGTGAGTTAGTGCAGACACAGGAAATGCAGTTAGCTATGACCTGTGAGGTTCATACTCGGTAAAACTGAGGCCCTTCCTCCCGGGGACACTTCCTAGGGAAGCAATCAATGATGTTCATGAGCAAGGTGTAGTGTGTGATGGACCTTAATGAAGGATGCTAATATCATCACATACGAACAGTGGAAAAAGAAACCAGATAATAGCTTTAAGCACCTTTAAAGTAGAAAGCGTGTTATTATTGCTAGACAAATTACTACAGAATGAAGAAGAATTTAATACTTATTTATTTATGTTTGAAGGATGCATTTTTCAGATCCTTAGTGATGAAAAGTATGTTGCAGCTCAGTGTGGCACAGTTTCAGTAATAGTATGGATAGATGAATAGATGATCAGAGTGAATGATAGAACACTTTGGCCCTAACAATTTCATCAGTTTCAACGGAAAGATAGGTCATTGTGTTGCTATGTTGTTTTTAACAGTTAGAATCCACATGATTGAATGCAGTAGTTCTTGGATGATTTTGATTTCACGGAGTTTTTGAAATCTAATTCAGTGGCTAGGCATGTACACAGCATAGCTTCAGAAATACTATACACAGAAAATAAAGTCATCATCCCTTGGCATCCCCAGGAGGAGATAAAAATCAACTTAAAAAATCTAAGACCATGAACAGACAGAACCCAGTATGGAGTGAGTGATCTGGTTTTGCTTGCCTGGATCTTCTGCCTAGCCTGGCTCCAGTGGAGTTCTGCCCCTGGGAAACACTTGATCGCCATGGGAGTGGATCGGAGTTCATTGGTACAGTGATTGGTACCTGAGCCAGTAGGGACACAGCTGCACAGGGATGCAGTTGGAATGATACAAGTCGGCACAGTGTGAAATTATGGGCTACTCCTCTTTTCACCTGAGCTCATTACCCAAAGGAGAGGAATGTTGGCAATGACATTTCTTACAAAATATGGACTTAGAAATGTTATAAGCTTACAACGAATGACATTTTAAAGAAATTAGTTGGGTGCTTTTTTTGAGACAACTTCCTTGTTTACATGAAATTTTAGTTCTTTTTGCAGCCACAGCGGTTGTTTCTTAGTGAAGTCTTTGGATACTTAGAATCACTGTGTTAAATCTTTCAAGTTAACAAGAACTCTAGTCCTGACAAATCAATGCCCCACTGAATGGCTGGATAACTTGCGTCTGGTGTAGATCCTGATTTATTTTGAAGTACTAACACATCATAATTTCCAGATCTTCTGAAGAAGAAAGTTTATGTGAGGGCATCATGAATGAGACCAAATTTTTGTCCTCACAAATGTGAATCTGCGACATGTACTTACACAGTCTCCACCTTCCACTTGTTCTGACCATCAGGTAATGTGGTTCTTGGAGGTACAGAGATGACACCAGGCAAAGCTTTAGAAGTGACCTTAGAATTTTATTCAAGCATTATGTATGCTCCTATTTGAGGTGTTACTTTGAAGTTGTTGAAATCATTGAGTAACTTAAACACATGAAATATTACATTATACTGAACATGTGTTTGTTCATCTGTATATATACAAATTGAAATGTCATGTTGGAAAAGCTTGGGCTCTCAATATTTTTTTTTTCTTAATTTACTTTAATCCCTGCTGGCAAGGGTTTGAAATTAACATTGCAAAGAGGAGATATGAGGATGATTTAATACTATGCTGTATTTCAACTTTTCAAGGTTGGCTAAAGCATGGTGAAGCAAAGAAATGATAAAAAAAAATAGAGTGTACATGATATCTCTATGTTCGGACTGGTAGGGGCTCTAATGTCTGCAGGGATGGACTGGCACTGACAATGTTGGCTACGTGGTTCAGTGCAGTGTTACTTGGATGATTTTAATTTCATGGATTTAATTTAATTTAAGAAAATACTCAATTGTGTACATACATGTGTAGAAAAAGAATAAAGTAGCCATCCTTTTGTATCCCCATAAGAAGATAAAGCCATCATTAAAATTGAAGAACATGACGATACTTAAATTCTTATTGATATAAACTTATTACATGATAGTTTCGACATTGGTGTTGGGGACAAACTAAGGCATGAAGAAGGTGTGCTGACGGATGTTTTAGCAGAAGGTATGGACAGAGGCAGAAAGAATTAAAGAAGGTCACTAAACTGGAGCACGATCCAGGTGAATTTTTAAATGGTGCTTTCCAAGTTCCATTGATTCTCCTGAAAATTCTGTGAGGTGTGAGCGTAAAACATTTGTTATGTCTGTTTTAGCTTGTTGTCCATGCTATAAACTGGATCACATACTGGCCACGATGCTTTACTCAGGTTTATATATTTTTTTCTAATCCTTACTACTATATGAGAAAATCAGGATAATAACAACACATATACCATGTTTTAAAAAATCATGAGAATTATTTTAATGATGAAAACAGCACTCTTTTTTTTTTTTTTGATAGTATACATAGTCAGTAAATTTCTTTTCTGATACAGTGAGAAAGTCAGTTCACCAGAACTCATGCTGTTTTCTACAACACAGAATTGCCTGGGATTTGCTAGGAAGCTGGAGCAGAAAGACTTGACTGCTGAGGGTGGGAATGAGAGAGACTGCTAAAAGAGGAGGTTGTTCTTTGTGAGACAGAATCATAAATGTCCAAACATGTACTAAAACCAAAGTAGAATTTTTATGGATTCACAGAGTTTAATGGTAAGGGGCAATCAAATATTATAAGTTAATGCTTATATCATCCAATGGCTAAGAATTTGCACTTCAGAATGAGATTATCTGAATCCACAACCCCACTGTTCATGAATGAGATGCGTAGAGTCTCCAAGACTCAGTTTCCAGTTCCTTGAGATGGTATTTGTGATGCATCTTATTTTGTGTGATCTGTAAAATAAAGGTGACAGGTCTGGCACATGGAAAGCCATCTTTAGTCATTCTTAAGAATCCATCCTTTCATCTGGAAGCTCTCTTTTGCAAGGACAAATGGAAGTGAAGAAGTGAGCCATGAAGGAGGAATGACAATAGATTTATATCATCCCTTAAGAATTCAATACTTGAGCTATAAATAGAATAATTTATGTCAAAATAAGTTCATGTTTGGATGGTGTCTACAATGTTGTAGATTTGGATCTTCTTGGAGCAGAGGAATTTAAGATTTAAATGTTTTTCAATCACCTTATCTAGAAAATATTTAATGGAAACAGTTGGAAATTTAATTAACGCTGCAACTTCTAGTTTGAAGACTAGAATACACACACACACGGTGAAATGAAACATGCTAAAGAGGCATAAATCTATCCCACTATACTGTTATAAAAATGAAGTGTCATCATGAAAGAAAATGTAATCTGACAATTTTGAGCATTCAATATTAACATGAGAAGCAGTAGACATGTTGCATGTTGATATTGGGTCAAGAAAATCTAGGTTTGAATTTGGCTTTTGTGTTTTCTACTTACGAGAACTTAGACGTCATTTTTTTCCCTCAGTATCTAAACTCTAAAACAGAAAAGCAACTAAATTTCCACAAGGTAAGTCACAGGCAGGAACTCATGGATATTAGAAATATATCATGATACTAGCAATAATAATTTGAAAAGTAGAGTTTTCTAAGTGTTTAATAAGTAAACGGCATACAAAAAGAAATTTTATATGATGTTTTCCAAATTCTTGGGTGTGACTATTAATGAAAGCTGGCATCCTAAATTAAAGTTCCCCAATGCAACTGCAGGGCTCCCTGCTTGTGAGTAGTTCCTTGAGGGCATGCAGAATGGAGGCAGTCTGTTTTTTGAATAGGGAGAGTGAAGAAGGAAAGACAAAACAGTAAATAGAGATTCATGAAGTGTGTTACCACTTCTCCATCACCTTCCAGTTTCTAATGATTCAGAGTTACTTTAAGGGTGTAAATATCTCCTTATTTTCAGGTGTGTATGTATCACAGTGATGAAACAGGTCCCCTAAACCACTGGCAACAGGAAACTGCAGATCCAAGAGTGGGGTGTACCAGTGAGAGGGGTGTCATTTGTGGGAATCACTGAGATACTTCTGTGAAGCCTTTGTGGTCTCCAACTGGTTTTTCCAGCAAGAACTGGGGAATACGGTAGGTAAAGAGGGTATGAGACAGGGTGCACAAAACACCTGTACTAGTGATTACTAACTAAAAATAATACTGCTTTTTCCACCACAGAGAGGTGTGTTTCCTCAGCCCACATTCAATGGAGGATCCAAACAATGTGACTGAATTCATTCTTTTGGGAATTACCACAAATCCTGAGCTGAGAAAAATCTTCTGTGTTGTGTTTCTGATCATGTATGTGGCTACAGTGTTGGGGAATGTGCTCATCCTGGTGACAGTCGCCTCAAGTCAGAGCCTCAGGTCACCGATGTACTTCTTTCTTGCTTTCTTGGCCCTCATGGATGTCACCTACTCTTCTGTCATTGCCCCCAAGATGGTCGTGGATTCCCTGTCTGAGAGCACGACCATCTCCCTTGCAGGTTGCATGACCCAGCTCTTTGCAGAGCACTTCTTTGGTGGCGTGGCGATCATCCTTCTCATCGTGATGGCCTATGACCGCTACGTGGCCATCTGTAAGCCCCTGCACTACACAACCACCATGAGTCCTCGAGTGTGCTACTTTATGGTGGGAGGGGCTTGGGTGGGGGGATCCATGCATGCTACAATACAGCTTCTTTTCATGTATCAGATACCTTTTTGTGGTTCCAATATAATTGATCACTTTATGTGTGATTTATTCCCATTGTTAAAACTGGCCTGCACAGACACTCACGTCCTTGGCCTCTTAGTCATCCTCAACAGCGGGATGATGTGTGTGAGTATCTTCCTCATTCTCCTTATCTCCTATGCATTCATCCTCTGCTCCCTGAAGTCTTGCAGCTCAGAAGGCCGGCGCAAAGCCTTCTCCACCTGTGGCTCCCACCTCATGGTGGTTGTGTTGTTCTTTGTGCCCTGCATTTTCCTGTACATGAGGCCCGTGGTCACTTACCCCATAGACAAGGTGATGGCTGTGTGTTTTACTGTTGTTGAACCCATGTTAAACCCTTTGATCTACACCTTGAGGAATGCAGAAGTGAGAAAAGCCATGAAGAAATTGTGGTTGGACAAAGGCCACTGAATGGTCCCTACTGTATTTGCTAAGGACAAGCCTTACTTATAAGACTATTGAGAACTTACTTTCTTGCCCACTGCAATCAGATGATCACTCAGAAACCAAAAGTACCTTATAAGTTCACAAAACAGGTAAAAGTTGATTTGTGTAACTACAGTACATCATGGCAAGTGTATTTTGTGCAACACTTTTTAAAAAAGTGACAGATTCACTAGTTTTCAAAATATGTCCTTTGAACCATGTAATCCTTTCCTAGTTCAAGGTTATCTTTATCTTTCCAAGTTGCATTTCTTGGCTTCTTTCTTGTCGTGGTCTTTCCATTTCCAGACAATATGAGAATTATTTCATATATTGGCTAGCCATTTGTATTTTACCCTTTGAAAAATCATGTCTTTTGCTAATGTTTTGGCTGGATTGTTCACTTTATTGTTACTCAGTTTCTAAATCTCCTTAAATATTCTTGGTATTAATCCTTTATTAAGTGTAAAATTTGCAAATGTTTTCTCCTGTTCTCTTGGTTACCTCCTCCTGTTGAATGTTGCCTTCAATGTACAGAAAGATCTAACTTCATATAATGTTTGTCTATTTTGTCTTTGGATGGCTTATTCAAGCAGTCAAGCCCATGCAATACCTTGTAGTTTTTCCCTGTATTTTCTTCTGGCAACTTGAAAGTATCAGGTCATAGATTTAGAAAAGATTCTTGATTCATTACGAGTTGATTTTTGCAAAATGTGTAGGATCTTCAGGGTTCTGCTTTACATTTCTGCAACCAGAGATCCAATTTTGCCAATATCATTTGTTGAAGAGACCGTGCCTTCTACAGAAAATTTGTTTAACTTGTTTGTCATGGTTACTTGGTTGTAGATGTGTGAATTAATTTCTTGGTCTCTAATTTGTTTTATTGGTTGCCATGGCCATTTTAATGTGCCAGCTCCAAGGTTTTTATTTAAAGATTTATTTATTTTTATTGCAAAGTCAGATATACAGAGAGGAGGAGAGACAGAGGAAGATCTTCTGTCCAATGATTCACTCCCCAAGTGGCTGCAATGGCCAGTGCTTTGCCAATTCAAAGTCAGGAGCCAGGAACCTCCTCCAGGTCTCCCACATGGGTACAAGGTCCCAAGGCTTTGGGCTGTCCTTGACTGCCTTCCCAAGCCACAAGCAGGGAGCTGGATGGATGCGCAATGGAGCTGCCGAGATTAGAACTGGTGCCCATAAGGGATCCTGGCGTGTTCAAGGCGAGGACGTTAGCTGCTAGGCCACTGTGGCAGGCCCCTCCAAGTTGCTTTGATTACAACTGTCCTGTAATCACATTGAATATGTGATTCTAGATAAATACAATTTTGGTAATATAGATATTTTGATTAAGTTAGTTTTTTTCTTTCCGTGAACATAGAAGACGTTTCATCTTTTGTTTATTCTATTTCTTTAAAGTTTTACAATATTCAAGGTAAACATTAGTGACATGTTTGACTAAATGTATCACAGCCATTTATTTATTTATTTTGTAGCTATTGTGAATCAGACTGATATTACAAGTTGTTTTAAGCCATAGCATTATTTTCACATACGAATATCACTGGATATTTTGTGCATTGCTCTATTACTTTGTGATTTTGTCAAATTCTCTAATAATTTCCAGTAGATTTCAGTGGGGTCTTTTGGTGTTTCTATAGATAAGATCATATCACTTCATTTGTACACTGGGATAATTCTGACTTCTTCCTTTCCTACTTGTATGTTTTTGATTTCTTTTTCTTGACTTTTAACTATGACTTAAACTTCAAAAACTTTATTGGGCAGTAATGGTGAGAGAGGGCATCCTCGTTTTAGTTCAGATTTTAGTGGAAATGTTCCGAGCTTTTCCTTATTCAGTATATGTATGATATGACACTATTTGAGAGTTTGATATTGCCCTGACTTTACTGAGACATGTTCCTTCTGTAAACAATTTGGGGTTAAGTTTTCTTTTTAAAACATGAAATGATGCTGTGTTCTAGTAAATGCTTTATCTAAATCCATTTATATAATAATATGATTTTTATTCTTCATTTTGTTAATATTATACATCAAAATTATTATTTTGTATATGTTGCTTCGTCCATGCATCTCAGGGCTAAATCCTATTTCATTCAAGAAGATGATCCCTTTGATGTTTTGATAAACTGGATTACCTAGTGTATAGTCTAGAGTTCTTGTGTTTATGTTAATGAGGTATATTGCTCTGTAGTTCCATTTTTTGTTGTATTTGTCTCTGGTTTTAGAATTAAGGTAATTCTGGCTTCATATAAGGCATTTAGAGTAAATCTTTCTGTTCAATTACTTGGAATGATTTGAAAGAATTGGTGGAATTCAGCAGTGAGGCTCTCTAGACCTAGAATTTTCTTTGTGATGGAAGGTCTTTAGTACTGACTCAAACTTATCTTTCTTATTGATCTTTTTAGAATTTCTGTCTCCCAGACTCAATGTAGGCAAGTTTTGTGTGTCTACAGATCCCAATAATTTAAAAAATTTGTTCAAGTCCTGGAAGATAACATCAAAATTTATTTTTTATTTTATTTTTTAATATTCATTTATTCATTAATTACATTGTATTACATAACACAATTTCATAGGTACTGGGATTTCCCCCCCTTCACCCCAAGCTCTTCCTCACATGGTGAATTCCTTCACCTTGATGCATAACCACAGCTCAAGTTCCGTTGAGATTCCCTAATTAAAAGCTCACACCATACAGAGTCCAGCATCCCACTTGTCCAGTTCAAGTTCAACGGCCTCTTAGGGAGGCCCTCTCAGGTTTGAAGGCAGAGCCAGCAGAGCGTCACCTCGATCAATTAGAAGCTCCAACATATCATCAGCAACAGTCCAGGTATGATGAGGCTGGTGTAGAATCCACTGATTGACATAGTCCATCTTAGAGTTTCCCGTTGTCCAGTTTTCCGCTAGAAGCATATAGCTGAGGTGGCTGATTGATCTACTCCATCTTCCATCTTTTCTTGGTTAATGCTTTGATTCCTCCATTTTGTTCAGGGGAATCCCCTAAGAAACTTTGAGGCATTCCCAGTCCAGGCTCCTACATGTACTACTAGTAAGCACAGTGCCCGCCACAGTCCATCACTCCGATCAGCTGGTGGTTGTATCCCCTGGGTTGGTTCTATTCTCAGCCCCGACTTCCATTGGAACCAATGAGTATTGCAGCCCTTCCTGGCTCTGCCCATCACACTCTTGTCCCTGACCTAAACCAGTGGGAGGTGTGCTGGTTGGGTGCTGCATTCCCTACTGGCACAGGCCACTTCGCCTTGGCATTTTGTGTTTTGTACTTTTTTTTTTTTTTATCGCAACCAAACCTGGCCAGGCCCCCACATCGTTTCAGCGCTTGGGCTTGCCAGTGGATGACGTGAACTGACTCAGCCTGGTCTGCCCCCAACCCGAGCCAAGTGTATGCCAGTGGGTCACATTCCAAAGCCTCTTCTGGGTTGTTTACCTCCATGCTTCCTGCGTTTATTTGTAGGGTCTGAAGAACCTGTAGTCACTTTATAGTGCCGATTGCCAACATCAGTTCACTCAAAAGGCAAAATTCCAGGCTTGTCTAGCAGGATACCCCATTACCTGATAGGATGAGGGATCAGGAGAGGGGTCACAGAAGGCAGGACTATGACATTGACTGGCATTCGAGAACCATACTCGGGGCTAGAATGTGTGAGGCATGCGTGCACCAATCCCCTGGAAACTCTGACCCCATTGGACGGTTTAGAAGGGCCAGTGGAGTCTATGCAGGAGGCATGACAGTCTATGGGACACGCTGGGCTGACCCAGAGCAACCTCTGGCAT
Source organism: Ochotona princeps (assembly GCF_030435755.1). Taxonomy (NCBI): domain Eukaryota; kingdom Metazoa; phylum Chordata; class Mammalia; order Lagomorpha; family Ochotonidae; genus Ochotona; species Ochotona princeps. The sequence goes on along the minus strand of NC_080835.1, from coordinate 13,490,969 downwards.
ACTTAACACTGACTGGCAACAGGCCTAGTTGGGGAGCATGGGGGAGGCCTTGGCTGCGTGGAGCCTACCTCTAAGGGGCGCAGGAACTGGAAGGGGGCTGAGTTCTGGTCGGGTCACAGTTGTAATCCCTTGGCACAAATATCGATTCGGACTTGATGCACCATGCCGGATTAGACTGCAGCACAATTTGGTGCTCCGGAGGACCAGGATAGATGTGGGACAGGCTCGGCTAGGCCTCAACCTCAACTGAGCCATATATGAGATATACGTGGGTATGGATGAGCCGTGGCTGGGCTGAAACTCTCAACAGCAGGAACCAGAATGGATTGAAGAGCAGAGCTGGCCGAAGGACCTGCTGGTATGCGTGAAGCCCGACACCAGGAAGGAGTCTGATGGAGGAATATGAACAGTTCCTCTGACAGTACACTGACCCTACAAACATCAAAATTTATTACCACAGGGAATCTTAAAAATTCCTCATAAGAAGGCATCACACATAGAAGCAGAGAAAGATAATATGCATCATGAAAGAATGTGAAAGCAATAAATATAAAGTTAACAGTACAAAGGAGATAAGAGGAAAGATAGGATCAAATAACTACTTGCCAGTAACAACCTTCAATATGAAAAGACTTTCTCCATGTAATAGATCTAGACTACTTGAATGAATTAAAAAAAACTCTTTGTTGCCTAATAGAAATACACCTCACTAACAAAGATGAGTACAGACTAAAAGTGTAAGGATGAAAAAGCTATTTAATGAAAGTGCGATTCTAAAAGAAATAGAAGTAATGATTTGAATATTAGGCAAAATAAATTTTTATGCAAAAATTGTTAAAATAAAGAAAATAATTATGTAATCATTTAGGTATCAATTCAACAGTAAGAATGACTTTAGTAAGTGTATATATTCACCCAACTTTAGGGCTTCCAGCTATTTAAAACAACTGTTAATAGATTTAGTTTTCGTAGGTGCTATTCCTCTTCTCTGTCAAGAGAACATCTTGAAGTATCATTTGTAGGGCAGGTTTGGAAGAGGCATATTCTTTTAACTTTTCTTGACTGTGGAAGAATTTTATTTCATTTTCAAAGACAAAAGAAAGCTTTGCTGGATATGTTATCTTAGGCTAACACTTTTTTTTTTTCTTTTTGAATCTGGAGTATGTCACTCCATTCTCTTCTTGCCTGTAGAGTTTCCTGTGAGAGATCTCCTGTGAGTTTAATTGGCATTCCTTTATATGTCAATTGATTTTTTTCATGTGCACATTTAAGGATCTTTTCCTTATTTTCAATTAAAGAGAGTTTGATGATCATGTGTCTTGGTGAAGATTGCTTTTGATCAAGCCTGTTGGGAGTTCTGTGCCTCTCCTGGATGTTGTTTCCCAATTCTTTCTCTAGATTAGGGAAATTTTCCTTTATTATTTCATTAAATATATTTGTAAAACCAGTTTCTCTTTCTGCACCTTCTGGGACTCCCAAAACTCTTATATTTGGCCTCTTAATAGTGTCATTCAATTCTTGAATACTTTTCTTGGCCTGATCCAGCTCTGCTTCCAGCTTTTTGTTAATTTCCCCCTGATGACAGGAAATATCTTCCAATTCTGAGATTCTTTCTTCTGCTTAATTCATTCTATTTTTGAGACTCTACTGTACTTTTAATTTGCTCTACTGTGTTCTTAATTTCTGATATATCAGCCTTGATTTGCTTTATTGCTGCTATTGCTTGTGTAAAATATTTCTTAAATTGTTTGAACTCTTTTATGTGCTTCTCATTGTTGATCAGAAGCTTTAAAAAACAAATGTGAACAACATTCCAGTAAAATGACAACAGAAGACTAAACCAATGAACAACCCATTCCTAAAATGACAGGACCAAAGTACCACCCATATATATTAACCCTGAATGTAAATGGCTTAAGCTCAATCAAATGTCATAGATTAGTACACTGGATTAAAAAACAAAACCCATCTATTTGTTGTCTAGAAGAGACACATTTCACCAACAAAAATCAGTGGAAACTGTATCGCATGGGTTTTGATGTTTTCTGTTAGTTTCATCTCTTCAAGACACTTTCTTCTGTTTAAATTCTTCATTGACTCATACATCATACAGTAGCATCATTTTCTGCAAGAAGGTTCTTGATTTTCATTTCTTCAGCTACACGTTAGTCATTTAGTAGTATGTTATTTAACTTCATGGTGTTGTTAATTTCTTTTTTCTCTCTGATGTTGATTTTGTTTTGTGGCTTTTCATTTAAGAGGATGTAAAGTAACTGTGCAATGGAGACTATTGTATCTAGTAACATGTTATTTAACTTGGAGGCATTGTAAACTTCTATTTTTCTTTCTATTGTTGATTTTGTATCATGACTTTTCATTTAAGGGGATGTAGAGTAGCTGTGAAATGGAAACTAACATATCCATATGTGAGTATCCAATGTAGTATGCATTTTTACTTCCAAAGATAGACTTACAATGAAACTGTTTACTATATCTTGACAATAGGATGCTGGACTCTGTGCCATTGCTCATGCTCACAATGATGGACATATGACTGTGTATGAAGAACTATACTTTAGTAATGATATAGAGAAACTAGGTGTGGGAGAGAATTGGGGCTGGGATAAGGGAAATACCAGGAGCCTATGGAACTGTATCATAAAAAAATAAATCCTGGTTCATAAAAAAAAGAAAATAAAATTAAAAAAAAACAAGTGTTAATAGATTTAAAAGGAAATATATGCTCCAATATAATAATGAAGATTTGAATGTCCCATTTTAATCAATGGATGGATCAAGTAGAAATAATTTTTAAAAAGAAATAACATTTCTGGTTAACGTTGTTGACTTAAAATATTTAATTTAATATCGACAGAACATTTTACTCCACAGCTGCAGAATACATGCTGTATTTGGATTTGAAAAATTCAGCATTTGTCATGACAAATCCATAGTCAAGTAGGAATACAAGGATACTTTAATACTTGGGAAAAGCATCTCTGGCTAAGAAAAACTTTGAAAATATCAAAATCTATAGGAACTATTGATTGAGCTTCCTCTGTCAATTAAACCTTTTAAAAATTACATATTTTTATTGTATTTATTTGAAAAGGAGTAAAAGGGGAAGAAGGAGAAGCAGAAGAGGAAAGGGAGAAAGTAGGTGAGGGGAGAGAGAATCTCCCAACATCTGGTTCACTTCTGAAATTGCCAAAGGAATTGAGACTGAGGCTTACTGAAATCAGAAGCCAGGATTCATTCTGGGTCTCCAATAGGATTGGCAGGTACCCAACCACTTAAGCCATCTTATACTTGTCTTTCCAGGGCACACGTTAGCAGGAAGCTGGAATCAGAAGTTGAATTGGATTGGTATCCGAGCACTCTAAAAATAGAATGTGGTTGTCATAAGTGGTATCTTCATCAGTATATCAAATGCCTGCCCCTCACTGAGAAAATTTCATTCATCAAGAGGACCGCCATAAACTTGCAATTTTACCAGTCTTCTAACATGCTCCCTTCCTACTTGTTGCTACATATGAATTACATGAGCTTCAATGCAAATCCATCGAAACCACTAGAATTTGATTAGCTCTTTATTGCTTACATGAGGCCATAGATTTAAGAATCTCTTTAACATTTCTTTCATTTACATGTTCCTGTCTGCTGCATCATTTATAAAAAACAGAGAATGAAAATTTTCATTTATTTGAACCCTCCTCCCTTGAACTCTCCTCCTTCGTTTACTTTTATCCTATTATTCCTTCTTATGGCAAAACTGAAGATTCTTCCTTTTCTTCGTTTCATTTTTCTGCAGACCTCTTTCATTCTGATTTTGCATTTAATGCTTTCTGAAAGTGCTCATTCTAGGGTCACAAATGAGATTCTGTATCATTAGCTTTGATAGCTTTTGTTGGTTTGCTATCTTACAAAACCTATTAGCAAATATAACTCTTGAAATGACCAACATTCCCAAATTAATTTATACAGCCTATATATCTAAGACCTGCAAATCAATTTTTTACATAACCTTTGGTCCTGAATATCTAATGAGTTTGATAAGCTAATCAATTCCAAAGGGATAGCCTTGATTCTGTGTCTAATCCCATATCTCTATTACTCACATTCCCTGCCTTAATTGTGGCTACGTTAGGTCTCCTTATATCATACTCTGTATCTGGTTAAACAGGAAATCCTACTACTCAGTCTTAACATACAGCCCAGATGGAATAAGTGTAAATCAATTTTAGAGTGATTACATTACTTCAAAGTCCATCACTTTTCACCTGGATAATTTTGTTTTCTATTCTCTGTATTTTATTTTGGCACCTCCTGCTTCTGTAATAAGTATTCAACATATCACAGAGAATCTAACATTACATTTTAAACCATTACAGGTTGTATCTGAAATTGCCCCACTTGTAAATGTAAAATACTAGCAGTTATCTTTTAAACAGTCAGATTCATCAAGGGTGTAATTTTACATAATAATACCTTGCTTGACCAAGTATATGTTAATTCCAATGATGCAAATGAATTATGCTTCACACCTCAGAACTTTTAGGAGCAGTTAATTTGAAAGAAGCAGCTTTTGATGATAGCTAATTTCCTCTAATCAAAAGAGATGGCTATTAAAACATTGCCAGAAATGGGTAAGAGATGATATTTTTGTTTGACACACTAGAGGCAAAGTAAATGCCCTAGAATGAAATTTACCATCAACTCTCATAATGATCCCATGTTTTGAAGACAGGCACCTTGCATGGGAAGTTGGTAGAATGATTGCTTTTTTTCTTATCTGTGGTATCAGTAATCACCAAGAGCTCCTGACATCAGATGCTCGGGTTGTGGGAGTCTGCTGTGTACTCAGGCCCCAGCAGTCTTCATAAAACACCATGAAGGAAGTAGGAGTCCTTTTCTCCCTTTGGGGGTGCATCAAGTGTAGTGTTCCCTCATAAAGAAGCAATACTTGAACTAATGTCCTGGATTTCTACTCATTGTTTACTCTCCAGTGGGTTTTTAGCCAGACCAGGATTTCTCTGGCAATGTCTAAAACAGGTGTATCTCTAATAAGTGTTGTCTGTTTCCCATGTTGAAGAACTCGTTCCTCTATCTTTGAAAACCTGAAATGCTAATTTTGTCATTTGACTCATGACAGCCCAGGTCACATGGCCATTTTCTAAAACTGTTCCCTTAGGAACGAGTCCACAGGAATGCTTGCTGAGTCACTCATCACTGAAAATCCCTGCAGAACCTGAGAAGGCAGAAGTAGATGTGGATCTTCATGTTTCCAGTTATGTTTAAGCACGTGACTTGAATCCCTTGTGTTAGATGAGAACTGGCATCACAGATGCCCTTATTGTACCACAAAGTGGAGTTGCCTGCAGTATCCCACTTCAGGGCTCCAGGTAGAGTAACCTCGATTTGAATTTTCCCAGTCCTGAAATCACCATCATGCCTAAGCCTCCTGACCTCTATGGTAGCATAGGGCAGCCCAAGAGGGCAGTGAATCCACATCTTAAGTATATGTCCCAGAGTAATAAAAAAGCATCCAAGCATCTTTGCAAGTTGGAATTTCTTGAGACTGATTTATTCCATGAGACACTAAGTACCTGGCTATGGAATGTTAGGTCCCAGCTTGGTAGCTGAAGCCACATCCATACATCATGCACCAGAAGCCAGTTACATTTTAGACATGCCTTCCTATTGTCTATACCTACAATGCTACAACATGCTAATTAGCAAAATTTTTGAGTTGTGACTGTTGCGGAAGGACAATACTATCATAACAATAAGGGGGAAAACAGTAAGGAAATGAATGGAAGATTAGAGGGGGGACTCACTGTGCCTGTGGAATCATACCATTAATAATGATAATGATAATAATAATAATAATAATAACCTGCCTTCCTCATAGTTACTGCTAGTTCCAGTGCAGAAAGGTTGCAGTGCTATCAAACCCCAACTAGGCTGTGAGTAGGCTGCTTGATTCTCAAGCATGGTGGGTGTTGGTCTACTGTTCAACACCTCAGTGGAACAGGGCACTATTCCACTTCTGCTGGATCAGGATGCCCCATCCCCAGCACAGAATGTCAGATCATTATTCTTTCCACTTCCATTAAGCAAAGGGTGGGAGTTAAGAAGCTGCATATTAAGTGGTGGATGATATGGAAGATTAACTTGGCCATAGGTTGTATTTTAGCAGTTATGTTCAATGCTAAAAATTGACCTGTCCTGTGATCAACACCAGCTTACCAGATCTTGGGGACACAGGCAGATTGTTTCAAACCTTTGTCTATTATCTAGTAATTATCAAGAATGTCTATGGCTTATTTTTAACCTTAATGCTTCTACCCTGTAACTGGTCTCCAAAAATTAACAAGACAAAAAACAAGAGTAGTCAAATTTTCATTTCAGGGGAATACCCAAGACCAAAACCAGAGCAATATACATTAGTCTAAGAAGCAATGTCTCCAAAACATGAAGATTACAAAAGAGGTAGAATTGGGAGCTTATTCATCCACTGCTGATTTGAACTTACTGTTATTCAAACTCTTGGCTGCTCACTTGCCAATTATGGTGTAACAAAGAGTATGTTAATTTCCAGTCTAGGTTCTTGCCTCACACAGAGATAAGACGTCAATGTGGAGGACTACTAACACGTGTGGATAGGACAAAAATTTATGTACTTAATAGGAAGAAAATAAATTCATATACTGCACACATGTGCACCAATTCATATGGAGAAGTTCACATTAGGGTGGGCCAGAGTATCGACCCTGATAGAGGAAGCCTGTGTGGTTCGTGTTGGAAAAGAGAACAGGGAAGATGGGCACAGGCCTGTAAGAATTCTCCTTGACCCAGGCATACCTTAGCCCTGCTCTCCATCTCTTTCTGTAAGTTCTAATCCCGGCAACTTCACTTCCCATCCAGCTCCCTGCTTGTGGCCTGGGAAAGCAGTTGAGGACAGCCCAAAGCCTTGGGACCCTGCACCTGTGTGGGAGACCTGGAGGAGGTTTCTGGCGCCTGACTTCAAATTGGCAAAGCACCGGCCAGTTGGGGTCACTTGGGGAGTGAATCATTGGACAGAAGATCTTCCTCTCAGTCTTTCCTCCTCTCTGTATATCTGACTTTGTCATAAAAATAAATAAAATCTTAAAAAAAGACAGCATTAAAAAATGATGTAAAGAAAAGTTAAGTAAATGGTACTAATAAAGTTTAGAAGTGTTACTTTAACCTGAACGGGTTATGTGGGAATAAGCAAAGATGTTGTTGGATTTGGTAGGGAGAGAGATGCTGGTACAGGAGGAAGACACTGTGTGAGCTTGAGTGGACAATGACCCACAGTCTTACCTTTCTGCTCACAGTCTTCCTTCCCCATCAGTCCTCCTCCCATTGACACTGGAGAAGGACTTTTCTACATATTCTACAGTTTGTTTATTTTGTTTTATATCTAATTGACTTCATAAACAAAGTTCCTGCAAAAAAACCATACATGTATAGCTATCTATATCTATATATTCGGCTAGCTCTGTCAACTTTGGGTAAGGGCCTACTTTTTTTAAAAATTATCTATTACGTTGCATTGTGTGACAGTTTCATAGGCTCTGGGATTCCCGCATCCCCTCCCTGTTCCCTCTCCTCGTGGTGGAATCCTCTACCTTGTTGCAGTATTACAGTTCAAATTAAGTTGAGATTCTTTTGTTGCAAACATATACCTAGCATAGAGTCCGGCATCTTATTGTCCAAATAAATTCAACAGTTTATTGGGGAGACCATCTCTGGTCTGAAGGTAGAGCTGGCAGAATATCGTTCTGATCAATTAGAAGCCCCAGCACAACATCAACAACAATTTACAACATTATAGAATTAATTGACATGGTATTGAGTAATCAATACTTTATAACAGTGCAAGTTCTTAACCACATTCTGTGACTACTTCATTGACCCTTCAATTTTTGTTTCTACACAGAATCGGCTGCTATACATCTTAAAGTGGCTATAAGGTACTATTCAGGTGTCTCGTGTCTGTTTTCATTTTAGTATTTAGCAGTTTATTGTGTTGAAGCGTAATTTTGCTGAACTTGGTAGATTTTAAGGTAATCTAAACTGGCTTATAAATCTAACAAGGCCTTTGTCTACAGTTGAGGTGCATAACAGTTTTAGGAGGGCTGAGCAGAGAAATCTTCAATACCCTAGTGAAGCGTAACTAATCTTTGTGTCCTATCTAGTAAGGTATATGTGGATCGGATCTACGCTGATCGTTTCCTGTCTGGTTCTAAGCTTTCCTTGTATTTCTCTATCTATTCTACTTTTTTTTTTTTTCAGGGGAGAGGGTGCTCTGGAGCGATCCTGATGGTCATTGCAACAGAGGGTGGGGATCCAAAGTTGGAACCAAGTAAGGACTAGAAGAAGCTCCTCTCAATAGTCCCAAAGGAAGTTTGCTGTTCTTCTGCTTCTGCAGATCCCTCAGGGCTCCTGGTTATTGTTCCGATGACCTTGGGCCCTGCATGGAAGGATTTGGGCCTCTTCTATCCCATGTGGTAGATCCAGACTGGGCTGGGTGACCTCGGAGTTCTCAGCTTCTGAAGGCACTCCAATTCCCCGTGTTCTCCTTGTCTGTTGGGATGTAGTTGTTGGTGCCCATACTGATAGTCCTTGGTGAGGATCCAAGTCTTCAGGGTTGTGATACAAGCCTCCTCCTGTCCACTTGGTCCACTCTGGGGTCTCCCCCTGCCCTGTGCATATGACCTCCTGTTAAGAGGTTGTCAGGCTCACTTCTGGTTCCCCAGAAGGGCCTACTTTTAAAGAGAATTATTTTGTAACAAATTGGCATCCATTACCCATTCTTCAAAAATTGGTCAAGCCTTTTTTCCTCACAAAAATTGATAATTCATTGCTTATATTTACACAGATATATACCTATGTTTGAACTGCAGCCTTATTTATCAAAATTCTGAGGTGTGTGCTTTTACTTCAGACGTTAACTCATATGGGTCTGTGTTCAACTCACGGAGTAACTCTTGACTCCAACATCCTGCCAGCATAGACCCTGGGGAGCAGCATTGGTGATCTGAGTAGTTGTGTTTCTGCCACTCATGTGGGAGAGTTGGATTCAGGAACTGGCTCCTGGTGTCAGCTCCAGCTCAGTGCTTGGTATTTCACGCCACTGGAGAGTGAAGTGATAGCTAGAAGATCTCTTTCTCTATTTGGGCAGTGAACCGGCTAGTTGGTGGAAGATTCCCGTCTCCCCCTACTTCTCTCTCTCTGCCTGTCATTTTGCCTTTCAGATATATAAGCTTTTTAAGTTTTAGAAAGAAGGGAGATACCTCTTATACATATATGCATGTTTCTAGAATAATTCACTAAAGCTTTGTTGCTGAGTAATAACTTTAAGATATGTCCGTGTCTGTGAATGAATTCACATTCCCACATTGAGTGGCTTTTCTGTGTTTAGACATGTGATTAGAATTTTAAAGAAGAGGAAATAAATACTTCTGTCTGAACTCTATGGAAAATTGGTGATTTGAGTTTTAGATATTCTGAAGAATCACATCAATTACACATTTTTTCTGCGAGGTGTGAACAGATGTAAAATAGGTGGGAGCCACGTTTAAAGACAGTATGAAGCAACATATTATTTGAGATAGTCCTCTGATAGGCCCAAGGATCCAAGTCTGTTTTGCCTCCGTCATAATCTCAGTGCTGTTTATTTAAAACTTCTTTTATTTTTATTTATAAAGGCAGTTTTACAGAGAGAGAAGTAGAGACAGAGATATCTTCCATTCACTGGTTCATTCCCCAGCTGTCCACAATAGTGAGACCTGGGCCTGTCCCAGACCAAGCTGCTGCTTTTTTTTGTCCCCTCAAAGATTTATTCATTTTATTGGAAAGGCAGATGTACGGAGAGGAGGAGAGACAGAGAGGAAGCTCTTCTGTCCAATGATTCACTCCCCAAAATGGCCGCAATGGCCGGTGTTTTGCTGATCTGAAGCCAAGAGCCAGGAACCTCCTCCAGGTCTCCCACACAGGTGCAGGGTCCCAAGGCTTTGGGCTGTCCTTGACTGCTTTCCCAGGCCACAAGCAGGGAGCTGGATGGGAAGTGGAGCTCCCGGATTAGAACCGGCACCCATATGGGATCCTGGCACATTCAAGGCGAGGACTTTGACCATTACATTATGGTGCTGTCCTCCCACCCCCAGGACCAAGCTTCTGCAGGTTCTCTTGGGTTGGTTCTCCCACATGGGTGCTAGGGACCAAGGATTGGGCTATCTTTCACTGCTTTCCCAGGCACATTGGCAGTGAGCTGGATTGAAAATGGAGTAGCTGGGACTCAACTGGTGCACATATGGGCTGCCAGCATTGCAGAAGAGATCTAAACTACAATGCCATATTGACAACTGCCTGGTGCTATTTTCTTTCGGCGTTAACAGAGTGGGTCTGTACACTTCTCAAATAAAATGAAAAGAGAAATGTTTGTCTCTTGAAATGATAATTTTATGTTTAACTGTATGGAATTTCAAGATGAGTTTCTTAGATTATAAATAATTTTCTATTAATTAGTGGTATTGATTATATTTATACAAGTCATTCTTTAACTCCTTGAATCCTAGTTAAAAACAATGCATGTCATCTTCATAGATGGAAGCTGTCATATTCCTGAACTCAGGCTACACTTGTTAAGTACCCAGATATTTGCCCAAATTTTAGATAGTATATTCCATTACAGTATAGCCAATTGCTGTCTTTCTAACTGTAAAGGGAAGTAGAGGCTATTTCGACTATAAGCTAAAAAAAAGCCCTAATTATTCAGGGATGGAAAAGTTTTGCCAACAGCTGAGCAAGTCAAGCCACACAGTGCTACGTGGTGAACAATCCTACTGATAGGGAATTTCTAAACTCTCTGGGGAATTGGTGAGCAATTCTGGAAGGTGGTGACCTTTGAGACAACCCTGCTTAAATTCCAACTGAAAATCAAGCAGGGACACTCTTGTTTCTTCTTTTCCAGTATCTTGGTGAAGACAGCACGTGGGAAGACTTGCGTGACATTCTCCCTTACCCGGCACAGGTGCTCTCCATCTCTCTGTCTTCTAGAGTAGTGGCAGCAAGCATTGGAAATGGCCTTCACACTAGGATCAGATACCAAATCAACCTCTCTCTGCAGAAACTAGCAAATATCCTACCCTAGAATTCTCAAGGAAAAGTACATTGTGAGACTTATAACTTACGGTTTTCCACTTTTAGAGAGGACTTTAAATTGTGAGGGGATGCAACCACATTTAAAGGATTGCTTGGACCGATCATGAACAACTCTGTGTACCTGGGCTTGTTACAATGGCTTTCTAGCTTTCAGAGTCTCATTTTCAGTGAGGATGATAATATTACCAAACTCAAAGGGTATGGGAACAAGTGAAACAATACCCGTGGTCCCATGTAGTATCTGATACAACTACATGCCCACAAATAACTGCTTATTAATGGAGTGAAAATCTTTTTCTCAGGATGAAGTATATAGAAGTACCTGTTACTTTAATTGTAACAAAAACTTGAAACTAGCTTTGGACTTTAAGTGACAATAACCTAGAAATCCAACAAGTATGTATTTTTCCTGCTTTCCAATAGAATATTATCTGCTCTTTATAAATATATTCTTTTCTGCTACTTATTATCTAATACTCTCCCAGTATGAGATGTAAGGTTACAACCAAATATTCTGAGACTGCACAAACAGTGCTGGTAAGTATCGATAAACTGTTTATAGAGTTATTCCTTCAACGGACTATTTCCATAAGAATGTGCTGAAGGACACAGGGAAGGACTTCATGGTAAGAAGGATGCAGGTCACAGAACGAACTTTGATTTTAAGTATGTTTACCACATTCTTCGTAGTGTATTTGTTGTAAATATCACCAAATTTCTCACTCAGAATTGTTCCGAAACCTGTAAATGATGAAAACTTTGGACTTCTTTAGTGCTGTTAAAATTTATGTTTCCATTTACTGTTTTTAAAAGTCTCTAAAATTTTAAAATAAATGTGCTGTAGTTCATCAATGCAATTCTAATATAACAAAAGCTACATTTTCAGCAATATTAATAAATACATGTTTCTTTTTTGCTGTTGGTTTCTTTCTTTTTTAATTTAGTTCCCACATACAAGAGGGAACACGTGGTATTTGTCTTTCTGTGTCCAGCTGATTTTATTCTACGTGACATTCACTTTAAATATTCTAATAGTAACTGGATCTGTATTGCAAATAAAATGTTTCATAAATACTTTTGCTAAACATACAGTATTTGCTACCAACGTGACAACCTCTCGTACCATAAAATGGACATAATAGCTTTTATCCAACTGTTTGGCTCAGGAGAGTTGAATGGACAGCTTTTAGATTGTGTTTCACAAAGGATAAAATGTTTAATAGGGATATCAATTGCTTTTTTCAATCCTTTTTCTATTTAATTTGCATGAATAGGAAAGAATATGGGATATTTACCTCTCCTCATCTTGTCCAATGTCTAGGTACTATTTTAAGTTTTAATAGATTAAGCTTTTAAATTTACAGCTATGAGATAGAAAATACAGTATTTTTATTTATACATCTGGTTCATCTCACTTAAAACTATGACTTAGCTCCATTTATTTTTTTTTTTGCAAATGTCAAGGGTTTATCCATTTTGTGGTTAAACAATATTTTGTTGTGTGTGTGTATATATATTCTTCCTTCTTTCTTCAAACCCAGAAATGTACGTTCAAGTTAAATTATGTTTGAGCTATTGTGAATGTTGTTGAATTGGACAATTTTTCAGCTCACTCTTATATAGAGTGTGCCATGTCATACACATGATTGGTAAGCAACAAACCTTCAGCCTCTGGATTCTCTCTTTTCTGAAGTGGTTGCTGCTAATTTACATGCCTATGTAACTGGACAATCACCTGCTGATTCACCACCATTTGCTCTGCTTTCTACAGGAGGCACTTCGCTCATTCATGAGCACAGGGAGAGCCTTTAGCCTTTGCCAGGTAACTGGATACTGCAGCAAGGCCATCTCTGCTCCGAAATGACTGCTGGGGAAGCAAAAGCTCTACTCCTGTTCTTGTGGATTTAATGGAAAGGCGTGGGTGCTGCAGCCACAGAATCAAATCCCAGGCCAAATATCTACTGCTTACTCACAATTAACCTTAAAGAATGAGTTTAGAGGGGCACTAAGACATAATGCAGCTGTTTTTTTCTGAGCACTGGGTCCTGCACAATTGCTTTCTTTGTGTCATTTCCCTTTGCTATCATGCCAGCCTTCCCAGGCAGGTATTGATGGTCTCATGTTCTTACTTTCGCATGAAGACTTGATGAAATTGTTTTTGTGTTAAATATGGAATGCAACGCTTTTCCATATATTTTCCACTTTTTATAAAGAATGAGTTAACTCATCTTAAGATTGAATTCAGCTGAATCTCTTATTGAAGTATTTGGAGAGTAACTATTATTTTCCATTATATTTCAAATACACATGTTTTACTCTACTTGTAGAAACTGCAGTTCTTGGATCAGTATGACATCTATATCCTACTCTGATACTGTACCAGGGAAGCCAGCTCTATGAAATCGGAGTGCAAATATTGCTCAAAAATTGGATGTGACTTTAGGATGCTTCTTAGAAAGTCACTCACAGAAGCTGGATGTAAATGGTAGCTGACACTTGACATAAAAAAGTCTGTTTTGTTTATCACATGTGCCTGTTTCTAGTCCTCATAAAACTCTTGCTGTTTCAAATTACTGTATGATTCATCTCTACCTCAATTCTGCTTGACTTTCCATGAATGTAAAATTTTGCCTGGTGACAACAGAAGCCTACAAGATTTGCATATCTATGTCACTTATTGATGACATAACGCTACCTGCTAGTGTGATGAAATATTTTCCCTATTGCAACTGATGATTTGAATGATCACTGTGATAGTTTTTAACATTCCCATGGAAATTATGCAAAATCAAAGTTTTGTTACTGAGTTCATCCTCCTGGGCCTTTCCCAGAATCCACATGTTCAGAAAGTAGTTTTTGTAGTCTTCTTGCTAGCCTACATTGCGACTGTTGGTAGCAACATGCTGATTGTAGTAAGCATCATCAACAGCCCTGCCCTGCTGGGCTCCCCCATGTACTTCTTCTTGGCATTCCTGTCTTTCCTGGATTCCTGCTTCTCCACTGCCATGGCCCCAAAGATGATTGTGGACTCCCTCCGGGAAAGAAAAACCATCTCCTTTGAAGGCTGCATGACCCAGCTTTTTGCAGAACACTTTTTTGGTGGTGCTGAAGTGATTGTCCTCACAGCTATGGCCTATGACCGCTATGTGGCCATTTGCAAGCCCTTGCACTACTCCTCCATCATGAACTGGAGGCTCTGTGGCATTCTGATGGGGGTGGCCTGGACAGGGGGCTTCCTGCACTCCATCATCCAGATCCTCTTCACCTTCCAGCTGCCCTTCTGTGGCCCCAACATCATCGACCATTTCCTATGTGATCTTTACCCGTTACTGAAGCTGGCCTGCACTGATACTTACATCTTTGGCCTTTTTGTTGTTGCCAACAGTGGACTCATCTGCATCATCATCTTCTCTTTGTTGCTTGTCTCATATACTATTATTTTGCTTTCTCTGAGAAACTATAGCTCTGAAGGAAGGCGAAAAGCTTTATCTACCTGTGGATCCCATATTACTGTTGTGGTTTTGTTCTTTGTACCATGTATATTTATATATGCAAGACCTCCATCTGCTTTCTCCTTCGACAAAATGGTATCTATATTTTACACTACTGTAACTCCCATGCTAAATCCTTTGATCTACACTTTCAGGAATAAGGAAGTAAAAAATGCCATGAGGAAATTATGGAATCGCTCTGGCATAGTTTCTAATGAAAAATAAAATATTATGTGGTAATAATGTGATGTTTTGAATAAAAATGTAAAGATGTTTGATAAACACTTTTGGGGATGCATACTGTTTGGAAACAGGAAGAACAACATATAAAATTTTTAATGGTATAGTCAGGAAATCTGGTTTTCATTGGAAATCATTAATTAACTGAGTTGACAGTTTTGTATTCTCGCAAATTAGTCCATTAGAATTGAATTTTGTTTTAATTTATAATACAGTAACATGAAAAATAAGGTAATGAAAAGCTCCCTAACACACACACTGCTTATCATCAATACCTTTCTTTGTAAAAATTATTTTTAATAGCATTCCATGAGAAAAATTTAATAATTCTTTAATTGAAGGACTACATCCTCAAATAAGAAAAAATATAGATGAGAAGTAAACAGTGAAAATAATACTGAATGGGAAAAAAGTCGAAATACTTTTTCTTCAACTGGAACAATAGCAAAAATAAAATATTGTGTATTTTATCAGCAAAATAGAGCAAGTGAAGGGAAGAATTTCTGACCTCAAGGATTGCACAGTAGGGAGAAACTTAGTGAGCTCTGAATGGTCACTGAACAATTCTGTAATCCCTTTCTCTGCTCCTAGCTGTAAAACTCCATCAGTGCGTCACTGTACTGGACCCTGCATAAGGAATTTGTAATACATTCTTTAATATAATTATGATTTTTACATGACACTAAGGAAGTAATATTCTTGCAAAAATCTTCAGGTGGCTCTCTGTATTATGTTGGGGTTTAGCTATTTTCAGAAATGATGATATTTTTATGAAGCAAGAAGTAATCTTTTTATGAGTTAAGACTCACTCACTCTTCTCTCCTCAAAGATAAAACACAACTCCACATAGTTGATATGCCAATTAAAGGATTTGTGTTTGGGCATTTGTCTGAATGGCAGACTTGATAATTCAGGAAAATGTGACACTGGAGATGGGCAACTAAATTTCTAAAAATCAGTAGTTATCAGTAGGTTGAGCAATAACTAATGATTACCAGAAATTGTGCATAAATCAAGCCATCTATCTTGGAAACAGTATGAGTTTTGGAATTCAATCAACAATTAAGATGGAATAAATCAATAGAAAGGAACAGAATGTTGGGGAAACCCTGGAAGTATAAATTTCCCTCTCAACCCATTTATTCTATTTTGTCTGTGGCTCTCTCTCTTTCTCTCTATGTGTCTTGTGTTTGTAATTTTACCTTTGAAAATCATTCTTTTTTCATAATTTTGCCACAATGACATTATTTTCCTTTATCAATGATTTCCATAATCATGATCTTATTAGCATATCACCTAACTCTGTGCTTCTGACAGAAACATATTAAAAGATTAAGCTAAGCAGGGCAAAAGTAAAAGATTTTAACTGTGGTTTGAAGTGGAAACTGTGGCTCTAGGTCAAATTGTTGAAATCTGACTTCTTAATGATAATTTTGATACATCATCCTGAATGTAAGTGTGGTCCAGATAGGTGAGTACTCTGTGACAGGAAACATTTTAACTCCATTAATTGGAAATAAACTCATCTCTTAATTGTATGAAGTATTTACATGATGGTTTGTGGTCTGTCACTTTACTGAGGAGTCTCTTGTATTCTGTATTTTCCTGTGGGATATTAATCCAGATAGGTGGGATAAATCATGTGATGACATTATAAAGCAAAAATGCTTTGGGGAGAACCTTCTGTGGGGTGCCTGAAGAACTAGACACAAGTTTCCCATCAAGTTTCAGACGTATGCTAGTTTGTGCTACTTTCGCTACCTTTGTTCAACATGAACAAAATTGCGATGCCATCTTTCAAATAAATGGTAAAGACAAAACAGATAAACTTTTGCAGGTCAGCCTGCATATTACTGTTTCTTGGAAAGTCCCACTGATGGAAAATTTTCAAACCCTTGGAGGAAACTGAGAAGCAATCTATAGGTTCATTTTGCAGGGAAATCTCTTAAATTCTACTTGAAAATCAAGGAAGAAAACTGCTGTTTGATTATGGTTTTCTAGAGCAACATTTGTTCACCCATCTGCCAGACAACGTCTCTTTTCTTTTTTGCATCTAGGAGTAAGAATTGGAAATAATTTTCTGACTTTTGATTATCACTTGAATGGATGTTTCTTGGTGGAGTATATGGGATTATTGTCATTGGGAAGTTCCAGAAAGTGGTAGGTGATGAGAGCTATAATTTATGTTCTTGCATTTTTAGAAAAGATTTTGAAATATGAAGATGTACTTAAAATGTAGTGATATGGTCACATTACTAAATTTAAGGCACTATATAGGTTTATTCCTAAACTCCTCATCTGTAGTGAAGATCTTATTACTAAACTCAAAAGAACTCTGTATGAAAAAATACGTAGAGTCCATAGGACAGCACTTAAAATACAATTCACAACCAACAGCAATTATTATTACAATGCAATTGTTTTCTTTTTGGGAGTAATTAAGAGCATCTGTTACACAGAGTGTAACGACATTAGACCTATGTTATGTTCATCATCAAGTCAAATACAAGTTACCCATAGAAATGCATCAAGTGCATGTCTTTATTTTGGGGTGTGTAAGGTAGTTAATTTTGTCCTTAAACCAATGATGAGGGCATACTACTCAAAGTATGTAGATTTTACTTTCTGCTGTGGGATTGAATCTTTTGCTGTTCTTTGAATCAATACATAGTATTTGTAATGAGTTATCTCATTAAACATATATGATGTAAGTGGCATCTTCATCATTTAAAACATTTATCATTTTTTTACGTGTTGGGAACATGAGAAACCCACAGAAGTATTGATTTTGCAGTTTGTTACTTGGTTGTTATGAACACCAGTTGCCTAGTTTATACATACATTAGGAAGCTTATGTATGTGTGCTTATATGAATGTAAGTAGAAACATTACATACATACATATGCTATTCAACTAGACAATTTAGTTTTGTGAACAGGTGAGGATATGATTGTCCTTGGAAGATGTTTCCACCTGTGAAAAATGAAGTCAAGATTTAGATTAATTACGGTGATAACTCTTAAAAAGCTTTTTATCGGTAAGATGCCTAACTTTGTAAGTGACCAAATAGTAACTGCATTTAGTAAAGATGAGTTAGCATGAGTCGTATTTTCACATTTTATAACTTGACCCTCTTTATGATTACAAGAATTAGTTATGTGCTTATAATCAAACACACATAAATCAGGTACATACAAATGTTTCCACTTACAATAACGTATACTAGGTTAGACAGAATCATCTTGTTTTTAGGGAGCATATTTAACAACTGGGAAAAAATAATTGAAAAAAAAACTCAAGATCTGAGCTATTTAAAAAAAAAGATTTATTTATTTTTATTGAAGGAAAGAAAAAGAGGGATAGGGAGAAAAGTTTTTCCATTCACTGGTTCACTCCCCAAACGAGTGCATCCAAGGCCTGGAGGCAGGAACTTCTTATGGTTCTTCCAGGTGGATGCAGGGTCTCCAGCACTTGGTTCATCCTCCACTGCCTTCCTACACCATGACAGAGAGCTGGATTAGAAGTGATACAGGTGAGACACACTGCCTGCCAGTGCCAGCAAGCAGAGGATGATTCTGCTCCACACCCAGCACTGGAGTCCAGCTCTGACACAACACTTGGTTTCTCTGCCTTTGTTAAGTACTTGCTGCACACTTGTGCTGGTAGATGATGAGGCTACCACCTTCTGGTTCTATAACATCACCCCGGTGCTTCACTCACTCAAGAACTCAGACAGTGGAGGTTTCATACTCCCCAGGTGGATGGAAGACCATAAAAACCAAAGTTGCCATGAAATACCTGCTGGTAAAGAAGAATTCTCATTCTTTCTTTATTGAGTAAGTGGAAAGTGTTAAGTGGTCGTAGCAGAAGTCCATTGTTAAAAGTCACAAATCAGAAATTTGTAGGTTAATGGGACTATGGTGTCTCCTACCAAACAGGACCAACAAATTAAATAGAGAAATTATTAACTGTAGTGATAATGAATAATATTTAATAAAATGTCTATTTTATTAACATATTAATATACTTATTATAGTGAAAATGATAAATCACAGAACACAAGTCCAAGACATTTTCTAGGCAATAGATGCTCAGAAATTACTTTCCTTGGATTATTTCATGTTGCTATCATGGCAGAATTGTGAAATAGGCATTCTTACAAGTATGTGTTGAATTTAAAAATGATGGAATCACAGAAAAACCAGTCAGAAGGTGGGGAATACTTATCAAGTGTTAATCATAGAATTATGAACTTCTTAATGATTTTTTTCTTTCATGATGTGTAAGCTAATTCACTTAAATGCCCAATTCAATACAGTCATTTGAAGAAACACATGAGATATGACCATGATTTTTCAAATACCTCTAAACTATATACTATTTTTTCTTCTATTTCTCAATAAGGTAACCTACATTCCATCCTAATTACAGAAGTAATAGTTAAAAAAAAAAACAGTACTTCTTTCATTACTACTTGAATGTCTTTAGAATTTATCTCAGTTCTTCACTCAAGATGCCACTGTTAAATGTTAAAATTTTGCATTTATAATAAAATTTCTCACTTCTTTACCATCGCGTCCCTTTCTATAAGACTGACCAGTTTAATTTGTGATAATCTATGTCTGTCTGACCTGCAACCGTTATCTGAGCAAATTCCTAAGAGCATTTTCTAAGATGGAAATAGTGAAGATGACTTTGCATTCGAGTTTTCTAACTTCAAGTTCATTTTAACACTGTAACTAATCTGAAGCTCATGTTTCTTTAACAGAATTGCAGATCTACATTTTCGCCCTGGCTGTTTTCAGCACCATTTTGGAAGTCATGCAGAATCGAAGCTTTGTAACTGAATTCATCCTCCTGGGCCTTTCCCAGAATCCACACGTCCAGAAAGTAGTTTTTGTTGTGTTTTTGTTTGTCTACATTGCGACTGTTGGGGGCAACATGCTGATTGTAGTGACCATCCTCTGCACGCCTGCACTGCTGGGCTCCCCCATGTACTTCTTCTTGGCATTCCTGTCTTTCCTGGATGCCTGCTTCTCTACTGCTATGGCCCCAAAGATGATCGTGGACTCCCTCCGGGAAAGAAAAACCATCTCCTTTGAAGGCTGCATGACTCAGCTCTTTGCAGAACACTTCCTGGGTGGGGTGGAGATGCTCATTCTTACAGCAATGGCCTATGACCGCTATGTGGCCATTTGCAAGCCCTTGCACTACTCCTCCATCATGAACTGGAGGCTCTGTGGCATTCTGATGGGGGTGGCCTGGACAGGGGGCTTCCTGCACTCCATCATCCAGATCCTCTTCACCTTCCATCTGCCCTTCTGTGGCCCCAACATCATTGACCATTTCATATGTGATCTTTACCCGTTACTGAAGCTGGCCTGCACCGACACTCACATCTTTGGCCTTTTTGTTGTTGCCAACAGTGGATCTATCTGCATCATCATCTTCTCTTTCTTGCTTGTTTCCTATGGTGTCATCTTGTTTTCACTAAGAAATTACAGTTCTGAGGGAAGAGGGAAAGCTCTGTCCACCTGTGGATCTCATGTTACTGTTGTGGTCTTGTTCTTTGTCCCATGCATATTTGTGTATGCAAGACCCCCATCTGCTTTCTCCTTTGACAAAATGGTGGCCGTGTTTTACACCCTCCTAACTCCCATGCTGAATCCGTTGATCTACACTTTCAGGAATAAGGAAGTGATAAACGCCATGAGGAAATTATGGAACAGATGGGTGGCATGTTCTGAGGAAGAATAAAAGTTAATTTAAGAAAATAACATTAAAAGTAAACAAGTTAAAGCTTTTTGACAGGTACTTTGTGTGATACTAACCGCACATAGCAGGCAGGATACATTAACGGAAAATAGATTAGCATGCATCTTGAAATGAAAATGTGAAGAAAGAAAATTAGCAAATGTTAAAAGCACACCCGAGCTCTGAGTTGATGACCCTCTATCTGAACACTTAAATAAAGGAGCAGAATTGTATGCCTTTTTGGAATCCAATAATATTAAAATGGTGGTAAGATAAATCTCCTAACACGGTTTGTGTCTTTTATTTCTGCTTTCCACAAAAATTTTTTAGAGGAGGTGAGAAAAATATCTCAGAAATTTAAAAGAATTTATTGAAACTATTTCCTGTAAAATACAGCTTTCTTTTGGGCAACTCATCCCAGCACTCAGGGTTGGTGGGTACCAGTGTGTCGACTGACCCTCAACTGCAGGTGTTTCTGTATCACATGACTTGATCTTTTAAGGTGGCTGCATCACCATCTGCTAGAGATGCTGATGACTCCTTGAAATGTTGAGAGGTAAAATGTCTTGGTCCACCCTTGCCTGGACTTTTGAATTCCTGTTGTGTCTGGTGACTGTGCTTTTCCCATCTGTCATGGGAGAGGAAAAGGGAACATATGGCAGATGAGCAACGCCCCTTTCTTATGTGAATACGACCAAGGGAACTGGAGAGAGCAGATACTCACACAACCTGCACCAAAGCAGGAGAAGCGATAGGAATTGTCTCTCTAGGAGAATTAATAGCAAGGAGCACTAGAGAATCAAAAGTAGAATTTAAAAGATATATGCTAATTAACCCATGATTTGAATTTCCTAGATATTTTATACTTGAAATAGTTCTGTTTGAATAATGATCAGTGAAGAGTTCAAATTTAGCCAGCTCAGTTTTGCTGTTCATATATCTATGTTACTTTGCTGTCAGTTTGTTAAGTGCATTCTGGAAAAAAATTATAAGAAAATATGACAATTTCTCCTTTCACATAAATACTATTGGCAATCCTATTAATCATGATGAATAAAATGAAAATGTTGTTTTTCCTGTTTGTTGAATCTGGTGTTATGCCAATTTTAGAAGTGTATTTATGAGGTTTTTGTTTTCCTTAAAAGATATATACAGAAGACACAAAAACATTCCATTGGTATACATTGGGGAAGTCCATCAGGCTGGATGTTGATTTGAAACATGGACTCAGTTCACTGTGTGAACTACAGCAGGCCATATGGCTGAGTCTGAGTGTCGAAAGTGAACGTATTTTCTCTACTCCCTCCCTCACTCCCACACTCAGCCTATCAGCATAATAAGGCATCCTTCTTAATATCTTTTTCCTTCATAAATACACCTTGAGTTTCTGACTGTTAAATATATCATTTGTCCCGTAAATTAGCCAGAGGAATGGAGGTGTGATGTGCCTCAAATCAATTATATTACAACTGCAAATTCCAACACTTTTTTCTCTGAGCCTCTCATTGTGCCCTCTGATAATGATATTGAAATTGAAAAAAAACCATAATATTCATCACATATCATTAATACTGAAAGATTCCCTCACAGTTCCTTAATTCCTACCAGTTTAAAGAAACGTGAAAAATTCTGACAGCATTTTTGGCTCAAACTTTCTATTTTCTTGTATGATAATTTTATCTAGAGCTGGTGAAAATCATCTCAAAGTCTTTAATTCTTAGCATTTAACATAGTTTGTGAGCTCCTTGTGGTTTCCATCAGTATTTAGAGTGGTTTTGAATAAGTACAGCCAATTTTAGTGTATTGGTGGTAGAAGATATCTCTGGATATCTGAAAAAAAAATAAAACCGATTTGAAACTAAAGAGAGAAATGATTCAGAAATGCAAACTGTGTTAAATTTTAAGTCAGATTGAATCAAAATTTTGCTCCAGATCTTACTGAGACCTTCTTGCACCATTGCCGCCAAGTTTGGCTCCACGTTGCTGTTTGCTCCGTGTACTAATTGTTGTTGTTCTTCTTTTATCAATGCTTTGATTCCTCCCCCTTTGCTGACTTTTCCTCAAGAAAGACGTAGTGTTCTCTAGATTCTTACTGATCCTATTCTATAACTTTCTATCTGTTCCTTATTATTATTATTCAGATATGCATATAAAAAGCTGTTCCCTTTTACCTGTCCTGAAGGTTGCCTCCATTTGTTAGGTGTTTATCCTGATCATGTGTCAGTGGTTTTATTGCTCTCCCATTGGCAGTGTCTTGCTTTATTCCAGCTCCCCTTCCATGGAACTTTGTGCTTTTCATGGCAGTGTAGGGGTGAAGTGTTAGAGAGAAAATGTTATGGAGAGTGAAGATTTGTGTTTTTTCCTCAGTTTTCTCTTTGGTTGCCCTTCACTGTTTCCCAGTTTAGCTTTAAACACAAAATGGAGACATGCCAACTTGCCTTTTATCACAAAATTTAAAAAATGGAAATGTGTTAGAGCCAGGATGATCCAAGGATAATCTTAGGGATTTCAGTTTTCAATTTGTTTTTTTCTTCCTGTTGTTGATTTTGTTTTGTGGCTTTTGGTTTAGGGGGATGTACAGTGACTGTGTAATGGAGACAATTGTATCCAGTAGTATGTTATTGAACGTCGTGGCGTTGTTAATTTTTATTTTTCACCCAGTTGTTGATTTTGTATTGTGGCTCTTCATTTAAGGGGATATGTATTAACTCTGTAATGGAGACTTCCAGATCAAAGATGGACTCACAAGGAAACTGTTAAATATATTTTGACCAAGGGATGCTGTATTCTCTGCCTTTGTCCATGCCCACAATAATGGGCACATGAATGTTTATGAACTATACTATAGTAATAATATAGGGGAACTCAGTGACGGTGGGGGAGAAGGTTTGGGGAGGTGGGACGATAAATCCCAGGGCCTATGGAATGGTATCATAAAATGATAGTGATAATAAAAAAGAAGTAAAAATAAATTTTTACAGTGATGAGTCATTGTAAAGAAGACTATTTGGCTGGAATAATCTAGGAAGGCTTTATTAAATAGAGTGGTCCATTGATATGTAAGTAGAATGGTCCATTGATAGAAGGAATATATATTGGAGATTAGACGCAAAGGAAGGATCCTGTGGGATGCAGACAACTAAGGCAATGAGGCTTACAAGGTGTGTTTGTCAAGGACAAGAAATGCCATGTGTGGCTGGAGTACAGAACAGCAGAAGCCCAAGGGGACAGAAAGGAAGTAGATGATAACAAGAAACATTATGGGCTATGGAAGCCAAGGTGAGCACCTGAAACACAATGAAAAAATTGTCATGTTAGAAGTCACAGTATTTTTATTTAAACAAAAAATTGGAAATGAATGGACAAACTTTTTGATATTTTGTTCCAAAGGTTTATTAAGATCACATTTATAACATGTAATTCCTTTTCTTATGTAGAAAAATTGTGGCCATCATATTGATTCCCACTTGAGAGAAAGCACATATACACAATGTAAGATTCCATTTATAAAGGTTTCAGCCAACATGAGATACATCCAACAAAGTGTTTAAAATATTCAATCGAAACCTAAAGTCATCGTGGGAGACTCACAGGCATATTTTATTTAATATACATAATGTACATCTAGAATGTTGCATATTTCCAGCAGAATTAAGGTGATATGTAGCTGGATTCACATCTAGAAAGCACATAGAAAGTAGAAAAGAGTGAAACAGCTGGCAGTTGTGCTTTATGTCAGCTGTTGCAAAGGTCACTGATGGTGTATGTACGTTTCAACAAGTGGCAAGTAATTATATTGCACTACAAAACTGATGCAACACTTGCGGAGAGAGTGGGACCACAAGTAACTTAATTACTCATGTCGTGTGACGTGTCAAGGATGGTGCAGTTTCACAAGGACACCTCTCATTGGTAAGAGTCACTGACTGGATGATGAATCATCTGCTATCGGGGTTATGAATAGTTCCATTCACATTAGAAAAGGTCTCACAGTGAATGAGATGCCCATTAGTGTTACGGTGTGCATGTAATGTGGTATTCTTTGATTACATCACATTAAACTCTAGGAGGGTTAAAATAAAGCAAATGTCTCCTTTACATTTCAAATGATCGCCAGTCTAGAAAAAGAGGAAGAGAATGGGCAGAATGATAAGAAAGGGGAGAGGATGGGTGTTTGAAGGTTTTTTTTTCCTTTTGTACTAGTAGTTTATGCATTTCAATAAAGGTTCATGGGTATCCAATGAATGGATTTTGAAACTGGATTTTTTAATACTGCCATTTGTGAACTAGCACGAAATTCTGCAGAATAATTCTCACAATGACAGTGCAAAAAGATTGAAAATGAGAGCTTGTTTGTCTTCCACTAAACCATGTGAGCCATAGTATTTAGAATTCAATGCTTATAACACACAATATATAAATGATAATGTTGTTTTAGGGATA
Source organism: Ochotona princeps (assembly GCF_030435755.1). Lineage (NCBI taxonomy): Eukaryota > Metazoa > Chordata > Mammalia > Lagomorpha > Ochotonidae > Ochotona > Ochotona princeps. The sequence goes on along the minus strand of NC_080835.1, from coordinate 13,465,848 downwards.
TAAAATCCCTAAACACTTTGAAGGTTGGATGTAGAGATAAAATTTAGTTATTTTTCCCAGAGAATGAAAAATAAGCATTTCTGACCCTTCCCTTTTAAGGGAAATCTAAAGCCACTGTTGAATTGCATTTGTGATGTCTGCAGAGCCAGCCTTTACTTGTGCTTCAGTAATTCTACTTGTTTAATTTTCACTGTTTTAATGGAGATAGAAATACCAGCATCTTCAATGTGCCCATGCAGCGCATCTTAAAGGAGACTCATTGTTGTAGACACAGGGAAATTCCGGTTATATACAATTTAGCTAAAAAATGGGTAAATTCCATTAAATAACTGCGGATATTGTTTGCATTGACATAATGATAAGCCTATTTCTTAAATAAGGTTTTATTTGAAAGTCAGAGTGACAGGAAAAATGAAAAGAGAGAAAGAGGAGGATCGTGTCTGGATCACTCACCAAAGCCAGGTGTGGGCCAGGCTGAAGTCAGGAATCAAGAACTCCATCTGGGTCTCTCACATGGGTTGAAGAAAACTAGATACTGGGTCATTATCCATTGCCTTCTTGATTGGAAACTGGGTCAGAAGTGCAGTAGCCAAAATTCCAGGTACCCCAGAATGGTGTGTGGGCACCCCAAGCAGTGGCAAAATCCCTTGAGGTTTAATGTCCACTCCAATAGATCTTAAGAAAAAGTAATTCATGTTGACTATGCCTTCTAGTCTGTACTTCATCAATGAAACAATCTCTGAATTTCGTAAACTCACCTCCAGCATGTTCAGAAAGGAAGACATGCTTTTCTAAACATGTCTACCATGACTTCGAAGTCTAATTCAGTTTCATGATGCTTAAAGTTTCCTTAAGAAATAGTTTCCTTCTCAGTTTCTGTTAAATTTGTATTTCATTTCTTTCCCATCAATACCTTCACTCTCTCACTTACATACCTCTAGATTCTGTTTTCACAATCAATGAGACATTTAGTTTCTATTTTTCTTTTGCCCAGTGCCTCATGTATTCGAGATATTGTGTACATATATTCATGTTATTAAAGATACTTGAACTATCTTTTCTAGCTTTTGATCTTCATGAATAAGGATTGTATGTCCTTCAGTGTTGATAAAACGCCAGTTCTGCAGCAAAGAATTGTACTGAATATCAAGCAATTTTTTTTTTTTCGTGTCAGACTGCTGCTGAATAGCGGGGTGGGATTTGAGTCTCGATGTTCTGGCTCCAGACTATATGGTGATGGGTGTGCTAACACATCTTTCATAGAATGTTGTGAAGGACTGGACAATAAGATGCTGGACTCTATGTTTGGTGTATGCTTGCAATGGGGGAATCTCAACTGAACTTGAAATATGGCTATGCAACAAGGTGGAGGAATCCACCATGGTGGGAGGGTTTGGGGAGAGGTGGGGAGAATCCAAGTACCTATGAAACTGTCTCACATAATACAATGTAATTAATGAATTAAAATAATAAATAAATTTAAAAAAAGATGTTGTGAAGCAGCTTCCTATAACAACTAAAGTTATTGTTATTTATTTATTTATTTTGGAAAGTCAGTTATACAGAAGGGAGGAGAGACAGAGATAGATATTCTGTCCGCTGGTTCACTCCCCAAGAGGCTGCAATGGCCAGAGTTGAGCTGATCCTAAGCCAGGAGCCTGGAACTTCTTCCAGATCTCTGACATGAGTGCAGGGTCCCAAGGCTTTGGGACGTCTTTGACTGTTTTCCCAGGCCACAAGCAGGGAGCTGGATAGGAAACCGGGCCACAGGAATTAAAGCCCATATGTAATCCTGGTGCATTCAAGGGGAGGACTTTAGCTGCTCAGCTACCATGCTGGGCTCTATTGTTAACCTTTTTACATAGTCTTAAATTCTTCTCTTACAATCCTACTCTGTTTACTGGAGTAATTCATGAAAGGAAGAACTTTGGAGATTGTCAAAGACATGACATTGAATGAATGCAGAAATTATAGTCCTCCTGAACTCAACCAAAGCTGTGAGTGGAAACAGGCAGTTCTGGACTTCTGTTACAAAGCTATGAAGAGGTGTTTTGCATGACCAATAAAAGAACTGCTGTTTATTTTATATATATATTGGTTATCACATTAGTGTCTGTGATCACCATCAAGCAGATCTATTTGTGAATGACATTGGAAGCTGATTCACAGGTAGCCTGATAAATGACACGAATTGGTGAGCAATTGTGTAGAACAGAGCTAAGTGGCATTGAGGCATTATTTCAATATGGTCAGTTCTTCAACAAAAAAGAAGACACCATTCTCAGACCTGACTGTGCTGACTGGACATGCAGAAAAGCCTTCCAGTGTCCTCATGGACTCAGCAAATGTACCAGCTCCTCTGGGCTCACAACGCCGCATCTTCTCCAGGAAATCGCTACGTGGATGCTGACTCAAGGATTCTGCACACCTTTTAGGGGAATTCTTTATCATTTTCTATAACTGATTATATGAATGACATTTTTGCAGAAAAAAAAATCTGGCTTGTCTTGCCTGCCTCTGGAAGTTCTGATTTTGAAGACAACAATTCTGTGTTAACAACCACCCATCCCTGCTTCCACACTGAGAAAATCAGTTTTCTGAAAAATTTATGTTTTATATTTGAGTACCAGCACTGGTATTAAAAAATATGTAAGAATAAATTTGAGACTAGATCTACTTGCCATTAACACATAGTAATCTGGTTTATAAAAATTTGTTAAAAACTGTGAAAAAAGAATCTAAAGAACAGAATCAAGCGCCCATTAATGGAGTCATTCACTTTCCTTCTTTTTGTAAACATGTTACACTTTATAAAAAAATTCAGTAAATGAGGATGGTGAGATTTTAAAACAATGGGAAAGAATAGAATGTTGGAAATGCATGAGAAGGACAAATTGCTACCTATTTACATTGTTTCATATTCTTGGTGGCTTTTCTTGTCTCTCTTTTTTTTGAAAAACATCGTGTTTTCACACAACTTTTTCTTATATTATCTGTCCCATTCCATCTTTATGATCTCGTTCCCACACTATCCCTCTCTGCTTCTCTACAGAAAGAGTTGATAAAATATTGAGAATGTCAAGGCATGGGTTAAAGCAAAAGTTGCTAAGTGTGGCTAGATGTGGCCTCCAGGTTTCAAGAATGAATTGTTGAAGGATTTGCCTGAGTGATTTTTTTTGGTTAAATATAACATTTTAACTAGGGGTATGGCACATGTCAAATGAATCACCTGTCTCCCAACAACATCAAATGTTTCCATTAAAATAACTTCTAATTCAATATATGGTTGAAATGATGGTCCCTCTGGGCCTTAACTTTTCTGATAGATAATTCCAATTCTACATTTTCCTGTGGGGAGTAAATAGACACAAAATAGAAAGTGTTCAAGTTTAGGGATGATGTTATGAAGCAGTAAAGTTTTCATGTGTTCCCTTTCTAGTGTGGCCTCAGGGCAGAGTTCAACTCTTTTCTCAAGCTTTAATCTCAATGTTCCCCTCTTTGGCAGACACTGGTGCTGTGTCATCTCTCCAAAGAAAGCAATAAAGATATGCCTTCCATCTGCAGAAAATATTTCTATTAATTTTTAAGTCACAGAATCATAAATTGTGTTTCTGAAAGGAAAAAATAATCTGTGAAATTTTTCTTCTCTGTGCATAAAATATTGTTCTTCCTGAATCAGAATACTTACTGCTACAGTCTAAAATAACCATGACCTTGTGAACTAATGCTGCTTCATTCCAGATCTCAGGTCTTGCATTTAGTAAGCACACAGTTATGCCCAAATTCTGCAAAGAGAAGACAGCATATTCCCACAACAACACACTCACATTACTATTCTTGAGCACTGAGGGAATTGATGCTTCTTCAAATACAAACCTCAGGACAAGGTGAAAAAAAAAAGGTGTCTCAAATTGCTTGGGGACCTAAAACTTTAAAAAATACTTGTGCAAGTCAAATCCTGAAAAATTATGATTGGAAAATCAAACTGATGAAAAATGTTCAAACCCTGGGGGAAAGTTAGAGGTGATTCTATGGGCTCATGATGTCTTAGGTAAGTCTTTAAATTGCAGATGGAAGTCAAGGTGACCACCTGTGCTTTGTTTTTCCAGAAGCTGAACATCAGTGGGGGATGTTCTACACTGTAGCTGCAATAGGTGCTTTTCCTTTCTGTCTTAAAGGTAGGAATTGAAATCTGTCTCCACACTTTGGTCAGCCACTGTTTGGATTTACCCCTACAAAGATAAAAACTTGTCAATATCAGAATCTTCTAGGAAGTGACATATGGTGAGCTTTATTACTTACATTTTCAATTTTGAGAGATGATTTAAAATGGTGTTGGAGTGCTTAAGTGAGTGTATTATGGTCCAGTTATTAACTTTAATGTAATACATGGCTTTACTAATTGTAACAATGCATGGTTCTGCTAATAATAACAATAAATACTTGGACTAATTGTGTAAACATTTTGGCTCTCAGCTCTCAGATTTATAGCTCCAGGGGACCATTTGATGCATGGTCCAGAACTCAGAAGCAAATGTCCAGTAAACAGAAGCTGGTGTGACAGAAATAGTCTCTTTCTCTCTCAATTTCCTCCCGCTACACCTTCACTCCTATCCCCCCCCCTTTTTTTTTGTTTAGGAGAATCTATTATTTCAAGTGCAATAAAATCATGCATATTTTTGCTTTTTAATTTCAGGTCAAATAACAAGTGCATACATTTGTCCTGTCTCTTCAAGATCATTTTACCTGTTCTGTGACATCAAATACGATATACATGAATAAAAAGCCTCACCATGTATTATTTCCACAAAAATTCTTTCTAAATATATTCTCATTTATTTTAACTATCTCTTCATGCTGACATTTTAACTAAAAAATATTCTAAAGTTGTATAATTAATACATACCTGCATTATAAATTCAAGTGCCTCTATGCTTGCATAGAGATAGTGATACAGAATGTAGCATTTACTCTTTTCTTAACAACAAATTGCATAGACAAGCACATTACAGCTTATTTTTCATATCCCCAAAATACATATGTATTATCTATATCTGTATCTATATCTATATCTATATATAGATATAGATATGTTTTTGCGTGGATTGCATATGTATATATATTTACATAAAAATTTTGGCAATCAACAGAACAACACTGATGGGAGACAAAAGAACTGAAAATAGTGGAAAATTTGTTTCATAGTAGGTCATGGGTAGGAATATGTCTAGTTTGACAAACAAGGGACATTTGCTGAATAGTAATTCTATTGTTGAGCAATGATCCCATAATAAATATTTGGTGGATTTAAGAAATTTAACAGAGAAGAGTATTTATGGAAGGATTGAGTTTAATTATTTAATTTATAATGAAGATATGTACCTACACAAATCAGTGCAAATGTAACTGAGACACACATGTTGGTCAGACATATATATCAGATATATATATATATAAGTCTGCTTCAAATACAAAGATGTCTCAAAAATTTAGTGGAAACTGTAAGGAAAACAGAAGTTTACTTCATTGCAAAAAGTCTTGGAATCTGTGTATATAAATGATATTCCACAGAGACAGGGAAGGTTAAAAAATGCTCAGAATAAGTTCATAGTTTGTAAAAAATCCACACACAGATTTTAGCATTTTTCCACCAAAATAACCTCATCTTTTTATTCCCTCTCTTCACAACCTTTCTGAAGTATTCTTGTATGATTATAAAACACTATCGCAATAACTTTATTATTAATTTCTTTTATACTTCCAAATATTATAGATAGTTACAGTTGAAATTAAAGTTTCTAATATTTTAGGATTAGTTATAGTCCCAATCTGTTGCTAAATAATGAAAACAACAAACAATGGGGTCAAGGGACACTGAAAGTCTTCCCAATGTTACTGACCAAGGAGATGACCTTGCTCCCCCATTTCCTGCCATAAGATGTAATGGGCAATCCTGTGTCCATCCCCAACACTTCAATATGTCTGAATGTTTAAAAAGTCCATGGAAGAGTCTACAAAAATTATAAGCAAATGATCCATGTCTGGACAAATACATGAATTTAAAATTCTAATCAACATGGTTGCCAACAGGGCTGAGGGCAGGCACTTAACATGCCCATTTATGGAAAATTTGTGAAGAACACCTTACTCTCCTGCCTCCCATTCTCAACCCCTCTCCACCTTTCCTTCATTATTATTCTTTTAATTTTTGAAAAAATTAGGATTTTGTAACGTGATGGTTTCAATTTATACACACAGGCTTATGCACTGCTAATCATAATGTTCAACAAGTAAAAAGTGGGAGGATTACAGTTCCACAGGAGTATGGACAAAGTAAAAAAAAATCAAATTCTGAGATGTCTTCTTAACTCTGACATCATTAATTCGTTTTTTGCCTCACACTGCACATATGCATACTGCTTAAAATAATGGTGATGTCTATTTGCCTGTTGATATTTGCTTTTAAAAACATACAGGTTGCAACAGTGACATTCAAGGCAGCTTGAGATGTCAGGTTAACTCGATGGCACAAGGCCTATAAATGGTAAAATGGAAACTGTTAATGTTGTGATAGCAAAAGATATCTTTATAAAAATCAGCTTTTCTTTGCAGCATTTTTTGATGAACAGAAAGCTTGCTTTGATCATGTAGAGTTTCCCTTGACTTTATCTTGAATCCACGGATGATTGCTGAGATTTTTGACATATTATTCTTAATTAATAGCAGATTTTATCGATAGTTCAGCAATTTTTCACTACTGCACTTTTCCTGTTATAAGATTAAATCTAGGACACTGCTTTAAAATCACAAGCCATGGGCCTGGCGCTGTAACCTCGTGGCTAAAGTTCTCACCTTGCATACATCAGGATCCCATATGGGCCCTGGTTCATGTCCTGGCTGCCCCACTTCACATCCAGTTTCCTGCTTGTGGGATGGCAGGGCAGGAGAGGATGGTGCAAAGCCTTGGGAACCTGCATCCACAGGGGAGACCTAAAGGAAACTCCTAGCTCCAGGTGTACGAGCAGCTCAGCTCTGGCTGTTGCGGCCACTTGGGGAGTGACTCAGTGGAGAGATCTCCTTCTGTGTCTCTCCTCCTCTCTATAACTCTGCCTTTCCAGTTTAAAAAAAAGATATTCAGTAATTTATATTCTCCTTTATTCTTCTGCATCTCCATACTACTATCTTCAACAAACACAAGTACACAATGGAAACACAAGTGCCGAAGATAGCTTTGATATGCTGGGTACCATGCGGTTGGCGAATGCAAAAGTTACTCTGAAGCAAACGTTCATTTATTACAATTTCAGATTTCATAATCACTGTTGTAACTTTCAATGTCTGCTCATAAGTCATGCAGAATCGAAGCTTTGTAACTGAATTCATCCTCCTGGGCCTTTCCCAGAATCCACATGTCCAGAAAGTAGTTTTTGTTGTGTTTTTGTTTGTCTACATTGCGACTGTTGGGGGCAACATGTTGATTGTAGTGACCATCCTCTGCACGCCTGCACTGCTGGGCTCCCCCATGTACTTCTTCTTGGCATTCCTGTCTTTCCTGGATGCCTGCTTCTCTACTGCTATGGCCCCAAAGATGATCGTGGACTCCCTCCAGGACAGGAAAACCATCTCCTTTGAAGGCTGCATGACCCAGCTCTTTGCAGAACACTTCCTGGCTGGTGCTGAAGTGATTGTACTCACAGTCATGGCCTATGACCGCTATGTGGCCATTTGCAAGCCCTTGCACTACTCCTCCATCATGAACTGGAGGCTCTGTGGCATTCTGATGGGGGTGGCCTGGACAGGGGGCTTCCTGCACTCCATCATCCAGATCCTCTTCACCTTCCAGCTGCCCTTCTGTGGCCCCAACATCATTGACCATTTCATGTGTGATCTTTACCCGTTACTGAAGCTGGCCTGCACCGACACTCACATCTTTGGCCTTTTTGTTGTTGCCAACAGTGGATCTATCTGCATCATCATCTTCTCTTTCTTGCTTGTTTCCTATGGTGTCATCTTGTTTTCACTAAGAAATTACAGTTCTGAGGGAAGATGGAAAGCTTTGTCCACCTGCGGATCTCATGTTATTGTTGTGGTCTTGTTCTTTGTCCCATGCATATTTGTGTATGCAAGACCCCCATCTGCTTTCTCCTTTGACAAAATGGTGGCCGTGTTTTACACCCTCCTAACTCCCATGCTGAATCCGTTGATCTACACTTTCAGGAATAAGGAAGTGATAAACGCCATGAGGAAATTATGGAACAGATGGGTGGAAGTTTATGATGAAAAATAAAACATTAAGTTTAAAAAAATAAAGTTATGTATGAAGAAGTTGTAATTGTCTTAGGTAAAAATTTATGAGATATCATTTGTTTGGGAAGAAATAATGTAATTTAATGGGAAAAACATTAAAATTGGCATTTAGAAAAACAGTCTTCCCCTTTTTCTTAACACTCATCACCTCCGAACGGACATGTTAGTATCCTTACATGTAAATTAAAGGAATTGATTACAATGCTTATAAATTAATAATCAAGGAACAGTGATAACGTATATGTGCACATTTCCCATCAGTGGTTTATCATTTCCCCCCATGCTTGGAAAAGTAAGAACATATTTTTCATCAAAGCATTTCAAATAAAAAACTGAGGACACTTACCCAACTGAGGCAAGAACAACTGCGATTTAAGAAAGGTAGACATTGGGCTTGGCAGCGTGGCCTAGTGGCTAAGGTCCTCGCCTTGATCCCATATGGCCGCTGGTTCTAATCCCGGCAGCTCCACTTCCTCTCTGTCTCTCCTCCTCTCAGTATATCTGACTTTGTAATAAAAATAAAATAAATCTTCAAAAAAAAAAAAAAAAAAAAAAGAAAGGTAGACATTTTCGTGGAAGTTAAGTGGTCGTTGTTCCTTAAATCTCATGATTTCCTTATTTGAGAAAGATCAATTTCTATTTCCTCCAGTATTTGAGACCCCCATTTATTTTTCTCTCTTTTTTTGTTTGTTTGAAAGGCATGGTGAGAGGACGGGATGCATAGTCATCTCAGGTTTTAAAATACTTCAAGAATCATTTACATTTCTTGCTTCTGTTCCACTTAGTCCTTTTGCATCATTCTCTGCAAATTTTTTTCTGTTAGATTTGAGAATTTTGAGGTTTAGGTCTGTAATAATACGGGGGAAACAGTGAGGGAAGGAGAATTGGGAGGTAGGAAGGGAAGTTGAAGGGGAAAATCCCTATACCTAAATGGTATCATAGAAACTACTGTTAATAAAATCAAGGGTTTTTTTTTTAGAAAATACATGCAAATAATAAGATTATTATTGTTTTAAAAAATGATTAACTCAGATATATAAATTTAGTCTAGGATTTTCCAGGAAGATTGGTGTACTGACATGTTCATTGGTTGTTCCTGTTCTCAAGGCCAAGAATCTTAAACCACTAAGATTAGCATGACAGCTTTGACCTTGAAACTAAGAGATTGAAAATCTAGGTTTTCTGCTATCACTGGTTACTTATATAAACGTGGGAGAGTGATTTAACTTTTTACACCTCAATTCCACATGTTTAAGGAGATTTAATAAGTATAGATAACTATTTCTTCTGCATTTTCTGTGCATTTGGAATTTTTTTCCTACGTTACATCTTTTAGGCTGTATAGAACCATCTTAAAGGTTTCATAGTACCATTTAAATCATTAGGAATCTGAAAATCAAAACCTTTGTTATACAACAAAAGATCCCTCGATATATTGGTTAACCACATGAAATCTAACAACCACTTAAAGCTTTTTTATGTCTCAATTTCCTCTTTTTTGTAAAAAGGAAACTAGTAATATGAATAACTTCTCAATTTCCAAGCTCACATATGTTTTTAAATCACTGTAAAGCAGAGAGAGAGAAAGGAAAAGGGAAAGGGACTGAATACTTGTGTTACATATTTTCCTTTATCTTTTAAGATACATGTTCTTTGACTGAAAGATGAAAAATACAGCCTGCTTTGAACTTTTTTAGGGAGAAGTAAGATAATACAAACAAAAATTCAAGCAGGTTGTATAAATATACAATAGACATATGCAGTGTTTAGGATTATTTTGTTTCAAGACAAAGTAGCAAAAAAAAATTAATGACTGATTCCTTTTTCTTGGCACAAGAACAATTGTGAATTTGTAAACTGACTCACCCAAAGCCACTGCCAGGGTCAATAAGGAATTACTTCCCTGGTATCAACGAAAGAAGCTGGAATCTGAATCCCATTTTGCTGCTATCCTCATATTAAAACTCATTTCAGGGAAAGAAGTGGTAAATGCAACCAATTATGCACAACCGCTTTAATTCCTCTGAATACGTAAGTCAGGCACTCAAAGAGCTTGCGATTGTGCTGCTAAATTCTGTCACACACATGTGAAAGAAGAAAATAAAAGTGTGTATGAAGAACCTGAAACAGGGTTCATCGTTGTGTATAGAGCCAGAATGCAGTTACCTGTAGAGAGGAAAAAGCAATCTTTTTTTTTTTTTTAAGATTTATTTTATTTCCATTACAAAGTCAGATAAACTGAGAGGAGGAGAGACAGAGAGGAAGTGGAGCCGCCGGGATTAGAACCAGCGGCCATATGGGATCAAGGTGAGGACCTTAGCCACTAGGCCACGCTCGGAAAAAGCAATCTTAAAGCACTAGGGAATTGTTGTACCAAAGAAATCGAAATGTTAACGGACAAAGGATAAATTTACTTGTAAGTTTACAGATTATCGTTCTCCCACATGATATATGTTCAAAGTACTTAGAGCGATATTTCAAAAGTATTATCTTCTAAATCTTCTAGGCAGCTGACACAAGAAGCCTCACACCATCATTTGACTTCTCCTACAATAAAGAATAGGTCTGCTCAAAAAAAAAAAAGATGTTCTTTCACTCACAGGGAAAAAGTTAGATTTTTCTTTTCCATTCATTGTGGTTACAGTCTACTAAAGATGGCATAGATTCCATGACCAAGTGTTTTTTCTTACTTAGGAGATAATGTTATCAAGAAAGACACCTGCAGATATGTTGTTTCCTGATGGATGTCTACAACGAAGACTGATAAATGATACAAAACAGGGGTGCAAGAAATATGAGACCAATTTTGAAGAATTGTTTCTGTGAACAGTTTGTATCATGTCCTGTGTTTATGTTGGTGGACCTCGTAAGAAGGAATCCCAAGTGTCTCAGAAAACATCAGTTTTATCTGGCCTGATTTGTTGCCACTGGTCAGCAAGAATCTCTTCTCTCTAGGAGGCCAAGAGAATTAGATTTATTGAACATGCTTCCAAAGAATAATGGGCAGGCAGGTCAGGCAGAGGCTGACTGGTGCTTCCTTTTGTGGTCATGTAATTTTGATGGCTTTTTACTTGCCTAATGACTGTGGCTTGGATGATTTTCTTAATGTCCTCAAACTCTATTGGACACACTTCCCAAAGTGTGTATACTGTAGATACTGGGGAGAGGATATCATTATCTATGGCTTGAAAGATCACAAAACCGCTGCCATGAGATATGATGGCTTTGCAATGCAAATAGGAGTGAAGATTAGGAATTCAAGATCAAAATACTGCAGAAAGAACAAGTGGTAATTGAAGTGCAGTGGTAGAAGAGGTCATCTTGCCTTCTCAGAGTCCCCTCTACGCATGTGTGTTTGTAAGCCAATTAGGAAGCTCCTCCTCTCCCTGTTAACTTAGGTCAGCTGAGATTCCTCTGAAATGTGTCCAGAACACTGATGTTCAGTGAAGCACTTGCATTAAACTTTCCAAATGCATGTAGTATTAACATCCCCACTTCCAAGATAAACAGTATGTATGTGTACATATATAATGCTGACACATGAAGTAAATGTGGCAAAATATTAAAGATCACTATATTAAATTCTTAAAAATTAAAGGAATGAAAGTGAAACAAAATTCAAGATGTAAACCAATGGCACTTACGGCCGGAAGCACCATCGCTATGTTGATGACATATTGATATCTCTGCCCTAGATTTCTCATTCAAATATCACATTCCATATTCAAATACCAGCTTGACCTATTTTCTATAGGGGGGCGCATCTTAAAAATTTATAAAAAAATTATAAATTTCAAGTCCTGTTTGACTATTTCTCTTTTTCTCGGTTGGAGACCAAATTTTAGGAAAGGTACTACTCTCTACTTTGGTGCTACATATAAAAACTCAAGTTACTGGAGTATATTGCTCCCATGTTGAAAAGATTCCAGTATTCCATGTTTCCTTGTAATGCATGTACTACCTGTCCACACACACAAACACACACACGTTGTATCATTAACAGTGTACCAACTGGAGGAAAAGTGTTGATAAACTCCAAGCACACAAAGAGGATAAGGAAGTAGATACGTTGTTTGTGAGAACGGATTGCTCCATCTGTGTATATTTGTTGAAATATTGCTTTGTACAGTATAGAAAAAGCCATATTGCATGCAAACCAAACAAAACTAGAACAGAACAAAGCCAACCTGTGGCTTGAACTACAATTTGGGTCATGTGCCCCCTTGTGGCAAGTTGGCTTAAGTGCAGATCTGTCAAATGTGGGAGCTGTGGAAATTCTTTAAAAAATTGTAATAGTTTTAAAAGCTTTGATAAGTACCTAATAAACAATACATTTCATGAAATACGGTGCAATATTTCAACAAAGAAAAGAAATGGTCCTGAGAATTGGCCTGTTTATGAACACTGATCACAGCATTGGCTAAGCTTATTTGTCCACAGATTTGAAAAATTCCCACTTAAAATTATTTACTCTTTTAGCATTTCATTTTTCTTCACATTGAGAGACTTGGCCTATCTGCTTTCCCAGCACACTACTTGAGCAAAACTTATTCTACATCGAGATTAGCAGCCATGGGGTCCACCTCAGAGCCGGGCTAAGGCCTGAGCTCCATCCTGTTCCAGTTAGGCGGGAGCAGGGTACCTCGGGTGAGGTAAGTTGGATTATGGTTGAGCTCAAATAATGTTTAATGCTGTTTTCTGTGAGCACAATGATTTTGGATAAAATCAAGTGCTCCTCATTTTGTTAATCAAGAAAGGAAAATAACTTCCCTGCTTCTATCTTTACTCCACCTTCTAGGCACTCTACGTTTACAGACCTATTTGGATCTAGACGTAGTTCCTTGGTTTTATGGTTAACACACATTGGTTCAGGAACAATTTTATCATTTCTTTGTTTTAAAGTGTGACCTATGTTGGAGACAGATCTCTGTACAGACTTCATCAACTTTGACTTCTCTGAATTTGTAGCTAACTATAGGCATTGCCTGTCTGCCTTTTCCCTTTTACGCATGATACAGACAAAATGACATAGTAATTACAAAATTGTTTATGTATGTTTGATGCCTTCTTTTCTGTCTATAAACCCCTGCACTACATGACTGTTGTAAACAAAAATGTGTATGGTGAGTTGGTGGTTGTCTTCTGGGTGGGGTCCTGTGTGCATTCTTCAGCTCAGATTCCCCTTGCTTTCAGTTTGACTTCCTGATGTCCTAATGTGATCAACCATGATTTCTGTAAATGATCTGCTATCATCAAAATCCAGTATTTTCTTCTTTCTTTCTTTCTTTCTTTCTTTCTTTCTTTCTTTCTTTCTTTCTTTCTTTCTTTCTTTCTTTCTTTCTTTCTTTCTTTCTTTCTCTTTCTTTCTTTCTTTCTTTCTTTCTTTCTTTCTTTCTCTTTCTTTCTTTCTTTCTTTCTTTCTTTCTCTTTCTTTCTTTCTTTCTTTCTTTCTTTCTTTCTTTCTTTCTTTCTTTCTTTCTTTCTCTCTCTCTTTCTTTCTAACAATGACAATGTATCTGGAAGCCAAGCTTAACTGCAATTCTTATGAATGCTGTAAGTACTTTGTTACATAACAACTTAATACCCCAAATGATATTTACTTATAATTTCACAATGCTATTTATAAGGTGGCCAAGTGGAGTGTGTGTGTGTGTGTGTGTGTGTGTGTGTGTGTTCATTATTGATAATGTCAAGACTCAAAATTCAGTGAACTAGACTCTTATCTACATATTTTGGGAAAGAACTTCTTCCAGGCTCTTGAAGGTTCTTGGAGGAATAAAGCTGTGTGGTGCTGTAAGACTGAGAGCCAGACTTACTTGTTGGACATCAGTGTTGGGTCGTTCTCAGTCCTGTAAGTTCTTGCAGGATGTTCCTTCATTGTCAAAGGCAGTGGTGGTCCATGGAATCCTGTACTTCAGGTCTCTGACTACATCAGTATCCAGCCCAAGAAAGCTCAAAACTTCCAAGGAGTTTGTGTGGTTTGATCGAGACCCAATTATATCAAAGACAATGTTTTTTCCAGCTTAATTGCATTTTTGAAATTCTCTTTGCCATATAACATGACATAGGTATGATATATTACCATATTTACAATCCAGGGCACAGGATGTGCAACTTGGTGATCAGTGTGGCAGTATACCTGATAAAGGAGTTTTAAAAATATGTAAAAGTTTTAAAATATGTATTTTTTAAAATTCTGACTCATTTATTTATTTGAAAGACATAGTTACAGAGAGAAGGGGAGAGAGAGAGAGAGAGAGAGAGAGAGAGAGAGAGATCGATCTTGCACCCACTGGCTCATTTCCCAGTTGGCCACAGTGGCCAGAACTGAGTCAGCTTGAAACCAGCAGCTTTTTCAGAAATTGCCAAGCAGCTGCAGAGCCCAAACTAGGGCTCAGATAGGATGCTGGCAGCTGGAGACTTAGCCTGCTATGCATGTCACTGCTCCTTAAATTGTCTTTGTTTTAACACGAGAACTAGAGAATGTATACTATTATATAATGCATAGTATTGTTTCTTAAATGAGAATGGTTTTATTCTTTTTGGTAAATAATCTACCTTGAATACCCTACTAAAATCATGTACATGAGAAAATCTGACATTCTTCCAGCTTTGGGAGAGAATATTAGAACAAATATACTAGTGGTGTTTTATATAAATTTAAAATTACTTTTCCACCTAAATATGTGATCATTGAGTACTTATTATAGTCAATTAGTTGAAAAAATCTACATGTATAAGTATGTAAAACTGGTGTATGTTGCCTTAAAATGTGAACAGAAATCTAAATTTCACATTTTGCATAGTGAGTTACTGTATTATATTGT
Source organism: Ochotona princeps (assembly GCF_030435755.1). NCBI lineage: Eukaryota > Metazoa > Chordata > Mammalia > Lagomorpha > Ochotonidae > Ochotona > Ochotona princeps. Next base: position 13,450,714 of record NC_080835.1, on the reverse strand, counting down.
TGTTATATATCATTAATTCACTTTAGAGATTCTGGCCAAAATGCTTTGCATTATCAATATTTCTAAGTTCACTATGCTCTTAAAATTTGACAATGGTGATTTTCTAACAGTAATTATGACAGTAAATGCATAATATATTCCTCATTATTTGTGATAAATAAATATTTTGTTTATAGATGAAGAAGCTGCATTCCTTGTAAGGCATATCTTTCCTAACTTCTATAGCTACTTTACATTAGACACTGAAATCAACAGTTTTCCCAAGGTGATAGATAGTAGTTCATTCCTGGATATCTGGTAAACACAGGTTTCATAAGCTAGTCTATAATCTATAATCTATAATCAGGCTTCAACACTGTGTTGTTACAGTGTATCCTTCAGACATTTTCCTGTAGCCATTTACATGAACAACACACACACACACACACACACACACACACACATGCACATTTGGATGTGATCATTCCTTCCTGTGCAATAACAAAGATGAAGTGTACAGTCAGTAAACACAATTACAATTGCAGTTAAAAAACTAAAAGCAAATAATTAAAATTGTATGTTACCTTGATATCCTCAAGTGATCAATACTATGATAATTTCCTCATATTTCCTTTGCTGTTGCTATGAAATTTTTTCTATGAATGAACTATACAGTTTGGAGAAATTATGTAGCTTAAGTAGTTAACTCCAAAAAAATCACGTTTGAGAATCCTTAACTCTATGTGAATCCTAGGTTTAAAAAAATCAATCAGTAAAAATCTAGGTCCCAGTTCAGTAGCATAGCAGCTTAAGTGGTCACCTTTCATGCGCCAAGGTCCTATATTGGCGCTGGTTTTAATCCCAGCATCCCAGCTTCCCATCCAGCTCCCTCCTGTGGCCTGGGATGAGACAAAACCTTGGGACTCCGCACCTAAGTGGGAGACTCAGAAGAAACTCTTGACACCTGCCTTCGGATCGGCTCAGCTCCGACTGTTCTGGCCAAATGGGGACTGAATCATCGGATGGACGATCTTCCATATTTCTCTCCTCCTCTCTGTATATCTGATTTTCCAATAAATAAAATAAATCTTTTAAAAAAAGAAGAATCTAGTCAGATCACAGTTCCTGAGGCGATAGGTGCCCAGGGAAATGAAGAGCCTTTTCCTAAGTCACAAAATGGCAGTGGTAGATCAAGACCTCATACCAGTTTCTTGTCTTGGTGTATTATCTGTTGTGGAAGATTCTGCAATAATCTTTGACATTTAGATTAACATATGTGCATTACAAAGAATATATCATATTGCACACTTGAAGAAATCATAATAAAAGAGTATCTGAACAACTGGAATATGAACCGGTTTCCATATTGGATCCCCAAGCTTGCAAGGTGAGGATTTAGCCACTGAACTATTGTGGAGACCCTATGACGTCATGTTAATAGCATGTATCCATTTGATACATCCTGGTGTCTGTTGGCAATTCACAACTTTGGTCTTTCTCCCCCAAATTTATAATCCTAGCCTAAAAGTGAGTAGACTATTAAACTTCATCTGAGGATAGCTGTATAAGATGTCTGACTGGTATTCCTGCAGTCTGTCAAGCTCATCAAAAGCCAGTAACATCTGAGAATACGTGTTGAGTTGCTGAAGAAAACAAGATGACAAAAATTAATGTGTTATCCTGGATAAGATACTGGAAAGAAAAAGGGCAGACATGACAAATGTAGAAGAAAAAGATATCGGCAGGAAGTATGAATCTTAGTTTGCTTGTTTTAACAATGATTGGTGTTTTGACAACTACACCAGCTAATGTAAAACAGAGTGGAAAAATACATATATGTATATAGGAATTCTATTATTTTTAGAAGCCCCATGATAATATAAATCTGTTTAGAATAAAGCTCATTTTTAAAATGCTGAAGAAATGATGTGAACATTAAATTTCAGTGTATCAAGGACTGGATGAAAATTTTTAATTTGTTGATTTTTATTGGAAAGGCATATTTTACAGAGAGAAGGAGATACAGAGGGAATGACCTTCCATCCACTGGTTCCTTCCCCAAATGGCCACAAAAGCTGGAACTGAGGAGAGCCAAACTCAGAAGCCTGGATTGTCCTCCGGGTCTCCCGGAAGGGTGCAGGGTCCCAGGGATTCAGTCCATCTTCCACTGACTCCCTTATGGAAATGCTCAAACGTTTCCTCATTCAATATGATCCTGGCTATGTGTGTGTCATACACTGCCTTTATTTCGCTGAGGCAATGTTCATTCTATATCCAGATTTCCTAAGAATGTAGAGGTGAAAAAGACAGCTCATAAAATAAAGAGACTTTCTATATTCCCGTTTTATTTCATCTATCAATACAAATGAGGAATTGATAAGGTTGAAGGACATTTGGGTTTTAGGTCTATAAGGAAATGATGTTTCAGGTTAGGAGCTTTTTGAAAAAATAAATGCATTTTTTACTACAAAGAGAATATATTTCATGTGTTTATTAGACGTACTTTTAAGAAAATTTATGTTTTTTTGAAAGCAAGAGTTACTGAAAGGAAGGAATGACAGAGAGATCTTGCATCGAATGCTTTCCTGCACCACAGATCAGAGAGACAGCGTGGGGATTCTACCCAAGATCAGGATGAGTCAATGACCATTAATAATTTAATTTTGAGTTTTACAACTATGAAGTAACCATGGCATGAGTTTGAAAACCTATTAGCATGTTTGAGATTTCTTTTTGGTTTAAATTTTTTGACCAACTTACCACTGACTGTGGGCCATGATGAGGTTTGTTCTTTTTGGAATTAGCGTCAGTTTATAATCTTTGCCAACAATGTCATTACTACGTTTTACCTAATGCATGGTTATTCTGGAAAGGATGTAGATTCCTCTGGGAGAGCTTATAGAAACACTAACATAAAATGTTGGACAGTATCCCAGAGTATTTGTTCAAGCAAGACCTGTATTAATCAGTATGTGAATAATGGAATAAAAGAATGATAATACTTATCCTGTAATTTGTATGTGCAGGGAAATGTAAGTTTAAAGCATCTTGGAATGTGAGCACAAAGAAAACTGATTAACAGAAACATAACTGGAAAAGCATACATTCATAGGATAAGCTTGCTACATGAATGAAAAAAAAATGCCCGAGCCTGGGGTGCTCTGCTTTACATTTCACTGAATTTATTTCTATTCCTTTGTATCTGTGTTTATCCATTATATATTTATCAAATGTCGATGTTGTACTACTTTGTGGAAACTATTATCAGGTAGTAAGCAAGCACTTTGTGGAGTATGACTGTGCATTTAATATGTAGGAATTTAGACATCCCAAGGCTCGCACATTTGCATCACCATTCATTACGAAGAGTTAGTTGCATAAGCTTTGTAACATGATGGAAAAGGGTTCTGAAGCCTCAAGGTCATTTGAAAATACCTACCACTAGGAGGTTCAGTGGCCCATTGATTTACAGTGTTAAATTACTTAAACATTTTATTGCTGCTGGATACATATGATCATATGTTACACATATGTTGTATATATTGTAGGTATACATATTAAACTAATATGCACTGCGAATTGTCCAGTTACTTCTTAAAAATGATAATTCACTTAATAACTTGGCTATTATGTCATTATTGACTGGCAGTGTACCATAACAGTAAAGATTTCAATTTTAATGTCTGAACAGCACTCCATTGTGCAGAGGTGCTACATCTGACTCATGATTTCACAGACACCTAGACTTGCCCTCTATACAGCACTCCAATACAGTGGGACTGCTTGGATCTCATTGATGTGATTATTTCAACTCCTTTGGAAGTAGGCTGAGAGTTGGAATATCTAGGTCTTAACTGGTGTGGATCTTCTTTGCTTTTGTGAAACACCTCTACACAGCTTTCCAGAGTGACTTAGCAAACTTTCATCTTCATCATTGTTGAAAAAGGGCTCCAATCTTTGCATTTCCCTAATAACTAATGATATTGAGTGTATTTTATTAATTGCTTTACCATATCTGGATAAATGGCTACTTAATTGTTTTTTAAGATATTAAGTTATGTGCATGTGTCTTTGTTCCAAAAACATACAACTTCATTTGTATTTGATAAGCAAGGGCTTTATCACAGATAATATATTCAAATATTTTCTCCGCTTTTAAATCCAGAGTTACAGAGGGAAGGAGAGACAGAGAGGGAAAGATCTTCCATCCTCTGGTTCACTCCCCAAATGGCCACAATGGCCAGAGCTGAGCTGAGCTGATTGGAGGCCAGGATTCAGGAACTTATTTGGGTCTTCCTCTTTGGTGCAGGGGTAGAAGGACTTGAGCCATCCTCCACTGCTTTCCTGGGCCATAAGCAGGAAGCTGGATGGAAAGTGGAAGAGGCAGGACATAAACTGGTGCCAATATGGAGTGTTGGTGCTACAGAAGAGGCTTAACAAACTAAGCCCTGGCACCAACCCCGACTTTTCTGTCCTGATACTGCTCCTTAATTTGGGTAATTTTTAGTTTATTATTTTCCTTTTTTGTTGTTTCAAGAGTTAAACTATTTATATATTTACATGTTATCAAACACTGCTAAATACTATCTCAGTAGCCAATTATTTAAATTCATTCTATACTCTGCAATATAGTAGAACATTTTTTTTAATCTGGCACAAGTAATCACTGAGTTGAGTCTTGGATGATTAATATTAGCACAAATATGGAGGGTGAAAGATATACAATGAAGAATCACAAGACTTGTCATAGCGATTTAACATCTTATTAATATCCTCCTAACAAGAGGAAATGAAGTATATGAAAATATATAAAGTTAGATAATTTTGTCGTGGGTCTTGGTCTGCTGTGAACTAAGTACCACAGTTAACGCATCCTGCTCCATCTAGGTTCTGTACTGACACTCCTTTCCTGCTCTCACTCAGGGTTAGGTAAATACAAAACCAAGAAAATCACAAAAACAATTTTAACAGAAACAAATATGATTATACATAATAGCAAGTTTTTTTGCCTTAGCTAGTGCTACCATGTTAGCTGTAACTCTCAACACAAAACACTCTATGTAGCTGATGAAATGCCAGTGGACATAAATATGGTTTCCAAGACTTCAAGGAAATAGCAATAATTCTAATTTGATGAGGATAGTCTTATTATTTGTATGTTGTTCTCTTAGCACATCGATCCAAGTGCATGAAGCATGCATCAACATTAATTAAGCATATAATATGCTCCTTAAAATATATGAAAGGATTTAAGTTTTTTAAATATGATTATAGCAAAAGAGATGTGAAAATATTAAAACTATCTCCTAAATGATGTCACGTTTTGAAAATTGATTCACACATGTACTAACCCTGAAAATATAAATCAAAAGACATCTTCAAACTCATTTCTATGAACACTTCAATGAAATTGGGCTTATTTTTTAAAATTATAACTACACATGAATTTGTTTCAGGAAAATGCCAGGGGAGTTTTTCCCTAAGGTACACTTTTTTTTTGTCCTTTTTAATATAAGAAATCCCAGCAATGACTCTCTGCTTCTTTTGGATTGAAGACTCATGGGTGAGACGGATGCACTGTATGACTATTCGCTGTTTCAAGTGGCAGTGCCAGAGAAGAAGGAATCACCCTGGAAGACCACGCTGGCACTTGAAGGATGAGTTCAACCACACTGAAGTGATACTTAGGGTTAGTGCCATGTATGTATTTTTAAATTGAATTACCATTTTACTTTGGAGTTTGAGTAACCATTTCATACAAAATATAATATTGGTGAAATTTAAAAATGTGTATTTTTTGCTGAGGGTTATTTTCAAGAGAAATAAATGAATATATTCAGAAATATCTGGATAACAGTTGATGTCATGTTAATATATGGGCAAAGTTTTCAGACTTTATTTGTGGGATCACATATTTAGTGAAAATTGAGTTTTGAATCACACAAATGTGGCTTAATACTGATCTTATTACTTGTGTTATCATGAACTCCATTTCCATTTTTATAAAAAACACAGTAATTTTAAAACAAGCACATGATTATTATTTTTGACGAAAATGAAATGATCAAGTAGCTGCAAATTGTTTAGTTTCATGTAATGTAATGGTAAGTGTCCAGAAGACATTTTAACTAATATTTGCTGTGTTAATACTTTGTATTAATTATATCAAAGCATTAAGTTATAACTTTCAATTTCATTTCTTTCTTTTTTGTACATACTTGACAGTAAAAGAAGCAAAAATATAGAATTTTTCCTTGATGAAATTTTTACCTTTTATCTCATGATGATCATAAAATTTAAGAATTTTCAGTGATTTTGTCTTGTTTACTCTTGCATTTTGCAGCTGAAATATCACTGGAAACAATTCAATGATAATTTTGATTTTTAAGGCAAATCATTTCTGGGACATGCGTTAAGTGAAAGGTATGTGAAAAGGTTGACCAAATATTCTTCCTAGCTATAGCCCAAACACATACGATGTGTGTGTGTGAGTGTGTGTGTGTGTGTGTGTGTGAGTGTGTGTGAGAGCAGAAGCACACGAAGGAGAGGAGGGAGGAGTGTAGAAGGAGAAGCAGAGAAAGGCAGTGACAGAAAACTTGAGCATTAAAAGGCCAGGGAGGGTTGAGCAGAGGATGGGAGCTGGGGAAGCCTCTGCATCAGGCTGCATTTGCAGAGGTCTTAGAGGAGACCCCGAGAACACAGTATTGAAGCATCTTTTCCCACATAGTTCTGTGGGTTTCCCACTAATGCTTCTGGCTAATGTGATCCAGATGAGGCTTGGGTCTCGTGGGAATCCTGAGGGGCATACTCTTCACACTCAGTTGTACTTTCTGTAACATCTGTGTTCTCCACAGTGTTGCTAGCCAATGATTGTGACGAGAGGAAATAAAGAGTTGACTCTTTCATCTCCTTTAACTCACAGATTATTCTACACAAGGTGTGCCCATAACAAACTGGTACTAACACCCATGTCCCTTTCTGTCCACTTCACATACATCTTGAGAGTTCTTAAATTGATCTTCTAGTGGAAAAACAAGTCCACCATCGGGGAAATCATGAACAAGGGAAATATTGGCATATGGTTCATTTTATTCACACTGTGCTCTCCTTGAAAACATTTCAACTATTAATGTGATTCTATAAACTTCTTAATAGTGGTAAGCTACTTCTGTCATTCTGTATGTGAGCTCATTAATGTTGTACTTGGTAATAATTGAGTGGCGATAGTAGCATGGCTTGTGCTTACTGGTAGAAGAAGGGTTTCCAACATCTGGACAGCTCAGTGGTAACACAATAAGAAATGATCAGGGCATCTTAGGATCCTGATGATTACAACACTGGGACTGGGCATCCGTGTACTGCATCAGGTCATACAGTCACTGGCACCATTTTAAAGTTCAGAAAAGCTATTTATGTTTTAGGAAAACCGTGACTTTGCTAAGAAATTTAGCTATGAAAGGAAAAAGGTGGTAGTGTAACCATACATCTGTACATCAATAATGTACAAAAATATAAATAATATTTTAGTGCCTAAGAATGTAAAAAGCAATACTTAATACTTAAGAGTCTTCACATTCAGAGAAAAGATATATATTAAAAACATACACTGGTGGGTTTCAACAATTTTATGTACCAACATATCTTCCCATGGTACTGTGCAGGAACACTGGGGAGACCCTTGTGTTCTCCTTCTGCTCCCGGATGCAGCGCCTCAGAAGAGCTGCACAGTTCTCAGTGCGACTGAACACCGGATCCTTCCTGAGTCACAGGGCTGCATCAGCATGTCAGCAGAGAATGACAGCCTCTCAAAGATTTCTAATACGTCTGTGTAACCCCACAATTTCCCTTTAAAATACTCAGTCCAAAGGTCAGGCATTTACATCAGAAGATTCTACACCCCATGTTCAGATGGCCAAAAATGCTCTCACCAATTGCTCCTTTCCAGCCTCTCCTGTGCGACTTTTGCATGCATGTTCAATGGGAAGTGGCTGAAACTCTTATTACCTAATTTCTCAGCGGTTATCTAGACTTGAATCTTTTTCAATTGAAAATATGAATTCCACTAGAACTGTGAAGTGGATATTTCACATAGAAATTATATGAACTTGAGAGAAGTGCAGGGTTCTGTGTATGTGTATGCAGTAAATGACAGGATAAAAAAAGAGCTTGAACCATGTAGCACAGCACTTAGGAGCAAGAAATCTGCCATCAGATATGGGATCACATCTACTGCCAGCTTGATAATTAGGGGCAGTAAATCATTAATATTTGTATTATTTTTGCATGAATAGAATGTTTTAGAATATTTATTTGGATTTTCAGAGTAACTTGACAGATACTGAAAGAATGTCCATGTGTAAAATGTGCTTCTATCATATATCACTAGAAATACAAATGGTTGATTTAAAAGCGTTCAGATTAAGAAAGTAATAATTTTAATGACATTTTAAGGTTAACAGTTTGAAAAAGAGATGTTAAAATGTCCTGTGTTCTTTACTATTTCAGATGGTTTACATTTCCCATGAGTATTCTGCACTCAGCTAGACTACATGGAAATTCATAACAATGTCACAGAATTCATTTTCATGGGACTGTGGGGAAATAGGTACATAGAGCTACTGCTCTTCTTCTTCTTCCTGCTTTGCTACCTGGCAGTCTTGATGGGGAACTTCATCATCCTGCTCACCATCACCTGCAGCCACCTCATTGAACAGCCCATGTACTACTTTCTGTGCCACCTCTCCCTCATGGATGTCTGCTACACCTCCACTGTGGTTCCACGGCTAATCAGGGACTTAGCTGCAGCAAGAAAAAATATTTCCTATGGCGCGTGTATGATACAGCTCTTCACTGTCCATTTTTTGGGAGGTGTTGAAATCTTCATCTTGGTGTGTATGGCATTAGACCGCTATGTGGCCATTGTCAAGCCCTTGCACTACATGGTCATCATGAACCGGAAGAATTGCAACCTGCTGATTGCCATGGCTTGGCTTCTGGGGTTTTGGCACTCCATTGCTCTCCTGCTCATGGTACTCAGCTTACCTTTCTGTGGTCCCAATCAGATAAATCATTACTTCTGTGATGTGAAACCTCTACTGAAACTGGTCTGCAAAGATATCCATGTGGTTAGTATCTTAGTGATTGCTAATCAAGGGATGGCGGTAGTTTCAATTTTTCTTGTTTTGGTATCTTCTTATATTCTCATTTTATACAACCTTAGGGCAAGGTCCTCTGCTGGGCGTCGCAAAGCCTTGTCAACCTGTAGCTCTCACATAATGGTTGTAGTTTTGTTTTTTGTGCCTTGCATCTATATCTATGTACTACCTGCAGGAAGTGAGAATAAGGACAAGGAAATGTCTGTGTTTTACACTGTGATTGCTCCCATGCTAAACCCTCTCATCTACACCTTGAGAAATATGGAGATGAAACTTGCCATGCGAAAGACATGGTCTCAATTGTCACATTCAGAATCACAGTAAATCACTAGGCATTCACTGTGTTTTCAATTCTACCTCTTGGTATGTCATCACTTGGAGTTTATATAGAAGCATTATGCATTTTTTCCATTTTTAAAGATTTTTTTTTACTTTTATTGGAAAGGTGGATATACAGAGAGGAGGAGAGACAGAGAGGAAGATCTTCCATCCAATGGTTCACTCCCCAAGAGGTCGCTTGGCTGGAACTGAACCAATCTGAAGCCAGGAGCCAGGAGCCAGGAGCTTCTTCCAGGTCTCCCATGCGGATGCAGGGTCCCAAGGTCCTCTAGTGCTTTCCCAGGCCACAAGCAGGGAGCTGGATGGGAAGCGGGACCACTGAGATTAGAACCGCACCCACATGGGATCCCATCACATTGAAGTCGAGGACTTTAACTGCTACGCTATCATGCTGGACCACATTATGCATTTTCTATGGGAGTTGGAGTAAATTGTCACTCATGTGAAGTGAATGTAAGATGCAAATGTTCGTGTTTTTCTCATTTCAATTTGCAGTTAACACAGTTCAACTATTTGCAAATATGACAATGCAGACTGAATGTATTCAATAAATGTTCTTCTAAAATATATCTTTGATATTGTCAATCTCTCTTCCCTTGTAACCCATGCTCCATAAACAAACAACTTGCTCTAGTGTTTCACTAGTAAGACTACTATAATGTCCCCAGACATTATATATTTATGTAAGCCTGCTATTCACGTGGTCAGTGTTCTCCCTAGGATTTGGTTTGTAATCTTTAACACAGTGAATAATGTACCATCCTTGCAAAAATTTTGTTAAGTAAAAGCATAAACAATTAGAAAAACATTTTGCTCCATTAATGACATCATGAAAAATTATAGAGTGAGTGCATCAACAGTCACTGGTCAGGTTGGAGTGACCCTCCACCCCTAAAGAGGAACCAGGTCCTGGGAACTGAACCCCATGAAAAGTAGAACCAGTTTCTAAGAAGTTAAGTGAGAACTCTAACTGTAGAATGGCTAATCTTGGCTCTGGCCTGCTGATTGCAGCTTCTGTACCCTTGCTTGGTTGCTTGCTTGCCTGTCAGCATAAAGTCTCCCAGGGTGTGAGTCATAGTTGCTTTAAAAGCTCACTGCCCTGATAACTTGGGGCTATCTCCTTCAGAACTGTTTTGGGTGGGGGCATTTGCTAGCTCTCTAATGAATATTCTCCATTCGGCAATTTGGCTTTGGTGATTTTTTTTTATACAATGTGATCCCTAACACATACAGAAATATAAAACCAAAAGTGAGTAATTAGAAATTACTAAAAATAACTGTACTCCTACAAATCAGAAGACCCCCAGGAAATGGAAAGCTTCCTGGACTCCCATTACCTCCCAAAACATAGTCACAAAGCAATAGATCACCTGAAGAAACCTATACCTGAGGCAAAGATCGAATCACTGATTAAAACTCTTCCAACAAAGAAAAGCCCGGTGCCAGACAGTTTCACTGTTGAATTTTGCTAAATATTCCAAGCAGAGCTGATCGCAATCCTATACAAACTCTTAAAAACAATAGAAAATGAAGCAACCCTTCCAAACTCATTGCATGAAGCCAACATCACCTTAATACCAAAACCAGATAGAGAATTAACAGAGAAGAAAAATTATAGACCAATATCCCTGATGAACACAGATGCTAGTATCAACAAAATCCTAACCAACAGAATAAAATTACATCAAACCGATCATTCATCTGGACCAAGTATGATTCATCCCAGGCATGCAGGGATGGTTCAATATGTGTAAATCCATAAATATAATACAACACATCCAATAGTGAAGAACAAAAATCGTATTATAATCTCAATAGATGCACAGAAAGCTTTTGATGAATGCCATCACCACTTTATGCTAAAAACTCTAAATAAGATAGGCAACGAAGAAACAATCCACAACATAATCAAAGTGATATATGAAAAACCCAATGCCAGCATCCTATTGAATGGGAAAAAAAATTTGAAGCCTTCCCACTGAGATCTGGAATTAGACAAGGATGTCCACTATCACCACTGCTATTCAACATAGTACTGAAAGTACTCACAAAAACTATAAGACAAGAAAAAGAAATCAAAAGAATTCAAATGGGAAACAAGGAAATCAAGTTATCACTATTCGCAGATGACATGATCCTATACGTAGGAGAACTAAGAAACTAAATAAAAAGACTGCTAGAACTTACATGAGAGTTTGGTAGAGTGGCAGAGTACAAAATAAATGAACTAAAAAATCAACAACCCTAATGCATGCAAATAGCCCCAAGGTGGAAAAAGAACTAACCAGTAATGTACTGTTGAAAATAACAGAGCAGAAAATGAAATACCTGGGAATAAACTAAAGATGCAGAAGACCCCTATGAAGGAAACTATAAAACACTAAAAAATGTAGAAGACTTAAAAAGTGAAGAAAAATGCCATGTTCCATGATGGGCAAAATCAATATCATCAAAATGTCCATATTACCAAAAGCAATATATACATTCAATGTGATCCCAATCAAATTACCAAGAACATTGTTCATGGAGCTGAAGAAAGTGATACAAGGGTTCATCTACAAACACAAAAATCCACGAAGAACCAGAACCATCCTAAAGAATAGGAATCTAGCTGGGGGGATCACAATCCCAGACCTTTGGACATATTGTAGGTCGGTGGTTATTAAAACAGCCTGGTACTGGCACAAAGACAGAGAAGAAGATCGATGGAGTGGATTAGAAGAAGCAGAAGGAAACCCACACAGGTACAGCCAAATAGTCTTTGACAAGAAAACAGATGGCAACCCAGGGAAAAAGGAAAGTCTCTTAAACAAATGCTGTTGGGACAATTGGTTGATAGCCTGCAGAAATAAAAAGCTAGACCGATACCTTTCACCATACACAAAGATCAAACCTAAATGCATAAAAGACCTAAATCTACATCCAGAAAAAAGTTGGAAACACTGCAAGATTTAGGTGTAGGTTCTAGCTTCCTAACAAAATTATCTAAACCAAAAGCAATAAAGAATCAAATAAGCAAATGGAACTACATCAAACTATGAAGCTTCTGCCTAGCAAAGGAAACAATCAATGAAGTAAAAAAGAAACCTACAGAATGAGAGAAATTCTTTGCACACTACACAGGAGACAAGGGGCCAATCTCCAGAATATACAAAGATCCCCAGAACAACCAAAACAACAAAAACAAACAAACCAGTCAAGAAATGGGCACAAGAAATGGGCAGACATTTCACAAAGGAACAAATCCAAATGGCTAACAGACATGAAAAAATGCTCAAGTTCTCTGGTAATAAGGGAAATAAAAAAAATCATTGAGGTACCACCTAATGCCAGTAAGAATGGCTCACATATGGAAAACCAGCAACAACACTTGCTGGAGAGGGTGCATGGAACCCTACTCCACTGCTGGTGGTATTGTAGGCTCGTGCAGCCTCTATGGAAATCAGTAGGCAGAATACTCAGACTACTGAAAAGCTGCATACTGTATGACCCAGCCAGCAATAGCACCTCTCGGAATATATCAAAAACACCTGTTACATAAGAAAGCCGCATGCTCCCCTATGTTCATAGCAGCACAATCAATGATTGTAAAAACGTGGAAGCAACTAAAATGCCCATCAATAGAAGACAGGATAAAGAATCTATGGTTCATCTACTCTATGGAATACTACTCAGCTCTTAAAACAATAACAACAACAACAAAAAGCATTTCTTCGTGGCAAAATGGACCCAACAGGAAACTATAATGCTAAGAGAAATGAGCCAATCTCAAAGGTCAAATTTCATATGCTTGCCTTAATATAAGATAAAAACAATGTCAAATCTAAAAATAGTACCTGTAAATTATATATTATTGCACCTTCAAACTGACTGTACCACCCATAAGATATTGTGATGTAACCTATGAATTAATAATCAATGAGAGATGAATTGCATATAACACTTTTACAACTTGCCTGTTAACACTTAATTTTTAAAATTGGCCTCAAGGAGACATTAATACTACTGTTCATAAACATTTTTCTACATCCTCTTAAAGGACTTTGCAAGTTCCTGAGTAGATAAAATAACTAAATGATTAGTACCCTGAAACATTAACAACCCATTGAAAGACTATGTTTTTGCCTCTAGAATTTTCTGATGGATCCTCAGAAAAACTTTAGGTTTTGCTATGGCTCCTCTGACCTCAGGTGATGTGTATTTGGATGATTGTATATTTTGACAACTATTCATGTGATTTTTAAATAAGCAACATTTTATTTACATATTCTAATGTCAGAACTAGAGATTGAGGGGAAAAAACCCTGGAGATAGAGCTAGAGTCTTGAAATCAAGACAAAGAGAGATGTCCTCAGTCACCTCGTTTACTCCCCAGACGTGAGTCCAGCATTGGCCAGCACTAACTAGGCTCAAGACAGAAGCAGGAGCCTCATGCAGGTCTTCTACATGCTTACAGGGGCCCAAATACTTCATTTGCGCCCACTGTTGCATCCAGCCATTGGCAGGGAGCTGGATATAAAGTGGAACAGGTCGGAAACAAGCTGGAGACCCCACAGAATGCCACATGCTTTGAATATATATTTAAAAATATATTGGCTGTATTACATAGTTTTGCATAATTTTGCAATTCTATCAATAAGGTAGAAAATTCTCAATTTTCTTTTTTTTAATTGATTACATTGCATTATGTGACACAGTTTTATAGGCACTGGGATTCCCCCAACCCCTCCCCAAACCCTCCCCCCATGGTGGATTCCTCCACTTTGTTGCATAACCATAGTTCAAATTCACTTGAGATTCTTTCATTGCAAGCATATACCAAGCATAAAGTCCAACATCTTACTGACCAGATAAGTTCAACGACTTGTTGGGGAGACCTTCTCCGGTCTGAAGGTAGAGCCGGCCGAGTATCATCCGAATCAATTAAAAGCCCCAACATAACATCAGCAACAATTTATAATGTGATGGAGTTAATTGACATAGTATTGAGTAACCAATATGTTAAAAAAATGCAAGTTCTTAACCACATCCTGTGACTACTTCATTGACATTTCAATTTTAGTTTATATACAACTGGGTTCTATACATCTTAAAATGGCTATAGATTACTGTTCAGCTGTCTTGTGTCTATTTTCATTCTAATATTTAGCATTTTATAGAATTGAAGCATAATTTTGCTGAACCTGGCTGTTTTTTGGGTAGTCTAGACTGGCTTATAACTCTAACAAAACATATATCAACAGTTGAGGTGCAGAGCAGTTTTAGGAGGGGTGTGCAGAGAAATCTTCAATACCCTAGTCAGGAGTAACTAATCTTTGTGTCCCACCTAGTAAGGTATAAGTGAATCCACCCTGACCATTTCCTGTCTGATTCCAAGCTTTCCTTGTTGTTCTCTGTCTATTTATTCTAGATTTTTTGTTTGTTTGATTATTTGTTTTGAGGGGTGTCTGGAGTGATCCTGATGGTCATTGCGAGAGAGGGTGGGGACCCCAAGTTGGAACCAAGCGAGGACCAGAGAGAGCTCCCCTCCAGTCCCGAAGGAAGTTTAATGTTCTTCTGTTTCTGCAGACTGCTCAGGGCTCCTGACTGTTGTTCTGATGCTCTTGGATCCTGCGAGGAAGGATTTGGACCTCTTACATCCCATGTGGTAGATCCAAGCGGGAGTGGATGACCTCAGATTTCTTGGCCTCCAAAGGCACTCCAATCCCCAGTGGTCTCCTTGGCAGTTGGGATGCAGTCCTTGGTGCTCATACTGATAGTCCTTGGTGAGAATGCGTGAGTCTTCAGGGTTGGGATACAAGACTCCTGTCCCCCTGCTCCACTCTGGGGTCCCCCCCGCTCTGCGCATATGACCTCCTGTTAAGAGGTTGTCAGGATTGCTCTTGATTCCCCCTATACGTCTTTGTAGTTTAACTATTGTCTAATGCTGATTCGTGTCAACATTTATTATTTTCCAGGTCTTTCATCTAATATTATACACATGAAACAGAAAAGAAATATTTACTGGTAATATAATTGTAATATGATTATAGACTATTATTATAACAATGTTAATTTAAAACTTTTCAGTACAATGTGAATTGCCTGCATTTTTTGGTGTACAATGCAGTATTTCAAAGATGTAAACAAAACAACTACCAAGAAAGGCAAATGCATTTTACATTTAGTATCTTCATGTTTGTTTCAAGCTTGTTAGTTCTTCATTTGCGGTTCTTTATATGGTGGATAATACATTATTGTGAACTACTATCATTCCATGTTACAATGGAAATCTGAAAGTCATTTTCTCTTTTTGATTGTAGTTCAGAATAGCCTTTCTTTTGCCAAATCCTTTCAACCTTTTTTTTTCAACTTTATCTCTGATATTGTTTACATATTTGACAAGGATGCGTACCTATCAAGACAATTGATTAGGATGTGGTCAAAAATGCATTATATATAGTATGGGCCTAGCACTGCAGCCTAGTGGGTATAAGTCCTCACCTTGCATGTGTTGAGATCCCATATGGGTGCCAGTTTGTGTCCCAGTGGCCCTGATTCCCATACAGCTCCCTGCTTGTGGCCTGGGAAAGCAGCCACAGTCGAGGATGGCCCAAAGCCTTGGGACCCTGTACTCATGTGGGAGAACTGGAAGAAGTTTCTGGCTCCTGGCTTCAGATCGGCTCAGCTATGGCTGTTGTGCTAACTTGGGGAGTGAATCAGTGGACAGACATTCCTCTCTGTCCTTTCTCCTATCTATATATCTGACTTTCTAATAAAAAAAATAAATTCTTAAAACACACACACACACACAAAGTGTGAAGTGAAGCTAATGGAGAAAGAATCACAAAAGCATTCCCAGCAATTTAACTTTTTTTCTTTCTTTCTAAAATGTATTCCTAACAGGAAGTAAGCTATATTATGTTATGTATCCTAACATAATTTTGATATGTAACCCCACTTGGATCATATTCTGCTATGAACAATATATATAACCTGTTGCAATTAGTTCTACTAACACTCCTATTTTGTCCTTTCAAGGTGACATAAAAATAAAACCAAGAAAACCACAATCAGTTAAAAATAGTAGACAATTAGATTTATATTACAGCATTATTCCTGTTTCAGCTAGTACTCCGTAAATGGCTGTAACTATAAACACAAAATAGTCAATATAGTTGATAAAACTCAAATGGGCATAATTAAATATTGAGTAATTATTTAATGTCTCCATGAATATGGTAATGATTCTATGTTGATGAAGCTAATATTAATATTTTTGTGATATACTCTGCATACTGATCCAATTGAACAATTAGGAAGCATATTTATGTTCCACAATAAACTTCTAATGATTTCAAATTTTGAGGAAATTATTATAGTAAAAGAGAAAGAGAGAAATAGCCAGGATATCTTATCAATGGTGTCATTTTATGGAAATCTTGAATTTCATGTGCAATAAACTGAATAGATAAGCAAAAGACACAAGTCCCAAACAACATTTCTATGGCCACATAAACAAAATTGGATAATTTTAAACTACAGATTCAATTGTTTCAGCAACATGTCATGGGAGTTTTTCCCTCAGGTATCCTTTAGGCTTTTTAATTCACAGAAATCCAAGCAATGAACCTTGAAAGATTGTTCTGGATTAAGATTCAGGGGTGTGACAGGTGCATTTCGCTGCTTTTTGCTATTTCATGCTGTTGTGCCAGAATAGTAGAGGGAATCATCCTGGAGCACAACACTGACATTTGAAAAATGCTATATATAAGGATATTAAAGTGGGAATACCATTTTACTTGGGAATTTGAGTAACTTTTAAAATTTTATGTTTGCCAATTCCATCTTTAAAGCATAAATACTTATGGAATACTTTTGTTGGTGTTTATTTTCAGTTGAGGGTGTTGAAAAGTATCTGGATGTCAATTAAGAACAAGTTAATATAAAGGAAAAGATTTTATAACTTCAATTTTTGTTTTTGAGATATTATAGATTGTGAGGCATTGAACCATATGGATACGATTTAGCTGTAGATCTCTCCCTTGTCATTTGCAGTATATGCTATTTTATAGGTCACATATTTGTTAAGCAGCATATTAAATACTTTACATTTCATTACATCTGATGAAAGCTAAATGAGCTAGTGAATGCAAAATGTTTAGTTTCATGCAATGTGTTTTTAAGCTCTTGGAAAACCGGTTTTTTGTTAATGTATGCTATCGGAATATTTTTGCTTTAAATATAACAAATAATTAAGAGACTATGGCTTTCAGTTTTAATTTTTTTGTGTAGTATACCTGTGACAGTCAAAGAGATGGAAATAAATAGAATTTTCCCTGTCGGGGTTTTCTATGTAATTCATCAGAAGAGCCAGACATTGTCCTTAAATGCTTTTCTGTTTTCACTCTACCAAGGTTCAGCTGAAGCACCAATGAAACAATTCCTCAGAGTGGGCTTTTGCAAATAATTTTGGTTTTGAATGGGAGACTTTTGGGATCATGTCTAAATGTATGATGGATTGTTCAATGTGCTTGCACTCGCAGAATCTCCAGCACAATTTGAACCCATAACAATGGTACCAACATGTGTTTCTCTTTCTATATGTGAACTTGCTTTTCTAATTCATCATCTTGTGACAAAGCAAAAACACAGCGCAGGGACCTTATGTTCAGATGACCTAAAATGCTTTCTTCAATTCCTACTCTCTTTGAATTTTGCATAGGTGTGCAATGGGAAGTCACCGAAACCCTTATTACCTGGTGTCTCAGATGCAATTAAGTATTGACACTTTTTCAGTCATAGAGATTAATTAATACTAGCTGTATGAAATGAGAGTTATGAAGTGGAGATTTTTAGGCGAGTTGTATGCAGAAAAACAAAGGAAATGACTTTGCAAATGTTGCATAGCAAAGCACAAGTCAAAGAGCATAATTCTTTTTCAGTTGTGGAACACAGCTGAAATTTCTTTTGTTGTGTGGAGCATGCAATCTGGCATCAGATATGAAACATAAGAATCTTTTATGATCTGAAGGTTTTTGTGTAATGCACTAACCATATTTGCATTTTTCCTGCATTTATTCATGTGTAACATGGGATTTATAAGACATGTTTGGCATTTATGTGTGATACATATGCTGTCTGGTATAAATCATTCATTTATTAAATATCGTTAGAATTAGTCAGGCTGTTCTTAAAATAATTTCAAATTAAGAAGTAATAACTATTTATGACCTGCATCACTATCTCAAATTACAATGCCCCAAAAAGTTTTTAAAAAGTGATATTAAATATGTACTGCATTCTCCACTAGTTCAGATGGATTGAAGTTCCCATGAGTATTCTTCATGCAGCTAGACTACATGGAAATTCATAACAATGTCACAGAATTCATTTTCATGGGACTGTGGGGAAATAGGTACATAGAGCTACTGCTCTTCTTCTTCTTCCTGCTTTGCTACCTGGCGGTCTTGATGGGGAACTTCATCATCCTGCTCACCATCACCTGCAGCCACCTCATTGAACAGCCCATGTACTACTTTCTGTGCCACCTCTCCCTCATGGATGTCTGCTACACCTCCACTGTGGTTCCACGGCTAATCAGGGATTTAGCTGCAGCAAGAAAGAACATTTCCTATGCGAAGTGCATGACACAACTCTTTACTCTCCACCTGCTAGCCGGTGTTGAAATCTTCATCTTGGTGTGTATGGCATTAGACCGCTATGTGGCCATTGTCAAGCCCTTGCACTACATGGTCATCATGAACCGGAAGAGGTGCCACATGCTGATTGCCATGGCTTGGCTTCTGGGGTTTTGGCACTCCATTGCTCTCCTGCTCATGGTACTCAGCTTACCTTTCTGTGGTCCCAATCAAATAAATCATTACTTCTGTGATGTGAAACCTCTACTGAAACTGGTCTGCAAAGATATCCATGTGGTTAGTATCTTAGTGATTGCTAATCAAGGGATGGTGGTAGTTTCAACTTTTCTTGTTATGGTATCTTATATTCTCATTTTATACAACCTCAGGACAAGGTCCTCTGCTGGGCGTCGCAAAGCCTTGTCAACCTGTAGCTCTCACATAATGGTTGTAGTTTTGTTTTTTGTGCCTTGCATCTATATCTATGTACTACCTGCAGGAAGTGAGAATAAGGACAAGGAAGTGTCTGTGTTTTACACTGTGATTGTTCCCATGCTAAACCCTCTCATCTACACCTTGAGAAATACAGAGATGAAACTTGCCTTGCGGAAGGTGTGGTCTCTATTGTCACATTCAGAATTTAAATAAATCATGAAGTATTCAGATTAGTTTTTTCCACATCCCTTGGTAAGCCATCATTGGAGAGTTTACATAGAAGCATTTTGCATTTTCTTTGGGAGTCGGAGTAAATTGTCACTCATGTAAAATGAATCTGAGAGACAAGGTGGTATATTTGTATCATTCACACTGCAACCTGCAATTTACACATTTCAAATCTTCACAATTGTGATCTTGCAGATTTCAAGGGTGCAAGAAATGGCTTTCTTACATATATCTTTGTCCTTGTCAATCTTCCTTCCCCTATAACCCGCACTTCAGAAACAAGCAAGTTACAAACAAACAAAACCCCGAAGAACACATAACTACCAGCCCATGACTGGATTTCTCTTTAAGTAAAACACACAGGCATTTTATTCCTAAATCTGTAGTCTCTCAACACTAGTCAAATTCCAGCTTGCTTATCACAGAATTTACTCTTCTTTTTTTTTTAAAGATTTATTCATTTTTATTACAGCCAGATATACTCAGAGGAGGAGAGACAGAGAGGAAGATCTTCCATCCGATGTTTCACTCCCCAAGTGAGCCGCAATGGGCCGATGTGCACCGATCCGAAGCCAGGAACCAGAAAACTCTTCCAGGTCTCCCACGCGGGTACAGGGTCCCAATGCGTTGGGCCGTCCTCAACTGCTTTCCCAGGCCACAAGCAGGGAGCTGGATGGGAAGTGGAGCTGCCGGGATTAGAACCGGCGCCCATATGGGATCCAGGCGCGTTCAAGGCGAGGACTTTAGCCGCTAGGCCACGCCGCCGGGCCCAGAATTTACTCTTCTACAAGATTTTATGGTGCCATGCTAATAGAGTATGGATTCATAGAGCCATGGTGATAAGCTGGGTTTTTAAATTCTTTATCTTATTGTCTTGATTATTGGTTTATGTATGTGCATCTTCATTATAAAATATCTGAGCTGAAATTACACTTACTAAATATACAACGTTACTTCTGCTGTCAACCTGAAGCTTCTGTGTTCATGCGGAGTAACAAAACTCCTGCTGGGTCTCACTCCTCTTTGCATGCTTTTCTCTGTGGTTCTGTTCCGTGGCTGCTTTCATCCACTACGTTAGAGCTCTACTCCCCTCCTGCTCGTCATTGTTCCGTCTTCTCTATATGCAATGATCTAGTCATTATGCTTCGGGTTGTTCTCTTGGATATACTTCAGTCTGTTGATTTTTACCTTATCCAGTGTGATCTCAAGCTGAAGAGATAAAGGCACATTGTTGTGCTTCTTTCGGCGTTGCTATGTTGACATGCATCTGTGCATTTACGGCATCCCAAAGACTCCCAAGCACTATGAAAAGATCCTTTGATTTGGTTTTTCAAACTGAGCATGCATGCTATGCATTTATTTTTCTTTTCTTCATTCTTTTAGTTAACTTGATCCAAAGTGACAAAACTATATTCTACCAAATTTAATCAGTAGCATTTTCTTTTGATTTGACTACATGTGCTGTGTTAACATATTCAGATTTCCCCTTATATTACAACTATGTACACATTAGCAATGAAAATTAATGTGGAAATGCTAACAATTTAATAAGCATCTCATGTGTCTATCAAGGCAGGAATAGAATCAGATTCCCTGCTCCCCATAATGTTTTTGCGAATTTATTACTACATTAACCTAGATACTAATAATCCAATTATCCTTTATCTCAATTATCCTTTATGTCTTATAAGTCAGATAATTAAGATGAAATATATTTTGTTTTCCATATATCAAATAATTTTTCCCTGCTAGGCATTTATTGTATTAAAATTTTTTTCCTAGAAGTTCCTTTTTGGAGTTATGTCTGTTCCATAGATGAGATGCAGAAAAAAAAGTTTTTAATACTAAGAGCTATTTTGCTAATAATTAAATTTCAGACATTTTTCAGAATTAACTAATCTTTTTTTCTATTCCCTAATAGCCATGCAATCTCTGAAATAATGAGGGGTGATGGAAATTTTGGTTCACTTTGAAGGCAATAACATTTGTCTACTTACCTATTTGTAATTTGTGTGATTTTCTTAAATTATTTTTCCCCTATGAATAAAACTACTCACAGAGACCCTGATGTCTCTTTTAAAATGAAGAAATGTGGTTGTTGCACCTCTACATGTGTGTGCCAGAGTGTGTCCATGTATGGACAGTTGAAAAATGTTATTTATAATACCAAGAACCTTACAAAATATTGAATGAGCTGTATGTCACAATAAAATTAAGACAGTAAAAGTGTAAAAATTGTAATGTAAGAATTTTTACAAATAAAAAATTTTCTGTTTATGGACAACCACAATCAATGTAATTAAGAAATGGACTCTCCACAAACTCATTTATAGCTTCAGATTATTCAAACTAAGCTACCAAGAGGTGCTTGCTATTAGATTTTTTTCAAACAGATTTTAACATTTCTGTGCAAACATCAAGGTCCTAGATTAGCTCTTAAAACTTTATAAATGAACAAACTTAGAGCATTCATGCTGCTTTATCCCAAAGGTATACTAGAAGATTTCATAAAGATATAAAATTTAAAATGCAATGTATCAATTTATTGCCTGAAGGAACCTTCACATATGAAGCCAACAAATATTAAATGAGAAATATATAAATGAACTGAATCAGTAGGCAGAAAATAATGTTGTAGGGAAAACGGTAACCATGAGAATGTATTCTTGGTGATTAAAATGTATGTAGTTTTTTAATAAGAGGTCATTATTCTTTTTACAAGCTACAACAGAAAAGTTTCACATTCATTGTCAAATCCAACTGTGTTCTACTAACAGAGGTGAAAAGGTACAGGCTTGAACTTTAAAGGAAAATGCTACAATTTTTAAATTTAGTATAATCAGACTTCTCAGGTGGCAAACAAACAGTAATCAGAGCTTGAGACCAGGGTTCAGTTTAAAGCAAAAGTAATAGTTTTACTCCATGTATAACAAAACTAGTATACATTTCAGAAATTTCAGAACTTGGCTATTTTTACTATTTAACTTCTGGGGAACTGATTCCACTCATCATGGATCTCAGTTCTCAGGACCTGGTTCCTCCTTAGGGGAGGACGGTCACTCCAATCTGACTTGTTGGATGCACTCCATCTATGATTTTTCATGTCACATTCCCCATTGATTTTTACTTGGAGTGTCATATCAGAAACTTTTTGTCCTGATGATTAATGTATTGAAAGTGGATTCTGAGAACTGTGAGTTTTACCACCTGGGCATAATCAGGCATATATTTAGTTATAACACATGGACCAAAAGTATTCCTAAAAATATGAGGTTTAGAGGGCCAGCCAAGGCTGAGAGGAGAGTAGTTAGCCAGTGTCACCAGAACAGACCCTTATACCAGTTTTCTCTATTATTCTTTAATCTATTTCTTTCATTAAGATGATTTCTGATCACTCCCAAATGATTAGCATATAAGCAGCAAGTTTCTCCTGAAGCCATTCATAGATCTCTTTGTTTTATAAATAATAGATCCAATCCTCATCTATTCTCAGTCCTATTGAGATTGGAACTAAGATAGGGACTCTCTTCTTCTGAAGGGTTAACTCTGGGTGTTTCACTCTTCCTTCAGCTGAATAATTAATAAACCTGGGGTATTACATGGACAAGAACGCAACACAGTGTAGGTGTTCAAGAGTTCAGTCTTTGCAATGTAAGGAGTAATTCCTACAGCACATGCAAACCAAGTGTGTCTTCATTTGTCCCATGAATGGTTAGGGTTGACAGACTCATGAGTGTTACGTAGTTTTTTTGAAAAGCCTTATCTTTATAGGGTCTTCTGTGGCCTTCACAGCCAATTTTTCCAGCATTGAGCCCAGGGAGACCTTGCTTTGAGGTGGTGGATTCAGTGATGTTTTCCTGCAACTCTCACCACAGTGGGAGTGGTCAGAATTAAAGGCAGGGGTCCAGTTCAGTGTGGCTTGATGATGGCAGCTTAATGTTTGTTAATCCACACCAAGAACCCAGGCTGAAGTTCACCAGAATTGGAGTCAAATGCTAGATTTGCTGGGCCTAGGTTTGTCACCTTTACCAGACCATGAGACCGCCATAGGATAATTTGTAGAGCCTGTAATGACTTAAAGAAAGAAATCATTATTTAACTCAGCCAATCCTTCATTCCCCAACAAGAGGACTAAATGCAGTGGCATCCTGAACATGATCTCATGCAGGGTGAAGCCTTGTACATAAGGGACACAACAGGATGGCAGGAAGGCAAAGGGAGGGAGACTCACCCAATTTATGCCAGTCTCTAACTTTAATTTAGTTGAAGTTTCCTTTAAAGCCCTATTTATCCTTTTTGTCCTGAATTCTGAGGTCTGCATGTGCAATGTAACTTAAAATTAATATTTAAGACACTTGCTGATAATTGTTTGATTTGGGTGATGAAAGCTGAGCCACTCTCAGACCTCATGGTTAGAGGAAGACCAAACCAGGAGACAATTTCTTTGCTACTAACTGAATTGTTTCTGTTTTGGTGGGAAATGCCTCTTCTCAGCCAGAGGTGTCTATTATCACAAGGAGGTACTGGTAGAATTTTTCCAGTAGAATTTCAGTGAAATAATTCTGCCTATGTTCTCGTAGAGTGCTTCCTCAGAACTCTCTTCCTGGAATTGACTCACATTGTGGTCCTGGGTTTACCTAGCCAAAATGTAACATCAAGATGCTTGTGGATCACTGTGATCTGGTGCAGTGATGTAGCAGTGACTCTGCAGCAACACCGACATCTTGGTGCTGCCCAGTTGGTACTGTGATGCAACTGTTCAACTAGCCCTTGTCCCAATGTCTCTGGGAATTTAAATTTTCCATCAGGGATGCTCATTCATCCTTTGGAGTTAGTCTCTGCCGTAAGAGTTCTGAGGGTTTTTTTTTTTTAAGATTTATTTAATTTTATTAGAAATTCAGTTTCAGAAAGGAGGAGAAACAGAGAAGATCATCCGATGAATCACTCCCCAAGTGGCTGCAATGGCTGGTGCTGAGCCAATCTGAAGCTAGAGCATCTTCCTGGTCTCCCACATTGGTGTAGTGTCTCAAGGCTTTGGGCTATCCTTAACTGCTTTGCCAGGCCACAAACAGGGAACTAGATGGGCAGCAGGGTCACTGGGACATGAACCGATGCCCATGTGGGATCCTAGCTATTGCAAGGTAAGGATTTTGGCCACTAACCTACTGCACCAGGGCCCAACTATGAGTTCTTTTGAAACCCATTTGTTTATTTGAATACTGGGGAATCTGCAGCATTGTTCATTCCAGTAGGACTAGGATCATCCAAAGGGGTCCCACTGGTTTTTGTGTGGCTTCTTTCACTGCCTGGTCAGCAAAAGTATTTCCTCTAGTATCAGGGGAGTCAATGGTCACCATTCTAGGCAATCACAGAGCCTCCAACAAAACTAGTATCTCAGGGACATTTTTCATTTTTCTCTCCAGAGGTTAAGAATCCCCTTTCCTGACAAAGGCCCTCATGGACATGGGCAATGGCAAAGGCATATGTACAGTCAATGTAGATGTTGACCATTTTGTCTTTGCCGCATCTCACGGCCTGGGTCAGGGCAATTAATTGAGGCTTCTGGGTAGGTGTCCCATGTCCTACTACCTGGGCCCATAGGACTCAATCTTGTGAGACTACTTCTGTTGTTACACACCTGATCTCATAGATGAATTGCTCCCCGTCCATAAGCAGGATTTTTGGGTTAGGCCATCTCTGTCAAGTCAGACCTGAGATTTGTCAGAGAATTCAGAATATCTTATCAATCATGTCTTAGCTAGATGAAAGTGATTTCAAGGGCACTCAAGCATCACAAGGAAGGAATGAGTGATAATTCTCTTCCCCAGATTGGTTATTCTTGTCTTTGTCTAAATGTAGGACTTTTGAACTATCTCCACCAATTCAGATAACAATTTTCCCCCAAACCCTTTTAACACTGAACTTCTTGAGCAAATGGCCCAGGGGAGGATCAGCTGGAAGAGATGATGTGCATTGTTCTATTTTGATGACAAAAGAAAAACAGGCAAAACAGAAAAATGAAATATAGACACTGGATAGATTTTGACACACACACACTCACACACACACATACACATACACCCCCAAAAGTCTATTAACTACTGTTGACAAATAACCAGAACTAGAATTGAGATGACATTCATGTATTAACTGTGGTTGCAGAACCCCTGGCTGCAGCCAGCCTTCTGAAAACACTGATGAGTTGACTCCAGACAAATGAAATTGGCAGGACTGATTTCCACTCACTGATAAATTTCCCAGACAACTCCAAGTCTGATTTCAGAATTTGGTGAGTTCCAAAGTCCTCCTGTGGATGCTGGTCTCAGCCCAGGGCTGAAGAACATTTCTCATTGGCCACTCACTAGGCTGGATCCTGTGTGTCTCTGGTTGGGCAGAGAGCCAGGGGTCACCAAACACCCTGAAGGGGAATATCTCAGTGGGCTATCCAGTTGTTTATGGGGCACACTATATAAAAAAAAAGCCACCGGGCCCGGCGGCGTGGCCTAGCGGCTAAAAGTCCTCGCCTTGAAAGCCCCGGGATCCCATGTGGGCGCCGGTTCTAATCCTGGCAGCTCCACTTCCCATCCAGCTCCATGCTTGTGGCCTGGAAAAGCAGTCGAGGATGGCCCAAAGCTTTGGGACACTGCACCCATGTGGGAGACCCGGAAGAAGTTCCTGGTTCCCGGCATCGGATCGGCGCGCATTGGCCGTTGGGGCTCGCTTGGGGAGTGAAACATCGGACGGAGGATCTTCCTCTCTGTCTCTCCTCCTCTCTGTATATCTGGCTGTAATAAAATGAATAAATCTTAAAAAAAACCCACCAAAGCCAAATTGCCGAATGGAGAATATTCATTAGACAGCTGGCAACTGCCCCCACCCAAAACAGTTCTGAAGGAGATAGCCCCAAGTTATCAGGGCAGTGAGCTTTTAAAGCCACTATGACTCACACCCTGGGAAACTTTATGCTGAAAAGCAAGCAAGCGAGCAAGGGTACAGAAGCTACAATCAGCAGGCCAGAGACAAGATTAGCCACTCTATAGTTAGAGTTCCCACTTAACTTCTTAGAAACTGGTTCTACTTTTCACGAGGCTCAGTTCCCAGGATCTGGTTCCTCTTTAGGGGTGGAGGGTCACTCCAACCTGACCAGTTACTGTTGATGCACTCACTCTATAATTTTTCATGATGTCATTAATGGAGCAAAATATTTTTCTATTTTTTATGCATTTAATAACAAAATTTTTGCAAGGGTGGTACATTATTCACTGTGTTAAAGATTACAAACCAAATTCTAGGGAGAACACTGACCAGGTGAATAGCAGGCTTACCTAAATATATAATTTCTGGGGACACTATATATTGTGTTGCCAATGAAAAACTAGATAAAACTGAGCAAATGATAGTTTTGTCTTATTTGTATTGGTTTTTGTGTAGTCTTCTTTTCAATCAAGTTACGTTTGACCCATGCTCAAAGTTTTCAAGGTCTCCATAACATCTGTTCATATATGAACACACTCTGGTATACACATATAGAGGCATACATATATGGATATTAGTTAATTTTAAAAAATCCATACAAACATTGAGGAAGAAACTAATTAGAGAAAATCACACAAAACTAAAAATAGGTGAGTAAGCAGAAATTATTTCCCTTGGAGAGCAAAAATCTTTGCCTTGGATGCACTAGAATCCCATATTAGTCCCAGTTCATATCCCATCTGCCCAATTTTCCATAGAGCTTCTTTTTGTGGCCAAAAAAATTGGGACCCTGCACCCAAATGGGAAACCTGAAAGCAGCTCCTGGTTCTTGGCATTGGATCAGCTCTGCTTTGGCCATCGCAGCCACTAGGGAGAGAGCCACCATGTTAAGATCTTTGTCTCCCCTTCTCTCTGTAAATATGCCTTTCTAAAAAATCAGTAAATCCTAAAAAGAAAAGAAAGAAGTAAAGAAAAATCTCCCAAATTCCAGAGAGCAAATGGCTATGAGGAAATAGTGGGAAAAACTGGTTATCTAGATCTAAAAAAGGTCTGAAAGTTAAAATATTCACAAAGTAGTTCTTGGCACTAAAACCAAAATTATGGATTTTTTTTTCTGGATTTTACCTATGGAACAGACATATCTCAAAAAATGAATTGTAGAAGTTAATCAGTCATTTTTATTCAATAAATATATGCCTAACAGAGAAAATGATTTAAACATGGAAATCCAAATAGATTCCATTCTAATTATTTGATTTACAAGACACAAAGATCAAATATAACTGGATTATAAGTATCTGTTTATTACAACAAGAAATAACAACAACAAAAAAATACCACGGGGAACAGGGAATCTGGTGGATTTTATTTCATTCATCTTAGACAGCATACTAAATTGTTAGCATTTATCGCATGCCTTTCTGTTGTGAACATGTACATACTTTTGATATATGGAAATATTTTGTATGTTAGAACAGAAAGTATTATGGATTAATTAAATCTGGTGGAATTAAATTGCATTAGTTTGGATCAAGTCAACAAAAAGAATGATAAAAGAAAAATAAAAACAGCATGCATTCTGAACTTGGAAAACAAATCATAACAAGGAACATTAGTGTATGGCATGGGTGTATTAGGAATATCATCAACTGGCAGGTGAATATCAATATAGCAATGGTGAAGGAACCACAAAATGTCCTTTTTCTCTTCTGTTGGTGAATCGCATTGGATAAGGTAAACATCAGTGGATTGAAGAACATTCGAGAGAACAACTCGGAATGATAACGAAAAGATTATTCCATACAAAGACAGAGAAGTTAAAGAGCTTCAGTCTAATGTGATAGGACGAAAGCACCCCAGAAAAGAGAGGCAGACAGGGAAGTGTGCAAAGAGGCGTAACACCCAGCGTGAGTTTAGCTACTCTACGTGAACATAGAAGCTGCAGGGGTTAGTAGAAGCAATTTTATATATTTGGTAACTGTAATATTAGCCAACATCACAGATATTTTATAATGAAGATGCACAAATATAAAGCCAAGAACCAAGTCAAAAAGACAAAAATCAAAAGTCAGATCATCGTTCAGGGCTCCTTGACTGCAGAGCCTGTAAGAGTGACACCATAAAACCTTGTAGAATAAAATCTGAGTTAAGCAAGTCAGGTTTGAACAGGTTTGAGAGATTGCACATTTGCAATTGAGAAGCCTGTGTTTTACTCCAAAAAATATGAAGTTCATGGGGTGTTTTGTTGTTTTAGTTTTTTGTTTGCTTGCTGGTTTGTTTTGGAGTGTAAGTTATCGGGAAAGGGAGATTGACAAGATCAAAGGTATATTTTAGAAGGACATTTATTGCACACTTGAAATCTTCAAGATCACAATTGTGAAGATTTGAACTGTGTAAATTGCAGGATGCAATGAGAATAATACGAATATATTAAATTGCCTCTTAGATTCATTTTACATGAGTGACAATTTACTCCAACTCCCAAAGAAAATGCATAATGCTTCTATGCATATTGTCCAATGATGACTTACCAAGAAAGGTGGAATTAGAAGCAGAGTGAATGCCTAGTGATTTACTGTGATTCTGAATGTGACAATCGAGACCATACCTTCCGCATGGCAAGTTTCATCTCCGTATTTCTCAGGGTGTAGATGAGAGGGTTTAGCATGGGGGCAATCACAGTGTAAAACACAGACACTTCCTTGTCCTTGTTCTCACTTCCTGCAGGTAGTACATAGATGTAGATGCAAGGCACAAAACACAAAACTACAACCATTATGTGAGAGCTACAGGTTGACAAGGCTTTGCGACGCCCAGCAGAGGACCTTGTCCTGAGGTTGTATAAAATGAGAATATAAGAAGATACCAAAACAAGAAAAATTGCAACTACCACCATCCCTGAATTAGCAATCACTAAGATACTAACCACATGGATATCTTTGCAGACCAGTTTCAGTAGAGGTTTCACGTCACAGAAGTAATGATTTATCTGATTGGGACCACAGAAAGGTAAGCTGAGTACCATAAGTAGGAGAGCAATGGAGTGCCAAAACCCCAGAAGCCAAGCCATGACAATCAGCAGGTTGCAATTCTTCCGGTTCATGATGACCATGTAGTGCAAGGGCTTGACAATGGCCACATAGCGGTCTAATGCCATACACACCAAGATGAAGATTTCAACACCGGCTAGCAGGTGGAGAGTAAAGAGCTGTGTCATACACTCACCATAGGAAATGTTCTTTCTTACTGCAGCTAAGTCCCTGATTAGCCGTGGAACCACAGTGGAGGTGTAGCCGACATCCATGAGGGAGAGGTGGCACAGAAAGTAGTACATGGGCTGTTCAATGAGGTGGCTGCAGGTGATGGTGAGCAGGATGATGAAGTTCCCCATCAAGACCGCCAGGTAGCAAAGCAGGAAGAAGAAGAAGAGCAGTAGCTCTGTGTGCCTGTTTCCCCACAGTCCCATGAAAATGAATTCTGTGACATTGTTATGATTTTCCATGAAGTCTAGCTGCATGCAGAATACTCATGGGAACTTTAATCCATCTGAACTAGTAAAGAGCACAGGACATTTTAATATCTCTTTTTCAAACTGTTAACCTTAAAATGTCATTAAAATTATTAGTTTCTTAATCTAGTGATATTCCTAATGATATTTAATAGAAGCACATTTTACACATGGACATTCTTTCAGTCTCTGTCAAGTTACTTTGAAAATCCAAATAATCGCTTCTCGGCCTTTTGGCTAAGATCAAGTGAAAATCCAAATAAGTATTCTAAAACATTCTATTCATGGAAAAAATTACAAATATTAATGATTTACTATACAAAATTATCAAGCTGGCAGGAGATGTAATCCCATATCTGATGCCGGATTTCATGCTTCTAAGTGCTGTTACATCATCCATACACCAAATGGAATCCAAGCTTATGTCTTAAGTGAAAACAGATATACTCTTTCTTTATGCTGTCATTTACTGCATACACATATGCAGAACCCTTCCACTTCTTTCACGTTCATATAAAATCTGTGTAAATATCCACTTCACTGTTCTAGTGGAATTAATATTTGCAATTGAAAAAAATTCAAATCTTGATCACGGCTGAGAAATCAGGTAATAAGAGATTCTGTCATTTCTCATTGCTCATGCATGCAAAAATGACATGGAGAGATGCTGGAAAGGAGCAATTGGAGAGAGCATTTTTGGCCATCTGTACCTGGGAATGTGATTTGTTACTATGTAAATGTCTGACCTTTGAAGTGATTATTTTAAAGGAAAAGTGTGGGGTTACACTAACACATTGGAATCCTCAGAGTGGTTGTCACCTTGTGCTGCGCTGCTGAGAGAACTAATGTGACTCAGGAAGGATCCGGTGTTCAGTCGCACTGAGAACTGTGCAGCTCTTCTGGGGCACTGCATCTGGGAGCAGAGGGTGAACACAAGGATCTCCCCACAATTCATGGACAATGTAATGGGAAGATATGTCCATTTTCGTGCAAATACTTGTTGCAATACAAGTTTTAAAGGTTTTCCATGCCCATTGATGAAAACATTTTTGAACTTCTTGGAAGCATGAATTTCAACATTCTATGCATTGAAATAAAGTAATATTTGCCTTTTGCACACGTTTTTGATTCACAACCAGTGTTTACATCCCTGCTGTCTTCTTGCTCTCAGTGGTAGGAAGACAGGAATCTGTAGCAGACCAGCAAACATCTGCAGTATGAAACTGCAACCAACTCCAATCTTGAGAGGAAGTGCTGCAAAGTCAAGGTTAACATCCTGAAGCTGTTCGGATGTGGGCATAAGAACTTGCTGATCCTCAAGCTTTGGGAATAGATCAGAAAGGTTTTTTCCAGATTCCTTCGTGAGGATGTTATTATTAATCTGCTAGAAAAAAAAACTGCTCACTACTTGACTTCATTTACATGTGTACAAGTGAATCACATTTTGTTGCAAACTCTCCCTCTGATGACTATGTGACCCTAAGTCTTTATAACTATTTTGCTGGGCCCAGCGTGGTAATCTAAGTGGCTAATGTCCTCACCTTGAACACGCCGGGTTCCCATACGGGCGCTGGTTCTAATCCCA
Organism: Ochotona princeps; assembly: GCF_030435755.1. Lineage (NCBI taxonomy): Eukaryota > Metazoa > Chordata > Mammalia > Lagomorpha > Ochotonidae > Ochotona > Ochotona princeps. The sequence continues at coordinate 13,418,890 of NC_080835.1, read as the reverse complement.
GCAGCCCCTCTTCCCATCCACCTTCCTGCTTGTGGCCTGGGAAAGCAGTCAAGGATGGTCCAAAGCCTTGGGACCCTGCACCCATGTGGGAGACCTGGAAGAGGCACCAGGTTCCTGGCTTTGGATTGTCTCAGCTCTGACCATCGCAGCCACTTGGGGAGTGAATCATCAGTCAGAAAATCTTTGTCTCTATATCTCCTTCTCTCTGTGTATCTGCCTTTCCAATAAAAATTAATAAATCTTTAAAGTATTTTGTTGTTAATAATCTTTGGCTGTTGAACATTAATGTGTGAGTTTACCAGCTCTGTGCATCAAAATTCTGACTGCAATACTGCAAATTCTCCATACTTGCAAGCATGGGAACCAGGGTAGGGGGTGGGCATGGTGGGTGTTATTGGGAGTCACCCCAACTAGGCTGCAGCTCCCACTGGTTTGCGTGAGGGCCGTGTGTGGTGGACAGAATCAGGCTTGACTGCAACATCCATTGGTTCATGTAGAAGATAGGGCTAGAAATAGAACTGACACAGCAATTGCCACCACCAGCAGATGCATAAGCTAATTGGAGCAATGGACTCCGCCAGACCCTGAACTGGCAGGCACACACAGGAATCAGGCCTGGGATCATCTCAGACAAAGTTTCTTTGAGGATCCCTCCAACTGAACTGCTGATCTCAGAATGGCAACCATGAAGAAAAATGCAGGTTCTATTGTCTGACCGTGGAGTGCAAGTGTCAAAGCTGAGCTTCCTCAGAGGCTCAGATGGAACAGTAAATAGCAAATCCAAGTGCACATGGAGGATATGGCAGTCTATTGGAACCTGCAGAGAACACCTAGTACCACAACAGGACAGAAGGCAGAACAAATCAATCAACTACCCCAGCCATGTGTTGGCACTGTAAATCTGGGCAAAGAGACTCTAAGGTGGACTATGTCAGCCAGTGGATTCTGGAGAGATTTCATTGCGCTTGGAATGGGATGACGGGCAGCAAATCAAAACTGTTGGACTATCAAAAGCACTTGAACAGGACTCTGAGAGCATGCCCCACATCAGGGGCCTGGGATTTGAAGTGAAGCAATGCTGAATCTTTAATGCTGAATCTTTAAGTGACCCCAGTGAGTAATAAAATGTAGTGAGCAGAATGCCAGTCCAAGGGTCATGAAGATGAGGATCTGGCCTATGATGTCTCATTATTTATTTTTCATTAACATTATGCTGCCTACTCACCAAAACCTGCTTCTAAATCAACTTTTAAAAATGCTGTTTGAACTACTTAATAGACACCAGAAACAATAGAAATGGATTTACAGACTGCATGTCATACCTTGCTTACCATTCTGTCCATCTATCAGAATGACTTTATTGCTGAAAAAGTTTTTCAAGGGCATACTGCTATCCAATTAAATAGATACAAACATTTTCTCCCTAGTAATGCATGGTTTCTGCGGTATGTGTTTGTTTTCTTTTCTTCTCTTTTCACAGGTCATGGATATGACAAACAAGCAAACATACAGAAGGAGACATTTGTGCTGGTATGGGTTCAAGTTATGTTGAAGAATCTTAGAGTAACAGCACATTAAAGAGTCTAGGCACAACCTATGATTAGCTCATTGACATTTCAATTTTAGTTTATATACAGGACCGGCTGCTATATACCTTAAAATGGCTATATAGGACTTGCTTTTTTTTTTTTTTTAACATATTGGTTACTCAAAACCATGTCAATTCCATAATATTGCAAATTGCTGTTGATGTTATATTGGGACTCTTAATTGACTGTGATGATATTCTACCAGCTCTAACTTCGGACCAGGAATGGTCTCCCCAAGAAACTGTTCAACCCATCTAGACAATAAGTAGCTGGACTCTATGCTTGGTATATGTTTGCAAGGAAAGAATCTTGATTGAATTTGAACTGTAATATTGCGTCAAGGTAGAGGAATCCACCAGGGGGGAGGGGAGAGAGAGGGGTGGGGGGATTCCCAGAGCCTATGTAACTGGCACATAATGCAAAATAATTAATAATAAAAAAAGAGTCTAGGGATTTTTCTTTTGAAAATAATCATTGTAGAACAAAGATGTATAAAAAAACACAAGGTGTTGAAACTGTAACTTCAGGTGAAAAGTATGTGAATATTGAAAAGACCAGTTGAAAATCCACAGATTTACACAGCAAAGATGCTCCTAAGCTATTTCCTTAGAGTCTCTACTATGAAATCTCTGAAAATTCAACCCAATTCAGAGATATTTAAACTCCCTTCAGTCTTCAAAATGCTTCTGATCTTCCAATCCCTAATTTTCTTTCGGTCACTTTCTCCGTTTCTCTTTGCTTCCATTGTTCCCTCATTCCCTCTGTCCTGTCCACCAGCAAACACAGACTCTTGTAGACCACTCACGTGCATGTAATGCTACAATCATTGCTCTGAGAATTCTAAGTTGATTATATTTACATACCGTACATTTAGTCGTGGGCCCAAAAGTCTCTCCTTCAAAACCAAAATTATTTGTGAAAAATTGCTCTGAGGAAATGTTTCAGTGGTATTTCATCTGCAATTTGAAAACAACAACAAAAAAAATAAAGCATAATGCTTGCTTCTTAGCATCAATCACATAAGAAAACCAATCATGGAAGAATTCATCAGGGAAAATTCTACATGCTCGCATTTCTTTTATTATCACATAGATACTACACAGAAAAATGGAAACTGAAAGCTGTAGTCTCTTAAGTATTGGAAAATTTGAAGCAAAAATATTTCCATGACATACATTAAGAATAACTGAGTTTCCAGAACTTCATAACACAGTGCGTGAAACCATATATTTTGCATTCACATGTTCATCTCATCAAATTATAATGAAATGTATTTTAAAGCGTTTAGCGTTCTGTTTAGCAAATATAGAATCTATAGTCCAAGGTACAACAGGTGACAAGGGAGAGATCTATGTGTAACTCATACCTGTGTGATTCAATACCTGACAATCTCTAACATTGCAAAAATTAAAATGAAATAATAAAATCATTTCCCTCATGTTAACTTGTGTTTAATTGAAATCCAGATATTTCTAAACACCTTGCCTAGAAATCAAAACCAGCAAAACATTGCATAAATATTAATTATTTAAAGACAGAATAGCTAATAGGACATTTTATATAAATACAGTTACTCAAATTTCCAAGTAAAATGGTATTCCCACTGTAGACTTTTTATTTATAGCATTTTACACATCGTTCATGTGTCAGTGTTGTGTTCCGGGGAGATTCCTTCTACTTTTCTGGCACAATGCATGAAACAGCGAACAGAAGTGGAACGCACCTGTCTCACAAATGAATCTCAATCCAGAAGAATCTTTCAAGACTCATTGCTTGGATTTCTGTGAATTAAAAAGGCAAAAAGTGTACCTTAGGGAAAAACTCCCCTGACATTTTGCTGAACAAGTGCATGTACAGGATATAATTGTACAACTTCAATTCTGTTTATGTGATACTAGAAATGTGTTCTATGACTTCTGTCTTTTGCTTATCTATTCAGTTTATTACACATGAAAATCAAGATTTCCATAACATGACAATATGGATAAAATATTATGATTGTTTTTCTATCTTTAGCTATAATAATTTCCTCAAAATCTGATATCATTTGAAATTTATTATGGAACATAATAAATGCTTCATAATTGTTATTCCATTTATTATTCAATTGGATCAATGTGCCTAAAGTACCACAAAAATATTGATATTAGCCTCATAAACATAGACTCATTGCCATTTTCATGGGGACTTAGAAATAATTACTCAATATTTAATTATGTTCACTGGAATTTCATCAGTCATGTGGAGTGTTTTGTGTTGATAGTTATAATCAGTGTTGTAGAACTACTTAAGACAAGAAATATGCTACACTATAAAATCTATTTTCTCCTGTTTTTATTTCTGTTCATATTTTTCCTGGTTTATTTTTATGTAAACCTGGGAAGGACAAGTCAGGAATATCAGTAGAACTCAGTTGCAACGTGTTGTCCAGCAGATAGGATCCAAGTGAAGTTACATAATAAAATTATTTTTTCTTACATATTTGAACATAGCCTATTTCCTCTTGTTATGATTTTATTAATAAAGCCATTAAATTGCTGGGAACGCTTTTTGTGGTTCTCTCTATTAGCTCTGCTTCAACGTTTATGTTTTTGACCATTGTTGATGCTTGAAGACTCAATTTAGAAATCATTAATTCTGATCAAAAGATCATTCTAACATATGGTAAGGGATATAGTAAGTCTACAAAATTGGCCTTCAATATAGTGATTACTAGCACTTTTGAACTAATGTAAACTTTGATAATTCCATACTCACGAGGGAATGTTTTCTTAACTCTTGCAACTCACCAGCGAAAAGAGGAATACAGATGAACTAGTGCTCGAGATAAAATATCTTATGCCCAATGAAGAAAATGAAAGTCAACCCATAAAAGGAATGACAACATCTGAATACAATGTTTTAAAACTTTTTTAATTGAACAGGAAAAAAAAGTGCTTTGTATAAAAAGCTAATGAAAGTATACCCATCATTAGTCACTGTGGAAATGTAAAGAAGGGAGCCCAGTGAGGAGTGACTGGAACATCACTCTCAAGATTGATAAGAGCCCCGCCATTTTAAACTTCATGCCATTTGAAATGCAATCTACTTTAACCCTCCTCTTCCCACCAACTCCCTGTAACCTTGTGGCACCGTACCTGACAGCCTTGTGTGCCAATCCCTTGCCACTGCTGCGCCTAGTGTCTGCCAACTGCTGCATGACCCATGGCCCTAGTATCCTGTCCACCAATCCCTCATGTCCCCACATTCCCAGTGTTCATCCCTTGGTCACAGCGGCACGTTCCCACATGTGTGCCTTCTTGCCCTGCTTGGTCTTTTCCCTCTCTGCTCCTTTTCATCACTCTCGTCTGAAGATGTCTTGTTTGCTAACCCCACGGGGGATCTGAACTACCAGTCACTTCTTCAGAAGCTCACTAGGACTACTTGGGAAGGAAATCTCTCATGGCCTCCAAGTCATTGCCGATCCTACGTGCTACTCCAATGAGATTAGTGGCTGGTGATGGGTGAGGGTAACCTCTGCTCCTCGCAACGGGTTCCTCTCCATGTGTCAGTATTCAGGCTTTACCCTCTGAGAAATTTTGAGATTACTCAAGTCCTTCCACGTTGGGCTCTGGACATTCCAGCCAGGCAAGAGAGTTCAAGCACCCCTACAGAGTCGCCACCTGATAGCCTCCTAAAAACCACAGAACCCTGTAACTCTCAGGCCTGATGCTATGACACATAATTTTCTCCTGCAACATGGATTGGACTTGAGGTCAATTAAACAATCACTCAATTTGACCTCCAAATTCTCTAACCTAGATAACTTTGGTCACTGCAATGAGAAAAAGCTAGATTTTCTGCATTTAAACCTTCCTTTTCTCCATTCTTGCCCTCTGTCAATCCTGCTCTCTCTTTCAAGCCTTCAGGATACTCTGAACAGACTTCCTAACTCACCCTTCCTCGAACACATCTGACTTCAGGTGTTCACCCGAAGAGAATCTGCCTCCCTTACTTGGTTTCCGCCATACCCTGAAGCCCAATCATTGCCGCCTTTATCCATCCAGCCACGCAGGGACAAAACTCTTTCTGACTCTTTATCCCTCTGTAAGCAGCAGCCACAACTGCTTTCCTGTTCTCCCCTGCCCTTCCTGTCCTGTGGCCATTTGGTAAATCAGCCACTCCTGCAACTGCAGTTTCTCAAAGGCCAGCTTGAACATTTTTAACTCTATTTCTCAGCTGCACTCTCCCCAACCTTTAGCCAAGAAGATAAGCTAATTAGCATATAGTTCAGAAAAATTAAAAAAAAAAAACTTTTACTTGACAAACTTGTTGTGTTACTTGATTGAGTGAAGCCCACAGAAAGAAAATCCTTAGCCTTTTGTACCCTATGAACAATGTCAGCACATAATTACAAGTTTTAAGGAATTGTTTACAACATTCTCTAAAAACGTAACGTTTACATACCAGGATAAACCCATGGATTCTTATCTACTGGTTTTTAGATGAGGAATTAAAATCTAATCCTCTGGTAAAGCAACAGTCTTAAAAGACACATTATTGTAACATCCTCTTTCATTCTATTAATGACTAAATTTTCTAGCCAGCTCCAGTGAACTCTAGGTCTGACTGTTACATTGTCTCAAGATATGATTGAAGTCAATAGACTACTCTTATCTGCAAGTATTTTTATACACTAAGGTAATTCTTGTGTTTTCTGCCTTTCATCAATGTCTCATTGCTTAAAATCAGCAAAAGTTATTAACTGTTTTAAAGGTATTTGAGTGATCATTTTAAGTCAGTAATTATACCTGATCTATTTTGTATCATGTAAACAAATTCTATTTCAACCATGTAATTTGAGCCTTCCTGGCATCCTTGGCAAACATTCAAAGAAACAAAAGTTTCAAAGTTGCTGACTAATATTTCCAAGGAGGCCTCCTGGAGTGTCAAGGATTTATCTCTCATTCCTTACAGACAGCAACTGATTAGACTATTAAGATTATATTAAAAATACTGTCAAGAGGCAAAGAAGTGATAAATTTTATTACAGTATGAAATGCTACTGATAGAAAATTCCAGTTACGCAAGTCTTATGTGTATCAGTAATGATTGTTGACTTGAAAATGTCAGTTACATTTTTCTGTGGAAGCCAGTATGTATTTCCTAAAATACCAAACACAGTAAACAGGTGTCTGCTATCAGTTAATGAGTTTTACGTTTCCAATCATACCTGTTTAAAATCTGACCCTTCAAAAAAAATCTGACCCTTTATAATCTTTCTCCTAAGCCAGTTTTATTTACTCCTGTAACTGTATTTGTAAGCCATCTGAAAAAACATGGTGTACTCAATGTGCTACAAGCAAGAAGTAATTCTAATCAATTTAAACAACCTGTAAAGATCTTAAAGTTTAACAGCACAGACAATAGAAAATGGTGAGGAGAAGAGACAGAGAGTTCTCTCTTGGTTCGCTCTCCAAGTGGCTGCAATGGCTGGAACTGAGCCACTCCGAAACCAGGAGCCCGGAGCCTTTTCCAAGTCTCCCATGCGGGTGCAGGGTCCCAAGGATTAGGGCTGTCCTTGACTGCTTTCCCAGGCCACAAGCAGAGTGCTGGATTGGAAGTGGTGCTGCCAGGGTTAGAACTGGTGCCTATATGGGATTCTGGTGCATTCAAGGCTAGGACTTTAGCTGCTAGGCTACGGCGCCAGGCACTGCATGAATCTTTTCATGATAACTTCCTAACTGGTTAAGCAAAAGCCCTTGCTGCTTCTTCATGTGATAAGCCAGTTGATTGGTTATTCTTGTTCTTCCTTTGGCAGAAAATGTTTTAAACGGAAGACAATTATCACACATATAGTTACCACACTGGCTATAAATAATGAACTAATGAAAAGAATGTTAAATGAAAAGCTTGTTCTATGGAAGACCATATCCCAATAGCCAAGATATCGTGGTGAATGTTTGAGGATATCTATTCTCTTTTTTTAAATTAACTATGTCAAAGGAAGCAGCGTGACATTGTCACATCCCTTCCTTGCTGGTGAGTACTGTTGTCTACCACCTGAGAAGTCTGATTATGCTAAGAAAACTGCAGAATTTCTTTTTAAAGCCCAAGACTGAGTTTTGTCAGATCTGTTAGTAGAACACAGTTGGGTGATACATTGAATTTGAAACTTTTCTGTTGCGGTTGATAAAAAAAAATCTTTCATCACCAAGTATACATTCTCATGCTTATTATTTTTCCCACAAATTTCTTTTTTGCCTACTTAATAACATAATTTTTGGGAAGGGACTGTGGATTAAACACTGTGCTGTAGACTGGAAAGCAAATCCTAAAGAGACCCACTGAGCTTCTGAATAGCAGATGACAACAAATGATGGATATATATTGTGTGGGGACTTACAGAAGGTCATATTTTAACCAATGAAACACTAGATAGAACTAAGTAAAGAACAATTTTTTTCCTTCTTTTAGTGTTCTTTTCAATCAAATAGGCATTAATTTTGGTCCATCGTCAAGGATTTGCAGGGCTGCCTAACATTTGTTTATATATGGATACACTCTGGCCAACACACTCAGAACACAGAGACACACGTATACATATATTACTTAATAGAAAACAAAAGACATTCAGATACAAGGAAGAAACTAATTAAAGAAAATCAACTCAAAGAGCAAACAGGTATGTAGTCAGAAATTATTGCCCTCAGAGTGAAACTCAATTTCCATATGTTATCAAAGGTTACATGGTTATGAGGCAATAGAAAAACAGTCAGTTCTGCGAAATGTCTGAGAATGGAAATATTAAAGTAGTTCTTTGTACTGAAAGCAGGTTTGTGCATCATCTTGTTTTCTGAATATTGTCTATGGGAGGAGCAAAACTCCAAAAAGAACTTGTAGGGATAATTCTTTATTTTGTGTAATAAAGTAAATGCCTAGCAAAGAGAGATTATTTGATTTCTGATAAACAGAATGGATTCCATCTCAATTATGTGATTTTCTAGAAATTAAATCAAAGATAATTGGATTACTAGTATCCATTTGCCACATTACTAAATAAGCAAAAGACATTACAGGGGACAGAGAATCTGCTGGGTTTTATTAGTTCCATGACATAGGGAATACATATTAAAGTGTAAGCATACTCACATTACTTCCTGTTGTTAATGCATATAGGATTAGACATAAGGAAGTTATTACATAAGGAGAGCTACTGCATATGTTAAGACAGCATATGTAATACAATAAAATGAAAATACTACTGATTATTTAAATTTGGTAGGATTGACTTATGTCAACTTGGATCAAGTTAAAAAAGAATGGGTACATAGCGTATATGCTCACTCAATTTGGAAAAACAGTTCATACCCAGGAACGTTAGTACACGACACATGTGGAATGCCATAAATATACAGATGCATGCCAACACAGTAAGAGTGAAGGGACCAAAACATGTCCTATGACTCTTCAGTTTGTGAGAACATACTAAATATGATAAACATCAGGAGACCGAATTATATCCAAGAGAATGACGTAGAAGCATAAGGAAAAGTCTAGGGGTTTAAGCCTCCCAGTAGGTCCCAATGTCCTCAAGGGTGAGGTAACAGTGCACATTAGCCATAAGAACTACTGGAGACAAGCTGATGAAAAGTCACCATTTATTCAACACAAATTACAGGGTTCAAAGGTTAAGGGAGGGGGGCAGAAGGGCATCTTTCATCAGGCTCCACACCCACCAAGGACACTCCACATGAACATAGAGGCATCACATGTTCAAACAAGTAATTTCATATATTTAGTGTAATATTAGCTGACATCACAGATATTTTATAACGAAGATGCACAAATATTAAAACCAAGAACCAAGTCAAAGAGACAAAAACCGACAAAGTGAATTTCTCACCCAGGGCTCCATAACTCCACATCCTGTAGGCCTGACACCATAAAAGCTTGTAGAAGAGTAAACACTGAGTTAAGTAAGTCATTTGACCAGTTTTGAGAAACTGCATGTTTACAATTGAGAAGCCAGTGTTTTACTCAAAAAAAAAAAAAATTAAGTGTCGTGGGGTGTTTTGCTGTTTTGGTTTTTTGTTTATTTGGTGGCTGGTTTTGGAGTGTAAGTTATCGGGGAAGGGAGATTGACAAGATCAAAGGTACATTTTAGAAGGACATTTATTGCACACTTGATATCTGCATGGTCAAATTTGCAAATAATTGAACTCTGTAAACTGCAGGATGCAGTGAAAATAATATGAACATATTAAATTGCCTCTTAGATTCATTTTACATGAGTGACAATTTACTCCGACTCCCAAAGAAAATGCAAAATGCTTCTGTGTAAACTCGCCAAAGGTGGAATTAAAAGCACAGTGAATGCCTGGTGATTTACTGTAATTCTGAATGTGACAATTGAGACCACACCTTCGGCATGGCATGTTTCATCTCCGTATTTCTCAAGGTGTAGATGAGAGGGTTTAGCATGGGAACAATCACAGTGTAAAACACAGACACTTCCTTGTCCTTGTTCTCACTTCCTGCAGGTAGTACATAGATGTAGATGCAAGGCACAAAACACAAAACTACAACCATTATGTGAGAGCTACAGGTTGACAAGGCTTTGCGACGCCCAGCAGAGGACCTTGTCCTGAGGTTGTATAAAATGAGAATATAAGAAGATACCAAAACAAGAAAAATTGCAACTGCCACTATCCCTGAATTAGCAATCGCTAAGATATTAACCACATGGATATCTTTGCAGACCAGTTTCAACAGAGGTTTCACATCACAGAAGTAATGATTTATCTGATTGGGACCACAGAAAGGTAAGCTGAGTACCATGAGCAGGAGAGCAATGGAGTGCCAAAACCCCAGAAGCCAAGCCATGGCAATCAGCATGTGGCACCTCTTCCGGTTCATGATGACCATGTAGTGCAAGGGCTTGACAATGGCCACATAGCGGTCTAATGCCATGCACACCAAGATGAAGATTTCAACACCGGCTAGCAGGTGGAGAGTAAAGAGCTGTGTCATGCACTTCGCATAGGAAATGTTCTTTCTTACTGCAGCTAAGTCCCTGATTAGCCGTGGAACCACAGTGGAGGTGTAGCAGACATCCATGAGGGAGAGGTGGCACAGAAAGTAGTACATGGGCTGTTCAATGAGGTGGCTGCAGGTGATGGTGAGCAGGATGATGAAGTTCCCCATCAAGACCGCCAGGTAGCAAAGCAGGAAGAAGAAGAAGAGCAGTAGCTCTGTGTGCCTGTTTCCCCACAGTCCCATGAAAATGAATTCTGTGACATTGTTATGAATTTCCATGAAGTCTAGGTGTGTGCAGTATTCACACGGAAATTTTAATCCATCTGAACTAGTAGAGAACACAGGGCATTATAATGTCTCTTTTTCAAACTGTTGACCTTAAAATGTCATTGAAATTATTACATTCTTAATCTGAACCCCTTTAAATCAACAGTCTGCGTTTCTAATGATATTTAATAGAAGTACATTTTACACATGGACATTCTTTCAGTCTCTGTCAAGTTACTTTGAAAATCCAAATAAATATTCTAAAACATTCTATTCATGGAAAAAATAATACAAATATTAATGATTTATTATACAAAATTATCAAGCTGGCAGGAGATATGATACCATATCTGATGCTGGATTTCATGCTCCTAAGTGCTGTGCTACATGGTTCAAGCACCAATGGAACCCAAGCTCATTTCTTAGGAGAAAACAAAAAGTGCTCTTTTTCATCCTGTCCTTTACTGCATACACATAACAAACCTTTGTATTTGTCTCAAGTTCATATAATTTCTGTGTAAATATCCACTTCACCGTTCTACTGGAATTCATATTTACAACTGAAAAATGTTCAAGGTAATAAGAAATGTTCAAGGTAATTTTTGCACATGCATGCAAAAATCACACAGGAGAGGCTGGAAAGGAGCAATTGGTGAGAACATTTTTGGCCATCTGAACATGGGGTGTAGAATCTTATGATGTAAATGCCTGATCTTTGGACTGAGTATTTTAAAGGGAAATTGTGGGGTTACACAGATGTATTAAAAATCTTTGAGAGGCTGTCATTCTCTGCTGACATGCTGATGCAGTCCTGTGACTCAGGAAGGATCCGGTGTTCAGTCGCACTGAGAACTGTGTAGCTCTTCTGAGGCGCTGCATCCGGGAGCAGAGGGAGAACACAAGGGTCTCCCCAATGTTCCTGCACAGTACCATGGGAAGATATGTTGGTACATAAAATTGTTGAAACCCACCAGTGTATGTTTTTAATATATATCTTTTCTCTGAATGTGAAGACTCTTAAGTATTAAGTATTGCTTTTTACATTCTTAGGCACTAAAATATTATTTATATTTTTGTACATTATTGATGCACAGATGTGTGGTTACACTACCACCTTTTTCCTTTCATAGCTAAATTTCTTAGCAAAGTCACGGTTTTCCTAAAACATAAATAGCTTTTCTGAACTTTAAAATGGTGCCAATGAATGTATGATCTGATACAGTACACAGATGCCCAGTCTCAGTGTTGTAATCATCAGGATCCTAAGATGCCCTGATCATTTCCTATTGTGTTACCACTGAGCTGTCCAGATGTTGGAAATCCTTCTTCTACCAGTAAGCACAAGCCATGCTACTATCGCCACTCAATATTACCAAGTACAACATTAATGAGCTCACATACAGAATGACAGAAGTAGCTTACCACTGTTAAGAAGTTTATAGAATCACATTAATAGTTGAAATGTTTTCAAGGAGAGCACAGTGTGAATAAAATGAACCATATGCCAATATTTCCCTTGTTCATGATTTCCCCGATGGTGGACTTGTTTTTCCACTAGAAGATCAATTTAAGAACTCTCAAGATGTATGTGAAGTGGACAGAAAGGGACATGGGTGTTAGTACCAGTTTGTTATGGGCACACCTTGTGTAGAATAATCTGTGAGTTAAAGGAGATGAAAGAGTCAACTCTTTATTTCCTCTCGTCACAATCATTGGCTAGCAACACTGTGGAGAACACAGATGTTACAGAAAGTACAACTGAGTGTGAAGAGTATGCCCCTCAGGATTCCCACGAGACCCAAGCCTCATCTGGATCACATTAGCCAGAAGCATTAGTGGGAAACCCACAGAACTATGTGGGAAAAGATGCTTCAATACTGTGTTCTCGGGGTCTCCTCTAAGACCTCTGCAAATGCAGCCTGATGCAGAGGCTTCCCCAGCTCCCATCCTCTGCTCAACCCTCCCTGGCCTTTTAATGCTCAAGTTTTCTGTCACTGCCTTTCTCTGCTTCTCCTTCTACACTCCTCCCTCCTCTCCTTCGTGTGCTTCTGTTCTCACACACACTCACACACACACACACACACACAAACACTCTCACACACACACACACTCTCACACACACACTCACACACACACTCTCACACACACACAAACACTCTCACACACACACACACTCACAAACACACACACACTCATACACACACACTCTCACACACACTCACACACACACAAACACTCTCACACACACTCACACACACACTCACATACACACACACAAACACTCACACACACACACACACACACACACACACACACACACACCCCGTATGTGTTTGGGCTATAGCTAGGAAGAATATTTGGTCAACCTTTTCACATACCTTTCACTTAACGCATGTCCCAGAAATGATTTGCCTTAAAAATAAAAATTATCATTGAATTGTTTCCAGTGATATTTCAGCTGCAAAATGCAAGAGTAAACAAGAGAAAATCACTGAAAATTCTTAAATTTTATGATCATCATGAGATAAAAGGTAAAAATTTCATCAAGGAAAAATTCTATATTTTTGCTTCTTTTACTGTCAAGTATGTACAAAAAAGAAATGGAATTGAAAGTTATAACCTAATGGTTTGATATATTTAATACAAAGTATTAATACAGCCAATATTAGTTAAAATGTCTTCTGGACACTTACCATTACATTACATGAAACTAAACAATTTGCAACTACTTGATCATTTCATTTTTGTCAAAAATAATAATCATGTGCCTGTTTTAAAATCACTGTGTTTTGTAAAAAATGGAAATGGAGTTCATGATAATACAAGTAATAAGATCAGTATTAAGCCACATTTGTGTGATTCAAAACTCAATTTTCACTAAATATGTGATCCCACAAATAAAAATAAAGTCTGAAATCTTTGCCCATATATTAACATGACATCAACTGTTATCCAGATATTTCTGAATATATTCATTTACTTCTCTTGAAAATAACCCTCAGCAAAAAATACACATTTTTAAATTTCACCAATATTATATTTTGTATGAAATGGTTACTCAAACTCCAAAGTAAAACGGTAATTCAATTTAAAAATACATACATGGCACTAACCCTAAGTATTGCTTCAGTGTGGTTGAACTCATCCTTCAAGTGCCAGCGTGGTCTTCCAGGGTGATTCCTTCTTCTCTGGCACTGCCACTTGAAACAGCGAATAGTCATACAGTGCATCCGTCTCACCCATGAGTCTTCAATCCAAAAGAAGCAGAGAGTCATTGCTGGGATTTCTTATATTAAAAAGGACAAAAAAAAAAGTGTACCTTAGGGAAAAACTCCCCTGGCATTTTCCTGAAACAAATTCATGTATAGTTATAATTTTAAAAAATAAGCCCAATTTCATTGAAGTGTTCATAGAAATGAGTTTGAAGACGTCTTTTGATTTATTTTTTTAGGGTTAGTACATGTGTGAATCAAGATTTCCAAAACGTGACATCATTTAGGAAATAGTTTTAATATTTTCACATCTCTTTTGCCATAATCATATTTAAAAAACTTAAATGCTTTTATGTCTGCATAATATATGCTTAATTAATGTTGATGTATGCATCATGCACTTGGATCGATGTGCTAAGAGAACAACATACAAATAATAAGACTATCCTCATCAAATTAGAATTATTGCTATTTCCTTGAAGTCTTGGAAACCATATTTATGTCCACTGGCATTTCATCAGCTACATAGAGTGTTTTGTGTTGAGAGTTACAGCTAACATGGTAGCACTAGCTAAGGCAAAAAACATGCTATTATATATAATCATATTTGTTTCTGTTAAAATTGTTTTTGTGATTTTCTTGGTTTTGTATTTATCTAACCCTGAGTGAGAGCAGGAAAGGAGTGTCAGTACAGAACCTAGATGGAGCAGGATGCGTTAACTGTGGTACTTGGTTCACAGCAGACCAAGACCCACGACAAAATTATCTAACTTTATATATTTTCATATACTTCATTTCCTCTTCTTAGGAGGATATTAATAAGATGTTAAATCGCTATGACAATTCTTGTGATTCTTCATTGTATATCTTTCACCCTCCATATTTGTGCTAATATTAATCATCCAAGACTCAACTCAGTGATTATTTGTGCTAGATTTAAAAAAAAGTTCTACTATATTGCAGAGTATAGAATGAATTTAAATAATTGGCTACTGAGATAGTATTTAGCAGTGTTTGATAACATGTAAATATATAAATAGTTTAACTCTTGAAACAACAAAAAAGGAAAATAATAAACTAAAAATTACCCAAATAAAAAATGCTTCTGATCAAGGAGCCATATCAAGAAAGAAAAGTTGGGGTTGGTGCCAGGGCTTAGTTTGTTAAGCCTCTTCTGTAGCACCAGCACCCCATATTGGCACCAGTTTATGTCCTGCCTCTTCCACTTTCCATCCAGCTTCCTGCTTATGGCCCAGGAAAGCAGTGGAGGATGGCTCAAGTCCTTCTACCCCTGCACCAAAGAGGAAGACCCAAATAAGTTCCTGTATCCTGGCCTCCAATCAGCTCAGCTCAGCTCTGGCCATTGTGGCCATTTGGAGAGTGAACCAGAGGATGGAAGATCTTTCCCTCTCTGTCTCTCCTTCCCTCTGTAACTCTGGATGTAAAAGCGGAGAAAATATTTGAATATATTATCTGTGATAAAGCCCTTGCTTATCAAATACAAATGAAGTTGTATGTTTTTGGAACAAAGACACAAGCATGTAACTTAATACAGTAAAATGAATTAAGTAGCCATTTATCCAGATATGGTAAAGCAATTAATAAAATACACTCAGCATTATTAGTTATTAGGGAAATGCTAAGACTGGAGCCCTTTTTCAACAATGATGAAGATGGAAGTTTGCTAAGTCGCTCTGGAAAGCTGTGTGGAGGTGTCTCAGAAAAGCAAAGAAGATCCACACCAGTTAAGACTTTGATATTCCAACTCTCAGCCTACTTCCAAAGGAGTTGAAATAATCACATCAATGAGATCCAAGCAGTCCCACTGTATTGGAGTGCTGTATAGAGGGTAAGTCTAGGTGTCTGTGAAATCATAAGTGAGTCAGATGTAGCACCTATGCACAATGGAGTGCTGTTCAGACATTAAAGATGAAATCATTTTTTCAGTTTCATTTCTTCCAAACACATTTATTATTGAATTCATCGCTGGCTCATCCATTACATGGTGACATCATTTTACCCAAGAGGCTTTTGTGTTTTCTTTTTGTCAACCATGCATTGGTTACAAAGTGGCATTTTTTTTATTAGTGCTAAAATTTTGCTGTTGTTGTTGTTGCTGTTCTAATTCTTACTGATTTTTGACCTTATTTCATGGCTTCTCATTTATGGGAATGTGTAGTATTGGAGTAATAGAGGCTAGCATATCCAAATGTGGGGATCCAATGCAATATGCGTCCCTGTTTCCAAATCAAAGATGGACTCCTAATGAAACTGTTGGGAATGTGTAGACAATAGGATGCTGGACTGTCTGAGATTGTCTGTATCAGCAATGTCGGGCCATACTTAAAAAAGAGACCTAGGAATAATGACTCCTTATAAAGAACTATACTAATTTAGCAACATGGGGAAAATCTGTCGGAGGGTGGCATTTTGGGGGGGAATCTCAATCTATAGAAATTGTGGGCTCTGCAGCGTGGCCTAGTGGCTAAGGTCCTCGCCTTGATCCCATATGGCCGCTGGTTCTAATCCCGGCGGCTCCACTTCCTCTCTGTCTCTGCTCCTCTCAGTGTATCTGACTTTGTAATAAAAATAAAAAAAAAATCTTAAAAAAAAGAAATTGTACCATAAAATTCAAAAATTCAAAATAAAAAATTAGCAAAAAATGAAGTGTATTAAGTATATAATTATGGAAAAAGTGAAATGCTGACATTCAAGAAAAATTAGTAAAATTTAGGTCACACTGAAGCACACGTATTGTATCATCTCTCATGTGTGAAAATTTTTTAAAATAGTCTATCTCCATACTGATCACTAGAAGTTGAGAGGGACTGGGAAGAGAAGGGTCTGGAGCTAGGCTGAAAACAAGGACCAAACTACCATCAAAATGAGTAATGAGTGTTGGAGTTCCATTTTACTGTGGAATGACTATGACTCACACACCGTAGAAACAACTGGAAAGAAAAACCTAGCAATCTTCAAATACACATAAAGATAATTAAATGCAAACATTAATTGCCTGACTTGATCAGTTTATTTTGTGTTTATTTCTTGAGCTATGGAATTATAAATAAAAATAGAAGGAAATAAACAAAAAAGTATATGATTTTCTAAAATTTGAAAACTAAAATAGTTATAAAATAAAGAAACCCTCTTTCATCCAGAGTCAAACATTATAATGAATTATCATGTAATATCCATTGCATATCCATAATATTGGAAAAACATACCTGAATATTAACAGTACTGACATGAGTATTTAGTAATTGAAAAGTTTTGGGAAACATAACCTATTAAACATTGCATCTCTAAAACTATTTTCAGATAGAGTAAAAACAGTGGTCTAAATAGGCTAATACAAAAATGTTCATGTCAGGGCTGCCAATGGGTGTAGCAAGCAAAGCCACAACCTGCCATGTTGCCATCCAATATGGCCTTCTGTTGTTTCCTGACTGCCCCACTTCCCATCCAGCTCCCTGCCTCTGGCCTGGGAAAGCATCTGGAGACAACTCAAGTGTTTGGGCCTTAGATACCCCGAGGGAAGGCTGGGTAAAACACCTGGCTCCTGGGTGAAGCTTGCTCCAGCAATGACAGTTGCTTGTGACTGTCAAGAGAATGCTCCAGCTGATGGGGACTTTCTCTTTTCCTGTCATTTCTCTCTCTGCAAACTAACTTTCAGATAAACATTTAAACAAACATATAAATCCATTAAACTTTTTGCCCTTATGTAGTCTGTATCAGTACTTCATTTTTATGGCCAAATCATATTTCATTTTCTAGCCATAATATAATGCAAATGTCCATTCATCTCATAATAGCCACTTTCAATAATTGTTTTTTGGCCATATTTATGGAACTGTCACATGGCTTTCATCTCTTAATAATCAAAGTTCAAATAGAGAAAGCAAGCCCTCGCATACTTAGTTATCTATAATAGAAGAAATAGAATTCCCCATTCAAAAATGAGTGGTTCACCCATGATTCTACAGAATGGGTATTCAGCTTCTGAGACAAAATCTTTCCATCAAGAACATAATTAATTCCTCAGAGACAAAGACACAGAGACAAGGACCTTGAGTCTGTATGAAAGTGTGAGTCAAGATTCTTGAAGTACAAGGTGAACCTATTTCTTTTCTGTTGTTTTATTTCATATCCCCTAGAAAGAGTCATCACAGATGGAGTGAGTCTTTAGAATGCTCTTCCTCTAAACTTTCTACTCCTTACACTGAAAGACCAGAGTAACAGAACAATTGCTTCTCTATGATGCAGCAAGTGAATATGCTCTAAATTCAAATCTCGGTTTTTGTTAGTAAAACATGTTTAATCTCTGGGTCAGAAGGTTATGAAGATGATTCCTTTACAGCTGCTGCATTGATAATGGATCATCAGAATAGTTTCCTTGCAAGTGTGCTTTATTTTTATTGTGAAAGTGTTATATCCCAAGAGGAAGTCACTCTGGAAATGAGACCGTGAGCGCTTCTAAGTCTCATCTATGACTTTGAAGGTGAGTTTTTATTTTTCATCCCTTCAAATATTAATACAAAGACTACAAATTCCATGCATTCCATAAGCAAATCTCCAGAGACCATTCAGCCTCCCTTCCTCCTTCTCCTTCACCCTCCAATTCCTCTCCCTTCCTCCCCTTACTTCCTTTCAATCATCTTTGCAAAGACATAATTTTAACTCCTCTACATTTACAGGCTTAATTCATAACCTTTCTTATGAAACAACATTTTGTTAAACATTCTGTACATAAAGGATTTGGAAGATAGAATAGCTGCTTAAGGATGTGGTGGGCAAAACGAAATAACAACCTGAGTCCTATTCTTTTTTTTTTTTTTAACAGTTTGTACCTTTTATTTACTTATTTTTTTAAATTTTGTATCATTTTAAGACACAGTTTCATGGGCTCTGGGATTACCCCAACCCCTCCCCAAACCCTCCCCTCATATTGAATTCCTCCATGTTGTTACAGTAGTACAGATCATATCTAGTCATGATTCCTTCATTGTGGGTATGGACCTTGCGGAGAGTTCAGCATCTTATTGTCCAGATAAATTCAACAGTTTCATTGGGAGACCATCCTTGGTCTGAAAGTGGAGCTGGTAGAATATTATCTCCTCCAATGAGATGTCATTACACAACTTCAACAACAGAAGAATCATCGGAATTAATAACATGATGAAATTAATTAACATGGTATTAAGTGACTAATATGTTAGAAAATGCAAGTTCCTAACCACATCTATAACTACTTCCTTGGCATTCTCAATTTTAGTATATACACAACCAGCTGCTATAAAACTTTTTTTTTCTCCCAAACTAACATGTTTTTGAGTTTAACCTAAATCAGAGTGGCACAGGAACAGTGGAAGGATCAACATTGACATCTATCATTTATTTAACAGCTGAGTACAAACTTAACATCAAAGTTTCTATGCAGTTACATCTTGTTGACAGAGACTAATAAGGTCAGCTAGTTGATAATCACATAGCTTGTACATTACTGATCAGGTTTCCCATTTGGCTTTTCAGATAGACAGAGAGAGACATAGATATAGGAAGTCTGGAACAGCCAGGGAAAAGGCCAACTAGGTAATAATTGCTCAGCCTGTACTTACTGGTCAGTCTCCCTATTTGTTTCTCCTGGACTTTACTAGGTAGGATGTAGAGTTAAATTCTTCCTCACTCACTGGGTTGTTGGGGATTTCCCTGCTCACCTGCCTAAAACTTTTCTATTCTTCAATTGTTAAAATGCAAAGTTCTATAAAACCATGCTTAATCAGTGTAAACTGCAAAGTCTAAATTGTGGCTTAATTTTCTCCCCCAAAACCAAGATGTAACTGTTCCTATTCTTATTCTATGGCTGTTATCTACTTGTTCTGAGGCAAGATTCTTGATGTTACTATGCTTGCACTGCTAGTAAAATAAGGACAGAAATAATAATGGTTGCCATCCACTTTATGAAATCACCAAGTAAGTGCAAACACACACTAGACACACACACACACACACACACACACTCTACATTGAATGTTCAGTTATAGCTATGAACACACACACACACACACTCTACATTGAATGTTCAGTTATAGCTATGAACACTGCTTGCTAAGATAATGTCCTTATCTGTAAAATGAAGGAGGTACAGTCATCCAACCAAGTTGCTGTCCAGTACTTAGAGAAATAATATGTGCAAAACACCTGGCACCAGAATAAACACTCAACATTTTCTAAAATTGGCATTTAAAAAGATATATAATAGATCTCAGGTGCTGTGAATTATTCCTTCCTTGTGCTTGTATCCTCTCATTACATCTCCATCACCAAAGCCGTGCTACTCTTTATGTCAGCCAATACACATCATTTCCAGACCACAATTCCCATCTCTAGATCCCCCACCTGCCTTCCGTAGTGAGCCACAATCCATTTTATTCAAAATACACAAAATTTTTTTTTGCAGTAATGGCCATGATTTCTCCTTCTCTAAATTCCTTGTCATCCTTGCACTCATGTTCTCAATTATTTTTCATTTCTTAAAACAAGTGACTAAATTCTTCAGTTTTACATCTTTGGACACAGCCTACATCTTCTACTTCCTTTTAGGAGCTTACTTGCCATTAAATATGCAATCTACTACCCCAGTTAAGGGCCCTCATCATTTTAGAATAGGAAGATATTCAGGTGGTGTGTGTCTTGGGCCATAAAATTCCTAATGTACATATTTAAAGCATATTCAATCAGGCAATTTTTATACCCTTAAGTAATCTAAAACATTTTATTCCATTTGCAACAAAAAGAAGTTGTAACGTCACACGAATCACCGGAATCCAAAAATTTAACATTTATAATCATAAAGGAGCTTATTATATAAAAATTTTACTTACTTTTCTTACATGTAATACACCTTTAGTCTGAATCACATGGAAAATAGAAACAACGTGACATAGTTTGTTCTCCTGGGTCTTACACAGAATCCAAAGATGCAGAAAATAATACTTTTCATGTTTTTGGTTATCTATATCATCTCTGTTGTAGGAAATGTTTTCATCATGATTACCATCACTGCCAGTCCACTTCTGAGGCCCCCCATGTACTTCTTCCTGGCCCGTCCCTCCTTCATCGATGCCTGCTATTCCTCCATTAACACCCCCCAGCTGATCACAGATTCCCTCCATGAAAAGAGGACCATCAGATTCAACGGATGTATGACACAAGTCTTTGGGGAGCATTTCTTTGGCGGAGCTGAGGTCATCCTGCTTACAGTGATGGCCTATGACTGCTCTGTGGCCATCTGCAAGCCCTTGCACTATACAAGCATTATGAGTCAACACTTGTGTAGGCTGCTAGTAGTAGTGTCATGGGTAGGAGGCATTCTCCATGCAACCATTCAGATCCTTTTCATTGTCCAGTTACCCTTCTGTGGCCCTGTTGGCAACGCCCGCGTCGCCACGTAATCCGAGCTGAGCGGAGGGACTAGGGTTACAACACAGACAACGCAGAGAGACAAGACAAGGCAACACGCAGTACACCGAATGCCGATCGATGACAGATTCATCTTTATTGCAACTCCAGGCTTTCTTTTATACTCTCCCTAGCTCCTCCCAGTGTTTATCCAATCCTGTTGTGGCCACCCTAAATCCCTTGAGTTCCTCCCAGTGTTTATCCAATCCTGTTGTGGCCACCCTAAATCCGTTGAGTTTTATCCAATCCCTTGGCAGATAACTTGACAAATAGGAAGCAGGAACTTGCGGTTAAGCCAGTGGCTAGATGTATCAGGCCAAAATTGCCAATCCTGTCATGCTCTGAGAAACAAGCTAAGCTGTGGAGTTAATCCTTGGGAGACCGGGGCCTGCATGGCCCTAACATCATTGACCACTTCATGTGTGATCTAAACCCGTTGCTCAGTCTGGCCTGTACTGACACTCATATCCTAGGACTCTTTGTTGCTGCCAGCAGTGGGTTCATCTGTCTGTTGAATTTCTTTCTCTTGCTCATTTCGTACGTGGCCATCGTGCACTCCCTGAAGAACCACAGCTTAGAGGGAAGGCTTAAAGCCCTGTCCACCTGTGCCTCCCACATCATGGTGGTTGTCTTAGTCTTTGTGCCCTGCTTAACTGTGTACATGAGACCTGCAGCTACTTTACCCTTTGACAAAGAAGTGACTGTATTCTACACCATGATAACTCCATGTTAAATCCCTTAATCTACACTCTGAGAAATACCCAGATGAAAAATACTATTAGGAAATTATTTAGTAGCAAAACCATTTCCAGTGACAAGTAACGCCACTAGGCCAATACTAATGCAAGTGAAGAAAGGATCAAAAGAACATTTGAAATGATCTCAGAAATACTTGTGATACAAAGAAAACAGTTCTGTGAGTCACAGATTTTTCATTTCTAGGAGCAGACTGCGTACAAGAACAGAGAAAAGACTTAACCCTCTGCACATTTAGAAGATTCTACTAAAATGTGACTTAGTTTTACTGTCGTCATCCATGCAAATGGATATCTGATTTATTAAAAATAAAATAACTAATAAAATATGTGTTCATTGACCCATGTTATTAATAAGACATCACAGATGAAAGCAGTGTAATTAGGCATTTTTCACATTTGTATTGATAGGTGAAATAATATGGGAACAGACAGTCAGTTTAGATTCAAGTATAATCAAATCCTAAAATAAAATGTATCACTGAAAGTTTACATTTTCTTTCCCTCATTAGTTTCTAATCTGTCTTCTTCATTGCTATTAACAGAATAGAAGCAACATCCTCTCAGCAAAAAAAGAGAATACATGACACACACATAGTAAACATCATTGAATGTTCTAGCATTTCCCCTAAGGTAGACATTGAAGATGGCCTGAATCCTAGGG
This sequence comes from Ochotona princeps, assembly GCF_030435755.1. Lineage (NCBI taxonomy): Eukaryota > Metazoa > Chordata > Mammalia > Lagomorpha > Ochotonidae > Ochotona > Ochotona princeps. The sequence goes on along the minus strand of NC_080835.1, from coordinate 13,395,924 downwards.
ACCCTGCACCCTTCCGAGAGCCCCGGAAGATGTTCCTAGATTCTGGCTTTGGCTCACCTCAGTTCCAGCTATTGTAGCCATTTGGGGAAGGAACCAGTGGATGGAAGGTCACTCTCTCTGTATCTCCTTCTCTCTATAAAATTTTCCTTTCCAATAAAAATCAACAAATTAAAAATTTTCATCCAGTGCTTGATACACTGAAATTTAATTTTCACATCATTTCTTCAGCATTTTAAAAATGAGCTTTATTCTAAACAGATTTTTATTATCATGGGACTTCTAAAAATAATAGAGTTCCTATATACATACGTGTATTTTCTCACATTGTTTTACATTAGCTGTTGTATTTTTCAAAACACCAATCATTGTTAAAACAAGCAAACTAAGATTCATACTTCCTGCCGATATCTTTTTCTTCTACATTTGTCATGTCTGCCCTTTTTCTTTCCAGTATCTTATCCAGGATAACACATTAATTTTTGTCATCTTGTTTTCTTTAGTAACTCAACACGTATTCTCAGGTGTTACTGGCTTTTGATGAGCTTGACAGACTGCAGGAATACCAGTCAGACATCTTATACAGCTATCCTCAGATGAAGTTTAATAGTCTACTCACTTTTAGACTAGGATTATAAATTTGGGGGAGAAAGACCAAAGTTGTGAATTGCCAGTAGACACCATGATGTATCAAATGGGTACATGCTGTTAACATGACATCATGGGGCCTCCACAGTAGTTCAGTGGCTAAATCCTGACCTTGCAAGCTTGGGGATCCAATATGGGCACTGGTTCATATCCCAGTTGTTCAGCTTCCCATCCAGTTCCCGGGCCGTGGTTTGGGAAAGCAGTAGAGGATGGCTCAAAGCCTTGGGACCCTGCGCCCATCCAACAACGCAGAAGCTCCTGTGGCCTGCTCAGCTACAGTTGTTGTCACCACCTGAGCAGTGTACCGGCTGATGGATGATTTTTCTCTCTATCTCCTTCTTTCTGTAAATCTGTTTCCCAGTAAAAATAAGTAAATATTTTATTTTACAAAGACATTTTTATGTTAACCCTGATCACTTGATTATAGAATTAGTGCTTGTCACATTCTCCTCTGCAGTTACTCCGCATCCCTCATCTGTATTCTGTGCTTTGAATAGAAGTCATTTTACACACCCCACACTGCAAACAGTTATCCTTCACAGCCTTGAGCATATAAATACTCTCTACATAAACACTCTTGGATTTTATTAATCATGTTGTTTCTTGTGATCTTTTCTGACAGAGAGGTTGTATTCACTGTTTCACTTTCAAAATGCTTCCTGTTGACAGGCTGGGCCAAGCGAAAGCTGAGAGTCCATGAGTTAAATCAAGTCTCCCATGTGGAAAAAACTGAAAGAGTGACGCCCTGCTGCTTCCTAGGGTCTGCAATAGCAGGAATGTGGAATCAACAAAAGAGCCAGGGCATGAGCCAGGCACGCTAAGATGAAATGTAGAAATTCCAAGTAGTGTCTTCATCCCTACAGCAGCTGCCACTGTGTGAGTGTGTGCTGGTAGGGGTTGCCTCTCTCCTCTATTTACGTAGTTATCTACTCAATCATTTATTACACTGTTGAAATTTTCACATACACAATTACTTCAACAGTGTTTCAGCACAACATTATTTTGTTGCTCATGTGTTTTACATTTTGGGTCATTGAATACTCTTTCAAGGTCTCCTGTGTCCCTATTGTATAACCTTGCCTTCGTGTTGATGTGTGTAAGTGTTTTTGCAATTTTTACAATCTACCACTATAAACACACCAATTCATTGGGAACATTTTCAGCCCCACACCTGGAATCATGCATTTTCTCAAGGGTCTGCAGTATTATTTGGGGATAGTAATGGATTAAAAAATCTGGATTCTACATGACTATTTATGCATCTAGTAAAAAATTCCTTTACTGCCAATATTAAAACCTCTATTTCCCATAATCTACAAGTTGATGATAAATTTGTTCTCAAAACCTGGCTCAGGTGTGCTAATTAAGAAAGAAAGTCACAAGTTAGGGAATAACTTTCCCCAGACTCCTGAAATATTCATCGCTGTGTTAAATACAACACTAGGGAAAGCAAAACATCTCAGTCAGAAATCTGTATAAAAACAGGTTTCAGGAAGTGTACAGTGATACTGGAACCCCTTTGATTTGTCTTCTCTCATGCATAGCAGGGAAAGCGTGGGCGTTTTGTGTGCTCAAAGATATCTTAGTTCCCCAATAATTGTACATTTATTTAAATTACTTTTAAATTCTCATAGAAGTGAGTGTTATTTTGAGATTAGGGCAACTGAAATTTCTGGCATACGTAATCTTCAAACACATGTGATAAGATTTGTTCCAGGACATCATTTAGCTGTCTCTTACACCTGGAGGAAATAAATGGTGTTATTGTCAGCCAGTATCTAACCTTTGCAAGGCACCTGTGGAACAACAGGACTTTTCTGGGAGCACTTGGTCAGCATGAGAGAATTGAAGTACAAGTTACCCGCAGCGCATGCAGGTGGTGTGAGCCATACTGTTATGTAAGGGCAGTGTGCTGATGCAGGATTGGGGAGCATTCAATAGAAATTTTATGCTTTTCCATATTTTCAGGAAATGTTTTGTGGAAGTGTTGGAAGGAAATGTTTCATCTGTATGGTGAATTCAGGATTAGCTTGTCCTCAATGCCAGCTCTGTACTGAAGAGTATAGAATGTTACTAATTGTGTCTAAGGTAATGCTTTTTATTACCTTGTGCATTTAATAGCTATTATTGAGCACCCTGTTTTCTAGATATTGAAAATTCACCTTGATTCAACAAAAAAATTCTTTCTTACTTTCATTTGTTCTACCTATATATGTCATTCTTGTGTCTACAACTTATATGCAGGGGGACTTCAAACAGTTTCTGGGAATATCAAGTTAAAAGATTATTTTATGGAACTATTGGACTTCGTACACAACCTGTTAAAAATTTAAATTTTATGAATGCTTTGAAGACATCTTGCATATACAGTTTTCCAAATTTTCCATTGAATAAAGCATGTATTTTATTTACATTTCTACAGACTTTGGAGTACTCTTAGCTTGTTACTGAACAAATGGCCAGGATATCTCTTTACCTGTCTCTCCATGGGGTTAGGAATACTTAATAACTGACATCTTTCATAATGCTTAATTCATAATAGGCAAACACAACCTGTTTTCTTCAGTAAAAAGTGTCATGAAGGGCACATGTTGAAACCTTCAATAAAACCAGTGAACTGATAATTAGTGACAATGTGCTGTGCAGTGTGTATCTAAGAAGCATTGTTTCAGAACACTGTTTTATTTAAGCTCACCATTTTATTTCACCTTCTGGATGTTTTAATGCTTGCCTAAGGACACTAGTGATACTCCTGGCTACAATAAAAGACCAAGTCAGTGATATGCCAATGTGAGCAGCAGGCACTCCTTAAGGTAACATTTATAAGGTATTATTTTTCAAGCGGCATAGTTGCAATTTGGTTGTAAATTCACTAAGCAAACATTTTAAAGTAAGTCTGACTACACCAGATATGCTTTTCTTGCTGTTCTGTACACAATGTGTTCATATACGTTCATGTGTGGCTAACGTGCATTCCCCTTCTGTTCATGGAAATGTTACCATACTAAGTGTACAACACTGAGCTCTTAACTTTCAATGTGTAACATGCATTATTACACATGTGCATTGCCATTATGCATACATATATTTAGAGTTACAAGAAAATATACACATCAAGGGTACTTTAAAGGGTACATATAAAATTGCATTAACAGGTAAGTTTATTTGGGCAAATTTATGCACATTTTTTTCACAATGTGCACTTTTCATGAACTTTTGAAAAAAACCTCATATATAGACATAGTAACTGAATTCATATTATTGTCTGCATGGAAGTATCCTTCTTGATTTAATTAGTCTTATTTCTATGGGCAATAACATTGATCCATATATAGGTATGGGTATATAGCCACATGTGTGCCATTGAAAGGGGGTACAGTTGTTGCTTTCTAGCCAGTAAGTGGAAATAGAATCATTGGATCAATGTCTACATGCAGTTGTCATATTTCAGCCTTTGAAATTACTCTATAGGAGATTATAAGTGCTTCAACTCCTACCAAAGTTATGTGGGAATTACTTAACTTTTTTTCACAGTATTTGCAAAAAATACTTCCTAAAAAGCATTGCTGTAGTAATTTGTGCAAAAGATATGCAGCAGAAATTTCAGTTTAAATGCTTAAGCTGTTAATGAATTTGATCATCTCTTTGTATGGCAGAGGTTTTCTTTTGGTGTCCACATAATAATTCCATATGTATTCCACACGTAGGTGGTTAGCTGTAATTCTGAAAAGCTAAGACATGTTCTGATTTGTGCCAGCTGTTCTTTCACTGTATCATTTTTCCATTTTAATTTCATCTCCTTGTGTCTCATAAAGTCATGGAAATAGATTCAGTAAATTAATGACAAAAGAATGTGTTAATGTGATATTATGATATAAAAACCACAACATTTAACAACAATGGGTGAAATTAGCAGGGAAAAGACCAGTGTCTTATTTATTTTGGAAAAAGAACAATTGCTTATCATTTCCATTTTTTTGTAAAATATGGGAGGAATCTGGCTAATCCACACAACCACCACAACATTATAATGTACTTTTATAAACTCCCCAATATAAGAACATAAAATGTTTCTTTTGCCATGTCTATAGTAATGGTGTCTCCTTTTTCATGAGGTATATGGAATTTTTACAAAGAAATTTGTGAGGTAAGTTACAATACATCAGCCAATAAGGCCAGAGAACGGATAAGTCTACGCTTGATTAGACAGTTGTTTAGCTTCAATATCATGTTTAAACTACCATTTAAACTCTTAGATGTTTAAACACCTATTAGAATGTTAAATAGGTACTAAACAAACTATGGTCAGACACCAGGATTGAGTAACACAGACATGTGTTGAAGTAAACTTTCATTAGTTTTTCTATATTTGCAGATGTTACCAGCGTATTGACAAAAGCTAATGAATCAAGTCTAGTGCCAGAAGTTTAGCTGTTAATACCAAATCTCCTAAATTAGCATTAACTTTAAAAATCATTTTCTTTTGCATTATGTTTTCATTTCATGAATTTCATGAACAATTCCATAAGTGTATTGAAAAACAACCAAGAATACCATTTTATTCATAAACAGAGTAGACCAAGCTGTTCACCATAAATCACTGGAAATTTACATTGTGCATAAAAGAGATTAAATGCCTAACTTCCAGATTTGGTATTATTTCCCTGTTATTCTTCTATGCTTTGCAGATTTTTTTAACACCTGTTTTTCCATCAACTAAAACAATGCAACTGAACAACAGTGGAACTGAGTTTATACTATTGGGCTTGACACAGGATCCTATGAAGCAAAAATTTGTGTTCTTAGTCTTCTCAATTTTCTATGTGGCAACAATGGTGGGGAACATCCTCATTATCGTGACCATCAAATGCAGCCGGACACTAGGAAGCCCCATGTACTTCTTCCTATTTTATTTGTCCCTTGCCGATTCTTGCTTCTCAACTTCTATTACCCCTAGATTAATCATGGATGCTATCTCTTCCAAGAAAACTATATCCTACAAGGAATGCATGACACAAGTCTTTGCACTGCATTTATTTGGCTGCATGGAGATCTTCGTACTCATCCTCATGGCCTTTGATCGCTATGTGGCCATCTGCAAGCCCTTGCACTACCCAGCCATCATGAGAAGGCAGGTTTGCATCTTCTTGGTTGGTCTTGCCTGGACAGGCTCTTTTATACATGCCACAGCACAGAATATCCTGGTTTTGAGATTGCCCTTCTGTGGATCCAATCTGATTGATCATTACTGCTGTGATTTGCAGCCTTTGTTGAAGCTTGCCTGCATGGACACTTATGTGATCAACTTGCTGTTAGTGTCTAACAGTGGAGCCATTTGCTCCAGTAGTTTCCTGTTTTTGATGATCTCCTACACTGTCATCTTGTACTCACTGCGGAACCACAGTGCAGAAGCCAGGAAGAAAGCACTTGCCACCTGCACTTCTCACATCATCATAGTCATCTTGTTCTTTGGTCCCTGCATATTCATCTATACACGACCCCCAACCACTTTCCCCATCGACAAGATGGTCACTGTGTTTTACACCATTGGTACACCCTTTCTCAACCCACTCATCTACACACTGAGGAACGCGGAAGTGAAAACTGCCATGAAAAAGCTATGGTATAAGAAAATTATTTTATAAAGCAAAATGTGAATTGAAGACCTATGATGTATTCAGACAAGATTTGCATGTTATGGGTATATAATACTGTAATGTATATTATAGTACGTGTGTGTATGTAAATTTGTGAGTTCTCACTTGTGATTGAAATGGAGTATGAATGCCAAAATGGTGCCATATTTGAACTGGATTAACCACCAATCTGGATAATTATGAACCAATGGTCCTCCTTGTTCAGGTTGTATTCCCTTCCAGTCATGCTATTCCCAATATGTGAACCTGACCAGCCTATTTTAATCTAATGCAGAAAATTTCCCATTTTCTCCTTTCTTACCAGAAACTGTTAGCATCCCAGAAATTGTCAGCATGCCTCTTGTATTTATGAGAGCTCATTTCTCCCATTGTTGACTGTGAGCTATGCTTCAGACTCGACCTAGCACACTCTGGATTTATAAAAAGAAAGATATTTTTATAGTCACAACTGCTCAATCCTTTAGCATCCATAAATACAGTGCATCCAATTCTGGATGATACTTACGTTCTTCTGTAACACATCCTCAATAAACTAATGAGCTTCTTCCTGAACACTAATTATATTAATGCCCACCTCTCTGATATATTACCGATTACCCTGGAAAATCTTCATGATTATGAATTAAAAACATTTCTTCATATAATTATAATCTGTACCAAATGTTGCATTATTGATTGTTGTGGTGACCAAGATACTGACAGATATTTTATAAGACTTTTTTCACATCTATGGCAAAATCTGGAGATTTTCAGTTATTTATAAGGTTAATGTATCTTAACTTCAACACAAGGATTCTATGATTTAAGAGTTAGGAGTAAAATAATGAATATTATTTAAAATGAATTTAAGAATTTGAATATACTGGAGATACAACATATTATAAGTGATTGAAAAGCAGAAAAGTAGAAACTGATTTGACACAAAATGGATTAGAATTGATTGTATTTAAACCAAGATGATATCAATGAAATACTCTAAAATTTGTTTTTTTTAAATTTTACTTTATTGGAAAGGTAGATTTTCAGAGAGAAAAAGAGATAGGAAGATTTTCCATCTGCTTATTACTCCCCAATATGTGAACCTGACTATCCTATTTTAATATAATGCAGAAAACTTCTCATTTTCTCCTTTCTGTTTCTATTCACAATGGTATTTCTATTCATAACGGGTGAAGCTGAGCCAGTCTGAAGTCAGGAGCCCTGTCTCTGTTCTTCCATGCAGGTGCATTGTCCAAAGGCTTTGTTCTGTCCTCCACTGCTTTCCCAGGCCACAAGCAGGGCTGGATGGGAGTAGCTGGAACATGAACTGGTGCCCATATGGCATCTTGGTGCCTGTAGGTGAAAGATCAGATTTTGCACTGGGCCCAATCAAAAGTTTTAGAGTTTCAGAAATTATAACATTGATAGCTGCTTAACAGAGTGAGGCACAATCTGCTACTATTGGAAAAAAAAAACAATGTCGTCTGTTTCTACTGTGTCTAAATTAAGGAGATGTGAAGATTCAAAATTAGAATTGCCAAGGACATTTTAATACTCCAAGTAGGCATAGTATATTAGTAGTCACTTCTTCGAAGCACACATGCAGTTCCTTTGTTAAATTATGTACTTTTAACACTTTCAGTGTACAGTCTATCAATAACAATTGTATCAAAATTCAGTTTTCATTTTAATTCTCCTGCTCATTAATAGATGCCAAACATTATGAATTCCAAACATATATCCTGTGAAAAAATTTTCTAAAACAATTTCCATAAAATAAAATGTGTATGTACACATTTACTTGGGGTTTTTGGGATATGAAAGAGTTCCAGTGTGGACATATCATACAGTGGAGAGTTCTTTCTTTAGTAGATTATGAAAACATATTGTTTCAGTCATAAATGTAACAACAGCAACAACACACACACAATCACATGGGTGGGGTGAAGATTGAGATCCTATACAGGCTTTTATGCTGCTTTATATTTGAGAGGAATAATCTGTACAGCATGTGTACAGACTGAAAGAAACATGGCAAATCACAACGACTAAATCCAGGTCAAGAAGTGGTACAAGAACCAGCTACATAGATAAAACACTGGAAGGTTTTCTGTATTTCAAAAGTACTAGCGAGAGCCTGGTGCAGTGGCCCAATGGCTAAATTCCCACTTTGCAAGCACCAGGATCACATATGTGTTCAAATTCATGCCCCAGATGTTTCACTTTCCATCCAGCTCCCTGCTTGTGGCCTGGGAAAGCAGTCAAGGATGGTCCAAAATCTTGGGACCCTGCAACCACATGGGAGACCCAGAAGAAACTCCTGACTCCTGGCTATGGATTTGTTCAGCTCCGACCATTGTGGCAATTTGGGGAGTGAACCAGAGAATAGAGATCTTTCTGTCTCTCCCTTTCTGTAAATCTATTCTGCCTTTACAATAAACATAAAACAAATCTGAAAAAAAAATACAGTGTGAGAGGGACAGGCATTTGACGTAATGATTGATACCGGGAAGGGACATCTACATCATGTGGCAGAATGTCTGGGATCAAATCATGTCCTCATTCTCAAATGCAGTTTTCTGTAAACGAACACTCTGGGAAGCAACAGATGACAGTCAAGCAGTAGCATTCTTTTCCCTCTTCTGGAAGAACCAGAGTTGAACTCATGGCTCGTGCCCTGATGTGACCTATCCCCTAGGCATCTGAATAGTTTCTGGCTCTTTTCCTCCCACATAAACTTTTTTTGGTGAAATAAAGTATAAGCGGGGAAATGATGTGAAATCATTAATTGATTTTGAAGACAGCACATCCTCCCAAAAGAATAACCTTGAATAAACTTACCTATATGTGATTAATTTTAAAAATAAATGGTAAAATTGCATTTTTCCTGAATTTAAAGAGTGTTGAGTTTCTAATGTGTCCAAAGACTTCTGAATTTAAAGCCCATGAGAGATCCTACTAGAACAGTCCAAGTTGGGTATTTCTATTAATACTACTTTTCCCTGAAAAAAAAAAGAATTATAAAGATAGAAACAACAATTGCTTAGAGTTTTGTTTGATTTGGGGATTTTTTTTGTTGTTGTTGCAGAGTGTCAGAGTTAAGATTTTATGTCAGTTCAATAAGCCTGCAATGATTATCTCTTTTTTTTATTATTTGATACAAATAGTTTACCATGGCCTAAAAGAGGGAAATTAGTAAGTTGATGCAGCAACCATGAATTGAGCTTAGTTTCACGATGCACAAGGGAATACTAACAATATGAGATCTACAGACTAAGTGAGTTCAAACCTAAACGCCTTCACTTTATATCTTCATAATTCTAAGGAAAGTAGATGAAATGTTAAGTCTAATTTTGGATGTGTGAATCAAAACTGAAATATTCTATATTCTATACATTTATTATCATCATTAAAGTAGATGTTATTTATAAACAGTGTGAAATCACTTCAATTTAATAAGTGCTATCTATTTTCATCATCTAACATAAGTAATTAAATTTAATAATTTTCTTTTTAAAGAGTTTAAATATTTTTATGGGGAAGGCAGATTATATAGAGAGAAGCAGAGACAGAGAGCAAGATTTTCCATTCACGTTTTTTACTCCCCAAATGGCCACAATATCCAGAGCTGAGCCAATTCAAACCCAGGAACAAGGAACTTCCTCTGAGTCTGATAGCTTTGGGCCATCCTCCAATGCTATTCCAGGCCATAAGTAGGGAGCTGGGTGGTGAGTGGAGCAGTCAGGACATCAGTTAGCACCCACATGGAATGCAGTGTTTGGAGGTGGAAGGTTAGCAAGTTGAACTAATGCAATGTACTGGCTGCTCCACTTCCCATCCAGCTCCCTGCTTGTGCCTCCTTTGGAAGACAGTGGAGAACAGCCCAAAGCCTTGGGCCTTAATTCTTGGGAGAATCTAAAGAAGCTCCCGATCCTGACTTCAGACTAGCTCAACTCCAGCCACGTGGCCACTTGAAGAGTGAAGCAGTCGGGCTGGCGGCATGGACTAGCAGCTAGGGTCCTCGCCTTGAACGCCCCGGGATCCCATATGGGCACCGGTTCTAATCCCGGCAGCTCCACTTCCCATCCAGCTCCCTGCTTGTGGCCTAGGAAAGCAGTCGAGGACGGCCCAACACATTGGGACACTGCACCCGTGTGGGAGACCCGGAAGAGGTTCCTGGTTCCCGGCATCGCATCGGCGCGCACCAGCCCGTTGCAGCTCACTTGGGGAGTGAATCATTGGATGGAAGATCTTCGTCTCTGTCTCTCCTCCTCTCTGTATATCCGACTTTGTAATCAAATAAATAAATCTTTAAAAAAAAAAAAAAGAAGAGTGAACCAGTCAATGGAAGATTTTTATTTCTGTCTTGCCTTCTCTGCAAATCTGACTTTTCTACAAAAGTAAATAAGTCTTTTTAAAATTTAGGAAGATGTACTGACAAATAAGGAAAAAAAAAAAGAAAAGAAAGAAAAAAAAAACAGTCCAAATGTTAGAGAACATATGGTGAGCAAATAAGCATATATCTTTAATACATAGTCTAGGGAATTCCAAATTAAAACAACTGAAACTGTTTCTATATCCCTATTAGAACAATCAAAATAAAAGACACCGGACCACAGAAATGGTGGTGAATATTTGAAACAACTGAGACACCGGTGAAAATGAAAAATTGGTACACTTAAGTGACGATGTGCCAATAAAAACCCATTGTGTGTATCCATTTTATCACGCTGGTGTGAGATGTTGACCAGTGAGAAAGTCAGGCAGGTTTGGAAGCAAATGTGAGAAATCTGCGAGGAACTCCTGGTTCCTGACTTCTGACAGGCTCGGCTCTAGGCATTGAGGCTTATGAAGGAGTAAACCACTGCGTAGAAGATCTTTCTGTTTGTTCTTTCCTTTATAAATCTGGTCTTCATTTCAAACTAAAATAAATAACTAAATCTTAAAATAAACCGCATAATGTGCACAAAATCATCATGAATGATGTGTGAATTTTTTAAATTGAGAAGTACTATAATATTGGAAGCCTTAATTTTAATTATTCATTGAAAGGCTTTAACTATCATCCTAAATAAACTTTGAATCAAAGGGAAAGTCAAGTTTGAGAAAGAAATACATTGTACTAAATGAAAATATATCACATTAAAATTTGTAAGACAAGAGTAAAGTAAGATGAAGGAAATTTATAGTATATATTACTAATCTTAAATTAGTACTTGTCAGATGATAAAATGGCAGGATTGAAGAATGCAATTCAGAAGACAGTATTCTGTCCATAGAATATAGACAATCTAAATCAAAGATTTAAAATGTATATGCTTACCTATATATCAATAAATATATATAAATATTTATGTGTAGGTTCTGTATAATGGAGGCAAGTATACCATGAAGTGTAGAGCAATGTCAGTATGCATCTGAATAAAAGATGGACTCCCAGTGAAACCGTTAAATATAGCTTGACACTAGAAATGATGGACTTTATACCATTCTCTAGACCTATATCATCAGGGTAACATTTAAATAGCAGAATGATGGACTTGTGACTATTGTTGAAGGAGTAAACTTTGTAATTATATTTGGGAAACAGTAGATGGTGAGCGGAAGGGTGGAAGTGGAAAATCCCTGAGCCTAAGGAACTGTATCATTAAAAATAAAGAATAAAAATTTATTTATTTATTGGACCTCTTTTCCCCTGTTGTTCTGCCATTCAAAAAATTAAAAGTTTTAAGATGTAAATAAACAAAGAGACAAATGAGTGGCATGTAGAATTATCAAAGGTCCAAGAACAAAAAAAGGGTAACGTAATATAGCAGACAACTATTGGCAGTAAAGGGGAGACACAGAAAAATGAATTTTCTTGAAATGTGTTAGAGTATTCTGTTCTACTCAACAATAATGGTTTCAGGTGGAGAGGGAAAGTAAAAGAGAGATTTTCTATCCACTGATCCTCTTCTCAGTGCACAAAGTTGTCCTAATTCAGTCTTTCATGCAAGCAGATCAAATCATACGGCTGCTCACCAGAGTCCATATTTAATTGGAAGCTAAAGTAAGGAGCTGGAGCCAATTAGTAAATACAGTTATTCCAATAGGACACTTTAAACATATTTGTTTATTTTTTAACTCAAAGTTAGTTACAGAGAGGGAGAGACAGAGAGAGAGAAATATTAGTCTGCTGGTTCACTCTGCAAATGGTCACAATGGCCAGAGCTGTACTAGTCCGATGCTAGGAGTCAGGGGCTTCTTCTAGGTCTCCCAAATGAGTGTAGGTCCCCAAAACATTTGGGCCATTCCCTGCTGTTTTCCCAGGCAATGGGAAGCTATATTGGAAGCAGAATAACCACGATATGAACCAGTGCCCATATGGCATGCCAGCCGCACAGATGGAAGGTTGGCTTGCTGCATCACTGCACCCACTTCTGAGACTAACTTTGTCTTTACATGCCCTACATCAGTAAGCACAATTCTGGGAATGTGGCCTGGAATGATCTAAACATGAATTTAATGCTAGCATCTAGACAAACTGACCTAGGTCCACAGGTAGATGGGCCTAGTGTCTGAGTTCATGAGACTGGACTTGGAGTCCAGTTCTCTAGGGGACAGATCTATTAATTAGTCTTTAACAGTTGGCCAGGAATCTGGGTCCATAAGATCTGCATGGAACATTGTAGACTTTGAACATAAGCCTGCAAACATTTCTAAGAAGTATTGTTCTTGCACTCACAGTCCTCAGAGACAAGTTTGGTGTTTGTTCAGGCCTAGGGATAGTCATAAGGGAAGAACTGATTCTGGGATTCAGAGCATCTGATTTGGATCTTGATTCCTAACAAGTGACCCTAGAATAGGGTAGACTTTGGGATCTACTAGGTCTAACATCTGGAATCTTAAGCATGAGTATCACCCTAGAACCTGCAATTGGCCCTAGGCCTGGGCAGGCATGGATCCTGGAGGTGTGGGAACTGGAAAAGAACCTAGAACCTGTTTGAACATGTGGTGTCTGGAGTTGTGGGGACCGGTAGAAAGACTGGGTCTACTTGTCTATTGTGCATGTGGACATAAAACTGAAAGCTATGTGTATGAGGAGTCACCTGGAATCTGACTCCAAAGAGGTTGTCCTAGAGCTAGAGTTTAAGGCAAGTCCAGTGTTGGGGTCCACCAGAATAAGCCTAGACTCTGAGTCTGCTTATAGGGTGGTTAAAGGCTCTGTCTTAGAGGGTGAGTCTGGACTGCTGGCCTTGAACTGGAATAAAGTTGGAACATCTGCAGGCAAAAAAGGACCCTCTGTGGCACTAAGGAGGAGTTGGAAAGTCACTTCATGGATACCCTCTCAGAGTTTATCACTGTATGGGTCAGCATGTGGCATCTGTCTGTGGGCCTGTCTGGTATTAGGAAGTACCTGAAGTCTGGAACAATGGGGCCTTAGAGTCTAGGCAGCAGGATCTTTTCTAGTACCAAGTCAGGCTTGGAAGCTCAGTGTATGTGTACTAGCTGAATAGGTGCCTCTTCAGCAGTCGGCTTGCAGGATAAATCCTGAACATCAGCCCAATGATTGGGGCTGTTGGGATCAGTCAGGATGCTGAAGCTGAGACTGACTTGGGAGTGGGGATAGTCCAGTTTCTAGGGCCACTAAAATTGTACTAACAGTAGGGAAGTTCCTAGGTCTGTTCTCCAGGCAGTTTTGGATCTTGAGTCGGCAGGATTCACCATGGCAACACTGTGAGCTAGAGGCTGTGTCCATAGGTGCTGTGACTAGAGTCTGACAGCACAGGGGTCTACATAGCACTGTGATTTCTTTATATAGAGAAAGTATTTGAATTTCAGACACAACATACTCCTTCTCACACTGGGAGAAATCATTATTCGTGCTATGCCTCCTAGACTCAGGAGATGGGTCAACAGTAATGTCAAATAATCTGTCCTACCTTCTTCAATACATCTTTTCCTTTTTCTGTGCTATATTCAGATGTTGTAACCACACATTAGTTTTCCATATTCATCATATTATTTTTGCACATAAGTAATGGTTCAAATGATGTTGGTGAGTGGTGACTGAGTGTTATGTTGCCATTTTGCGGGTGTCATTATGCCAGTATAAAATTTCAATTGTTAAATATCTAACTGTCAGAATACCCCAAACTGAGGACTACCTACAATAAACTGCCAATTACAATATTAGAAAAAAATAATTTTTAGGGAAAAATGTTACCACAAACAATGTGCATTTTTCATGTGCTTTTAATTGCAATGAGAATATAAAAATTGAAATGCTTAGTGTTTCTCTCAATGACAAATATCTCAGTTAACAACATTTCAAGTTTCCCTAGGTAATAGAATTATATGTCATTATGACTAGGATCATGTAAGATTAAATTCCAAAATGCCAGAGCTGGAAGGGAACTTGAAATTATCTGGTGCATACCTGTTGAATACATGCTCAGAAAAGTTTGGTAAAATTAAAAGACTAGGGGTCTTTCCTCTTCAAAGGCTGTAACCGTTGATGCTGGCACACCACCTCTCTGTAACTGCTATAGTGGTCAACACTGATTTTGTGCATAGAGTTTCATCTGGGAAAGCATCCCAACACAACAGTCATTAATTTCCATCCAACAGTTTGTCTTGGCACCACACTTTCCTCATAGCATTCTTCATATCTGTGTTTCTTAATGTGTAGATGAGAGGGTTGAATAAGGGTGCGATCATAGTGTAAAACAGAGCAAACAACTTGTCCTCACTCACAGAATCAGCCATGGGGACATAGGTGAAAATGAGGGGTAAGAAGAACATGAACACAACAGTGATGTGAGAGCTGCAGGTGGAGAGGGCTTTGCGGCGGCCCTTGGATGAGTGGGACCTCAGGGTGCTCAGGATGATGATGTAAGAAATTACCAGAGCAACAAAGGTCAAAATAGACAGCACCCCAGTGGTGGTGATGATTATGATAACCAAGAGACTGGTGTCAGTACAGGCCAGCTTTAGCAAGGGGAATACATCACAGAAATAGTGATCTATCTGGTTGGGGCCACAGAAGGGAAGCCTGACAATGATCACTACATGTAAGAGAGAATGGAAAAAAGCTCCAGCAACAGAGGCCATCACCAGGGCAGAGCACACCTTTCTGTTCATGATGACTGTATAGCGAAGCGGTTTGCAGATGGCTACGTAGCGGTCATAAGCCATGACCACCAAGATGAAGATCTCAGTGGCACCAAAGAAGTGTGCATAAAACATCTGGGCCATGCAGCCATTGTAGGAGATGGTGTTCCACTTAAACAACTGGTCTACGATCAGCTTGGGAGCAACTGTGGAGGTGAAGCAGACATCCATGATGGACAGGTAGCTGAGGAACAGGTACATGGGCTGCTCCCCCAGGTGACTGCCCCTGATGGTGAGGAGAATGAGTAGGTTTCCAGAGAGAACTGCGAAATAGCAAAGTGAGAACAGCACACATCCCACAGCTTTCCCATTCTCACCAGGAAAAAGCCCCAGAAAGACGAATTCTGTGATGTTTCCATTCGCCATGACTTTCACAGTTCTCATTATTCAGAGGTAGAGTTAATACACCTGAAATATTAACCTTTTTTAGTGAATGGCTTACTTTCAAAGTCATCCACATAAGCGCTCACTTCAAGGAGATCACAGAAAAATGGTACAAAAGTTGGGGAATCCATACAAAGTCTTTCATAATAATCATTTCATGAACTTTGTGAAGATCCTTATCTGTGTGGATTTCATGTATATTTCCCAAAGCAAAGTTATCTTTTCATCCGCTTTCCAGGAGCATTTAAAGTACTCACGTATGCAGTAAACATGTACTGATGCTTCCCTCTCATTCAGTCACTGTGACTAATGACAAATGATGCAACGAGCAAAGCACAACCTCTATTCAAAACACAACTCATTAGAACAGAGTATCATGCTAGCGTAAACAAGCAGCTGATGGCATTATGATCAATGCTAAAGAGTCACACTTACTATGAATGAGAGGGTGAATATTTAAAGTGAGACTCACTTTGTCAGTTTAACTTTGAGAGGCAATTTCAGCATTCCAAAATAAGAATAGCTTTTAAGTATCCATTATTTGTGAAACAGATCTGTTCTTCAAACATAGCAAGGATATCGTAATTCTCAGTTCATCATTGTCACCAACATGATGCTAAATCCTGAAGGTTTGGGGGTGTCAGTGTAAGAGTATGGACTCCTTGTTTTCAAGATCATGTCACTAGAACTCAATGGACACAATTTTGCTACATTTTATCTCTGGGGACAGACTTAAAAGCTGTCTTTGATTTTCATCGTTTTTACAAATGGAGGAAGGCAAAGGACAGCAAGGCTACGTGTTGTTTCCCTGTGTGGGCTTCCGGTGAGGTTCTGGAATCCTGGGATTTGTCTCAGTTCTCATTTGATTTTCCAGAGTATCATCATTTCCATCTGAGAGTCCCAGTGAATCATCTAGTGTTACGACAGCAGCATGGAGAGGCACCTTGGCTCCAGAGTTCTTCACTGGGTCAGTTACACTGCCTGGTATTTCTGTTCATTGAACCCCATCTTTTCTTGTCATATTTATCGCCTGCTCATGAATCAAATCCTGGAATATTTCAGTTAAGAAGAGAACATATTTAACATAAATGCAAGACTATGTCTCGTACTTCATTTCTGCAAGTATTTGGTAGCTCTTCAGTTTTTTAAACAATACAACCTACACACGGATACAGCCTTCTCAGCAGGATTGTGAAAGATTAGAATATTGAATAACGTACATTTGCTATACAAAGACATTTTGATAGGATTTCATATATCATGGATTTGTGAACGAAAAGGCATTCATAGAACTGTTAACACCCTCTTCTAAATTGCTGTAAAATTTCTGCAAGATTTAGGCTAAAGTCCAAATGCAATGAAGTAGAATTAGTTTGAACTTTGACTCGATTATACTTTCTTTAACATGTAAATTGTCTCTGAAATATAGAATTATTGGAAGGTACATAAGTACTAAAACAGCAGAGATGTTTCCTAGCTTAAAGTATTACTTCTGTAAGAATTTTTAAATAGGATAATTTTAATATGACTTAAGAAGAACACATTCTATAATGAATCAAATTTAAGCAAAATAAAGTAGAATGTATGATCGCTTATTAGGATTCAGGAAACCCTTACATCATCATTTACTCTCTGGGTCTCACATTGTTTCCTCAGATACTTCAGTAAATTAAGCTATATAGCCTCTTTCCTAAGTGTTATTTCCCAAGAATTGCCTTAAAAATGTTAGCATGGGTAGATAAATGCATTTCTGCCCCTCCAGCATTCCATTTGATTAAAGGAATTAGGAAACAGAACACAGTCACATATGTATCTACATTTATAGCAATATATGCATCTCATTCACATTGCTAATTGAATTTAGATTTTATATGCATTCAACAGAATAACTCTGTGGATTTTAAATTTTGTAATGCATTTTGAATAAATTCCATGTTTCTGTGTTTAATCTGATATGTGATATTTAAGACTCAATTTGTCATTTGCCTTTTTAAAAAAGATTTATTTTATTTTTATTGCTATCATTTACCTTTTATGGCTCCTTGCTTTGCTGAACTCAAACTAGCACTCTATAGTTTTCAAGAAAATTAAAAATGTATTTGCAACAAATAAAAAGGATGATTGAATACTGCGGATATGACACATATCTGAAAGATGTGTTCTGTACAGGGAAACCATTGTATTTAAAGCTTCAGACCACTAAAAATGACCATCTCTGTTGTGATAAGATTATTAATAACATCTGTATTGAATAAAATCCTTTAGGGGACAGTGCAAATACCAACATACTCACACTTTACAGAAACCTGACCAAAAAAAAAAAAAAAAAAAAAAAAAAAAAAAAAAAAAAAAGAAAGAGCTCAGCCTGATTTTTAGGGCCATCTTGGTTTTTCGAAAACAACACTAATTATCAACTCCAAAGGTAAGCTGGCCATTGTGTCTGGAGAAGGCAGATTGCGCTGGTTTGTGAGAACTCTTCCATTAGAATAAATGAGTGCCAACACACAGACTACTACTGAACTGCTCATTGTCTTAGACAAGTTACTCAGCACTCTGAGCCTTGGTTTTCTCTGTCAAACTGAGAGCAGGACTCACACCTGAGGGTTTTGGTAAGAATCAAGTGAAAATAGCCATCTGCAGTGTTTGTGCCAACATAGGTGTTTCCAAGGCATTCTAAGAATTAACTAAATATTATTTCATTCAGTATCAGTTGTCAAAGGGAAACTCCTCTAGCCATCTTCATGGTATTTGCACAGCAAGGAGACCTCAGGGAATCAGTTTTCTTCAATAGTTAAGCGTACCATTGAATATACTGTCTGCAAAACTTATTAAGCATTTTTTTCAGTTACTCTCTACTAAATCCCAAGCTGACCACCAGAACATGTGGAAGGTCATGAAGTTTTCCCATTTTAACATATTAGAAAACTGAAATCAAGTATCACATTTACTCAAAAGTACACAAGGTCACCTATCTATCTTTTATCAATATATACAACTGAGTCGAAACTTCAAAAAATGTCCATTTTATCCATATCGCTATATTTTATCTCACTCATTTTAGAATTTTTATGGATACATTTTATGTGCATATATACACACAAGATGAATTTTAAAAATGTGGAAAAATGTAAGAAAGCATGAAATGTATTCTAATACAAATATGTGTCTCACTCACTGTTAGTTGTTAATCCATGTATAATATGTATGGACATTTTGAAGATATTGCATCATATATACATATATCTATATTTTTGTTAAAGAAACTGATACACTTTATTATTATGATTTCTCTAAGTGTGGAATCTGAGATATTCTTTTATGATGTACATATTTTTAATCTAAATGTCAACGATTTTTGCAAAATCTTGCACAACAGATAATATACTAAGAGAAGAAATTGGTATTGAGGTCTTGATCTACCACTGCTATTCTGTGACTTAGGAAAAGTGTCTTCATTTCCCTGGGCACCTGTCTCCTCAGAAACTGTGGTCTGACTAGATATATCCAGCCTCAACAGGCTAATTCTTTACAGTTCTGATCTACTAAATAATTCATCAATTTATCAAAATTAATTAACTTGTATAATTAACTTCCTATCTGTATTCTGCTTATTATTAATCTTATTTAATAATATCTTAAAACATTAAAACAGTTATAACCATTATCATTGCTTTACTATCTGAAGTGGAGTGACCTGCTCTTAGCTTCCTGTCCTAGACAGTCACAATTTGAAATTAGGATTTTATGTAACATTCCATTACTCACCTGCTATTTGGACAGAGTGCTTAAAATTGGTAAGTTATTGAAACATTTTCCTAAAATAAATTAGGGTCATAAAATAATTATCAATCATAAATATTTTTCAGGATATTAGTAAATTCAGAAAATCAGAAATAAAAGGATGTGGTGCTATGAATATTGATATATATGACTTTTAAGCCTTAATAAAATTACGGAACTAGGAAAATAAAATTATAAGAACTCACATATTTGTTTTCAATAATTCAGCGCTCCTAGTGATATGTTTACTTCTTGAATATATTACCAAACATTGGATGGAGGAACCTATTGTAATGCAATACAACAAATAGATATTCAGGAAGAAAAATTATAGAAGAAACCCTATGCCTGCTATTTAGCTTTCAAATTGCATTTAAAATAAACATGAGAGTGATGCCAATAAGAACAGCATCATAAAATTCCTGGAAAAATGCTGGTGGAGTCTGGGTCTTTTGGTTTTGCCTCTGTTCTGTTCACAGGGTGATGAGCGTAGGGGTGCACTGTAGGAGACTGCTGGAGGAGCTGCAGGTGACACAGAGAGGAGAATTTAAAGGACTTGATGAGGGAACGGAACGCATCCCCAGTAGCAGTCCCCTGGGTAATTCTCAAGTACATTTGTAAAAATAAGTTGTTGTGATTTTAAGTTGTTACTGTTTGGCTTTTCAGATTATTTTAGCTTTTTTTAATTGTATCTTTTGAAACATAAGAGTTTAGGCTTCAAGGTCATTGACCAAAACTTCTAAAGCAGTCTTATTACAGACTTATTACAGTCTTCTAATGTAAAAAGGAAGTAAGTCTTTTTGCATTATAAATGGATGATAGCACCCACAAAAGCAAAGGTCAAGTTTTTTGCGTGGTGTAAATCTTGTGTATAGAACTTGTATTAGCTTCTACACTTTATTATGTCTTTCTGTCTCTGCTTCCACTGTGAAGGCTGTTCCTTTACTATTGAAAGTGTGAGTGGGCATTTAGCCAGCAGTGCTTCATAAAAGTTGATATATTATTCAAGTGGACCAGTATGCCTAGAATGCCGCAAAATATTAATATTAGCCTTATCAGCATAGAATCATTGCCATTTTCATGGGTTCTGGAAATAGTTACTTAGTACTTAATTATACCCATTGGAATTTTATCAGCCATATGTAGTATTTTGTGTTGTTAGTTACAACGAATGTTGTAGTACTAGTTAAAACAGGAGACATGCTACAATACAAAATAAATTTTCCCCTATTTTTATTTGTTCTTTGTTTTCTCACTTTTACTTTTATCTCATTTGGGGAAGGGCGAAAGGGAGTGTCAACAGAACCCAAATGGAGCAGCATGCACACACTGTTCAGAGCGGATAATGATCCAACTGAATTCACATACAACATTATTTTCTGTTACATATTTAATATAATTTATTTCCTTTTTTGTTTATATTAATTAAATATATAATTATATTAATTCAGTATTGCTGGGAACACTTTTGTGGTTCTCTATCCATTGATTTTGCTTCACACTTCATATTTTTGACCATTGCTAATACTTCAAGACTCAATTCAGAAACCGTTTATTCTGATAAAAAAAATTGTTCTAACATAGGTGAAGGTATAGAATGTATTTACAGAATTCACTACAAGTAAAGTGATTACTAATACTTATTGTACTAATGTAAATTGTAATAATTCAATACTCATGAGTCGATTGTTTCTTAACTCTTACAATACACCAGCAAAAAGAAAAAAAAAGATGAATTAACCCCAAATTTAAATCTCTTGTGCGCAATACAATATGATCATGAAAGTGAAAGTCAATACATAAAAGAAAAAATATCTGAATATAATATTTGTGATGATGCTGTGGGTTTGATTTTAAAAATAACTTTATTAAAAAGATGATGAGAATAATTTATCATTAATCATTAGGGAAACACAAGGAAATGAGCCCTTAAAGAATGATGATGAAAGTGCAAGTCTGTACCATCACTGGGCAGAGCCTTGTGGAGGATTCCCAGGAATCCAATAAAGTCTACTGCATGAGGCAACAATCCCCACTCTGAGTATATAGAAAAAGAAATGAAATCAGCATATTGGAGAGATTACTACACCTCATTTTTCCTAAAATGTTACTCAAAAAAGGCTGACAGAATAAATTTCGGTGTATGCTAAGTAGTAAATGAGTATAATGTGGTTCCTATGCACAATGAAACATTATTCAGCCATGAAAAGAATGAAATCCTGACATTAGCAAAAAAAAAAAAAGTGAAACTTCAAGTGACACAAAGAAACAGAAAAATATTATATATGCTCCCTCATGTGTGAAACTTTAAAAAAAAGTCAATATCAACTTAATATTGATCGTTAGAAGTGAGAAGAAGATAGGAAAAATTGGAGGCATTTGTCCCACCCAGGCCTAGGCCTTGACTCTCCATGCCCTCAACGAAGGTCCTCAGAGATGTGCATCCTTGTCAGCTATGTAAACAACATCAGGGTAATGTTTACAATTAAAGAACAAAGAGGTTGAAAGATTTGGGTAAAGAAGGATATGGTATTAGGTGATACCAAACTACAGTCAAATGAAGGTAATGAGGTTTAGATTTCCGTTGTAACATGGAATGATAGTTGCTCACAAAAATGAATTACCCATCACATAAAGAACTGTAATTGAAGAACTAGCAAGCTTGAAAAACACAGAAAGACATTTGCGTAAAGTCCACTTGCTTTTTAATAGTTTATTTTGTTTATATTTTTGAAATATTGTAACCCATAAAAATGTACAGGTAATACACATTATTATGGAAACTTTAAAATCAACATGGTTTTAAATTAAAAAATTGGTCCATAATAATATCACAATGAAATATAATTTCTTTTTACTTGTGTGTGTATAATTTTAGAAGGAAGACATGGACAGTTATAAATGTTGACATGAGTATTTGGAAATTGAGAATTTTCTACTCTATTGATGCAACTGTATGATTCTGCAGAACTATGTACTACTGCAAGTATATTTTCAAGAAATTAATTCAAAGCAATTAAAAACTGTCAACAGGCTCATACAAAATATTCATGGCAGGGCTGGGATTAAGATGTGGCTGATAAATCCACTGCCTGCCATGTGGCACTGCGTATGAGTTCCACTGTGTTTCCTGCTCTTCTTCAGATTCAACTCCCTGCCAATGGTCTGTGTAAAAGAGTGAACCTTGGGTCAAGTATTTGGGACCCTGTAACCACGTGGAAGGCTCCCGCATGAGGCTGTTGATTCTGTCTTGAGCCTGGCTGAGTGCTGGCCAATGCTGGACTCCCATCTGTGGAGTGAACTAGGGGAGGATGGACAGCTCTCTCTGTCGCTCTGTTTCTTTCTGTCATTCTGCAATTCTGACTTTCAAATAAATAAATAAATAAATAAATAAATAAATAAATCACATTAAAAAGTTCACGAACAGTGGCAAAATTATGCAATCACCCAAATACACATCACCTGGTGTCTTCACAATACAAAATTGTTTAGCCGTAAAAATATGATGAATGCTAAAGCATACAAAAAGCTAAATGTTGAAAGTAAGGCAAATTGAGTTAGGAATTATTTGGATTCATTGATACTGAAAGGTTGGAGATGGCCAGGAGCTGGGAACAGAAGGAATTGGAAGTTGAGATGTTTTGACAGAGAATGTCAAAAATATTCCATAACTAGATCATTGTGACAACGACAGAGCATGAAAAATACTGGATGTCAGGCATGGCCTGTGCAATAATATAAGGCTGAGAGGGAGCCTGGGCAATTAGACAAAGTGTCAGAAGCCAGATTAACAGCGAAGGCCAGGAGATGCCTTCCTGCCAAGCCAAGCAATACCAACTAATCCTCTCTTAACAAGTTTTATTCTTGGGAAACCACTGTCAGTATTAATGCTGGAGTTTGTTCAAGGCCATCAGGATGTCTCTACGAGGATGCCAAATGTAAGAGTGCCTGTGGAGATGCAAACTATGAATGTTGTAATCCAGAGATTACTAGCCTGACTTCACATGTTGTTGTGTTAGGCTCTGTTAACCACAGATTGGTCATACAGTGTGTCTCCAGGAAGCTTCTGCTCCAAGACGCCAGGTTCCTATCCGTCTCGTTCATCTCAGTCTGTGCACGTATTTTCCTTATGTCCTCCTAACCAGTTTAAAAAATGCTCTTGCTGCCTGTGCGCGTGAGAAGCCAGCTGGCTATTCTTCCTGTTCTTTCTTTTGCAGGCAATCAGTCAAAAAGAAATCAAAGAGCACTCCTATAAGTGCCATACTACTCTACAAAATACAGAATAAACTGATAAACAGGATTGTCAAATTAAAAAAAAATCTTCTTCTATGGAATCCCATGTCTCGGTAGACAAGGTATCTTGGCAAATTTTGATATAAATTAATTATTTGTAAATCGGTTCTATCAGTGGAAGCAGTATGAGAATGCCACACCTCTTGAGGGTGTGTGATAGCCTGTTCTCAGTGATGAGCTGGATCGTTATGCATAACAGAAGCGACACAAGCAACAGGAAAATCCAATGATAGTGAAATTGTATTTTATAGTTGAAGGTGTGTATCCTGTAAGCACAATGCTGCATCTTTTAGTTTGTAATTAAATACTGAATTCCTTATCATTTTTGTTGATTTCTCAATAAGATTCATTCACTTTTAAGAAAAAAAAGCGCCACAAATCTACAGAGCAAAGGAGAGACAGTGAAAGCTCTTCCATCCTCTGGATCAGTCCCCAAATGAATGAACACAATGGCCATGGCTGAGTCAATCCAAAGCCAGGATCCAGTAGCTTTTGTTGGGTCTCACTAGTAGGTACAGGTCCTAAGGAATAGTTCCATATTCTGCTGCTTTTCCAGGCCATAAGCAGGGAGCTTGATGGGATGTGGAGTAGCCTAGACTCATGATCAGGACCTTATGGGGTGCTTGCACTTACAGGAAGAGGATTAGTCAACTGAGCTATCAACAGGTCCCAGTTGATCTCTTAAAACTTTTCAAACATTGTGTTGTAGTTGATTTGTAAACTCCAAAATCTAGATGGCATGCGGTAAATAGACAACAGCAGTACACACCCGGGCTGTGATGTCCACTTAGGCCACCAATTCTGGAACAAGCACACCCACAAACTGTTAATACCAGGGCCTAAAGCTCTCAGCAACTTCTTTTCTTGTTTTCTATACTGCTTGGGATTACCAGGGCTCTGTGGTATTCATAGGCAGCCAGATGTGCTGAGAACATTAATTTTGTATTGTAGCATTTTTCTTATTTTATCTAGTACTCCAGCACTGGCTTGAACTATAAACACAAAATACTCTATATGGCTGATAAAATTTCAATGGTCATGGTTAAATATTGACTAAAAATTTTCAAGTCCCCATGAAAATGACAATGATTCTATGCTGTTGAAGCTAATATCAACATTTTTGTGGCATTCTATGTACACGTATGTAATTCATTTCTAATAAACTGAATATATAGGCAAAAGAGAGAAGCCTTAAGACATATTGCTATGACTACATAAACAATTATAACTACAGATGCATTTGCTTCAGTAAAATATCTTGGGAGTTTTTCCCTCAGGTACGCCTTTTGCCTTTAAATTCAAAGAAGTCCTAGCAATGAATCGTGGAAGATTCTCTTGGATTAAGCTTCATGGGTGAGACAGGTGTGTTCCGCTTCTCTTTGCTGTTTCATGCTATTATACCAGAAAAGTAGAAGGAGTCACCCTGGAGCACAACACTGACACGCGAACGATGTGTGATTATATATAAGGATTTTAAAGTGGGAATACCATTGTATTGGGAAGTTTGAGTGACTATTTGTATATAAAATGTTATACTAGCCACTTCTCTATTTAAACAATTAACATTTATGCAATGTCTTGCTGGTGTTTATTTTCAGGAGAGAGTGTTGAGAAATACCTGGATGTCAGTTAAAGACAAGTGAATAGGAAGGAAAAGACTGCATGGTTGCATTTTGACTTTGAGATGTTAAAGATTATGAGATATTGAATCACACACATATGATTTAGATGTAGATCTCTCCCCTGTTACTTGTAATATCTTGGATTATAGATTCTATATTTGCCAGCTAGAACATTAAATGCTTTAAATTATGTTTCAATATATTTGATGAAATTAAATGAATGCAGGATGTTTAGTTTCATGCAATGTGTTCTTAAGTTCTGGGAACCCAGTTTGTCTTGATATAGGTTACGGAAATGTTTTTGCTTTAAACATATCCAATAGTTAAGAGACTACAGCTTTCAGTCTTATTTCTTCTGTATTGTATATATGTGATCGTAAAAGAAAGGAAAGATACTCCCTGATGAATTTTTTATTATTTCCATTCTTTTATCTGATTCATCCTAAGAGCCAAACACTATACTTACATGGTTTTGTTTTCACCCTATCAAATTGCAGCTGATACACCACTGAAACATTTCCTCAGAGCGATTTTTCACAAATAATTTTGATTTTGAAGGAGAGACTTTTGGAATCTTGCCTAAATGTAGGTTTGTAGAAATAATCAACCAGCATCCTTCTGAGCAATGACCCTGTAGCTTCTCATGCATGTGAGTGGTGTACATGAGTCTGTGTTTGCTGGTGGACATGACAGAGAGAACGAGGGAATGAGGAAAGCAAGGAGAAACAGAGAATGTGATGGAAAGAAAATCCAAGGTTTGAGAGATCTGAAGAGATTTGAGAACAGGAAAGGAGCTTTGTGTACCTCTGATATGGAATTTTCAAGCGTTCATAGCAGAGACACAAAGGAAATAGCTTAGGAGCATCTTTTCCATGTAATTTTGTAGGTTTCCAACCAATGTGTTCTGTTGTAACTAGATCAGGATTGGATCTACCTGAAAAGAGTACTGGCAGACATATTCTTCACTATAGTGTACTTTAATACCTGTGTTTGTTTCCTGTACCTTTGCTGTAGCATAATTATGGAAAAAAAATTGTGGGCTCTTCAATGTGCTTGAACTCACAAACGTTTCAACATGTTTTGAACACATAACAACACAATAACAACATACCTGTTTCTTTCTGCATGTGCACTTGGTTTTTCTAATTCATCATTTTTTGACAAAACAAAAACCACATCACTGGGATCCTACATTAATAGGAAGAAAATATTTGTATCCATTAAATTTCATAGCAGTTTCCTCCTGGAAAACATTTTCAGGGCTAAGATAATTCTGAAAGTTGACCAGAATTGCAAGCAATCTATGTCATTCGTTTTGTGAATTCATTTGTATTGTTCTTGGTGTGTATTAAGTATTTCTAGAGCATTTTTAAACTATTGATGAAGCAGATATGCAGTGAAAAAGTAGCATAATGGCAATGAAAAAGAAATAATGAAATATCTTAGGCCAGATCCTCAGCTTCATGACCCTTGGACTGGAATTCTGCTCACTTCATTGTAACAGTCACTGGAATAAGTTACGAATTCAGCAAGCATATCAGTGTTTTATGCAAAGAATGTTTTAGCTGAGTGATGTTATTCAGTGACGGACTTGGTGCCCAGAACTGGTTATCACACATGTACTACTAACAGAAAGTTAAGAGCCAAAGTTTATTAACAGCAAAAGACTTCTGGAAAGTAGGGCCACGTAGGCGTAAGGAGGAGAGTCTACAACAGGATGCGATTTATTTCTACACATAAAGTGGAGGTGAGTCAGAAGATGATGTGTTTGTCTGGCAGGCTACTGATTGCTGAACAGAATGTGAGCATTAGAAACTGGAAACATCTCTTTGATCTAATATAAAAGGCTGGGGTTTAGAAAGTTCTATACTCAAACGTTTTCCCATTGCAACTGCTTCAGGACCTGTGCCCTGAAATCAGAGTGTTCTCTCAAGATTACAGTTTCTTATGGTTTTAAACTGGTGAGGTTTTTTGTCCTATCGAGTCCAGTCTTCCTACAGCTGCAAACAGCTAGATATGATTAGAAAACAGGAGGGATATATACATAGGGTTGTGCATCAATAATGTGTGAAAAAGACAAAGTAACATTTCTTTATTTCAATGCATAGGTATATTGAAATTAATGCTGACAAGAGGTCATTCAGAATGTTCTAAAACATGGATATGGAAGAGCTTCACAGATCTTAGTGTGACTAAATACCAGATCTTTCCTGAGTTATATTAACTCTCAGAGTTCAACAGAAAATAACAGAATCTCTGAATATTTTTAACATGTCAAGGCAACCCAACAAATTCCCTTATGAATAATTAGGAGAAAGAGAGGCATTTACATAATAAGAAAAAACTTTCCATGTTCAGATGACCAAAAATATTTTCTCCAATTTCTGTTTTCTGGCCTCTCCCGCTTTGAATTTGCATGCACATGATACGGGAAAGTTACTGAAACACTTATTATCCAATTTCTCAGGTGTAATTGAGTCTTGAAACTTTTTTAGTCATACAGATTAATTAATACTAGCTGTATGGAATAAGAATTATGAAATGGAGGTTTTTAGGTGAGTTATATACAGGTCAAAAAGAGAGAGGACTTTACATACGTTACATAGTAAAGGACAGCATAATGTAGGAGCACATTTCTCTGCAGATATGGAACACAGCTGGAATTGCATTTGTTGTATGGATAGTGTGGCAAAGGAATTAAGAGTCGAATCTGGTATCAGATATGGGAACATATGACATCTTTCACAATTTAAGGTTTTGGTGCAAATCACTAATGATATTTGCATTGATGCTGCATTTATTCAAGTGTAATATGGAGTTCAGAACATCTCATTGGAATTTATGAGAGTGCTACTCACATACATTGTCAGGTATAAATCATATATTTATTAACTATGATTAGAACTATTATGCTGTTTATCCAAAACAGTTTAAAATAGTAAGTAGCAAATATCTATATATAAATAGCTCCAAAAGCTTAAAAAAGTAATATTAAATATGTACTGTGTTCTCTACTATTGCAGATGGATTAAGCTCCCCATGTGCATATTTAGATTCACCTAGACTTCATGGAAAATCATAACAATGTCACAGAATTCATTTTCATGGGACTGTGGGGAAACAGGCACACAGAGCTACTGCTCTTCTTCTTCTTCCTGCTTTGCTACCTGGCGGTCTTGATGGGGAACTTCATCATCCTGCTCACCATCACCTGCAGCCACCTCATTGAACAGCCCATGTACTACTTTCTGTGCCACCTCTCCCTCATGGATGTCAGCTACACCTCCACTGTGGTTCCACGGCTAATCAGGGACTTAGCTGCAGTAAGAAAGAACATTTCCTATGGTGAGTGTATGACACAGCTCTTTACTCTCCACCTGCTAGCCGGTGTTGAAATCTTCATCTTGGTGTGCATGGCATTAGATCGCTATGTGGCCATTGTCAAGCCCTTGCACTACATGGTCATCATGAACCGGAAGAGGTGCCACATGCTGATTGTCATGGCTTGGCTTCTGGGGTTTTGGCACTCCATTGCTCTCCTGCTCATGGTACTCAGCTTACCTTTCTGTGGTCCCAATCAGATAAATCACTATTTGTGTGACGTGAAACCTCTATTGAAACTGGTCTGCAAAGATATCCGTGTGGTTAATATCTTAGTGATCGCTAATTCAGGGATGGTGGCAGTTGCAATTTTTCTTGTTTTGGTATCTTCTTATATTCTCATTTTATACAACCTCAGGACAAGGTCCTCTGCTGGGCGTCGCAAAGCCTTGTCAACCTGTAGCTCTCACATAATGGTTGTAGTTTTGTTTTTTGTGCCTTGCATCTACATCTATGTACTACCTGCAGGAAGTGAGAACGAGGACAAGGAAGTGTCTGTGTTTTACACTGTGATTGCCCCCATGCTAAACCCTCTCATCTACACCCTGAGAAATACGGAGATGAAACTTGCCATGCAGAGGGTATGGTCTCGATTGTCACATTTGGAATTACAATAAATCACTAAGTATTCACTGTGTTTTTTAATTGCATCTCTCTTGGTAAGTCATCATTGGAGAATATACATAGAAGCGTTATAAATTTTCTTTGGGAGTCGGAGTAAATTGTCACTCATGTAAAATGAACCTAAAAGGCAAGTGTTAAGTTACTGTTATTCACCTTGCAACCTGTACTTTATACTATTTTACTATTTAGACTTCGATTGCACCAGGAATTTCTTTCTAATATATATTCTCAATCTTGTCATCAATTTCATTTCCAAAAGAATAACATGAAACTTAATTTCTCCAAAAATGAAATATAAGCTTCTTCTTATCAGTCTCTCAAATTGCTCCAAGTCTAACCTACTTACCCAAGATTTCACTACAATGATAGAAATTTTGATGTTTGGCAATATGTGTCTGAATCAAGGGGTTCTGGGTAAGGATCTATTCAAAATGTCTTTGGAGATATTCTCCCTTAGAAATTTCAAGAAGGTGTTAATTATTTACTAAAACTAGTTTTTGTTTACTTAAAGAGTTATAGAAATGGAAGAGATAGAACTAGATCTTCTGTCTACTGTTTCACTCCCCATATGGCTGTGATGGCTTGGGATGGGCGAGACCAAAGCCAGATGCCAGTAGCTGGGAGCTTATTTCAAGCTCCCATGTGGATGCAGAGTTCCATGACCTTGGCTATTTTCTGTTGCTTTTCCCAGGAGCATCAGCAGGAGATGGACTGCAGATTAAGCATCCCGCTACCCATATGGAACAGTCATACAAATGCTGGTACCCATAGTGTAGCTTGTGTTCTAGGCACAGGCTTCATTTGCTATGCCATGATGCTGGCCTCAATCTATTAATTCTTGCATTGTCTTTCAAATTTATATTGTTCCTGTCACCATTCACATTAAATGTAACACCCTTAAGAGTCATATAGTAGGTCACCCTGAGGATGTTGTTTTTTAGGAATTTCAGAATAATTTGAAATTTTACATTTGACCAATAGTTAAGGTGATGAAATGGGTATTCAGTATCCATAGGCTCCTTTATTGAGAGAAGAAGATCCAGTTTTGTATTGTTAAATGGACTTAGCAAACATCTGGAGCTTTTAAAACATGTGCTTCCTAAACACTATCAGAATAAAACAAAAATCTGACAATGGTTGAGTTGCTGGTTTATAGTCCTCCATACTTTATTTGGATTTTGATATTGGAGAATTGGTACAGTAAATACCTGAAGACATGAGTGTTTCTAAGTCATCCTGGAAGTGACTTGACAGTCAGTCAGATCTAATGATGTGGGAAGAGTATGAACAATAATATCATTGTGCGTTATTTACATTTAGCCTAGTTTCATTTCAGTCTATGATAGCCTTCATTACACATGATGATTTGTTTATTTAAGATAATATAACATAGTTTGGTTTTAGATGGGAATTATTTATAAGCAGAATTTAAGTGGAGCTGAAATAGGTTAAAGTAATTTTTCAGGTTAAAGTAGTTGACAGTGAATTTCTATGTTTTCCATTCTTCTGTTTCTATATATTCTTCCATATTCATGCCAAAAAATAGTCAATTAGGGCTACATGGAGGCATAGAAGTTTTTTCTGTGGTACTGGCATTTCATATGGGTACTTGTTTGAGTTCCAATGCTCCACTTCTGATGCGGCTCATTGCTGATAGACTGCGAAGGCAGTAGAGAATGGCCAAGTGCTTGGGCTCCTGAACCCACTGGGAGACATTTGAAGAAGCTGTTGCCTTCCGGCTTTGGATCCACTGAGCTCTGGTTTTTGCGGTCACTTGGGGAGAGAAGACCTAGTTGTATTTCCTTCTCTCTCTGCCCTTCAAAAAAAAGAAGCAAAGAAAGAGAGAAATAGAGTAAATAATGCATGAATAAATAAATAAGTAAATAAGTAAATAAAATAAATAGCACTGGTTAGGATTTAATAGTTTAATAAAATTCTGCATCTAACAAGCTTCCCATCTTAGAATATGATATTTTTGTTGTCCTCTAAGATAAGTTTATAGCATGCTACATCCTAACACACTTAGAGAATACTTGAGTATATAATGAAAATTGTGTGTTAAATAGTGAATCTAGCCTCATCGTGTTTGTAGCACAACTCAAAGCACACACATAAATTTACTTGATAATATTAAAGACATGTTTGTATTTTTACAACAGAATGCAATCATCTGCCTTGTGATTACT
Source organism: Ochotona princeps (assembly GCF_030435755.1). NCBI lineage: Eukaryota > Metazoa > Chordata > Mammalia > Lagomorpha > Ochotonidae > Ochotona > Ochotona princeps. The sequence continues at coordinate 13,364,220 of NC_080835.1, read as the reverse complement.
TAGAAATAATACTTTAAAATGCCAATTTATCATCAGACTAACTCAGTTTCTTCAATACCAGTTTACATCGAAGCTTATCAGATCATGCTCATTAAATGCATATTGTGACAGCTTTCCTTCTCTTCACTGGATTTGGCTGACCACGCCTGAATGTTTTAAGCAGTTAGCTTAGGGATTAAAACTGGTTTCTTTTTGTTGATTAATTTATTCATTTAATTGTTTTACCTTCTGCAACACTTCTTTTTTTTTAAAGATATATTTTATTTTTATTGTAAAGTCAGATAAGCAGAGAGGAGGAGAGACAGAGAGGAAGATCTTCCATCCGATGATTCACTCCCCAAGTGAGCCGCAACGGGCTGATGCATGCCGATCCGAGGCCGGGAACCTGGAACCTCTTCCAGGTCTTCCACGCGGTGCAGGGTCCCAAGGCTTTGGGTCGTCCTCGACTTCTTTCCCGGGCCACAAGCAGGGAGCCGGATGGGAAGTGGAGCTGCCTGGATTAGAACCGGCTCCCATATGGGATCCCAGCACGTTCAAGGTGCGGACTTTAGCCTCTAGGCCATGCCACTGGGCCCGCACATTTCCCATTTTTTAAAGATTTCTTTTATTTGAAAGTCAGATATACAGAGAGGAGGAGAGATAAAGAGGAAGATCTCTGTCCATTGATTCACTCCCAAAGCAGCCACAATGGCCACTGCTGCCTCAATCTGAAAGTGGGAGCCTGGAGACTTTCCAGGTCTGCCACACGGGTGCAGGGTCCCAATGCATTGGGCCATCCTTGATTGCTTTCCCAGGCCACAGGCTGGGAGCTGGATGGGAAGTGGGACCTCCGGGGTTAGAACCAGTGCCCATATGGGATCCCGGTAGGTTCATGGTAAGGTCTTTAGCTGCTAGGTTACTGCACTGGGCCCACACATTTCCAATTTAAATGTGAATTGCTCAAGCAAAGCAAGGACTTGAAATCCAGCAGGTTTTATACCTGAAGATTCAAACAGTTTACACACTTCTATTTTTAGTACCCTTGTTAATATTTAATTTATTCTGTAACTCTGACTTTGACATTTTTGACAGAAAATACAGTGAGACAGTTATTAACTGTGATTTAAATCCCAGCTTGGCATACCCTGTGTTGCTATGTACTTATTTCTCTACCTCTGTTACCTCTGTAAATCTAAAGTAATTTTATTTTTTTTCCTGTAGTATGTTGATATTACTTCAATGATACTGCTAGTTGCCTACCAGTTTATAGATTTTTCTTTATACCATTGTGTATACCTACGATGTCAGGAACACTTAAATAGTAGAATGGTGGACTTGTGACTGTTGGTGAGGGGCTAAACTGTGGTTACAATATAGGGGGAGACAGAGGGGGGCGGTTGATAGGGGAGTAGTGTGGAGTGGATGGGGGAGGTGGAATAGGAAATCCCTGAGCTAAAGAAACTGAATCATGAAAAATAAAGAATTTGATGAATTTGTAAACAACAGGTCTATGGTGAATGGCAAAATGTAAGTCATTTGACCAAGGATTTGCTGTAGATCTTAGTTCTTAAAGAATGATCAGTTGTGCTTTGATGCAGTGATGTAACTAGATTTAAGTCATACTTCCAGCGGGCTCACATTTAGTGGAAAAGGAGGGACACACTGCCTTTGAAAAGCATGTTTTGGGCTTTTCTTAGAGTCTGAATTTCAAGAAAGAGCTTTAATAAATAGAATAAGCAGAATATGGCAAGTGAGTGTTAAATCACACATATGTAATGTTGTTGATGAAAACAATTTATACCAGTGAAGAATTCAATACTATTTTATTTCAATACAGTGTTGTAGTTTTCTCAGTAATGGTAGACAACTGCTATGGTTTGATATAGGAAAGTTCATAATTTGTGTCTTAGAACTTGGAAATCTTAATTTAGTTCATGAAATTCTTTTATGAGGATGCATGCATGTTATAAAATTCAGCTTCTACTATTCACCATGGGAGTAACATGGTGAGTTAAAATTTTTAAATTTTTTATTGTCTAAAAAATAATGTCTCATATAAAGTGATTTAAAATTTTCAAAGGAACTTTATGTTCCATTAGTCTTTGACTGTCAGAATCAGGTTTTACTGGTAAGACATTTCTACTTTACCTAAAAAGATGACATAACTCACACTAATGGTAAAAACTCTAGGTACAATATGAAGAGGATAAACTACATTCCAACCTGCTTCCCTATACACACCTTCTATCCATGGATTTGCCACTGTGAATAGTTCATGGGTTTAAGCAAAATGATTGTTGCACAAATACCGAAAAAAAAATACATGCTCTCATTGTAAAGTCAATCTAATTGTAAGGGTATTTCCTTCTTCGCAGTCTTCTTTTAAACATGTCTATTGCCTTTTACTTATTTAATAGTTATAAAGACAGAGACAGAGTTAGACTGAGAGATGTAGTGTCTGCTGGTTTGCTCTCCAGATGGCCACAACATCCGCTGGCTGAACTATGAGTGGTGCAGGTGCTGTGCCTGCCATGCAGGGCTCCCGTACGTGCAACAGTAACCTAGTGCTACAATGTCACCACTGCCTCATAGGATCTGCATTGCCAGGAATTTGGAGTTGGAGCATAGAGTCTGAAATCATACACAGGCATTCTGCTGTAAGAACTGGAGTTGAAACTACTGGGCTTGAACTGCTAGAGTTTGCTCCCATAGTCTTCAAAGAGACTTGGTTTAAGTTTTATTTGTAGGTTCATGAGTTTTGTTTTAATTTAATCACTTACAAGAGCAGAATTCTTATGTGTTAAAATGTCGGCACATAATTTTCACTTGATTATCGAGAAAGTAGGTAAACAGAAGTGTAAACAATAATAAAATCTGAAATGTTTTCACACCTTAAAATATTTCTCTATACATTTTCTTGTTTTTATGCTAACATAATGTATATTCCATTAAGACATCAGACATGTTACACAATGAAAAAATATTGAATTATACACATTTCCTTAATAAACTTTGAGTTTCAGAGAGCAGCAGCAGTATCCTTGACAAAGAAATCGATGTATTGCACAATATTTTGGAAACAGAGATTCCTTAAAACCAAGTTAATACTGTTGATGGAGTAGAGATTTTTGATTACTAAGGCAAGAATTGATGACAATTTGCTGGGAGATGAAGTGAAATTCAAATAGTTTATAGTGAAAAAAAATTATTTGAAAGACCTTTCAATGGAACTTCACATGTTTATTTCCCTAGATATTGTGATAAATCAAATGCAGTTTGTTCATAGGATGGATCTATTGCATATTTCAATATTACATGAATTTTGTCATATCAGGTGATTTATGCATTCTGCCTAAACCAGGACATGGAAAGAAGCAATAATGTCACTGTGTTCGTTCTATTGGGACTTTCACAAAACAGAAATACTGAAATCCTGTGCTTTGTATTCTTTTTATTTTGTTACGTAGGCATTTGGACAGGAAATACACTCATAATGATTTCCATCACATGCTCTCAGCTGATTGACCAGCCCATGTATTTCTTCCTGAATTACCTCTCACTCTCTGACCTTTGCTACACATCCACAGTGACCCCTAAGCTGATGACTGACTTACTGGCCGAGAGGAAGGCCATTTCCTACACTAACTGCATGGTACAACTATTTATCATTCACTTCCTTGGCAGCATTGAGATCTTCATTCTCACGGGCATGGCCTATGACTGCTATGTGGCCATCTGTAAGCCCTTGCACTACACCGTCATCATGAGCAGGCAGAAGTGTAACACAATAATTCTAGCATGTTGTGTTGGAGGGTTTGTACACTCTGCCAGTCAGTTTCTCCTCACCATTTTCTTACCATTCTGTGGTCCCAATGAGATGGATCACTACTTCTGTGATGTGTATCCTTTGCTGAAGTTGGCCTGTTCGAATACACAGTAGGTATCCTAGTCATTGTGAATTCAGGCCTGATTGCTTTCGTGACGTTTGTTGTCTTGGTCTCTTACTTTTTAATACTATACACCATCAGGGCTTACTCTGCAGAGAGCTGCAGCAAAGCCCTTTCCGCTTGCAATTCCCACATCACAGTTGTGGTCCTATATTTTGCACCAGCAATATTCGTTTACATTAGGCCAGCAACAACATTCCCAGAAGATAAAGTGCTTACTCTTTTCTGTACCATCATCGCCCCCGTGTTCAACCCTCTGATCTATACGCTATGGAATGTGGAAATGAAGAATGCCTTGAGGAAGATATGGTGTCATCCAACACCCCTAAAGACAAAGTAACTTCACTGACTATTTCTGCTCTTCGTGACTTGGGTCCATGAGGCTACAACTGTGGGAAAGGTGCATTGTCATCATGTTCTTGTCCTTGATATTTGGAGACGTGAACAGGTAATGGGAAGCAGACTCTCACTTTATGTTCAGCAAATGGATGCTCTTCCACACACTTGCTCTGTCTTAAGTTTCCTCTAATTGGAAACAAGTGGAGGTTATCTGTAAAAAATTAATGACATGACATTAAAATTAGTTTTGCATTTGTATTTTATTAATTCTGAAATTGTGAATAAAATATCACCTTCAGTTATTTTCAGCTTTTACTGAAGTGTATGTATGCTTCTGTGTGTATTTAGTGCATGCTTTTATCGAATCATATGAACTGAAAGAATAATTACCACCACTGTTGCATTTGTGCGGATTAACATTATGATCCTAGATAGAAGAACTGATTGGGTTTCATATTTAGCAATGGTATTTTTTAAATATATATGTTTTTTATTGGTTACACTGCATTGTGTGACACAGTTATATAGGCAGTGGGATGGAGATTGCAAATTAAAGCTCATTGTTCAGCTTACAGTTTGGTTTTAACTATGGAGAAGGACTTTGGAGGAAAGTTTTTCCCCAAGGTCATTACTGTTTTATGTCATTCTCTTTAAATAGATCTTGTATGAAGTTAAGAAACAGCCTTTACTGTTGAAGGATCAGTGGATCATAAGCTTAATCAGCGAGAAAATCAGGAATAAGGAATACAGATTCCTACCAGCTTGTGACTTGTAGGAACTAAGGATTCTTTATTACTGTTCTCTTTGAAGCAGTTCTTCACATGTCACATTTAGTTTACTTTGGACACCAGCACTCAAGTCACCTCCAGAAAAGAGGACAGACACAGAACAGTCTCAAGCCCTGGAAAATCCTGGTGAGGCTTTATTTCTTCTGAAACTAGTGCAGAATAGACATTGTGAGATTTGTAGTTTATAGCTCTTGTTTATTCTCCTTAGGAATAGTAATTGTTCTACCTACCAGATATCAATTTTTTAAATGCTGGATTATTGGAAATATGCAATTGTGAAGACAATGATATTATTTCTCAATATATCACTAAGATAACAGAAAAAGTGAATAAGAAATGTCAAACCAGCCATTTCAAAGAAAGGAAGGTTTTATCACCCTGGAATGCTCAAGCAGGGGGCAGAATCCTTGAGATGGGTGATGGTTTAAAGAGAGATGTTTCATCTGGGTTCCTGCTATATGATAGAGAAGAGCAGTTCTGAGTCTTGTCACTGCCTCTGTTTCTTCCAGATGAAAATCCGAAACAAAACAAAACAAAATAAAACAAACAGCAACAACAACAAAAAACCTGAAATAGCAGTTCCCCAAAACTGTTATGATTTGAACACTCTTAAATTGTAAGGCCCTCTTGCAATGATCATCAGGGTCGCTCCGGAGGCCCCCCCTCAAAAAATTAGAATAGCTAGACAGAAAAATACAAGGAAAGCGTAGTACCAGACAGCAAACAATCAGCGTGGATCCATATACACCTTACTAGGTAGGACACAAAGATTAGTTACTCCTCACTAGGGTATTGAAGATTTCTCTGCACACCCCTCCTAAAACTGTTCTGCACCTCAATTGTTGACAAATGCCTTGTTAGAGTTATAAGCCAGTATAGACTATCCTAAAATCTGCCAAGTTCAGCAAAATTATGCTTCAACACAATAAACTGCTAAATACTAAAATGAAAATAGACATGAGACAGCTGAATAGTACCCTATAACCACTTTAAGGTGTATAGAAACCAGTTCTGTGTATAAACTAAAATTGAAATGTCAATGAAGTAGTCACAGGATGTGGTTAAGAACTTACATTTTTAAACATATTGATTACTCAATACCATGTCAATTAATTCCATAATATTGTAAATTGTTGTTGATGTTGTGCTGGGGCTTTTAATTGATCGGGATGATATTCTGTCAGCTCTACCTTCAGACCAGAGATGGTCTCCCCAAGAAACCATTAAATTTATCTGGGCAATAAGATGCTGGACTCTATGCTTTGTATATGTTTGCAAAGAAAGAACAACAATGTGGAGGAATCCACCATGGGGGGAGGGCACGGGGAGGGACTGGGGGAATCTCAGAGCCTATGAAACTGTGTCACGCAATGCAATGTAATTAATAAAAAAAATTGTAAGGCTTTTTTTAGTAGAGAATATATATAAATTTAACAGGGAAACCAAGGGAAATGATTGAATGTGCATGTAAAGCAGAGCATGTGCATAAGTGCAGTTAAATATAACATTTTATCACTAGAATTCCATTTGTTAATATCGTGTTCTTTTATAATGTCCAAGACAACATCTGTACTCACAACTCTACCAATTCTAATACACAGCGATGAAGAACCATAACTCTGTGATTGACCAAAGCATGAAAGTCCCTCCTTTGTTGTTGATGTAAACAGCTAGCTCTTCCCGTAGCTCAGTTGCAGTTGTAAACACTACATGGGTGCATCTTGAGAGTATGGGATCTCGGGCACACAACCTCTAAAAAGAGGAGTCATTCCATCTCAGGTCTTGTTTGAGGGAAAACTGAAAACTCAATGATTGAAACTATCCCACACACCTCTTGCCACACAAAATACCAGTGACTCCAATGTAACTGAATTTTCATACATTTAGATAAATATACTTTTGTTCAAAGAACCCCTTTTGATCGATCTCTTCCAGACATGTGTAATATACACAATTTGGTAAAATACCATACAAAATGAAACATGAATAATTAGAATGATGATAAAAGAAAGAAAAGATTAAAAAGGCAGAATCCCCCGCCTTTTCCTTTTATTTGTTTTTCAGTTGCCAGAAAAAAAGTTTAAAGTACCATGACTAAGTAAATCCTAGTGAAGCTTCAAGAAATTTGAGTTTGAAGATGGAGGAGTCACGGGGCCACCCAGTCTCCCTTTGAAATCAAACTGATTTTGCATTTTCTCCTAAAATTGCTTCTACACATTGCCTTATTTTTAATCCCGTGTACTATCAAGACTTTCTGGCTTTTCCAAACTGGTAGAAGTGATTTATTTCCTGGTTGGAATAGAAGTTAAGATGACGGGTGATAGTGAAATTGGAGCTTTATTATTTTCCAAATAGGATAAAGGAAGTTGTGTGCAGCTTAATTATTCCCCAGAATTTCAACAACTTTGTTTCAGAATCAGGTTTTGGAAATATTTGGTCTTGTGTCTGTTCTACTCCATGGTCTTTTGATTGTCATTCTAATTAGCAAGAGGTGAATTCATTAGCACAAACATTTGAGTTTCACTAAGAGGAGAAATTGCAGTCTCATTTACTTGAGTACATGTGCATTAATGCGATAATCAGCCATGGCAGTATTTATTGTGCCTGTTTTCACGTCTTGTCGAAAAACATTGCCAGATATAAAATTCCTTTTCCATTTATAAAACTGACAAACTGAATAATTCATACTAGAAGAGCAAAGTGAATTTTAGAAAGAGACAAATAAAGCTTCATCTAAGGTGAACCACTTGGGAGCTTGAAAGAATTTGGTCTTTATGGACTTTCCTCCTCATCTGGAATGAATAAATGCAATGCTTTATTAAGGCAAAAGATAATAGTTACTTTAATTTCTTTGAAGTGTGCTTGTCAGTTTTCATTAAGTATATGTTATTTTATTTTCAAATATTGCTAGCATCCATTGTTTATGACTTAGAAATACTCTAGTATGTTTAATGTTTCTTTCAGGTTCTTAACTGCTTTTTGAGAACTTGGTCTTGTGCGGATTCATGCTATGGGAATATTAAACAACGTAACTGGATTCATTTTCTGGGGACTTTCCCAGGATCCAGAAGTTGAAGAAGTGTGTTTTGTGGTGTTTTCTTTCTTCTACACGGTCATTCTGCTGGGGAACCTCCTCATCATGCTGACAGTTTGCCTGGGCAACCTGTTCAAGTCTCCTATGTATTTCTTTCTCAACTACTTGTCTTTTGTGGACATTTGCTACTCTTCGGTCACTGCTCCTAAGATGATTGCTGACCTGTTAACAAAGAGAAAAATGATCTCTTATGTGGGGTGCATGTTGCAACTCTTTGGTGTACATTTCTTTGGTTGCACTGAGATTTTCATTCTTACTGTAATGGCCTATGATCGTTATGTAGCTATCTGTAAACCACTTCACTACATGACCATCATGGATCGGGACAGATGCAATAAGATGTTGCTGGGGACATGGGTAGGTGGATTTGTGCATTCCATTATCCAAGTGGCTCTGGTTGTCCAGTTACCCTTCTGTGGACCCAATGAGATCGATCACTACTTCTGTGATGTCCACCCTGTGTTGAAGCTGGCCTGCACAGACACATACACTGTTGGTGTAGTGGTGACTGCCAACAGCGGCACTATTGCTTTGGGGAGCTTTGTCATCTTGCTAATCTCCTATTCTGTCATCCTGGTGTCCCTGAGGAAGCAGTCAGCAGAGGGCAGGCGTAAGGCCCTTTCTACCTGTGGCTCCCATGTTGCTGTGGTCATCATCTTTTTTGGTCCCTGCACTTTTATGTACATGCGGCCTGACACTACCTTCTCAGAGGATAAGATGGTGGCTATATTTTATACCATTATTACCCCTATGTTAAATCCTCTGATATATACTCTGAGAAATGTGGAAGTAAAGAATGCAATGAAGAAAATATGGAGAAGGAATATTTTCTTACAAACCAAAGCAAATAGTCAACACTAATGTTTTAAGCTGGATAGCCTCACATGTTAGTCATGGTTGGTTCATTTGGATGGCAAAGACAGCCGATAATGACGTATTATTCAAGAGAATGTCAGAGGCTAACATTCTGAAGATGAATGTATTATTTTCATATTCATGTTAATATTTCATAGGGAAGAAAATTTCTTGACATATACATATGAGAAATCTTAATAAACCCAGAATCTGATTAAGTTCACATTCAGCATTGTTATATTTTATTCTGCTCCCTTTTGCCACTTTCTTTAAAGACTTAATGTCACTTACAAAGTACTTGTTTTTAGGATTTAGAACTGTCATTGAGACATATTAGGCCATCAATATTTTTATATCATGCAAATGATTGAACATATGAAAAACGACATTATGGAGCGCATGCATTTTGAGTTAAATCAACCAGACACAGCAAAACAAAAACTTCACTGATATTCATTTGTATTCATATGCTGGTCTTGGCATAAAGCTTACCACTCGTTCTCTTTACCAAATCAATAAAGAAATTTGATTATTCTAAGATCTCATTAGTGTCCTCTCGTTCTTGACATAAACTCATTTCTTCTCTTATCTCAGTTGATCCTGATGATCAGTTTCTCCTTCTTCAGGAATCATGTTTTTCTGATTTTTGTTTCCTGTTGTAAGTGGATGTATCAGTAATAATCATTACACTGTGGTTTCAATGTTATTTTCACGACTCAAAAGATCCAGGGTCCTGCCTAAGCCTGCATTCATCTCTCTCTCTCTCTCTCTCTCTCTCTCCCCGTGTGTGTGTGTGTGTGTGTGTGTGTGTGTGTAGGCACATACACCATAAAGATGGGTTAAAGTACCCAAAACTTGACATCTTGTATACAAATCCACAATGCATCCACAACGTGAAAGGCTGAGAGATTAAAAGCCTAGAGGGGTATGAATTAGAAGATGCAGCTGAAATATGAGTCCTACCCTGAAACTTTAGATATACCTGTTTTTTGTCTTAGGCATACACACACTCACTGGCTTCCACATGCCTTTGTTTGCTTTATTTTGATATGAGGTATAAAAGCAAGGCTTCAAATCCTTGGAGGATCATCAGAATAACTAACTTTTTTTATACCCAACACAGCATATTTTAGGAGCTTTTTATCAAGTAAGCCAATTGTAAAGATACATAAACAAGTACAATTTTAACAATTTCCTTCGATAATTTTATACAGATTTGAAGTGCATTTGGGAACTTAGATTTGGAAACTGAGACTAGAATATCACTAATATTTTTAGAAGATGAGCATCTTGAGTCAATGGAAACAACCCGCTTCTGGGATAAATTACCTCATTTGTTCTGCTGTCTAACCTACAGGGGGCTACAAAAAATGAACTAAATTTAGAAAATTGAACAGTAATACATAAATGGTACCCATTTAACAGTTTCCCATAAGTTCTTTTCTCTATGACTCCGTACTGAGTTTTTACTCTCAGGGTATATCGAAGATACTGAAACTCTAATGTAGCAGCTGACAGGTGTTCATGGTGTTCAAAAATCAGGAATTGTAACTTGAAATAGCATCTACATTTCCATTAATGGTTTTAAAAACTTAAGCCAGATCATTAGAAAACCTCAGAGTCTTTCCTGTGGATTCCATGACAGAAGATATTCAAGCACCATAAGGATTCAAGCTGCCCTTGTTTCCTCTAGCGTTCAGTCTGATCACATCAGTGGATGTGTGATCTCAGCTGTGGCTGCCAGCTTTGATCTTCACAGCCTTGCTGTGACAATAAGGTTGATAGAACTTTGATTGAAGTCAGCTTTGATGAAAAAAATGGCTACCCTCATCATTTTCCAAATGAAAATAAAAAGGATTTTATGGTGTAAATAATTCTCCCTGTATTCTTGAACCAGTGATTACAGCTCTAGCCCTTGGGAAAGTATGCATTCTTTTGAACAGATTTTTATACAGTTTTTCACCAGATATGTAAATAGTTTTCATGCTTGCCTTGTATTTCATCTTTTTTGATGGTTGTTCACAAATGAAAGCCTTTTCCACCTGTAGGGAGGGGGTCTCAAGAATCTTTGCAGACATGTAGTACTTGAGTAGGTTTGCCTCATTTAGACAGTGTTCAGATGTGCCCTGTTCTTTCATGAGTAGCAGTTGTGAATGCGATGTTTTCAATAAAATCACACATAGACATAACTGATCTCACTGTGAAGTCTGGAATTAAGCCCTGCCAAAGCCAGCTGTCAGCTGAGCCCCATTTTGGCCAAAGACTTGTGAGCAGAATTAAATGCTTGCACAAAAATCCATACATTCAGGATGATTTGTGAAACAGAATGATATGTCATCTTGATCCAAGAAGATTCTGGACAAACAATGAAAGTGAGGGGTGTGAGTGTAAGAATTGTTCATGAATTAATAAGACTTCACATTTCTATAGTATAATGTAATTTGAAAAGAATAAGGGGTTTGTTAAGGTAGCCTATGTGTGTAAGAGAGCAAAGAGAATTGGCGTTTTTTGTGGAGTTGAAAGAAGGAAAGAATGTAGAAGCAAATATGACAAGCAAAAACATATCTAAAGTGTTTCCTCTGTTCAATAACATTATCCAGGTGTAGAGTGGGTCTCAACCCTTCCCTAAGGTCAGCTTAGGGACATTTTTCCTACTGTATAACCAAGGAGTCATTAGGTTCCTTAGGAATAATGAGACACGTAGATTCAGGAAGTCCCCCAACAGACAAAGCTAAGAGAAGGCATGAGGAGGAAATACAGATGGACATACATGTAAAACTCCACTCTGAATATAGATTGTCTATATAATATTATTTATATGGGTAAAGAAAACATATTTTTCACCCAGTTTTCCTTCCCACCATATCCAGTTTCCCTTCCATTGTCGGGTGAAATTGACATAGTATTAACCACATAATTACATTTGGGTAGTTAGGATCTCCTTCTTAAACATTCTCAAAGAGTTTTATTTAGCAAATAATTGTGCATCTTTTGTAGGAAACTCAACCTAGGGACTCACCCCTCTCTTTTCTAGGTAAAGGTAATCTAAGTATTTGAGATAGCTCTCAGAATACTTATGACCAGAAAGCTTGATTTGAGGTAGTTCAGGTGGGACTTGAACCAAAACACTCCAGCAGGGCTTGTGTTTACATTAAGAAATGACTGAAGTACTGTGTGACACATTCTCTCCCAATTTAGGATCTTGACTGGAAAGTTGTAGGGTTTTAATCAACCCTGGAGTATTATCTAAGTCAAGAAGATGAAGAATAGTGCTCTGCCTGAATTTCAGTGCTGATTTTCAATATACCTCTTGTTGATGCATGGCACCAATTACAAGTTATTTATTTATTAGGAAAAATTAGCTTCTTCTCTTCCCAAAGAAGGCAAAGTTTTCTGACGTCTGTATGAACATGGCTCATAGTTATCCCTTGTTAGCTGTTATCTTACGATTTATCTGCAAGTAGGTGATGAAAGGAAATGCTAGTGCTGGCATTTTGTCCCTTTTTTCTGGGGTGTGAATCTTGGATGATACAATAGGTGTGCTTTGCTGTACTCTTAGGTATTATAGATTTATCCACTTATGCCAAGATTAGGCGCTTTCCCTCATGTCCATGTTCTGCAGCATTCATGCCAATATCCTTGTTTTGTCTGAATATTTCACTCAACATAATGTCCACCAGGTGCATCCATTTTGATGCAGAAGATAAAATTCCATTCTTGTTCATAGTTGAAGAGTATTCCATCGTATAGATATAGCAGCTGTGCTTTGTTCATTTATGTGGACACCTTGGCTATTTGCTTGTTTTGATTATTTTGAACAGTACTTCTACATATAGGTATTGCTTTGATACAACTCGTTCATATTTTTGGGTACATACCCAGAAGTGACATTGCTAGATTGTATGAACACCTGTTTCTAGCTTTTAAGAAAATCTCCTATTAAACATTTTTTTTTCCTTTTAAGGTGTGTCTATTGATGTATTTTTCTTATTTCTTAATTGAGTTGAGTTGCTAGTGTGGTTTGACGCTTGAAAATAATCTCCATAAGTCACATTGGTAGATTGAAGAACAAAAATTGTAGAGTCATCTCAAAAGATGCAGAGAAAGTATTTGGCAAGATTTCACACTGCTTCATGATAGAATCCCTCCAAAAAGCTAGGCATAGAAAGAAAATATGTAAAAATTGCACAAGTTATGTATGACAAAACTCTTTGTCAGTATCCTACTGAAAGAAAAAAGGCTGAAAACATTTGCTCTCTGATCTGAACAGAATAAGAATGATAACTTTCACCATTCTTAGTGCAGTATCGCAAATATTGGAAGAACAATCAAGAAAGAGAAAGAAACAAATGGAATCTGAACTCATAAAAAGGAAGTCAAAACATATATTTTTGCAGATGATTGGAGATTGTTCCTAGAAAAAAATACGCTGTTGGATGAAATGTCCTATAAATGACTGTTAGGTACACTTGCAACCAAGATCGAACTGGTGCCCATTTGGAAAGCTGTTGCTGAAGACAGTGGCTTAGCCTGCTGCGTCATTATGCCAGCTCCAACATCTCTTAGTTTCAGTCATTTATTTCACAACCATAATAGCCATACCTTAGATACTAGTAAGCATAATTGTTACAATGCAAAGGAATCCTAAATATTCCTCCAAAAGAGAAGGTATTAAATAGACTGGAACAATTAAAACCAGGCAAAACATGTAAGTAATTTCCCCTGGCAGGGACTAACAGAGGGCTCCTTTAGATGAGTGGATTTTATCACAATGTTCTCACCCTGTTTTGTAAGGATTTGTTAAGGACTTGGGATCTTACTGCTGCTCACACAACGATGTGAACAGGGTTGGGAATGGAGGGATAGTTAACCGAGAGAACAAGAAATAAGACACACAAGATAAAGATTATAAAAGCATTGCAGCCAGATGAGAGACCCCTCTCTAAGTAGGGAGGCATTTCCAGAGGGCTCACTGCTTTGCCCTTTTATTGAAGTGCTTGGAAAGTTAAACTGCAGGAAATGAGGTGGCACAAGCTTTGAGAAACTATGTTCCAGATTGATATTCACCAGCAAATACTTGGTGATCAGGAAGCAACAGCATAGCCCAAGGACAGAAGTGAGTACATGACAATCATGAGGATATTTTAGAATGCACGGTTCTGTGGCTGTGGACCACTGCCTAACTGCAGACCCTTGCCCACAGTCCCCAATCTTGGTTTTGAACACCATTGCCTATGCAATTTGACCTCAGTCTTCAGCACCAATAGTCTGTGACTCAAAATTCCAGGCACATTGTGTCAGGCTCTTCCTTATCCAGTCAAGCTGTTATGTTATTTTATTTTTTATACCTTGCCTACAAAAGAGTAAAATCTCAATAATCAGAGAGAAATTGAAATTCTATAGCTTTATATTCAAGTATATAAGCATACATACACATACACGTATGTGTGTGCACACGCATGTATTTGTGTGTGTATGTGTATAATTTCTTCCAAAAGAAAACTTCCTCCAATTCTTGGATCTGATTCTTTGAATGAAGTCAGGAATAACTCCTAACTTGAAGGTTCATAATGAAATGATGAACCAAATATCTGTAAGTTATACGTGTTTTTCCTGATATGTGGTTGCTTCAAGAAAAATCATTCTGAACCCAGAATATTGGAGACTAGAAGTTGGGAGAGGAGGCAAGGATAGAAGGAATTTAGAATACTAAACAGGGGAAGCTGACTGTGCTTCATTAAATGACACAAATATGAACAGAAACAATGACAAGGAAAACCTTCTGTTGCTGATAGAGAATGAAATAGGTCCTACTAATGGACAGCATAACACTAGGGGAAACTGAATATGGGGGAATATCAGAACTCTGCAGTACTTCACGACTTCTGTAAGTTTAAGATTTTCCTGAAATTATTAAGAGAAATGGTTTTGTTGATTGAATGTTTAAAAGGAACACACATGCTCAAAGAGCTTTGAAATAAAAATACAATTTTTGAATTAGATCAGTGAGAAAAAAGTATTACCTTGTCATAGGAGTTACAAAAACTTAGGCAAAGCAGAAATGTGAGCATATAGCAAGGTAACTAATAAGAATGAAATGCACCGGAATCCCATACAGGCACCTGTTCTAGTGCCTGTTCAAATCCTAGGGGCCTGCTTTTCATCCAGCTCCCTGGTTGTGGCCTCAGAAAGCAGTCGAGGGCGGCCCAAAGCTTTGAGACCCTGCACCCGTGTGGGAGACCTGGAAGAGGTTCCGGGCTTCTGAATTTGGATTGGCTCAGCTCTGGCCGTTGCGACCACTCGGGTAGTAAATCAATGGACAGAAGTTCTTCCCCTCTGTGTCTCGTCCTCTCTGTATATCTGATTTTCCAATAGAAAAAGAAAGAAATCTTTAAGAAAAATGGCATAGTATCTGTTGAGCTCTATTGTCAGTCCAAACTGTGAGGAAGGATTGGGATCCACTATTCACCTTTTGTCGCCTGGACCGACTTCTTGTTTCACAGCTTTTTTTTTAAACCTCTGTGTTTCTCAGTGTGTAAATCAGAGGATTGACCAATGGTATTCCAAGTATAAAACACTACCTTCTCTTTCATTAATGTGACTTCAGTGCCTATAGTCAACACTATAGTCAACAACACTAGGAGACATCAAATGGAACATTGGAAATGTCAGATTGGACAGTGTTTAGAGGCCATCCGTCTGTGCAGTGTAAGGCAGACAGAACTGGGATTTTGTCTGCCTTGGGGAGTTTTTCTGGGTCTTAGATAGTCAATTTGTCATTAATTTTATGCTCCAATGTCCCTGGATGCTCTCTGTGAGAAATACAGATTCTTTACTTTTTGTGAGTGTCTGTGCTGGCGGACTTGGGCTACTGGTGGAAATTGCAGCTTAAGTTCCCATTCCTAGTAGCTGGCACAGGGATGATCTTTACTTTTCAGTGGGAAGCAAAATCTGGAATGAATAACCAATGGACAATGAATCTGTGTCACAGATTTCATGCTACTTTGCTTGGCCTACTGGTTAAGACTGCTGCTTAAAGGGGCAAATATTTGGCCCAGTGACTGAATGGGTTGCTTTTTTCCCACACCAGTGTGTCTGGAAGTCTCACCATCATCACTTCTAATTCAGTTTTTGATGTGATTTGGTTCCTACTACTCACATACATTAACTGAATTGAGTTTCTGCTTCCTGGCTTCAGCAGAGGCAAATCCTGGGCCAATAAATGCATGTGGGGAAGTAGCTTATGTGGGCTTTCTCCCTTTCCTTTCTCTCCATGTGTCTGTCTCTCCTAAACAGGGGGTCATTAAGTGATAATGAAAGGATTATATGAATATGTCAAGCCTCACTCTAAGGTGTAACTCCTTGGATTCATAAACTATGACATGACAACAGAGTTTTGGAATTAATTTTACTTCGACATTACTTAGAACTCCGTCCTTGCCTTTGGCTCATAAAGCAGGAAAGAAAAAGTGCATTCCCTAGGGAATATGATTAAATGTGATCAATTACTTCTAGCATAATCTCTTGGCCTTCAAGGCTGATGCAATACTTTAATTATTTTAAGTGTTTATTGCCAAGACCATTTCCACACTAAGAAGCACTGTTATCAAATCCCCTATGATAATGGCTGCCGTCAAGTTTCTTGGCTAGGAACATCAGAGTTGAATGCTACTACTGAACTACCTAAAACGGGTCCTCCTTGCAGCTCCAACTACCTGAAGTAATTAAAGATTTTCTGACATTATTACGATGGTAAGCAACTGTCAGGAGGTTGGTGTTCTGGTATAGCACTGAATTCACTGCCTGTGGCACTGGCATCCCATATGGGTGCAAGGTTAAGACCCGGCTGCTTCACTTCCTGGCCAGCTCCCTGCTGTGTCTGGGAAAACTGTGCAAGATGACCCAAGTGCTTGAACTCTTGCATTATGTGGGAGACCTAGAAGAAGCTCTTGGCTCCTAGCTGCAGACCAGCTCAGCTCCAGCCATTGCATCCAGGATTCAACTAAAGGAATTCTGACATGTGATTCAGGCATTTTATTGGTTAGACCGATTTCTGTCCCTAATTGCCATTGTTAGACATAACATAAAAATTAAATCTTATCAGGATAATAATGAGTAGTTGGATTTAATTATAATTAGAATGTTAAATTATGTGAAAATGTCAAGATCATTAGAAGGAAAACTACTGACTGGAAAAAATATTTGCAAGTAACATTTGATAAGAGGCTACTTGCTAAAACATGCAAAGAGTATGATGGAAGATTCATTCTCTCTCCCTCTCTCTCTCTCTCTCTCTCTCTCTCATTTTCTTTGTAATTCTGCCTTTCCAATAAAAATAAATCAGTGTTGAAAAATTCATATTCCCCACAGAACTGAATAAATCAGCATGGTCTGATTGGCCCAACTTTTGCTGGCAAAGCTCTCCAAGAGTCTGACAGGACACATATGTAAGGATTCTTCATCAGGTAGGAAATGTCATGATGATATTTGATTCTGCTTCTCAAGGGGCCTGATTCTGTCTGGTCTCACATGGAGCAATGTTTGACTTGTCTGTCTCACTTAATCAAGGAACACATAGAACAAGATATTGCAAGCTCCTAAAAATAAACCAATCTGCAGTCTTCTAGGCTTCTAGGAGTGAAGACCACAGAATTTTCACCTGGGTGGATTGCTAAAGGCCTTCCTCAATAAAAGGCTGTCAGCACAGATTATCAGAGCAAACTGATTCATCAAGGACAGGAACGCACATATTCAAGAAATAGAAAGAATTGGAAAACATCAAGTAAAAACTATGCATTCAGACATTTAAGAAATACATATCAATGAACTGACTTTGAAATGATTTGTAAAAAGTTCAGTGAATTTCAAAAGAGTAAAAAGATCACTAAATGAATTAGAAAATCAATACATGGACAAAACAAGAATAATAAAGTCATGTGCAATAAATTGAACATAAATTCTGAAAGTGAAGACTTTCATCAAAAATTTGCTGAGGGGTTACAAGAGCAGACTTGATGAAACAAAACAATCACGGGACTAAGTCATGACTATTCATTTGAAATTTTCCAATCAGCAAAGCAAAAGTCCTGTGAAAGACGGGATAAAGCATGAAGAAGTCAAATGGTACAACCAGAGGACCCAGTGCAGGCACAATTGGATTTGAAGAAGGGTATTTGAGAGATTATAAAGTAAGTTTAAAGTATTATATCCAAAAAAATAAGGAACAGTGATAAGGAAAGGAAAAGAGTGATAATGAACTGAAAAATTCATAAAGGAAGAGGGAAACAAGGTGGGCATAGGAGAGGGAGGGAAGACAGGGTAGGAAGGATCCTTATGCATTTCCTTAAATTCCCTTAAATCTCTGAAAAGTTGAAGAGACAATTAGGAATCTACATTAAGAAAGCCCCCAAGGTAAAAGAAAGAGAAATGAAAGAATTTTGTTACAAAATAATCAATCAACCAGGAAAAAAAAACACTGAGAAAACAAATAGAGAAACATACTTATTATAAACCAAGCACAAAAAACACAAAAATGGATATAGTCTCTACCAATAATTATGTTCAAGAAAAAATGTAATTAAAATCTCTAATCAAAATATAGTGAGGTTAGCTGGAATAACAAACAGTTCTAATTTCATGTCAACACCAAAATACTCAGGTTAAAGTCAAAGATACATTTATCTGGGACTTACAGGGATAGAAAAAGATGCTCCAAGAAAATGGTAAGTAAGAATCCAACAGTGTCGTAGATATACCTCTATCATTGAAATACAAGTGAAGGCAAAACTTGCAAGAAGAAACCAAGGGGAACATCTCACATTGTTAGGGAAATGCATCATAAAGCATAACAGCCAAAAATTTACATTCAACCAGCATCGGGGCATCTACATATATGAGGCACATGTTAGAAAGAAGGCACAGTAAGGCAACAGGCATAAGGGACCTCGATATCCCACTTTTAACAATGGACAGATCCTACAGACAGAAAATGAGAGACACATATGTGGAACATTCCATTCAAAGTGGCACAATACACATTGTTCTCACGGCTATGTATAATATTCTTTGGGGACTAGTGTGAAACAAGGGTTGATAGATTTCAGAATATCAAAATCACACCAAGTATTTTTATTGATTATCATAGAAGGAAACTGTATCCCAGGGGCTGGCATGCGGGCTCTGCGGCTGATCCTCTGCTCGCAAGTGCCAACATCCCATAAGAGCTCTGATTCTTGGCCCAATTGCTCCACTTCTCATCCAGCTCCCCACTTACGCTGTGAAAGCAGCAAAGGATGGCTCAAAGCTTTGGGACCCTTCACCCACATGGACATCTCAGAAGTTCCTAGCCTCTGGCTTCAGATCAGCTCAGCTCCAACCATTACAAACACTTGGGGAGTGAACCAGCAATAGAAGATCTTTCTATTTCCCCTTCTCTTTGTAAAGCTTTCTAACAAAAATGAATAAATCTAAAAAAAGAAACTATACCTCAATAACAATGGTTTGAAGGATTTGAAGCCTGTATTCATCTTTTACCATCCGAGAATGACTTCTTGCTCCACAATTTTCTCATGGCAGCTTTCACTTCTGCATTCCTCAGTGTATAAATCAGAGGATTGAGCAAAGGTGTTCCAATCGTATAAAACACAGCTATCATCTTATCCACAGGGAAAGTGGTGGCAGGGCGGGTGTATATGAATATGCAAGGACCAAAGAACAAGATGACCACGATGATGTGAGAGATGCAGGTGGACAGGGCTTTTTTCCTCCCTTCAGCACTGTGGTTTCTCAGAGAACGCAGGATGATCACGTAGGAGAACATCAACGTGACAAAACTCACTGTGCAAATGGCGCCACTGTTGGAGACTAGGAGTAGGTTGACCACATAGGTGTCTGCACAGGCGAGGTTCAACAAGGGCTGCAAGTCACAGAAATAGTGATCGATCACATTGGGACCACAGAAAGGCAAACTCAAAGCAAGGGAAATCTGAGCTAAGGAATGGATGCAGGACCCCACCCAGGCTACAGCCACCAAGATGGTACAGACCTGGTGGCTCATGATGGTCATGTAGTGCAGGGGCTTACAGATGGCCACATAGCGGTCAGCAGCCATGAGAACAAGAATGAAGATTTCCAGGCATCCAAAGAAATGGAATGTAAAGACCTGGATTATGCATTCACTGAAAGAAATAGTGGCTGTCTTCAAAAGAGCATCGGCAATGGTTCTAGGAGCAATGGAGGTGGAGAAGCAGGTATCAGACAGGGACAGGTGGAAAAGGAAGAAGTACATCGGACTCCTAAGTGCCTGGCTCGTCCTGATGGTAACAAGAATCAGCGAGTTCCCCAGTAAAGTCCCCAGGTAAGAAAGCAAAAAGGTGACAAACACTGTTTTCTTCCTGATGGGATCTTCTGTCAACCCAAGTAGGATGAACTCAGTCACATTATTATTCAGCTGCATATCTTCAAGAACACGGTGAAGAGACAAGTGTGAAAGGCTTATCTGTTAAATAAAAAGGGGGGTATATATTCAGGGTGTAGTCAGTGAAGCTACAAAATAGTTTAAGCAAAATTGAGTATTCCTCATCAGAGGCATTCTGTCTGCAGTTTCTCAGTGAGTCCAGCAATGTTTGTTCCTCAGTTTGAATGACCACTTCCCAAGGTAATTATGAGAAGCAAATCTGCTTACAAATATATTGTCCTCCTGCAGGCTACTTCAAATAGAGGACCTTGCAGGTTTTGGACAGCTGTGATTGATTTTGTTAATCCAATGTTGTAGTATTAGCTTCCTTTCTTCTATATTCAGTAAATATCAGGTCCACATTGTGGATGGTGTATCGTTGTTCATTTAGAATGTATTTGCTTGGTTTTTGGAGCTTTGTGATAAAAGCCATTACCACCATGTTGTAGAGATTTTACGCGTATTTGGTAGAGTGCATGCCTTTGATGCATGTATTATTTGTGCTAGGGAACATTGCATGCTTCTCCACACAATTTCTCCAAAACTCCCAGCCTGAAAAAAATAAAATGCTTACAGCCTATTATGTAATCAGATACCACCCTAGATGCTAATATTTTAACTGTCTCCTTTATAAAGGGAAACTTTATAAAGTTTCCCTACTTTATTAAAAGGACACATTGGAGCACTTGGAATCATTGAGACTGCATTTAAGTAAAAGCAGTGTATTATTTCCCAATTCACTTCATGTGCAGATATTACACATACACACAGATATATTTTCTCGAAAGGAGGGATACAGACATTACAAAATGCACGACCATGGCAATGAACATAGGGGAAATAAAAAAGAGTAAGCTATATATATGTGCATATATATATATGTAGCTTATACAAATATATGATATATAGCTTCTATAAATTTTATTTTGTATATATACACTTGAAATAAAATTTATTTCTACTGTGAGAACAAATATTATGGGTTTCAATTTCTAGAATGAAATATTCTAAAATATTCAATTAAGTATTAAGTACTAATATATTTTATCAATGAATTGTCCTTGGGGAAAATATGATAAGGATAACACTTTCAGTGTTCCAAGAATAAAATTGGTAAATATTTTGATGCTGTTATTATCAATAAGGATTTCATCCCATAAGAGAACAGGGTTGGAATCTCAAGCTTATTAAATTAAGCTGTTTTTTTTTTTTTTACTTTATTCACCAAGCAGTGATCATAGAAACCTCTCAGAAAATTTTACTTTTCAATAAGGATTCTCCTGATATCTTTTGTTGCAAAATGACATATAATTCTTTAAGTAAAATTATTCTTTTAACCTTTTTTAAAATAAGAAATATTTGCTTTTCATATCTATTTTATTTCCAAATATATTTCATGGATATAATACTCAAAAGATAAGCCTACTTCCCTTCGCTCATTTTTCCTTCCCTCATTTCTACTCTATAATTCCTTTTTTTTTCCTTTTCAAAAATGTCATTTCAGTCTACTCTATAATCCCAGGGTTCAGGCACCACTAATCGCCACTAACCCATAATACAATTATCCCGTACGATTATCCACCAGGGCTGAGAACAAAAGTCAAATCTCAAGATGTCAGCCTTTTTCCTATACAATGTTTTATGTTTTACTAAGTACTACCTGTCAGAAAAAAAAAAAAAAAACATGAAACATTTGTGTTTTGGGGACTCATTCATTTCATTTAGCAAAAGGTTTGGTTTCAAAATAAGTATTTCTTTTAAAATTGTGATAGACTCTGGAGGAGGAAACATGAATGTGCGTGACTAGCAATTTCTTTGAGTGTATAACATTTAATTTCTGTACCAGTAATATGTGTACAGTGTCAGTTGCTGACCTTAAACAACAAGCACACACAACCTAATTCAGTTGGTCATCCTTTCAGAGCCTCATTGAATATCAATTAGCTTTTTAATCCATGGTCAACAATGATCTTCCTTTCATTTTCATCTACTTCAACCACTTCAAAACTTGAAGACCAACTATAGAGATCTATAAGAGACCTTTATTATTATATTAGGACTTTCCTGATATGTTTTCCTAAGGTATTAGATGCAATTGCTTGAATGCAAGTACGTGTACATGTTTAAACTTCTCTTGAAATTAGAATATTGGAAATCTGCCCTTGGTTTCTTATTCTGCACAATACCAAATTGTGTATTTCTCTCTGTCTATAGATATATTGTTTTTGTTTCTGAATTAAATATATTATTATATTTAAAATGCAAAATGAATATATTTCCATAGTTTCCATTTATATGAAACACCTAATTATTACTGTTCTTTTTATTATTCCTAGGATTTTCCATTTATGCTGTATGATCTCTCAAGAAGCATGAACCTAGATTAAAATCTAAAACACAAATTTATGATGAATTTGAACAGTTCTTTGGATAAGAAATATAACTTAGAGTAGAAGGTGCTGTCGTCTGCATATCACTCATTGCCATGAATTGCTGTGGGACCCCGTTACGCATCTTAAGAATATGTTGTTCTTTTACATCCTTGGCCTTAAAAAAATTCATTAAGAACTTTGTCATTTTTCACATACTGATGCATGTACTATGGATGTCGAAATGCGTGACTCTATGCCTGTTTTTTTCTTTTTTTTTTGCTCAGAGGAGAAATAACACTTTTCAACTGTAACTCCCCCAAAATAAGGTACAAAAATACTTCCCAGTGGTCTAGAGACAAAGTAGCTAGCAATTGAGCGTAGCCTCTACACACTATTATACTTGCCTCAACTCTTTAAACAGGATGAGCCAATTTTAAAATGACTGCATTGTCTAAACAATGTGTTGATGTCAGAGGCCATGAAGATGAGTTGAAGGAAAGGCAAGAGCAGGTGGAATGTGGACAGAGGGTGGTGCAGGGAGCCAAGGGGTCCCTTCTGAGCACGCACGGGGTGCAGAGGCCAGAGTGAGGAGCCTTTTGTCTCCTTCTTAGCACCATCCATCCTCTCTTTTCTAGTTGAACTAGATTTACACCTTTGGAGAACCCGGATACATTTAATTTCTATGAAGAAATTGTCATTCCACATTTAAAGGAAAATAGATTGTCCCAGGCTTTTGCAGCCTTCACAATTTAAAATCAGAGATTGCTGTAGTCTAGGCACTTTGAATTCCTCATTCTGTGTAACTAAACCTCCTGACTGTGTTATCGGATCAACAGAAACTAGAGTATAGCCTAGCCTGAGGTCCAAGCAGCTTTTTAAAAGTCAATATCCATTGCCTATGTCTGCTATACTTAATCATCCCAAATATTGTGAACTTGATATTTCATCATTCTTTCACTGAATTGTAACCTGACAGCAGGAATACCTTCTAGGCCTGATTGTAGATGAAATGACACGTTCTAGAAGATTGAGCAGTCACCAAAATGGATGAAAATGAGCATTTTTATCCTAGTTCTCTCATACAGTGCCTCTTCTGTGCATTGGACGCTGTCTTCCGAGCCCAGTGCGTAATGGCCGGGCCCTTCCTGTTCATGTCTACTCTGAACATTCTCTGAGGTATAATTACTCACCTTTTTCAAGCTCAATATTAGTAGGTAAGTTAATTGCACATTATTTTCATGTTGTATCATTTAAGGAGCACAGAAAGAGCTGTAATTCTTTGCTGTCGTGCAAAATGCTCAGAACTGCTATGTGGATCTGCACAAGTTGACTTTCTCCAGCAGTGTTGTGTAGGTCCCTACCAGGCGTCTTTCTATGAACACAATCTCTTTTGAGTTTCTAATACCCACACCCCTAGAGGGTGCTTATTTGGAATAGCTGTCTTACATTAAAAAGATTAAAGTTGCTTGTGAACTTTGATTCATTCAGACATCCTGAAGAACCCCCATAGCCTTAGTCATGGTTAGCATCCTCCTCTTCTCCCACAGTGATGGGTGCTCACATCCCTGACACTCATGAAACATTTGTTCAACTCAAGATATCACTTGATCCCCAAACTGCTATTTTGTTCATTTTATTCCCCATACTATTAGTAAGTTATCAAAATTTTGTGCTGCTTATTTTGTCTTGTCCCTTTCTCAGAGGACATGGTATACTAAAAAGACCTATGAAATAGGTTAAGATTGTATTAAACTACTCTATCATGATACCTCTTTAAATGCAAAAAGATGAGACTAATGTGCCTCTTACCTGGAGGAAGATGCCCTAAGTTATGTTCGAGGTAAATCCAGCCTCCTTGAATGAAGCCTTCCTGTTGAACAGTGGGAAAAAATGTTCCTTTCTGGATTCCCAAAGGAATACTGAGGACATCATGATGTAAGACAGTTTCATCTTAGAGAGCATGATTCCCTAAAGTTTGTCTTTTGCTGATTGGAAACATCTCAAATGAATTTAATTTTTCATCTAGTTAGTCCCTAAAAATAGTAAATTAGCCTCTTCCCAGTAATAATCTGATAGAAAGATTTCAGAGTTTAGGTGCCTCATGTACACTGAAAGCACCCAGGATAAACGGCAAAAATGCGAATCAATGGTGAAAAGAATTTTAGAAAATAAGGCAAAAAAGCAACAGTCTTTTGTATGAAAGCAGATCAAGAAAAAGCTGTTTTCATCAGTGTTGTTATGTCGGCCTTCTCTGTGATCAGGAACAGGTTGCTCTAACTTGGTAAACTGATTGTAATTTACTTAAAATGCAATGCAAGGAATACAACTGATTTCAAAAGCAGAGTTTCTATTCTGCAGACAATCCGCACCAGAAAGCCACAGACATACAGCCAGTGATCTGCTGATTGAAATGTGTACTGGTCAATGAAGGCTGCAATTCTTCACACTTATTTCTCTTTGTTTTTACTACTCATATGAGAAAAAAGGTGTTTATTATGCAGCACTACTCACGTGCAGCTTCTAGAATACATGATATGCATTTCCTTAAATTCCCTTAAATCTCCGAAAAGTTGAAGAGACAATTAGGAATCTACATTAAGAAAGCCCCCAAGGTAAAAGAAAGAGAAATGAAAGAATTTTGTTACAAAATAATCAATCAACCAGAAAAAAAAACGCACTGAGAGAACAAATAGAGAAACACACTTATTATAAGCCAAGCACAAAAAACACAAAAATGGATATAGTCTCTACCAATAATTATGTTCAAGAAAAAATGTAATTAAAATCTCTAATCAAAATATAGTGAGGTTAGCTGGAATAACAAACAGTTCTAATTTCATGTCAACACCAAAATACTCAGGTTAAAGTCAAAGATACATTTATCTGGGACTTACAGGGATAGAAAAAGATGCTCCAAGAAAATGGTAAGTAAGAATCCAACAGTGTCGTAGATATACCTCTATCATTAAAATACAAGTGAAGGCAAAACTTGCAAGAAGAAACCAAGGGGAACATCTCACATTGTTAGGGAAATGCATCATAAAGCATAACAGCCAAAAATTTACATTCAACCAGCATCGGGGCATCTACATATATGAGGCACATGTTAGAAAGAAGGCACAGTAAGGCAACAGGCATAAGGGACCTCGATATCCCACTTTTAACAATGGACAGATCCTACAGACAGAAAATGAGAGACACATATGTGGAACATTCCATTCAAAGTGGCACAATACACATTGTTCTCACGGCTATGTATAATATTCTTTGGGGACTAGTGTGAAACAAGGGTTGATAGATTTCAGAATATCAAAATCATACCAAGTATTTTTATTGATTATCATAGAAGGAAACTGTATCCCAGGGGCTGGCATGCGGGCTCTGCAGGCTGATCCTCTGCTTGCAAGTGCCAACATCCCATAAGAGCTCTGATTCTTGGCCCAATTGCTCCACTTCTCATCCAGCTCCCCACTTACGCTGTGAAAGCAGCAAAGGATGGCTCAAAGCTTTGGGACCCTTCACCCACATGGACATCTCAGAAGTTCCTAGCCTCTGGCTTCAGATCAGCTCAGCTCCAACCATTACAAACACTTGGGGAGTGAACCAGCAGATAGAAGATCTTTCTGTTTCCCCTTCTCTTTGTAAAGCTTTCTAACAAAAATGAATAAATCTAAAAAAAGAAACTATACCTCAATAACAATGGTTTGAAGGATTTGAAGCCTGTATTCATCTTTTACCATCCGAGACTGACTTCTTGCTCCACAATTTTCTCATGGCAGCTTTCACTTCTGCATTCCTCAGTGTATAAATCAGAGGATTGAGCAAAGGTGTTCCAATCGTATAAAACACAGCTATCATCTTATCCACAGGGAAAGTGGTGGCAGGGCGGGTGTATATGAATATGCAAGGACCAAAGAACAAGATGACCACGATGATGTGAGAGATGCAGGTGGACAGGGCTTTTTTCCTCCCTTCAGCACTGTGGTTTCTCAGAGAACGCAGGATGATCACGTAGGAGAACATCAACGTGACAAAACTCACTGTGCAAATGGCGCCACTGTTGGAGACTAGGAGTAGGTTGACCACATAGGTGTCTGCACAGGCGAGGTTCAACAAGGGCTGCAAGTCACAGAAATAGTGATCGATCACATTGGGACCACAGAAAGGCAAACTCAAAGCAAGGGAAATCTGAGCTAAGGAATGGATGCAGGACCCCACCCAGGCTACAGCCACCAAGATGGTACAGACCTGGTGGCTCATGATGGTCATGTAGTGCAGGGGCTTACAGATGGCCACATAGCGGTCAGCAGCCATGAGAACAAGAATGAAGATTTCCAGGCATCCAAAGAAATGGAATGTAAAGACCTGGATTATACATTCACTGAAAGAAATAGTGGCTGTCTTCAAAAGAGCATCGGCAATGGTTCTAGGAGCAATGGAGGTGGAGAAGCAGGTATCAGACAGGGACAGGTGGAAAAGGAAGAAGTACATCGGACTCCTAAGTGCCTGGCTCGTCCTGATGGTAACAAGAATCAGCGAGTTCCCCAGTAAAGTCCCCAGGTAAGAAAGCAAAAAGGTGACAAACACTGTTTTCTTCCTGATGGGATCTTCTGTCAACCCAAGTAGGATGAACTCAGTCACATTATTATTCAGCTGCATATCTTCAAGAACACGGTGAAGAGACAAGTGTGAAAGGCTTATCTGTTACAAAAAAGGGGGTATATATTCAGGGTGTAGTCAGTGAAGCTACAAAATAGTTTAAGCAAAATTGAGTATTCCTCATCAGAGGCATTCTGTCTGCAGTTTCTCAGTGAGTCCAGCAATGTTTGTTCCTCAGTTTGAATGACCACTTCCCAAGGTAATTATGAGAAGCAAATCTGCTTACAAATATATTGTCCTCCTGCAGGCTACTTCAAATAGAGGACCTTGCAGGTTTTGGACAGCTGTGATTGATTTTGTTAATCCAATGTTGTAGTATTAGCTTCCTTTCTTCTATATTCAGTAAATATCAGGTCCACATTGTGGATGGTGTATTGTTGTTCATTTAGAATGTATTTGCTTGGTTTTTGGAGCTTTGTGATAAAAGCCATTACCACCATGTTGTAGAGATTTTACGCGTATTTGGTAGAGTGCATGCCTTTGATGCATGTATTATTTGTGCTAGGGAACATTGCATGCTTCTCCACACAATTTCTCCAAAACTCCCAGCCTGAAAAAAATAAAATGCTTACAGCCTATTATGTAATCAGATACCACCCTAGATGCTAATATTTTAACTGTCTCCTTTATAAAGGGAAACTTTATAAAGTTTCCCTACTTTATTAAAAGGACACATTGGAGCACTTGGAATCATTGAGACTGCATTTAAGTAAAAGCAGTGTATTATTTCCCAATTCACTTCATGTGCAGATATTACACATACACACAGATATGTTTTCTCGAAAGGAGGGATACAGACATTACAAAATGCACGACCATGGCAATGAACATAGGGGAAATAAAAAAGAGTAAGCTACATATATATGTGCATATATATATATGTAGCTTATACAAATATATGATATATAGCTTCTATAAATTTTATTTTGTATATATACACTTGAAATAAAATTTATTTCTACTGTGAGAACAAATATTATGGGTTTCAATTTCTAGAATGAAATATTCTAAAATATTCAATTAAGTATTAAGTACTAATATATTTTATCAATGAATTGTCCTTGGGGAAAATATGATAAGGATAACACTTTCAGTGTTCCAAGAATAAAATTGGTAAATATTTTGATGCTGTTATTATCAATAAGGATTTCATCCCATAAGAGAACAGGGTTGGAATCTCAAGCTTATTAAATTAAGCTGTTTTTTTTTTTTTTTACTTTATTCACCAAGCAGTGATCATAGAAACCTCTCAGAAAATTTTACTTTTCAATAAGGATTCTCCTGATATCTTTTGTTGCAAAATGACATATAATTCTTTAAGTAAAATTATTCTTTTAACCTTTTTTAAAATAAGAAATATTTGCTTTTCATATCTATTTTATTTCCAAATATATTTCATGGATATAATACTCAAAAGATAAGCCTACTTCCCTTCGCTCATTTTTCCTTCCCTCATTTCTACTCTATAATTCCTTTTTTTTCCTTTTCAAAAATGTCATTTCAGTCTACTCTATAATCCCAGGGTTCAGGCACCACTAATCGCCACTAACCCATAATACAATTATCCCGTACGATTATCCACCAGGGCTGAGAACAAAAGTCAAATCTCAAGATGTCAGCCTTTTTCCTATACAATGTTTTATGTTTTACTAAGTACTACCTGTCAGAAAAAAAAAAAAAAACATGAAACATTTGTGTTTTGGGGACTCATTCATTTCATTTAGCAAAAGGTTTGGTTTCAAAATAAGTATTTCTTTTAAAATTGTGATAGACTCTGGAGGAGGAAACATGAATGTGCGTGACTGGCAATTTCTTTGAGTGTGTAATGTTTAATTTCTGTACCAGTAATATGTGTACAGCGTCAGTTGCTGACCTTAAACAACAAGCACACACAACCTAATTCAGTTGGTCATCCTTTCAGAGCCTCATTGAATATCAATTAGCTTTTTAATCCATGGTCAACAATGATCTTCCTTTCATTTTCATCTACTTCAACCACTTCAAAACTTGAAGACCAACTATAGAGATCTATAAGAGACCTTTATTATTATATTAGGACTTTCCTGATATGTTTTCCTAAGGTATTAGATGCAATTCTTGAATGCAAGTACGTGTACATGTTTAAATTTTTTTGAAATTAGAATATTGTCTCCATGCCCCAAGGAGATGAGAGGGGAGGCTCTGTAATTCTGCCTGCTGGAAAAACCATAAATGAATGATGGCCAACAGATTCCACCAGCAGTCAGCAATGTGCTTAGGTAGGCTCATAAACCACTTCCTCTAAGTCTTAGCCATACTGGACAGGAAAACAAGTTCCAGAAAGAGAACCCCAGGAGAAAATGTCCTGGGATGAGCCTTCAGTGATACACTGAGCTATAATTTCAATTCAGTTTTTAAAACAAGATTAATTTTATTTTTACTGGAAAAGAAGATTTACAGACAGAAAGAGAGACAGTGAGAAAGGTCATCCACCAGCTAGTTCACTCCCAAACTAGTCACAACAGCTGCAGCTGAGCTGATCTGAAGCCAGGAGCCAGCAACTTCTTTTAGGTTCCCAAGGCTTTGGGCCGTCCACTACTGCTTTCCCAGGCCACAGGCACGGAGATGGATGGGGAGCAGGGCAACCGGGACATGAACAAGAACCGATATGTGGACTGACGAGCTTGCAAGCGGAGGATTTAGCTACTAAGTCATCATGCTAGGCCCAATTTCAATTCACTTTTAAAAACTGATTTTAGGGTGATCGAGGCTGTGGTGTGGTGTGTTACATCATTTGCTATTTGTGATAAGGACATCCGGAGTGAGCACTGGTTCGAGTCCTGGCTGTTGCATTTTCAGTCCAACTCCTTGGAAAGCAGCAGCAGGTGTCACAAATACTTGGGCTCTATACTCTTGAGTGAGTCCTGGTGGTATTAGAATTTCTGGCAATGAACTGTTGGGGAAAAGACAGTGCTTGCTCTCTGCACCAGGCAGCTGGGGGCCTTCCTGGGCTGAAGTGCCTCCTGCAAATGGGAACCAGGAAGCGTCCCCAGATACTGTTGATGGGCAGGGAGGGCACAGGGCCAGGGGATGGCACTAGCTGTGTGTGGCAAATCAAGTCAGGAGACTGGGCTAACTGCCTGTTTGTCCCAGAACCTGCATTTTCTCCCCTAGGACAATGCCCTTTGCCCACAGCCATGAAAGGGACACTCTGTGTTCATGCGGAAGTGGCTGTCCCAGCTACCCTGGCCTCCATGGCTGTTCTCAGAAACATGAATAATCCTGGCAGGTGGTCTGTCTTACACCCAGCAATCAGCAAGGTCACCCAAGCATACAGCTTAACGGGAGATGCCCCCAGAGACTGCCAGCAGCTCCAAGACATGGGGCTTCCTGAGAGGGCCACATCTCATGAGTGTGGGGTTAAGGGGGCAGTGTAAGATCACGAGTCAGAAACCAGCCTCCACCACCTCCTAACTGCTGGACAGTGCTGCAGGGGGTGCAGGTGTGGGCTTCAGGGAGGGGTTGCAGGAATGTGGCAGTTCTGGTATCTGGGACAGCACTGTCCAGCTTGTTCCTCTGGCTCCTTGGGATATAGCAGGGTCCTGGATATAAACCACCAGGAAAAGCTCCTGCCCTGGCCCTGAATAGATGCCTTCAATCACAATGACAGGAATGCAGGGGACATTTAGTGCAGGATTCTGTATTCCAGGGTCAGTACTGCACCACAAGAGACTCATCTCCTCAAACCTGACCAGGGCTAAGTTGGTTTCCAGAGGGTTCAGGATCACAGAAGGTGGGGTGACCTCCCAGAGGCCAAGCTGCACAGACCTTGGCATCACAACTTTGTTCTTCCAAGTTCTTGCCCACACAGAAATAGGGTTCCAAGCAGAGACATAAACATGATAGTAGATTTGCCTACAGAGGATGAATACACATTCACGTACGTGTGTGTGTGTGTGTGTGTGTGTGTGCGCATTCAGAGGGGCAGCTGCCCAATAGAGACAGAGAGTTGTCATGGGTGGGCCACAGGGTTGCCAGTGAGGAGATATGGTACAAAGAAGCCGGAGAAGGAGGGTCAACAAGGGCCAGGAACCCAAAGGCAAAAGTGGAAGCCTCCACCTGTATCAGTCCCCTTTATGGGGGAGGGGTGGTGTCCTAAAGGAATATGCAAATGAAATGGAGTCTGCATGTGATTTGGGGTGCATGAGGTTCTCTGGGAGTTTCAAGACTCCTTCGTGTGACCATAATGGTGTCTCACCCTTCCTGGTCCTGGGTGAAGCACAGGTGAATCACAGGAAATTGGGCACACCAGACTGATGGATAAAGGGTGGAGTTACAGTGCGAGGCTGGAAGCAGACATCGTGGGGATCATCTTCCAGCTCACCTATGTCTTCAAAAACAAAACAAACAAACAAACAAAAATCAAACAAAAAACCATTTATTTATTTCTATTTGAAATCAGGGCACAGTTACAGAGAGAGAGAAGACACAGAGAAATCTTCCTTCTGCTGGTTCACTCCCCAAATGGCAGCAAAGACCAGAGCTGGTCAGGCCCAACTCAGGAGCCAGGACCTTCTTTGGGTCTTCCATGGGGTGCAGGAGCCCAAGGACTTGGGCCGTTATTCTGCTGCTTTCCCTTGCCATAAGCAGGAAGCTAAATCAGAAGTGGAACATCCAGGATTCTAACTGGCACCTAAACGGCAGAGGTTTAACCCACTATGCCATGGTACCAGCATCCTAGCTCACCTGTGCCTACCTATCTTCCTGCCTGTCACCCCCATATAAATAGCAGCCAAGCCCTAAGGCTAGCATTCACACTCAAGTGGATTGATCCCCTGGAAGACAGGAACCAGGCAGGGGGTCACACAGGGCCCTGCAAGGGCTGATCCTCCCCCATTCTCATCTCCTTTCATGCTTCAGCCAAGTCACATGCCCCCAGGACACACTTGGCATGAGGACTTTCATCATTCCTGCCTCCCACTCCTGGGTAAGTCCTGCCAGGACCTCCAGGCTTGGTTCTTCCCCTAGGCCTGCCTCGCAGGGAGGGTGTTAAGTTCCAAAGTCAAACTGCAAGGTGGCAATTGGCCAAAGGGTCCCTAGTCCTTCGTGTGTGTGTGTGTGTGTGTGTGTGTGTGTGTGTGTGTGTGTGTGAATGTGTGTGTGACTCAGCAGTTCCCCACCCCATAGCCCTGCCTGCCTACCTTCTCCACCCAGCATCAGGTAAAGTAGCTGCTAGGCCTTCAGGGCCCTGGTCACACATGAGAATTTTCTCCATTGTGTCAACTGTGGTCTCTGTGGAAGCAGCTGATTCAGGCTTCCTGTGTCACCCCCACCCTGGGACTGGTGACTTTTGATTGGGGTGGTGGCCTGATGGCCAGGGTCAGAGGGGTGAGCACTGCATGGTTGCATCATGCGTTCTTGTGACTTAGAATTCAATGACTTGTATTTAGCAGAAGATACTAAAATATAATAACATTTTACCTAAAGGGGTTATGCTAAACTTAAGAAATGCCCAATGTTTTTTAAATAAAAAGATGTATTATTTGTTGATTTGAAAGTCTGTGTGACAGAGGAGAGAGAATCATCAGTTGCAGCAGCTAGGGCTGGGCTGGGCCAGGGGCAGCATTCAGGAGCTCCAGCCTGGCCGCCTAGGCCACGGGGTGCTGGGTGGCAGGGACCCAGGTATTTGGCCATTCTGTTGATTTCCCCAGGTATAATAGCTGTCAGCCTTGTGGTCAGCAGCTTAGCCCATTGTGCAAAGCTGGCCCCTGCTTGAGGAGACTGTCGCCAAGCGCTGTACCTGAGTCCTCACTATTTCACTTCAATGTTCTGTTACTTGGAAAAAAAGTAAAAAGCGAATATGGTACAACATTGGCGTTGGACAAAACTGAGTGGGGAGGCCAGAAATCTCTCTTCCATTCCTGCATGAGCTCTCCTGTTGACTATTTCACAAACACCACATGACGGCCATGCAGGTCCTTCTGGGGCAGGCTGAGTAATAACTTCCAAAGTGTCAACTTCCTTGTCCCAGAACCTGTGACTGTGTCACCTTGTGTGCCCCCTGAGACTAAGAAGATCTAGTTAAGTTGTAGGGTTTGAGACGGGAGAGAGTTAGCCTGGAATACTTGGACGTGCCTGTTGAAATCCCAAGAAGCGGTCAAAGGGTTCAGAGTCAAAGGTGATCTGAAAATGGTTGCGAATCCTCACGACATGGTCACAGTCAGTCCATGCACAGCTGGAAGGAATTTGGGCTCAGCTTCATCTGGAGCCTCTGGTAGGAACATGGCTCTGCTGACTTCTAACTGCCACAGGTCATCATCGGTCTGCATTGTTGGGTCTACAACTTCAGGGCAAATTGATGTAGCAGCAATGGATAACCCACACGAGTGAGCAAGCATACTAAGCAACGGAGGTGATTTCTAAGCATGGGAGCAGTAGGCTCAGGGAAGGTATCCCCAGCCCAGGACGGCACAGTTGGAAATTCTCAGTCTAATTGTCAGTCTTGCCTTGGATTAGGGTCTAGACAGCTCTGTGTATCTGCTGGATGAAAGCAAGGATATGGAAATCTTCCAGGACCAAGCATGTAGCCAGTAGCAACACCACAGGATGGTCTCATTTGTCTGTTCTCCACCTACGATGCATCTGGGGCTGGGTACTTTGTCTAAGCCCACGGTGTCAGTATCTGTGTGGTTCTGGTGAGGGCACCCTTCCTGGACTGGGTTTTGACATGATAGAGATGGGAAAAGACAAACAAAATGTATCCTTTCAAATGAATGAAAATGTCCCGGCCAGTTGGGTGTTAGTGATGTCAACATCAATGTTGATGCCTTACAGAGAAGGCTACATGGGGCCAGAGAAGAGCAGTGGAGACTTTTCAGAAGAACTGGGGATCCTGCTGTCTCCATCAAGACCCTCAGAACTGTGCAGGGAGAGGTACTGGGGCACTGCCAGCCATGGGGACGTTGGAAGGCGTGCGGAGTGGTGTTGAAGTTAGGGGGTATGCTGCCAGAGTTTTGAAGGGGGAAAAGGACAGGCCGAGCAAAAGTCTGAAATTGATGGAATTTACACATCAGTCTTCAAGGAACCTGGTGATATCCTTGTGCCAGGGTGAAGGAATAGGACATTGGCTAGGATTTATTTCTGACAAGTTGAACAGAGGGATTTGAATTTGGGGACCTAGAAGGCTGAGCAGTAAGGAGTGGTGGTAGTTCAGGTCTCTGTGCGGCCCTTGCCCCGCCCTCCATAGTTCTTTGTGACAGCAGCTCTGTGATGCAGGTCAGGTTCCAATGGAAACTCCCTGGGGTCAGTTAGCTGTGGTTCACCCAGCTGCTCAGAGGATGGAGAATGGGCTCTCAGTTAGCTGCTGCTCACCGAGTGCTTCATATGTTAGAGAACGCTCTCTGTTCTCTGAAAACTATTAGCGACACATGGCTAAGCCCCAGCTACACTCCCTGGCTGGTGGATTTCCTCCTCCCTGTCCTGTGTGGAGTGGGGCTCTTTCTCCTGATACTCCCCTGGTTGGAGAGAAAGCCAGCCTCACCAAAACCGAGGCAAGATGGGGTGGTCTGGAAGGTAAGCTACCCTCGGCCAAAACCCAATTCTGTCTTCTTCAACACTTGCCTCTGCTTTTCTAAATGAGAACTCTCAGGAATCTGGAACAATTCCTGCTTAGGGATAGGTCACACAGGGCACCACTAGGATGAACACTAAGGAGTCTACTGAGAGCGCTCGGACGGTCTGTGTGGGAGCCTTGGAGAGCACCAGGGCAAAACACCTTAGTACACAGACAAAGCCTGGAGGACTTGGAGTAGGGAATCTTGGGTGGTTGGTGTTGGGAGGTTGGGAGGTTGGGGGAGAAAAAACAGTCTGGGAAAGGCACACGCCTTGAGGCCAAGTCTTTCCCTTGAGTCAGGCTCCCGTTAGGGCATGGCAGTGAGAGGTGAGGACTGGAAGGAGTCCTTAGGCTCCAGGCAGCAGGACCATCCCAGCCAGCTGGCTCCCTGTTCCCTGGGTCAAGGCTGGCTGGTGGTTCACTGGCTCATCCTTCACTGCCTCCCCGTTTGCTTCCTCAGCAGAGGCACAAGGACCAAAGACACCCAGGGTGACGTCACAGGGAACCCCCTCTGTGCTTCCCATAGAAATTTAGTGCACGTTCCCATTTTATTTTTATTCTAACTTAGAAATGAGCAAAGGAAAAGAACACAGAGCAAGTCCTGGTGTTCATGGGCACAGAGAGGTACACTCTGTCCAGAGAGGATAGAGAGCTGGGTCCCAGGCCTTCTTTCCCTCCTTTGTCTCTCAGAGTCCAGGACACACAGTGAAAAAGATCAAGAGCCGGAAGTGCAGAACTCTGAGAGGTAAGGCCTTGCCCTTTGGCCCCCAACCACGCAGGTGGCTTTAGCTCACCAGTGTCCATGGGAGGGGACCCAGAGGGAGGCTGCTGGGAAGGACAGCCCAGCCAACCTGGGAGTGGGTGTTTGCCCACTAGGGGGCACTATGGGCTGCAGAGACCTGCACTGCATTCATAGTCCAGCTGTGGACAAACTGGCCTCACTGCCACAAGGACTATTTCTCTTTGAGGGGAGCCTCTCGTTTGTCCCCCTCGGTGCACTGGTGAGTGTTAGCTCTTTTCTCCACACCCCCTGCCAGACACAGCAAGTGAGCCACAGGACAGGTCCTTTATTTGGATGGGGGTGGTAGCTGTGGGCAGGGAGAAAATGCAGCAGAGAGAGAGTGCGTGAGGAGGGAAGAGAGAGAACAAAGGAGGAAGGAGACACAGAGAGACACAGAGCAGAGCAGCGCAGACGGAGCAAGGGGCAGGGGCATCTTTATAACCTTGAGCTGGCTTGTGGGCAGTGAGGGTACAAAGTTCACTTAGGCCAGTGGGCCTTAAGGGTGTCCGGACCTAGGGTGAACAGGCATTCAAGGGGACTGAGACCCAGGGATTTCAGGCAGTTCTGGAGAAGCAGGTATTCCACTAGGTGGCACTAGGTCCAGGATGGCAGGGTCAGTCTTCAAGGTCATGTCCACTGCCACCTTAGAGTGAGGAGAGATGCAGGGAGACAGAGGTGTGGAAGCACTTTGTAACTGTTAGCCCCGTGATGACACAGATGCTTGGGCTCAAGGTCTGTTCTCCAAGGGCCCCCCTAGAAGGGACATCCCACCAGATCACTCTTCTCCTGATTTCCAGCCTTCAAACATCACCAGGGGAAACCCAAGAAGGCTCCAGGCCTCACTTCCCTTCTGCAAAGGTGAGGAACATTCTGCATGTCTCCTTCTTGCACCTGCTGTAACTCAAAGGGCCCGGAGCCCCAAGGGTAGCAAGTCCATCAGACTGAAATGGGGAAGGTGGGAGTAAGAGATCAATGAAGACATGGTGGGGGGAGGGGCCATGGGCTGCAGGCACCAACCCCTGTCTTGACTGGGTGGGTGAATCACTGGCCCTGCCAGTTCCTAGCTTTAGCTGTGCCTCATTCTCCAACAGACAGCTGGGGAGGCTCCCATGTGGCGATCCCCATGGTGATGAGCGAAGGACAGCACCTGCTCCAGCACAGTGGCCACATGGGGATGAAGACGAGGACTATACCACCCTGTCCATATCGACTTCCCCAGGGCCCCTGATTGAACAGGCTCTGCCAGTGGCTCCTACCCTGTCCCCAGACCCAGTGATTCCCCCTGATGTTTTGTCCCCGAATGTCTCTTGCTCACCAGAGCCATTACCACCCCCCAAAAGCCTCTTGCCCCAGACATCTGTGCTGACTGTTCCCCAACCAGCTCAGGTGGCCCAGCCTCTCCAACCCTCGGACCTCAGCCTGCCTCTACATCAATTCAGGTCAGAAACTCTCCTTCTGGACTCCATGCCACAAGGCTTATATCCTCCCAGCTCTTGGCAGCCTTGTCCCACAGCAGGGCTCTCAGCCCAGGATTCCACCAGCTGCCCCATCTCTGCCCTCTCCTGGTGGCAGGCAGCTGCCAGGGCCTGGAACCAAAGCCCTCCGCCCTGCAGCAACACCCAGTGGGCAGGGACTGACACCTGCTGTTTCATCAAGCCCAATGTCCAGAAGTTGCTGGAGACCAATATGGCAGCAGGGAAGATGCGGACGGAGGGAGCAGAGGAGGAATCAGTCCACCTCCTGGATGCCCTGGGGATCAGAATTGAGTCCTCGGCTGGCCGGCAGGACGCCACCACCCTTCCTCCATTCAGATTCTTGAAAGACAGATTATACGAACTGCCTGATCCTCACAGGTTTTGTTTTCCCAAGGTCCAGGAGGACCCTTTTCAGCAGAAATACAGCCAGCTCTTCTGGGGCCTTCCAATCCTGCACAGTGAGTCCCTGGTGGCTGCTGTCGGGGTCCCATTAGAATGTCCATCTATTTTCTTCAATGGGTTCCAGAAGTCCCTGCTGCCCTGGCGTCAGTCCCCACCTCTGGCATCGATCCAGTCCCAATCTACCCACTCATCGCCGCATCAGACACCTTTACTTCAACCCATGAAAAAATTGCACCAGATGTTGGACCAGTGTAATCCCAACAGTTGGACCTCCCAGGACCACAGGCTAACTCTCAAAATTCACAAAGAGTTGGCCAGCCATGAACTGCGACACAAAGTGGAGCAGCAGCTCCAAAAGAGGCTCACACAGCCCTTGTGTGGGTCTCCCCACAAGACGAAGCAAATGCCAGCACAGGACCCAGTTCCTGGAACAAGTCAGGCAAAGGCTAAGCCCCAGTCCCCTTGGGCCTCCGTTCTAGGACTGCAAAGCAAGAACATGCAAACAATGCCACACCTGCACCCTCCAAGGCTGCACCTTGAGAAGGACTCGGGCAAGGCCCCAGGCTACTGCCTGGCTGGAGTCCTAGGTGATCCACCCAAGGATTCCCAGAGCCCCTTGGCAAAGGCCCAAGGGCAAAACACTAGCACACCATCAGCAGGTGACTTGATGACCTCAACAAACAACCTAGTCAGGAACCTGAACATGCACTTTGAGAAGAAATTAGAGGACATAAAGGCAGGCAGGGGCCTGGGGTCTGTGCTCAGTCAGGACAGACTGGGAACCTTCCTTGTTCCAGCCATCCCTGAAGACTCTACAACCGGAAGCCCAGTGGGCTTAAGTAATGGGGAGTCCTGTGACGTGCCCCCCATGATATTTCTGATCAATTCAGAAAGTCAGAAAACACTAGAAGAGCACATAAGAAAGCTTCGTGTGAAACATCGATGGAGCCTCCCCTTCAGGGTTCTTGCGCCCATTAATCTGCTGAAGGGAAAAAAAACAATAACTTCTCCACTTCTGCCTCCCTTCCACCCCTTGAATGCCACCTGCATCTCTGAGAGATACTCTGAATCTGAGCTCACAATTTCCCTGGGAGAAGCTAATGGGGAAGCGCCAGTGGAGACGATGAAGGCAAAAGAAGCAGTGCTCACCCGGAGGGGTCTTCTCCCTGTCCCCTGGACTGTGCACAAGAAGACCTACAGTACCCTGAAGATGATTCCACCCAGGGCCGTCTGTGGACTCTCTCAGACCCCAGGCAGCAGCCAGACACAAGAGGACAGTGGGACCCTGGCCTCAGCAAACACCTGCCCTAGCCCATTTATCATGGAGCTTTATGAAGCCTCTCAATCTGTGCAGTCTGGCGAGAGCAGACAGGTGGCACAGGTAGGGGAGGACAAGTCCTCTCCACAGGAAGTCACCACGGGACTGAGTTCAATCACCACCTCCCAAAACTCCTTAGTAACCAAACAGAGCCTCTCTAGCAGTCCTGCAGGACCCCAGGAAGGAGAGGCAGACCTGAAGGCCCAGGTTATGCACAGGCAGGACCTCCCAGTACAGGAGGAGTCGGAGGACTTGGCATTGGGCACCGTCCTGCAAGACCTTGCCACTGACCATCACCTCCAAGACTGTGCCCCCGAGCCTTCCTCAACTATGGACATCTTGCCTTTTCAGGCCACTGAGGCCAGATGTGGGAGCCTATCAAGCACCAACTCAGCCTCACACATTGTAACTGAGACTTTGTCCGGGCCAGAGTGCAGCCCAGAGCCACAGGAGCCGAGGAGGATCCTGAACATGAGGCCCCCCTGGGAGAGTGAGCTCAGGATGCGCCCCACTGACAGGTGGGATGTATGCAGAAGAAGCCCATTACGAGGGCAGGAAGGCAAATCAGTAGTTCAGAAAGCTGCCCATGTCCCTGGGCTGTGCCACCCTGTCCAGGACATACTAAGAAGAACATCGCTGCTCCAGCCCAACCCAAAATTGTCACCCCCATGCAACGATTTGGGGAGCATGATAAAAAACTTTTTTAAAAAAATAACAAAAGTTAAGAAAGACAAATCTACTCCCAAAACAACCTGTGGGTGCAACAAGGTGTCAGCCACAAACACTCAGGTGACCCAAGAGGACAAAATGCTGCGTCACAATATGTGTGCCTGCCACCACAAGGGAGCTCCCTTCTCCCCGAGGAAAAAGCCAAGGACAACTACAGTTAACTGCATCGCCAAACCGCCCGCAGATGCCCTGGCCAGCCACAGCTGCACTCTCAGCAACAGGCAGGCTGTGCCACCCAAGGAGCCTTTGTGCCCAGTGAGACCCTGCCACCACCAACTCAAGGAAGCAGGTGCCTTAGGACACAATGTCCACTGCCCCAGGCACTACCGTCACCTGGCAACGGCCAGACAGGACTTTTTCCTGCAATCTGCTGCTTCCAACACCTGCGGAGGTCAGCAGAACACAAGATTTTTCTAGGAAACAATCCAAAAGATACACACTGCTATTTTTATGTTTGTTTTTTTATTTCTTTATTTTTGAAGTTCAATCCCCTCTGCCTTCCAATTTTTATGCGTCTAAACACTTCAGTTATTAATTTATTTTTGGAGTTAAAACATTTTTATTGGTGTTTCTCTTTAAATATTCACACAATTCATTTTTTCTTCGGGGCAAGAAGATTTAAATCTCTCCTATTTTCTTTTTAAATGTTGTAAAATTCCAATTATTTATTTACTTACTATTTATGTAGCAAAAAAATCTGTTCCTTAAATTTTTAAAAATGTCCTTACAACTTCATGATGAATTTATGTCTTTATTCATTTTGAAGTTGAAACCTGTTTTAACTTTATTTTCTGTGCATTTATTTATTTATTTATTTATTTATTTATCTATCTATTTTGGGAGCTAAAATGCTTTTCATACAATTTTTTGTTTAAGCAACTTCGTTATCTATTTATTTTTGTAGTTATAAATCTTTTTCTGCTTTTCATTAATTCCAGTCCTTTATTTATGTATTTGTTTATTTATATATTTATGCATTTATTTATTCTTTAGCCATAACCCTGTCTTTACTTTTTAGCACCCATAAAATGAAGTTATTTATACATTTATTTACTCATTTATTTTTGGAACCCAAACATTTATTTCTCCATATATTTCAGTTATTTATTATTTATTTATTTATTTACTTATTATTTTTGGAGGTAAAACCTCTCTTATTTAATTTTCATAAATGTGGAAGCAATTTCATCATTTGTTTATTTTTTCAGATAGAAATCTTTATTTTATTCGCTTTTCATTCAATTCAGTTATTTATTTATTTATTTAGCCCTAACCCTCAACTTTCTTTTGTAGGATCCATAAAATGAAGTTATTTACACATTTATTTAGTCAGTTACTTTTTTAGTCCAAACCCTTCTGTTTTATTTGAGCTTTTTTAGAATATCCATATTTATTTATTTATTTATTTATTTATTTATTTATTTATTTATTTATAGAGTTAAACTCACTTTCATTTACTTTTTAAAACTTTATATAATTTGTTTATTTACATGACTCCTTTCCCCTTTTTTTCTTATGATTTATTTTAATACATTTAATTTACCCCTGGAGCTGTGGTTTCTGTGTTTCTGTCTGTGCCGTGCTGGGGTATTGGGAAGCGGTCAGCATTTTCTCTTGCTGGGTGCAGCGTCTAGAAAGGCTGGGACGTGCATGAAAGCTGGACTGGGATTGCACACTCACCCTTTCCCAGGTCCCTTGCCGCACCTTAGGTTTTCACAATTTGGGATGCTTGGGTTGAGCAAATAAAGAGTCCGCTCCAAAGGACCCAAGCCGGTCTTTGGTCCCACAGCCTAGAACTTCTTTTATGACTGTAGCAAGGGGTTGCAGGACCAGCTTAGGGCTAAATGGCTTCACACACCATCCAGTGGGCGGGGAGGTTGTATGCACTGCCCCTGAGTGCAGAGGTGGGAGAAATCTTGCTCTCATGGGGTCTGTCAGCAGGGAGCAAAGAGCCATGCATCTTCCCAAGGAAGCATGGAGAGGGGCCCAACTGCTCCCCCATCAGACCTCTGGGAGGAGGGCAGTGCAGGACCTGCAGGCCTACCCAGAGAGTACATCTTTTCTGGATGCTACAACCCAGGAGCCTCCTAGCTGGGCCCAGAAATGAGAGAGGAGCTGGGACCCAAGAGGGGTTGGGACGTGGAGCAGAGCCACTGGTGGTCCTAGAGGGTGATGCCCAGGTTGGGACCATGGGCCCGGAGCCTGCTGGGTCCTCTGAGCATCCAGCAAGACAGGCAAGGGAAGGGGTGGAGCTGGGTGAGAAGCACATGCCTCCTTCAGGAAGTGCGCCACAGTCGGTGATGGGGAACATGAACAGCCCCGTGCAGAGGCAGCAAGTGTCTGTGCTCTCTGCCCTGTCCATTCTGCCACCTGTGACAATGCAGCAAGGTCAGGAATGACCCGGGGCACTCAACGCCACACCCTACTCCCAAGTGTCCTGACTTAGTATCCCTGAAGGATGTGTGACAGGACCCTGCACCCAGACAGCATCCTCTCAGAGACGTCGCCCTGCCCACTACTGCCTCAGTGACACACTGAGCTGACCTACCAAACGTTTTGAACAGATTTCTAGGCACCACAATCAATGCTGTGACATTTTTCTTCCCATCATTCTAACCTGGATTACTGTGCTACTACTTGACTTATTTAGCTTTAATTTCCAAGACATGAAAACTCAATTGAACCGAGGGACAGTCTGTCTTGCATTCTGCCTCCACTCACTACACACACATTTACTACTTGCCAGGCTTCATCGATTAAACTTGAGCTCAATTTGGTTTCCACCCTTCTACTGCCCCCTTCCCATAGCCATGGCCCTTCTACAACATTCTTCACTCAAGTTCAACCGCACATGTATTAGTGCATTTACATCCTTCATGAGCTAGTTTGTAGAAGAGGTCAGTTAACTGCACAGCCTCATTTCTTCTTCAGGATTCCTGTTTTGGAAGAGGATGTGCAAACTGGGCTCCCAAAACTCCCATCCTGATGGGAAGACTGATTCCTCCTCAGTCCAGCCAGTAGATTGATGCCTGAATTGAGCTACACAGCCAGGTCTGCCTCCTGAAGATCCATTTCCACAGCTTGGCTTCTTCCGCTTCCCTGGGAGTTGGGGGCCTTGAGTGTTCTGGCAATCCCCAGCCTTTTCAGCTGTCCACAAAGTTGATCTTGAGCTGGCCCACGTCAGGAGGATTTGGGGCAGGCCTCAAGCAATACAGCTCCTGCAGGAATATTTCAACAGGTTGAGAGGCCAAAAAGTTCTCAGAGAGATGACAGCAAGGCTGGAAGGGCAGAGGGGAGGAAGAGGGAGAAGGGGAGTACGGGGTCTTGGAAGGGATGGCAAGGGATTTATGGAGCAGCTGGAGGGGCTGGTGCACTGCAATACACTTTATACTTACAATGGCATGTGTTTAACTCACAAACACAGGCTTACCACTATGTTAGGTAGAGAATCAACAATGAGTAGAAACATTTTAAAAAGTCTGACTTTGTAAACAACAATCAAATCTCAAAATGGAATATCATCCA
This sequence comes from Ochotona princeps, assembly GCF_030435755.1. Lineage (NCBI taxonomy): Eukaryota > Metazoa > Chordata > Mammalia > Lagomorpha > Ochotonidae > Ochotona > Ochotona princeps. The sequence continues at coordinate 13,320,911 of NC_080835.1, read as the reverse complement.
AAAACCGGCCTCTATGGAAGATTCTACAACAAATAGGCAAGAGACCTCCAGCCATGATTGGGAGAGGGCAGTGGCATGGACCCCTTTGCAGGAGACGCACAGAGGCAGGCAGGATATGCCAGGGAGGGTACCCCGAGCCCTTGGGCCACCACTGCCAGGGCTGCAGTCTAGGAACACAACATGTCACCATGCTCAACCCAAGGACCCCATTCCTGCTGGGCTGAGTGCGGCCACCAGGCAGCAGCACAGAGGCAGCCTTCTTGGGGCAGGGCTCATGCCCTTGGGACTCCCCAGGGCAATGGCAGGAGTCCTGTGCAGGGCTCCCAACGGCCACAGTGGGCAAAGGGCTGGTCATGGGAAGCGGCCCCAAAGCCCTTCCCTGGGGCCCAGGAGGTTCACCTTGGCCACCACCTGCTGAAGGCCTCTAAACAGCAAACTACCCACCAGCCACACAGCAGTACCTGAGCTGCACCATGAGGTGCTGGACGCTCGGGGAAGAAGACATCTTCAGCCATCTCTTTCTGGATGGCTCCGACTGCATTCTGCTTGTTTATCAAAATGAAGAGCGCCAAGGCTGCAGCCTGCTCGAAGGCAAGCTGGCAGGCGAGGTGTGAACAAAGCTGCCTGCAGCTCTTCCTCAGTTCGCAGGAGCATGCAGAAGGAAGTGGCGGGAACACTGTCCATGCAGGAGGCGGTGCAGCTGGTCTAGCCACAGCAGCTGCTCCACCCAGTGCAGCACCAGCAGAGGCGCCTTCTCCCCCCAGCCCATGCCCCGGGTGCCTCAGCTCGGGGTGGTCGTGCCCTGGAGCACAGGGCATGCATGGAGACAGTGGCACCTTGCTTCACCCTGCCGCACCAGGCCGCTGCCACCATAGTCTCCGTGTCCTTTGGCACCTGTTTGGCCACGATGGCCACAGGCGGCAGCGGGCAGCGCAGCTGAGAGGGTGCCTTCTGGGAGACACCCTGGCGTGCGCCGCCGCTGGACTGTCCTACCTGAGGAACTGAGGCACTGAGGCGGCACTGGGCGGCAAGGGGCAGGGCTGTGGAACATCCAGGGGTTGTGGGCTGGGCTGCAGCCGGCGAGGGACCAGGGTTTCACAGGAGGCGTGTGCATTGGCGCAGGCATATCGAGACAGGCCCAGGTGCCACAGCTCTGGGCTGGAGGAGGCGGCACTGTGTGTGGGCTCACTTTAAAACGCACGAGTGTTTTCAAAACAAGGCTGTTTCGTTTTGAAATCAATGGCATCACTCCATAATTTATTACAACAATCATATGGAGTAATCTAACAAGCTCCTTGGAAATTTTCTAACTTGGGACCTGGTGCGGTGGCCTAGTCGCTACAATCCTTGCTTTGCGTGACCCAGAATCTCATGTGACAGTTCATATCCTGGCAGCCAACCTTCCCATCCAGCTTCCTGCTCGTGGCCTGGGAAAGAAGTCAAGAACGGCCCAAGGCCTTGGGATCCTGTGTTTGCATGGGAGACCCATAAAAAGCTCCTGGCTCCTGGCATGGGATCACCTCAGCTTCTTTCTTCTTGGACACTTGGGGAGTGAATCCGTGGACGGAAGATCTTCCTCCGTGTCTCTCCTGCTCTCTCTATATGATTTTCCAATAAAAATAAGTAAATCTTAAAAAAAGAAAATTTTCTAAATTGAACATTAGGCAATGTAGATGTTTACTACTGTGACATACTTATCAAAGAGTATCAGTGTTATGCATCTTAAAGTCATAAACTACCATTTTAAAATGATTTACAGCATCAAAAAAGACTACCAAGACATCAATTACTCTTCATTTTGTAGCTTCTAATGGAAAGACATTCATCAAAATCCTAAAATGAATTCATGTAGTCCTTGACTTCTGACCTTGGGAACATGCCAGGCAGTCCCTCCTGCAGTTGAACCTCTGGGATGACCAGCTGTTGCAACATGAGTCTCCAGGAGGCAGATCTGTGACATGAGCCAGAGAACAGCAGAGTCTGCTTTGCGTGCATTCACAGTAGCTCTTTGAGACATTCTGCCAAGCCCTATCTAATCATGTTTATGCAAGGCACAAATTCAGTCCTGATCATTAGCACAGAAAGAAAAATACAAGATTTGCTTGGTGTAGAGAAGTGTGTTCATTTGACTAAATTGAAAGACCTGAATATAGTTAACACTGGAGTACAAAGGTGTTACACTGTGGAGGACCATTGCGTTGTAGAATTCCAGGGTGTAGAGACAATAAAAAATCAAACCCCAATGAATTTAGACATACTGGCTAAAAGCTTTTTGTGTTGGTTGTATTCTAATTCTCCCACACGGGTGCAGGGTCCCAAAGCATTGGGCTGTCCTCGACTGCTTTCCCAGGCCACTAGCAGGGAGCTGGATGGGAAGTGGGCCGCAGGGTTTAGAACTGGTGCCCATGTGGGATCCTGGCATGTTCAAGGAGAGGACTTTAGCCACTAGGCCTCTGTACTGAGCCTTGGGTTATTGATTTTTAAGGAAAATTCTTAGAGAAAAATACATACTTACAGCCTTTATCTAAGCTTTGATGTACATATATGCATTGCATAGCCTCCATTCATGATAAATAAATCTATATCCACCAAGATACTGAATATTAATTTAAAATTTTATTACTAATTTAACATTTATTTATGATGAAAAATATCCAATCTATCTTCTAATTTATTTTCACAATCAACTATTCAGTAAGTTAGTATTGAATGCAATTACACTGCAGTGAAATGGAATCCAGAGGTTTTTATTCCAGTCTAGCCATAACCAGGTAGTTATTGATCAACCAGTCCTCAAACGCTCCCTTTCCTGCCTCTCCATGTCACTCACATAATGACTCTGCATATTATCTGCCATGTGAATGACAGGATTTCATTGCTCTTTTTTTTATTTCATTGCTTTGAAGATGTGGTATTATTTGACCCTATGTATAGGCCACAATTTTTTTTATTCACCACTGGATAAGAGTTAGGTTGTTTCCATTTTTAGCTATTGTGAACAGTGCTTAATCAATCATTGGAGTCTGATTTCTGAGTGAGATATTGATTTGTCTGATGAGTATATGTCATATATAGTAGTATTGATGGATCATTTTGTGTTCATTTATTTATATTGGAAAACCAGATCATTTTTTTTATTAATTATTTTGCATTATTTGACAGTTTCATAGGCTCTGGGAATCCCCCCCACGCCCCTCCCCCCTGGTGGCTTCCTCCACCTTGATGCAGTATTACAGTTCAAATTCAATCAAGATTCTTTCCTTGCAAACGTATACCAAGTATAGAGACCAGCTACTTGTTGTCCAGGTGGGTTGAACAGTTCTTGGGGAGACCATTTCTGGTCTGAAGTTAGAGCTGGTAGAATATCATCCCATTCAATTAAGAGTCTCAATATAACATCAACAGCAGTTTGCAACATTATGGAATTGACATGGTTGTGAGTAACCAGTATGTTACAAAAAAAAAAAAAGCAAGTTCTTAACCACAACCTATTATTAGCTCATTGACATTTCAGTTTTAGTTTTATATACAGGACCGACTGCTATATACCTTAAAATGGCTATAAGGTACCATTCAGCTGTCTCGTGTCTATTTCATTTTAGTATTTAGCCATTTGTTGTGTCATACAAACTAAAAAAACCTAAAATAAATAGACAAACAACAAAAAGTAGAGCCTGGAATCTGACAGGAAAGAGCTGGCGTGGATTGGCTCACGCCTCGCTGGGTGGGACACAAAGACTAGTCACTCCTCACCATGGTGTTGGGGATTTCCCTGCACCCCCCCCAAAAAAAATGTTCTTCACCTTAATTGTCGACAAATGTCTTGTTAGAGTTACAAGCCAGTCTAGATCTAGTCTAAAATCTGCCAAGATCAGCAAAATTATACTTCAACCAGATCAGATTTACAGAGAGGAGAGAGAGAAAGAAAGGTGTATCGTTTGCTTGGTTGACTGGCCAAATGGCAGCAAACAACTTATCGCCCTGTTTTATTTTAAGTACTTTAAATCTCTTAGAAATAATGGATTATTTTCGTTATTCAATCTGAGCCATTCAGGAAATATATAACAATGATTAAAATTATTCAGTTTCATTCTGAGAATGTCATAAGGTACAAAACAACAAAGGTATTCCACCATGCAATTGTTGATTACTGAATTTAACTATAATGAAAGTAATGACAGTGAAAAAATTTGGCATCGTTGGTAGTTAGGATAGTTAGGAATATCTTCCATATTGAATGCTCCTAACACCAAAGAGTTGTGCTTCAGCATGATATGCTTCAGAAATGCAATATTTAATAACCATGTCTAGTGAATTTTCACCTTATTAAATTGCTTGTTATAATATAACTTATTTTTTTCTCCAGCATGCAGTATAAATTCCACAAACGAATAGCTATGAATATGTATGTGTATTGACATAAATTTTTAAGAGCAGATTTTATATTTTAGTTTTACTAAAGCTTCTTTCACATCCTTGTTCCGAAGGCTGTAAATCAGAGGGTTCAGCATGGGGATCACTAGGGTGTAAAACACTGAGGTCATCTTGTCTTGATCTAGAGAGTAGGAAGAACTTGGTCTGAAGTACATGAAGAGCATAGTTCCCTGGAAAATGGCAACTGCAGTTAAGTGGGAGGTGCAGGTGGAGAAAGCTTTGAACCTACCTTCAGCAGAGGGCATCTTTAAGACTGATAAGATGATGTAACAGTAAGAGACAAGAACTCCTGAGATAGTACTCAGTTCAATGAATCCAAACACTGTGAAGATCACCAACTCATTAACCTGAGTATCTGAGCATGATAGCAACAGCAGAGGAGGGACGTCACAGAAGAAGTGATTGATCTCATTAGAGCCACAGAAACACAAGCGGAATGTCAATGTTGTGTGTACCAATGCATCTGTCACTCCCACCAGATAAACCCCAACCATGAGCAGGGAACACACCTTGCTGGACATGTTGACTGTGTAGAGCAAGGGGTTGCTAATGGCCTGGTACCTATCAAAGGCCATCACCGCCAGCAGCAGACACTCAGAGTCTGCAAAGATACAGAAGATCAGGAACTGCAGAGCACAGCCATAGAAGGGAATTGACTTGTCTGTAGCAAATATGTCCATGAGCATCTTGGGTCCAACTGCAGTGGAGTAGCAGAGGTCACAGAATGAGAGGTGACTGAGGAAAAAGTACATTGGGGTGTGCAGCCTGGAATCCAGTCTGATTACAGTGATCAGTCCGAGATTTGCCAGAAGGTTAGTGAGATAAACAAGCACAAATGTGGTAAATAAAATCACTTTGATCTCCAGATTATTGATAATTCCCAAAAAAATAAATTGAGACTGGGAGCAATTCTGATGCATTCTTCTTTCTTCTCATGTAAACCTGAGAGAAATTGCTGAAGACATAATTATGAATGGTTAGTCCTTCTCAGCATCCGTAATATATCTGAACAGGCATATTGATGTGTCTCCTTATTCTGATTTAATCCTAAAATTATCAATCATGCTACAAAAGCCATTTTAATCTTTGACTATGATGAAAAATACTTCTCAGTTAAGGATTTTTTATGTATTCCTGCATGTCATTCATGAGATACATAATATTTCAGTTATTGCCTACTCTAGGTAAAACAAACTATTTGAAATCTCATTTCATCTCCAAAATAATACGGAATACATAGATGTTAGAAGATGAGGATATAGCTTATAGGGATAAACTTTTTCTATGCTTTCCAAATATCATTAAAGACATTGCAGTGGTTATATTTGCTGTGTAAAACCATGATTAACTCAGTTTTATTTTGTGCTAGCTTCAGAATTAGAGTTTTCCAAAAATTAAAGAAAGAAGGCATGCAGAAATTCAGAGATGGATAAAATTGGAGCTTATCTTCTTTGAAGTTTATTCATAAAAAACAAAAATTCTGTTTTCTTGATACATTAAAAATTAAAAATTAAAAAGAAATATATATCATATCACGAATTGTTAAAAAGCACTAATTACTGATCTTGGCCTGTGTTTCCTCAGTAGTTAATGAGACATAAAATATTTATTACTGACACATTAATTTTGTTCCAATACTCAATACTTAATTGTTTTAATGTTTGGGATAAGGTTTTTTATTGTAGAGAGATGCTAATGAAAGGGAATTTAAAATGTGTACACTTATGGTTCACTGACTTTTAACAGAATTGAATTCTTTGTCTTGTGGTCTGTTCATCTTCATAGGTGTATAATGTGTTTGTATGCATGTATGTCTTCTTGTTGGTGCATAGAATTGGAACATACAGGATTTTTTTTTAATGTTAGTATGGTATGTGGCTCACCTGAAACTGAATGTGTATCTACTAGTATTTGTAATTTGATGAATCAGGTATGTCTCTAAATGGATAAATCCCTTAAATTCATATATTATTCATGTTCTATTAATTCTGAAGGAAAATATTTTTGATGCCTTAGGTTGGAGAATTTATTAAACTGAATAATTTCAACTAAATGATTCATTTAGAAATGTCTCATCTTTTCTAAAAGCTAATTTTTTTCTAGTGTTATATTTTTGAATCTGAAAATTGAGGAACCTACCTGGTCAGGCAGTTCTTGTATCTGAACACCAGATGGACAGCATTTTATTCTCCAGGTAGCGTGTGGGGCTTCATTCTCTGCCTCCCTTAGGCTTTGGTGTGATTAATCATGCTTCTGGCTCTGCATTTTCCCAGTGTATTTACTAACAACACTTGCAAGGTTTTGAGTTTCAATTGTTACAGCTGACAAATTGATCCCTGGTTGGAGGAAAACTGGGAATTAGTTCACGCTACTGAGTGTGCAATTCTGTCTGAATCCTCCTCCCATCACAGTCTGAATCTAATGAAGCTCAGCTCTGCCAGAATTTTCAACTTCTTTCATACTACTTCTTTTTGAAGTTTCTTCCTGTTTTAAAATTTTCTCCATCATCTTATGTTAATACTTACACACGTTTATTTTATTTTTGCTAAAAGGTTTTTATGTCACATGAGTCACATGTTAAGAGCAAATACATGAATTTTTAGTATATTTATGAAGCTGGACAACTGTCACCACTAATTCCCTAACATTTGCCATCACTCCAACAAGAACACTCCGAGCTAGTAGTACTATCTGTGTCCGAGGACAGCATATGTAAAGAGGTTCACCTTATATGTAATTCTTTTCCAGGTTTCTTTTACAAGAAACAGTAATTTTTAAAGTGCATCTATGTAACATGTATTAGAATATGTCTTTTTAATATTGACCATTTAATTTTGTCTATACAGTATATTATGATTTTCCTTTTATCAAAGTTCAGGTAGTTTAGTCTTGGCCCATATTTCACTGAATTGATGATTATATAGTTTCCCTACACTTTGCACACTCTTTAGCTTCCATCTGCTGACTTACATCTCCATTGCCCTGTTACAGCCGGGAATGGGCCAGCAGAAGCTAGGAACCCAGAACTCGGTGTGAGTCTAACACTTGGGTGAATGAACTCCACGTTACTTACACCGTCACCTGTTGCCTCTCTGTGCGTTGATGGGCAGCTGAGTGGGAGCTGAGCAAGGCCTCAGAGGAGGACACTGTTAGGGAACAAAGTACCTCAAGGAGCATCTGAGCCTATGTTCACACATTGTCCATAAGTGGCATCTTCTTAGTCATTTCTTTTTTTTTTTCATTTAGAAAAAAATTATGGTATAGTTCCATAGGCTCAGGGAGTCTCCCCGTCCCATCCTCCCCTCTCCCTCCACTGATTTCCACTATATTATTACAGTGTTACAGTCTTTGAAAAACAGTCACAGTCCATCATTCTATTTAAGTGTTTGCTGATTTTATAGGTATAGACAATGATAGAAAGTCCAACATTCTATTGTCAAGATGTATTTGGGGGTGGGACTCCAGCGGCAGCCGCGGGAGGTCGGACACCGGCAGCCATGGGACTTGGCGGTGATAGAGGACGTATATCCTACAGGGTGCTCTCAGAACTGATGCCTACTCCATCTGAGCATGGCCTGTCGAGGGAGAGGGACGGGTTTGCTTAGTGGCATAATACCTTAACTCAGAAATATCCTGATTTGCATTTCATGATCGGAGGAGAGGGGCCAAAGAGAATTATTTTGGAGGAAGTACGGGAAAGATACCAGCTACATAACAGGGTGCATCTTTTGGGAGCTTTAGATCACAAGGACGTTAGAAACGTCTTAGTGCAAGGACATATTTTTCTGAATACCTCTCTCACGGAAGCATTCTGCATGGCGATTGTGGAAGCAGCCAGTTGCGGTTTACAGGTTGTGAGTACCAGGGTTGGTGGAATCCCTGAGGTCCTTCCTGAAGATCTCATTATTTTATGTGAGCCTTCAGTAAAATCTTTGTATGATGGATTAGAAAAAGCTATTCTCCAATTCAAGTCAGGGTTACTGCGAGCTCCAGAAGAGATCCACAACCTAGTAAAGACGTTCTACGCCTGGAGGGATGTTGCAGAGAGAACTGAAAGGGTTTATGACCAGGTGGCTGGGGAAGCTGTGTTGCCCATCATCAAACGGCTGGACAGGCTCATCTCTTGCTGCACCCCAGTAACAGGCTACATTTTGGCCTTATTGGCTGTGTTCAGCCTTCTCTTCCTCATTCTCCTGAGATGGATAACTCCAGATTCCATCATTGATGTTGCAGTAGATGCCACGGGGCCAAAGAGCTCGTGGACTCTGCAGCATCCTCGCAGAGCAAAACTGGATGAGGATGATGGCAAGTCTGAAACCAGGTAGAAGAGAACCAGCGCTGTAAAGATCTGAAAGTTTTATAATCTGAAAGTTTTATAATAGTTCAAAGAAGATTATATTGAAAATGACCTTGTTTTTTTTTTTTTAAGTTAAGTTAGTAAGTTATGCTACCTCTCTATCATTCAATGTTTTGAGGAAAGATAGAAACTTATGCAATTCCTGAGTGAACAAACTCCTTGTACTTACTTACAATTTAGGAGAGAAGATTTAAGCCACTCAAGTATGAAATTTTTCAGATTACTGAAATCCTTCTAGCAGAAATGTTTTAACATTATATTTTGAGAGCTTTGGGTGCTGAAGGGCCAAACGTTTTCTGGGCACTTTTTGGCCAGTTTTTAATGTCAGACCATTAATCAACACTCACCAAATGTTTCCAAGTTTTCTTTTGGAAAGTACAACAGCTGCATGAACTATTTTAAATCATATTCACAGATATTTGTTATTAACTTTTTAAATCATGCTCTTGCACATCCGTTGGGTCTACTCAGTAAGTGTTGCGTGCATGTAAATAGCAGGGTTCTGGAGTAACACAGTCTCTTAGCTACCAGCGTGTTCTGAGCACCTGCTATGTATAGCATGTCAAACTAGGCACTTCCGCCATGAAGGACCAGGGGTACATCTGTTCTTTATCATTCAAATGGCTTCCTTCATCGTGTCACAGTTGACATGATATGATAAAATACTCAACATGCCAAAAAGGCTTATGCTAATTTAATGCCAAGACAAAAAACACCGCCAGCATACTCCAAGTACTTTATCCCACTGTATTCTCCTACTGGGATCTTCATCTTCCCGTTACTTTGCGAGGATCCTTTTTGCTTTTTAAATACTAGGGGCCGATATCACTGTTGATAGTACAGAGAAACTTTCCACATTTTCAGTGCATAATTTAGTCCTCTGTGAATGCCTTCGTGTTTCCTGACTAGAATGTACGAGGTGTGCCGTCTCTAAACTAGCTGCTACCTTGTCCTTTTGATATGTCACTACCCTTCACTGATATCTAACAAGCATTGTCAGTGTGCAAAAGGCTTTACTCCTCACTGTGGTATTTATAGCAAACTGACTCTGAAAACATCAGGAACACGGTCCCTGTTTGGGTGCTGGTGTTATCTAGTCCTTTCCCAGAGCCCTGGGGTTCTAACCCCAGCTTATCCATATGGTGTGTAGTAGTAATTCTTCCGACTCTCTAAGTCTGTGTGAGAGTGACTGTGAATATTGCAAGGCGCTGGGGCGCACTGGAGCAAAGCTGTCAGTATTGACTCTATAGGATTTTCTAAAGAGACGTCACTCACAAAGCTTCTTTGGAAAAAGCATCAATATGCCTATTAGCCGGTTGCCACTGTTACAAAAAAAAATGTGTTTTGTTCATACTAAAACGCAAATTTCTCTTAATTTGTGATGAAACAAGAAGAAAATCTGGTCGTCTAACTCTTTCAACATGCCCCTCCCCTCATTCTTTTGATATTTAATTAAGGCCATCTGGATTTTTTGCCACTTAGATAAATTCAGACATTCTTTATTTTTTTTTTTTTAAGATTCCAGCTTCTGACTGCTGTCTAGTTACACAGACACCTCTGCTTTCGAATTTATTGTAAACATGCTTTCTCTCCAGGTATCAAAATCTCTATTGATCTGCTTTGTGCAGAATTAATTACTAAAGTCAGCAGTAATAATACACCATTATATTCCACATTTTCAGTGGTCTAGCATGAGGTATGCTTACACCTGCTCTCTTATTCTGCATTTAAAATGTTGACCTGTGTTGGTGTCTCCTCTGAATTCATATTGGGAAGAAATCATCTTCATTCATGTTTTTGCCAGAATTCCTTACTTTGTAGTTATTCTCTCAGAATCTGCTGATAATTTCTAACTACCTACATCTGTTGCCAACATTACTTTCAATATCAAAGATGAGGAAAATAATTCTCAAAATGTGTGTGCTTAATTTTCATGTGACAAAAATGCATGCTAAGTTTCAGTGCATGGGGTAGTAGACCAGGCTTCCACCTGAGGCACCTGCATCCCATATGAGTGCTGGTTTTGCATTCCAGCTGTTCTGCTTCTGATCCAGTTTCTTCGTTAGGGCCTGAAAAAGCAAGGAGGATGACTCAAGTTGCATTGCACCCATGTGGAAAACTTGGAAGAAGCTCCTGACTCCTCATTCCTAGCTTCAGATCAGCCTACTTCTAGCCACTGCAACTATGTGGGGAGTAAACCAGCTGATGGAAGATCTCACTCTATCTCATTGTGTCTCTCCTTCTGTAACTCTGTGTTTGCAATAAATAAAATATATGTATTTTTAAAACTGCATGTACATCACTTTCTTCATATTTCATCGCTTTGATGTATCTCAGGGCAACATAGGAGACTCTTAGAAGTCTATTCAAAATGCACAGAATCTACAGGTAACTTTGTATTTAATATTAAAATACTATAGCAAAAATATATTAAAATACTAAATATAATATTCCTGCCACACCAGCAAAGCAAGAATACTTACCTTCAGCTCTGTGTTTTCATCAAGTTAGTAGAGTTCCTACCTAGTTTAATAATAAATAAAATAAATAAAGCACAATTAATAAAATGTTACAGAATGGATGAGAAGTAACATCCAGTGGTACCAAAGATAAAAGGACCACTTCAAGACGTAATATGCTAAAAACAAGATATGTAGAATTAATAAATGACTTCAGAAGTGACAGGGATATAAAGTGAACATTAAAGAATACACTGAACTTACACACATATAGAAGCAAATGAAAATTCAGAAATATTGTAATGAAAAATAAAGAAGAGATATTAATGATATTAGAATGAGTACAACAAAATGTGTACTCTACATGCTAAATAACAAAACTTTTTGGAGAGACGTAAATGAGTAAATAGACAAAACACTGCAGATTCAATGTTATGGAGAATTTAGCCTGTCCAAATTTCAAAGGAAATCCTGTGAAATCTAATTTGAAAAAGAGTTGAGTGCTGCAAAATATTCACTCCATAACTTTAAGATTTATAGAAACATAGTATTCACTATATTGTAGTACCAACACCAAAAACACAAAACATAAAGAGATCTCTTTATTCCTAACTGGAACACAAAAATGTAACAGCATTTAAATGAAGATACTAGGCAGGGGTGTTATTAAAGGAGGGTATGTTCAAATGTCCCTTGTGAAGGCAAGAACTGATGCGATGTCCCACATACTCCAATGCGCTTGGAGAATAAATCAAAATGTGATTTTATAAACATTTTATGTCTCATTATTTTTAATAATTTGATATTTAATTTAAATCATTACCTTGATATTTAGCTTAATACATTTAAATAGCATGTATTTGATGTCCAGATATTAATACATTCAATGTTCAGGAACAAGTACAATTCAAACTTAAAGGAAGCCAAGATGCATGAGTATCATTTTTGGTCGTCACATCCAGAAACATGTATCACTACTGGGAATCCTAAACTAAGAATGTGTTGTCAATAAAATCAGATGGCTATTTAGATAATGTCTGTCTCAATATTATTAAGCTACATTACATGATTTGGCAATGGAAAACATATATATATTATTTGAAATTACAAGCTAATTTCTGAGGAAGCTTTTTGAATTAACAGTCTAGAAAGAACAAGGACACGTAGGAGTAAATGCTAAGATCTCAACAAAACTTGGCAAAAGTGGATGGGACACTGTTTACTGACATAAAAGCTATTACTTCCTTTGACTATAATGGAAGATTTGTCTCTGTACCATTAAGTTAGCTGAAATGAGCAAGGAGAAAAATATGACATTTAAAACAAACACTAAAATCTTTGCATAGATTACAGGAAAGTAATTCTAATTGGTGATATGGGTTTCAATTCCCAGGTAACTGATGCTATACAATTGCAATTTCTTCAAATTGGATCTGTGATGATTCTCTGGCTGAATCTGAATATAAAGTCAAATGAAGTGGTAACTCCAGACATCACCGTACCTGAGAATAGAAACAGTTCATTTTTAAGTATTTTATAATTTTTCAATCTTAAGTGGATTTTTATTTGGAACTTACAATAATCTTGGCATTTAGGAAAAGATTGTATTGTCAGTATTTCAGTAACTTTGAACCTAGTGATAATTAGTTCCATGACCTGATCACTATCATGACAAACAAAATAAAATAACAATCAATTATCCAGATTCCTGGAGCCACAATCCTACACCGACACTTGATTCCTACGATACCAGATAAAAGTGTCAAAATTCAGGAAATTACTTAGTTCATTAGTCTTACAGTATATTAAAGTCTCAAAAGTTGTAGCTTAAAATCTGGATTTTTGTGTGCTTAATTATCATGCAATTAACCATTTTATTTGTGAGAAAACATTGTTATTATGTTAATGATTCTACATGGCTTCCAGGTCCTTTTGATGAATGAGGGCCTTAATACCTGAGTAAGAAGGAATTTTCTTATCAGGAAAGTATGAATTAGGCTCAGAGGGAATTTCAACATATATTGGGGCTGGACATCATGGGTCTCATGTAGAGGACCAGAAATCCAGCAGATGATTGATATTTGCTATGGAAATGTTAGAGATCAAAGCCCTATGGGCTCTGCCTGGAGTAAAATGACAGGAAAACAACTACAGTGGTATAAAGTGATTGACACAATAAAGACCCACATAAGTTCATCAGATTCTTTTATCTGGCATGGAGGAGTAATGGCTGTCCCTTCTTATGTTCCAGGATATCCCAATCAAAGTCGCATATGGAAATGGGTAAACACATTATGCTCTATGAAAACATGGATTGGGTATGTGTCACACAGTGCTAGTGAGTTTTCAGCATCATTCAAAATAAACTCCACAGTGCATACTCAGGTATGTGCAAGACTGTCCTTTGTACTACTTAAAGGAACTATAAAATGGAACAAAACCATGGGATTTCTGCATGTGTTAGTTGTGCCTTGTTTGCCTGCATTAATAACTCTATTCCTGCCAGTTTTCCTCTTGAGTCCATCTACACTTTTACAGGTCATGTAGGTGTGTGGATTCCTGTCTGACTGGTAAGGACTTGGGAAGAATCTCCCTCCCCCCTAATGTTGCACACCCTTATTACAGAACTGAAAAGAAGAACAAAATTGGAGTGTTGATAACCGCCATTCTGGGAATCATTGCAATCACTTGCCATGGCAGCAGCAGCAGGACTCGCCTTACATCAACAAGTTCAAAGGGTGCATTGTGTACAACAGGAGCCAAAGGACTCAGTACATTTATGGGTGACTCATGACTCTCGTGTGCTGAGCTTGCAGCTCTTGAACCTGTCACTGGATGATCAGTTGCAATCTATCACAAAACTATTATCCCTTAAGTGCGATTGGAATTTTACTTCAGTTTGTATAACACCTGTCCCCTGGAATAAAATTCTTTTTCTTTGTGATACAGTTAAGTGTCATTTTAAAAAGTCATGGCAATGTCACTGCTGATATTGGATATTTACAGGCTTCAATTTCTGAAACTTTTGATAAACAATTAAGAGAAATTTCAGGAGCTCATTTACTGGAAAGCATTGCTAGTGGTGCTTCGGCCTTGGATCCCTTTAATAGAGTTAGTTCTTGTTTCCTTATGTTGTCTTTGCCTTGTTTGGAGGTGGGTCATGCAAATCCAAACCATAACTCATCATCAAAATGCAGTCAATGTAATCATGCTTCAAAATATAAAAACAAGGGGAAATGAAGGAGCTGAGTGCATCAGTGCACAGGGAGCTAGTCATAAGCCAGGAACACTTTGACTCATGTCTAACCTTGGAACACCAAGTGTCAGACCAAACTCCACAGTGCTATCTCTCCATAGTGCTTCCCTCTTATTAAAAATAACAGAAGTGAGTGTCCCTGGCCTCAATACTATCAACTATTATGTTTTCCTTGAGTTGTAAATAACAGACCAAAGCATATCAAGACACTGTGTTAATGTCTTCTCTCTTTCTGTTTTTTTCTTTTTAGTTTTGCTAACATAAGAATAATCATTTAAAGAATTGCTAGCTTCACACAAGATAAGAATTAAAGAAAACCTTTGTGTGATATATGAGTTCTTTTGGAGTATAAAAGTCTCTGTATTCTCAGATAAAGTACATCATCCTGAAAGTGAAGAATATGAAAATCATTTCTCCATTGAGCTTCTTCTTGTCTGTTTGATTAACCTTGACTCCCAACCCTACCAGTTTCATTGCTGGTCTGAGGTCTTGCCTGTGCTTGTGGTTCCTGCATGCTGCTTTTTCATGGTCCATTTCATCTTGGCATTCACTGGCTCTGCCCAGACAACCCCCAGTCCCAGCTTATGTTGAGGGGTACTGTAGCCAATCACCCTGGCCATCCCAACAGTCCCAACCTTAATGTGAAATGGTGGATATTCCATCTCAACCTGGCCTGGCCTGAACCCCATCCTCTCACGCCTGATGGTAGATGTTTTTAGATTGACCTAGCTTGGCCTGCCCCAATACCTCACCCACATGTATAAGGATGGGCACATTAGCCCAACCTGGCCTGAACTACATCAGCCTCAGTTCTCATGCTCACCAGCAAGGGCAAAATCTTAAAAGGGAAGTTCCCCAAGCTCTGCTAGCAGACCAGTTCCCAGTCATGGATCTTACACACTGGTGGGTGTTTGGCTAAGCCTGATTTGGTTCACCTCCAAGTCCCATCTTCACAAGCAGGTACAGAGGTTTTTCCAGACATGCCCATATTCTTTCTGGCTCTCATTTGTGGGTGCTATAGCCTACCCTTGCTTTGTCCACACTCAGACCCGGCTCTCATGTGGATCAATGGATGCCACAATTTCGCTCATCTTGTCCCACACCCACTCAAGTTCCATGAATGCCAGTGGATGCTGGAACTTAGCCCAGTTTGGCACATCCCCAGACATAGCCTGCAAACATGCTGATGAATGTTGTAGCCATATCCAGCCTGATCTGGCCCGAATCCTAGCTCATGTTCTCAACAGAAGGAACTAAAGCCCAGCAGAGGATCCCCTTAGCTCCACTACCATGCTGCTCCCAGATGCAGACCTTGCCAGTAGTTGCTGTAACCCAGTCATCCATGGTTTAACCTCTGTCTTGTCCCTTGCCATTGGATGCTGCAGCCATGCCAGGCCTGGCTCATCCCAAGTTCCAACTCTTACTGGTGGGGGTTACAGCCTAGCCCTGCTCAGCCTGCCCCTGTTCATGATTCTTATACAAACTAGTGGTTGTGATCGCCTACCCTGACATGACCTGTACCCCTTCCTACCTCCTGCATGCCAGTGTGCTATAGTTTGGCCTGATCTGTCCTGGTCTACCTCCCCAAGCTAGACTACACACCTGCAGACCAATGGAGCATCCTTCTCTGGTGGGACCCACACCCAGTTCCAACTCTCTCACTGATGCAAGTTACAGTGCAGTAAGAGAGTTCCCCAAGTGCCCCCACCAGGTCCTCTTCCAGTCCCAATCTCAAGCATGTTAGTGGGTGCTAAACACTTAATAAGTTTAGTCTTCCCCTCAGTCTCAGCTTTTGTGTGTGTGCTGGTGGATTTTGTAACCCGGTCTGCACAACATCCAAATCTTGAGCACACCTGTAGAGTAGCCTGAACCAGTGTGGCCTGATAACAACCAAATTTCACATTCATGTCGGTGAGTTCTGTGGTTATGCCTAGGTTGGCTTGTCACCACACCCAGGAAAGTCCTCTAGTTTCCCTGCTCCACATCACTGGGTCTCAGATCCTTTCTTACCTGCAAGTGTAGTAGCTTGGTTGGTGTGAGTGCCTCAGAAGTCATTCCTCTTGCGTACCATTCTCCTTCAGCAGATGACCCTCTTACAGATCTCCAGACTCCCTTCCTTGATTAATCCACCACCCCCATGCCAGTGAACATCAGGCTCCCCAAGCCTGCTTATGTGGCCTGCTGGCCTGCTGCCCTGCTAGGCTTACCTGTGTACCACGACATGTCAGTCCTCACACCCCATTTGCTGGCATGTTGGTTTCTACCACAATGTTGCCATCTGTTTCACACATATCTTTAGAAGAAATACAACAGGCAACTATCCTGGCACATTAGTATAGTTAACACAAATTTAGAATTAACCAGGGCCAGAATGTCCAAAATGGATTAACTTCTTTTCTCTAAATATTGTAACACTAGTTTTGCACAAGACAACCTTGACATTTGTTTATACCTTGGGAAATTACTTCTTTTTAAATATCAATCCAGGGAATAAACCTTATCTCTTAGAAATTCATTCCTTTTATATATAAATGATTTATTATGTGACTATGGTGTATTAAAAATTAATGTGCTTACTTGTGTCAATATGAAAGAAAATATCTTGCATTTGTTTACTTTATTAGAGAAACAATAGATTTATTTTAATGATCAACATTTTTATTTCAACATCCACATTAAACATGGCTATTTGCTTTGTTTATTAGAGCAATGACAGACTTATTTCAATGCACAAAATTTTTAGGAACTGAATTTAAAAAAAACAGAATACTATTTCAACACTTATCTAGAATATACACTTACAGTAACATTTTAATTTGTGTGGCTATATATGATGTACAAGGTATATACAAAATACCTATGTTGGTACAACAGATACATAGTTCCTTGAAAACATGTTCCTCTTTTTTAAATTTTTGTTTCTCTATTATTATCTCCTGAAAATGCATTTTAGAAAAGTAACAACTTGCTCCTGGTAGTAAAAGCATGTCTGACTGTCTTTCTTTTTCCAAAGTCTATTATATATGTACATATTCTAATAAAAGTTGTAAAGCCATGCCTGAAAGTTATGAAATATTTAATCTTACAAACGAATCCTAAACAATGCTCAATGCTATTGGTGTCAGCAACATTTATAAAACTACATTCCAGAATATGATGATCATTTCTCTAAGAAGTAACTTCTCTGAATATCCATTGCTAGAACAATGTTGCTTATAGGTATATTTTAAAACTGGTTGTCATAAATCAGTGAAATGAATTCTGTGATTTCTATGGAATTCTGTAATTTCTAGGGAATTTCACAATGAAATATGTACAATCATTGAATCTGTTATATTAGCCTTAGCCTTATCAATGATTGTTAGATTGGGTATTGCACAGGATTATCAATGGAGTATTTTGATATTTGTTGATAAGCATCACACATGTAACTTCAATAGACGTCACTAAAGCTTACAATTCAGTTTTTTTGTACGTCATTACTACTGTGGAGACAGACTGGAGTCAGAGTTCTCCAGAAATTGTATTGCAGATGCAATTAAAAAAATTCCTGAAAGAAGATAGCCTCTAAGTTTAGTACAGTAAGTTACTTACCTAGTAACCTCCCCAAAGCGGTTGTGACATCCTTGTTCCTTAGAGTATATATCATGGGGTTAAACATGGGAGTCAGAATTGTATAGAACAGAGCAAGCACTTTGTCAGTTCCTGCTGAGTGAGTGCTGTTGGGTCTTAAATAAGTAACCATGGCTGATCCAAAGAATAACATCACCACTGTGAGATGAGATGAACAGGTGGAGAAAGCTTTGGCTCGACTTGTGGCTGATGGCAACTTACAAACTGTAGAGATGATTTTAATGTAGGAAGTGAGGATTAGCACAAATGGAACCGAGACCAACACCACTGCGGCTAAGTAGACCATCATCTCATTCACAAAGATTTCCCCACAAGCCAGCCTGAGGACTGGGGGGATGTCACAGCAGAAGTGGTTGATTTGGTTGGAACCACAAAAGGGCAGAGAGAAAATCTGGAGTGTCTGCCCCATCTGGACAGGGACCCCGCTGATCCAGCAAGCAGCCACCAGCTGGGAGCACACTTTGTGGTTCATGATGACAGGATAGTGCAGAGGGTTACAAATGGCCACATAACGATCATAGGCCATTGCAGCCAGCAGGAAGCACTCAGTAGCCCCAAATGTAAGGAAACAGAACATTTGGGAAGCACAGGCAAATAAAGAGATTGCCCTTTGCTGGGTTCCAAGATTCATGAGCATCCTGGGGAGTATAACTGAAACGTAACAGATTTCTAAGGAGGAAAAATTGGCAAGGAAAAAGTACATGGGGATGTGAAGAGTAGAGTCCACTTTTGTTAGCAGTATTATGATTCCGTTGCCCAACAGGATAACCATATAGATGAGTAAGAAGACACCAAAAAGAAACCATCGGAGATGTGGAACATCACAGAAGCCCAAGAGAACAAATTCCACCCACTCAGTGACATTTTCTTCCTGTGACTTTTGCTGGAGCTTCATCTGTAGAAACATGAAAAACAAGCACGGACTGCTGTTCTCTGGACATATCTGAGCACTCACATCAAGCCTTATGATGGCTGCAGTTTTCACTATTCTCAGAATGTTATCACGTAACTGCTTCACATGTTCCTTCTTTGAAGCCAGTGATGTACCACTACACACACTCCCTGAAATTTCTCTCCGTCCTGCTGTCTGCCAACATTCATGATAAGCCAAACTGATGCTGAGCTTTGACCCATCACAGACACAGTGACAATCAGCACTCAAGATCCATACAGAACATTTCCACATGACTCAGATTCCCTTCAGTTTCATTCTGTTTCAACTCTTCTTTCCTCCCATCATCACTTCATTTGATCACTACTGTCTTGACTGTACAGATCACACCTCTAATTGATTTTAATCAGTGACAGACTGCGTTATGGCATGTAACAAAAAGAAGTCTATTTTGGTAGGATACTTCTTGAGAAATAGGAAGGGTTTTATTTGGGAAAGGTAGTCACATGGGGACATGGAGTTGGAATTAAAAAATAGTGACCTAGGGGAAACAGCTTAAGACAGGAGAGTATAAAATCAGTGTAGGTAACTGGGGAGATGGGCAAAGGTACGGGGCTGTCAGGTTATATTTTTTTGGCTCTGTGCCCTAGGACAATCTCTGCTCTTCATGTTATTATCCAGATCCAACATGTGTTTTGCCCCTGTACTCAATGCTTATTGCCCCTCTGTACAGTGCTCAGATGATTGGGTCTCTCCTACATTCCTTGGCATTGCTTTAATTGGGCTGTATCATTCTTTTAGTTTTTAGGTTTTCTAAAAATTTTGTATGCAGAGAACAAATCTGAAATTTTATATTTTAAAAGCGACTACTTTGGTCTATCCTGCCTCCCTCTCATGCTGTATCCAAGGCATCTCAGCTCTGTTCTTCGCTAGTCCCAGTACTGACTTGCTTCTCCATCTGATGATCTGGACTTTGTGCATCAGACCCTGTTTGTACTGACTGTGGGACACAGCCCTGCAGAGCTGGACCGGAACTGAGGCAGGGATCCACTGCTACTGCATGCAGCACTTCATGCAAACTGCTCTGGCTTCCACACTACAGTTTGTTCAGCTACAGCATAGCGTGATAGTGATACCAGTATTTGTGGTCATTAGGTGAATTAATTATCTTAAAATGAATTAAATAAGTTGAGAATTCCTGATGCTTATAAATTTCTACATGAATACTGTTATTCTTGTTATCATAAATTGAATGTTTATTCTAAATTTACTTGCAGTTTTCAACATGAATATTTTCCTACATATCTTCTATTTTAAATTACATATATAATGAATGTAATGTGTGAGCACATAGTGAAATCAATAGACCGTTATAAAATTTCCAAACTTTCAGTATGAAATACCCATGAATTCCTTGCCATATTTTTGTTATATTATTTCTCTGTGAACAAGACACTGTTCACTAATGGAGCTGCCATTGGATATACTCTTTTTAATGACTTCTCTCTCTAACAATGGCTAATCTTAGAGGTAGGAACAGTTGACTCTTTTTGTTGAGAATAACATAGAGGCTAGATAATCATTGTACATCTTTTAAGGTGGCTCAGTGATTGATATGGAAATGAAGCTAATACAAGAGCCACTACTCTACATTTTAAAATACATTTTAATTATGTTAAAAAGTACATTTAGTAAAGGAAAGAGAGACTGTTTCCATCAGCTTGTTCACTTCCCCGATTTCAGCAGTAAAATTATTCTTGCCCCCAAAAGCTGGAAACCAATCCAGATCTCTATGTAAGTGCTCCATGTCCAAAATCATGAGCTGCCTCACAAAGTCTGCATTTACAAGAAGTTGTTTGTGATCCTGGAGCAAGCAAACAAACCCCAGGACACTGATATGAGTTTTGGGCATCTCACATACTATCCAAAATTCACTCAAAGGGGCACTATTTCAATGAGATCAGCACACAATGCAGAAAACAGACTGCAAGATCAGGTGCTATGGTTTAGCTAGTAAATCCACTGCCTGTGAGCCAGCCTCCACATTGCACTAGTGCCAGACCAATCCAGCTCACTGCTAACGCTAACTATCATACATGACAAAGCAGTGAAAGCTGGAGCCAGGGCTTGGGTCTCTCCATCCATGTGGAACATGCAGAGGAAGCTCCTGACTCTTTGCTTTGGAGCAGCTCTAGCCATTGTGGCCATTGGTCAAGTGAAACACAGATACAAAATCTTTCTCACTGTGTTTCTCATTCTCTATCACTTTGTCTTTCAAGTAAATAGATGAATCTTAAAAACAAAATGATAATATATGAGACTAATTTCCAGATAAATATATGGACTTTACAGATGGCACATTTTATGCACATAATTTGACTAAAAGCATTTCCAATGCAAAACAAAACATAATTCCTCATTGCAAAAACTCAAATCATTGACAAGATGTTTTCAAAATATAAAATGCAATATATATGATTTTTGTAAAATTTCGCTAGAAAGGAAGTGAGTGGTATTCAGAAATACGCTAAATTGAAACCACATATGTTAGCATCATATGCAAAATTTTCTTTTCATATAATTGAAAAGAAGTAAATATTTGGTTAGATTCAAACCCATATTCCTTGGAGTCATTCAAATGGCTAAGGAAATTTATAACATTATTCCAATAGATTAGATGTTGAAAGCTCTATAAAGTTCATCTATGTATTTTGGATGTATATTAGCTGTATTAATACACAGAAAGAATTTTTGCATTTTAAATTAGTACTTACCAAGTTATTAAGATTATAGCATAATTATTTCATAATTATAGCCTTTTATTTCCCATTGAAAAATGGTAAGTAAAAAGATTTTTGTTAATATTTCCACCAGAAATATTAAATATGAAAAGTGTATTAATGTATTGACTGAAAAACAAATTTTAATTATATTATAGAATACATGTGAAATTACATCACATAGCACAAAATTTTTATTTTAAAGTAATGCAAATATATTTTACTGTAAGTATATATAAGAAAACAACATAAAATTACTTTTAAGACATTTCCTATTTTGTATCAAGTTGGAATTTTGAATTTTAAACTGTCATGTACTAAAATTTGTACATTCATGTAAAATTATTCGTATTTACCATTTTGATTCTATCAGTTCAGCTGTTTTTCTCACTGTAGGTTAAAACATGTAGATGTTTAAATATTTATGAGTGAAGCCAGTTGTATTATTAAGAATGTTCAAATAACATTAATGATGACTTTTTTTCCTAAACATGAAGTGCTCCTTAAATAGAAGTAGTTAGCCTTACCCCAGAGGCCTCTCCTACCAACACATTCAAATTTCTAATTAGGGTCATCTCTTTGGTGCTCACTGAATTGTTCAATTTACTTTTCCCAGGATAGCTTTCTCTGTGTCCAAAATATTCCACCTTCAGCCTTTGCATGAGGCTGTGTATGCTCAGAGAGCATAGCACATCTTGCTTCTAGACTTAACTAGAATGCCAGGTGGCACTGTTTGAAATCTGTCAACAATGATGCACATCCAGTTCTCAAAGTTGAATGCTGCCCCAAGAGGCCACCTGTCAGTCTTAGCCCTCACACGTTTTGTTTTGTGAGTAATTCTGTGCTCCATAATATTGTTGGGTTCATTTGTGTAACACTTGAGACAAACTACTTTAATAAACTTTACTAAGAATAAATGAGAATGTGAGATCCCAGGACCGGTATCAGAAGTCAGCCTCTCCAGTTTCAATTCATTCATGACAGTTCTACAAACACATGCATTGCTTATAAATGTCACCTTGACCTAACGTGCTAATGTCATAGAATGCATAGAATGTGATTTTACGTTATTAGTAAAAATCAATTGTTACTGGTTTTGGTTAGGACCCGAAGACTCATATCTAGTGCTGTGATAGCAAAGAGCAGTTAGGAAAATTAATCCCAGATTACCAAAATTCATATACCAGAGTTCATGGAAATTGTGAGAGCAGTGAGAACAGAGATCTCTTAGGCAAAGCAAATGTGATCACACACAGAGATGGTGAGCGTGTAAGCATCCTTAAGCCACAACAGGTGTACATCCAAGATACAGGGAATAGAGAATAATTGCAAATCCTTAACATTAAGTTTGGGATAATACTAATAATGATATGAAGATATTTTGATTCCATTTTCTAAAAATCACAAAAAATAACTGCACATAATTGAAAAATTTTTGTGTAGCGCATATGACATGGATTTTGTGACCTGAGACTGTTTAGAATATATAAAATGTGTGGATGTTTGAAACAACTGAGAAACGTTTCAGAAAAATTAAAAACAAAACAAAACAAAACGCTTGTTCCCAGCTAAAGTAAAATGTTAAAAAAAAATAATAAAAACAAATCACTAAAAAAAAAGGAAAAAAGAGCCCACAGATTATACCACAAAGAAGTTACTGAGTGAGTGAGACCAAGAAAAAGACCATGGAAAAATCACACTAGTACTTGTAATACTAAGGAAAAATAAACTCCCAAGCCATGGAATAATAAGAGTAATAATAAGAAATTATAAGAATGATAGTAAGAACTGTTCAACCCATCTGGACAGTAAGTAGCTGGACTCTATGCTTGGTATATGTTTGCAAGGAAAGAATCTTGATTGAATTTGAACTGTAATACTGCATCAAGGTGGAGGAATCCACCAGGGGGGAGGAGAGTGGGAGGGGTGGGGAGATTCCCAGAGCCTATGAAACTGTCACATAATGCAAAATAATTAATAAAAAAATATAATAAAAAAGAATGATAGTAAGAAATAATAATAAGAAACATTTGTCTTCAAAGTCCAACTTTTAGAGATATGCCAAGATAAACGAGACACATATTAAAAAAAAAAGAATCAGTAAACTCAGTACCATAAATAGAGAAGATCTGGAGCCTGTTGTATTCTTGTGATGAGACGGCTAACGACAATACCCGTCAGTGCCAGGAACGTCAACCAGAAACAAAAAAATCTTAAAGAAAAGCTTGGAGACCAGGAATATGAGAAAGATCTTAAAGACGTCATGTTCATAGTAGCTGATTTTATGGTCATGAAAATAACAAAATTCATGAGTCTACTTTTGCCCCATGTTTTCACAACCATAAGTATTTAAATAAAGTAAAAAATCCTTACTTCATATTCAGCCTTTTAAGCACTAACATCAATTGTGCATAAATAAAATTTAATGAATACCATGTGCTGAATCATAAGCATGTTAAAATAACTACTTAAAATCTACTTAGAAATGTCGAAATATTTCACATGTGATGCTAGACTTGTTTTCAATGGAAACCAACACTCTGAAGCTGCCCGTTCTCTGTTACATGTGAATAAAGCAACGTGGGTCTTCTTATTCTGCATCTTTGATAAAAGACATACTTAGATTTCCCACATCCACCTGTGGAATGTCAGTCATGTACTTTCTTTTGTATCACACTTTTCAAAATTATTTATTTCATGTTTTCATTTTGAACTTTTATATTAGTATAATATTTTAATATACTTATATGATCAATAACAGTATTTTGACATGAAGGAAAGCTCTGAAATCCTACAGTGAAGAAAGTAGATGTTGCACAGGGTCCTCACAATGGCCGCCCTCTGCTCCATGTGAGAGCTGTGGAGGTGCTTCAGCTAGGTCGTCCTCCAGGAAAGCACTTGCTGTTTAGCTGCCAGCAGTGTAGAGGGCTGGACGTCAGCACGTGCTGCCACAGTGACCATTGGTGTTCACTCTTTCTCTTTTCTTTTTTTTTCATTTTCTTTCTTTCAGTATGCAAACCAAGGTTTATAAGAGAGAGTGTGGGTCTCCTGCCAAAGTGACAGGAGGAGATTCTGGGGAGGAAAGGCCCAAGGAAATCTAAGAGAATTAAGTTTTCATTATTTAATCTTTATTATGATAGTTTTCTTGAAATTTTCATGGCACATTACTTTTTCATTTTCCCATAAGACATTTTGCAAGTACACTATGTGTCACCCCTGTAATGCAGCTGTGGCATCATGGCTTTCCTGTGAACCTGGCACCTGCTTTCCTCTTTATTTCATCTTTCAAAATCCAATACTGCTATCTGGCATTATGTTTCAAAATCTTATCATATAGTTTCTTGTAAAAAAAATAATCAAGGTTTTATACAAGATGGTGGGTTGCTGAACTATTAAATATTTGGAATATGTGATGGATTGCCATGAGGATGCATTTTGACGACCCCTTCCTTGAGTGTCCTGCAACCTCCCCTTGGTCATGCTCATTCTGATACTATGGTTTAACTGAGTCACCCAGAAACCATTCCTGGGTTGAGGGGATTCTCATCATGCACATTCATCATGACGTTTTCTTTAAATTGATTGTATTTCCAAAACATTACATTGGTGTTTTTATTCCTTAGATTTCTTTATAACATCATTTTCAACTAACATTAACCAATATGTACTTGCACAGTTAGTTTCATTAAACAGATATATTTAATGCCTATGTCATCTGTAATGTTCATATATATTCAAGTATTTTATCATTTTCAACTGTCAAAGACGAATTATATTTCAGGATTTCTGTATGTTTGTTCTTTGAATACATTTTATTTGTTAAATGCAGGAGACCAATTCACTAACTCAATCCATGTTGCTCATCATCACTAAGAATAATTATGCAGTTACTTTTTAAACTACGCACATTCTTATCATCACACAATTATCCATCTCCAGATTTACTCACATGCAGATTGAATCATTTTTCTTCAAAAAATGATCTTACATGAGATTGTTTTATATCATTTTTTCTTTGATATATGGATGAGTTGGCTAGTAGTGCAATTTATCTGTTTGAGGCTAAATATGAAATGAGGCGTTCAGAAGCAAGCCGACTTTTTCTTTGCTTTTCAGTGCTCTATTTTCACAATAAAAATGAATCCTTTGAGGCCAGGTGCAATGGCTCAGTGGCTAAATCTTCAATTTCCATGCACTGCAATCCCACATGGGTTCTGCTTCCTGTCCTGGCTCTCCACTTTCCATCTAGCTCCCTGCTTGTGCCCTGGGAAAGTAGTGAAGATGGCTCAAAGCCCTAGGACCCTGACATGTGGAGAAGACCCAGTAGAAGTTCCTGGCTCCTGGCTTCAGTCCTGAGTCAGCTCCGGCCGTTGTGGCCTCTTGGTCAGTTAACAGACAAAAGATCTGTCTCTATATATCTGATTTTCTCTACATATCTGCCTTTCCAATAAAAATTAAGTAAATCTTAAAAAATTGAATTATTTCTTGTGCTGTCCCTATTATTTTCTGTGTACCAAATTCTATCTATCAATACATAATATTTGACAAGTAGGAGTCCTGTGAAATCCAACTGCTTTGAGGAATATTCTCTTTTAGTATGTACAGTCTTGGAACCCTTAATGCATGCACCATCCACAACCAACCTGCATGTACGGAATGTTTTACGGAATTTTGTAGTTCTCTCCTTGTTTTGAAAAATAGTGTGTTTTATATATGCATTTATATAATTTCTCATGTTAAGAAGCGAGAGTGCGTTGAGTGGATTTGTTAGGGAGCCTGTCTTAGAGACTCTGTGGTGTGCAGTGGTGTAGATGTAGCCCACAGTCTTGCAGCAGTAACTGGAGTGCCTTCCCGGTGACTACAACCTTGACTGCCAGTATTTAAGAACAGAGACTCATAACAACCTCCCTCAGACAAACACGAGTCTGTGAAGATTCTTGGGCATGGATTATTGCCACAAAAGAGATTCAGTGATTCAGCCTGAAAGTGAGAGAACAGGTATTTTTCTTTTCAGACAAACTAATGAAGTATCAATTTTTCCCAAATATATAAAACAATATAGGCAGATATAACATATACATGAATATTAAATAAAATAGTAGATATGCTATATAATTTATTTGATATATAATACATAAACATTTTAAATATATTATACATAAAACATAATTTAGATATTTAATTATGTATGTAGATATGGATTAAATTAATATATGATTTAATTATACATAATTATACTTAAAATTTATGTTATATATTACTAGTATATAAAGATACATTTAATATATATTTCACAATTGTCAAATACATAAAGATTAAACATTTAAAATGTATGCGATATATGCATAATATTACTAACATAGTCCTTGAAAGATGGAGAAGCCATTCCAAGCGATTCTAATAAAAATTTTAATGGTAAAGCTCTATACATGGTGTTATTTTCCAGGGTCTACACTAACAACTTTCACTGAATTTGTAGTTTAAAACAGCAGAAATTGGTCTCTCATAATTGTAAGCCACCAGCTAATATCACAGTACTGTTAAGGCTTGACCTCGTCTTTGGGTTTTTGGCAGCTCTTGACATTCCGTGATTTGTAGCTGATTTGTTCCAGTTTTTGTATTTTCATGCCATGTTCCTCTCAGTTTCTCTGTTTCTTTTGTCTTGGAGAGTCACACAGATTCTAAAATCTTATTGTTTTATTTCCTATGTAAGCTACTCTGAAACAGCAATAGTATTATCCACCCAAGAGCGCCTCTTCTCTGGTGAACAGTTACTTTCTTTTGGCAATCACTCTATTTCATTTTGTAAA
Organism: Ochotona princeps; assembly: GCF_030435755.1. NCBI lineage: Eukaryota > Metazoa > Chordata > Mammalia > Lagomorpha > Ochotonidae > Ochotona > Ochotona princeps. The sequence goes on along the minus strand of NC_080835.1, from coordinate 13,293,290 downwards.
GTGACGTTGTTTGTACAGTGCCTTCTTTTCATTTACCCTTGCCCTTGAGCTTTCTTGTTATGGAGTATGTACCTGAATTGCAAACTATCACTTAACTTTTTGGCAATATATTCAGGAAAGAGTTAAAATATTTCTACCAATTTTATTTAATAGACTTAGCAATTGATATGGATTTGTGAATTTCACTTTTATCCTTTCTCATCATTTCTTTGCTTTAATTTTTTTATCATCCATATGCACGTCCTACAAACAGAGGAATACACCCTGTGTTTCCATCACATGAACGTTGTTGACCCATTTGATGGCCTCCAATGAGATCAATAACTGAGCACTCTCTCAAATTAACGTTTTGCAGAAATTAATGCATGCCATGATTCCTTAGAATAACTTAGATTTTTTTCACATGCTCTTAGCTCAGGTTTCAGAGAAGGTGTAAATGATTAAAACTGCAAGGCATACTCAAAATAATCACTTTCAATCACATTGCCTATTTAAAGTATAAATAAAAAGAGAAGAATCCTATTTTCTTAACTTCTCTGTCTGTATTGTCAAATATATAGAGGGTTTTCAAACTTGTAATGCTTTTGGTCTTTTTCATCTTGGAACACATCTACACATTGCATTTTTTAAAATATATTGCATAACAAATGACATTTACAGATGCACAGAGAGGCAAAATTTGTGTTCGTTAGTACATTCATACCCAATACTAAAATAAAGATGAAACTATTATTAGACTCCAAGTGTCTTCACTGTTCTCCTTTCTCCATTTTTTTCCTTTTTTAACAGGGAAAAGAAAGGTCTGTTGCAATTTATGGGATATAATTCATGAAATAAAATTTACAGCTAAATATCATGTTATATATCATCTTTGAAATTTTATACTCTTTCCATACATTAACTTCTATAAATTACAAGAAACAATTTACACTGTGCTTGGTTTATTGCACATAGCATAAAAATGTTCAGTTACATCTCTTTTGTGGCAAATTTTAGGACTTTACCTATGGTTTGAGAGTAAGAGCTAGAGAAAGACTGAGAGAGAGACAGACAGAAAGGAGAGAGAGAGAGAGAGAGAGAGAAAGGGGAGAGAGAGGGAGAGAGAAAAGGATAGAGAAAGAGACAGAGAGAGAATTTCCCCTTCCCTTTTTTACACTCCACGTGGCCATAATAGCCAAAGCTGAGATGATCTGAATGTAGGAGTCAGGAGCCAAGAACATCTTCCAGATTTCCCTCATAGGCACAGGCCCCGATTATTTCATCCTTTGCTGCCTTCCCACATCGCCAGCAGATAGCTGGATTGGAAGTAGAGCACCCAGGACCCCATCCAGCGCCCTATGGGATGCTGGAACAGCAGGATCCTTATTTCCCAATACAAGACTTCATAAGACTTTCGAGTTATATTTTGCTTATGGATAGTTATCCTGAGCATTTTTCATGTGTCTAAAGGACACTTGTATTACGTCCTTTGAAACATTTATTCCTATATATTGCCCAGTATATAAACTGGATTGTTTGTTTTGTCAATGAATTTTTGAGTTCCTTGCATATTTTGCTATTAATTATTTTTCAGATGAATAGCTCACATATCTTTTCCCCTGTTCTGTTTGTTGACTTTTTTTGTTGTTGTTGACTCTAAGATATATACACTTCTTGGCAGTTTTTTCACTTTTTTTTTTTTTACAAGAGATTCTAGACTGCTTGAAAAAGACAACAAAACATAACTTACATGTTATCCAACCTACATAGACCAGTAAATGTGGAAATATTTTCATTCCCTTTATGGTCTTTCCAGATATCTTTTAAAAATAATATACAATAATATATCTGATAAAAGAAGGACACGTCAGTGCTGTCCAATATGGGAAAATATTCTCTAACAGCTGATCATCCAAACTAAATTCAACTCTATCATTGGGGTGACCCTGTGGCAGAGTGTGTTAAACCGTTGCCTCAAGGCTGGCATCCCATGTGAGCACTGGTTCAAGCTCTAGCTGCTCCACTTCTGATCCAGCTCCCTGCTAGTGCTTGGAGAAACAGCAAAGGACAATCCAATTTCTTGGGGTCCTGCACTCATGGTGTGGGCCAAGAAGAAGCTCCTGATGGTTAGCTTCTGTTTGACCCACCTTAGGCACTGAGGCCATTTAGGAAGTAAATGAGTGGATGGAAGTCTCTCTCTCTCTCTCTCTCTCTCTCTCTCTCTCTCTCCCTGTATTTCTCAAGAAACATAAGTTATAAACCTAATCAGCCACATCATATATTGATACATTTGGATGTCGTCCTGGGGTCCTTGGAGTTACTTCAGTTAGATAAAGTCCTGAGAATTAGACCAGTATGATGAAGTCATGCCTATGTATGCAGAGATCTGTATCTAGCATTCCCTAGTTGTAGGGCCATATGTAATTATATATGAAAAAGCTTCTCACCATATGTGGTTTCTTGATCTTTGATTTGCCATTCTCAAGGACTGTAAACCAAATAGACTTCAGTTCTTTATGGATATTATCAGTAACAGATATTCTGCTACATAGTGAAGAAAAATTAACTAAACTGTCTGAAAGGACATCATCAGAAAAGTGAAAGGAATACCTACAGAATGATAAAACACTTTATTTATGACTATTGCATTACATAAAGATTGATTACACATAATTAAATGTAAGTTACATGACTCAACAACGTAAGAGCAAATAATGCATTGAATAGACAAAGATGTGTGATCAGAGTGGTGCCTCAACAGGCTAATGCTTCACCTGCTAGCACCAACATTGCATTTGCATGGTGGGTCTAGTCTTGGCCATTCCATTTCCAATTCATGTGTTTTTTTAGGACCTGGGTAAGCAGTGGAGGATTGCTAAAGCCCTTGACACCCACAACCACATGGTGAACTGGGAGGAATTTCTTGCTGTTGGCTTCAGTTCCGCTCAGTTACAGCTCAATTTGCAGCAAATTGGGGATTGAGCCTGTGCATGGAAGGTATCTCTGTCCCTCATCCTTTACAAATCTGCCTCCCAATAAAAATAAATAAAATTTTAAAAAGTAGACAAAATATATTTATCCAAATATATACAAATGAACAGAGGCCAGGAAAATTTACACAGCATGATTAATAATTAGGGAAATTCAAATAATAATAAAGTGGAAAATCATTTTCCATTTACTAAGATTTAAAAATTAGGCAAGAATTTAAGCAATCTATATTCTTTTAAACTGCTGGATGGAATGTAAAAACATACAATGAATTAGTGACTATGAGAAACAGCTTTGAGATTCTTCAAACACATTGGCATATAATTTACATAATCTTCTTTAATTCCATTTATGTATATGCAATTATTGATACTAAAACAGACCATGCAGCATGTATATGTACCTGCCATATTATTTACAACAGCAAAGACAGAATATACTTGAGTATCCATTAAAAAATGATAAATAAATTGAAGTAAGTGCATCTATTGGACATTTTCCTTAATGAAAGTTGTGAAAGTGTCAACATTTGGCCTAGGAATAAAGATTTTAATCAAGATGATGGCTTCCTCTATTGCAGTGTCTGTGTTAGTCTTAGATCCAGCTCGTGTTTTCAGTCTGTAGCTAATACAGAAACTACGTGGCAGGAGGCTGATTATCTTGATTGAGTCCTTGACACTCAAATGTTAGGAATGGCTTGAGTTCCCAGCTTTGGGCCAACCTTGTCTATTATAGGAACTTGAGGAGTACACCAGGCAAGAGCTGTTTAAGTACAGATCCAAAACCACATTCATGTGAATTTTAGGGACATTATCCTAAGTAAGAGGAAGCAGGTCACACTAAGTGTGATATCATTTCACTTACCCTTTCTATAAAGAAGAGAGGGATTGAGAATAAAGGACCTAGTTGTGACTTTGGAGTGGTGACAGAAGATGGATGCAGTTACTGTACACACCAGCATGTATACTATTCACCACTGAACATTTTCTTTCAAATGAATTTGTTGATTCATTGAATGTGAATTTTAAAGCCACAAAATCCTTTTAGTAAAATTGCTTCTCTGATATATGGTAACGAATACAGAAAGTACAAATTGAACTATGTTCCTAAATTTGTATTGTGAAGTTCACTATAAATATAGGTATGGTAAAATATTTAAAAAGTAAGTATTTGATCTTTATAATATGAGCTAGTATTCACAAAGTTGTTCCCTTTGTTTGCCTAAATGTTAGATTCCTTTGTAGTTTAGACATTTTAACAAATATATTCCTGCTCAAATAGATGAGCATAGATTCCACTTGCTTAACTGGTAACACTAAAGTAGAACAGAAGACTGTCCTGCAAATGGAACTTACATAAGAATCAATGTCTCTTGAGCAGTTTTTTCATTGCCACTTTTACATCTTTGTTTCTCAAACTATAGATAATGGGGTTCAGCATAGGAATCACAATGGTGTAAAATATTGATACTATCATGTCATGATCCAAGGTGTAGCTGGAATTTGGTCTCACATACATGAAAAGGATTGTCCCATGATAAATGGATACCCCAGTTAGGTGAGCACCACACGTAGAGAAGACTTTCTGTCTCCCTTCAGCAGAATTCATCCTCAGAATGGCCAACAGAATGAAACCGTAGGAGATTAGAACGATTAATATAGTAACTACCTCGATAGAGCCTACCAAATAAAATAGTAGAAGCTGGTTTATGTGAGTATCAGAACATGAAATGGCAAGCAGTGGTGGGATGTCACAGAATACATGATGTAATTCATTGGATCCACAAAATGGCAGGTTAAATGTGGCCACAGTGTGGACAGTAGCATGCAAAACACCAGCAATGTAGGATACGATGATGAGTGAGACATAGACCTTGGGTGACATGCTCACTGAATACAGCAGTGGATCGTAGATGGCAACGTAACGATCATAAGCCATCGCAGCCAACAGAAAGCATTCTGTGGTCCCAAATGTAACAAAGAGAAGCATCTGTGTTACACAAGCAGTGAAAGAAATGGATTTATTTTCTGCCAAAAAATTGACCAGCATTTTGGGAGTGACAACTGTAGAGTAGCAGGCATCCAAGAATGATAAAACACTCAGGAAATAGTACATGGGAGTGTGAAGCCGAGAATCTCCAATGACCAACAAAACCAGTCCTAAATTTCCCAGCAGAGTAAAAAGATAGATTCCTAGAAATATAAAAAATAAAAGGCACTCTAGATCAAAATCATCTGTGAAGCCCTTTAATATAAACACAGAGACTTCAGTCATGTTATTACAGTTAATCCTTAAGGAATCCAAATTTGATGCCATGTTAGTTATAATTTATCAGTTCCCGAAGGCATTGCCCATTGGATACAGAGCCCTTGAAATTATTTACTCATATTTTGTTTGATGAGGACATTTGAATCTCTTGTCGGTAAAGCGATTGAAAATGAACATGTTGGATCCAAACGGATATATCATTTGCTGCAATAAATTGAAGACAATCTTTTAGTCATTTGTTGGCTGTACTTACGATTGTGCTTTAAAATCTTTGTCAACTTAATGTATCTGAAATATATAATTTCCAACTTAATGTATCTAATGTAACTATTGATATCAATCCAATCATTTCCACATTGCATTGTGTAAAGGTTCACTCTAGGTTTCTACAAAGTCCATTGAATTTCTTACCTTACTGTCTGAGTTAGAATAGGATGAAGTGCACTTAGATCCTAAGATTGGATCAAATCTAAAAATAAAACACAGAGTGTATATTTTTTGATATTTAAATCTTTTCAGATGAGTAGAAATGAGGTAAGTTACCTTTAACTTTCAAATTATCAGTTGAGGAGTATTTAAGGCCAAGCCATTTCAAAGGCCATTATCAAATTTCATCACTACATGGGAGGAACAGAACAACAGATATTAGTCTTAACGGAAATGTATGTTGCTTGCAGATCAAAGCAGGTTAGCTTTGATTGTGTTTCTTTCTCACCAGGTTGTCTATTTTTTAACTTCTTCTTGTCTTAAGTATTTTTCATATATTGACTTCATACTAGAGTCGGGTGTCTTACTACCTGCTTTCATTCTGCATGCAATGCTCTTCGTGTATTGTTGAAACATATTTATACAAAATAAATTATAACCCTTCTTTTGTCATAGCTATTTTAGATTTGCTAAAACTAGGATACAATCAATATTAGCCTAACTAAATATTTCAGAGAAATTGTTACTCAAATATGAGAACCATCTGATCATTGCTACCAATGTGCAACAATAGAAAAAGTGTAAATGTCATCTGTATCCTTTATGGAAAAACACTAATATTGAAAGACAGATAGTGACACTATAATATTTATGGCAATATTCTATCTTGGTGACTCTTATTTATCCTTCAATATGTTATTGTCTGAAATGTATTTTAGAAGGTGATGTAAGTGCTGTGTGTAGAGATGAGCTGGATGTAGTGACCTGAAATACTTTATATCTTACATAAACACACATTTTTTGTTACACTTTTGTTTAATATAGCCAGAATGAAAAAATCATCTTAAAACAATTCTTAGAAGAAAACCATATGACTGTACTTTCCAAGACAGGTGAGAGGCCTTTGTACAACATTTTAATAATATCCAGAATATAGAACTTCATATGTCTGAGGTTATAATCTAACAACCATAGCTCACCTAGTCTAAGAGACTCCTGAGATAAAACAAAAATGAAGGTAACTTTTAAATTCTCTTCAACTTGGTTATTCTGTATAATTCATGACAGATATACTCTAATAGTATCTAGGTTAGTTTGAGTTTTTGTAGCATTAAATGTTAAACTCACCAATGAGTAATATTTTGCAAAGTTAAATAGAATGATTGAATTAAATGTAAGCGTTTAGTTTGGTGTGAAAATGATGGAAATATTTTTGACATATAAAAGATACATTGTGAAAAATCAGTGAAGGTATTTCAAAATTGTTTTTGCATTAAAATAAATCTGTACTTCAAATTTCATCATTCACAGCGAATACTGTGACAAGCAGGTTAAGCCACCACTTGTGATGCTGCCGTAACGTTTCAGAGTGCCAAGTTGAGTTCTGGTACTCTTCTTTCTTCCTTCAGTCTATATTCCTGCCAAATTTCCTAGACATGCAAAGGTTGATATAATATCTGCTAAACAATTAGAGAGACAAAATCGTGTTTCCCTGCTCTCAGCTTTGCCCTGACCTAGACTTAACTTGAATTTACAACCATTCTCAGAATAAACCTCTGTCCCCCCTGTTTCTCTCTGTCTCTCTCTCTCAATCGGTCTCTTTCAAATAAAAATAAAATATATATGTATGTATGTGTCAGAAACAGTTGTGCTTAAGGTTCATGCTTCTTAAAAGCTAAGTTTAAAAAAGAAATGGCACCTGCAACACTGTCCAATTCATGAGCAAAACATCACTGCAGAGTGCTCAATGATGAGAATTCAAGCCTGGATTTTTTTGACCTCACACACTAAAATAATTCCACTAGAGCATATTGACTTGTTATGATGTACCATCACAATTCTGTAATTACTTCCCTTGAAACAACACAAAAATAACATCTCACATACATGAATGCATCCTACGTAGACCATGAAATGAATGCACTAACAGAAATAATTATCCTAAATAATAAATCCTAACTAAAGATAAAACAAAAAAATCCCAAATAATAATCTGCTTATATCCTCATGGTAGAAAAACCAAGATCTCCAAATTCCATGTAAGTATTGTCTTGCTGGAAGTTAAGCATTCTCAATTTAGATACTTCTCTGAATTACAATTACACCCAGAAATATGAGAGGAATTCTCCCATTTTTTCTTGTTGTATACCGTGGTGTGAGCTCTTTTGCAATATAGCTTCAAGTCAAGTGAAGTCCTCTCCAAACTCTAAACATAAGATCATATATAATGCTGGTAAAATCAATATTCTAGGTTGTAAATATTTTGCGATAAAGACCCTTTGACTTACCTTTGGAAATAAACTGCTTACTCATGGCAATCTGATTAGAATGCACATTGATTCTTATATCAGGTTTTTGAGCTCCTGTTGACATCCACTGACATGCCTAAGGGAAAGCATACTCTCCTCTGGGACAGAAACACATGGAGACGATTTTGCTTTTGTCCCATAAGAAAGATGTGAATAATATGTAGTAATGAATTGCACAATAAAAAGCAATGGGATGAATACATGCTGGCCTCTGCTACAAATGACCCCTCAGTGCAAAAGAAAAATATGCATTGGACCAGAAATCTAATGTTAGAGTATATAATTGAAACATGGATATGAATTATCTACAATTCTGTCGGTAGATATCATAAACAGTGAAATTCACTTTCCTCTTCTTTAAAAATGAAGTTGTTTAATGTTCTCAAAATCAACAGCATGTACAAAATAATATGAAAACATAACATATGGCAGCATGTGAAACATGTGTGCAAGAAAGCATTTGAATATCAGAAATCTGAGTAAAATGTCAGCCTTTTTACTGTGAGAGGCTTTGGGTTTTTGTCTTGAATGTTTTATATGCTAATCCATAGGTATGTTCCTTACTACAGATGCAATCAATTCCTCAAAACATTGTGGGAAAAAGTAGATTGATGCTCAAGTGTATGCAGCAAGTCATGGATGGAATGAAATGCTTGTACATCATGTATATCATTAAAAAATTATTCTAACCATAGAAAGAGTTGTTGAAATCAGTAATTAAAAAAAAAAGACTGCTCAATTAAGAGATATGTCAAGGACTGTATCAAATACCCATGGAAGAAAAATGACAAACGAATGTGTGATATGATTTCCAATTGCAAGTTATCAGGGAAATGCAAGTCAAGACCCAGAGCAGAGACAAAGGACACCAGAATTAAAAAATGCAACAAGTCACATCAGGGGCAGACATGGTTTCACTGTGGGTTAAGCAGCCACCCATGATGGCAGCAGCATATTTGGATGCTGATTTTTGTGTCAGCTAATCCATTTCCCATCTAGAGCCCACTGATGTGTCTGGAAAAGCAGCAAATGCTGACCCAGAATTCTTGGATCCCACACACCCGTGATCAAGAGCCCCATGAACGGAAGCTGCTGACCTCAGCCACCAGTCCTTCGTGGTCATTTTGATGGAAGCAACAGGACACTTCCCTGTCCATCATCTCTCTTTTCAATCCGCAGTTTAATTCATTTCGACATTATTTTTGACACCTTTGTACTTTCAAGTTATAACATGTGTGTAAACTTGTTACTCTTGCCTTTTACAAAGTTGCTCAGTTTATTAATTTGTTGGTTTCTGGTTGCAAATTTATGATTGATGATCCAGAAAGAAGTTCTTCGAGAAAATCAACCAAATAAATTCCTCACCAGCCCAAGAAATTAAAAATGAGTGGGAAGACATAAATTAAATCAGAGATGAAAAAAGGAATACAATAATGGATACCTCAGACACACAGAGGTTATCAGGACCTGGTACAAGCAAGTGTATGCCAGTAATTCAGTGACTATGGGACACAGCCCTGCAGGGATGTACTGGAACTGAGGCAGGGATCCACTGCCCACTTTCTGCAACACTTCATGCAAACTGCTCTGCTTTCCACACTACAGTTTGTTCAGCTACAGCATAGCGTGACAGTGATACCAGTATTTGTGGTCATTAGGTGAATTAATTATCTTAAAATGAATTAAACAACTTGAGAATTCCTGATGCCTATGAAAGTCTATATAAATACTGTTATTCCTGTTATCATAAATTGAATGTTTATTCTAAATTTACTTACTGTTTCCTACATTTCATCTATTTCAAATTGCATATTTTATGAATGTAATGTGTGGGCATGTAATGAAATCAACAGAGCGTTAGAAAATTTCCAAACTTTCAGTAAGAAATACCCAAGAATTCCCTGCCATATTTCTGTACCATTCTTTTCTCTGCTCATAGGGATCTGACACCAAGAGTACAAAGCACTGTTCACTAGTGGAGCTGTGAATGGGTAGACTCTTTTTAATGACTTCTCTCTCAAACACTGGCTAATCTTAGAAGTAGGAACAGTTCACACACTTTCTTGAAAATAACATAGAGGCTAGATAATCATTACACACCTTTTAAGGTGGCTCAATGATTGATATGGAACTGAAGTTAATGCAAGAGCCACTCCTCTACATTTTAAAACATATTTTGATTACTTTAAAACTAAATGTATCAAAAGAAAGAGAAAGAGTGACTGCTTCCATTAGCTTGTTCACTTCCCCAATTTCAGCAGTAACATTATTCTTGCCCCCCAAAGCTGGAAACCAATCCAGATCTCTTATGTGAGTGCTCCATGTCCAAAATCATGAGCTGCCTCACAAAGTCTGCATTTACAAGAAGCTGTTTGTGATCCTGGAGCAAGAGAACAAACCCAGGACCCTGATATGAGTTTCAGGCATCTCAAATAGAATTCAAACATTCACTCCAGGTACATTATTTCAATCAGATCAGCACACAATGCAGAAAAAGACTGCAAGATCAGGTGCTATGGTTTAGCTATTAAAACCACTGCCTGTGAGCCAGCCTCCACATTGCACTAGTACCAGACCAATCCAGCTCACTGCTAACTGACTTACAGGGGAAAACAGTAAAAGCTGGAGCCAGGGCTTGGGTCTCTCCATTCATGTGGGACATGCAGAGGAAGTTTGTGATCCTTTGGTTTGGAATAGCCCAGCTACAGCCCAGCTCCAGCCATTGTGGCCACTGGGTAAGTGAAACACAGTATTTTTAATAATTTTTCAAGATAAATATATGGACTTTGCAGATGACATATTTTATACCGGTAATTTGATTAATTAAAGGCATTTCCAGTGCTAAAGAAAATATAATTGCTCATTGCAGAAACTTAAATTATTGACAAAAAATTTTTAAAATATAAAATGTAATACATATGATTTTCATATGTTTGCACAAAAAGGAAGTGAGTGGTATTCAGAAATAAGCTAAATTGAAATTATGTATGTTAACATCACATGCAAAACTTTCTTTTCACATAATTGAAAAGAATAAAATATTTGATTGGAGTCAAGCCCATATTCCCTGGAATTATTCAAATGGCTAAGGAAATGTATAAAATTATTGCAATAGATTAGACATTAAAAGGTCTATAAAGTTAATCTATGCATTTTGGATATGCATTAGCCATATTCAGACATTGAAAGAATCTATTATTCTGACATCTGTGAACCAAGCAATATGAGCCTGCTTGTTCTGCACCTTGATGCAGTCTTCTTAGTCTGCATCTTTGATGGAAGAAACACTTAGATTTCCTGCACTCAACAATGGAATGTCAACCATCCCCTTTCTTTTGTATCACACTTTTTGAAATTACATATTCCTTTTTAATTTCAAAATTTTTATTAGGATCATATTTTAATATAGGATCAATAACAGTATTTTTATATGAAGAAAAGTTTTGAAATTCTTTTTTTTTAACGATTTATCTATTTTTACTGCAAAGTTAGATATATAGAGAGGAGGAGAGACGGAGAGAAATAGCTTCCATCCAAAGATTCACTCCCCAAGTGACCACAACAGCTGGTACTACGCCAATCCAAAGCCAGGAGCCAGGAGCCAGGAGCCAGGAGCTCCTCTGGGTCTCCCATGTGGATGCAGGATCCCAAAGTTTTGGGCCATCCTCGACTCTTCCGAGACCACAATCAGGGAGAAGAATGGGAAGCAGAGCTCCCAGGAGTAGAACTGGCACACATATGAGATCCTGGCACGTTCAAGGCAAGGACTTTAGCTGCTAGGTCATTGCGCCGCCAGGCCTGGAAAGTTGTGAAATCCTACAGTGAAGAAAGTAGATGTTGCACAGGGTCCTCACAATGGCCGCCCTCTGCTCCATGTGAGAGCTGTGGAGGTGCTTCAGCTAGGTCGTCCTCCAGGAAAGCACTTGCTGTTTAGCTGCCAGCAGTGTAGAGAGCTGGACGTCAGCACGTGCTGCCACAGTGACCATTGGTATTCACTCCCTTTATTTTGTTTTCTTTTTCTTTGTTTCAGCATGCAAAGCAGGTTTTATTAAAGAGAGTGTGGGTCTCCTGCCAAAGTGACAGGAGGAGATCCTGGGGAGGAAAGGCCCAAAGAAATCTAAAATAATTATGTTTTCATTATTTTATCATTATTATGATGTTTTTCTTGATATTTTCATGGCACATTAGTTTTTCATTTTCCCATAAGACATTTTGCAAGTACACTATGTGTCACCCCTGTAATGCAGCTGTGGCATCATGGCTTGCCTGTGGACCTGGAAACTACATTCCTCTTTATTTCATCTTTCAAAATCTAATACTGCTATCTGGCATTATGTTTCAAAATCTTATCAGATAATTTCTTGTTAAAAAGGTTTGATGTAAGATGGTAGATTGCTGAACTAATAAACGTTTGGAATATGTGATGGATTGCAACAAGCATGCATTTTAATGAATCCTACCTTGTCCATCTACCTTGAGTATCCTTCAACCCTACCCTTGGTTATGTTCATTTTGATAATATGGTTGAGGTAATTCATCCAGAAATCATTGCTGTGTTTAGGGAATTATCAACATTCACATTTATCAAGATGTTTTTCTTTAAATTGATTGTATTTCATAAACATTATACTGGTATATTTTGTTCCTTTGATTTGCTTATAATTTTCATCTAACATTAAATAATTACTTGCACACATATTTTAGTTTCATTAAAGAAACATGTTTAATATCTATATGATCTGTAATGTCCATATATATCGAAGTATTTTATCATTTTTGAAGTGTCAAAGATTCAGAAATTGTATTTCAGGGTTTCTGCATGTTTGCTCTTTGAATACATTTTATTTGTTAAATGTTGGAGATCAATTCATTAATTCAATCCATGTTGGTCATCATCACTTTAATAATAATTGCATATTCTCATTGTACAGTTATTTTTTAAACTATGCACATTCTTATCATCACACATTTACCCATCTCCAGATTTACTCACATGTACATGCAATTATTTTAAATTATCTTAAATGAGATTGTTTTAAATAATTTTTTAATTTGATGTATAGATGAGTTTGTTAGTAGTGTAATTTACCTATTTGAGGCTAAATATGCACTAACGCATTTAGAAGCAAGCAGACTTTTTCTTTTATTTTTAGTGCTTTATTTTCACAATAAAAATGAATCATTTTGGGACAGGTGCAATGGCTCAGTGGTTAATCTTCCACTTGCATGCACTGGGATCCCACATGAGTGCTGATTCCTGTCCCGGCCTCTCCACTTCCCATCCAGCTCCATGCTGTGGCCTGGGAAAGCAGTAGAGGATGGCCCAAAGCCCTAGGACCCTGGCCCATGTAGAAGACCCAGAAGAAGTTTCTGCTCCTGGCTTCAGTCCTGAGTTCAGCTCCGGCCGTTGTGGCCACTTCATGAGTTAACCAACACATGCTCGTTCTCTCTGTAAATCTGCCTTTCCAATAAAAATAAAATAAATTTTGAAAAATTGAATGATTTCTTGTGTTTTCCCTATTTTACTTCCTGTGGTAAAATCCATTTATAAATATATAATATTGATAGGTAAGAGCCCTGTGAAATCTTGTTGCCTTAAGCAATATTCTCTTTCAGTATGGACAGTCCTGGATACCCTTAGAATAAACACCATTCAAAACCAACTTGCATGTACAAAATGTTATACTGAATTTTGTAGTTCTAGCCTTGCTTTGAAAAAGCATATATTTTATAAATTCATTTACATAATGTCTAATGTTAATAAAGCGAAGAGGCATTCAGTGGAGTTGTTATGTAACCTGTTCTTAGAGACTCTGTGTTATGCAATGGTGTGTTTGTAATCTAGTCTTGCAGCAGTCTGCTGGAGTGCCTTTCCTTTGACTGCAGCCTTGATTTCCAGTGTTTAGGAAAATATCTGCAACAACCTCCCTGAAACACACAAATATGTGCCGTAAAGATTCTTGGACATGGATTATTGCCACAAAAAGAGATTCCATGATTCAGCCTGGAAGTAAGAGGACAAATATCTTTCTTTTGCGACAAAAGAAGGAAATGCCAAGTTCCCCCAAATATGTAAAATAAGCATATGTAAAAGAAATATGTAAATATTAAAACATAACTGTATTATATTAGCATTATTTAATATATGTTTATATGTTTATATCTCTGTTTCTCTTATAAAGATACCCATCATTCTCTGTCTCCCTTATAATGACACCAACCATTAGATTTTTTGTTACCCCATCTAGCCTCCATTCTGTGATGATGCCTGTTCAAAAGTCTTAGCTTAAACATATTTGCACAGATCCATTTCACAAATAAGTTTACCTTTGCTAATTTGTTGTGCAGACATATTTTAAGGTGCCATCATTTATCCCACTATATGCACATATAAAGAGTTTAAGGTGAACACCTTCACAGCTTGTTATATTGATTAGTTATTTCCAATGCAGTTCTTGAAGCTACAGTGGGAGGAGATAATGATATCAATAGAAATGTGTGAACTCAGATAATACAGGATGAATACTTCTGGAGTTTTAGTCTTTGAAGGTTACAATAATAAGTAGGACAGCGAGATAATCACCCAGACGGATACCTGTAATGAATGAGTAAACTAAGATTGTACACTATCATGACCCTAGATACTGATTATATGACACCATCAGGTTAGCTTTTCTTATATTTTCAGGCACACTTAACCCTTAACCAGGAAAAGAAAAATTAATCTTCAAAATAAGTTATTTACACTTGAGCCAATTTGTTCACTAGTTACACTAACTTGGATAGCTAAACTCTAATTTCCTTTAGTAGAATATGGATTGTTATCATTTTAATTATTAGGACTCAGAAATATAGTCAATAGTTTTATTTTTTTCCCAGTCATGCAAATGTCCAGTCATGACAAATTGTCTACAAGTTCTTTTCGTTTTTTTGTATATTCAGCTATCTGCTCCAAGTCAATAATTTATTCAGTAGTTTTCTCAGTGCCAACATAATGTCTTTGTTCCTCAGAGTATAAATAATAGGATTCAAAGTCGGGATCAAAATGGTATAGAAAAGAGAGATTAGCTTCCCCGTTCCTTCCGAATGATTTGGTTTGGGCTGTAAGTAAGTGATGCCAGCTGTTCCATAGAATAAAACTACAACTGTCAGATGAGAGGAGCAGGTGGAGAAGGCTTTAGCCCTCCCTTTGGCTGATGACAATTTCAGAATACTGGAAATAATTTTGACATAGGAAATAACAGTCAGCATAAAGGGAGCCATGACAAATATCACTGCCACAACATAGACTGCTATCTCATTCACAAATGTGTCACCACAGGCGAGCTTCAGGATTGGAGGGATGTCACAGAAAAATTGATTTATTTTATTAGAAACACAAAAGGGCAAAGAAAAAATCTGCCATGTTTGCCCTATTACAGCAGGAGTTGTGAAAACCCAGGAGGCAGCCACCAGCTGAATACACACCTTGTGGTTCATGACTGAAGCATAGTGCAGAGGGCTACAAATGGCCACGTACCGGTCATAGGCCATCACCGTCAGGAGAAGGCACTCCGTGCCTCCCAGCAAAAGGACAAAGCACATTTGTGCAGCACAGCCAAGCAACGAGATGTTTCCTTTCCGGGTACAAAGATCCATGAGCATCCGTGGGATGGTGACAGTTACATAGCAGATTTCCAGGAAGGAAAAATTGCCAAGGAAAAAATACATGGGGGTTTGGAGAATGGGGTCAATCACAGTTATTAATATAATGATGCTGTTGCACAACAAGATCGTCAGATACAGGAGGAAAAATATCCCAAAAAGAACCCACGGGGCACTGGGAATGTCGGAAAACCCCAGCAGAATAAATTCCGTATATGTAGTATTGAATTTTCCTGTTTTAGTATGCTCTTCATCTGCAAATACAGCAAATTCAGGATGGTTAATTGATTCAAAAGCAAATTATGGTGTCTTCCAATACCAACTGGATGAGGTAAGACTATACAAAAAGAATATCTTTGATTCTTTTCACCCAATACTTATTCTTGGAAACGACATTTGAAGCTTCAGAAATTGCATGCAGTGAAAATCCAATCAAGAGAACATATTAGCACATTATCCTAGACTTATCCTTAAAATAGTAAGTTCATGGAGCTGGATTACAATACAGATTTCTTTCTGTTGTTTCATCTAGTTATGTTACTCTTTTGCAGTTGTCATTTTCCATCTCCTTTTCCCCCAGCTTTTCTATATTGATTCCAAATGCATTTGAACGTCTCCCCTTTATATTCCAATAAAAATCAATTATCTTTAAAAATTCCTTGCTCTTTTGTCACTTCACCCATAACCATGTTGAATATGAAAAGCATTGCTAGCAATATGCTTATCAGTCTTCTATAGAACCACTATTCCATATATATATACAAATTGCCATTCTTAACATTTATGATCCTAGTCCAGATGCACCCAGCTATGTAAAACAATTACTACTGGATTTAAAGGGAGATATAGATGAACATACAATAATCCTAGGAGATCTGAATACCCCACTAACACCAATAGATAGATCAACGCGGCAAAAGCTCAACAGAGAGGCTACAGAGCTCACACAAACAATAGAACAACTGGACTTAGTAGACATCTATAGAATATTTCATCCTAAGGCCACAGACTACACCTTCTTCTCAGCAGTGCATGGCACCTTCTCCAGGATAGAACACATAATAGGACACAAAGCAAGTTTAACTAACTACAAAAAAAATCAGAATCATACCATGTACCTTTTCAGACCACCACGGAATGAAACTGGAAATCAACAACTCAAAATATCCCAGGAAACACGTAAACTCTTGGAGGCTGAACAATATGCTATTAAATGAACATTGGGTCAGAGAAGAAATTAAAAATAAGATAAAAAAATTTATGGAAACCAATGAAAACTCAGATACAACAGTCCAAAACTTACGGGACACTGTCAAAGCGGTGTTACATGGTAAGTTTATTGCAATTAGTGCTCATGTCAAGGCCCAAGAAAGGCAACAAATACACAAATTAAGCACACACCTCCAGGAACTGGAAAAGCTGCAACAGAAGGACCCCACAAACAATAGGAAACAAGAAATTATCAAAACAAGAGGGGAACTAAACCAGATAGAAATAAGAAAAACCATTCAGAAAATAACTGAATCAAAAAGCTGGTTCCTTGAGAAGATAAATAAAATTGACACCCCACTGGGCCGACTAACAAAAAAAAAAAAACAAGACAAAGCAAGAATTAGTAGCATCAAAGATGAAAAAGGCGACATAACAACAGACACTACTACCATTAAGGAAATAATAAGAAATTACTACAAAGAACTATACTCCAACAAATCAGATAACATCTTGGAAATGGAAAGATTCCTAGACTCCCACTACTTACCAAAACTCACCCCGAAGCAACAGAAGACCTGAATAAATCCGTAACTGAATCAGAGATAGAATCAGTGATTAAAGAGCTCCCAAAAAAGAAAAGCCCAGGCCCAGATGGCTTCACCGCAGAATTCTACAAAACATTCCCACCAGAGATAACCCCAATCCTCTACAAGCTCTTCAAAACAATAGAAAAGGAAGCAACCCTTCCAAACTCATTCTATGAAGCCAATATCACCTTAATCTCAAAACCAGACAGAGAACTAACAGAGAAGGAAAACTACAGACCGATCTCCCTGATGAACATTGACGCTAAGATTCTCAACAAAATCCTAGCCAATAGAATACAAAAAAACATCAGACAGATCATTCATCCAGACCAAGTAGGTTTCATCCAGGGAACGCAGGAATGGTTTAACATAAGGAAATCCATAAACGTGATACATCACATCCAAAAACTGAAGAACAAAAACCATATAATAGTATCAATAGATGCAGAAAAAGCCTTTGACAAAATTAAACATCACTTCATGTTAAAAACTCTAACCAGGGTGGGGATAGAAGGAACAATTCACAACATAATCAAAGCAATATATGAAAAACCCAATGCCAGCATCATACTAAATGGAGAAAGACTGGATCCCTTCCCACTGAGATCTGGAACAAGACAAGGGTGCCCACTATCACCACTGCTATTTAACATAGTCCTAGAGGTTCTTGCTGAGGCCATAAGACAAGACAAAGAAATCAAAGGAATCCATATTGGAAATGAAGAAGTCAAGCACTCACTATTTGCAGACGACATGATTCTCTACATAGAAGAACCAAAAAACTCAATACAAAGACTCGTAGAACTCATACGAGAATTTGGCAGAGTGGCAGGTTACAAAATTAATGAACAAAAATCAACAGCCATAGTGTATGCAAACAGCCCCAAGATGGAAGAAGATCTAACCAACAAGCTACCATTCAAAATAACAGAGAAAAGTATGAAGTATCTAGGAATAAATTTAGCCAAAAATGTAGAAGACCTTTATGAAGAAAATTACAAAACACTTAAAAACAAATTGAACAACACTTCAAAAGATGGAACAACATCCCATGCTCCTGGATAGGCAAAATTAATATCATCAAAATGTCTCTACTACCAAAAGCAATATATACATTCAATGCAATCCCAATCAAATTACCCACAACATTCTTCATCGAAGTAGAAAAAATGATACACAGGTTCATCTGGAAACACAAAAAACCACGAATAGCCAGAATCACTCTGAAGAATAGAAACTTAAAAGGGGAAATCACAGTACTGGACCTCTGGACATACTATAGGGCAGTGGTTATCAAAACAGCCTGGTATTGACACAAAGATAGCCAGGAAGATCAATGGAACAGAATAGAAACAACAGAAGTAAACCCACACAGATACAGCCAATTAATCTTTGACAAAAAGACAGACAACAATCCAAGCAAATGGGAAGGTCTGTTCAATAAATGCTGTTGGGACACCTGGTTAATAGCCTGCAGAAACAAAAAGATAGACCCACATCTCTCACCATACACTAAGATTAAATCTAAATTCATAAAAGACCTAAACCTACATCCAGAAACCTTCAAACTTTTGGAAGAAAATGTTGGAAACACCCTGCAAGTCTTAGGTGTAGGCCCTGACTTCCTAAAAAAGACTCCAAAAGCATTAGCAATCAAGACCAAAATAAACAAATGGGACTTCATCAAACTAAGAAGCTTCTGTACAGCAAGGGAAACAATCAACAAAGTAAAAAAGCAACCTACAGAATGGGAGAAGATCTTTGCACACTACATAGGAGATAGAGGGCTGATCTCCAGAACATACAAAGATCTCCAGAGAAACCAAAACACCAGAACAAACAAACTACTCAAGAAATGGCTCGGGAAATGGGAAGACATTTCACAAAAGAACAAACCCAAATGGCAAACAAGCATATGAAAAAATGCTCAAGCTCCTTGGCAATAAGGGAAATCCAGATGAAGACAACAATGAGGTACCACCTAACTCCAGTAAGGATGAAACACATACATAAAACCACCAACAGTTGCTGGCAAGGATGTGGGGAAAAGGGAACCCTACTCCACTGCTGGTGGGACTGCAGACTTGTACAGCCTCTATGGAAATCAGTTTGGCGAATACTCAAACAACTGAAAATCAGCATACCATATGATCCAGCAATAGCGCTCCTAGGGATATACCCAAAACACCTGTTACACAAGAAACCAACACGCACCCCTATGTTCACAGCAAAACAATCAATAATCGCAAAAACACGGAAGCAACCAAAATGCCCATCAACAGAAGACTGGATAAGGAAATTATGGTTTTTTTACTCCATGGAATACTACTCAGCTATTTAAAAAAACGAAATGCAGTTCTATGTCACCAAATGGGCCCAACTGGAGTCTATAATGCTAAGAGAAATGAACCAATCCCAAAACGTTAAATACCACATGTTTGCCTTAATTTGAGATGAAAAGATGTAAATCTGTAAGATAGTACCTGTATATTGTAATATTATTGCAATCTCTAACAGCCTGTATCCAATGCAACAAGATAATGCGATGTAATCTATAAACCAACAATTAATGTCAGACTGCTTAGGATCTACAACGAAAAACTGTAAAACCTAAAACACCCTCAATACCCTATGTTACTCAGTAATGGGGCGGGAATGCAGGGAAATCTTCCATAACCATAAAAAGAGTGAGGAAAAAGTACAATATAGCCTAGCAAGATCCAATCGGGTAATTTATAGACAACAGACGCAAATTGGCACTAGAAAATAGTAAAGCTACTATACTAAAGCATGAGGGGGGAATTGGGAGCGATCCTGACAGCCTCTTAACAGGAGGTCATGTGCATGGAGCAGGGGGGGTACTCCAGAGTGGAGCAGGAGGACAGGAGGAGGCTCGGATGCCAACCCTGAAGACTCCCAGATCCCCACCACGGACTATTAATACAAGCAACAAGGACTATAACCCAACTGCCAAGGAGGCCATGGGGAATTGGAGTGCCCTCGGAGGCCGAGAACTCTGAGGTCACACACCCCCAGGCAGAGCTTCTGCAGGGGATGGAAGAAGTCCAAACACTACCGTGCAGAAACCATCGTCATCAGAATGACAACCAGAAGCCCAGAGAGGCCCGCAGAAACAGAAGAACAATAAATGTCCTTCGGGACCAGGGAGGGAAGCTTTCTCTGGTCCTAGCCTGTTTCCGGCTCTGGACCCCCACCCTCCCTCACAATGACCATCAGGATCGCTCTGGAAAGCCCTCAAAACAATCATACAAACAAACTAAAAAAAAAAAAAAAAACCCTAGAATAAATAGACAAACAGCAACAAGGAAAGCTTAGATCAGACAGGAAAAGGCCAGCGTGGATTTACTCATACCTCACTAGGTGGGACACAATGACTAGTTACTCCTCACTAAGGTGTTGAAGATTTCTCTGCACACCCCTCCTAAAACTGCAATGCACCTTAATTGATGACAAATGTCTTACTAGAGTTATAAGCCAATTTAGACTATCCTAAAATCCACCAAGTTCAGTAACATTATGCTTCAACACTATAAACTGCTAAATACTAAAATGAAAATAGACACAAGACAGCTGAATAGTACCCTATAGCCATTGTAAGGAGTATACCAGCTGGTTCTGTATGTAAACTAAAATTGAAATGTCAATGAGCTAATCACAGGATGTGCTTAAGAACTTACATTCTTTTTTTTCTTTCTTTCTTTTCTATTCAACATATTGGTTACTCAAAACCATGTCAATTCTATAATGTTGTAAATTGGTGTTGTTGTTATGTTGGGGCTCTTAATTGATTGAGATGATATGCTGCCACCTCTACCTACAGACCAGCGATGGTCTTCCCAAGAAACTGTTCAACTCATCTGGACAATAAGATCCTGGACTCCGTGCTTGGTATATGTTTGCAAGGAAAGAATCTTGATTGAATCTGAACTGTAATACTGCAGCAAGGTGGAAGAATCCACCATGGGGGGAGGGCACGGGGAGGGATAGGGGGAACCCCAGAGCCTGTGAAACTGTCACATCATGTAATGTAATCAATAATAAAAAAAAGTTGTAGCAAAGACTCCCATGGAAAACGGCAGTTCTGCTTGCTGATTACCTGAGATAGTCATTTTTAGCTCTTTTTTTCCACTGCCTTTTTTTGTGAGCAATTTTTAATATTTCTTCATATAATACAGTTTCTATAGCTTGCACAATTTAGCCATGCTTTGAGTGTAGACTCCATCTTTGACATTCTTCTTTCCCATCACCTGGCACAGAAAGCTTGATTTTAGTTTTGGAAAGTCCATTTCCTTTTCAAAGCTGTTACATTCATTCTAAGCATATATTATTTTTTATGTTATAAAACTTTGGTCCTCTTTAATAACATAGATAAATACAAACTTTCTCATCCTCCAAAAAAAGAGAACCACTATTCCATATATGATGAATATTAACTGATTATTAACCCACAGTATGGCCATTCCCTTACAATATTGTTTTTCATATTTGTTTTATTGTACATGAGAGATTTCCCCTTGTTGTGATTCTCTTTCAAGTAAATGAAATGCCCTTTCTCTATTTCCCATTCCTAATATCTTCAAAATTATAATATTGGTTAAATCTATATCAAATTGTCCTGTTTCCATATGGGTGTCCACAGCTAAACTGCTAAATCACAAAAGAAGACAAAACATTATTGTTTCTTCATATTAGTATTCTCCAGTGTGACATTGCTTAGGGAGTTAGCCCTGCATTTTCTTAATCTTTTTCCTTCAACTTTAAAAACCAAATATTTGCCTTTTTTTTCTCGCTGTAATATACTACAGCTGTATATAACCAACCCCAATCAGCTAATTCCCTTTACTTACTATGTTGTCAAATAGGAGTGATCAAATATGCTTTTTTCTTTCTGTTTTAGCAAGTTTTTTCAAGATTATCTTACATGGATCCTCTTTGTTAATGATGTCTATATTCTTATTTAAAACAATCTGATTTCCTTGATATTTATTATAGATAAGAGTTGCATAATATGTTAAATAATGAACTAATTTCCAAATTAATGTTAGAATTCCATATGCTTCTATTTTATTAGCTGAAACTTGATCCTCAAATTTAGAAATTTAGAGCCATTCTTAAACAGTTTTATTTAATTACATAGATTATAATAGTTATAGCTTACCTTTAAAGAGAGGCATAAAGAAGGCTACAGTAATAAAAGTGATTTTTTTTTTTACCTGCAATCCTTCTAAGGTATTCGTTTTCTTGGAGAGTCACTCAGATTTCAAAATCTTACTGTGTTTGTCCAATGTACGCTACTTTTAAATAGGAGTGGTATCATTCACCCAAGAGAGCCGCTTCTCTGGTGTATCAATTACTTTCTTTTGGCAGTGGTTCTTTCATTTTGTAAAGTTACGTTGTTTGTACAGTGCCTTCCGTTCATTCACTTTAGCCATTAAGTTTTCTGGTTATGGCCTGTGTCTCTGAACTGCGAAGCATCACTTAACTTTTGGCAGTATTTTCAGGAAAGAGTTAAAATATTCTACCAATTTTATTAATAGACTTAGTACTTGATATGAATTTGTGAATTTCACATTTATCCTTTCTCATCATTTCTTTGCTTTAATTTTTTATTATCTGTATTAATGTCCTACAAACAGAGGAATACACCCTGTATTTCCATCGCATAAACATTTTGCTTGGTGGGTGTCTTCCATGAGATCCCAGCTCAAAAACTGAGCACTCTGTCTTGAATTAACTTTGTGCAGAAATTAAATCATGTCATGATTAGTTAGAATATATTAAATTGTTTTTACATGCTCTTAGCTCGGGCTTCAGAGAAGATGTAACTGATTAAAACTGCAAAGCGTATTGCTTATTTAAAATATAAATAATAAGGGAAGAATAATTATTTTCTTGACATGTTTGTCAGTATTGTTGAATATGTTCAGCATAAAAATTGACACAAGTTTGTTTTACTATTATCTTGATACATGTAGGATTCTTATAATTATAACATTTTGGCTCTTTTTCATTTCTGAACACATCTATGCATTGCATTTTTTAAAGTATACTGCATAAAACAAATGACATTTGCAGATATACAGAAAATTGAAATTTGTGTTCTTTACCACATTCATATCCAAGACTCCAGTTAGGAGGAAAACATTATTAGACTCCAAGTGTCTGCACTGTTCTCCCTTTACATTTTTTTAAAGATTTATTTATTTATTACAAAGTCAGATATACAGAGAGGAGGAGAGACAGAGAGGAAGATCTTCCGTCCGATGATTCACTCCCCAAGTGAGCCGCAACGGGCCGGTGCGCGCCAATCCGAAGCCAGGAACCAGGAACCTCTTCTGGGTCTCCCACGCGGGTGCAGGGTCCCAATGCATTGGGCCGTCCTCGACTGCTTTCCCAGGCCACAAGCAGGGAGCTGGATGGGAAGTGGAGCTGCCAGGATTAGAACCGGCACCCATATGGGATCCTGGGGCGTTCAAGGCGAGGACTTTAGCCACTAGGCCATGCCGCCGGGCCCTTCTTTTTTTTAAAACAGGTTAAGGAAGACTCTATTGCAATTTATGGGATATAACTCATTTAGAATTATAGCTAAATACCCTATTATAAATCATTTTTCAGATTTTTATACTGTTTCCATAAACTTCCTTAAAATTTTTTTTAAAAAGATTTTAGTATTATTGGAAAGCCAGATATACAGAGAGGAGGAGAGACAGAGAGGAAGATCTTCCATCCGATGTTTCACTCCCCAAGTGAGCCGCAACGGGCTGGTGCGCGCTGATCCGAAGCCAGGAACCAGGAACCTCCTCCAGGTCTCCCACGCGGGTGCAGGGTCCCAAAGCTTTGGGCCATCCTCTCCTGCTTTCCCAGGCCACAAGCAGGGAGCTGGATGGGAAGTGGAGCTGCCAGGATTAGAACCGGCGTCCATATGGGATCCTGGGGCGTTCAAGGCGAGGACTTTAGCCGCTAGGCCACGCCGCTGGGCCCAAACTTCCTTAAATTACAGAAAACAATTTACACTGTGTTTGGCTTATTGCACTTAGCATAAAAATATTCAGTTAACATCTATTTTGTGACAAATTTTAGGACTTTATTTATGGTTAAATACGATTTCATCACATTGTATCAGAGAGCAAGAGCTAGAGAGAGAGGAAGAGAGAAGAGAAAGAGGTGAGAGAGAGGAAGGGTGAGAGATAATTTCCCATTTCCTGATTTACACTCCACATGGCCATATTAGCCAAAGCTGGAATGATCTAAAACCAGGAGCCAGGAACCAGGTGCCAAGAACATCTTCCAGATTTCCCATGTAGGGACAGGTCCACAATTATTTTACTCATCCTTTGATGCCTTCCCACATCGCCAGCAGATAGCTGGATTGGAAGTAGAGCATCCAGGACCCCATCCAGCGCCCTTATGGGATGCTGGAACAGCAGGATCCTTATTTCCCAATACAAGACTTTGTAAGACTGTCAAGTTATATTTTGCTTATGGATAGTTGTCCTGAGCATGTTTTCATGTGTCTAAAGGCCATTTGTATTACGTCTTTTGAAAAATATTTATTCCTATATATTGCCCATTACATTAACTAGATTGTTTGTTTTGTTAATGAATTTTCGAGCTCCTTATATACTTTGCTATGCTTGTCTTGGTAGCTTTTTTCACTTTTTTAATAGATTCTGCTTGAAAAAAGGCAAAAACATATAACTTACATGTTGTCCAACCTACATAGACCAGTAAATGTGGAAATACTTTTCATTTCCTTTATGGTCCTTCCAGACATTTTTAAAAATAATAATATACAATAATATGTCTGATAAAAGAAGGACACGTCAGTGCTATCCAATATGGGAAAATATTCTCTAACAGCTGATCATCCAAACTAAATTCAACTCTATCATTGGGGTGACCCTGTGGCAGTGTGTTAAACCGTTGCCTCAAGGCTGGCATCCCATGTGAGCACTGGTTCAAGCTCTAGCTGCTCCACTTCTGATCCAGCTCCCTGCTAGTGCTTGGAGAAACAGCAAAGGACAATCCAATTTCTTGGTGTCCTGCACTCATGGCGTGGGCCAAGAAGAAGCTCCTGATTGTTAGCTTCTGTTTGACCCACCTTAGGCACTGAGGCCATTTAGGAAGTAAATGAGTGGATGGAAGTCTCTCTCTCTCTCTCTCTCTCTCTCTCGCTCTCTCTCTCTCTCAATGTGTAACTCTGTCCTTAAAAAAACACACACAAGAATAATAAGTGCTGATAAGCATGTGGGAAAATGCTCCCTAATTCAGTTTTGGTGGGAAGATAGTACAATCAATATGGAGAACTGTTTGAAAATTCCTCAGAAATCTGAAACCACACTTGATCTTAGCCAAAAGGCTGAGAAGCGATAAATCTGAAACCAGAATTACAACTTGTCCCAATCATCCCAATCCTTGGGATGTACTCAAACAATATGAAAATAGTATATTGGATAGTTATTTGTACACCCACATTTATTACATCAAAATTTTTGTAGCTAAGATATGGAATCAATTCAAATGTTCACAAATTGATGATTGGTTGAAGAAAATGTATCATATATAAAATATCAAAAGTTATAATAATGCAATTTTGTATTTTCAACAAAATTGATGCAACTGGAAAGCATTATATTTAGTGAATTAAGTCCTCCATCAAAAGACAAAATCATAATGTCAACAATATGAGCAATATTGTGTTTTGGGGACTTGACTCTCATTTACTTGCTTTGTGGGTTCTCTTGAAAACTAATGTGCATTTGCTTTTTGTTGAAATCTTTACCTGATTAAAGAGTAAGCCTGGAATTGTGTAGTGAAATGAATGCATGCTCTTGCAAAGAAAGAAAGAGAGAGAAAGAGAAAATCAGAAAAAAAAGAAAGAAAGAAAGAAAGAAAAAGAAAGAAGGAAGGAAGGAAAGAAAGAAAGAAAATAAGAAAGGAAGAAAGAAAGAAAGGAAGAAAGAAAGAAAGAAAAAGAAAAGAAAGAAAGAAAGTTGCAGAAGTATGAGTGTGAAATATGGGCAGGAGGGACAATAGAGTGTCATGTAATATTACTACGCTCCCAAAGATGTATTGTAAAATATGTGAGATTTGCTCACCTTATATAAATAAAAATAAGATAACAAAACATAGCGCAATCATTACAAATGTAGTCATAACTGCTTGATTGTATTTGTTTGTAATTCTAAATTTAAGATTATAAATAATTGAATATGTGTTTAGTTATTTATATTTTATGTGAAAAATACATAACAATGGAATGATTGCATCCTTATGGTACATTATAAAAATATCATGTAGAGTTTGAAACTTTAGATATTCCAGACCACACAAGCAACTAGTTGTTCTTCAGTGAACACAATCAGCCACATGAAAGAAAATAATACTCCAGATGCTTAAGAAATGCAATGAAATGATGTCATAGGCTACAAACTTACCATTTTTTTTGTCCAGCACTGAAGAACTGGATTGGCAATTTCAAAATTGTTTCATTACTTTTTCTTTATAGCTCTAAAAGTGCATTATGTTAGAACCACTAATATCTCAAGTATTTTATCAGTTTATACCAATGCTTTTAACTAATAGAAAAAAATATGTCAAAAATCTAACAAAATAATTGAATGAATATTGGGACAGATTTTCCAACATAGTGTATATCCTATATCTGAAAATGCAGAATGCATGTGTATTTTTTGCACTAGCAAGTAATAAAATGAAAAGAATCCATAAGGTTACAACAGTCACAACTATGCCATATACAAGATGAAAAACTGCCTAGAGGGCCACAGGCCATAAGGTCCACCATGGGGATTCAACCAGACTTCCTGGTCACCTTCTCAGTAACCTCACTCTCAAAATTTTCAACTACAAAGTTTTTTTTAAAATGCTAAGTTATTACTGTTTGGAAATAAGTTGCTGTTTTAACTCAACAAATAATTATCATTCCAACTAGTTGAGAGAAGCAGAGAAAAAGCACATGTAACCAGTTTCGACTTCTCCTGAGGTCCATTTCCACTCCACTTGGGTCATGATCTTAAGGGGAAAGAAATATTTAAATGATTCATTAACATTTCTGCCAACCTCAGAGAAATCATGTGATAGATAGATTTGTATTATTTACTACACTGTTCTCTGAATCATAAATAGGCAATTCAGATTTTAAATGGTTAAAACATCTGAAAATTAGCAAAATAGTCAATCAACAAATATACTCCAAAGGCTTACCACACCTTGTATCCCTTAACAGTTAATAACTAAGCAAAAAATAAGCAAATAAAGATGAAAGTAAATCCAAATGCAAAATCTTACTATGGCTCAATGGAGAAAAAGCATTTGATGTCAAATATTGGATAATAGATATTAAAGTTTTCATTAAAAGAATCCAAATTTACCAATAAGTATTTGTAAGTAGATTAGTACATGAAATGTAAATTTTGTTGAAAATGCATCCATTATTTGAAAAAAATTCTGCTATAGATATAATCCTGATGTTATAAACGTAGCATAAAACAAATCTCAGGAACAGTGAAGTTAGTTTTATTAAGACAGGAGAAGAAAAACTACACAGTAGGGAAATGCAATGAGAAACCAATGAGTTCAAATGAAGGACAAACACATTAAACATTAAACATTAGCTAATGTACCAATTTTTTCAAAGCAACCATGACATCTTTATTCCTCAAGGTGTATATCATGGGATTCAACAGTGGAGTGGCAACAGTATAGAACAGAGAGAGAAATTTGTCTGTTCTGGAATAATGTTGTGATGTGGGTCGTAAATAAGTGATGATTGCAGATCCAAAGAACAACACCACCACTGTGATGTGTGATGAGCAAGTGGAGCAGGCTTTGGCGCGTCCGGCTGCTGAAGGTAACCTCCAGACTGTGGAGATGATCTTCTTGTAGGAGCCGAGTATCAGCACAAAAGGGATCAGAACAAACAGCACAGCAACTGTGAACACCAACGTCTCATTCACATAAGTGTCCCCACACGCCAGCCTGAGGATGGGGGGGATGTCACAGAAGAAGTGGTTGATTTGGTTGGATCCACAAAAGGGCAGAGAGAAAATCTGAAACGTTTGCCCAATTTCCACCGGAACTCCACTGAGCCAGGAGAAAACTACCAAATGGGAGCACACCTTGTGGTTCATGATCAGAGGGTATTGCAAAGGGTAACAAATGGCCACATAGCGGTCATAGGCCATCACTGTCAGGAGGAGGCATTCTGTCCCTCCAAGCATGAGAACAAAGCACATTTGGACAGCACAAGCAAACAAAAGGATGTTTCCTTTGGAAGTCCAGAGGTTTACAAGCATTAAAGGAAGGGTGGCAGAAACATAGCAGATTTCTAAGAAGGACAAATTGCTGAGGAAAAAGTACATGGGTGTCTGCAGAGCCTGGTCCACCCTGGTGAGGAGAATAATGACCCCATTTCCTATCAGGATTATCACATATATTATGAGAAACATCACAAAGAGGAATGTTTGGAGATTGGGAATATCAGAAAATCCCAGAAGAACAAATTCTACCACTGAAGTGAAATTTACTTCTTGTCTTCTGTGGTATCCCATCTGTGAAAAAAAAAAAAAAAACAAAAAAAAACAAAATTGGTCATTTAGGGCTTGTCTGTATTTGATGAACTAAAGTGTTCCAGAATAATTAGTAATAAGATTTTTAACCCACATTCTAATTCCAGTATTTTATATCTTGCTTTTAAACAGCATGTGTGAGGTGTAATGGAGATTGTTAAGTCTAGATGTATGTATACATTTACTGTCTAACACAACCTTTAACGTTGAGTTGGAAGAGATGTTGTTTTGAATTTTGCAATTTAGTATTTTGTTCATTTATGGACAGCTTCCAATTGATCTTTCCTATTGATGCTAGCAAATGAGGCAAAAACGTTTATCTCTACATCATTTTCCCAATAGTATGTTCACCACTAAATATCGGACCGAAAATTTTATAATGCCTCATTTTTAAATGCTTTTGTTCATTGGCATACCTAGACAGAGTGGCACCAGCCGTCATATGTGTGGGCTGGATAGTGAGGCTGGTTGGATTGAACTAGGCTTCAAGCTCAATTGACATGTATGAGAGCTTAATGGGATGTGGGACAGACTGGACCTGTCTGCTGTACATACTGACAAGCACAATGAACCAGGGCAGGGGGCGGGCCTGGAGGGGTTATTGCAGGCCGCTTGACCTAAGCTGAAGCTAGCACTGGTTTGTGTGAGGACCAAGTGTGTGGTGGGCAGGATCGGGATAGGCTCCAACACCTATTGGCTTGTGTAGAAGATGCGACTGAAGGCAGAACTGACTCAGCAATTGCAACAACCATTATATGCATAAGCTGATTGGGAAGAAGGACTGTGCCAGACCCTGTACTGACAAGCACACACAAGAATCAAGTCCAGGATCACCTCAGATGAAGTTCTTTGGGGATTCCCCCCAGTCGAAATGCTGAACTCAGAACCCCAACTATGAAGAGAATTGCAGGTTCCACGGACTGACTGTGGAGTGCATGTGTTAGAGCTGGGCCTCCACAATGGCTCAGACAGAGCAGTGGACAGCATATCCAGGTGCACATGGAGGATATGGCAGTACATTGGAGCCCACATAGGACACCTGGTACCAGAACAGAGGACAGAACAAAGTGATCAACTACCCCAGCCAAGTGTTGGCAGTGAAAACCTGGGCAAGTGGAGAAGCTAAGGTGGACTGTGTCAGCCAGTGGATTCTGACGAGATTTCATCGTGTTTGGAATGGTGAGACTGGCAGCAATTCAGAACAGCTGAACTATCAATACCACATAAGCAGTGCCCTCGGAGAACACCCCACATCGGGAACCCTAGGATGGTTGGGAGGGTGGGTGTATCTTCTCCATTTGTCCCTCTCCTTCCCCCAGATATAGAAAAGAGAAAAGAGAAAAGAGAATGAAGAAAGAATGGTTTTACTCACTTTCCTGTAGCCCTTGGCCCTTTGAACCCTAATCAACTATGTAAAAATCATCAAAATAAAAAAAAATCTTAAAACAGGAAAAAGGGCTTCTGCAAGTAATCTGTGTGTCTTGACTTCCCAGTAACAGTTATAGCTCTATAGTTTATGTGTGCTTTGTTTGAGCTGTAGTGCTTTTTCACTTGCCTGTCACAACATCTTGGTGATCATGTAATACAAAAAGATAAAAATATAATTATTAGATGACAAAAAGATGGAAGTCAAACCAGATTTCTTTTAGCAAGGCATTATGTGAGCATGAAGGAACACAAGCTAGTAGTGAGTAAACCACAAGACAGAGTTTGATAACTTCATCCAGGTATTGATGTATAGACAGACAATATAGCAATTTAAATAAAACAGGTAATGTGAGAATATGTTAAAATTCTTGTGGGAAATGAATTAAAAGTTAGGTTTATTTTCTGGCAAAAATACACATTTTCCATAAACTTTGAAGATCCCTTGTGCAATGAATTTTGCTACCAAGACATTTTTAACACTCTTCCTCACCATATGATCATTGCCCTGATAACCATTGTGTAACATCTGTGCATGAACTGAATATGTTAACTGTTAAATAAAAAGGGACAAGAAATAAAAGTTATAAACATTTTACATTGTAATGTTTGGTTCTGTTTTCCATTAACTTCTTGAAGCACGCTCACCAACAGCATTATAAATACTGAGTACTAACTGGGAAAATAGAGGGCAAAGTATTTTAATAGCGCAATTTGTGTAAAGGTCAGGTGTTTTTATAACATTATCCCACTTATTCCTGTAATCATATTCTAGCCTATGCTATTAGGTGGGAAAAAAAGATGTTCACAGCATTCATGGAATGTTTATTTTTCCCTCTCAAAAACATCAGGATTTCAATTTAAGGCTCATGGTCTTTTCTAGACCTGAATATCTGTTATTCTTCACCATGATTTTTTGTTACTTGGACAACTGTTGGAACTTTCAAAGTCACTTGCATAGTCATATGTATCCACATCTACCCACACTCACACACAATTGACCATCTACATCTTAGGAGCCCAAATCTGTATCTCCAAGCAGTCATGGCTTGAGAATATTGTGAACATTTTTGCATTTGTTTTGAAAATGTACATACTTAAGTTTCCTGTCATTTTTCCCTAAACAGTGGCATGCAATGGTTTACATGATTTCAGGTTTGTGTTAGATTTTACAAACTTTCTGCAGAACACCTAAGATAAATAGAAGGAATATATATCCAGTAGATAAACATTGTGCTATTTAAAGATATGCCAGGGGTTCTGGGATAGTAATATACACATACATACATACATACACATATATATGGCACATGCATGTGATATATATGCCATATACACACATAGATGCAAATATATACATTTATACACACATATACTGAAAGTTGTAAAGTAGCTATAAATTGAACCAGCTGTACAGATCTTGTTTTGCCTTTCAGTTTATTTTACAGTGCTGTTATATTTTCTAATGATGTCACACGTATGAATAACACACCTTCAGAGTTCAGCACTATCAAACAGCCAATGCATAGTACAGTAAGTTTGTTTAGTATTAAAATTACTGTACCTTACATAGAATGATGGACTTGTGACTATTATTGAGGGACTAAGGTATCATTAAAATACAGGGGGTAAAAAGAAACAGTGGAGGGTTTGGGGTGGGTGGTAGGGGAAATCCCTGAGCCTAAGAAACTGTATAACGAAAAATAAAGAATTTAAATTAAAAAATAAATTACTATATCATTACGTGCAATATGATCTCTTGTTGCATTGAATGGGGGCTCTTTAACATACTTCTTCTATTTTTGTATTTGATATTTACAAATGTTGTTTTTTCCTTTGAGAGGTTATTTATCACTGTTCTAAAATGTATATTGATAAAAACATGGACAAGATGTTGTCTAATACAACAGACAAGCTGTAGTCTCTTCACAATGTTCTGCCGCATGCTTCATAAAATAGATAAGCCACATGATTCTAAAACTGACCAAAAATGTTTTAGAAATGTTTAATTATTTAATCACCATGTCAAATGAACTCAAAACTCCTTTAAAGGTTAAAGATTAAATATGTTACACATGTATTTTACATACACTTTATATACATAGCAATGTGATCTCAGTTTAAACTTTTTAACACCTGAGCTATCTTTCTGTCAGTCACATGATACTACTTTTAGGATAATTTACACAAGCGTCTTGTCTATTTTTACCCAATAACTTCTCATAGTATAAGAGCTCTGGTCATTTTTCTTGAAAACTGTCATGAAATTTCTGAAAATTTGGGGGTAATAATTTTTTTTATGAATGTTGATTCTAGATTTACCTTAAGTGAGATACTCCAAGATATACTACTGTTTGTTATCAGCATACTTATGTCTGAACAGGGAGACCAAGTGTCCTGGCAAATTCCACAATGTTGTATTGTAAGGACACAAATATATATTCACATCAGAATTAAAAATTGTGTTCAAATGCTAGTTATTTAAAAAAATGAAAGCTGGTTAAGGGATATCATTTCATATTATTCAAAATTTCGAATACATAGAATAATATTTATACACTTTTCCATAACACATGTTTTCATGAAAATTATAGAGCAATTCTGAAATATCAGCTTCACTTTTGAGATACAAAAATTCATTCTCTGAAAGAAATTAAAAGATAACAACTAAATTAAGTTAAAACATTGGTGTATAAAAATTACTTTCTGTGTTATCATATATAAGAATATTTATCTGGTTTTAATTTCAATGAAAAACATGGAATATTGTATACTGATTCCTCAAGCATACATAAATATGAAATAATAATTTGTTTATTCAGCAGACTTCAAATAAAAGCATCAGTTATATTTCTAAAGAAAAACTTAATATTAAGCACACTACGCATACCTAGGGATCTAGGACCTTCAAAATTTATCAAATGTTCAGCTTCAGGAATCATACTGAAAGCAATAAATATTAATTTTCATGCTATAAATATAAAATTTGAACCATCATAGTTCTCTATGTGTTTAGTATTTGCTATGTAATAATTTTTGGAGTTTTATAGTTTTCTGAAATATGCCCACAGTAGCCATAGAAAGAGCATTTTAACATAAAAATTCTCATACATACTCTTAAATTGGATGAAGTTTCTGTTTTCCCATTCATCAGCAAACAGCATCTATCTACTAAAACAACAAATTCTAAGTAGAATTATCCTGATGTTTTTCTTTAAGCTATATGTATTGCATTCATATATGCCACCTTAATATATCTTTAGTTACTTCCAAAGACCACTTATCCTAATTTGTTCCTTAATACACAGTGGCCAGTTATTTTGCCACTTGTACTCTATGGAATTCAGGTCCCTTGGCTATCAACCTCCACCATCCCCATCCTGGCTTTCACACTCCCCAGTGGGATCCACAACCTAGCTGGGATATCCCCTACGCTTACCATCCAGGTCTGTTCTCCTGCACTTGCTGTGAGCTAAGGTTGGCGTGGCCTTGCCTCATCCACTCCTCCTAAAGCCACCCCACATACATGTGGACAATTGGAACTACCAAGCCTGCTTTAACTGAAACCCAGGCCTGAGTCGCATGCTCACAAGCAGGAGCCCATAGCCAGTTCTAGGAGTTGCCCAACTTCCCCCACCAGACTCATTGCAAGTTGCAGACCTCACACATGCCAGCGGGTGCTAGGCCCTTACTGGATATAGACTGCCCCTCTGTCCTGCATATGTATAAGAGGTGGATGTTGTGGCCCGGCCTGCCCCACACCATATTCTTGGGTGCGTCCGTGGGTGCTGCAGCGTGGAGCAACACATCCTGTACCAAAATGTATCACCCAAGAGTGTCAGTGGTTTCACGGTGATGCCTAGCTCAGACTCTCACCACCCGCAGGTCCAAGCAAACAGTTGAAATTGCACATCAAAGTGGTGGGACCATACATCTCCCACAGAATCTGCCTCTAGACCCAACCCAGTTCTCTTGCTTGCTGGTTAGTGCCATCGGCCACCCTAGCATTGCCTGTCCCCTGGTTCAACAATTGTGAGTACTGTGATCTAGCCCTGCCAGGTAGGCCCCCAGACCTAGCTTTAGTGTGCTCCAGTGAGTGGTTTCCAGCATTGGTCATTATGAATTACTCTGGTTCTGCTATCCCTCTGGGATTGATATGTGGGTCTGTACCTGAAGATTTATGTGGTTCCCCCTCCAGGTCCCATTACCAGGAGGCCCGGATGCCAATGGCTCTCAAGCCACCCGATCTGAGCTCTGCTACCTAGGAGTTCAGAGCCAGAGCTAGCTTGTTCTCTCCAGCTTCAAGCAGATGGCAGGCCAATCAGAGCAGGCCTTCAGACCCAAGCCCCTCCCCCAGGGGAAACCAGCCCACCAGTTCTGAGCATATGGTGAACCAAAGGGCCCAGGCTTCCTTCCAGACTCGAGCCACACCCAGGTATAATTGGACCCACCTACCTCCACTCCCATAGCTGGCCAAAGGACTAATATTTTATTTTAGAAAGTCTTTCACCAAGTGTAACTGTGTGATTAGTCACTTAAAAAAACAAAATTTCTTTCATATAGTAATTTTTATTATTATTCTGAAAGCCTTCATTTTTTTGTAACCTGCTAGGTTATTCTAATTTAGTGTGCTGAGAATTAAAAGGCAAATATAGAATTTGTAAGCAAATTCAAGAGTCTAAAAAAGAGAATCAGGTATTTCATTTCTGACAGGTGTCGTTCTTGTTTTCAGAACAAGGGCCAGAGGGCTAAGGTGCCTGTTCAAGATCACATACATTGTGTTTGATGTAGCATAACTTTATAAAAGGTAATTATTACCTATCTCTTTACACTATCCTGTTAAGATTCACTAATGTGTGCATTGGCTCACTGGATAGTGTCCATTAAAATCAGTGCATATTTTTCACTCCTTTCTTCTTTTTCCTCTTCTGATTGGAAAGTTTCAAATGATTTGTCTCTAACTTCATAGGGTTTCTTTCCATGAAGTGTATAAGGAAAATTATTGTTTTTTTAATTCATTCATTATGTAATTTGGCATTCGATTTTCTACTAGGTTATTTCTGTGGTCTTCTACGACTTATCTTGGTCAACCTCATTTTCCGCATGCATTGCTTTTCTGGCATCGTTGAATGGTCTGTTTTCTTCTAGATGTGAATCTTATGTATAGCAATTAGATTGACTTTTTTCTTAGTTCATATTTCTCCATTTGGTAGAATTCTTTACGGAGGAAAAATATTGCTATTCGTTGGTAATGCCATCTTTGTTTTAGGAAAATAACCTCTTTTAGATATATAAACTGAATTTGATGAGAAATGACTTTTCCCTGTGCGTGAAAGTAAGGGTGATTTTAGAGTGGGTGCCATGATCTAACAAGGTGTACTTATCTAACGAGAAGGTAGCAGTGTAATCTGCATGCAAGTCCACCTTTTGAGGTTAGTATTAGCAAAGGCCACAGTTATGAAATTCCCTAATGATAATACACAATATTGTAGATCTAGGTTGTAAATGATCATGTAGCTTTCAGGTTTCCCCATGTACACACCAGATCAAAGGCATGATTGAGAGCCAAGACTAAAATATGGGTGCTAGTATTGGTGAATGGGCTTGTTTACATTAGGGTTGTGTTTAATGTTGTATACTCGATGAGTTTCCAAAGAATAATGACATATGTTCGTTGTTACAACATCATCCAGCAGTTTTATTTTCTTAGAGTTTCTCTGTGTTGTGATAATCCATCCTTGCCTGTCCTCAGTCCTCAGTAATCTTCATTCCTCCTGCAATTTATCCCATTTTGAACATCATATAATAGGACTCATATAATATGTAGCATATTTAATTCATTTCTTTCAACATTGCTTCACATACACACAGAGACATACACAGCTTCTTAAAACTTTATAGTTCCTTTTCCTTAGCACTGAGCAATATTGTATTATTTGCATGCCCCGTATTTGTTCAAGAATAAAAAATATTTTGGTGGATTCTAGGTTTCTGGCAATTAAAATGGAATTGCCACACATATCCATGTAGAATTTTTTTTTTAAAGATTTTATTATTATTGGAAACCCGGGTATATACAGAGAGAAGGAGAGACAGAGAGGAAGATCTTCCGTCCGATGATTCACTCCCCAAGTGAGCCGCAACGGGCCGGTACGCGCCAATCCGATGCTGGGACCAGGAACCTCTTCCGGGTCTCCCACGCGGGTGCAGTGTCCCAATGCATTGGGCCGTCCTCAACTGCTTTCCCAGGCCACAAGCAGGGAGCTGGATGGGAAGTGGAGCTGCCGGGATTAGAACCGGCGCCCATATGGGATCC
This sequence comes from Ochotona princeps, assembly GCF_030435755.1. Taxonomy (NCBI): domain Eukaryota; kingdom Metazoa; phylum Chordata; class Mammalia; order Lagomorpha; family Ochotonidae; genus Ochotona; species Ochotona princeps. The sequence continues at coordinate 13,256,524 of NC_080835.1, read as the reverse complement.
CGGGGCTTTCAAGGCGAGGACTTTAGCCGCTAGGCCACGCCGCCGGGCCCCTATCCATGTAGAATTTTAAAAGAGATTTATTTATGCATCCAAAATTCAGAGTTATAAAATAGGCAAAGACAGATTCCCCATCCACTGGCCCACTTCCCAAATGTTTACAAAAGCTGGATCTGTTTGAAACCAGGAGCCAGGGGTTTCTTTCTGATCTCTTGCATTGGTTCAGTGGGCCACACATTTTTATTGACCATAGACACACTAATGAAAGTATGTCTTATTTGTATTTAATCATCAGAATACTTTCTTAACTGATTTTTATTTTTAAAATATATCAACAGGTTAATCATTTTGTCAGCTCCTATTAAGCCTAGCAATTATTTATTATTTTTAAATTCATGTCATAATTTAAGATTATGCAAAGTTTTGACACTGTGCATTTTAATACATTTATATATATGTTTATATATACTAATGTAACACTGTCATTCATACATATATATACACACACACATATATATGAGATTGAATCAGATCCTTTTTTAAAATTGGAATGTACACTTTATTACTATTTAAGAATCTTTGCAAACTGAATTTTATTCTTCAAAGAGGCACCCCTAAACATCAATATAGCAATTTTAGTAAATGAGACACTCATAGGGTAAGTATTGATTATAAAGTCATAAGGGTAGACACCTAGTTCAAATGACTAGAGTCCTTCGTAAGCGAAGAAAGAATACCATAGCATGCATTTGCAGAGGATAGGGTATTTGAAGGCCTAGGAAGAACACTGAAACCTACAAGGAAAGGAATGGGTTCTCAGGAGAAAACAAACCTGCCTATCCTTTGATCTGTGACTTCAAGTTCTGAGACTCTGAGAACCAGGTATCTGTGATGTAATCTGTGTCAGCAACGCCCGTGTCACCTTATACCCCGAGTCGAGTGGAGGGATTAGGGTTACAAAGAAGACAACGTACACTGGGCCATTCGTGCAAACAGAATGCTGCTTTATTGAAGTCTAGCCTGCCTTTTATACTCTCTGGTTCCTCCCAGTATTTTTCCAATGCTCAAGCAGCTCCTAAGACCCCCAGGGGCATCTTGATAAAGGGGAAGCAGGAACTTGTGGTTAAGCCAGGAACTAAATGTATCAGGCCAAGATTGTGCATCCTGTTACCCCTTGAAAAACAAGCTAAGCTGTGGAGTTAACCCTTGTGAGACTGGGCCCTGCAAATCTGTTCAGTAGTCTGTATTTGCTCTTTTTTTTTTTTTTTTTTATTGTTAATTATTTTGCATTATGTGACAGTTTCATAGGCTCTGGGAATCCCCCCCTCCCTCCCCCTCCCCTCCCCCCGGTGGATTCCTCACTTTTATGTGAAGATGCACTATTTTGAAAGCCAGAGAGAGAAAGAAAGGTCTGCAATGACCAGTTTATTATCGGTGTACCTACAGCAGTGCTGGCCATGCTGAAGCTAGGAGCTAGAAAATCAGTTAGGATCTTCCATGTTCGTAGCAAGGACACAATTATTTTAGCATTCATCTGCTACTTCCAAGAAGGCACATAGCAGGAACCTGCAGCCAGGAGTGGAGCTGGAACCTGAACCAAGGCCCTTCAGTTTGGGACACAGGCACTTCAAGCATTCTCTTAACTGTTGCATTGAATATTCATCTCAGTCTTCATTGGCCTCAGTAGTTTTTCATGATGCAATCGAAGCTGAAGAACATAGCACAAAAAATACCGATGAATTTTAAATGCATCAAATGCTAAGAGAAAGAATTTCATTGTGGCTTGGTGATTTAAGCCACGCCCTGCAATCCTGACATGCCATGGAAGGAGCAGTTTGAGTTCTGGCTGCTCCACTTCCAATCCAGCTCCCTGCTGATGTGCCTCCTAAAGCAGTGGAAGTCCTCAGTTCGTGGTCCTCTGTAATCCATGTGGAAGACCAGATGAAGCCTGCCCCGGCTCTTACAAACATCTGTGAACTGAACCAATGGATTGAAACTTATCTTTCTGTGTCCCTCCATTCCTCTCTGTAACTTTGACACTCAGATACAAATGTAAAACAAAGCATTTGATAGTAATCTACTATAGATACTATAATGTAAAAATCAGCAAATAGAAACTTAGTTCTTTCAAAATATAAATAAATATTTCAATTTAGTTAATTTTCTTTTACCTTTTTTCTTTTTATGTATCATTGTTAACATGAATTCATCATTTTTACATATAATCTTTAGGGCATTAATTTCTGTGTGATATTTACTTATTAACAACTACATAATCTAAAGTGTTTTGACTTGTTATTGGAAAAAGAAAGCAGAACTCCCAGAAAATCATCAACTTAGAGGATTCCCCTCAATATACTATTTCACATAAAGAGCTGTACATTAGATATAAATGTGTTTAGGTCCCACAATTGTCATAAATGAGAGGAGACAGAGTTTTATGAAAACTGCATCATTAAACTCTTTACATATTTAGAAGCTGACTGAAGCAGACTTCAATTACACATACATACAAACTAAACATTTAAAATAATTTCTTTTGCTTTTATTGTATTACAATGTCAACAATCTGGGAAGGAATTTCCTAAGGGCTTCAGTAACATCTTTGTTCCGCAGACTGTATATCACAGGATTAAACATCGGAGTCAAAATAGTATAGAAAAGAGAGAGAAGTTTGTCTGTTCCTTCATACTCATTGGATTTGGTTTTTAAATAGCTGATTGTGGCTGATCCATAGAATAAAAAAACAACTATGAGGTGGGAAGAACATGTTGAAAAAGCTTTGCTCCTTCCTGTGTTTGATGACAATTTTAGGATGGTGGAAATAATTCTGCTGTAGGACCCCAGGATCAGCATGAAAGGGACAGTGACAAAGAGCACAGCAAATACATAGACGACCAACTCGTTCACAAAGGTGTCTCCACAGGCCAGCTTCAGCATTGGAGGAATGTCACAGAAGAAGTGGTTGATTTGGTTCGATTTGCAAAAGGGCAGAGAGAAAATCTGGAATGTCTGCCCTACCTGCACTGGAACTCCACCGATCCAGGAGCCAACCACCAAGCGAATACAGAACTCATGCTTCATGACTAAGGGGTAGTGCAGAGGGTTGCAAATGGCCACATAGCGGTCATAGGCCATCACAGCCAGCAGGAAACACTCAGTGGCTCCCAGCACAAGGAAGAAGCACATTTGTGTCGCACAAGCAAAAAAAGAAATAGTTCCTTTCTGAGTCCAGAGATCCACAAGCATTCTAGGAAGAGTGACAGATACATAACAAATCTCTAGGAAAGAAAAATTGCTGATAAAAAAGTACATGGGGGTGTGGAGTGTGGGGTCTACTCTGGTTACTAGAATTATAATGGCATTCCCCAGTAGGATAATCACAAATATGACTAAGAATATTCCAAAGAGAAGCCAATGAAATTTGGGTGCATCAGAAAAGCCCAAGAGAATAAATTCCATCATTGTAGTGAGATTTCTTTCTGTGCTTTTCATGTTGCTTTCTCGCTCTGGATTTAAACTGGATTGTGATTTTTGTCTCTTATAACTAAAGTGGGACTCAGGCTTTTATTTATTAGTTTGTCTTTCCTTTCTGTTACTTTCTCACAATTTTGTCATCTGGTTCTTAGAGGCTTGATGTGAAAATGAGAACACTGAATTTACCTGCAGATGAAACATCAATTAGTAAAATACTTAAACAATTAATTGATCATGTCAGATTCAGATTCCAGTTATGTCAATAAGATATGTATAGTGGTTCACATTGATTCAGTTTATGATATCTTAAGGCTAATGTAGATGAGTAATTTTTTCCATTCAACTCAAATGTCAATCACTAATCTCTCATTTTTTTTTTAACATTTAGGTTTTATTTTTTCATTTGTTACATTTAGGACTTTTTTTTTACTCAAAGAACTTCTGCTTTGGAAAGTATTATCTCTCTTGTCAAATATAATTTAAACCTTAAGTTTCAAGTGTTTATTTTTTAAAAATGTATAGTTATGCATGAATTTATCAAACTGTCATATTGCGTATGATTTAGTTTCACTGAGGAAGTAAGGTTCCACACATCTGATATATTCTTACATGATTTTATCATCTCTTTAAACAAGTATTTAATCATCTCTAATAACTACATTTACTAATACATATACTCATGTTTAAAAATCATTCCTCTGAATCTTGAAGACACATAATCTATTGAATAGGACACATTTTATTTCCTATTCTATATAAATATTCATATTTATTTTGTCCTTGTTAGAAATCGAGTTGTAACATTCATGCAAATTTCAAAAGCCACATCTCATTTTCTTTTCTCTGCTTCCTCCATAATAAAGAAAATCCTGAATTAAATCAACATAAAATGCAAAATGTACACCTCTTCAGTAACATTGTATGTTTCAATTTATATAATCATACACATAAAATAAACAATCAAATACTTAAAAAAATTTTTTGGTTGAAAAATACCCTCTCGAGCCTGGCGGCGTGGCCTAGCGGCTAAAAGTCCTCGCCTTGAAAGCCCCGGGATCCCATATGGGTGCCGGTTCTAATCCTGGCAGCTCCACTTCCCATCCAGCTCCCTGCTTGTGGCCTGGGAAGGCAGTCGAGGACGGCCCAAGGCTTTGGGACCCTGCACCCACGTGGGAGACCTGGAGGAGGTTCCCGGTTCCCGGCTTCGGATTGGCGCGCACTGGCCCGTTGCGGCTCACTTGGGGAGTGAATCATCGGACGGAAGATCTTCCTCTCTGTCTCTCCTCCTCTGTATATCTGGCTTTCCAATAATAATAAATCTTTAAAAAAAAAAAAAGAAAAACATCTTCTCTCCTAAGATCTGGTATTTTTCATTCCACATCATCTTTCACCCTTGTTAATAGATTATTCTATTTTAGTTTTCATGACATAATGAGCAGAAACCAACATAGATTTTCTTCTGTCTTGTGAATAAGAGATCTTTATTTATTGCCATTCTGAAAGCTGAATGCATAAGATGAAGATGCCCCAGATTTGGTGCCTATGAGACCTGGCTCATAGATGGTTCCCTTTTATTTTAAGTACCTTATTCATAGAACGTGAACAGATTTCACATATTTCACAATAAAATTTTAGGAGTGTAGTGTAACTTTCTACTCCATCCTTCTTTCCCTTACCCTGTCCTACTCTTTCCTCCTTCCTTCATACTCAGAATAATAGTTAACAACTGGACTATCTGGGCAAACAGGTTATCATATGGAGAACTGTTTATGGTTAAAGTCTTTGTGTAGACTCTTGAGCCACAGTGGATTTTTTCCCCCTATATTCTAGGTGTTGATTTTTTTTTTACCCATTTTAGTGTTAAGTTTGTGATTGGCAAGTGAACAGGAAGTATGCCATTGTAAAAACTAATTAACTGATTTACTAGCTAACCGAATAAATAAATGATGCTTCATATGAGCTGATCTTCCAGTTTACCATTAAGGACATGTTTCTTTTTCGACTTTATTGTTTTCCTTACATGCTTGATTAGTTAGAATACATGTTCTTTATTCTACAGGGTTCCTTCTCCTCTCAGCCAACCATTCATACAGCCTGATTCTTTTTTTTCTGATTCTCGCTGTAATTCTATCATGCTGTCTCCATTACTCCAACTTTGATGCAAATAGTTCCGGGTTAGCATTAAAGTCACGGGGGGAATTGATTATTTTATCATTTGTCCACTTTGGGGACCACGTCTCGAGCTCTGAAAGATATAATAAATATCAACTTTCTGAACCACACAAGTCACTACTCACCATACTAGTAAAGTACATTCTTTCTCCTTTTGTTTATTCTCAAATTCTTAGTTCCACCTACTCGCCTTACTGACATGAGTCAGACAACCTTGTCTCATAACATCCATTCATAACAGAAAAACTGAAGTGAATATTCAAAGACTGAAAACCTCCTACCTTTCATGCTCATTTACAACAATTTCCATGTCTTTCCCTGTATTTGATAAATTTCAAATTCTTTCTCATGGATTGTAAACTGCTGTACAATTTGACAGTTTGACATGGTTCTAACCTCTACACTGCCACTCCCAACGTGAACAATCTTATGATCTTTCTTCTAGCTAAAATGTTTCCTGTGTGTGTATTCTCTCTAACAACATTCATTAGAGAAGCCATCACATGTGTATTGCATTAGTAACTGGATTGTATTAATGCCAGCTTTTTCATTGTTCTATATAGAATAAATCCACCATATTCCTATTTTCCATTACATGTAAAGAAAATGAGATCCAATATGATCAAGTTTCTCCAGATTCAGAGTTTCTGTTCTATATTATTTTTCTTTCAGCATTTTTCAGTCTGAAATGGGAAAAATTACTTAATTTCCCTCCTTCTTGTTATTCAGGAAGGTTATTGAATGTATCTGCTTACCACTTCTTTGGAAGAAATAGATCAAACATATTTATTAAGCTGATTTTGTACCCTACTCTGTGACTTTATTATATCTTGCATTAAAATTATGTACTTAAGATGTTGAAAACATGATTATCTTCTGAAATAGTTTGTTCTTTTAAATTAATGTGATGCTTCTAAATTTTTGTGTTCTTTTGCCTTTTACAATTGTGTCTTGTCTTCCTTCTGTTTCCTAATGATGCCAACAGCTCCATTCTAAATATATTTTCACTGAACTTTGCTTCTATTTGGTAAGCAAAGGGCTCCTACAGAGTCATGCCAGAGAGTAATGGTAAGCTAAAAAATCAGGTATGTCACGTATAAGCAGGTATATGCTACTTTACACACATAAACAATGCCCTCTAGCTGTTTATAAATGTCCATGAAACACAAAGGGGTTACAACTTGTTGTAAGAGCAAATAACATAAAAAAAACATACAAAACAATGAAAATTGTAACTCAGTTAAATACCAGATTATTCACCGTCTGTTAGCCCTCTTCCACTGAATGCAGCTTGTACCTTGATGCGGCCTTTGAAATTTAACACCATGTCCCATTCCAGAAAGAGTCCTCAGGGCTGCTAACTATTCACTTATCGATCATATGTTTAATATTTCAAGTTATGGATCATTTACACCAAGATCTACTCTAATGTTATTACATGTACAACTAGGAATTGACTGTAAGATATAAATTACAATGTAGATTGGTTATTTTCTAGAAAACAAGATAGGATAATTAAAGGTATAATGATAATGTAGAAGCAAAATTACTGCCTTGAAAAATCCAAATATTATAGTAATTCCTTGATGAATTTTAATCCCCTATTTTTTACATTTTACTGTTGCCATTCTCAATAACATTTGGATCTTTTAGTCTTCTATAAACCATGGGAAAGAGAAAAATAATCAAAAATAGTTTAGCAAGTATGATAAAAGAGTATCTTCATGTACTGGTATTATTATAGTCTTATTTTACTTGAGTCACATGAAGATTATAAATCATGAAGTAAAAATTTTGAACCAAATAAATTTCACCAGTAATTCATAAACAGGAAGAAAGGGCTGCTTCTTATTTTCCCTCCTAGAAGAAAATTTGCAATTCACTGACTTAAGGAGCTTGTTTCTCATACAAATCACATAGATTATAACAAAAACATTAAAAGCTGTTACTAACATCATACATCATATTAAATCATCTGATACGAGATGCATTGTTTGGTAACACTTTTGTTCAGAAACTATCTCAAAAAGAATAATTGTAAATGGTGTTATTGTTAACTAAAAGAGAAATCACAGAGTATATACTTCAGGTGAATGATTTGAAAATATGTCAGGGGCAAGCATTTTTGCATAATAGGTTAAGTTTCACCTTACAAGGCTAGCATGCCATGCCAGAGTGCTGGTCCCTGTCCTAGCCACTCTGCTTGTGATCCAGCTAGTACACCAGGAAGGGACCAGAGGATAGTCAAGGTAATGGGCCCCTGTCATCCATCTGGGAGACCATGATGGACATTCTGGCTTCCTGCTTCACCCCAATTTAACCCACAGCTGTTGCAGAGATTTACGGAGCAAGCAAGTATGTTGTAATTATTTAGACAGGAAACCAGTGGGTGGAAGTTTCTCACTCTGTCTCTCTCTCTCTCTCACACACATACTCTAGCTTTCTTGCTGTTTTTCCTTTTAAAATAAATATATATTTATATATCCATATGTATGGTATATCTTTCAAACTATATGCATTAATTTAACTTCTTAAATCAGGAAATGCCTTAAATTATGACTGCATTTTCAGACTAAAATATTTAGAATTTCAGAGTTTGATATTATCTAAATCTTTACCCATGAATTAATAAGCATTACTAACAGAATTAGCATAACTCTAAGTCAGATGAAATGTCTACATAGCAAGAGTTTACCTTTTGAGTTTTGCTAATATTATTTCCTTCTCATTGAAGTTTTTATGTTTTCAAACTACTTAAATAGACTGGTATCTATGACACTGTAAACAAGGACTCAATTTGCTTCCCAAACAGCAATTGCTCTTTATTGAATATATAGCTACTTTTCCTGTGGGGATATGTCTTTTCCCTTGTCACACATAAGTTGTTAAATGAGTGTTTCATTTTGCAATTAATTTGGCATGTTTTTCCAAGCTGTCTTTCCTTTAGCATCTTCATGGGATATAACTCCATGAACTGTCCTTTCCTTAAACATGTAGAACCTGCAGGTCATGAAAGAAGATATATTCTTAATTGAGCTTGTTTAGCCAATTAACTAGAGTAAAATATTCAAATTATTTGTCTATTCATTCCTTTACTTTGCATATTCCTTTATTTTTTTCTGAATGAGAGAGAGAGGCTGAGACAGACAAGATCTTTCTTCTATTGGTCGACACTCCAAACCTGCAATAACAGTGGTTTGGTGAGCCCAAAGCCAGCAACCTAGAATTCATGTTAGGCACCCCTAACAGGCAGCGTGGAACCCACATACTTAGGTCATAACTGTTGTCACCTAGTGTGACATTGACAGAGAATGAAATTGGATGTAGAGGCAAGATTCAATACTTAGTACTCTGACACAGAACTATACTATCCCAAGGAGGATTATCAATTAGTGTCAAATGTCCATCCATCCCATCTGTTGGTTTCTTATTGTCTCCTATGCTTCTTCTGAATGCCATTTGTGGAAAGGAGTGTCTCTAATTAACATCATCTGAACATGGTGCGCTTGCTATTTATTTTTTTAAATTATTTCTTCTTCTTCTTCTTCTTCTTCTTCTTCTTCTTCTTCTTCTTCTTCTTCTTCTTCTTCTTCTTCTTCCTCTTCTTATCATTTTATGATACAGTTCCATGGACCCTAGGATTTCCCTTACCCCATCCCCAATCTCCTCCTCCCTTTCTCAGTTCCCCTATATTATTACTATAGTTCTTCATGCACAGCCATATGTCCATCATTCCGGGCATGGACAATGGCATCTTATTGAGAGATACAGCATGCTATTGTCAAGATATTGTAAACAGTTTCATTGGGAGTTCATCTTTGGTCTGGAAGTAGAGATGCATACTGCATTGTATCCTCACATCTGGATAGTCTCCATTACACCGTTATTATACATCCCCTTGAAGGAAAAGCCACAATAAAAAATAAACAACAGGAAGAAAAACAGAAATTTATAACATGTTATTAGATATGACAGTCTTAATTACACAGTTACTATACAACCCCTTAAATGAAAAACCACAAAACAGTTATTTAATCTTTAAGAAATAGTAGCCTGCTGCATAGCTGCAGGCATTTGTGGCATCGGTGTAACTGTTAGAATAATAAAGGTAATTATTTGTGGTAACTAATACATTTTAGTTAAGGAACAATGTTTTTTTTTAATTATGTTGCATTATGTGACACAGTTTCACAAGCTCTGGGATTCCCCCATCCCCTCCCCATGCCCTCCTCCCATGGTGGATTCCTCCACCTTGTTGCAGTATTATAGTTCAAATTAAGTCAAGATTCTTTCTTTGCATACCTATATCAAGCATAGAGTCCAGCATCTTATTGTCCATATAAATTCAACAGTTTCTTGGGGAGACCATCTCTGGTTTGAAGGTAGAGCTGGCAGAATATCATCCCGATCAATTAAAATCCCAACACAACATCAACAACAATTTATAACATTATCACATTAATTTACTTGGTGTTGAGTAATCAATATGCTAAAAAAATGCAAGTTCTTAACCACATCCTGTGACTTCTTCATTCACATTTCAATTTCAGTTTATATATAGAACCAGCTACTATACACCTTACAATGGCTATAGGGCACTATTCAGCTGTCTCGTATCTATTTTCATTTTAGTATTTAGCAGTTTATAGTGTTGAAGTATGATTTTGCTGAACCTGGCAGATTTTAGGAAAGTCTAAACTGGCTTATAACTCTAACAAGGCATATGTCGACAGTTTAGGTGCAGAACAGTTTTAGGAGGGGTGTGCAGAGAAATCCTCAATACCCTAGTGAGGAGTAACTAATCTCTGTGTCCTGCCTAGTAAGGTATATGTGGATCCACGCTGACCATTTCCTATCTGGTTTGAAGCTTTCCTTGTTGTTCTCTGTCTATCTATTCTAATTTTTGTTGTTTTTTGTTTGTTTGTTTGTTGGGGGGATTCCGGAGCGATCCTGATGGTCATTGCAAGAGAGGGTGAGGATCCAAAGTTGGAACTAAGTAAGGACCACGGAAAGTTCCTCTCTATAGTCCCGAAGGAAGTTTACTGTTCTTCTGTCTCTGCGGACTGCTTAGGGCTCCTGCCTGTTGTTCCGATGACCTTGGATCCTGCAAGGAAGGATTTGGGCTTCTTTCATCCCATGTGGTAGATCGAAACGGGAGTGGGTGACCTCAGAGTTCTCGGCCTCCGAAGGCACTCCAATTCTCCGTGGTCTCCTTGGTAGTTAGGATGTAGTCCTTGGTGCTCGTACTGTTAGTCCTTAGTGAGGATCTGGGAGTCTCCAGGGTTGGAATACAAGCCTCTTCTTGTCCATCTGCTCCACTCTGGGGTCTCCCCCCTGCTCTGTGCCTATGATCTCCTGTTAAAACTTTGTCAGGATTGCTCTTGATTCCCCCTATATGACTTTGTAGTTTTACTGTTGTCTAATACTGATTCGAGTCTGTTGTCTGTGAGTTACCTGTTATGAAGGAACAATGTTCTTCAGACATCACGGGAGCCCTTAAATAGATAAGCCTATTTTATTAGTGGTATTTATGAAAAGACTCAGAACAGATAGTACCTATAACAATTTTTAGATGTCTTTATGTCTCGTTACGATATTTGACCAGGACTGAAAGATGTGCTGAGGAACCCTATTTCTGCTTCTTCTCCCTACTCCTTTCATTCTTCTAGTCCACTTTCCAACAATGCTTCTATCTATCTATCTATCTATCTATCTATCTATCTATCTATCTATCTATCTATCATCTATCTCTATCTATCTATCTATCTATCTATCTATCTATCATCTATCTATCTATTCATTTCCTCACATTTGGAGTATAATTCCTTTTCTATGTACCAGCCTTAAGGATTCCTCTTTATACAAAACAAGTGTCTTGGAGCTTCCTCCAAGTATTCCATGTGGGTGTACTTGGACTGAAGTTGAACCATCCTCCACTGCTTTCATAAGCTGAGTCAACAATCAAGCAGCCCAGTTCCTAAGTTATATGTTTCTAAATAGTGCACTCTTCCATCACTGGTCTCAGGGATCATTTTTACAAGACACATGCTGTAATGAAAATTTTGATTTAACCAATGGCCAGTGTGACTGTGAGTTAATCACACATGTTTTGTAGCAAATGCATATCTAAATTTACAGCTCACCTGCAGTGAGAATTTGAGAGCAATGAGCAGGTTTTGTCTTGCTCCTTCTAGCTAGGAAGAGAAATCATAGCTTCTTACCCCAACATCTAACAGCATTTCTTCAGTGGACGAGACTCCCACAAAATGGCCGTTTTGAAGCTGTAAAGCAGTTTCATGATTAACTCGCACTGTATTTGTTTGGACATAATACAGGGAAACAAGATCTACTGTGAGTCCCCCATACTACCACCCAGTATACATGCTTTTCACCATGCACCGGTGATACATTGATTCATTTGACCTGGAAATTAAGATGACAGTTGCCACACCGTCATCCCATATCAGAGTACTTCAGTTCAGGTCTCGCCTCTGCGCCCGACTCTAACTTGCTCTCAGGACACCCCTTGAGGTACCTGGTATTAGCGTACAGGCTGTCGTCCTTTCACCCTCATGGCTGGCCAGGACTATGTTCATTGTGGTTGGATTTAGCTGAGCTCCATCAACAGCAGAGGGAATGAGGGAGAAATGGGGAGATCACATATCTACTGTTTCTCCCCATCTTCTCTCTCTCTTTCTCCCTCCCTCTCTCTCTCTCTTTCTCCCTCTCTCAGTGTGTGTGCATGTGTGCATTTCTGTTTCTACCCTCAAATAAAATCTAAAAACTAACCATTTAGCAAGTATAAGTATGTAGGTTTCTTTTGGTTCTGTTGTTTGCAGCTAATATTTGATTATTTATGCATACTTCTTTATTTATAAAGATTTATTTTTACTTGAAAAACAGATTTTACAGAGAGTGAAGGAAAGACAGAGAGAGAGACAGAGGATTTCCATCCACTGGCTCATTCCCCACATAGTCACAATGACCAGTGCTGAGCTGACCTGAACCTAGGAGCCAGGAGCTTCTTTTGGGTTTTCCAGATGGGTACAGAGGGAGAAGGGCATGACCATTCTCTGCTTTTTCCCAGGCTACAAGCAGAAGCTAAATCAAAAGTGGAGCATCTGGGACACAAAACAGTGCCCATGTGGGATGCTAGCATTAGAAAGCAGAGGATCTGCTTGCTACACTACTGTGTCATCCCCATTTATGTCTATTTAAAGAGCAACTCAGTTGGGCAGCATATTTTTGAGTTACATACTTTTTTTTTAGTATCATCATGATGTATTATCCATTTCTATGGCCTCAATTTTAGTCTTTCTTTTACTTTTCATCTTTGTGTTCTGTCACACGTTGATTGATTATATTATTCTATGCCTTCTATTTGCTTCTTCCTCTGTCCTGTTTTACATAACTTTTTATTAACATTGCAATGATTATGCCAAGTGTTTTACACTTGTAAGAGATTGCATAGATGTAAATTTAAATCTCTTTAAACTTTATCATATGTATTTGAAGCTTACTTCCATTATTTTTCCCATGTTTCATGTCTTATACTAGTTAAGTATAGCATTTTCATAATTTCCTTCTCCAGCAACTCATTCTGTATGCTGTTCACAGGTATTTACTTGCAACTATTATAAAATAGAATAAAAAAATAGAAATTCAGCAGTTTCTCAGAAGCCTAAACAAGGGCTAAAAATAATAATCAAATATCAAAATGTCCATTTTGCTTCTATACATTTTAAATTTAATGTTTCTTCTTCTTCTTATTATTATTATTATTATTATTATTGTTATTATTATTATTATTATTTTGTAATACAGTTCCATAAGCTCTGGAGTTTTCCTCTACCCCACCCCCAAATTCTCTTCTCCCCACACACTCTGATATTCCATTTACTATTACAATAGTATAGTTCTGCATGAACAAACATGAGTCCTTCATTGTGGGCATGGGCAAGGGCAGAGTCCAGCATCCTATTGTCCAGATACACTTAACTGTTTCATTGGGCGTCTATCTTTGATCTAGAAGTAGAGATGTGTACTGCATTGTATCCTCACATGTGGATGTGACGGATTTGATGTTTCTGCATTTATTTTCATTTCTTCAAGAATTTTTTTTCTCATATTAAATTCTTCACTGACTCATAGGTCATACAATACAGTAGTAGCAATTTTTTTCAAGAAGGTTTTAAATTTTCTTTTTAATTTATTTAGTGACACATTAGTCATTTGGCAAGATATTATTCAACTTCATGACAATGCAAATTCAGATTTTTTTTTTCCTGCTGTTGATTTTGTTTTGTAGCTCTTCATTTAAGGGGATGTAAGGTAACTGTAATGCAGGCTTCTACACATTTTTTTTTGTATCCTATACTAACTACTGCTGTACTAACTACTATTATTGTATATCAGAAAAACATAGAAACCTTTTATTTGTGGAATAGGTTATTTCTCTAAGAATAGTGATTGCAAGTTGGATCCATTTTCTTGTAAAATAATTTGATTAGAGCCCAGCGTAGTTGCCTAGCAGCTAAAGTCCTCGCTTTGAATGCACCAGGATCCCATATGGGCGCCAGTTCTAATCCTGACAGCTCCACTTCCCATCCAGCTCCCTGCTTGTGGCCTGGGAAAGCAGTGGAGGACAGCACAAAGCCTTGGGACCCTGCACCCGTGTGGGAGACCTGGAGGAGGTTCCTGGCTCCTGGTTCCGGATCAGTGCAACATTGGCATGTTGCGGTCACTTGGGGAGTGAATCATCAGAAAAAGATCTTCCTCTCTGTCTCTCCTCCTCTCTGTATATCTGACTTTGCAATAAAAATAAATAAATCTTTAAAAAATAATAATCATCATTTGATTATTTAAAAGGCTGAGTAGTGTTCAGTAGTGTGTATAACAAGTACACATACATACATATATACATATATATGTATGAATACATATACATGTAAGTTGAAGCATACTTGGGTTGATACATATCTCAACTATTGTGAATTGCACTACAATACAAAATATGGTTTTAAAAATAATTCATATTTTAACAACATTAAGAACAAAAAACAATTGAATCAGCACCAGGTAAAGGTGATGGTAATCAATGAATGGTATGATTATAAGATTTAGCAAAGAATATATGTTATATGCTCTTATAAAATCCTTTCATTTATGATCTTTCCTTTTAATTTTGTACTCTTAATATTTTAAGCAATATTGGTTAGTTTGTGTTTAGTAAAAATTGATTTTAAATATAAGTAAACCACCTGTCACCATGTAACTGCATGTGCTGTCAACTGTGGAGTTCCTGGCTTCAGCCGGGTGACTGCAGGTTTGAATGAGTAAAGGTGTGTTGAAAAGTAAAATAATAATACTGTTTTTTAAGATTGATTTTATAATCATTCTTTTGCAATGAAGTAAAAATGAAACAATTGGATGTTGTGCAAAAGCTTGTGATGATTTGTGTATAAATAAAGAAGGCAACTTTTTTGAGTTGTCTATTTTTTTAGAACTCTTTTCAGTTTATTGAAAAAATGTAATAACAATCAAAGTCTGTCTGAATGTATTTATATACATAAAATATGAATGACATATAAATGTAGAGAAAGGACCACAGCATCAAAAGTGATAAAAAACATTCTGTGAAAAAAAAGTACAGTGCTAAAAAGAAAAACTTATTGTAGTAGTAATTAAAGGAGTCTGGTTACAATTAAGTACAGGAAGGATATTAAAACTTCCAAAAGATATTTCGTAAGCCACAACAGAGAAATAAGAGCAACAAAATAATTGGAACCACATCCAAACCCACTTCCTTGTTATTTACCAATATCATCTAAAGAACACTGTTTAGATGCTGACGTTAGACAATCTTGAGTACACAACTTTAAATTATATTAAGACTAAAAGAAAAATAAAAAGAATTTTATGACAAGGGTTAAAAGTTTACAGCCTTGAAATTACAAAAAAATGGTGCCCACTACAAACCACATCCCGACAACTGTCATGCTCTACAATGAATTACTTGAAACAGTTTTGTTGTGGTTGAGGCAATCATTTCTGAGTTAATAATTAACTGCTATTCAAATCAAATGTAATTTGTCTATTGTACACTAGATCACTTTTTTTTATTAATTATTTTGCATTATGTGACAGTTTCATAGGCTCTGGGAATCTCCCCACCCCTCCCTACGCCCCTCCCCCCGGTGGATTCCTCCACCTTGATGCAGTATTACAGTTCAAATTCAATCAAGATTCTTTCCTTGCAAACGTATACCAAGCATAGAGTCCAGCTACTTATTGTCCAGATGGGTTGAACAGTTTCTTGGGGAGACCATTTCTGGTCTGAAGTTAGAGCTGGTAGAATATCATCCCAGTCAATTAAGAGTCCCAATATAACATCAACAGCAATTTGAGTTGTCTGTTATGAGCATCATGCCGTAATGGTCCATGCCTCCTCTGCCTCTCGCTCTTATCTCTTCTTATCGTCTCGCTGATCCACGCATCCTTTGCAAGCTCTTGAGTCAGCCAGAGCAGACCTCTGGCAGGACATCATAGGCACATAATAATTATTTGTGGATAAAATAATTAATGAAGTGGAGTCAGAATTAGGAAACAGTGGGTTGATCTACGAGGTGGTGTGTGCCACTTCTTATCCTTCTTCGTGCCGAGGCACCTGACCATCCTACTGTGGCCTGTCCCTAGCCCTGGCCATGGCGAGCTCTGGGGAATGAATCAGTGACAGAAGAGCATCCAGAGCTGGAACTTCCTTCTTCTCTTTGTCTCTCTTGCCGCTAACTGTGTCTCTCAAAAAAAAAAAATGAAATCAATCATTTTTTTCTTTCTTTGAAAGGATGAAAAAATTAAATATATTTGGACATAACTTAAAATATGTTTAAAATTCTTTAACTCAGCTTTCTAAATAATTAGATTTCTGCTTCATTCCTTAGATTAGAAAGAAAATTGGTATGTAATTTATAGAAAGCATACTTTTAGGATGCTAATATTTCCCTCTAAAATATTAATAATAAAAATGTTTATGTTTAGAGAGGGACATGCTAATGAAAATTATTAAGTAAGAAGGTATTTGAAACAGTTTTTTTTGGACCTGGAGTGGTAACCTAGTGGTTAAAGTCCTCACCTTACATACCCTGGAATCCTATATGGGCACAGGTTCTAATCCCAGCAGCTCCACTTCCCATCTAGATCCCTGCCTGTGGCCTGGGAAAGCAGTCGAGGACGGCCCAAAGCCTGGGGACCCTGCACCCGCGTGGGAGACCCTTAGGAAGCTTCTGGTGCCTCTCTTCAGATTGGCTCAGCTCCAGCTGTTGTGGTCACTTGGGTAGTAAATCATTGGACGGAAGATCTTCCTCTGTCTCTACTCTCTGTATATCTGACTTTGCAATAAAAATAAATACATCTTTTTTTAAAGGCTATTTTGTACTTTTTTTGTTGCTGAATTGCTGCTTGAGTGTGTATCTGTGTGTGTGTAAGTATGTTGATTCTTTAAATGATTATAATTACTCTTGATTTCTCTTGAGATAAAATCATAAGGAACATAATAGGAGGCATTTTGATGTTGAAATTTGTATTTTCCCAATGCACAAGAGATTAATTAATCATTTTTCCTAGGGATTTATTACATACAAGTGAAAGGAAGATTTGGAACAGTCTCAATTTTGTCACCATGTGTTCATCATTTTCCTCCCGGAATATCATCATTCGTGGCACTTCCTTCTTCAGTGACGATTACTCTGCATGCTCGTAACTCATACGACAAACGTATCAATGCTCATTGTTGATGAGACTCTGGGGGCACTCACCTCCAATGGTTATAATTATGTTTCAAAAGATGACAGCATTATCACTACAGACTTGCAAGCAAAAAGGGCATAAATGCAAAAATGTTCAACAATAGTTGGCAATCACTCTTAATGCCTGTCTTCTTGTGCAGTTTATTGGTTTAAAATTTATTATTCTCTCACTTACATTTTTGCCGGAAGATTTCCATCTGTGGATGCACTTAATGTTTTTTATGGATTCATTAATGTCAACAATGGTGCAAAGCAAATAACACAAAGGGAATAAACAACCCCCAGTGCAATGAGGACTTAAAATTAGTAATTTGCATTCTAAGGTCAACATTGATGAAGAGCAGTGTAGTAACACCTTATAATTATATGAAGGATAATATGGCTAAATGGCACCAATTCAAGGTACCCAGGTTAAAATCTGCTGCATGTCGTTCTAGCAGAGGGAAAATATAACATAAATATATATATATATATATTTAAATTTCAAAGAATATACTCATGCCAACATATAAAATGTAAATCATAGGATTAGAAAGATTTCAAATTAATGAATACAGGATTAATGTCTAGAATTAATTGTTTTTTCACTGTTTTAGCAAGTATTTTAAATTAAATTTTAAAACACATAATAAGTATAGCCCTTAGAAAAATATGATTATATTGCATAAAGTCCAGGGGAGCAGGTATTTAGCTTAAGGCTTTTTCATGGTTAATATGCTTGGGTCTCTTATACAGTATGTGAGCTGGTACTCAGGACTGGCTCTGGTGTGAAGATTTCTCCTTGTGCAGAACCAGCAAAGCAGCAGTGAGAACTCATTTGGGTTCCCGAGTTCTGGCTTCCACCCAGTCAAATACTGGCTGTTGTGGTTTTTTGGGAGGTGAGAAGCTTGATGGCAGGCTTGTATCTCAGTGAAATTTTTTTTAAGTTCACAATAAATGTAATTGTAAGATATATTTATTTTTTTTCCAATGAGGTTGAATTCCGGGATTTTTCAAAAGTTTAAAGAAATCTATATAATATGAAGCTTCAGAACAGGGTTTTTATGGAGAAAAATATAAAATATAGTTAAAATATGTTAATGGACATCAGGGAAGCATGAGTCTTAATCATGTAAATGTACAATTTTTATAAAGTTCTCATGTAAATGAATGATAAATACACCTACAATTTCCAAAGTGGGACCAATTAAAATTACAAAGTTTCTGAGTAATAACAGGGAAAAAAAAAGATTTATTTGTGAGGATAGAGTAAGGAAATACATTTGTCAAAGGCATTACCAAAAAGAATCTTCATCCACCAACAGTTTAACATTGGCCTTGAAAAAGTTCACTAATCAATGAATATTGAAGTTTTATCATCATGATCCCACAGTTGGCATTTTACCTTCTTGGATGAGTCTATTCCCTATTTTCTTTTCTGTTTACCTCTGTCCTCTGTAGCAAACACCAATGTCTTATATTGTTTTCTAAAGCTGGTGATACTGGATAATGTCTCCTATGATTTTAAAGTAGATAAAACTAAACATTTTGGGAAACCTTCAAAACACCATGCTAAATGAATAAATTAATGAAAATAAAAGGAAAATATATGATAAAAACATGAAAATGAAAATATCATTACCTCATATGTCAAAAATATTTCAGATACGTTAAGAAAAAGTTTTTCTCACCATAGAAAATGTTAGCAAGAACATGGAACCAGAGATAATTACAGTAGTGTCACATATTTATAAGTATCTATGAAAAATTCTTTGAAAACGATGTTTATTTATTTTTTATATAAAGGTTTTTTTTTTTTTTTTTTTTGAAAGTCAGGTTTATACAGAGGAGAGACGGAAAGATTTTACATCCACTGGTTCACTCCCCAAGGTGCCGCAACGGCTAAAGCTGAGGCAATCTGAAGCCAGATGCCAGGAGCTTCTTCCAGATCTCCCATGTGGGTGCAGGGTATCAAGGCTTTGGGCCATCCTTGACTGCTTTCACAGCTCACAAAGAGGGAGTTACAAGGGAATTGGAGCAGCCGGGAACACGAACCAGTGCCCATATGGGATCCTGGCACATGCAAGGCAAGAACTTTAGCCACCAGTATACTGCACCGGCCCCTATAAAATATCCTTTTATTTTAAAGGGAAGGTAAGTCAACCCTGTAATAAATCGATATGATCTCCAGATTCACTAAGGCAAGACTTTTCATGAGCGCTTTGTCATGTAAAGCAACATTTATAGCAGCTTTGAGGAAGGTAGAACATAATGAAGAATTTGATCATAATGCACTGAAAAAAAAAATCTCTGAAAATTGTGACATTAAAGTATATGGTAAGGGGCTAGTTCTATAATTGTCATCCCTTGTGATGCCATCATGCCATGTGAGTACTTGTTCAAGTCCCAGTTCCTCTGCTTTTAATAGAGCTCCATGTAAATGAACCTAGGAAGAGTGGAAGATGATCCCAGTGCTTGGACCAACGGTACTCACATGAGACTCGGAGATGGAGTAACTGGCTTGCTGGGGTACATGAAGTGGATGTGGAGGACACGGAGGTGTGAAGAGAACTGTTCCTTTGCAGGCAGGGCCGCAAGAAATTTCCTGCTGCATGGCAGGGCTCAGTGGATGTCTCTGCAACCACCTGAGGGCAGTTTCACCTCCCTTTGCAAGGACATAAAGTGATATAGAGGACAAATTTTCAAAGCATCAGATTCACAATGTTCAAAAGTAGTTAAAAAGATTTATGAAAATGATTTGTGTTACTTACTTTTTCTATTTAACTATTAGAATATTATTAACAGTAATTGTGTAGAATTATGGATTATAAAAATTTCAGTGTAAATTTTTTATTTAAAAAAATTTATTTCTAGAGCCTGGCGCAATGGCTCAATGGCTAAATCTTGCCTTCCAAGTACTTCCCATATGGAAGGGTTGTTCCACTTCCCATCCAGCTCCCTGCTTGTGTCCTGGGAAAGCATTAGGGGATGGCCCAAAGCCTTGGGACACTGCTCCACGTGGGAGACCCAAAAAAAGCTCCTGGTTTTAGATCAGCTCAACTCTGACCACTGCAGCCATTCAGGAAGGGAACCAATGGAAACAAAACCTTTCTCTAGGGAGAACCACCAGTGAGCTTAGATTTCCACGCTCGCAGTCTAATATATTCAAGCAGGTGTAAGCCAGATGTCATGGGATGAGTAGATTGTCTCAAACATATTGATTAACTAGATGATGCTTCTTTTCAAAATATGGAAGCTAGTTTGCAAAGATTTTGGTCTACTTAGACTCACCAAAGGCTATCACTACTATAGGTATATAACATCTCCATATGTGGTTATGATGCACTAATTATCTCTACTCCTGAATTAAATCAAGATTCCCAGTGAGACAGCTGAATATAATATAATGCTAGATTTTCTATTTTTGTTTATACTTGCAATTCTGGGATGTATTTAAACAGCAGAATGTTAAACTTGTAACTATTACCAAAGGAATATAGTACTGTAATAGTATGGGCACATGTTGTGGGGGAGGCTTAGGGTCATGGGAGGACAAAATGGACAGGAAGAAAGAGGAAAGGAAGGAGAAAATCTTCATACCTTCAAAAATATATCATAGAAACTAATTTAAAAAATGAAAGAAGAGTTAATTCCACCCATCTAGGCCGCTAGAACTCTGTGCATTACTAAACGTTCAGGACTTGTTTCTGGCAGGTTATTGAGAGAGAATTTCTGAAAGCTGAGGATACAAGGCACACCGTGTATATGTGGGCCCATGCCAAACGGTATACCTGGGAGATAGGGTGTCTGTTGTGCTGTTTATACTCAGGTTGATCGGCTGGAGAATCCACAGGACAGAACAATGCATGGCTGTTCTGTGCCTGTGGTGCTGACTCACATTAGGTGCCTGGACAAGGAGGGTTGGACACAGCTCTGCTTCACCAGTGTCATCATATGATACTGCCGAGATAATGAAGTACAACATGTACAAGTACAATTGCAGCAGGAGACAACTCTAGGAAGCTCGTGCTGTTTGAGTGCCATCCCATATATCTCTATTCTTTGTCACTTTTGATCTGTAGCTTCATGAATCAGGTCTACTTGGTGGTGACTATTTGTCTGAGTCTAATGAAGCAGAAATTTGGGCATACACCAATACTATTAAATAGGTTTATTTTCACAAATAAACATTAAAGATTGACAAAGGCCAAGTGTTCATTTTGTACCTATCTTCTCAGGACTTACGAAGTCACAAGTTCACATTCCCCAAGGATGAGGGACCAGAGAACACCTGCACTGTGCTGTAAACACTGAAGGGCTGTGATGCATTGCACCAAAGTGTTGAAGATCTACTTCTCAAAGGGAGCTTAGTTGAGTACAGTATGTCCCTGTCACCACTTCTGTTATCTTAAGAAATAGCTTTCACAGGTATTCGTTTCAAATGTTGTAGAGATCTGTAAGGAAGGAGGGGACAAGGGGTACTGGATTTGCCTGAAGGCACCTGAAGAATTGTGCTCAGTTGTCAGTGCTGATAGACCATGTCTAAAAACATAACTTTTCTGAGTTACATGATTCCATCCAGTGAGTCGCTTCAACTAATGATGGTGCTGAGCACTCTTCAAGGCTTTCTGCCGCGAATGGATTCCTGCAGTATCCTACCAACTGGCTTGAGAAGTCCTAAAGAACATTCCAGAATATCAAAGCTGAGTTCCTTGTGACAGATGGTTTTTGTCTACCTTGATTTTCAGGAGAGTCTATTGTACTTTAATTGGTTATCCAGGAACCTGAAGTATTACAACTTCAAGAGAAGGAAGTAAGCGAAAGAACTAGAAGGGTTAGAAATATAGAACTTAACTTCAAGTCCAAACCTGCACTTTATGCACTAGTAGATACTACTGAAAGTACTGTAATAATTGCTAATGAGTTAATAATCATTAAAGGAGTATCATATGCTGAACACGGGGGTGACTACTATCACTCAGATCTCAATTCCCACAATATGATTATAGAACATTATTACAATTTTTAAAAAAATTTAAAATAAGCTACATGCAAAAGAGCAAAACTAACATTGAAATCCAGGTTGCTTTTGAATTTTGTTGTTTCATGAAAAAAACTAGGTGATAAATGACTACACTCTATCACAACTACCTGCATTAGATGCAATTTTGTTAATATTTTAATGTTTGGATTTTAAATAAATTAATTAAGTCAACTCACTGGAATGAGATTAATTGCCCTTTAATGTCCTGCGGGGTATGACGATTATCTTGGGATAATGTCCCAATTGTCATACTCTAAAAATAATTATTCATCCATTATAAGGCTGTTTTCTAAAACCTGAACATAACGGTAGTCTGCCATTTGTGCAAAATCAACTTAACAATGCAAAATTCTTTATGCTGCTAAGGTAAGTGACTTATATCCTAAGAGAGCAGCAACATACATGTTGTGAATACTGTATTATTATTATGTAGGATTTCCCATAAACAAAATGTATCTTTTCTGAATGCATGTGGGTTTGCATATGTGTGCAACTGGGCTGGGAAGTTGTCAGAGAGGGTCGGCCAAATCGTCAAAAGGTTTAACCATGCAATTGTAAAAGCAAACAAATATCACTATCTAAAATACAAAAATAAAAACAAAAAATGCCATCTAAAGTGTAATTCTCAGTACAGCTTTTAGAAAGAATTAATGGTACCTTTTTCTATTTTAAAAAAATCCAGCAGTTTACTTAACTTCCTCATTGAGAAGCTAAACTTCAGATGTTGTAAGCACACAACACAGATTTATTCACAGAAAAATGTTATTTTGTTTCTATAACTATGAAATAGGATAGTCTATAATGTCAAAGAGATAACTATTCAGTAATCACAATGAAACTATTATTAATAGTAATTATTTAATTCATAACAACTATTTTATTTATCAATAATACACCACTCCTCTAATATATAATACATTGTCTAGTCTAATTTAGATTGTAACCAGATGATCTGTTATTGTTAATTAAACAGAGCTATTTATAATTAAGTCCAGTGACTTCCAGTTCATTTACTGTCCACCCTCAAGTATAAACTAATTTAGTTAACTCCAAATCCTGTGAGCTAAAAAACCAATGAACACTACCCTTGAAAAAGAAAGAAAAATGACTGAGTGATGGTTTGTCTAAAATTTCCCTCCATGCACATCTCCTCTAAATAGATTGGCAAATAAAAATGTAGTCATGGACAACTTTCAGAACCATGTTTTAAGATGAGTGTTCTCTGATAACAGACAGGACTTAACTCACACTAGGAATGAAAATAAAACATGCAATAATAAGCATGCTTGGCTGTAGGATTTTTCATTCATCTCTAAGCAAATATCAGATATGAGGATACAGTTGTGGAACTGCCCAATGTGCTATCTCATTTACCATACACAGCAATACTACATAGGAAGTAGTATGTGCGTGTTTTAACAGATTTCTATGCTTTTGGAACTAAAAAAAATAATACCACAAATAAAAAATAACAGCAGAAAAGTCATAATAACAATATTCATAATAAACCCAGAATAGTCCTTCCATTCTGGGTTCTCTTACGTCAGTGGTATTGAATCCAAGCCACATGTGCTGGCAAATTGGTCAACTTTCACTTAATACTATTATTATACTAGATTAATGGTGACAGTAATAGTGTGTCCAAAGATAATCTCTGGGATCCAATGAGAGAGGGAAATCTAAATTTGCTATATTTTATTTGTTTTATGAGTTCATGTGAAATATTTAGAGGTTTAACAAGATTACTCTCCTTTAAGTTACCTTCTTTATCTTGATTTCCTCTGTAGGAATTTCCTTAACTCTACTTCTGGTAAATAATAGCCATGTTGTGTCAGTTTGATTACTACAAGAGTTTCTAGGTTTCAGTATTCAGTATTTTCAAATAAATTGGCCAGAAGTATATTAATTCTAAGTCAGTTTCTTTTTTTTATTAAATTTATTCATTAATTACATTGTGTTGTAATTACAAAGAATCTGGGATTCTCCCCCCACCCTCCCCCCATGGGGGTTCCTCCACCTTGTTGCATAACCATAGTTCAAGTTCAGTTGAAATTCCCTCTTTGCAAGTATATGCCTTTTTTTATGTTGACTCTATGACACTGTGTCCTCTGGAGACAGAGGTGTTCAAACACAGATGTCAATGCAATACAATCTGTAATATGAACCCTAGATCAGGAAAAAAAATGTGTCTGAAACAGCCCCAATGTTTTTGTTGATACTTCTTCCATGTGACAGAATCTTATTTTATAAAGCGACTTCCCTAAAGAACCTAACTATATCAGTGAATGGCTAGCTATGAACACCTTTGCTGTTTAGAAAAGGTTGTATAGGAGTTTTGACATTTTTTGACAAATAGAAGGTTTATGCAAATAAACTTCCTTCAAATGGAAGTGCACAGTAAGTGTTCAACAGGGAGTAATAATCCTCAAGTGTATTTAGGGTAGAAAGTATAGAAGTTGTAGAAAGACCAGTGATAAGGCGCAATGTAAGACACTTATTTTGCATCCCCTATATAACTGAAGTCAAGTCCACATCTCATCAGTTTGCCTTTAGCAGTCAAAAAAATTTATAAATTTAAAGCCCCCAAATCTCTCTCTCTCTCTCTCCCTCTTTCTCTCTCTCTCTCTCTCTCTCTCTCTCTCTCTCTCTCTCTCTCTCTCTCACACACACACACACACACATCTTACAGTTATGGATTACTATAGAATGAATACAGCTATTGGAATCAGTTTGTCATGTGCCAGGCACATACGATCAGAGACAAATCATTCATTAATGTGTGGAATGGAAAATAAACTTTTATTCTTATGAATTTTAAATAATATTTATTTTTACTGAAAAGGCAGATTTACAGGGAGAAGGAGAGACAGAAAGTCTTCCATTTTTCTGGTTCAATCCCCAGCGGCCACAATGGCCATAGCTAAGCCCATCTGAAGCCAGGAACCAGGAGCTGCTTCGGGTCTCCCAAGCAGGCGCAGGGTTGTAGGGCATTGGATCATCCTTTACTGCTTTTCCAGGCCAAAAGCAGGTGTTGGATTGGAAGTGGAACAGCCAGGACATGAACCAGCATTCATGCAAGATGTTTGATCTTGGAGGTAGAGGAATAGCCTGTTGAACCAACGCAGTGACCCCCATTATGATTTGTATAAATAGATAAAACATTCTTGATAAAAGTTCTCAGTTTGGGTATGGCCGAGTGTTTGATGTTCTTCAATAAACTATTTTTGGAAATGTCATTTTATCATAAATTATTATTTATTTGAAAAGTAGAAAGAGAGAGGAAGAGAGAGAGTGTTATTCCTTCTGTTAGAGCATTCCTCAAATGCCAACAATGACCAAAATTGTAAAAACATATTTACAAGGCCTCTCATTGCACTAGGAATATTGCATACTTTATACATTTCAGAAATGAAGATATTGGATTACATACTGAATATATCTTTGCTACCAAATTTTAAGATATTATTTATTATTGTGTTTAGTTTTTCAGTTGTCTTTTCTGATTTTTTAACATTAAATTTACTATTTGCGTTTTTTCTTAATATTTGTGCATATTGTGGTTGAACATGGCTTTTCAATATGTGTAAATACTGCACGGTGGTCAAATCATGGTCGTCAACACTTTCACTCCATGTCACTACTTTCGTAAGTTTGTCATTTTTTACAAGAAACTATAAGTCCTGCTGTTATTTTTAAATCACTTATTTCCATTATAAAAATATGTCTACCATAAACGTATGTTATGTTTGTGTTATATTTATATTAATACCTATCAGTTAATTATTAGTTATTTTGTACTATTTTCTGTCATTTGATGCTTTAGTTGTAGACACAACACAGCATTATTATAAAAGCAGCAAAGAAAAGATAGATTGAAGATTAAAAACTAGAATGTTTATAAGCTTTAGAAATGCTTCAGTGCTACTTCCAGGATTGCCACTTCCTCACCAGTTTAGGTGCTCACCTTGCATTCTCTTCCTGCCATGTTCTCCTTCTTATTTATTTATTTATTTATTTATTCTGAGTTAGAAAGGAAGACTGACTTTTCAGTGCTTAAGAGACTGTAAGTCATTGCATTGGCTAGGAAGATTCTGCTTTTAAAAAATATGATAATGAAAAAAATAGTTTTTCATTATTTATTTGCCCTAGTTATTCAGCACAATTTTACTTATAGAGATTTTTAACAATCCAACTCGCTTTCTAACGAATATTCTACTTTCACAGTTTTCAATTTACATATGTCCCAGTTGTACTGTTTTTGTTGAGTCTTTTCCTCTTCATTTTACAACGTGTTTGTTCACATTGACCCAGGTCAGAAATGCATTCACAGGTTCTGCTGCAAGTGCTGTGAAAACTCCTCAACGTTTCCAGATCTTGATGCCAAACATCGTTACACCCCAGGAATAAGAAGAAGAAATAAAGCATGGAGATAGGAAAGCAACAATTACAACACATGAGGAAAGGTTTCAGTGCTCCCAATTAAAGCATTTACATAAACACACAATATTTACATACACAAATGATTTATCTTTATAACTGAATGCTATCATGTAATCAATAAAACCAAAGAGAAGGCAAGCTTTAAGAGGGATTTGAACATTTCAAAGTATTGGAATAACGAAAGTAGAAACAAGAATAATTTAAACAATTTTTGAATGCCTATTTTTTTAATATATATTTTATTATATTATTTATGTATCTGAGGTGAAGGGGGATATTGAGGGAGAATCCCCACCCAGTCTCCCACCCGCCCAAGGTTCCAGATGTGGGGCATGCTGAGATACTTGCTCAATTGGTCTTAATAGTCCTCCAGTTATGGATCGCTGCCAGTCATATCCCTCCCAGCTCGATTAGGTCATTGAAGAAGCCACTGATTGTCACAGTCCATCATGGAGTCTTCATTTGCCCAGTATTTCGCTGCCCAACGTTTAGCTCAGGTGGTTGATTGATCTGTTCCGTCCTCCATCCTCTCCTAGCCAGGGCTCTGAGTCCAGCAGTTCGATTGGGGAGATCACCAAAGAGACTTAGAGGTATTCAGATTCCCGCATGTTCCAGCTAGCACCGGTTCCAGCACAGTCCATCACCACAATCAGTTGGTGGTTGCAATCGCTGGGCTGGCTCCGTTCTCAGTCCCGACTTGCACTGGAACCAAGGGTGTTGCAGTCCAGCCTGGTTCTGCCCAGCATGCACTCGACTATTTTTAAAGGTTTTTGTTTAGTTATATGTTATTTATAAATCTCTTCATTTATTCATGTGAATATCAGAAGTGGATGAACAATATCATGAGGATCAGAAAGTAGCAGCGAAAGCTCAAGTTCTATATGACATCATACCTGTCATGGCCAATATTACTAAATATTATGAAATATTTGTTAAAATATTATTTAAAATGAATAATTAGATCACAGATATTCTTCCACAGAATTATATATTTCAGCCTACAATCTTTGTTCTCAAATCTACATTATGTGTGAGAATGTCATTTTAGTATTATAAAAACAGTGTATTTTCACCAAACATTTCCTTAACTCATCATCTAGCAGTTCTCATCCAAGAACCACTGACTCTCTTCCAGGATGAAAGGAGCCAACCTCAGGTAAAATTCGTGCATTTATAGCTCTTCGGTCTCATGAAACACTACCTTCTGAATTACATTTACCACCCAAATTATGATATCTAACATTTCCCTTAAAGGGAGATTATAAAATCAAAATGCCACTAAAAATATCATCTATGTGATTCTATTTACCTTCTGTTTGCTTCCTCAGCAGAGAGAATAAAGATGTCTTGCTTCATCTGTAACCAAAGTCAACTCCCTTCTCTTGACACCACATGTACCCAATGAGAGAAATCAGAGAACAAAGATGTTGAGGAGCAATTACACCCTGCCAACTGAGTTCATATTAGTTGGATTCACAGATTGTCCACCTGTCAGAGTCACCCTATTCTTTGTGTTTCTTGTAGTCTATACATTAACAGTGGTGGGGAATTTGGGCTTAATAATCCTAGTTAATATAAACCCAAGCCTCCACACCCCCATGTATTATTTTCTTGGCAACTTGTCTTTCTTAGATGTTAGTTACTCTACAGCAATAGCTCCTAAAACGATGGTGAATTTTTTAGCTTCTAGGAAAAGCATCTCCTCCTATGGCTGTGCACTACAAATGTTTTTCTTTGCTTGCTTTGCGGATGCTGAGTGCCTCATCCTGGCAGCCATGGCGTATGATCGCTATGCAGCCATCTGCAACCCGCTGCTGTACTCCACCCTGATGTCTAGGAGAGTCTGTACTGGCTTGGTTGTATTGGCCTATTTCAGTGGAAGTCTGACATCGCTGGTACATGTCTCACTCACATTCAGCCTGCCGTTTTGTGGGTCTAATGTCATCAATCACTTTTTCTGTGATATCCCGCCCCTCTTGGCTTTATCATGTGCAGACACCCACATCAATGAGCTTCTACTCTTTGCTTTGTGTGGCTTCATCCAGACAAGCACATTTGTGATAATATTTATCTCTTACTGCTGCATTCTCATCACAGTTTTGGGCATCAAGTCTTCAGGCAGCAGAAGCAAAACGTTTTCTACCTGTGCCTCCCATCTCATAGCGGTGACATTATTCTATGGAACCCTTCTGTTTATGTACTTACGTCCCGCCACCAGCTATTCCCTGGACACTGACAAGGTGGTGGCAGTGTTCTACACTGTTGTCTTTCCCATGTTCAATCCAATAATCTACAGCTTTAGAAACAAGGATGTGAAAAATGCCCTCAGAAAACTATTAGAGTGATGGTTTTCAAATGAACAAGAATTTAAATGATTTAATAATATTCAATGTCTCAGTGGCTCTTCTAATCTCTTCATTAACAAGAGCATGCTGTGTCAATTATGTTAAGCATATCATTATTTTATATAAATAAAGGGAATTTTTTTTCCCTCACGGCCTTAAAATTCTTCCCTGTCTCTTTCTGGAATATCATTTCCAACTTTATTTTACTTTGTAAAAACATTGCTGAATATTAGAAAAATAATTTATTTCCACTTAGTATGCCATAAATACTTTGTACACTGATTTGTGATGTTATTAATAATGTTTTAAGGCATATGTAATTTGTGAGTCAAAATATCTGTATTAGAATTTTATTGGAAGCAAAGAATAAGTATATATGACACCTGTTCAAGACTGATGCACAGGACGGAGGATAGGTGTTTGAATGACTAGATGACTTAGTGAGTAGAATAAGCCTTCTTTGAAAATTGAGTCTAGATTCCACACTTAGTGTTAAAGACATTTTATATTAACAATGATAGGTAGTAACAGTAGTTCCATTGCCTCCCAGGAAATAATAAAAATATGTAAAGCAATAAAGTCTAATATTATGCATAGCAGCCAACCTTTATGAGATTTATTTATTTCCTTTGGTGTAGGGTGAAAGACAAAATAGTGCCTACGATGCTGAATTACATTTCATTTGTAAGAAAGTCATGTAATGCATGAATTCAAAATGAATACTGACATAGAGTTCACACATTTAACACAAATTATGGGCAAGATTCGACATGAATTCTGATACATTGCTTTTCGTTTTAATTCAATGTTTATATATTCATCACTTAACTATGTAAATTGCAGCATCAATGTTTTCAAAAGCTAGGATAGTGTCATAACGTGTACTGTGTATTCCTACATGAGAAAAATTTAAAAAAACCCTCTATATTCACAGAGAATGATTTTTGTTCCTTTTTTTTTTGAGAAAACCATAGGAAAACCACATGACACAATGCCTCTGCCTCTTCGCAATTCTCATGATGCACGGCCTGTTGATAGAATGGTTGGAGTCAGACAAGGGAGATTTACAAAGATGGAAGCAGTGTCAGCTACATTGTTCTCATAGTTGATCTCATTTTGAATTAATACAATGATGTCATTGTTTCAGTCTTCACTGATGAGCAGAGGAAACTTGTCTTTCAATATTAAGGGAACAGTAGCCCTTCTTCTGTTCATAGAATAGTGTCGTATAGCCATATCTATTGCTAAATCTTGAGTTCTAACTCTTTTAGACTGAGTTGACTAATTTGCTCTAATCTCTTATTTTTGTTTGGAAGATAATAAATTGAGATTTATAAGCGATAGACTTCAATGGAATGGAATTTTGACATTACCATCCAATATCAACACCACATTTCTGGTATGAATAAAATGGGTTTCAGGCCTTGTAGATACAGCTGTACCCCATGCTAGAATATGCATCCTGAGCTGCCACTCAGCATTTGCCCTGGTTACATGTTGCTGTGCAACAAAAATATAGTGATAAAGTGTAACCACAACCAGTATCTGGCTCAAGAGTTTGTGACTGAACTGGGCATCATGGTATAGTAGATGAAGTTGCCGCCTGCTATGTCAGCATTCCATGTGGGTGTCAATGTGAGCCCTGGCCCTACTTCCAGTTTAGCTCCCTGATAATCGACTGGGGAGAGTATGGAAGATGGCCCAAATATCGGGCTCTTGTGACCTTCTTGGGAGACTTAGAAGCTCTGGTTTCAGATGAGCCCAGATCCAGCTATTGTAACCATTCAGAAGGTAAACAAGCAAGATCATTCATTCTTTCTAAGTAACTCTTCTGACTTTCAAATAAATAGATAACTCTTAAAGGAATCTGTTATTTTAGGAGGTTTTGGCAAGGACAAAGTTATTGTGCCCCCATGTAATGTATTGGGATCACTTGAACAGCAGGATGGAGAGTAGGGGCTGAACAGCTTCAGGTGGTCTGGTGTCCTTTTCATTCCATGTTAAGGTCCCTGTCTTTGGATTCCCCAAGTGCTTTCTTTAATAAAATGACCTTTTAGTTACTACTAGATTCTCTTATTGGGGAAGGATTAGCCTTGTGATTATAAAGTAAATTGAAGTTTATATCATTGCAAAAATGAATAGAAAAACAAGAGAGGAAGAAGGGAAGGGAGGAAGCACCATACAAACTGTGTTCATGAAATACATTCCCTTTGTACTAACCAAAAGGAAGGAAAACTTGCCTCTTGTAAACCACGAAGAAGTGTTCTTAAGGAAGAAAGAGCCACCAACGTTGTCATCCACACATGTTCCAGAATAGGGTGGAAGGGTTCAAGTCTCAGTTCCGCGTCTGATTTAGCTGTCTTAATGTGAGCCTTGGCAGACAAAAAGCAATGTTTGATTCATTGGGTTCTTTTCATGTAGGCAAAAATCTAGGCAGATTGAAATGGCTTTAGCCTGTCACAGCTGTAATATTGCAGGCATTTGGGGAATGATCCAGTAAATGAGAACTCTCTCTCTCTCTCTCTCTCTCTCTGCCTCTCCCTCTCTGAATCTCATTCTCTTTTTCTCTCTGTCACTCTTGTTTTGGCTCTTGCTTCTGCTCTTACTCACACTTTTGTCTGTCTCATTCTTTCACTAGTCCCCAATATGTATATATGTGTTCATTTGCCATTCAAATAAATGAAACTCAACAGATCCTTTAAAAAGAGATCAAGGCAGATGTTTCTAGCTATTCATTACTTAGCCTTTCAAGACCTGGAACATAATTCCACTTGTTTTATTTAAAAAGAGAGTTTTCTGCCATCCCATATTCAAAAGGAAGAGAATCAGATTTCATATTTTCTGGGAAGTATTGCTTATGTATTTATAGCCATCTTCATTCCAACACAGTATTCTGTGATGCAAGTATATTTTTTAAATCACAATTGATATTTTTAAATTGCATACATTTTTCACAGAAGTTTACAAGATTTGGGATTGTAAAGAATTCATGGGCCTGGCATGGTGGCCTAGTGGCTAAAGTCCTCACCCATATGGGTGCCGGTTCTAACTCTGGCAGCTCCACTTCCCATTCAGCTCCCTGCTTGTGGCCTGGGAAAGCAGTCGAGGACGGCCCAAAGCCTTGGGACCCTGCACCTGCATGGGGGGCCTGGAGGAGGTTCCTGGCTCCTGGCTCCTGGTTTCGGATCAGGGCAGCACTGGCCATTGTGGTTACTGGGGAAGTAAATCATTGGATGGAAGATCTTCCTCTCTGTCTCTCCCCCTCTCTGTATTGCTGGCTTTGCAATAAAAAGTAAATAAATCTTTAAAAAATGAATTTATTTGGGAAAAAAATAAACAAACTTAATTCTGATTTCTTCAAGAATGAGCAATTTTCTTGAATATTTATACCTTACAATGTCAATGAGTCATGATATTTTATCAGCTGTAAGCACAACTTATAACAATGCAATACTAGATATGCCTGCACATTTAGTATAGTGAACGTAAAAAATGCATAACAACCAAAGCCTCTACTCAATGCCAGTCTTAAGGTGTGACCAAGAGGAGAGGTCGAGGGATGCTGATAGACACTTGAGACAGTCATCTACACTTTATCTACATGTAGGAGATTACTCACGTTGACCTAAGTGTGTTGTTTCGGTTATAATGCATTGAAATGCTCTGGCTGCTTCGTAGAATCATTTGCAGATGGAAATCTTTCCAGGCCTAATCCAAACTTTCCAGAGTAGTCCACTCATTTTTAGGGACTGAGTCTTACGGACAATTTGGCATATCACTGTTGACAGAATCCAAATTGTTTTTAGCAGCTCAGTTCCATCTGCTCAGTAAAACTACCAGAAATAAAAACTGATGTTCTTTAGCATATAGGATAAACTATAATTGAACATAATGTGTAAAAATTTCCTGGAAAATTAGGAGTCTTTGAGTGCTCAAAAGTCCAGGGCTAAGGCCATATTCATTTATGGTCAACAAGAAAAAAAAAAATTACGGTATCGCATTTTCAAGCACATAAGTATCATGTAAGCCACCAATTGGCAGTCATTCCATTTGTAGTAAAAAACAAATGCTATGTAAACAAGGATAACACTCATGGCAACAGTGCAAGACTTGAGGCATTGCTTAAAAACTTCATGTAATAACCAGAGAATCTATCTTTTATTGTAGTTGATAAGTTAACAGCATCTCCAATGTCTAGTTCAGTATTTATATCTTGAGATGGTCTAGCCATTCACATGGCTTGAGCAAGATTCTGGATGTAACGCAGGATCTCAGCTTCGGGAAGGTCAAGTTCTGATTTGCACAGAACAAAGGAAAAAGTACAACTTTCGAAACAGCTGCAGTTTCCTTACTCTTTATTGCCAGGGTGACCAGTGTACATAGGTAGAACCCTTAATAACAGGCCTGGCATGAGGGCACAGTGCCTAAATCCTCACTTTGCAGGTGCCAGGATCCTATATGGGCAATTATTCACACCTGGGCTCCTCCATTTTCCATCCAGTTCCCTGCTTGTGGGCTGGTAAAGTAGTAGAAGAGAGCCCAAAGCCATGGGACCCAGCACTTATGTGGGAGAATCTCTTCATTCCTGGCTTCAGATTGTCTTAGCTTCAGTCATTAGGGCCAGTTGGGGAGTGAACAAGCATACAGATCTTTCTTTTCATTTCTTCTCTCTATAAACTGTCTTTCCAATAAAAAATAATAAAAAAGTAACCTAAATAGTCACACTTGACTACATTTGAAAATATCTATATCTATAGCTAAATCTATATGTATGTACCTATATTTATACCTAAATATATCTATATGAATATATAGCTATGAATATATATAATATATGTGAATCAAATATATATATGAATATATAGATATAGAGAGATATGTGCTTAAGGACAATCGTGGCAGGCAATCAAACAGTTACACAGCAGAAGTGCATCAACCTCTGGGCCTGCTTATTTATAGAATACATCAGCTTTTAGGGGAATAAGCCTGACTTCACTTTGTCAACAGTTAAGCTATGTATCCGTTATCTTCCAGGAGAGTCTCTGTGTGAGGACTGTACAAATAAAGTGGAGTATTCCAAGTGCATTTCACAACAGCAATTCTAAGCTTCAGAACAAAGTGCGAGTGTGCAATGCTAAGTACAATGATCAAAGCTGTCAGTGCAGCACATCCTTCCCACGGCTGGGGTTTAATACACTGATTCTGAACTAGGCTCTTCACATAGATCTAGATATGGTTCTAGAATGAATCATTCTTCAAGCTAAGTTCGTTTTTATCCTTGACTGTTTACAGTCACTTTTGGAATCAGTCTATTCACATAATTAATCCTTTAGTGTGGTTAACAGGAATCATCTCAAACATGAAGTCTTCTGTTCCACTGGAGGCTGAGATGCAGTGATGGCCAGGCAGATATATGTGGTACTTGGAGGCTTTAGCCTCCGAGCCTCATCTGCTGGATCGGAGATGGCAATGTAGGTAATCAGACAAACATTAGAACAGAAAGGAACCTTGGAAAGGAACAGGAACTGCAATGGGATAGTTCTAAGGTTGGATTGCAATAGAGATCTGAAAGCAGGATCTGCAACATTCTGAAAGGGAGAGACTAAGATTTGGAAGCACAGGGAAAATAAAACTAGCCAATGTGGCCCTCAAAGTTTGACCTACTGTGTCTGTGTGAGCTTGATCTACACCTCCCTGCAGAGGGGCTTTGCTATGGTCTTTGGCATGAAAAACAAAGACAGCCCTTCAGGTCTTGGTCTCTATGCTAAAGATCAACCCAGGTAACCCTGTACTCTGTGGCCCCAGGAGAATCCCCATCTAGTGCCAGTAGCCACTAGACTTGTGGTCCAGGAGTGAATGCTCCTTGACAGGGGAAAATAAACTTTGTAAGACTTTAGTCCCAATCTGATGAGAGCAAGGATGCAGTAATTTGTGTAGACATTGTTTCACGGTTGCTGTTAGGTAACCTAACCATGGTCGGTCCTGCATACCTTGAAAATTCTGTGCCCCACAGATAGACAACTGTAGGACTCATTTTATGGGATTAAGGGTGCAAAGCTTGACTAAACCTCTTGGTATAGATTAGAAATTACATGTGCCATAAGAAGCAGAATGATTGAGTTTTATAAAGGCCCACTGTGGCAAGGCCTCACAAAAGAACCCCACTGAGGACCAAGTGACTGTGGGCTGTGTTACACTTGTTGAATGATCAACCCAAGAATGGAGCACTGACCCCTCAGAAATTGTTGCCACATTTTTTCTACAGTACCCATTCAACTGAATGTGCATGCCACAATTTTCCTGTTGAAGCTAATTTTTACAAAAAGCCCTTATTTCTTTTCCCGTGACTGTGAGAAGCAGAAATCCAAGGTAACCTGGAGATGACACTATGAGTGACAGTCATTTGACTCCATGTGGTCACAGTACCTAAGCCGGGGAAGTAAGGCACCACTACCTTGCTCAGTTACTTCCTTAGCTTTATGGGGAATGCTAGTCTCTCCACTTGCCCTACACATAGATGAGTACCCAGTAAAAGCTTTGATTACTGAGCTTGGTGGCAGCTATAATTTTTTTTTGAAGCTCTATACCTTACCTGTATTCTACCTGATGCTCAGGATTTGGCATTTTGGTGCCACTTACTTCTTTTTATTATCAACCATTGCTTAGGAGCTTAAATACCCTTGTGAACTGGGCATACACCAATGAATAGGATTCATACAGACCAATGAATAACTGCAACGCTGACTGCACTTTCATAGTTCTTCTTGTGACAGAAGGGAAGAATTCAGAGGGGTTCTGCATTTACTCATGGGAGGAGGCAAGCACACAATTAGATGACCCTAACCTGACTAATTTCACTAGCACATTATATATGTTTGCAAAGAGCACTTCAGGCAGGCAAATAGTTACAGGACAAAATTGTGTGAGTTTGATGCTCTATAACTTGCAGCATCTATCAGATTTTGTTCAAGGGAGTCAAACAGGGCCTACTGATTCAATTTTAAACTTGCAAATATGTCACTGGAGATGAGTCCAATTGGCCAACCAAGCCCACATCATGAAAGGGACAACACATCCTTCCATAGCTTCATTGGGGTCAGTGCAACCGAAGAGGTTGAGTGTTTGTCAGTTGTAAGCTGGACCAGGCCTGTGTTTCATTCCCCTAACATTTTTGAGTTTTGGCTATTTTCACATTGGACTTTTAACTGGACTATGTATGACAGTGCCAGATGGTAGACTGTAACTAACTAGTCTTACAGAAATCACCTGGCTATCATCTGAGGAAAAGCAAAATATCAGGTGTAAATACAACATCCTGGTGAGTATATTGTCAGTGAATCTGTTTGCTACATGTTGGCCCACACTGCTTACCTTGACATGACCTGCCACTCATGTGTACAGGTATAGGAAACTGGTGATTATTCTGCTTGACATAAATGCATCTTAATTCTTTTGGAATTAAAATCAACTTTTTATGATTATTAAGCCCTCACAGTTTTTCATATATTTATAAATGTATTAATTTATCCATTTATATTTTATCATAGATATAGCTATGATTATTTCTGCCTGCCCCTAGCTTCTACAGCTTATATTGATTTGCACCCCCAAAGGTTTATATGCAAGAGGCTTGGTCTCCAATATGATGCTATTGTAAACTGACACCACATCGAAGAAGGACAGCCTGGCAGGGCATGAACATTCTTGCTGATCTTATGAAGTGAGTTGAGTCTTGCAGGAGTTGACTAGTTCTGGTCAGAGTGAGTTGCTGTAATAGTCAGCCTGGGCCTGCCCTGTTGCCTTACTTCTCATGATCTAAACTTTCACTCTTTTTTTTAAGACTTGTTTTTTAATTGGAAAGTCAGATGGAGATACAGAGAGGAAGACCTTCTATTCCTTGATTCACTCCCCAAGCAGCCACAAGAGTGAGAGTTGAGCTGTTGTGAAGCCAGGAGCCTGGAGCTTCTTCCAGATCTCCCACACAGGTGCAGGGTCCCAAGGCTTTGGGCTGTCCTAGACTGCTTTCCCAGGCCACAGGCAGGGAGCTGGAT
The DNA here is from genome assembly GCF_030435755.1 of Ochotona princeps. Lineage (NCBI taxonomy): Eukaryota > Metazoa > Chordata > Mammalia > Lagomorpha > Ochotonidae > Ochotona > Ochotona princeps. The sequence goes on along the minus strand of NC_080835.1, from coordinate 13,219,215 downwards.
GGGAAATTGGGGCTACTGGGATTAGAACACGTGGCCATATGGGATCTGGGTGTGTGCAAGGTGAGGACTTTAGCCACAAGGCTACTGCTCCGGGCCCTGAACATTCACTCTTAAACATGGTTAGACCCCATGAAACTATCTGCATGAGCCCTTCATTCAAACCTAGTGTTCATCTCACATTCTTAGTGCTACAAATGTATCAGCTGAATCCCTGTTTCTTTTGTGAAATACTCATTTTGTTACTTTGTTTAGCAACTATAAACAAACTTGGGATGCACCCTAATTGTGTAAATACAGCAAATAGAACGACATGAAGTATCCTAGTCAGTGTTTCCACCAATAATTATTAAACAGTTCATGATGCCAGGAATTGGGCATGTGGCTGTTTTCCTTCCTTCTTTCCTTTGTTTCTTCTGCTTCTCTTATTTAGTTTGTTTCTATTACTCTTTGGTATTAAATTTTGGGTTCAAATAGACATAAATGTAGGCCATCAAATCAATTTTTATTAGAAATTAGTGATTAGTTCTTAAGGATCTAATTAAAAGAGAAAATTTAAATGTAACAACCAATAGTAAATGATGTTGGAAATGTCAAACATTGCCCATGAAAGTTGAAAATTAATACAGAAATTTATTCTATTCTGAAATATGGAGTAGTAAGTCCTTCCAGTGGCTTTTCAACAAGTTATTTGTCAGTCACAAAAATTGCTTTTCTTCATAGAAATGAGCATGAATGCAATTTCCATTGTATTTTATTTTACATGTAATTCTTAAAGTAACAAATGAAACAATCAGCATGTTCTCATTGATTTTTACGGAATTATAGAACACATTCCTCTTAATATGTAAATAATAAATCATGTCGCTTTTTTAAGATGTCTTAACTTTTCCATCTAGTGCAAACATTATTGAAAATTTTCAAGTTCCAATTGAATCTAGAAAAAAATGTTGTTTTTCCTTAAGTGCATTTAGGTATCTGACCCAAAAATAAAAGCTGCACAAGGCTATAAATGCTTCTCCCTTTTACTACATTAAAGCTCATAAATGAGTACTGAGTATCGAAAATCATTTTAATTAATCAACACTGTTTAAAACATTCTGAAGTCAGCTCCCAGTATCAATCAGTAAATTATTCTTTTAAATTTTTAAATTATATAACTGAAATTGATTTAAAAAGATGATCACTATTACACATCTATATATCTCATTTTATAATTAATTAATTTTCTTTTTTTTCTGTGTCCAATTAACCATTTTAGATTTTAAAAATACATACAGTCTTCAAACCAGAGGGGGTCTGCCTAAGAAGCCGTTGAACTTGATTGGACAATAAGATGCTGGACTCTATGTTTGGTATATGCTTGCAATGAGGGAATCTCAACTGAACTTGAACTGTGGTTATGCAACAAGGTGGAGGAGTCCACCAAGGGGGGAGGGTTTGGGGAGGGCAGGGGAGAATCCCAGTACCTATGAAACTATGTCACATAATACAATGTAATTAATAAAAAAAATTTTTAAAAAGAATGTTATACTAAAAAAATACATACATACCAAGCAGTTAAACCATTAAAAAGAAAAGAGATTCCTTTGAAGAAGGTTGAAATTGAACATCCCATATTATTTGGCAGTAAGTATTTATCCTGTCATTGACAATGCTTTCTTGTTGACTTTATAGATTTTCAAGTTCCTGTGTGCATTGAGCTGCTTGCATGTGATAACATTATTTTTCTCTGCTTTAAATCTACAAACCTGTTCTCAATCAGCACACACCTCTATTGTCCGTTCACTGTTGGACACTGAATTTCTTTTGTTCATTTTGACATATGAGTAGCTTGCATCTTATACACAAAGTCAATCTGTTGTCCTTTTGGGACTTTCACAACTACATTTAATTTGGTCATGTTTTAAGATTTTGCACAACATGTGACTTGATGTAAGACATTATCTCTTGTTTCTCTCCATGTAACAATTTAATGTTATGTTTCTGACCTGTGATTATGAATGGACAAAATCATCTTCCACTGTGTTCCCAACACAAAAATTGTTTAATATATTATTTGAACCATTGCAGAGACCTAAATCTAAATTATGTAAAAAGCCAATAGAACCTTGAAATTATGTACAGAATCTATATACTCTATTATGTGTCTACTGTAGTTTCAGAAACATTGATATTTCAAGGAATCAATAAGATAGCCCACAAAAATATGATATCTTTTGAATCATGAGAGAAGAACAAGGTATACATTGGCAATCTTTCGGGGGTGAATGAACCAAGAGAAATATCCATATATCCTCTTTGTTTCTCCCTCTGTTTCTTATTCTTATGTTCAACTAGATAAGTAAATGCCTAAGTAAATGAATAAATTAGTTAATTGCTTATATCTGTGTCATAATGAACCATTTAGATAGAAGGTGCATGAATGCTTCTGTTTTGTTTTGTTTTTTTTTTAGATTTTTTTATTATTATTATTATTGGAAAGCCGGATATACAGACAGGAGGAGAGACAGAACGGAGGATCTTCCATCCGATGTTTCACTCCCCAAGTGAGCCGCAACGGGCCAGTGCGCGCCGATCCGATGCCGGGAACCAGGAACCTCTTCCGGGTCTCACACGCGGGTGCAGGGTCCCAAAGCTTTGGGCCGTCCTCAACTGCTTTCCCAGGCCACAAGCAGGGAGCTGGATGGGAAGTGGAGCTGCCGGGATTAGAACCGGCGCCCATATGGGATCCCAGGGCATTCAAGGCGAGGACTTTAGCTGCTAGGCCACGCCGCAGGGCCCGAATGCTCCTGTTTTATGGACAGTAAACTTGACTGTTTATCATTAGGAATGTTGTTTAACTAGAGGGGCTAGAATTGTGCTGGGGTGGTCAAACCACTGCCTGCACCACAAGCAAGGCATTGCTGTTCTATTTCCAACCCAGCCTTCCTGCTGATGCATCTGGGAAAGTAGCAGAAGGTGGACCGAATCCTTGGGCCCCTGAACCTTGCCAGGGGACCCAAAAGAACTTCTGATTCTCAGCTTTACTTTAGCTTTCAACAGGCCATTGTGGCCATCTGGGGAGTTAATTAGCAGAAAAAAAAGATCTCATCGTCTTTGTCTTTTTTCTTCTGCAACACTTTACCTTCAAATAAATTAGTGAATCTTAAAAAAATGGGAAAAAATAAAATTTGTAATTAGAATATATTGATTTCCTAAATTGCATTTATTGACTGTATTATTTCTTTACTCAGATACTTCATGTTTAAACATCATAAAGATTTCAAAATTGTGTTAATTACAAAGCCCACATTTTACCCATGTGAAAGCAGAGGTATCTACTGAACAGTAATTGAGAGGACCTGCAGCTCCATGATTACCTCCAGCCTCAAGAGACCAGTGACTGCGTTAATGATCCAACTTGTGGACATCCAGGTGCTCATTTATGCAACAAGCTGTAGCTAGGGTCCCCAGAAGAAGACAGCACAAAACCCTCTCTGTTCCCAAGAAGTCACATAATAATTTCAAGACCTTGTCTTCACTAAATACTCCACTCACTTTGGACATAACTCAATTGTGAGTATGTTTGTGAGCTGATAAAGTTTTATTTCAAATTTCTGATATTTCCTGTTCTCTCTTTACGCTAAAGAAACCATTCTCAGATATTAGTATTGTTCCTAAAAATTCCCAAAACTGAGCTCTAACCTGCAATTTAAATAGCATTCAGAGACTTCATTGAGGAAAAAGTGTCTACATCAAGTATTGTCTTGTGTATTAGTGAGTACACATGTACTGCTTGGTTTACATAACACCTTACAAATTACTTGCAAGTTAAAGGAAACTTCTTTAAAGCAGAACATCTGAAACTTGTCAAGTTTTCGTTTATTGCACTGAACTGCATGTCACTCCAATTTAACATAATAGTATTGGAGATTGCTTAAAGTGAATTTTATATTATAATTCAAAGATAATATTTTAAAAGACATTTTTGTTCTTTTTGAGTTTTTCTCTCCATCCTGTCTGTATCAAAACTGAGCATGTACAGTCAGGTTGATTCTCAGAACTCACATCAGTGTTCCCAGAAATAATTGCTTCTTTCCACCACAATTCCAGTGCGCATGAACAAAATGGGTTTTGTAATAATGTGACTCAGGAATCTTTCTGACTCCTCAAAGTGTACTTTATTTTTCCTGGAATACAGCTTAACTTTAATTTGTCATTCTCTCCAATAGCAGTGGTCTAAACTTTACACAGTCTATTTTTGCCTCAATCATATTGAAATTAGAGTACACTTGGTGAATATTTTAATTTAACCATATCCAGAGAGGCGCACCTGGACTTACTAGATATCAGATTCTGCAAACATTTGACTCTTGTCCTGTGTAATGTTTTTATGCCAAATACATTGTTTTGCATGACCAATACAGCATCTTCATATGAAGCACACGTATTTTCCATGTATGACCAACTTATACATACTGAAAATCCTGCAGGTTTGCAAGACGCTCAAAGCAGAAAAAAAAATTTACTTATTACAAACTAGCCTTTGTAGAAATTAAATTATAAAGTGGTATGAGATTTTGTGGCACGCTAAATCCATAGATACTCTTTATAAATACTCACAGAACTAGGATAAGTAAAAAGTAAATGTGCTCTATTCCCAGGTTAGAGGAGTGTAGACTGTTGTACCTCTAACAGTTTCTGTAAAATAGAGAGAATTCGCTGGAAAAAAGCATAACAAATTTGGAGAAAGGGAGGAGATGGTTTCATAAAATTTAATTTTATAATTTAAAATTGTCTTATTAGGTAACTTTGGGATTTGTATATCTTTATGCTTAAGATTTTACATGCTACTGTGAAATAAAAATGTCAACCCAATGTGTATAAGTCCTATCATTTTTCCGAATATATTTTATCATATTTTGTATGCTCAGAAAATAACAGCCTCATTCATGAAGCAGGCACACACATAAACACACACACAAGACGTGTGTATGCCTATGTGTGCACAAACTGCTTAGAGTAATCCTTTATTTCAGACTTGGGTCTCTCTTCACCTCCAATTTTTGCAGAATGAGGTATATTTTGATTATTTCCTTTCCTGCCATCATTATGTAAAGGCACAGGTGTCTCACTAACAGATTACTGAGAGTCCCCATACTTTTGTCATTGACTTACTGAATTGTATTTTCAAAGTAAGTGCTAGAGAACATTTGCAAGAAACATTTCAAATATGTTAAAGCTCTTTGCAAAGCTGTTCCCATCCTATGGAAACACGTTCATACACCTTACAAGATAACGTATGCTCTGATGAATCTAGGATCTTCTATGACTCATTAATCACTCTTCTTGTTTCCTTCAATCTGTTTATTCATTAGGAAATTGTATTAAACAAGCATAGTTCCACATGAGGACATCGAACTTGCTGAGATCTCTGCCTGGGACATTCTTTGACTAGTCATTTTCCACTGGCAATTAAATCACATCTGTCAGTTTCCTGTTTGGGTATTACCTTACATACAATTTGTCCTAGAATAAATATGTGGTTGATGGAATGATAGATTGCAGTGATATTCAAGTTCTATATATAGGTACCTGATAACATGGAGTGTCATCTTATGTTGCAAATGGCATTTGTCCTGTGTAAGTCTCTCTCTCTCTCTCTCTCTCTCTCTCTCTCTCTCTCTCTCTCTCTATATATATATATATATATATATATATATATATAGTGACTTTCTATACTTAAGAGGCAGAGTGACAGAGAGAGAAGAGGTGAGAGAGGTCTCCAGTCTGCTGATTCACACTCCAGGTGGTGGCAATGTCTTGGGCAAGAAAGTGCCAAAGCCAGAAGTCAGGAAACTCATCTGAGTCTCCCACGTGGGTGGCAGGGTTCCGAGTGCTTGTATCACCTTCTGATGTATTCCAAGGCACAACAGCAGGGAGCTGGACTGGAAGCAGACAGGCAAGACTCAAAGGAGCACTCTAATATTGGATACTAGTTGTAAACTCATGCTTAACAAGCTGTGCCACAATACCAGTGCCGTTGTGCTTTCTAATTACTTGTCATGGATATTGAGTTATAGAGATTATAGAGGGTTACTTAGGTTGACACTCAACATAATCACAAACATCCTTATAAGAGGAAGATCAAGGGGGGTTTTCCCACAGATATAAAGGCAGTGTTTTATCTTATGATACTTCTGTGCTTCTGTGCTCCATTCTTTAAAGACAGAGGAAGGAGCCATGAATCAAGTCATGTAGCTGCAGAAGCTCAAAAAACACCACGAAATGGAATCCTTCCTGGAGTTATTGAAGGGAGTGTGGTCCTATTGACAACATGACTTCAAACAACAAAATTGATATTAGGCTTGCTGACTTCAAGCATTAGGTTTGTTATTTTACTACACTGGATATTTCATAATTGGTTATAGCAATATCAGGAAGTGGATATAAAACTGAGCATTTGTTTCGGCTTTTTATTCAAAATCACATTGATTACTTTCCTTCATAGTAGTTATTACACATAGTATATTCAAGCATATATATGCTTAATCATTTTTCTTTATGTAGATATTTATCATTTTTATTGGGAAGGAAAATTTATAGAGAGAGATACAGAGAGAAAGATCCTTTTTCTGTCAGCTGAATTCCAAGCAGCCACAAGGGCCAGAACTGAGCCGATCCAAATCCAGAAGCCAGAAACTTCCTCCAGGTCTCCCGTGTGGGTGCAGGCTTTGGGCCACCCTCGACTGCTTTCCCAGGCCACAAGCAAGGGGCTGTATGAGAAGCGAAGCAGCTGGGACACAAACCAGTGTCCATATGGGATACAGCATGCGCAAGGCGAGGAATAAGCCACTAAGCCATCGTGCTGGACCCTGTATGTTGAATCTTTAGAAAATATGTTTCTTGCAGTAAGAAAGATAAATTAGTGAATGATACAAATAGGTTGAGTACATTACAGCTCATGTGTTAAAATAATTGGTTGAATTTTAATAATAAGTTATTAATTTATTATAGCATAATAAAATATCATATATTTTTGAAACCAGAACATATTCACTAGTTTTGGTGCATTTTGTCTTTCTGAAATGAGACTTCAAGTTTGTTGCTTTGATGGTTATGAAAAGCAAAGGCTCAAAATTCAAGAAGTACAAAAATGCAAAGGGTAGAGTTGTCAAGTTAAATGACACAGCTAATTATAACATTTGATGTAGTGATTTACACATCAATTTGGAGTCCTCCATTCCACACTGAACTGCCTAGGTCCCTATTCCAGCTTTACCCTGATTCCAGCTTCCTGTTAAGCAGCAGGCAATGGCTCCAGTAGCAGAGTTCCTGACAATCAGGTGGCAGAGGCAGCATCCATTTCTGGCTCTGTGGGCAGTCGGGGAGTGAACAGATAGGATCGCTCCCTCATATTCTCTGTCTCTCTCTCTCACCCCCTCTTTCTCTGCATGTGTCTCTCTTCTATATCTTAGCTTTTGCAATCAAATAAATAAATACATAAAATTATATTGTCATTAAAAATATTTTAAAGGCTCAGGTTCAGAAATGGAGACCGTGCTAGACTTCTCATGTTCTGCTCTACTACCTAAATACCTCCAACACCTGAGACTGGATTAGGTTGAAACCAGGAGCCAGGAACCACACCTCATGGTGAGGTACCTGCTTGACTGGCAAAAATGCAACTTCTTGGGCCATCTCCTGCTGTTTCCCAGGTTGCACATCGCTGGAAGCCGGAATCAGAGGCAAACTAAATACCAAGTGGAAGGTGGGTGTGCTTTCTTCCTCCAGTTCCATTTCTACTCAAAGACACAGACACCAACATCCTGATTGAAGAACTGGCACAGGAGGCAAAGTCCATAAAGGAATAGAATCTGAAAGGGAGTCAATATATCATGGAGGACAGTCCCATGAGCATAAGTAATAGGACCATGATAGTCGCAGGACAAGGGAAGATTTGTTAGCTCCCCTCAAAAGCATAGGGCTCATACAAGGGTGCTTCAAGAAATTCATGGGGAAATGTAAGAAAATTATTTTCATAACAATATTACACCTGCTTTGTTCAAGGCCATAGAGTAAGTCAGAGATTTGATGTTGGGTTTTTCTGAATTTGATTACAAATTGTACTAATTATTACATATGTGATCTAAATTATGTCTTTAACTATAAGATAAGCTCTGTGAACCAGGTAATAAAATCTCTAATTCCAAAAAAATAATAATAATAGTTCTTTTTTTAGCCTAACTGCTAATGTTAGTGTCCTTTTTTCATCTAATTATAGGGTGATATTACAAGGCTCATGTGGTTGTGGATAATGGAATGAGGAGGAAATCATTATTCTTCTTTTTCATGATACCATCTTGCTCTGCAGCCAAGCAGATATAGAATCTTGAATGCATGGCAGGTTGGAATTACACACATGTGAAGGAATTTCTCCTGGTGGGATTAACTGAAAATCCTGATTTACAAATACCTTTATTTTTGGTTTTCTCTCTAATCTATGGCATCACTCTGGCAGGTAATTGGGGAATGATTGTCTTGATCCGGTTGAATGCCCAACTTCACACACCAATGTACTTCTTCCTTAGCAACCTCTCCTTTTGTGATATATGTTATTCTACTATCTTTGCTCCTAAAATGCTGGCCAATTCCCTCTTAAATCGTAAGGCCAGTACATTCTCTGGCTGTGTTCTACAGAGTTTCCTTTTTGCAGTGTACATAACCACAGAAGGAATCCTTCTGTCTATGATGGCTTATGACCGTTACGTAGCCATTGCTAATCCCTTGTTATATACAGTCATTATGACCCAGCGTGTTTGTAGTTGCATGGTCCTGGCATCTTATATGGGTGGGCTCATTAACTCTCTGACACACACAATCGGTTTGCTCAAGCTAGACTTCTGTGGTCCTAACATTGTGAACCATTTTTTCTGTGACATACCCCCGCTTTTGAAGCTTTCTTGCTCTGATGCTCATAACAATGAGATGCTGCTTTTGATTTTCTCTGGAGTCATTGCAATGTTCACTTTGATCATCATCATTGTCTCTTATATCCGCATCATCATTGCCATCCGGAGAATCCACTCAGCTGAAGGGAAGCGTAAAGCCTTCTCTACTTGTATCTCCCACCTGACTGCTGTGACTTTGTTCTATGGCTCGGTGACATTTAGCTATATCCAGCCAAGCTCTCAATATTCCCTGGAACAGGAAAAGATCTCTGCTGTGTTTTATACATTGGTGATTCCTATGCTAAACCCATTGATTTATAGCCTGCGGAATAAGGATGTGAAAGATGCGGCAAAAAAATCTTTTTCATGGAGAACTCTCATGTAACTCATTCCTATCTATGCTTCCCAAATCTAACACTATCTTAGAAACAGACACTATTTAAAATTCTGTGAGGCTTCATTTGGATGCACGTGCAACAGCTGCTGCTATGATCAAAATAAAGGCTGGTCCAGTAGGAGGCATGCTGCAGGGATCACACTTGCTGGCTAACCTGAACCCTATAGCACAGCCCCTGGCTTCCTACAGCCTCATGTTGATGATTTACAAGTGCAATGAAGCTGTGACTCAGAAAAGGAAGCATCTGGTGAAGAAGGTGCAGAAGTTTGTAAACAAAAGCAAGAAAAGGATCATGGTTTTGACAGCAGACACCCAATGAGGTAAACTGTCACCTCCTAGTTATGTGTGAGGACTGCGAGCTACCTTACATGTGTATATCCCCTCTAAGACTGGCCGGACACAGCTGCAGTTTCCAAACACCCCACCTTTGTGAACGTGATCAACCTCCATGAGGAATACCAAGAAGCTTATGATGAGTGCCTGGAGGAGGTGCAGGCCCTGTCCTTACACACTGAAGGACTTAGCAACCTGGGTATCAGGTGGGGTGGCCAAGCAACCTTCCTGCTGCCCACTTGGCCAGCATTGTCCCTGATTTCCCGAGGGATGGACTCTTCCCAGGCAGCCCCACCAGCTGTGTGTGGTGAAGGTGGATCTGGTGCCTTCTCCATCAGTGCTGTTTCCAGCTGAACTTAAATGAAGACAGTCAGTGAGGGTGGGCTGGGGGAGTGAATGCTAAGGCTACAATGTGGCAACTCTGGGGCGTTGTTTTAAGCAGCAGCTACTGGTGAGGCTAAGGAGCAGGCGAGCAAGAAAAAAAGGAAGCAGACTTCTCACCAGAGACCCAAAACACTTCCAAAGTATGCAGCGTCTGCAGCCAGAGCGTGTGCTCAAGCTGACAGAAAGCTGTGCCCACCTCAGAACCTTTCAACAGTGACTTCCAGGGTACGTGGAAGCAAAGTGTAGGCCCCAGCTCATCTGCAGCTTCTTATGGGAGTGTCACCAGCCCTCTTTTTTCTCCCGCAGGTGCTTCCAATGTCACCTTGAAATCAGAGAACCCATTTGCCCGTCCATTCTCCAAATTTTTGAATAGAAAACCAGAACCTAAATAGATGCTGCAAATGTTGATCAAATGAAAAATGAGAAAGGCCTCAATATACTTCAATAAATGATATGCACAAAGTTTATAGTTACAGACAACAAACTTGAAAATCAACTTTTTCATTTGAAAAGAAGGAAGATTTTTATCACCTGCAGTTTTTAAATGGTGGTTAAGGATGACAAGGTAGGGGAATATGAGCAGATGCACAATTATAGCAAGATTCAAGTAACATCTATTAAAATAGCACAAAACAATTTTAAAAGTTTAAATACAATTAAGAAATACATCATGCTGAACAGACCTTGCCAACTACTGTGAGGAGACCAAGGGTAAATTATTTCATACTAGATCTCAAGTCAGGGGAAGCATGCAAATATACTGTGTATTAAAAATATTATAACACTTGGGGCTGGAACCAGAGCTTAACAAGCTAATCCTCTGTCTGCACTGCCTCCTATATGGATGCCAATTTGCATCGTGTCTACTTCAGCTCCTATTTAGCTCCCTGCTTCTGGCCCTGGGAAAGCAGCAAAGAATGGCCCAACTCTATAGACTCCTGTACCTGCAAGGGACACTTGGAAGAAGCTACTGGCTCCTGACTTCAGCTCAGCCCAACTTTGGCCATGCAGGAATTGGGGGAGCGAACCAGTGGATGGAAGTTCTCATCAAGTTCTCTCTTTGTAACTCTGCCCTTCAGATAACAATAAAACTAGAAGCCAATAATTCAATCCCAGGGCTAGCGCAATAGACTAGTGGCTAAAGTCCTCACCTTGTATGCACTGGGATCCCATATGGGCTCCAGTTCTAATCCTGGCAGCTGCGCTTCCTATCCAGCTCTCTGATTGTAGCCTGGGGAAGCAGTTGAAGACAGCCCAAAGTCTTGGGTTCCTGCACCTGCATGGGAGACCCGGATGAAGCTCTAGGCTTCTGGCTTTGGATAGCCTAAGCTCTGGCTGTTGCAAACTCTTGGGGAGTGAATCAATGGATGGAAGATCTTCCTCTCTATATCTCCCCCATCTGTATATCTGATTTTGCAATAAAAATAAAGAATTCAATCACAGCCTTATGTGGATAACAATTTTTCAGATGCAAATTGGAACACTTATTTTTTTTACATCACTGGAAATACTTTCCTATAATTTCTAAACTGTGAGTGATTTCATAAACATATATATATATATATATATATATATATATATATATATATATAGAGAGAGAGAGAGAGAGAGAGAGAGAGAGAGAGAGAGAAGGTTAAAGAAACAGCACTTCATAAAACTAACAAGAAAGGGCCCGGTGTGATAGCATAGTGGCTAAAGTTCTCACCTTGCACATGCCGGATCCCATATGGTTGCCAGTTCTAATCCCAGCGGCCCTGCTTCCCATCCAGCTCCCTGTTTGTGACCTGGGAAAGCAGTCGAGGATGGCCCAAGGCCTTGGGACCCTGCACCTGCATGAGTGACCCAGAAGAAGCTCCTGGCTCCTGGCTTCGGGTTGACTCAGCTTCAGCCGTTGAGGTCACTTGGGGAGTGAGCCATCGGACAGGAGATCTTCCTCTTTGTCTCTTCTCCTCTCTCTCTCTCTCTCTCTCTCTCTATATATATATATATATATATGACTTTCCAATTAAAAGTAAATAAATAAATGTAAAAAAATGCAAATTCAATATATACAAAAACAAAGTGCATTTCCTCTTATGACCAATAAATCATTACATCACAAAGTAACATTGAGACTGTTTCTGAGCCCAGCATGATGATCTGGTGGCTAAGTCCTTGCCTTGCATGTGCCAGGATCCCATATGGGTGCCAGCTTGTGTTCTGGTTTTTATTACTGTTCCTGCTGTTGATTTTGGCGGTGACTTTTCATGTAAGGGGAAGTTTAGTAACTTTGTAAAAGAAACTATCATAATCAGTTGTGAAGATGCAATGCCATATGTATCTCTACTTCCAAATCAAAGAGGAACTCCCAAAGAAACTGTTGCATACGTATTGGCAATAGGATGCTGGATTTTGAATGATGAACCTGTGACTTTTTAAATGATTATACTACTGTAATAATATGAGGGAAATTGATGAAGGGAGTGACTTTAGGAAGGGAGGAGGGGAAACTGCAAAGCCTATGGTACCACACTGAATAATATTTAAACTACTATATAGTAATAAAACATGTTCAGTTCAATAAATGAAGTGAAAAAATAACTCAGATCCACAAACTTTAAGTCACTGCATGTGGAAATTAGAAGAGCATCATCTCCAGAGCCTGGAAGACTCGATGGCCAGGTGTCTATTGGGCAGAACTGAGCAAGGTCTATTAATACTACATGTCGTGCTCGCTTCGGCAGCACATATACTAAAATTGGAACGATACAGAGAAGATTAGCATGGCCCCTGCGCAAGGATGACACGCAAATTCGTGAAGCGTTCCATATTTTTTAAACAATAAAAAAAAAATACTACATGTCAACTAAAAACCAAAATCAATGAGCAGCTACATTCAGACAAAGCTTTCTCTCTAATATTTTTTACAAACAATCCAAATGTAAACAGACTATTGGATGAATATTAACTGCAGAATACATTCAGTAGAATATTACTGAGCATTAAAAAAAAACACAAACAGTGATTCATGACCACATAGATAACCCGCAAAATATTGTTTGGATGGGATGCATTTAAAAATTTAAGATCTGGAACCATTTCCATAGCATAGTAATATAAAACTCCACCTTTGGTGCTCACATCACATCTGGGAACCAGTTGGAGTCCCAGCTGCTGTACTTCCAATGCAACTCCCTGCTAATGTGCCTGGGAAAGTAGACCAAAATGACCCAGGTCCTTGAGAACCCCACCCACAAAGAGGACCCAGAGAAAACTCCAGGCTGCTAGCTTTGAACTGACCCAACTCAAACTATTGTAATCATTTGGTTACTGAATGAATGGATAAAAGATTCTCTCTCTCTCTCTCTCTCTGTCTCTCGCTCTCTCGCTCTCTCTCTCTTACTCACCCATGTGCGTGCATGTGCTCTCGCTCTCTGCCCTTCAAATAAACATAAATAAATCTTAGAAAAACAAACAAAAATGAATCCCCCGAAAATCCTGCATACCTGATGAGTTCCAATTCTATTCCTACCTGCTTTAGGTTGATCCAGCTCCCTGCTTGTAGCCTGAGAAAGCAGCAGATGACTCAGAACCTTGGACCCCCGCATCTACAGTGAACACCCTGAGGAGACTCCTGGCTCCCAGCTTTGGATTGACTCAGCCACCGCTGCTGTGGCCATCTGGGGAGTGAACCAACAATGGGAGAACTCGCTCTCTTCCTCTTTTGCTCTTCTCTCTCTTTAAAAGCTGTAGTCCAAATAAAAATAAAAAAAGGATTATTTAAATTGTAACACTTTAAAATGGTGATCATTGATATATTCATTAATAACATTTCTGCACAATTCTCTCATGACAAAATAGGAAAATAATCTGAATATGCTTTAAGTATAATATGGTTATAAACCAAAACATGCTCAATAAATACCATACTTAACTTTGATATCAGTTTTCCTTGTTATTGGAGCCATTAAGCATTTTTGAGGCGATTCATCTGAAGATCTGGTGTAAAAAATCGCTTTTTCAGAAGTGCATACTTTTCATGATAGTGTTACCTACAATATCAAGGAGTATGTATGCTGGATTGTACATAGGTGGTGTGTGTGTGTGTGTGTGTGTGAGAAAGAGAGAGACAGACTGACTTTCTCAATGCCCCAGCAGCTGTAGCTGTAGCTGGACCAGGCTGAACCTGTGAATCTGTGAACGAAAAAGTTGGTTCAGGCTTTCCATGTGGTGGCAGGAATACCAGTACGGCGACTCCATCTGCTGCTTCTGTGCATTGGCAAGAAACTGGATCAGAAGTGGAAGTAAGACTTAACCCCTGGCACTTTTATATCAAATGCAGAAGTCATGAGGGGTCGCTTAGCCATGCCCAGTAAGACCACCTCAGCTTGTGCTCTCTGCATGTATTAATTTTGATTTCAGTCTTTTAGTTCTTGTCTGCGGAATACTTGCAAGCATAAAGATTTTATACTTTGCACCTGGGAGTTTTGGTCCCTAATGTACAGTTTTCTGAAAGAACAAAGACTATTGATCTGAGTAACCACATTTCTTTATTTACTCATCACATACTGCCAAGGAGTAAATCATATTTTACAATACTGGATAAGGCACCAATATTCTTCTAGAACTTTTAAAATAATGGGTTGTCTTCTATTCTAATTCGATCAGCTTGTGAGTTTACAAACTTGTATGTAAGAATTTGATTTTTAGAACACAAATTAAATTTAACTCTTATTTACCTATATATAGACCATAAGTATGATTTGAAACATTGCTGTCAAACACTTTTGTGATGCAGTTTACTCTGATGACAAAAACTACAGAATTGGTCACCAGGAGACGCTGGCTAGACAGTGAACATTCACAAGATACCTCTTTGGGTTCATTTTAAAAGAAATAGTGGATTATATTTGCTGTGATTACAATCCCATGACCCATGTGAGTCAAGAAGTAAAACTGGCTTTTATTAGGTCTTTGTCTACCATCTTATTTTTTTATTTTTTTTGTTTTGCTTTATTGTTATTATTATTATTTTGTACAATGACCCAATTAATGTGTTCTTTCAAAATATCCTTGCTAATTTCCATCCAGGCATCACCATCAGTGTAACTGCATTTGTTTTTTAAGAGTTCACATACTCCTTTTCCTCTGCTCTGTGTCCACATTTGTATCTATTCATCATAGTATTCAGAAAATGAAATGCCCCGGGGAATCATTATGTTCTTTAGAATTTCCTAAATCTCTCAGGAAGCAGGAAGGGATTTTAAATAATGGTAGCACTGAATCTTTTAATCAGAAGTTTAACTCCAGGGACTCTATTCCTGCTGAACTAAGGTAAACACATGACTGAATTTTTCATATAAGCTTTTCTTTAGGAGTGGTTATTTCTGAGCACCTCAATTTCTTTCAGCTAAATGATATTGTACCTTTGATTCTCATGTGTTAAGTAAGCTTTAATTTTAGCCTTCATCTTCTTTAGTAGTATCTTTCACTCCATTTGTGGATTATTTTAAAAGTAAGATGTATTCAACCAGTCCACAGAGAGTTTTGGTTTGCCTGAGGTCATTTTGGTGGAACATAGAGAAGTAAACTATGCAAATGGGTGCTCTGAGGTCACCAAATGAGCTGAGATGTTGAACGTGGTGCCTTCCGTCGGCATGTTAAATTCACTCCTTTGTATATTTCGTATAGATACACTCCACAAATCTGGTAAAAATTTTAAAACGAAAGAGAATGACTTTTTTCTCCCTCTAAAAGTAGGATTATAATCTAGAGCAAAACTCTGTATTTCATGGATAGATACCCTACAAGAGTCTAGACACAGCACAGTAATTCCCTTATGTGTTGTAGCCTCAGGGTGCTCCCAAGAGGTTTGTGAATTCTAACCACTATAAAGACAATCCAGTGAAGTATGATGCCACTACTACTGATATCCTGTTTTCTAAAGATGAGGAGACCAATCTGCTGATTTGTCTAAAGTCTTCAAATTTGTTTTCACCCATTCCCCATGCACCTAGTGTCATTTACACCATCCGCACCATTAGTATTATATTGAGCAACAGGTTGATGTGCACTGGTAATGTGGTAAAAATGGATATTCTAAAAACAATGCTGTAAAATGAAAGGTGGAGTGGTGCGAAGTAATCTTGTGCTTTGTAGGCTCATTTTATTTTGTAAATTTTCTTTTGCTTTTTTTTTTCATGCTACGAGGGAATATTTCAGTTCCCCCAGTGTCCCTCAAGTACTGCTATTGGGCATCAAAGGACACTTTTAAGCTCTGGTCAGCCTGTTTCAATTCCAGTTGAGAATGCTCTCTTCACACTCTGTAGGTGTTCTTCATAGATGCCTCTAGTTAGTTTGTTGGTATTTCAGACCTTAGATTTTGATATTTTGCCACATTCTACTTTAAATAATGTGACATAATTACTAAAAGTGAAGATGAAAATAAAACATCTCCAACTTAGATATTTACTGTAGTTTAGTCTTACATTCAGTGTTAGCAGTACTCAGTCCAAAAAGTTTTACCAAAAGCAGAGATCAAATTTCTATAGATTCTTATGCTTTTGTAAACTTGACTTTTCTCTACACTTTTAAGAGAAATGTATTTTAGTCTTAAGTTCAAAATAAGATCAGCATTGTGAATGCATTCTGATGCTAAGATTTCACATTTTTCTTTCTTCACTTTGGGAACTTTGATGGAGTGGGAAAATAGAGTTATTGAAAACAGTAGAGGTTTCCCAGTTACAGTTGTCTCACTATTTAGAGAGGTCACTAACTCAAGTCATACAACTATGCAAGAGTTCCAAAGAGGTATTGCATTAACAATACTGTAATGTTCCAATCTATCGCTATTTTCTTTTCATTGCCAGGAACTAAGAAAGAGAAGTACATGGCAGAAGTGAACCTTACACTGGTAACTGAATTCGTCCTTCTGGGACTGACGGATCGTGCTGAACTGAAGGTCTTTCTCTTTGTGCTGTTCCTGCTGATTTACGCCATTTCCTTGGTGGGAAATCTTGGGATGCTTTTTCTGATACAAGTAACTCCCAAACTCCACACACCCATGTATCAGTTTCTTAGTTGTCTGTCATTTTTAGACGCTTGCTATTCATCAGTCTTTGCACCCAAAATGCTCATGAACTTCTTTGTTCAACGGGAAACCATCTCATTTTCTGCTTGCATTGCACAATATTTTCTATTTGTGGCGCTGCTTACCACTGAGGGTTTCTTGCTGTCAGCCATGGCTTATGATCGTTATGTAGCTATTGTGAACCCCTTGCTTTATACAGTGGCTATGACTAAGATGGTCTGTGTTGCACTTGTTTTGGGATCATGCATGGGAGGTATAATCAACTCACTGACACATACAATCGGCTTAATGAAACTGTCCTTCTGTGGGCCAAATATTATCAGTCACTTTTTCTGTGACCTGCCCCCGTTGCTGAAGCTGTCATGTTCTGACACATCCCTGAATGAACTGTTGCTATTAATCTTCTCTGGGATAATTGCTCTGATCACTTTTCTGACTGTAATGATCTCCTACATCTTCATCGTCGCTGCTATCCTGAAGATGCGCTCAGCAGCCGGGAGACACAAAGCCTTCTCCACGTGTGCCTCACATCTGACTGCGGTGACCTTGTTCTATGGCTCCATAAGCTTTAGTTATATTCAGCCAAGCTCCCAATATTCCTTAGAACAAGAGAAGGTGGTGTCTGTATTTTACACACTGGTGATTCCTATGCTAAACCCGTTGATTTACAGCCTACGAAACAAGGAAGTGAAGGATGCTATGAAAAGGGTTGTAGAAATGAAACATTGCCCCTGCTGATTTCACGTCACATGTACGCAGTTAGCTGAATTCCAAACAGTGCTGTGAGCAATAACTCCTGTGAATGTTTGATGAAGTTGTGATCCCGTTGGACCCATAATCTTTGTTTAATTAGACTCTTGAGTTTCTCAGCAAGAGAAAGAGACCCCAGAAGACTAAGATTCCATAAGACATGTGGTTGACTATTTGTATTATTTAGATGGTAAACAGGCCAAGGAATGGAGTAGTTACATCTAGAAAATGGATTGTTTTATTCTGTTATATATGGGTAGAAATGAACACAGATAAACATACAATTTGTAAGTAACCAAATGTCATATTTCTAATAGCTTATTTTCTCCGTGGAGCACAGAAATAAGTAACCTCTAAAACAAAGTTCATTTGTAGCAGTTTCAAAGTAAATACATTCATCTCATAGAAATTAGATTTTCAGCCTTATTTTCTCTAATATAAACATATATTCTCAAAAATAATGCTCAGAAAATAAAATAAATGGTAGCCAGTGTTTACTATAGAGGATGTCATTTCTGTGTCCCAAGGTGGTGGGCAGAATGAGATTATACACTCCAGCTTCCTGCCAGTGTACACTCTGAAACACTGAAGTGATGGCTCACACCACTTGGGTTCCTGCTCCCCAGCAGGCAGATCTGAATGATGTCTGCGATCCTGGCTTCTGGCCAGATGGAGTTGTAGGTTCTTCAGGCATTGGAGAAGGTGACAGTGAAGAAAAGGTCTCTCTGGGTCCCCTTTCCTCTCACTCGTCCTCTCCCTGCCGTTCTCCTGACTTCTCTCCCCATTGTCCCCAACCCCCTTCCCTTTTTCCTAGACTCCCCTACTTCCGGTGACTAGTCTAAATAACTCACACAGTGCTTTACTTTACCTTACTGTGCATAAGATCAAACAGGACAAATGCCATAGCTTTATGACCACTTGGTATGGATCCCAAAGATCAGTGAAAGCCTATTTGAAAGAACTTTTCAGTGTGCTTAGAGTGACTCTAAGTTTCCTAGGAAGTCCTTGCTAATCGGATTTCTTCTCCACTTTCCTTTAGGATCCTGTGGCATTTTTGTTTTTTTAATAGATATACGGAGAGACATTCTAGGAGGCAAAATGTGCGAGGGTATGTTCTTGGCTGAATTAATGTCATACCTATTGCATATGGTCATAAAATCATGTCCATGCATGCCAACTACTCCTATTCAGGAGGGGGAAATTATATTCTGAAAATTATCTTCACTTGAAATTAAATACTATCAAATTTTTGGAGTTTATTTTAAATATTTATGTAACTAAAGGCAATCAGGTCAAATAGCACAATGTAACATACAATGACAACACTTTTAGACTTATAATTGATCATGTCAAGCTAAATTTACTTCCACACTTTTTCCTGTTATATCCCCAGATAAGAAAATAAATGTCTGAGTGTTAATGTACCACTAGTTACTGTGTAAATAAAAATAAACAGTATAAAAGCTTAATTTTCAAAATGAAATAATAAAACAAACAGCATTATATTAGAATGCTTAAAAGGTACACAAAACAAAATAAAATGGCTATTTTGATTAAAATATATTTGGAGAATATGTTCAGTCTTTTTCAAAATATGCATTTCCATGAACATTTCAAAATGCTATTTGTTATTTATTTGAGAGACAAGAAATTGAACAGGAACTTTTTGAAGCTTTTTCTGCTCTTTCTAAAAGATTTATTTATATATTTATTTATTTTTTAAAGACTTATTTATTTTTATTGGAAAGTCAGATATACAGAGAGGAGGAGCCTCCATCTGAGGGTTCACTTACCGAGCAGCTGCAACAGCTGGAGCTGAGCCCATCCGAAGCAAGAAGCCAGGAGCTTCTTCCCAGTCCCCCCACGCAGGTGCAGGGTCCCAAAACTGCGCTGTCTCGACTATTTTCCCTGTCCACAAGCAGGGAGCTGGATGGGAAGTGGAGCCACCAGGATTAGAATCGGTGTCCATATGGGATCCAGGTGTGGTGAAGGAAAGGACTTTAACCACTATGTTATCGTGCCTGACCCTAAGATTTATTTCTATTGGAAAGCCAGATACACAGAGAGGAGGAGAAACAGACAGAAAGATTTTCCGTAAGTTGATTCACTCTCATTTGCTAAGTGGACACAATGGCTGGAGCTGAGCTGATTGGAAGCCAGGAGCTTCTCCTGGGTCTCCGACATGGCTGCAGAGTCCAGAGACTATGGGCCGTCCTCAACTGCTCTCCCAGGCCACAAGCAGGGGGCTGGATGGGAAGCAGTGCCACTGGGATTAGAACTGGTGTCGATATGGGGTCCTGGTGCATACAAGGCAAGGACTTTTGTCACTAGGCTACCACGTCTAGCCCTTGAAGCTTCTTCCTAAATACTTTTATAACCATTCATGATTTTTCATCCATTCAGCTCTGTTAAAATTGAGTCCCTAATGCCACATATACATGACATCTGTCTGAAAAAGCAGTGAAGGCTTTGCCTTTTAGAATGAAATGACAAATATAATGACATTAAATGGAAAGTTTCTATAATCTATCACAATATTTAACAGAATTAAGTGAATTACAACCTACAGTACACGATGCAAGAGAGCAGTAAGATACTCAAAGCTAATGAAAATGAAAGTAAAAGCCTATAGTTTGTTCTGAAACAAGATAAAACTCAACTAAACATATTCCAAATTTCATAAATGGCTGATATATTGAGTCTGTAAAAAATATGACTCCATCAATGAGACAGCTGCTACTGCTCCATTGATACATAAAATATCAGGAAGCAAAAGATGTGGCCCTATCTTTTGAGTATGACAGAAGAACTGGGGACAGAGGGTTGGGAAGAGTGTATTTTCTTCAAACTGGTTTACTCCCACAATGGCCACAATAGCAGGGCCTTTGCAAATCTGAAGCCAAGATTCTAGAATGTCATCCTAGTCTTACACATGACTAACCAGGGCCAAAGTTATGGGCAGTCTTCTACTACTTTCCCAGATGCATTAGGCAAGAGTCAGATGGGAATCAGAGCAGCAGGACTTCAACTGGCTGTCACATGTGGTAGTTCAACATTGCAATCATTGGCACTGTGACACAACGGCCTTCTCCTATGAAACTGCTACCTGTTCAAAAAAGAGCATAAATAATCATAAACTATCAGCAGATGTTTATATTACATAAATTGGCCTTGGGACACAGAATTTTTATGTATGTCCTGTCTTTACTTTTTGTAAAGGTTTATTTGTTTGTTTATTTAAAGTCAGAGAGAAGGAGAGACAGAGTAGCACATCTCCCATCCACTAATTCACTCCCCAAGTGGCTGCAACAGAGCTGCACTGATCTGAAGTTAGGATGCAAGAGCTTCTTCAGGGTTTCCCACACGGGTGCAGGGTCCTAAGGCTTTGGGCCGTCCTCATCTGCTTTCCCAGGCCACAAACAGGGAGCTGGGTGGGACGTGGGGCAGCCAGGACATGGCCTGGTACCCATATAGGATCCAACTTCATTCAAGATGACGACTTTAGCCATTGGGCTACCACATCCAGCCCACTGACAATTTTTCAAATATGTACTGATTTTTCATTCTCTGTGTCTGCAGTGTTGGAATTTGCCATTGGAAAGCAGCCTAACTGCATTTGTAAAGTAAGCCAGGAGTATTGTCTGGGCTAACCACAGGTACACTTATTTCCTGGTCAGTATATGGTTTGGATGCCAGTATATGAAGTTAGGTCTTATTCCAATAGCACAGAATCATTACCTTGAGTCTAGCCATGATAAGAATGGTCAGTTTTACGTGATGAAATGTGTCCTGCATATCAATGCCAATACCCATAATATCGGGCATCTAAAATTTTTATAATCAACCCATTACACTTTAATTTTAGTGTATAACATTAAAATTTATTATGACTATTAAATAATGGCAATTGTGTTTTTAAACGTAAGAAAATATATCTCTGCAAAGTTTCAGAAAATGCATAATGAAATATGAAAAGTCATGTATTTTCATTCTTTATTCTCAGATATGCTTTTATTTAAAGTTTTTTTTTATTTTTATTGAAAAGTCAGATATACAGAGAGTAGAGACAGAAAGACAAAGAGGAAGATCTTCCATCTGATGATTCACTCCCCAAGTGACCGCAAAGGCCATAGCTGAGCTGATCCGGAGTCAGAAGCCAGGAGTTCTTCTGGGTCTCCCACACAGGTGCAGAGTCCCAAGGCTTTGGGCCGTCCTTGACTGCTTTCCCAGGCCACAAGCAGGGAGCTGGATGGGAAGTGGAGTTGCTGGGATTAGAACCAGTGCCCGTATGGGATCCTGACGCCTGAGGACTTTAGCTGCTAGGCCACAGCGCCGGGTCCTATTCTCAGACATCTTATCCATTCTGTTTTTCCTAGAATATCTTCCTGCTTACAATTTTCTAAGATACAAATTTGGACAATTTCTTTAACTGTTTTTCACTACTTTTATTGTAAAGCCTGTGAATAGAAGCATTTAATGAAGTAAAACCTTCAGCAAACTTCTTGTTACAACATCAACAGATACAAAGGTAAATATGTATGTACATTTGTCCATCTAAAGTAACTGTATAAGGGAGACTGTCGTATTGAAAAGCAAAATACATCGTAGTATGCATCTCTACCATAAAAAGATAGGTTATCAATAGGACTGTCAACTTTATCTTGACAATAAGATCCTGTGTTTTCTACATTGTCTATGTCTACAATGTCATGCTACACCAAAATGAGAAAAGGATGGGCTTGTGACTGCTACTAAAGGACTATGCTACTGTAATAATATAGGGGGAAAAAGTCAGGGAGTGGCTAGATGGAAATGCTGGGAGGAAAACCTATGGAACCATACACTGACAAATAAAACTTTAAAAAACATAAAAATATCGTTATTGATGATAATAGTTGACAAGCCCTGGAGCATAAAAGGCGATAAATTGAAATAATATAACCTATGATCTTTCTTGATATACCCAAACAAGTAATTTCTATGAATTAATTAATTAATTATGTTACTATCTTTTCAATTTTGTTTCCAATTTAAAACACAACAACCTGATCGCTTCTCGGCCTTTGGGCTAGGATCAAGTGTAAAATACAACAGCCTTTAATCATCATGTTCTTATGCATTTTTTTCTGGTGGATTAGTTACATGTGATCTGTTTTTGGCATATTTATACTCACTTGCCACCTCTATGTTGTCAACACTGGGCTCACCATTTAATCCTGCATTAATTGCTTATTACTTATGAGACAGAGTAGGAGGAGAGAAAGTGTCTCCAATCCACTCAGGCTGCAAGCATCTAAGCTGGCCAGGCTTTGCCAAGACTGGGGCTCATTTCACTTCTTCAGCTTAGGGGAATGGAATCAGTTACCTAAGGCAGGATGTGTCTCCCCCTGAGTCTGGGTTTGCAGGAAGCTGGTACTGGGAGCAGAGCAAGGACTGGGACTTGACGATTCTGCATTGTACGTGGACATTGTTACAAGCGGCTTAACTACTACACCAGAGGCGCACTACTCTATATGTTCTTTATTCCAGTTTTCAACTCACTTCATATTTCCAAAATTAACTTCTCCGACAAATAAAACAACAAAATATTGAATGCCGCATCTATCCCGGTGCAAGGATATAAGGCTGTTTGTCTAGACTCTTGAGGAACAGTTTTTCTGTCTGCTTGTCACCTGGCACAGCCTTGGCTGATGCGACATTTGGGGAGTGGCCTATTCAGTGCTTTATCTGGCTGTTCTCTCTCTCTTTCTCTCTCTTCTCTCTTTTTTCTTTCTCTCAGCTTTCTTTCTTTCTCTCTCTCTCTCTTTTCCTTTTATCTTTTTCTCTGGTTCTGGCACCAAAATAAAAATGTAGAAGCCTGAGTTTATGTTGTAGCAGTTTTTAAAAATATATGCATATTTTTATAAAATCCATGGATTTTTTTATAAAATATTAACTTTTCAAAAACGTTCTGAACTCATTTTTAAAAATATTTACCCATTTTTATTTGAGAGGCTGATTTTATAGAGCAAGAAAGAGAGAAAGAAAGAGGTCTTTCATCTCTGCTTGGCTCTCCAAGCTAGAATGACCAGAGCTGAGCTGATCTGTAGCTGAGAGCCAGGAGCTTCCTTTTAGTCTCCCAAGAGGATGCAGGATCCCAAAAGAGTTGAGCCATCTTCCATTGGTCTCCAAGCTATACGCAGATAGCTGGATCAAAAGTGGAGCTGCCAGGACATGAACCATTGGTCATATGGGATGCCAGTACTTCAGGCAGAGGATTAGCCTTGCTATGGCATCACGCCTGCCACTTGTACTTATGTATGTATTTTCCAGTATATCATATAACAATAAAATTACACAAGCAAAGTAAATTTAGAACTGTAAGACATGTGTGCCATTGAATAATGAATGGCATAAACATCAGTGCAGTTAATTTTTTATCAGTTAATTCTTCCTTTTGGACCCTTATGTAATTGAAACAAAAACATCTATGACAGTGTCTCTCCATAACTAGAATAAGACAAACAAAGGAATGCTGTGCATTGGCAAGAAGGCTGCAGCTTTAATTGTTTCCGGTCCATCTTCAGTTGTTTGAATGAAAGCCGGGGGATTCCATCCTCCAAAGACCCGAGGCCAAATATAAACCCAGCAGTCAGGACATTAAGTAAAAACACTCAAGCTTTCTCTCATCACCAGGTAGGTACCATGCTTCTATGTTCTGACCAAAGATTATAAATGCCTCTCATGACTCCCAAAAGAGAAACTCTAAATATTTCATGGGAACAGAACATGAAGCAAAACTGTCTTCCTCAGGTCCATTCCAATTAGTGACAGAGCTAAAATAGAATGAGACCAGGGCCGAATGCCATTGCTCTGTTTGAAATAATTTATACATTTTCCATGTAAACTTCACATCTATGATTTTGATTAATTGCAAAAGAAAATCTTTTTTAAAATTTTTGGAATCTAAGGTTAATCATTGTAAAATACAAAATTCCATCAAGTCTCAAGAAAAAGCAGCAATTTCTTTAGATTTCCGTAGTAGGCATAGGGCATAAACTTAAACATTAATTTATTATAACTAATCTTACAGTTGTAGAGAAAGATGACATGTGAGATAATCCAGATGAAAATTATTCTTTATTATATTAGCTAAAATTGAAGGAATAACTATGAAATAAGAGAAGCAAGCAAAAAAGTCTGGAGTCAAAGTAACAAATTTGGCCTAAGAAATATTAATTAACCCTCTAAGGCTATGAAAACACCAAAATAAAAGAATGGACATAACAGAAAATGTACTAATTTGTTCAAAAAGTCAAGAATGTGAACTATGTGAACAAACTGGCAGGCTATGTTAAAGAAGCCTCTGGCTGACCAGCCAGTTTTCAAGTTTTTTTTTTTTTTTTTAAGTTTTTTTTTTGAAGTTCCCTGTTAGAGGAAGTTCACAGATGAATCTAATACTAATAAGTCATTGCCTTTCCAATAAAAAAAAAACAGTTATTTCTAAGCCCCTTGTAGGTTCAGTAACTTGAACAATTGAAACTATCTCGTAGCACTGTTTTGTAGCCTTTGAGTTGTCAGTAGACAACTGATTTTACATCATATTAATAGTGAGGGTACATCTAACCACAGCTTCTCTAATATTCCCATTACTACACTTTAATATCAGGGAAACATCATTCCTAAATAGTTTGGGATAGTTGATTGTGAAATACAATCTTCACAGACTCAGTGAAAATACATGTCATTGAAAGTCATGAATGGAACCTTCTTTTAAACATATTTAAAGACACATCTCCCATCATGAATGTGACGACATGACTGTAGCTTACAACTCCTCCTCATGTTCTGCCCTCTGTGAATAGTTAATGAAAAAACCTCAGAAATCAGCCATGCCTCTCCCATTTTTATAATCAATGCACCCAAACCCTGCAGAAAGACTTTCTCCCTTCAGTGGCTCCCTGCTATGTCCTAAGCGTGTGATTTTACTTTGCACATGAATAAATCTGGTTCCCTTATTGATGGTGTCGTCTTGATATTTTTGTTTTTGTATAAATTTCATTGAAAAACTCTGAAAATATCTAAATGAAAACTTAAAATAGTTGATTAGCAGATATCAAATGGGCATTTAAGAAATTATAAATTTAATTGTGAAAACAGTTACTGAATGTTTATGGTGAGTCGTCAAGCTTATAATATTTACATATTCATAATCATTGTATACATTTTATCAAATATCAGAATATAAAATAACTGAAATGAATTCTAAATTAAAAAAATAGTCAATTCTAAGCATTTTGAAAGATTAAAATATAGTTTTATTTTTATCATTGTGGTCCCATACGAAATTTAGTGCCCATTGCCTAATTATTATTTAACAAATATGCACTGATGACTGAAAGAATGCAGGAACAAGCATATAATTCGATTTTTCTAAAATTTCATTCTTTTAAGATTTAGTGATTTCTGTTTGAGAGGTTGATTTACACAGAGAAGGAAAGACAGACAGGGAGACACACAGAAACACAGCCAGAGAGAGAGAGAGGGAGACAGAGAGAGAGGGAGATTCCATCTCCTGGCTAACTCCCCAAATGGCTGCAGTGGCTAGAATTGAGCTGATCCAAAGTCAGGAACTTGGATATTCTTCCATTTCTCTCATGTGGGACAGGATCCCAAGGACCTGATGTTCTGTTGTTTTCCCACAACATAGGCAGGGAGCTGGAAGTGTAACAGTTGGGATTGGAACTGTGCTCTATGGGATGCCACATTATAGCATTATCATGCTACACCACTGTGCTGGTCCTTACTGTGCTATCAGGGTAGCCCTATAAAGAGAGGTGTTTCTTTCTCCTTTATTTTTGCATTTTAAAATTATACATTCATCTTATGAGGGAGACAGAGACATGCATACAGAGAATGGAGCAAGACACAGAGAGAGAAATCTAACTTCTGTCTGCCTAAATTACCTCAACTGTTGGACCTTGACCAGCCTAAAGCCAGGTACCAGCAGCTTTTTCAGGGTTTCCTACATGGTGCAGGAGCCCCAGATCTTGGGCCAGACTCCGCTGATTTCCCAGGTGCATTAGCAGAGAGCTAGATTGGGAGTGGAGCAGCTTGGACTTGAATTGGTGCCCATAGTGGATGTTGGGCCTGCAAATGGAGGATTCTCCTTTCTAAGCCCTTGTGGTAACTTTTGAAACTTCATTTTTTAATGATGCACATTAGCAGAGAAAAAAAATATCCATAAATCTGATTAGTTGATCATCAGTAAGTGAGATGGCAACAGGTATTGCATTGACTTTTTAAAAACGTTTAATGTGGGGCCCAGCACGGTAGCATGATGGTTAAGGTCCTCGCCTTGAACGCACCAGTTCTAATCCCAGCAGCTCCACTTCCCATCCAGCTCCCTGCTTGTGGCCTGGGAAAGTAGTCGAGGACGGCCCAAAGCCTTGGGACCCTGCACCCGCGTGGGAGTCCCGGAAAGAAGTTCCTAACTCCTGGCTTCTGACTCCGGATCAGCTCAGCTATGGCCTTTGCGGTCCCTTGGGGAGTGAATCATCGAATGGAAGATCTTCCTCTCTGTCTCTCCTCCTCTCTGTACATCTGCCTTTCCAGTAAAATAAATAAATCTTTAAAAAATGTTTAATGTGACAATTAAGATTAGAGGTAACAATGATTCTTAGTTCTTGTTTTCCTCTGAAATATCTGCCTCACTCCATCACTATCATACTTAATTTTTAAGAATGCAACAAAATAGAATTAAAAATTGTGCAGATCTGTAAGGAAGTGTTTGTCAAAAGATAGTCCATATGTCTGGGACATTTAGGAAATTTCATTTTCATGAACCAATTTCAGAACTATTAAATGAGAGTCTTTACAGCGGTATATACCAGGAAGCTGTTTTACATAATTAAACACATTTTAAACAATTACAATGCAAATTAATAAAGCAATTTGATTTTTTAAAAGTTGTATATTTTTGTTTAAGAGGCATATTAACAGAGAGCAGAGATGAACATAGAATGCCTTCCAATCAGTGCTTCGCTCCTCAAATGGCCACAACAGCGAGAGCTGACCTGATTTGGAATTGGGTACCAGGAGACCCTTCCAGGTCTCCCATGTGGATACAGGATCTAAAGCACGTGGGCCAGCCTCTGTTGCTTTCACAGACCACTAACAGGGAGCTGGATTGGAAGGGAAGCAGCTGGGACATGAACCAGAACCCATATGGGATGCTGGCACCACAGGTTGGAGGATTAGCCCAGGCAGCCACGGTGCTGAACTCTGCAGTTCAATGTTCACTTCAAGTGTGCTGTTCTTTTATTAGAAGGCTAATGATTTTGTGTACATACCATTCAGCACAATCAAAGAAATCATGGATTTCTATGCAAAATTTAGTAAAATAATTTTGCACACAATGACAACAAGAAACAAATGAGTAGGTAGGTTCTAATCTTCTTAATGGGTGCTAGATCTGAACACATAGACAGAGGTTATCTTATATCGTGTAAGTCATGAATCCCATAGTTTCATAATATTGTCAAATTTCAGACAGAGTATCAAATACAAGACTACTAATAATACAGAAATGTCTCAAAAACTATGGTAGTTGAATTTTTAATCCATCTGATGCTATTACAATAAACATTAATGAAGAATACACATTTCCAACTGTTTGTTACAAATCAATCCCAGGAAAATCAGAAATAGACTTTTGGGAACAATTAATCACAACTCAGGAGATCAGATATGCTAATTGGTCAATTCCTAAATGAGACAAACGCAAAGGTTTCAGGATATGATGCTTTAATAAGCAGACTTTTTCATGTACTCGTTTTCAAAAGAAAACCCTTTCCTAATACGGCTGCCTTAGAAATTCACTAAGAATATATAAAGACTTTTGATTATCACTAAGGCACATGGAATAAATTTCTTAACAATTTTGACTCTTATTTCAATCCTGTAAATGTAAGATAATATATCAGCACGCTCAACAAAATCAGATTTTCTTCATCAACATCACAAGGTTTGAAAGGCTACCTTATATAAGAAATTTAGCTTTAATGCTATGTACAAAAAAAAAGAGGTAGCAGTGGCAGCAGTGACAATAATAGTAAAAAAGGCAAGCCATCATTGCCATGATTCATGGGCCTCAGAATTACAGAGGAGGCCATAATAATCAGTCTAATTTTTTTGTTGTTTTTAGTAACAAAAGCTAATGATCTGTAGTGAAAACGCATGTGGATTTCTGAATCCAAGGTAAGCCTAATTCTCCATCCTCGTCTACCACTCTTGCGGATGTCTATGCATCTTGCGTTGAATAACTTTTAATGTGTTGCATTTTTATTAGACTTTCAGAAAAGTATTCTTTGGTGATAAGTGAGACATCATAATTTCATCAAACAAATGTTTGTTAAATGCATTAACAGACATATTTGTGAACACGTACCAAATTAAATTAATAAGTATCCACAATATAATATGAAATTCTCTTTAGCTACCATATTAAATGTCTGAAACAAGCTTGATTTAACTGTGCAAATCAGTCTCCTTTTTTCTTCATGTCAATTAAATTAAAGAACAAATATTTTCATTTCTCCGAGGTCATTTTATAATTTTATTCATTTTTAAATGTTTATTTAGCTTCATTTCTTTGATTTAAACAAAATCAGGTCACAAATGAACCTGTAATTTCTAACGTCATGCTTACTTTTCAGTGGCGACAATCCCACTTTCTAATAATAAGCATGAAAAAAAATAGCTTGTTGATTAAGTTACTCAAGTGATCTTAGCCCAGTAATACAGAGTTAGTGACAGGAAAAATGTGTATGTGAAATTATATAATTAATATGTAATACAAGCTTTTAATTTTATAATTTCATATCAGAATCTAGCGAAGTTTTATTAAGTCCAAGCAAATACTGTGTTCATCTGAATTTTACTAGAATCCTAAAACAACCTTGGAAACCAGCTATTACATATTACAAAAACTGGACTGCTACACAAAAGTATCATTAAAGTTTCTTTTCTGGGACTGGGTCAGGGATAGAGCAGTAGCCTAGCAAGTGAATCCGTTACCCACAGTGCCTGCATCATATATGGGCACCTGTTCATGTCCTTGTTCTCTATTTCTGATCCAGCTGTCTGCTAATGGACTGGAAAAGCAGAAGTGGCCTCGGTCCCCTGTACCCACGTGGGAGATGCGGAAGTTCTTGTCTTCTGGCTTCAGACCGAGCCAGCTGTGATCATTGTGTCCATTTGTGAAGTGAACCAGCAAATGGAAGACTATATGTCTTTGCTCTCTGAAAAAAGAAGACTGTCAAAAACTAGATAAATAGCTCTTTAAAACAAATTCCTTTCTTTCCAAATGATGATGTAATTTGTTCTATAATATAAATGGATAGTTTCATGAATTTGAGTCCAGTGATAGATTGTAATAGATGGCTAATGATCTCAGTAGCAATTTCTTCAAATCATTGAAAAATATTCTTTACAGTGCTACTAACTCTACAAACACGAACCTGGTATCTTATTAGGACATCTCAGGTCTTCAGAAATACCATGCATAAATGGCCAACTAACTTGAAGTCAATATAAATCTACTCTCCATCTGGTCTTGTCGTATTTTTGTGTCTAGTTGATTGGTTATTAGCCCTTTGGACTTGAATCCCTTCCTTACGTTTGTGGTTATTTGTTCAGCAGTTCGAAGGCCTCTGTTGATGTCCATGGCTGTGAATAATCTCACTGAGGTGACTCGCTTCATCCTCTCTGGATTTACAAATCACCCTGAATTACAAGTCTGTCTTTTCCTGATGTTTCTCTTCATTTATCTATTCACAATATTGGGAAATCTGGTCCTCATCCTGTTAATCAGAATTGACACGCAGCTTCACACACCTATGTACTTTTTCCTTAGCAACTTGGCCTTCATTGACATATGTTATTCCTCTACCGTAACACCCAAGGCACTGGTCAATTTCCAGCCCAATCAGAATTCCATCTCCTTTATATGCTGCTTTGTTCAAATGTACTTCTTTGTTGGTCTGGTGTGTAGTGAGTGTTTTCTTTTGGGATCAATGGCTTATGATCGATATGTAGCAATTTGCAATCCCTTATTATATTCAATAGTCATGTCACCAAAAGTGTGCAGCTGGCTGGGAGTAATGCCCTATCTGATAGGCTTCACCAACTCTCTGGTGTCTATCTGTGTGATCAGCCGTTTGGGATTCTGTGACTCTCACATCAATCATTTTTTCTGTGATACCACGGCTCTTTTGGCCCTGTCCTGTGCAGACGCATTCAACACTGAATTGGTGATCTTCGTTTTAGCGGGGTTCACTCTTCTTAGCTCTCTCCTCATCATCACAGTCACGTACGTGGCCATCATCTCAGCCATCCTGAAGATGCAGTCAGCAGCAGGTAGGCAGAAAGCCTTTTCCACCTGTGCATCCCACCTCATAGGTGTGACTGTATTCTACGGGTCTCTGATCTTCACGTACCTGCAGCCAGATAACACATCATCCCTGACCCAGGCACAGGTGGCATCTGTATTCTATACCATTGTCATTCCAATGCTAAACCCACTGATCTACAGTCTGAGGAACAAAGATGTGAAAAACGCACTCCTGAGAGTTTTACAAAGAAAACGTTTCCCATGAGAAATCAAGGAAATGTATAATAAAAAAAGAAACTCAGTAACTTAAGAGGCTGATTGCTCCAACAACAACAAAAATATGTATTAACCTTCAGAGGAATGATAGGAATACAAGCCTTGAAATTTGGGAAGAGATGACCTGGCACTGGATGCTTAGTGGGCTGTGCATTACAGCACAGACACCTACAGGAATTAAGTTGTTATGGAAACACAGCTTGGAATTCCATGTCCTCAGATATCAACAAATGTAGAGTAGAAAATCAAAAGACTGAGAGATCAAAACACAGGAGCTGTACCACACCTAGAAAGGATATTTATCATCCAAGAGCAAAAGGAAAGAACACAAAATAAAAGAAACATCACTGACAGGGCCCGGAGCAATAGCTTAGCGGCTGAAGTACTTGCATTGCACACCCCCCGATTCCATATGGGTGCTGGTTCTAATCCCAGAAGTCCAGCTTCCCATTCAGCTCCCTGTTTGTGGTCTGGAAAAGCAGTCGAGGATGGACCAAAACCTTGGGACCCTGCACCCACGTGGGAGACCTGGAGGAGATTCCTGGCTCCTGGCTTCAGATGGCTCAGCCCCAGCCGCTTGGGGAATGAATCAGTGGACAGAAGATCTTCCTCTCTGTTTCTCCTCCTGTGTATCTGCCTTTCCAATTAAAAAGATAATAAATTCTTAAAAAAACAGAACGAAATACTGACAAGAGGTGGATATAAAAGCATGAAGAGTGAAGACACTTCCATGGACACATTAATGGGAACAACCGATATCAAGTAGCAGATGTAGAAATCTGTTGGTAATGTGGATCATTCTTCCAAAATAGCTAATTTTTTATCATTATTTTATAAAACATAATTTTGATTGCAGACTATCCTACACTTGTGATGGATACAAATACCATTTTTCTACTAAAAATAGCACAAAAGCAACTTATTTTCGGAAGCAACTGTGTCAAATTTTGCATCTTGATATTTTTCTGGGGTAGTGGTAATATGGTAGGGTACCATGTTTTAGTCAGCAGTGTGATCACTAGAGTACACCAGCAGCAAATCACAACGTACTGCATTGCCAATGTTTTCATAGTTCAAGCACTCAACAAGTTACCTAAGATAAGATGATATTTCTTTTTGACAATTTTTCTTAACTGTAATGAAAATATTCGCAGCATATATGTAATAGACAAGTTAAGATGTGATGTTGGAAGTTTACATGTCTAAAATGCAGTTTTGACTCAGAATATTTCCAGAGTTCAGAACTCGAGAAGGGTGCCTGGGGTAGGCGTAAAGAAGAAAGAAATGGACCACTACAATTTCAGGATCATAATGGACAATGCAAGAAAGCTGTCCCCTTTATTTATACGGAAGCAGTCACAAGCTCTGGCAGGGACTTTTTAGGTCATGGTCAAGTGGGTAATTCTGTGATTTGTTTCACCTTAAAGCTCTCAATAGAAGTTCTCAATAGATGGCACATATCAATAACACATTGCTACTACAATCCTCATTCTACAACTTTATCGAGAATCAGTTACGGCAGGAAATGCATCACAAACAAAAGGGGAACCTAAAGATCAAGGATGGTCAAATGAGGGCAGCAGAGACAGACAGCAGGAATAATAAAAGGCATTTTTGTAGTGATCAGGGACCTTAACCTCCAAGCTCACATTGATAGTAAAAACACCACAGCAACAAACAATGCCTGAAGAGATTATAGAATTCTTCAGCGGGGTGGTCCATGCAAAGGAAGGTGGAACTGCCTTCAGTGGTTGGTAGAGACATCCACGGGGCTCTGCCATGCAGTGGGAAATTCCTTGCAGCCCTGCCTGCAATGGAACAGTTCTCCACACACCTTTGTGTCCTCCACACCAACTGCAAAGACCCCAGCATAAGATGAGTTTTTAGGACAGAATCCTATTAGTTTGTATCTGCACAGAGTAATGTGATCTGTTTATTAAATGCAATGGTCTGTCTACTCCAACATCAAATTCACATTCTAAATAAATGTAGTTTGCCACCTAGTTCAAAGACTGGATATAATCTTGGTTGTGTGTGTGTGTGTGTATCTGTGTCCCTGTATGTGTGTGTCTACATGTGTTAGGATTTTTACTAACAATTTCTGGAAAAGCTAAACTAATTATGTAAATAGACTCATTATTATATATAAAATCTTTTTTCAAATAATTTCTTCTATGAATGTGCTCTCTTAACAGTTTAGAACAAAGGCCTGGCATGACAGCGTAGTGTTTAAAGTCCTCACTTCGAACGCCCCGGGATCCCATATGGGCACCGGTTCTAACCCCAGCAGCCCCGCTTCCCATCCAGCTCCCTGCTTGTGCGCTGGGCAGGCAGTCGAGGACGGCCCAAAGCCTTGGGACCCTGCATCCGTGTGGGAGACCTGGAAGAAGCTCCTGGCTCCTGGCTTCGGATAGGCGCAGCACTGGCCATTGCAGCTGCTTAGGGAGTGAACTCTTAGAGTTCTAGTATAATGTTAGTATGTTAGAATGTTAGAATGTTAGCGTTAGGTAATGTTAGGCCCTTTCGTGCCAAGAAGCTGCTGCTTTGCTAGGTCGGGACGCGTCTGAACCATGGGAAAACTCCACTTTAGTGATAAATGTTGTTCCTCTGTGACCTTGTGAACAGTGTCACAAGCCTTATCTATAGAACGCACCCGGGTGCAGGACAGTCGCACAATCATCCGGTCCCAGGAACAGGATGAGCCGTAAAGATAATGTGTGTGGGAACGGAATGAGCTGTCTAGACCCAGGGGCCTTAAAGATAATGTGTGTGGGAATGGAGTGGACCGCATGCAACTGGGCTTTACGCTGATTGCTGTGTTTGAATGATGTATGTGATGGCCGAAAGGGGGCCTATATACTCTCTAGCCTTCTGCTGGTTCAAAGTCCAGCCCCTCCTTAGCTGGCCTGCGTGCCCCAAGATCAGTCTGACCCCAGCATGCTGGCACAATAAACTCTGCTTGTTTTTGCATAATCAGTGAGGTTGTTTGTCGTTCGTGGGAAATTGACAAAACCAGACCCTAACAGAACCATCGGACGGAAGATCTTCCTCTTTCTCTCCCCCTTTCTATATATCTGGCTTTCCAATAAAAATAAATAAATCTTAAAAAAAAAAACAGCTTAGAACAAGTGGACACCATGAGCAGAAGAAATAACACAAACATGTCTGAATTCATCAGTATGGGGTTGACAGACTCTCCAGAGTCCAACTGGTCCTCTTCGTGCTATTTCTACTGATATACCTGATCACTGTGTTGGGGAATACAATGTAGGGATGATGCTGGTAATCCAGCTCAATCCCCAAATGCACACTCCCAAGTGTTTCTTCCCCATTCACCTGCCATTTCTTCTGGCCTCACTTACTCAACTGTCATCAGACCAAAAGCTTGGAAAACCTACTGACTTCCAACACGTATATATCATTCGTGGCTTGCTTCACCCAGATACCATTTTTTTTAAGATTTACTTATTTTTATTACAAAGTCAGATATATAGAGATAGGAGAAGAGACAGAGAGGAAGAGCTTCAGTTCAATAATTCACTCCCTAAGTGACCGCAATGGCAGGTGCTGCACCAATCCGAAACCAGGAGCCAGGAGCTCTTCCAGGCATCCCATGCAGGTGCAGGGTCCCAAGGTACAGGGCTGTCCTCAATGGCTTCTCCAGGCCACAAGCAGGGAGCTTGTGGGGAAGCGGGGCCGCCAGGGTTAGAACCGGTACTCATATGGCACCCCGGTACGTTCAAGGTGAGGACTTTAGCTGTTAGACCATCATGCTGGGCCCACACCCAGATGTATTTTTTTGTTCTTTTGGAGGCTGCTGTTCCCTGCTCTCCTCCATGGCCTATGATCACCGTGTGGAGATCTGCAGTGCTCTGCACTATCTGCTTATTACATCCAGAAGACACCGCTTTGCCCTAATTACAGGAACCTACTTGCTTGTGTTATGGTCTTCTCTATTAATTTGCTTTGCATGAGTATATTGCACTCCTGGGATGCCAATGAAATCCATCGCATTTTCTGTGATATGTTCCAGTTCTAGTCCTGTCCTGCACAGGTGCATACGACACTGAGATCATAATTTTTATTGTTGATGGTGCTACCTTAATGCTGTCCCTTATCACAATTGCTATGTCTTATGCATTCGTTATCTCTACTTCCTGAAAACTAATTCTGCTTCTGGAAAGCAAAAAGCCTACTCTACCTGTTCCTCCCATCTTCTGGGTGTCACCGTGGTTTATGGCACTATGATTTTTACTTATTTAAAACCAAGTAAGTCCTACTCCTTGGGAAAGGTCCAAGTCCCTTCTGTTTTTTATACGATTGTGACCCTGATGTTGAATCCACTCATTTGTAATTTTAGGAATAAAGAAATAAAAAGTGCTTTTTTTTTTGGAGTCCCACAGAAAGGAAACACCTCCAGGCCAATAAAGAAGTGGTACGCTAAATATTGATGCTTGCATTTCCTTTCTTTTCAGGTGTGTGTTTTTTTTGTTGTTGTTGTTTCTCTCTGATACTAGAACTTTTAATTTTTATTTCTGTGTAAGGACCCTTTACTTGTCTAAGCATGAGCGTGGACATTTACAAAATATTCATAAAAGCCCATATTATAATATATAATATATAATCATATTATATATGATTATATAATTAAAGTTTCATCACACACATTTCAAATGTATCCCCAGTTTAAGTAATTTCAACCTGAAATAGAACTATGCTTGTGGCATAATGATAACCTTCAGATTCCATGTATGTAATATGTGAAGAAATACATAAAATTCTTAACAACTCCTATTGCGATCAAACGTTCCAGTATGTAGATTCTGGTACATACACATTGTTGGCTTGTACCCTTGATGAGCAATTGAGAATGGAAGCTTCAATGTCCTCAGTTACATAAGAAAAATCCATATTTTGTCATGAATTGTTGATAGTGCTGACAATTGTCTAAAAAGTCAATATTCTTACGATATCTTAATGTGTTCTACATGCTATTTTTGGTTAATTTTAAAAAAGCAACAGGTAAAAAGAAAAATCAAGTCATCAATTGTGTTATTAGGAAAAGGTAAAATCATGTAATGGTAGTGATTTTTAGGAAAGGTTTGAGAGAATTTAGAATATACAAAAATGTTAAAATAAATCATACGCTATTAAGGACTTCGTTCTATTCTTCCTTAACAGACCTTAGTTGTAAAGGAAATGCATGAGGGAGGGCGGTCTGCTCTGGGACCCTACTGCGCATGTGGGAAGTGGTAGAAGTCCCTGGCTGTGATTTTGGACAGCACAATACAAACTCTTGTGGCCATTTGGGGTGAAAGTGTTCTGAACAAGAAGCCACTCCTGAAGGAGCTGAGTGTACCAGAGGACAAGAAAACCTTGAAACACCAAGCAGCAGATGAGTCCCAGTGCTAGCTCTCCTTCCTGCCTCCCTCTGGCCACCAACAATAGAAGAGCTTCAGGAATAGCCTCAGTGCCATCTTGGCCAAGGTCAAACCGACACTCTCACCCAGAAATGGTTCCAATGCTGAGTCTGTGCAGAAGATCCACAGCGCCATGATGACACGTCACAGTCACAAGCATGCACGAACTGAGGAGCGCTGCCTTCCCCCACCCCCCACACTTCAAATGTCTAAAATCTCAGAGCTCTGTACCTTCATGGTTTACCCTGCCATGTGGAAGTTGTCCCGGGCTGTCTCCCAACAGGCAACAGTCTGCCAGTTTCTCTGTTTCTCTCTCTTCTCTCTCTCTCTCTCTCTCCCCACCACCTATCCTTCTTCTCCATTTTCTCTCCACAACCAACTCCCAACTTCTCTCTCTCCATCTATTCTTCTTTCTGTAATTTATCCTTCAAATAAATCTTTGATAAGCAAAGAAAAAATATTACAAAAATATCACAAAACAAAAACAAGGCCTCTGCCACTTTTCCTAAGATAGCTTCAAAAAGAATGACCAAACATTTGCTGGGAGCCTAACTTGACTTCATTTAATCTTGAGCTTTTTGTCCTTGGAAGCATACCAAGCATCTTCCCTGGAAATTGGTCCCTGAGGATGACCAACTGTTGCGTGATCCTAAACCCCAGCATGGGAGGTCCCTGAAATCACTAAAGTGACAGATAAGGCTTGCTTTGTTCAGTTTGCATTCAGAGTAGCTCCCTGCTATTTTATTGAGGCATCAATTTCTGCTAAATGTTCCAATTTAACATACCTGATGAAAATTCTAGGTTTATTTATTTCCATCACAAAAAATGATATGAATTCATGAAAATGTCACAACTGTTTATACTACAGGAGAATGTCATTATATAGCAGAGATTTCCAACTTACTGTTTTCATATATTGTTTGCATGAAAACTATGAAGTAGGAAAAGATGAGAGGAATTTTTTTCACCCGTGAGGCTGACAGTAAGTATCGTCAAACGTGGTGGGTTATGGGTCAGTTTACATGAAAGGTGGACTTTGCCAGCTAATGTATGTTCACACATGATGTTGCTAAATCCTTATTATAAATAATGGCAGGGTTTGTGGGGCCAAACTGTGGCGCGGATAGAGTCTAGTATCAATTTCCAGAAAAAAATTTTTGTTTAATATTTGTGTTGGAAATCTTCTTTTCTAGAAATCAATAGCTCTGCATGGCCTGCAGCTTTGATGCGCCTCACTGAAACCTCATAATCATTTATTGTATCTTTGTAAGTATAAGAATTAATTGGAGCAAGCACATTTCAACCGATGAATATAAAGAGTTCACTTTTGTATATCAAATTTATACCACATTTTTATTACATTATTTATATGTGGGTATATAGTATTATTAACATATTCACCGGAATCAAACTTACTCCATACAAGTGCTCTGTTCACAGATGTTAGCTCCAAGATGGAATAAATCACTTAGTCTTTCTATACACTATTTTTTGTGTGTGCATGTAGATGGTATATAAACTACTGTAAGAAAATATTTTCAAATGGATTAAATGTTTTTTAATAGAACGCATTTCAAACAGCAAAAGTAGCTCAAAGTATGTGATATGTTGTAATTATTTTATAGTGGCAAACATCAGTTTATAACATTATGTGTCAGATTTTTTCTCCAGAATTAGGTACACCCATATCAATTTATAGATGATTGATTTGACTATGTAAAGCCAAGTCATTTTTATAAGCAAATACCTTTCCAAAGGCATTCTCCCTATGAAGTCTGATTTGCTAAGTGTTTAGAACAAGTGGACAGACACCATGAGTAGAAGGAATAATACAAACGTGCCTGACTTCATCCTTGTGGGGTTGACAGAGTCTGAGGAGATCCGGCTGGTCCTCTCTGTGCTGTTTCTGCTGATCTACCTGCTCACTGTGCTGGTGTATGTAGGAATGATGCTCATCATCCGCCTCGATCCCCACCTGCACACCCCCATGTACTTCTTCCTCTCTCACCTGTCCTTTCTGGACCTCTCTTACTCAACTGTCATCACACCCAAAACCCTGGAGAACTTGGTGACTTCCACTAAGTCTATTTCGTTCTCAGGCTGCTTCACCCAGCTGTTCTTTTTTGTTCTTTTGGCATCTGCTGAGTGTTTCCTCCTCTCCTCCATGGCCTATGACCGCTATGTCGCGATCTGCAACCCTCTGCACTATTCACTCACCATGTCCCCAAGACTCTGCTGCGCCCTTGTCACTGTGTGCTATGTGATTGGCTTTATGGATTCCTCCATCAATGCTCTGTGCATGCGCAGACTCCACTTCTGTGACTCCAATGTCATCCGCCACTTTTTCTGTGACATAACCCCTATTCTAGCCCTGTCCTGCACGGATACATATGACACTGAAATTGTGATATTTGTGTTTGCTGGTTTTACTCTAATGGTGTCCCTTGTCACAGTAGTTATGTCCTATGTGCTCATTCTGTCTACTATCCTGACAATTAATTCCACTTCTGGAAAACAAAAAGCCTTCTCTACCTGTGCCTCCCATCTCCTGGGAGTCACTGTATTTTATTGCACTATGATTTTCACTTACTTAAGGCCCAGTAAGTCTTACTCTTTTGGAAGGGATCAAGTTGCTTCTGTTTTTTATACAATTGTGATCCCCATGCTCAATCCACTCATTTATAGTCTGAGGAACAAAAAAGTGAAAAATGCTCTTTTTAGAGTAATGTGTAGGAGAAACAACTCCAAGCAAATAAAATAACAGTGATGCTGAACATGTAAATAATCTTTACCTTTTTTTGTTACTGTTGGTTATTTTTCTGGTCTCAAAACTGTCAAACTCTGTTTCTTTTGTCATGGTCTTCACTTGATCTAATGTGATCTCTGAAATGTTCATGGCAGGCTTTTAAAAATCCACCGTATAACTAGATACCAAGAAACATGTATTAAACCCCTGGTCCAAATTGTACATACATTTAAATTATTTAAGCATGGTTGGCATGCAAAATCTATGACATCTGATTAACACATTTGCAGTTGCATTGCAGAATTCAATTTTATACTATGCCACAATAAAATCAAGCTCCATTTGCAGAACAATGATAACAGCTTCAGAAATCATCCAAGCAAAATATGTATATGAGAACTGAATCAGAGATTAGGAGTACTTCTTTGATCAATGGACATTGAATGATTTAGACTTCAGCCTTTCTGTGTGGATAGCTGCAGAACACTTAACATGCCCCTGAAAATTTAAATCATCATTTCCTCAACTGCATCAAAGCAATTTTGATTACAAGTCCATATATTTAGAAGTTAGATGTTAAGTATTTAATGTAATAATAAGATTATATTCCTACAATATTTTAATGCAAATCAAAATGGAAATTTTCTAAAGATAGCTGCATTATTTAAATTATTTTGATTAATAATTATCAAACAGATAAAAAGAAAAAATCAAATCAACAATTTTGTGTTTATGTAGGAACAAAACAGTGAATAGAACTGACTCGAAGTAAAAGACATATGTTAATGGTGGAGAAATTTTGGAATATATTGAAAATCCTAAGCAAATTGGAAACTAATATTCTTGTGACAAATATTGACAAGTTGTTTAGATCAATCCTTATGTAATTATGTGTATATTGAATAAACAGAGTTTTGATATTTTCCATGCAATGTTTTCCATGTTTCTGTACTTACATGTTTAAAATTTGTCACTCTCTCACTGAAACTGTAGATGAATGTACTCCTTGTATGTGGGATATCAAGACATTCTCATTTGCAATGAGTTGGTACCAAGAAATATATTTAGCAAACTTTATGTCTTCAGACAATGTTTTCTTTTTATGTAGCAGCTAAATATCTAAAACAAAATCTTTTATGTGAATACAACTTCAATACATTATATCATTGAAGAAATGTCTATTTTTAGAAGTAATCAGATTTCTATTTGTTTCTATACATTTTGTAATGGTCTTAGAAAGGACCCGAAAATGAGATGCTTGACGTATTTTTAAAATTTTTAGCTGTAAATATTTTACATTAGCTAGCAATGTTAATAAATATTTTGTGGCATAGCAGAGATCTTAGTCATACTTTAAAAATTAATTTTCATATTAGACTTTCTTTATATTTGTTCAATGTATTGGCAGTTTTAGCATAGATTATTTTCATTCAAGCATATTGATATCATGTTTTCATCTTTTGCAAAACTTTGTTACTTTTTTAAAATCATGCTTGATTATTTCTCCTAAATGAATTTGGTTTGGTAAAATAAGCTTCAAATCTAATGTGGAAAGTAATAGTCCAAAACTTTACACTAATTCAAAATTCTTCAATTTGTTCAAGCTCAAAATTTACTTTGTTTGAACATTTTAAATATATATTAATTGCCTCTACTTTCTTATTTTACAGCAAGTATTGTTTATTTTCATTGAATGGTCATATTTCATAGATTCTATATTTTCAGGGATTTTTGCCTGAATTTGAAATTAGAAATAATTTTTAATAAACATTTGGTGTTAAGTAATATACTGTTTTGGCTCATTTTTCAACTTGTAAATGTATTATATGATGTCAAAACTTTATGGTTTTCCATTTTGTTGTAATTTTCATAAGTTCTGTTTTACCTGCTTTTGTTTATAGTTGTGTGCTTAATTAGAAAATATGTCTTAGGGCCCAGCGCGATAGCGTAATGTTTAAGGTCCTCGCCTTGCATGCCTGGGTGTCCATATGGGTGCCGGTTCTAATCCTGGCTGCTCCACTTCCCATCCAGCTCCCTGCTTGTGGCCTGGGAAAGCAGTGGAGGATGGCCCAAAGCTTTGGGACCCTGCACCCATGTGGGAGACCCGGAAAGAAATTCCTGGCTCCTAGCTTCAGATGGGCGCAGCTCCAGCTGCTGCTGCTGCTTGGGGAGTGAATCATCGAACGGAAGATCTTCCTCTCTATCTCTCCTCCTCTCTACATATCTGCCTTTCCAATAAAAATAAATAAATTTTTTTTAAAAAAAGAAAATATGTCTTATAAGTTTGTGTTGGCAAAGCACATGAATGTAAACAGTAACTTTTCAGACAACACTTGCACTAAGGCAGTGCTTGGGTCTTATTAAGATTCCTCTCCACTTACAGTATAGATAACATTCACAGAATGTTATTAATACATGTAATAGAATCTGCAGGCAAAATGTAAAATATGGGCTGTTATACATGGTTTGCAAATTCTGTTACACACATTATCATCTGCCAATTATTATATCAGGCATTTTCTGAATAATCTTGGATGTAATCTTCTGTTCTATGCTACCACAACAAAATGTCAAATAGTATAAATGTGGTAGAAATGAAATTTAATGTATTATGTTAGAATATGGAAAAATGTTTTCCCTTCCAAATAACTCAGAAGCTGACATCAATAAAAATGATATATCTTCCTGGGCAATCATTATGTGTCAATTTTAAAAGGACTTTGCATTTTTAACTCATGTAGTTTATCCTAAAAACTAACACTCTGCTATGTGCTAACAGTAAGGAATTTTAATCTCATGTAATGGAAATTCGTCCTTTTATGTTTGAGAAAAGCTTTCA
The DNA here is from genome assembly GCF_030435755.1 of Ochotona princeps. NCBI lineage: Eukaryota > Metazoa > Chordata > Mammalia > Lagomorpha > Ochotonidae > Ochotona > Ochotona princeps. The sequence continues at coordinate 13,176,699 of NC_080835.1, read as the reverse complement.
CAATTAGACTATGATTTTAAAAATCTAATTCATTTTGTGTCCATTCTGTTTACAGACTAAAATGTTTCTATACATAGAAAATTTGTGGAATTCAACACTTGACTTGTTAGTAAACTTCTGAAGGAACTACCTACATATCAGTTTTGCAATGAATGCTACAGTTTCTTCCATATCATCAAAGTTCTCTTCGTGCCCCTTAAGTATGAGTTCCCTGGAGGAGACAGTGTGACCTCATTGAATAGGAGCCTGGACTGTGGCCTGTTTCTTGAAAGATCCCTCAAGATCGTTCTTGATGTTTACTGCCATAAACTTGGGTTGTTCTCATCCTGACATCTGTCAACTTCTTTTCTTATTCCACCTGTCACACTAATGTTGTTCTTTTTCTATTATTTTGATTTGAGAGGCAGAGTTACAAAGACAGAAATCTTATGTCCTTTGGTTGACTCACTGAAGGGCCACGATAGGCCAACTCTAGCAGATGGCAACCTCAGACAGACTTCTCTCAGGGGTCCAAGTTCATCGCAGGGGTCCAAGTTCATGAGTCCTTTTCAGTTGCTCTCTCTGGCACATTAGCAGGGAGCTGGATCAGAAATGAAACAGCCATGCTTTGAACAGGTGCTCAGATGTGATGCGGATGTTGCTGGGATGGACTTAACTCACTATGTCATAACATTGGCCCCAAGCCACACTCATTTGAAATAGACTACAAGAAACCAATTCTTACCTCTTTCCTGAGAACAGTTCTGATACTTGAATCTTTGAATCTTTTTGAAAACTCCTTCCCACAGACAACTACATGTTTTTTTTTAATCAATTGCCATTTATTTCAACTAACTCTAAAATTTCACCCATGTACAAAATTTTTAGTTTCCACTTGTTTTGTTAAGGCAGTTAACCCATCTCACATTGCATATGTTACCGATCAAAAGTTTCTTTTCTTTATCTTTTTTTTCTTTTTTTAAAATTTTGAATTCTATGGTACAATTCCAAAAGGTTTGGATGAAGTTTCTTATGCTGCTTATCCCCATAACTATGTGTGTGTGTGTATATATATATATATATATTTTTTTTTTTTTGATTGGAAAGTCAGATATACAGAAAGAATTGAGCAGATCCGAAGCCAGGGGCCGAGCCAGGAGCCTCTTCTGTGTCTCCCATGCAGGTGCAGAGTCTCAAGGCTTTGGCCTGTCCTTGACTGCTTTCCCAGGCCACAGTCAGGGAGCTGGATGGGAAGCGGGACCACCGGATTTAGAACCAGCGCCCAGATGGGATCCTGGCTTGTGTAAGGCAATTACTTCAGCCCCTAGGTTACCGCGTCAGGTGACGATGGAAAATTTTATGAGCCAATAAATTTCCTGGCATCTCACCAAGTGTCACTTTAAGCATTTTCAAATTTTTAGTTTCATAAATTATGAAACTGGAACACAAAGAAATTAAATAACTCACGTATGACCACTCCATTACTGAAAGAAAGTGGTATTTGAATAAAGATAGGGTAACACAAGAATTCCCATTATTTCTAACCAGTATATGTTATACACACACACAAACACACGTATATACACACACACATATACATTATATATATTATATTTATATATATGGAAGGTGTTACTATAGCCACCAAAGTACATACTTTAAAAAATAAAAACAGCAGTATTAACTAACATAACAGAGTATGTTAATTAGTTATTAACATACTCTGTATTAATTAACATAACAGAGGTCATTAGAAAATGTAGGTTCCTGACGCAGGTGTGAGGTGCGGGAGCAAGCTGCAACCCAGGCTGCATCGATAGTGGAGTGTCTGATGCAAGCGCTGGCTGCTCTGTGCTTTCATTCTGACTCCTTTCTAATGCACATCCCCGATGGAGCAGGTGACGAGCCTTGGCCTTGGCTCCCAACCACATATAGGAAAGATGCAGATTGGATTCCTGGTCCACGGCATGGCCATCCCCCCAGCTTCTGGTGACATAGCTGCTGTAGAGCTGATGGAAAATCCTCTCTCTCTCTCTCTCTCTCTCTCTCTCACACACACACACACACACACACACACTTTCACTGTTAGTCTCTCCCCCTTTACAAATATTTTTTTTTAAAAAAAAAATAAGTTTCTGGGGCCCGGCGGAGTGGCCTAGCGGCTAAAGTCCTCGCCTTGAATACCCCGGGATCCCATATGGGCGCCGGTTCTAATCCCGGCAGCTCCACTTCCCATCCAGCTCCCTGCTTGTGGCCTGGAAAAGCAGTCGAGGACGGCCCAATGCATTGGGACACTGCACCCACGTGGGAGACCCGGAAGAGGTTCCAGGATCCTGGCTTCGGATCGGCGCGCATCGGACCTTTGCGGCTCACTTGGGGAGTGAATCATTGGACGGATGATCTTCCTCTCTGTCTCTCCTCCTCTGTGTATATCTGGCTGTAATAAAAATGAACAAATCTTAAAAAAAAAATAAGTTTCTGACAAATATTCTCTAGAGGTTTAACATTTAGAGAATCTAGATAGAAAATGGAAAACAGTGTGTGGCTTGAGTAGTACTTACTAAATTTCCCCTAATTTGCAGATCTTCACAGAATTAAAAAAAAACTAGAACTCAGTGAATAACAGTACAATTTATCAGATGATGTCCGATACACTGGAGGGAATATATATTGCTGCCTGGATACAGATTTCCTGGTGTAACAAAGGAGTTTAGATATAGAGTGGCTCAATACAGACAAATGCGTCTCAGACACAACACGGAATTTATATGTGCTTTATCCCTATTCCTCTTTAGAAGAGTAATGTTTGTGCATGGCTATTTTTATTTTCATAAGGTAACCTTGGGACAAATTTCTTCTGTTGTCACTGCTTTGTTCTCTAACAGCAATTATTCTCCACGTGTGGTTGAAGGAGATATACCCAGAACCTAGCCTCCACACCCCTGACCCCACACCCCTGACCCCACACCCCTGACTCCACACCCCTGACCAGCAGTCAAACAGATCAGTGATTTTTTTCACATGGAAAAACACCTATAATCTTTTATCCACACACGTGGATTGTAGGGACTAAAACATCTCATTAAATAAACAAAAAGCAGGTTGTACTATCTAGGAGAAGGAAGGAAGCATAAGATCAGACGGAGGTTTCTTGGTTGATTGATTTGGAATAGGACACTCAGGATCTGTTCCATGAAAACACGTCCATTCTCTGAATCTCCAAACATTTCTTATGTAAAATTCTGTCCAAAATTTCAAAACTAAAACTGAATAGTTGGCTCTGAAAGGAAAACTAATAAACCAGATGACCAATAAAGCACCTGCAAAGTGCGGGGAGATACAAAATTAGGATGAGAATTAACAGAAAAGAACATATTGAAAAATTTTGAAAATCTAAGCATGTGATAAAAATTGAATCCCCGAGTCATTACTCACCTTTCATTTTGCAAATGTTTTTATCAGTAAAACACACTTTTCTGTAAAATCTATACTTCTTTACAGAAAAAGAAAGGTTTGTTTATTTTTGTTGAAAAGGTAGATGTACAAAGAGGAGGAGAGACAGAGAGGAAGATCTTTGTCCTTTGATTCACTTGTCAAGAGGCCACAATGGCCAGAGCTGAGCTGATCCAAAGCCAGGAGCCAGGAGCTTTTCCTGGGTCTCCCATGTGGGTGCAGGGTCCCAAGGCCTTGGGCCATCCTCAGCTGCTTTGCCAGGCCATGGGAAGGGAAGTGAAACAGCAAGGACACCAATCGGTGCCAATATGGGATCCCAGTGTGTGCAAGGAGAGCACGTTAGCCACTAGGCTGCTGTGCTGGGCCCAAATCTATTAATTCGTAATTCTGGAGTTAAACAGATGAAGTTTCTATGCCTGTGAAAGCTACAGTCTCTGGGCAACAGTACATCCAGATACTAGTCAACTAGAGAGATTATGCGTGGATTGTGCCATGTGAGGCTCCTGTGCTACCTGCTGTGCCAATATTGCAAATGAGCACAGGCTCAGGTGCCAGCTAATTTACTTCCAATCCAGTTTCCTGTTAATGTGCTTGGAAAAGCATCAGAAGATGGCCTGAATTCTTGAACCCCTGACACACATAGAGGAGACCAGGATGAAAGTTCAGATGTCTGGCTTTGGTCTGACCCAGTCTTCCAGGCCTGGCAGTTGTAACCATCTGCAGCATAAATCAAGATACAAAAATAATTTTTCTCTTTCCTTCTGGCTCTCTTTCTTAGCCTCTCTCAATCTCTGCATGTCAAATATTAAATAAATAAATCAATAAACTTTGTAGTAAAAAATATGAGGATGCATAATGACAGGAGGAATCATGAGATAGTTTCTAACTGTAGGCAACTGAACCTAGTAATACAAATTGAATTATTTATTTAAGAATTAAAATTGCAATTGTCTTGAATTGTTCATAACAACACAACAAGAAAATTCTTAGTTGAAGGATTTTGTTCGTATGATTCTGGTTTACAAAGCGAGTGAAATTTTAAATTGCTTCCCGTATTTATTTATCTTTTATTTGAAAGGCGGAGAGGGACAGAACGAGCTGTAGAAATCTTCCAAGCTCTGGCCTGTGCACCGAATGCTTGCAAGACGCAGTGCTGGATGACACTAAAACCCAGAACCTGTAACACAGTGTGAGTCTGAGTAACCAGGGTGAGAGACCCAAGGGTCAGAGATATTATGCGAGCCCCCCTCCTCCCGGTGTGTATTGTCAAGAAACTCAATTGGAAACTTGATTTAAGTAGAAGACTAGAACCAGAAACTCCGGCATGGCATCTGGGCATCTCCAAGAATTTCACATGACACCCCTACTGGAATGTTCAAGGGAGTTATCCTAACACTGACTTACGCACACACACAGAGAGAGACACACACACACACACACGGTGCATCATGCCACCCACATCTCCCACATGTGGGACAAGGACCTCAGCACCTGGCCAGATCCTGGAAGGGAACTAGATTGAAGCATAGCAGCGGCTCCGATAAGGGATGCTTGCTTTCTATTTAAATTATATATATTATATATTATATATTCATAATGTATAATATGTAATTTGTAAAAGGAAAGAGTTATAGAGATTTTTCATCCACGGATCACTCCCAAGATGACAGCATTAATCAGCAACGGATCAAGCTGAAGACAGGCTCCAGGTCTCCCACATGGGGAATAGGGACCCAGGCACTTGGGTCACCTACTGTGTTTCCCCTAGGGGATTAGCAGAGACCTCAATTGGCAGTGGAGCATCAGGGACACAAACAGGTGCCCAAGTTGTCCACAAGATCACAGTGCTGGCTCCAACACTGACTCTTAATGAAGGTGTCAATATGTACAATATATTATTACCAGATGCTTCGGATTTAAATGGGATCATTCTTCCTCCCGTGCTCACTCTTCTTTCCCAAAACATGATTTGTATTTTTCCTTAATATGAGGGAGAAACAAAACAAAGCACAGGATGGTCTTGACTAAGGCTTGCTTGTCAAGTTTAAAACTTGAATTGAAACTGTAGACATGAAATGATCATGGAGCTTCCAGTATTCTGATACAGCAGATGAACCTTTAGCTCGTGAGGTTGCATTCCTCCCTAGAGTGCTGGTTCCCATTCCAGCTGCTCCTCTCGTGATCCAGTTCCCTGAGAATGTGCAAGCCAAAGGGCAGTAGAGGTAGGCGGGCACCTGCCACCTACGTGGAACACCTGGATTAGCTTCTAGTCTCCTGGCTTCAGCTTTACTCCTGGCTATTGCAGCTATTTGGGGAGGGAATCAACAGAAAATTAGATTCTCTCTCTCCCTCCCACTCTTTGTTACTATCTCTGTCACATTGCCCTTCAAGTAAACAAATCAAAAATCTTTAAAAATCGTCCTGGGATTTAGTAACAAAGCTAGCGTCTTATATAAAAAAAAAACAAAAACAAAAAAAAAAACAACAACGAGTATCAAGCAACTTTTGAAGTGGACTCTTGTTTTCTCTCAGAAAATAGTCTTTTAAAGATCATAAATGTAAATTCAATTTTAATATGTTGCGACTATAAGTTCACTTGACTTTTTTCCCCTATGGGTTAAAATCCTGACCATGGATTGATCAACATAGAGAGGCATATAGACACTGTGTGACACACTCACTGAGTGCAAAAGTGGATTGTAGATGACAACACAATGGTCATGAACCATGGAAGCCGAAGAACGCACTCTCTGGTCCTGAAGGTAACAAAGCATGCCACCCACATCTCCCACGTGTGGGACAAGGGCCTAAGCACTTGGCCAGATCCTGGGAGGAAACTAGATTAGAAGCACAGCAGTGGCTCCGATAAGGGATGCTGGCTTTCTAAGTAGCATCTTGGCCTGCTGGGCAAACTCCAGACTATAAACTCTCTGAAAGAGGAATTTTCTTACTCATGTTCGTGTTTCTCAGAAACATTAGCGAAAGAATCATGATGAAAATTTCTACTAGTATTTTCATCACAATCAAGAAATGGCTAGTAATGCACACGCAATTGGGCTTAAAACCCCTAATGCCCACGGCTCGGTGCAGTGGCACCTGGGGTGTAGTGGGAGCTGCTGTCACCAAGCCTGGGCAATAGAAATTCTTCCTAATACCCTACACTTGGATCCATCTCTCTAACTCTGCAACAAATTCTTTCTCAAAATACTATGAGATATATATCTCATGGTAATCTACATGAACATTCTTTCTTAACAGATCTATTGTAAGTGAATAGGACATTGAAATAATATAATGTTACACTTTGTGGACATGATTTTAATTACGGTCTCCCGGTTACTCTATCCCAAATACAGAGAAAACTCTCATAAAGAGAATTGTATCCAAGCTTGTGAGAGTATGAATGACTCCTTGTATGAATAAATGTGTACATTCATGTTTTAGTTTTAGACAGTGTTACAAGCTCTGACTTGATTTGTTTTAACAGCATCCTGTTTCACATTTTAAACTGTGAAAAGATGCAATCTATGAAATCTGCTTCTGCACTGTTTGGGGTAGGAATTTAGAACTTCGTTGCATACTTCTTTCTATTAAACATACAAGAGGTTTTTTCCTTTTTCCTTTTAGATCAGTGTCTGATTAAAATTTTTTCTTTTTTCTTTTCTGCTGTAATTATTTTTGGTCCCATGATATGGTACATCAGCTTAAGCTGCAGCCTTTGACACCATGTCCCGTACTGGAGCATGGGATTGCGTTTCACTGCTCCACTTCTGCTTCACTTCTGCTATGTGTCTGAAGGCAGCAGCAGACAACCTCCTGTACCTACACTGTCGTTACCCACATGGGAGACCTGGGTGGAGTTCCTGGACCCTGGTGCAAGCCTGGACCAAGCTCAGCCGTCACAGTCATTGGGGGAATGAACCAGGACAGAACAACTTGTGTTCTTGTCTCTCCTTCTTTAAATAACCTTTCAAGTAAGTAAAAATCTTAAAAAAGGATTTGCATTAATACATTCTGAATACGTTAAATGAATGTTGCAACACCAGGTTTCTCAAACCATTTCTAACTTTTTTTTTTCTGCTCATGTTGATGCTATCGATTGTATTGAAAATGTAATAGTTAATTTCAAATATTTATAATTTTCATACATCATTAATGAAATTAATATTATCACCGTTTCATTGTTAACCTCTTTCTAGAAGCAAAATAAACTGCATTTTCTCATTCATCTTAAGCAGTCTTATGTTGTTCACCTAAAATGATGTCTACCTGTCTGTATCTATTTTTCTAATGCACTGCTTGCACCTGTTCATGCCGCATATTCCCTCATTCTCTCTTCTAATTCCTCTCTGCATCCTCTTTTAACCCTGTAGTCTTTCCAAAGGGAGCCCTGCCTTTTCTTCAGCCATCCTTTCTTGCTCCCTCCTCTGGTGGGGAGGGTCTTTCTGTGCGGTCTCTGTGCTGTGCTGTCAGCAGTGACATCATGTGTGAGATCTTCCACATTCCTTACATTTCAGGAGAAAAGAAACTTAGTTCCAAGTACCTTTAAGGCTAAGCATTTGTGATTTTAAAATTTATAATCACTTACGCTTCTTTTATACATTTTCTATAGAATAATTTCCAAAGAAGACCTTTCATGATTTATATTCATAGTGTATTTTATTCCAAAAATTCATGAATATTTCAAGAATGTATAAAGCCTAAATTAGCTAATGAAAATAAATTTGAAAATTAAGTAATTACTAACTTTGAATAAATATTTTTCCCTTTCACTGATATATAAAGGTCCAGGTTCCATTCAAAATAGAATTTCACAAATGAATGGAAGCATTGTGAAAAGACACGTATCAGCCCGGCGCGATAGCGTAGCGGTTAAGGCCCTGCCCTCCACACGTTGGGATCCCATATGGGTGCCGGTTCTCATCCAGGTAGCTCCACTTTCCATCCAGCTCCCTGCTTGTGAACAGGGAAAGCAGTCGAGGATGGCCCAAAGCTTTGGCACCCTGCACCTGCAAGTGAGACCTGGAAGAGCTCCTGGCTTCTGGCTTCAGATGGGCGCAGCACCGGCCATTGTGGTCACTTGGGGAGTGAGCCATCGGACGGAAGATCTTCCTCTCTGTCTCTCCTCCTCTCTGTACATCTGCCTTTCCAATAAAAATAAATAAATATATTTTTAAAAAGAAAAGACATGTATGAGAAGGTCTTGAAAAATGTCACATATAAATCCATAGTATGAACAAATGCCTATGGATTCCCAAAATTTTGAATACAAAAACTTGAATGTTATTTTCCATACACTTTAAAATTTCACATATTTGAAAATCAGAATTACACAGTGTGAGTTCACCCAAATCTGCCGGTTCTCTCCCCAGATAGTCTCAATGGCTGGGGTGCAAATAAACGAAACCAAGAATCAGAAAGATCTCACTAGTTCCTCACATGAGTAGCAAGGCTCAAGGACATTGGCTGTCTTGTACTGCTTTCACATGCTCATTATCCGGGTCTGGTTGGAGGAAGCATAGGCATTCCTTTCAGTGTGTAAAGACTTTTTTTTCATCTGTAAAAACTCTTCATTGTGTGTCATCCATGAAACTTCTCTACCAACTGTATACCATGATATCTTTCTATATAAATATTGTTCCCGTTCTTCCTTGTACTGTGCAACCCATTTTCTGCACGTCTTCTCACCAGTGTTGTCCCAGTCTTGAACACTTTCCTCCTCTGTGTTTGCATGGCTAATTTTCCCCTCCTACGCCTTTTTAAATTGTCAAGTGTTCAATGAAGTCTACATTGATGTCACTACTGCTCATTAGATTCCTATGACCCAATCCTGAGCCACTCTGTCCAGATCTAGTATATTCTGTTACACTTTCATTATTTAAAATAGTAATTTCATATCTGCTAGCATAACGCATCATACCATTTGTATTTTATCTTTCTTCTTGTTGAGAATTTATAAACCATGCATTCTGGTTTGATAAGAACAGACTTGTACCTCAACATTCGACTTTTTCTCTGAGTCACCATTTATCTAATTTGATTACAAATGATTCATGAACTTCACACTTCAATTAAAGTAATGGAGTCATGTTTTCTGAATTCAATCCAATGTAATTTAAAATTACTACTTAAAGCATAATTTGAAAAAAATCATTGTTTCATAGAGAAACAGAAAGATAAACAGACACTATTTCCATTGGCTTGCTTTCTTTCCAAATGCCCACAAGGGACACAGTTGTGTCAGCCTGAAGCTGGGAACTCAGAACTCCATGTGTGTTCCCCATGGGGGTAGCAGACACGAGTGCTTGGTCCTTGCCGTTGCCTCATGGTGTCCACACATGGAGAAACCTGGGATCAGAAGCTCAATCTGAGAACTGAGCCCAAATACTTCAACATTAATTATGAAAAACCAGGCTGGCATCCTAACTGCAAGATAGACATCTGCACAAAACAAAAGATTCATTTCACTCAAAATTTTAAAATGTAAAGATTCTTAACAATTGCCCAAATAAAGACACATAAGACGGTTTCAGACTGTATATGTAATGTACATAGAAATAGTGACATTCAGAAGAATTATGTGAAAGTATTATTTACCGCATATAAAATAAATAAGATCACTAAAATAGCAAAACATACCACACAAATATTGTATATATATATATGAACTGGGTTAAATTGTATATTTTAAAAAGTGCATATTCTTTCAAAGCCTAACAATAGGTATTAGCTGGTAAACATTCAGTTCAGTTAATTATGATACTCTGGTTTCTCTTCAGATCGTATAAATCTTTCGCTTCTTACCAGTTCAGTTAATTGAGACACTAGCTATCACATAATGGACAAAGTTCTGGGGCTTATAAAGGATTATATAAAAATAATAATAATAAAAATGTTATATAAATTGGCATGTTATACAATTTCTTATTTAAAATGAAGATGAGATGCTAAATAAGCACTATATTATACTAAACTGTATACAAAAAATACTATCATATGCACATAGTGAGATAATTAAGAAAAACAAAATTTTCAGCAAAATATTAATATTAATTTGGCATTGTCGTTTCATTTGTATTTGGTATTTTTTTTGAACCAATGGTATCCTTGTGCTAGTAGCACATTTAATAATTTCAAATATGTTTATGAGAAGTTCTCTTTTGAGTCTTGATTCTGTCAATCCTGCAGTGGAGAAGGTCTCACCAAGAACAGTTTAACCACCCTCACTGAAAATTTTCTGACTTGATAATAACACAGTACATTTACGTGCAAATTCCACATGTACCCCACACATTGGTCTAATTACATGTGTCAGTAAAAAGCAAGTCAAAAACATCAGAAAAAACCAAGTCATCTGTTATTATTAATTTGTTGGCTGCCACAGGAAACAGCAAACATTTGCTCAAAATATAGCATGGCTTCGTTTAATCCTTGACATTGGTCCTTTTTTTTTTTTTTAAAGATTTATTCATTTTATTACAGCCAGATATACAGAGAGGAGGAGAGACAGAGAGGAAGATCTTCCGTCCGATGATTCACTCCCCAAGTGAGCCACAACGGGCTGTTGCGCTTCCATCCGAAGCCGGGAACCAGGAACCTCTTCCGGGTCTCCCACGTGGGTGCAGGGTCCCAAAGCTTTGGTCTGTCCTCGACTGCTTTCCCAGGCCACAAGCAGGGAGCTGGATGGGAAGTGGATCTGCCGGGATTAGAACCGGCGCCTATATGGGATCCCGGGGCTTTCAAGGCGAGGACTTTAGCCGCTAGGCCGCGCCGCCGGGCCCGACATTGGTCTTTGAAATAAGGCCAAGTAATCTTCCTTGGAATTGGGATGTATTGCATCATTATCAATCACTGGGTCTGTGAAATTATCCAGGGTAGAGCAGAGGCATCCTCTGCTATGTATATATTCACAATAGCTCCCTGGATCTTGCTTGCATATATTTCTATTAAATTTTCCACTTGTGCAGGACACTTAGACATACTAGGCTTAATTTATTTTGTTTCAAAATGAAACACAATGAATGAGTTCATATGTAAAAAAAAATCAGGAGAAAATTAGTGTACTGAACAGATTTTCAATTTCTTCCAAATGTTTTTCATATTTTATTTGTAAGCCAGTGAAACTAACTGATTCCAAAGGCTGATAAGATTAGAAGAAACTAGTTCAACTCCTTTGGCTCACAGTAAGTATCAATCCAGGAGTTCATGGAATTCGACTCAGGATAAGAAAAATGATCTTTGCCTAGAAAACATTTAAGAATGCACATGTCATTTTCCATGTTCTGTGATACTGTCAGGGTGTGTGGAACCAGAAATGCGGGATTGAACAAATGAGGATCTGCAAGCAATGTTTACATTTTCAAGTCATTTTGGAAGAACATGCTTTTAAATGTGCCAGCCTTGGGAAATCATCAAATGTCAAGAATCAATATTGATACATTATTAATATCATTGATCAATCCCAGTATTGTTCTATATTATAAAATTTTAATTAGGAGTGTGAATATAATTAGAAGCTAAAAGATAGTAACCGATAATGATAAAACAGCAAATCATTTCTGGTATTGATCATTATAATTGCATCACATTTTCTGTAACACATTATATTTTAGTGTTGTGAACAGAAGACATTCTTTTTTTTGCTTTTTATTTAGTTATTTATTTTTTTATTAATTATTTTGCATTATGTGACAGTTTCATAGGCTCTGGGAATCCCCCCCCCCCCGGTGGCTTCCTCCACCTTGATGCAGTATTACAGTTCAAATTCAATCAAGATTCTTTCCTTGCAAACATATACCAAGTGTAAAGTCCAGCTATTTATTGTCCAGATGGGTTGAACAGTCTCTTGGGGAGACCATTTCTGGTCCGTTGTTAGAGCTGGCAGAATATCATCCCATTCAACCAAGAGTCCCGACATAACATCAACAGCAATTTGCAACATTATGGAATTGACATGGTTGTGAGTAACCAGTGTGAAGAACAGACATTCTTGAAACAATCTATCAGAGAACACACATTAGACAATTAAAAGCTCTTACTCTGTATGATTTACGCTTTCTGTGCTCTTTTACCATAGTAAAATATGGATAAAAGAGTTTTGCAATTACTATGACAATATTTTTACAAATATTAATTTATTAATAAAAACGTATTTAAGCCATGACAGCACTTGAATTATGCAATAAACCTTTTATTATATAAAATCCAGATATCAGTTTGTATGTATATAGTTGACAATCAAATTTAATATTTTGAATCAGTATTATAAACTACCCTTCATTATTGATTTTTTAAAGATAATTATGTACAACAGGTCACACTGTGAAAGCAAAACCGTTTTAATTCCTCCTATGTGTATATTTCAATTTCTTAACAGCTTATATCATTGGACAACATGAATAGAAGAAATTATACAAACATGCCTGACTTCAAGGTAGTTGTAATGAATAACTATGATTGTCTTAAAATTTTACATTCCTATATCATTTTATTGAAAAATGACTTTTTTGGGAAGTATATCTTTGCAGATCAGTTTGAATTAGTTTTATTGAAAAATAAGTTTAAAGCTAAAAATCTGCAGTTTTGAGTTTAATACAAAATAGTGAAATAGAACTTTTTTTTCTAATATTTGCTTATTAAGCAGCAGGGGAAGGCAATTCAGATTTATGGAAAGAAGCAGAGACAGAGAAATAGATCTTCCACTCTCTGGTTCACTCCCCCAAATGGCTGTCAAGGCCAGAGCTAAGCCGATCCAAAACCAGGAGCCAGAAGTTTCTTCTGAGTCTCCCAACAGGTACAGGGTACCAAGGCTTTGTGGAGTCCTGTGTTGCTTTCCCAGTCCATAAGCAGGGAGCTGAACTGGAAGTGGAGCAGCCTGTACACAAACGTCGACTTGATGGGATGTTGATACTTAAACGGTGAGAATTTAGCAATTGAGGCATCATAACTGGTCACAATTAGAATGCAGGATTGAAAAACCGCAAAAACGGCTGTGCTAATGTTAACAACAACAGCAACAACAACAAAAAAAAAAAACCTGAAGAAATACTTAAAAATTAAAGAAAATAGAAAGCGGAAACTATTGACCTTTTTGTACATGTTCCTCTAGAAGTATTATTTTGAAGGCAAATATATTGCAAAAAATATTTTCTGTCATTCTGTAAGTACTATTTTTCATCTTTCTGCACCTACTAACACATTCAAAGTTTGATCATCCCTGACAAACTAAGCTGCAATTTGATTACATTCTTAGCACATGGGCACACGCATTCCTTTCGCAAACTTTCGGACCCAAGAGTTGAACACACTGAGTTAAGTGCTTGTATGTAAGGAAGGATCTTTTGTATGTAGCAGGTACACATCTGAAAACCACACCTTTCTATGAAGTATCTAGATTCTTTGGTAAATTGTTCCATTGTTACGTTCTGTGTACTTCAACATTATTCTGATACTGAATGTTGATTACAATTTTCCCTCCTCTTGCACTTCAAGCTAATGTCTCTGGGAGTGTGTCAATGATATACATGTGTGCATATGTATGTATGTACACATGTATACGTCTGCTTTATTTTCTTCCTTCATTTATAGTCTGCTGCTTGCAAGCTTAATTTTATAATCAATTAGCTTACATTTGAAATTATCCAAGAGAGAACCTACAAAGCATGCTACTATTCACAAGAGTGATTAAACTCGGCCTCATCACTCATTTGTTTTTATGAAGGCTACATGAATTTTTGATTTTCCTTTTAATCACAGTAGCTAACAAGATTGATTGTTCTGACTCCTCATCATCTCAACTGAAAATATTCAGAATGATTAATTTTTTTCTGTTCTTTTCTTTTTTTTTAAAGATTTATTTATTATTATTGGAAAGCCAGATATACAGAGAGAAGGAGAGACAGAGAAGAAGAGCTTCTATCTGATGATTCACCCCCCAAGTAAGCCTCAATGGCTGGTGCTGCGCCAATTCGAAGCTGGGAACCAGGAACCTCTACCCAGGTCTCCCACGTGGGTGCAGGGTCCCAAAGCTTTGGGCCGTCCTCGACTGCTTTCCCAGGCCACAAGCAGGGAGCTGGATGGGAAGTGGAGCTGCCGGGATTAGAACCGGCGCCCATATGGGATCCCGGGGTATTCAAGGCGAGGACTTTAGCCGCTAGGCTATGCCTCCAGGCCCTCTGTTCTTTTCTATGAGATCATTTTCACTGGTACAATCCAACTTTAATGTTCCCTTTATCAATATGGCTTTCATACCTTATATATATCTTGATTTTAATTACATATATTTTATGTATATTTATATGGAATATGTATCAGCATTGTTTTCTCAGTCTGTTTTCTGGTAGCGTAATAAACTAAAGCTTTCTCATTCATTTTAAGAAGTAGTAGATGTATGTAAAGGCTATGTTAATCCGTAATGGGGAGGGAGTGCAGGGAAGTCTTTCAGAACCATAAAAAGAGTGAGGAAAAAGTACAATATAGCCTATCAAGATCAAATCTGGTCATTCATAGACAACAGACTCAAAGCGGCACTAAGCAATAGTAAAACTACTATACCAATGCATGAGGGGGGAATCGGGTGCGATCCTGACGACCTCTTAAGAGGAGGTCATGTGCGTGGAGCAGGGGGGCACTCCAGAGTGGAGCAGGTGGTAAGGAGGAAGCTTGGATCCCAACCATGAAGACTCCCAGACTTTCACCACAAACTGTTAATACGAGCAACAAGGACTATATCCCAACTGCCAAGGAGGCCACAGGGAATTGGATGCCCTCGGAGGCAGAGTACTCTGAGGTCACCCACTCCCAACCGGAGCTTCCGCAGGGGATGGAAGAAGTCTAAACACTACTGTGCAGAAACCAACGTTATCGGAAAGACAACCAGAAGCCCTGAGCGGTCCGCAGAAACAGAACAATAAACGTCCTTTGGGACCAGGGAGAAGAGCTTTCTCTGGTCCGAGCCTGGCTCCACCTCTGAACCCCTACCCTCCCTCGCAATGACCATCGGGATCGCTCCGAAAACCCCTCATAGCAAACAATCATACAAACTAAAAAACCCTAAAATAAATAGACAAACAACAAAAAGTAGAGCTTGGAATCTGACAGGAAAGAGCTGGAGTGAATTGGCTCATGCCTCCCTGGGTGGGACACAAAGATTAGTTACTCCTCACCATGGTATTGAGGATTTTCCTGCACACCCCCCCCCAAAAAAATGTTCTGCACCTTAACTGTAGACAAATGTCTTGTTAGAGTTACAAGCCAGTCTAGATTATCCTAAAATCTGCCAAGATCAGCAAAATTATACTTCAACACATCAAATGGCTAAATACTAAAATGAAATAGACACGAGACAGCTGAATGGTACCTTATAGCCATTTTAAGGTATATAGCAGCCGGTCCTGTATACAAACTAAAATCGAAATGTCAATGAGCTAATCATAGGTTGTGGTTAAGAACTTTCTTTTTTTTTTTTTTTTTTTTTAACATACTGGTTACTCAAAACCATGTCAATTCCATAATATTGCAAATTGCTGTTGATGTTATATTGGGACTCTTAATTGACTGGGATGATATTCTACCAGCTCTAACTTCGGACCAGAAATGGTCTCCCCAAGAAACTGTTCAACCCATCTGGACAATAAGTAGCTGGACTCTATGCTTGGTATACGTTTGCAAGGAAAGAATCTTGATTGAATTTGAACTGTAATACTGCATCAAGGTGGAGGAATCCACCAGGGGGGAGGGGCGTGGGGAGGGGTGGGGGGATTCCCAGAGCCTATGAAACTGTCACATAATGCAAAACAATTAATAACAAAAAGTAGTAGATGTGTATGTAAAGGCCCAATTGTGTATTCACACAAGATTTTTCCCATGCATTCCTCATTAATCTCTGATACTCCCTCTGCCCCTCTCTCTTCTAGTTCCTGTCTGCACTCTCTTTACCAACTTTAACCTTTTTAGAGGGGACTTGCCGTTCATCCCGCCACCTGCCCTGCCTGTCTCCCAGGACCCTGGCTCTCCCTCACTGTCTTAGGGCAGCTTCTCAGGCAGGGACTTCATGTGTGACGATGCTCCCTTTCCTCCTGAGAAGAGGCATCCCCTCTAAAGTAGCTATGACGCATCGGGCTGTGAACTGTGAGATACCTTGATAGTATTTTAATTAACCATTTTACTTTCCCAAAGTGTGTTACCCACTTTTTTTTAATTATTTATTATTTAACTTCATTAATTACATTGTATTGTGTGACACAGTTACATAGATACTTGGGTTCTCCCCACCCCTCCCCAAACCCTCCCACCATGGTGGATTCCTCCACCTTGTTGCATAACCACAGCTCAAGTTCAGTTGAGATTTCCCCATTGCAACCGTATACCAAACATAGAGTCCAGCATCTTATTGTCCAGTCAAGTTCAACGGCTTCTTAGGTATACCCTCTCTGGTCTGAAGACAGAGCCAGCAGAGTATCATCCCAGTCAATTGAAAGCTCCAGCATACCATCAGCAAAAATTTACATCATTATGGAATTAATTGACATAGTAATGAGTAACCAATATGTTAAAAGTAAATGCGAGTTCCTAGCCACCTTCTGTGACCACCTCACCTATGCTTCAATTTAGTTTATACACAACATATAACATTCAAAACATAACATGTTATACATGACATCATATCATCTTAAATTAAGGCAAACATGTGGTATTTAACCTTTTGGGATTGGCTCATTTCCCTTAGCATTATGGTTTCCAGTTTGGCCCATTTGGCCACAAAGAACTGCATTTTGTTTTTTTTAATAGCTGAGTAGTATTCCATGGAGTAGATGAACCATAGCTTTCTTATCCAATCCTCTGTTAATGGGCATTTTGGTTGCTTCCATGTTTTTGCAATTACTGATTGTGCTGCTATGAGCATAGGAGTGCATGTTGGTTTCTCATAAAACAAGTGTTCTGGATATATTCCTAGGAGTGCTATTGCTGGATCATACGGTATGTTGAATTTGAGTTGTTTGAATATTCTCCATACTGATTTCCATAGAGGCTGTACCAGCCTGCAGCCCCACCAGCAGTGGAGTAGAGATCCCTTTTCCCCGCAACCTCGCCAACAAGTGTTGTTGGTGCTTTTATTCATGTGGGCCAGTCTTACTGGCGTTAGGTGGTACCTCATTGATGTTTTAATTTGGATTTCCCTTATTGCCAGGGAACTTGAGCATTTTTTCATATGTTTATTTGCCATTTGGGTTTGTTCCTTTGTGAACTGTTTGCCCATTTCCCGTGCCCATTTCTTGAGTGGCTTGTTTGTTTTGACATTTTGGTTGTTTTGTAGCTCTTTGTATATTCTGGAGATCAGCCCTCTATCACCTATGTCGTGTGCGAAGATCTTCTCCCATTCTGTGGGTTACCTTTTTACTTTGTTGATTGTTTCTCTAGCTGTACAGAAGCTTCTTAGTTTGATGAGGTCCCAATTGTTTATTTTGGTCTTGATTTCTACTGCATTTGGAGTCTTTTTTATATATTTTCTATAAAAAATTTAAAAGATGAATCTTAATGTGATTTGTTACAACTAAATCAGACACCTGAATTTTTAAAAGAATCAATTAACAAATCAATCAATGAAAAGAATATACATTTAACTAAAATTCATCACTGTTATCATGCTGATTCACTCAAACTCATATCTAATAAATTCCATGAAAAATGAAAGCATTTTAAAATCACATGCAACTGGGAAAGTCTTACATTTTTGTGGAAAACACATATTGTGAAATAATACTTTTTTCCAGAAGGTGTCTTGCTTTGATATCTATCTTGTGCTCCCTATTTCATCTTTATCCTGAAGTCCCCATTCCTTAGCCAACACTCCTACATATGTGGTTGCTACTTCATTTAAAAAAATTTATTTATTTGAAGGTCAGAGTTACAGAGAGGCCCCAATTCATGGATTCACTCCCCAAAGGGTCATAAAGGCCAGAGCTAAGCTGATCTAAAACTTGAACCCAAGAACTTCTTCCAGAGCTCCCAAGCAGGTGGAGAGTCAACAGCTTTGGCCATCCTCCACTGCTTTACCAGGCTATAAAAACGGAGCTGGATTGGCATTGGAGCAGCTAGGACACAATTGGATGCCCATGCTTAATGCTAGTACCGCATGTAGGAGATTAGCTTATTGAGCCACTAAACCAGCCCCAAACGGCTTTGTTTTTATTAGTACATTTAATCCTCTAATGTGATATATCACTAATGTTTATATAGTATTTTAATATTCGTGTATTTCTCCCTAGTGAAAATTTATAATGTATGAATAGTGTAGTGAGGAAGACCATGCTTGAAGATCAACATCTGCGTTTTTCTTCCTCAGAATATGAGTCACTGAGCCCAGATGAATACACAAATTTTGATAAATATATAAAGTTTAATCTAAAAGAATTATATCTCATAAGCACAACCCAATACAATTTAAAATTAATAGCTAAAGCACCAAAGTCTAGCAATTTTATTTGGAAAGCAGAGACAGAGATTCCCACAGAAGGACAGACAGAAACACACAGCTCTAGTTTACAGAGCCTCTTCCCGAATGCCTGCAGTGAACAAGGCTGGTTCAGGCCGGGCTTAGGAGCTCAGACCTCAGCTCGGGGCTCAAGTCTCTCACTAATAGTCAGTCTTCAGTATCCTGGGATCTGCAACAGGAGAGAGGTGTAACTGGGGGTCATCCCGGGGATTGAACCGAATTACTACAACTTTGAAAGCTGACAGAGATCTGAACCAACATTTCAGCTGCCAGACCAATTGAAAGAATCTTAAATTAGTAATAAATAAAAGTAAAAAAAAAAAAAAACTACTAAAAGTGTTTCAGACTGTCTATATAAAGTACCAGAAATATAATAATTATGTGATTGAAATTACATCATTCAAATTACTAGAATAATTTATTTTCCATTTTAGATAAATAATATTCAATTAGATATTTCAGCAATATTTCCTAATATCAATAATTTTCACAAAAATATTTCAGTGATTTATATACAGAAGATGAGAGCTTACGACTGAATTGACAAAACATTTACACAAATATGTCATTATATGAACAACTGATGACATTGTATATACAATGTAATAGTTTGTGACTTATTACATAAATAATCATTGGAGATGCAAAATGAAATAATTAGGAAGAATTAAAATTTAGTTAACAAAATACTAACAGCAATCTGAAATTACTTTCATTGTATTCCCTGGACCTTAAATTCTTTTATTTTCTTCTCTATGAAGTTTATTCCTGTGAGAGTATCACACATTTCAATCTAAAAATATTGCATTATGAAACGATATCATTCCCGTCTTGTTGATGTCAATCACAGAGTAGAAAACCTGATCCTAGCTGACAAGTTGTTGACTTGATCATTTCACAATGTATGTTTCAGTAACAGCACACCAGCACGATTCCAGTTAACTAGTGTGTGTGTGTTGCAAAGCAAGCGGAGAGAAGGGGCGGTGGTGCAGGGAGAGGGAAGAAGCCCTGTGTCTGCAGAATCATAAAATGGATAATAAGAATTTTTTGTAAAGCAGATGGAAAAAGATGCAAAGGAAGACTGAGCTATGCCGTTTCTTTCCTTTGGCACCTGCTACAAGTAAAAGTGAATAACTAAGTAAATAAACAATTCAATAAATAACTCATGAGTTCCTTTAATACAGAGAACATTTTGTCCTTGGAAAAACGCCAAGCACTGTTCTTTGCATTTTGACCTCTGAGGATGACCAAGCGTTGCGTGATCAGGTGAGCTCACTGGAACTGTTTAAAGGAGAGGCAGGGCATCCTGTATTCTGCATCTATTCAAGGAGATCTTGCTACTTTGCTGGGGAAATAACTTATTGTAACATTTTCCACTAGTTCATACAAGCTTTTAGGTTTTGGGCTTGCATACAAAACTTTTAGGTGGATTTATTTTAACTAGAATAAAATACAATGGGTTTTACACAAAAAATGTTAAGATTTTATTATCACAAAAAATAAAATACACACACACAATTATATATGGAATTGTCAATGTCCTAAATGACTTTAACATTCTACTTCTTTTTTAAAAAATTGTCAGAGTTCTATGCAGAGAAGATTGGAAAACTTTTCTCTCCATCATTGACTCACAGTAAGTATTATTTCACATTTATTAATTTTGGTTTACATATTTAAAAAATGAAGACAGAATAATCTGCATATACACATTGTTTAGTTCTTAGGGAAAATTGCCTCAAAATTTGAGAATCAAAAACTTACAGTTGGTAGAATCAGATTTTGCAAGAAATGTTTATTTTGAGAAGATATTTCATTTTGAATGAGATGATTAGCAGACATATCTTTTAGAAATTAATATTTACCTACACTAAAAACAGAATGCATAAGACTTAAGTATCAACTACGAATTTGATTTTAATAAGTAAAATATGAGCAGAAATGAAGAAGATACATGATGGATTTAAAGATTTTTACTTATTCTCTATTACATTTACATTATTTTATCAGGTTTGCTGAAATTATTTTCATTGCCTGATTGTATTTTATTAATGTAGAGCATAACTTTTATGCACTCTAGCCACAGTTCCAAGAAAGTGATCACACTTCACTACTCCCCCCAATTTAAATTAATGATCTGCATGAAGCTAGAATTATTAACAAACTCTCCTAAATTCAGCTATGTTAGAACAGTTGTACAATAGTCATTCCCGTTACTCTGAGATGCTTCTGCTTTCTATGCTCTTATATCAAAACAGAGAAATTTGGACTGCAATAACAACCTTCATGTAGTATTATATTTTGGGTTTTTAATAAGGGAATTAATTTAAAGAATGTAATAGTTCATTCTAATTATGCAGTGTAGCTTTTTCATGTATGATTACAAGTACCAGCTGCAACCTATTTTCTGTGTTTCATGACAAAACTAAGCTTTTTTTTCTGTACACAATAGAAAAGTCCTTCTTTATTGTTTGAAGTTTATAGAAAGCATATGCAAAACAGCATCATTGTTACAAAGAAAACACTTTTTAAAAGTAGTTCCTCCTAAATGTGAACTTTATTTCTTCACAGCTTATAGCAGTGGAATATTATGAGTAGAAGAAATAATACAAATGTGCCTGACTTCATCCTTATGGGATTGACAGATTCAGGAGAGGTCCAGCTGGTCCTCTTCGTGTTATTTCTGCTTATCTACTTGGTGACGATGCTGGGAAATGTAGGGATGACACTGATAATCCGTCTGGACCCGCAACTTCACACGCCCATGTATTTTTTCCTCTCTCACCTGTCATTTCTAGATCTCAGTTATTCAAATGTCATCACGCCTAAAACTTTACAGAACTTACAGACTTCTAACACTTACATTTCCTTCGTAGGTTGCTTCACCCAAACATACTTTTTCATCCTCCTGGCTGCAACAGAGTGTTTTCTCCTCTCCTCCATGGCTGTTGATCGCTATGTCGCGATCTGCAACCCATTACGCTACCCGCTTATTATGTCCAGCAGACTCTGCTATGCCCTTGTCACTGTGTCCTACCTGATTGGTTTTATAGATTCCTCTTTCTCCGTGCTTTTCATGAGCAAACTGCACTTCTGTGACTCCAATGTCATCCATCACTTTTTCTGTGACACATTCCCAATTCTAGCCCTGTCCTGCACTGACACATATGAGACCGAAATCGCCATATTCACTTGCGCCGTTTCCACTTTGATGGTGTCCCTTATCACAATAGCTGTGTCCTATGCATCCATCCTCTCTGCTATTCTGAAAATCAATTCCACTTCAGGAAAGAAAAAAGCCTTCTCTACCTGTGCCTCCCATCTCCTGGGAGTCACCGTATTTTATGGCACTATGATTTTTACTTATTTAAAACCAAGTAAATCCTACTCCCTGGGAAAGGATCAAGTGGCTTCTGTTTTTTATACGATCGTGATCCCCATGCTCAATCCGCTTATTTATAGTCTGAGGAACAAAGAAGTTAAGAACGCTCTTCTTCGGGTCACGCACAAGAAAGATACCTCCACGTCTTTAAAATAGCAATGAATTGAAGTCAAACTCATCTTTGCTTGGCTCGGATTTGAGAATTTTCCTGCCTCTGAAGACAACAAAAGCCCTTACTTGACTAAGCACAGTCTGGAACCTTTCCAGACGTAAGTTTACAGATGTCCACATTACATTAGAAAGTTTCGGAACGTGTGCTAAATACATATGTATACAAAAATGTATGTGTGTAGACATATTTAAGTGTAATTGATGTGTTAAGAAAGCCACAGGATAAATTTTAGAGTGTTTTAATATCTAACAGAGCTACATCTTTTGCACAGTGGTAACAGTTTCAGAAGCCGCCCAAGTCATACCTGGCAAGGACAGAAATCACACATTTCGTGCCCTTGTTTTATGATCTGTCATCCCAGGATTCAGATTCCGTTTCTTCTACAAACTTGGCTGTATAACCTTTCATAAGTCACAGAAAAACTGACCCTCATTTTCCCCAGATGCATGTTATGAATTTCAGTTACTGTTCCTAATAATCAGCAGCTAGATATAAAATATTTAATATGATGAAAATGAATCCTGGCAATTGTCTTAGAGGTCTCATGGTCCTTCAGTGTGTGTGTATGCATGGTTTTTTTAAATAAAATTACCCTTGTCCAAAAAATGTCACTTTTCACAATGTTTGATTAATTTAAAAAGCAGCTATAAATGGAGAAAGATGTGGGCAGTTAATAATTTTGGATTTCGGACAAAGTGAACAGCTTATTACAATTCAGTGATAGAAAATAAATCTATGCTAATGTTGAAGAAAACTTAAAAGCTATTGAAAATGTAAAAGTAGAGAACTAAAATTATTGACAGCCATGGTTAAGTTTCTATAAGTTGTTCATTTATGTTCATTTGCTAGGAGTTTGTTTTATTTTGCTACTGTTTCAAATTTTGTCATTTATTTAAACCAGAACTATATTTGATAAATGGTTTTGATTGAATAAAAAGGAGACTGAAATGCAGAAGTTAATATTTAAAAAATCTGGAGGGCCTGGCAGGTGCGCCAATGAAACCAATCAGGAAGATGCTGTTAGCTCTGTTGACAGAAGGTGCTTTTAGTTTCAGAAAGTTGCTGGATCAGCGTGAGCACCAGTAGCTTAATGCTCCCAGAGGGATTGCCATGCTCCCTGTGTATGCCCAGTGTCAGGACTTGTATATGCTGCATAATGACCTGAATAATGCAAGATACCTTTGGAATAGAATACCACCTGCTATTAAGTCTGCAAACAATGAGCTCGGAGGCATCTGGGCAGTGGGACAGTGCATCTGAAAGAGGGACTTCCAGGATCCACACCACCATTGGTGCACACCAGTGGTCAGAGGCTGTGCAGCCGATGATGGAGGCCTTGTGAGAAGCCACGACGAGGCAGGGCTTCGCCTGTCTCCCAGGCATACACCTTTATAATTGGCCGTGACTTCGATTTTGTGTGTGTGTGTGTGCCGGAGGCTGTGAAGGGTTTGCCGGAGCAAGGATGGCAAGCTGACTCCACCACGAGGATGGTGCTGCCCAGGAAGTCAGTTGCAGGGGCCCTAGATGTTTCTTTTAACAAACATATTCCCTTACTTCTTGGAGAACTGACATATCCCCAAGGTCAAGATCCACTTGCAACATCCCGTAAATTGACACAATGAGGAATGTAAACATTCATAAATTGACTGGCTGGATTTAGCAGCTCAACATTCCTTACTGAGTGGGATTAAATACATGGATAATGTACCGTGTTCAGGCATGCTATAGTCGTTGCAACAGTTCTCCTTTTGCGATAGTTAGCCATGGGGTTGAGCCTGACAGTAATAGCAGTTTTTATTTCCTAGTGACTCAAGAGTGAGCTTTTCCCCCCTATTTTTTAAAATTTTACTTCATTTTATGGTTATGATTATGATTATTATCATTTCATGATACAGTTCCATAGGCCTTGGGATTTCCCTTAACCCCTCCACAATCCCACCCCCCCACTGAGTTCCCCTATATTATTACTATAGTATAGTTCTTCATTCACAGTCATAAGTCCATCATTGCGGGCATGGACAATGGCAGAAAGTCCAGCATCCTATGGTAAAGTTATAGTAAACAGTTTCATTGTGAGTCCATCTTTGATTTGGAATTAGAGATGCATACTGCATTGTATCCTCACATCTGGATATGATAGTCTCCTTTACATAGTTACTATAGATCCCCCCTTCTTGAAGCAGACTATGTTACTGTATGATCTATGACTCACTGAGGAATTTAATGAGAAAGAAACTGTTTTGAAGAGCTGAAAGTAAGCAAAAAAAGTCAAACTCCATGACACTTAGTTTCTGCTGATCTTTTTTTCTTAAGATTTATTTATTTTTATTGCAAAGTCTGATATATAGAGAGGAGGAGAGACAGAGAGAACTATCTTCTGTCCGATGACTTACTCCCAAGTGACTGCAATGGTCAGAGCTCCGCCAATCTGAAGCCAGGAGCCAGGAGCTCTTCTGGGTCTCACTTGCAGGTGCAGGGTCCCAAGGCTTTAGGCCGTCCTCTACTGCCTTCCCAGGCCACAAGCAGGGAGCTGGATGGGAAGCGGGGCAGCTGGGATTAGAACAGGCGCCCATATGAAATCTTGGCATGTTCAAGGCCAAGGATTCAGCCACTAGGCCATTGCATCGGCCCTCTGAGATCTTTATTGGTGAGATATGTCTCCTGTAGGCAACAAAGAGATGAATTTTGTTTTTTTTAAATCCGAACTACTAATCTATGGCGGTTGATCAGTAAGTTTAAGCCATTTACATTGATCACAAGTGAGTTTTTTGCTTCATGTAAAATCATGTTGACAGTGGTTTGCTGCCTGTCCCAGCGCACATTGCACTGCGTCTGCACAGCTGCTGACGCTTGGTGCAGTGGCTGGGTTGTGAGGACTGTCATCTCAGCCAGTCCCTGGGGTGCTGAGGGCCATGACTCCTGCTCCATGGAGAAAGCACTAACTCCTGATAAAGCGAATAAACCATTGCCTTAGTAACGCTGCTTGGTAACTTCATTTTTTTCTTTTCTAATAGTTTGAGCATGTCTCTTGCTAGCCATGAGAGACTTGCCACGAGAATGTTGACTTGAGGCATTCATGAGAAGTACAAGCTGTCAGGCCACCAGAAGAAAGGGGAATGTGGCATGCCCTGGGAGGGGCGAAGCCACCCCAAGGAGCCTCGCCATGGCAAGGCTCTGTGGCCTGCTGCGCCCGCCATCGTTCAGGTTCTGCTACCCGGAGACACCGCGAACATGTCTCAGTCTGGGAAGAGCCCTCCAGGTGGTGGAAGCTGTTTATTGTATCCCCAGAGTGAAGCACCCCTTAGTTCAGTCCTTGTGCATTTGTTCAATAAATGTTCAAGTCTTTAAACATACAATAATTTTAAAAATCCACTAACAACTATTAAATTGTTCAAATATTTTAAGTGTATGTTATTTGTCTCTACTCTCTAATCTTATTTTAAAAATACCTTGATGTATTTTCATTTGAGAGTCTTTTTGCATAGAATCTATGTTTGTGGAGATTCTTATCTGTGTCAACAGAAAAACATTACAAAGAAGCAGTTGATTTTTAATAATAGACAACTTTTCTTTGAGGTAGTGGTTTAGATAATTAAATTAATTATTCAGTTATTTTTTTGCTATAATTGGAAAGCTTTTACAGATGGTTAGTAAATAGTTACCACAGTATCTATTGGCAAAATGAAAAATTTAGCTATTTTGTTTTACTGATTTCCTATTACATGCATTTTAATGTCTTTGTAACATATCCTTATTTATGTAATATATTTTGCATGCCTTAACATATAATACTCTGACTCATGTTAAGCATCAGAATGCCACATGATACAAATATGATAAAAATCAAAATGTGGGGAGCAGAGCTGAGGCATATCATGCTCCAATTCCTTTTTATTCATCCTTTTAATTTTAAAAATGCAAGTCATTGTTACAAAGAGAAGAAGAGACAGAGAAATTTTCTATCTTCAGTCTTCCAGTTCACTATCCAGGTGACCAGATGGCCATGGCAACCAGGCCAAGGCAAGGGACCAAGAGTTTGTTCCAGGTTTTCCATGTAGGCATTAAAGGCCCAAGTATTGGGGCCATCTTCCACTTCTTCTACAGGCCATTAGCAGGACTGGAAGTGCAGCAGCCAAAACTTGAACTAATGCTCACACAGGATGCTGGTACCGCAGAAGGTGCTTTTACCAACTATGCTTAAATGCCAGCCCCACCTCATTTCACCATGTCAAACTTTGTTACCAGAATGTCTGATTTCTTTCATTGTTATTTAACAGGCCATAAGCCCAAGTACAAAATGAAAGTGCACAGTTATGATCCAGAAAGTGAAGAAAAACTTCCGGTGAGATTTTTAGATATAAGCCTATTTTATTTTTCTTTGGTGTTTTTAAGGAGCTGATTCTCTTCAGTGGCTGTCTAATGTCATTTTATCTTAGTAGAAAGTGAGCATTTAAAGCCATCAGTTTGGATTTTTATATATCTTTAGTTGCACAATATGAAATTTTATGTAAATACACAATAATCTTACACAATGCAATCTAAAGCAGCAGTGAAGTGAATGTAAACAATCCAAATACATCGTTCTCTGGGATTCTTGTTAGCTATGATCAATTAGAGCAGGAGATATCAGTGAGTGAAGTTTAGTCTCTGTGAAGAACAAGATATAGATCAAGTCAAATACTGTCATTGGTTTAGATTGTCTTCACCACTCAATGGCATTCTTTTTTTTTTTAAGATTAATTTTTATTGGAAATGCAGATATACAGAGAGGAGAGACAGAGAAAGATCTTCCATCCAATGATTCACTCCCCAAGTGACCACAATGGCCGATACTGGCCGATCCGGAGCCAGGAGCCAGGAGCTTTTCCAGGTCTCCCAAGTGGGTGCA
Source organism: Ochotona princeps (assembly GCF_030435755.1). Taxonomy (NCBI): domain Eukaryota; kingdom Metazoa; phylum Chordata; class Mammalia; order Lagomorpha; family Ochotonidae; genus Ochotona; species Ochotona princeps. The sequence continues at coordinate 13,149,332 of NC_080835.1, read as the reverse complement.
GGGTCCCAAGTCTTTGGGCCATCCTTAACTGCTTTCCCAGGCCACAAGCAGGGAGCTGGATGGGAAGCGGGGCTGCTGGATTAGAATCAGTGTCCATATGGAATCCTGGCGCGTGCAAGGCAAGGACTTTAACCCACTACGCTATGGCGCTGGGCCTGACTCAGTGGCATTCTTTATGTCTACTCTTATGGGGAAACTAATTCATCCATATCCATTCTTAAGACATAATGATTTATTTGAAATTCACAGTCCTAGACAAAGAGAGAAATGGAGAGAGAAAGAGAATCTTCCATTTGCCTGATTACTCCCCAAATCACCTCACTGGCCAGGAGTTTCTTCTGTGTCTCCCATGTGGGGGTTTCCCAAAGTTAGCGGCCATCCTCTACTGCTTTCGCAGACCAAAAGCAGGGATTTTTATGGGAACTGGAGCAGCTAGGACTTGAACTGGCCACCAAATGGGATATTGATTTTCTGGACTTATAAAAGTTAAGGCCATCATATATGGACAACATTTATAAGCTAACTGCATTGATTTTGAGAAGGGAGAAAAAAATAAAAATAAATAGATAACACTGAACATTTCTTCAGTTTGAGTCTGTTCTTGGCTGTTACTTTATCCCCTGCCCACTCCAGAGAAGAGAAGTGAATGGAGCATCAGCCTCCTGGCCTCGACCTGGGCCAGCCCCAGACTGTGCAGGGCACTCATGTAGTGGATGGAAGAATTCTCTTTCTCATCCAGTCTTGCCTTTTAGATAAATAATATTTTTTTAAAAAAAAAGCTTTCCTTAAAAAATTAGATGTAATGATAGAAAAGAGAAGAAAAAAGTCTCCTTTTAAAAATGCATGGGTTTTATTGTAGTAGTCATATCACTCTCAAATTGAAAATGTTTTACTGAAACTTACACAAAATTAGCAAAATATATTTCACTAAGATGATTTGCAGAGAACATGCATGTTGAAAAGGTGTAGTCTGTACTGGCTCCATGGTTCTGGCATCCTATATGGGCGCCGGTTCATGTCCCAGCTGCTGCTCCATGTCTCATCCAACTCTGTATTTGTTGTCAGGTAAAACATTGCAGGATGCCCCACGCTTTTGTGTGGGAAAGCTGGAAGAAGCTCCTGACTCCTGGTTTCACATTGGCTCAGCTCTAGCCATTGTGGCTTTTGGACAGTGAACCAGCAGACAGAAGATTTTTCTCTCTGTCCATCCTTTTCTCCGTAAATCTGCCTTTCCAATGCAGGGTTGGAAGGAGAGAAGCATAGAATTGGGAGATGAAGGGACAGTATTTACATAACAAAATGCAAAGTAGTGCTGAGGCTGGTTAAGGTACCAGGATTCTACAACCAAAGGGCCACTATTTGAGCTGCACCAGTGTCCCCTGATTTCAGCTGTCAGGTCTTTGAGGCCCGGGATGGAGAGCAGGCTGTGGCTCAAGTACTTGGATCTTTTTCCTCTGTGTGGGGCTAACACTCTGTCTCTGTTTCTCTGATTTTAGAAGAAAGAAGGAAGGAAGGAAGGAAGGAAGGAAGGAAGGAAGGAAGGAAGGAAGGAAGGAAGGAAGGAAGGAAGGAAGGAAAGAAAGAAAGAAAGAAAGAAAGAAAGAAAGAAAGAAAGAAAGAAAGAAAGAAAGAAAGGAAGAAAGAAAGAAAGAAAGAAAGAAAAAGAGAAAAGAATAATAAAGATGGAAAGAATGAAGGAACATGAAGAAAGATGGAAGGACAAAAGAAAAAGCAGGTTAGGGAACATAGATTATGTGAGTTATAAGATACTAAAAGTTGATGCCAAAAATTCTTAAGAGGGAGTATCACTTTTTTCTTGCTGATTCTTACACATTTTATATATAACATTATTTATCACATATGACATTATATATCATATTATACATAATATATATAATGTATATACTTAATGTTTGCAAGACAGGGTAGATGTTAGAATTGTGTTATGTTTGTGTTCCACTGCTTCTTCTCAGTTTAGTAAGAACTTTGTCCTGACACAGATTTTTTTAATTGCTTATTTATTTATTTGAAAATCAGAGTTACAGAAAAAGAGATCTCCTGCATGTTGATTCACTCCCCAAACCCTTGCAATAACCAGTGTGGGCCCAGAGTCCCCAGCATGTGTGATGTGTGCCATTTCCTGACACTTTCTTTGGTGTATTTGCAAGAATCTGTTATGGAAGTGGATTAGCCAGGACTGAGCCAGCACTCACACCTTTGCCAATGTTGGTTGACTTAACTAACACCAACTCTTGAAACTGTGTTTTGTTTGCTTGATTGTTTGCTTGCTTGTTTGTTTTAACAGAGTCAGGATGCAGAATACAGATCTGGGAAATATTCACAAATCACATGTACTGAATTTTGCAAGTCAATGGTTTTGAGAAAAAATCCCATGTTCAATGTAAAAATAACTCAAATAGACACTCTATCAAATGGATATTCAGCAATCATGACCACATTAAATGTATTTAGCTTCATTAGTATTTCTTCAAATTCAAATTAAAACCAACATGATCTAGTGCTTTGTATTTATTTTTATCTTACATGAAATCAAATAATTCAAGTAATTTAATAATTCTTGACTGGTGATACATCACAACATGTTGACATGATTTACAAATATATTGCTCAAACGGCTTGCCTATTTATCCATTAATCTTTTTTGTAAGTTTTACAGTTTCTATTTGTTTTTGCTGTTGTTGGGAAGGCAAATATATCTACAGAGAGCAGCAGGGACTGAGAGAAGGATCTTCCATCTGCTGGCTTACAGTGTCCAGTTTATTGTCCAGTGGCCAGAACTGAGGTGCTCTGAAGCCAGAGCCTCCTCTGAGTCTCCCATGTGGACACAGAGTCCCAAAGCTTAGAACCAACCCCCACTGCTTTCTCATGCCACAGAGGGGAGCTGGATTGAAAGTGGTGCAGCTGGGAAACAAATAGTGCCCTGAAGGAAACTTGGCCCTGGCCAGTAGAGGATTAACCTGTTGAAGAACTACACCAACCCCACCTAGTCATCTGTATATTTATAGAAATAGATCCCAGATTCCTCAAGCTTGGTCTAGTATTCTCTTCCATTGTATTTGCCTGGTGTGTTTCTATTTATGTTTATGTGATCACCATAATATGTACAAGAATGGTTATAATTAATTTAGGAACACTCAAACATTGTGAGATGTTTAATTTGTGACACTTGAAAGTAGTTCATGACTGAAATAGGCAGTCTTAAATGGCCACATGAGATTTCAGTTGAAAATTATGTTTTATATCTTCTCTAGCATAAGCAGTGTGACTGAATTTTACTTGACAGCTTGATACTTAAAATCCTGTATGCCTGCACTCAGTGTTGTGGCCTAGCAAGTACAGCAGTTGCTGCTTTAGACACCAGCACCCCATGTAAACATGAGTTCTTACACCAGCTGGTCCATTTCCGATCTCCTCTGCTTATGGCCTGGGAAAGCAGAGAGGATGAGCCAATACCCTGGACCCCTGCGACAATGTGAGAGGCCTGGAACAAACCCCTGCTGGTTCCTGACTTCGGTCTGGCCCACATCTGACCATTGGGTCATCTGGGGAATGAATCAGTGGTGGAAAATCTGTCTCTCCCTCTTTCCCTCTCTCTGTAACCCTCACTTTGAAATCATTCAATACATATTTTTTAAAATGTGCATGTCTCTCTCATTTGTATACCTGATGATAAAAAGTAATTGCCCCGTTCGCTCCTGTTCCTCTGCGCTGCTCATCCAGGAGATGTGAGGGCTTCCTCGCAGCCCTGCGTTCACAGATCACTGATGCATGCCGAAACACCAAGGATGCCTGAGGAATCCCAGATCACTAGAACATTTGCAATGAATAGTAAATAAACTTGCCTTATGAAGGTGTGTCATATTTGTAGTGTACAATATTTATCATCATAATTTTTGAATGTTTTAAAAATGTATCTTCTTGATAATCAGTCTTTAATTAGCTATGCATTTTATATAACAACTCAAAACAGATATGTATGGATATACATACAAACAGATATGTATCTTGTCCAACAGCAATTGATTTCAAATATATTTTCATTTTTGAGCATCAGAAATAAGATGCAATTACACAGATTCGAAAAGGAATCCTTTTTTTTTTGCCGGTGTTTGCTGAAATGCAAAATAGCTATAGAAGTGGCTATAATATTTTTCTAACCTATTGTTAGACCAAAATGAGATAGAAAACATGAAATACTTTTCACATAACAGTCTAATAAACACATTAAAAATCTTTCTCAGATCAGGTATGATGGCTCAACTAGCTAATCCCCAAACTTACAGGGCCAGCATCCTATATGAGCACCAGTTCCAGCTTCCTACTTATGGCCTAGGAAAAGTGGAGGATGTCCCACACCCTCGGATCCTATACTCATGTGGGAGCCCTAGAAGAAGATTCTGCTTCCTGGACCCTGGCTTCAGAACAAGTCAGCTCTGGCTGATGCGGCCACTTGGGGAGTGAACCAGCAGATGGAAGATCTTTCTCTGTCTCTCCTTTTTGGTTTAAATATACTTTTCCAGATTTAAAGAGAAATAAATAAATAAAGTTTAAAAATGATTGTCATCATAATTACCCATCTCTTAAGTACTGACATGTGTTAATTGATTCCTAACTGTTAAGCATGTATTTAAGCATTTTATACTCATTAAATATGGATATCATATCTCACGGAAAAGCAATTGGTTAAAACAAATGAGAAAAATATTCAACACGGACTCTCACATTGGTTTACATTCTACTACCATTTAAAGGACCACTATTTAGTAAGAGTTAGGGCAGATGATACATAAATCTGAAAATAATGGAGGAGTGTTGTAATGTTTTGACATTTATTTTTATATTTTCCCTAAGGATGCATTAGTATATATTTAATTTATAATATTGAATTCAACTTACAAACTTGCTGTGGGTGTGAGCACTGTTTGCAATGTGATAACAGGTGCTCTCATTGACCCTGTCCCATCTACACCAAGGAAAATCATAATTTCAGTGGCCTGTCTTAGAAAAATAAAGCTGAAATATTTGCATTTTTAAAAGTAGCTACCACTAGGTAAATTATCAAGTGATTTTCTTTATGAGTTGCCTAAATGAGTGTGTAAATTATAAAGTGAGGAACTAAGAACATACTCGGAAGCAAGTTGCAAGGTGTGAGAAAGTTCTTTTGGTAGAACAAGATTGTGTGTAGCATAAAGTACACTTTTTCTGGCCCAGCATGGTGGCCTAGTGGCTAAAGTCCTTGCCTTGAATGCCCTGGGATCCCATATGGGCATCGGTTCTAATCCCGGCAGCTCCACGTTTCATCCAGTTCCCTGCTTGTGGCCTGGGAAAGCAGTTGAGGACGGCCCAAAGCTTTGGGACCCTGCACCCGCGTGGGAGACCTGGAGGAAGTTCCTGGCTCCTGGCTTCGGATTGCTGCAGCAGCAGCCACTGTGGTCTCTTGGGGAGTGAATCATCGGATGGATGATCTTCCTTTCTGTCTCTCCTCCTCTTTGTATATCTGACTTTGCAATAAAAATAAATAAATCTTTTTTTAAAAAAGTACACTTTTCTCCCTTTACAGAGTGTTCTACAAAAAAGAAAAATTCCATTTAACATCCATACATTGGTTGATCCATTTTACACATGAAAATTAAAGACCTTTGGCTCAGGATCAGTCGATGCAGACAAAGTGCAGGTCTATTGATGCTACATGGTTGCTTGTAACTGTTTTTGCTTGCTTTTCCAAGACATGCCCGTCTTTGAGAAACAAGAACAATATGCAGAGTTCAAAGAGCGAGCTAAGACCTTCCTGTGCTATTGCCACCTGCTGCTGGTGGATATGATATAGTCACCTACCTGAGTCCCAAATCCAGTCATTCTTCAGGAAGTGACAAAGCACTCTCTCCTACACCATCATGACTCCAATGTTTAATTGCATCATGTATAGCCTTAGGAAAAAGGATGTCATTGTGGCACTATGAAAATACTAGCTGCAAAAAATAGCAAAAACAGTGTGTTGAATTTTGTTGTAAATCTTCAACTTTTTGTCAGAGTTCCAAGTGAAATATTTTAAATCCATAACTTTCTTAGAAAAGTTAATTGATTTTAGGTTATCATGCACTCAGTTTTAAATGCTAGCCTGCAATTTATTATTATGCTTGGACATGTGTAAGACATATTAGTACGACTTTTTAAGTATTCATTTATTTTTACTTGAAAGATTTAACAGAAAAAGAAGCAAAGATAAAGAGAGAAGTATTTCCATCTGCTGGCTCACATCCCAAATGGCCAGAAATGAATCACTCCAAAGCTGGTAGCCACGAGGTTCTGCCACATCTCCCAGGTGGGGGCAAGACAGCAAGTACATGGTCCACCTTTCACTGCCCTCCCAGGCCATTAACAGAGAGTAGAGCAGCCAGGACATGAACCAGTGCCTATATGGGATGCCTCCACAACAGGGAAGAGGATCAGCTTACTGTGCCACAATGCCAGCCACCTATTAATGAATCTTTAATGCTGATGACTAATAAACAATGTTTTCTCACAAATAAAATGGTTAATTGCATAATAATTAAGCACACAAAAATCCAGATTTTTAAGCTACAACTTTTGAGACTTTAATATACTGTAAGACCAGTGAACTAAGTAATTTCTTGAATTTTGACACTTTTATCTGGTATAGTAGGGATCAAGTGTCAGTGTAGGACTGTGGCTCCAGGATTCTGGATAATTGATTGTTATTTTATTTTGTTTGTCATGATAGTGATCAGGTCATGGAACTAATTATCACTGGGTTCAAAGTTACTGAAATACTGACAATACAATCTTTTCCTAAATTCCAAGATTATTGTAAGCTCCAAATAAAAAAATCCATTTAAGATTGAAAAATTATAAAATACTTAAAAATGAAGTGCTTCTGTTCTCAGGTACGGTGATGTCTGGAGTTACCACTTCATTTGACTTTATATTCAGATTCAGCCAGAGAATCATCACAGATCCAATTATGAAGAAATCGCAATTGTATAGCATCAGTTACCTGGGAATTGAAACCCACATCACCAATTAGAATTACTTTCCAATAATCTATGCAAAGCTTTTAGTGTTTGTTTTAAATGTCATATTTTTCTCCTTGCTCATTTCAGCTAACTTAATGGTACAGAGACAAATCTTCCATTATAGTCAAAGGAAGTAATAGCTTTTATGTCAATAAACAGTGTCCCATCCACTTTTGCCAAGTTTTGTTGAGATCTTAGCGTTTACTCCTACGTGTCCTTGTTCTTTCTAGACTGTTAATTCAAAAGGCTTCCTCAGAAATTAGTTTGTAATTTCAAATAATATATATGCTTTCCATTGCCGAATCATGTGATGTAGCTTAATGATATTGAGACAGACATTATCTAAACAGGCATCTGATTTTATTGACAACATGTTCTTAGTTTAGGATTTCCAGTAGTGATACATGTTTCTGGATGTGACGACCAAAAATGATACTCATGCATCTTGGCTTCCTTTAAGTTTGAATTGTACTTGTTCCTGAATATTGACTGTATTAATTTCTGGTCATCAAATGCATGGTATTTAAATGTATTAAGCTAAATATCAAGGTAATGATTTAAATTAAGTATCAAATTATTAAAAATAATGAGACATAAAATGTTTATAAAATCACATTTTGATTTATTCTCCAAGCGCATTGGAGTATGTGGGACATCGCATCAGTTCTTGCCTTCACAAGGGACATTTGAACATACCCTCCTTTAATAACACCCCTGCCTAGTATCTTCATTTAAATGCTGTTACATTTTTGTGTTCCAGGTAGGGATAAAGAGATCTCTTTATGTTTTGTGTTTTTGGTGTTGGTACTACAATATAGTGAATACTATGTTTCTATAAATCTTAAAGTTATGGGGTGAATGTTTTGCAGCACTCAACTCTTTTTCAAATTAGATTTCACAGGATTTCCTTTGAAATTTGGACAGGCTAAATTCTCCATAACATTGAATCTGCAGTGTTTTGTCTATTTACTCATTTATGTCTCTCCAAAAAGCTTTGTTATTTAGCATGTAGAGTACACATTTTGTTGTACTCATTATAATATCATTAATATCTCTTCTTTATTTTTCATTACAATATTTCTGAATTTTCATTTGCTTCTATATGTGTGTAAGTTCAGTGTATTCTTTAATGTTCACTTTATATCCCTGTCACTTCTCAAGTCATTTATTAATTCTACATATCTTGTTTTTAGCATATTACCTCTTGAAGTGGTCCTTTTATCTTTGGTACCACTGGATGTTACTTCTCATCCATTCTGTAACATTTTATTAATTGTGCTTTATTTATTTTATTTACTATTAAACTAGGTAGGAACTCTACTAACTTGATGAAAACACAGAGTTGAAGGTAAGTATTCTTGCTTTGCTGGTGTGGCAGGAATATTATATTTAGTATTTTATTTTATTTTTTTTTTTAAATATTCATTTATTCATTAATTACATTGCATTACATGACACAATTTCATAGGTACTGGGATTCCCCCCCCTTCACCCCAAACCCTTCCCCCATCATGAATTCCTTCACCTTGATGCATAACCACAGCTCAAGTTCCGTTGAGATTCCCTAATTAAAAGTTTACACCATACAGAGTCCAGCATCCCACTTGTCCAGTTCAAGTTCAACCGCCTCTTAGGGAGGCCCTCTCAGGTTTGTAGGCAGAGCCAGCAGAGCGTCACCTCGATCAATTAGAAGCACCAACATATCATCAGCAACAGTCCAGGTATGATGAGGCTGGTGCAGAGTCCACTGATTGACATAGTCCGTCTTAGGGTTTCCCCTTGTCCAGTTTTCCGCTGCAAGCATAAAGCTGAGGTGGTTGATTCATCTACTCCATTTTCCATCTTTTTTTGATTAATGCTTTGATTCCTCCATTTTGTTCAGGGGAATCCCCCTAAAAAAAACTTTGAGGCATTCCCAGTCCAGGCTCCTACATGTACTACTAGTAAGCACAGTGCCCGCCACCGTCCATCACTCCGATCAGCTGATGGTTTTAACCCCTGGGTTGGTTCTCTTCTGAGCCCCGACCTCTATTGGAACCAATGAGTATCGCATCTCTCCCCGGCTCTGCCCATCACACTCTTGTCCCTCACCTAAACCAGTGGGAGGAGTGCTGGTCGGGTGTTGCATTCCCTGCTAGCACAGGCCATTTCACCTTGGCATTTTGTGTTTTGTACTGTTTTTTTTTTTTTTTTTTTTTTTTTTTTTTTTATCGCAACCAAACTCGGCCAGGCCCCCACACAGTTTCAGCACTTGGGCTTGCCAGTGGATGACGTGAACCGACTCAGCCTGGTCTGCCCCAACCCGAGCCAAGTGTATTCCAGTGGGTCACATTCCAAAGCCTCTTCTGGGTTATTTACCTCCATGCTTCTTGCGTTTATTTGTAGAGTCAGTGTCCTGTCAGAGGATCTGTTCAGGTTCCTCCCTCCGACTCCTTCATGGTGTCGGGCTTCACGCATTCCAGCAGGTCCTTCGGCCAGCACCGCTCTTCAATCCATTCTGGTTCCTGCTGTTGAGAGTTTCAGCCCAGCCACGGCTCATCCATACCCACGCATATCTCATATATGGCTCAGATGGGGTTGAGGCCTAGCCGAGCCCGTCCAACGTCTATCCTGGTCCTCCAGAGCACCAAACTGTGCTGTGGTCTAATCCGGAATGGTGCGTCAAAGCCGAATTGATATTTGTGCCAAGGGATTACCACTGTGACCCGATCAGAACTCAGCCTCCCTCCAGTTCCTGTGCCCCTTAGTGGTTGGCTCCACGCAGCCAAGGCCTCCACCACGCTCTCCAACCAGGCCTGTTGCCAGCCAGTGTTAACTATGCCAGAGGTTGCTCTGGTCAGCCCAGAGCGTCCTATAGACTGTCATGCCTCCTGCATAGACTCCACCGGCCCTTCTAAACCGTCCAATGGGGTCAGAGTGTCAGGGCATTGGTCCACGTATGCCTTACACATTCTAGCCCCGAGTATGGTTCTTGAATGCCAGTCAGTGTCATAGTAATGCCTTCTGTGACCCCTCTGCTGATCCCTCATCCTATCAGGTAATGGGGCATCCTGCTGGAAAAGCCCGGAATTTTGCCTTTTAAGTGAGCTGATGTTGGCGATCGGCACTATAAAGTGACTACAGGTTCTTCAGAGGAAGATTAACTGACTTTGAAAAGCTAGCTTAAGCCCGCCCGCTCCCAAGATCCAACTACGAGCTTTTTAACTGCAGCAACTTTAATATACGCTATTGGAGCTGGAATTACCGCGGCTGCTGGCACCAGACTTGCCCTCCAATGGATCCTCGTTAAAGGATTTAAAGTGGACTCATTCCAATTACAGGGCCTCGAAAGAGTCCTGTATTGTTATTTTTCGTCACTACCTCCCCGGGTCGGGAGTGGGTAATTTGCGCGCCTGCTGCCTTCCTTGAATGTGGTAGCCGTTTCTCAGGCTCCCTCTCCGGAATCGAACCCTGATCCCCCGTCACCCGTGGTCACCATGGTAGGCTGGAATCGTGGCAGGGACCCTCGCACCCGGGCCGCATGGTGACCCGGGGCCAAGCTGCTTGGGCCCCTGCCTGGATCATGCTAGCTAGCTCCACCCCCACTCCAGCCCCTGGCATGGCGGCTCAGAGGCATTCCCAACCCGCTTCTCAGGGTCCTGGGACAACCTTCCCGCCCAGAAGGAGGCCATCAGACCAGGACCCCGGCAAATCGGAAAGCTGCCCGAGAGCCTCGCACCCCATGTACCTGCGCAGGTGGTGGAAAGCTTGGCTGTGTTAGGCTGGAATCGTGGCAGGGACCCTCGCACCCGGGCCGCATGGCGGCCCGGGGCCAAGCTGCTTGGGCCCCTGCCTGGATCGTGCTAGCTAGCTCCACCCCCACTCCAGCCCCTGGCATGGCGGCTCAGAGGCGTTCCCAACCCGCTTCTCAGGGTCCTGGGACAACCTTCCCGCCCAGAAGGAGGCCATCAGACCAGGACCCCGGCAAATCGGAAAGCTGCCCGAGAGCCTCGCACCCCATGTACCTGCGCAGGTGGTGGAAAGCTTGGCTGTGTTAGGCTGGAATCGTGGCAGGGACCCTCGCACCCGGGCCGCATGGCGGCCCGGGGCCAAGCTGCTTGGGCCCCTGCCTGGATCGTGCTAGCTAGCTCCACCCCCACTCCAGCCCCTGGCATGGCGGCTCAGAGGCGTTCCCAACCCGCTTCTCAGGGTCCTGGGACAACCTTCCCGCCCAGAAGGAGGCCATCAGACCAGGACCCCGGCAAATCGGAAAGCTGCCCGAGAGCCTCGCACCCCATGTACCTGCGCAGGTGGTGGAAAGCTTGGCTGTGTTAGGCTGGAATCGTGGCAGGGACCCTCGCACCCGGGCCGCATGGCGGCCCGGGGCCAAGCTGCTTGGGCCCCTGCCTGGATCGTGCTAGCTAGCTCCACCCCCACTCCAGCCCCTGGCATGGCGGCTCAGAGGCGTTCCCAACCCGCTTCTCAGGGTCCTGGGACAACCTTCCCGCCCAGAAGGAGGCCATCAGACCAGGACCCCGGCAAATCGGAAAGCTGCCCGAGAGCCTCGCACCCCATGTACCTGCGCAGGTGGTGGAAAGCTTGGCTGTGTTAGGCTGGAATCGTGGCAGGGACCCTCGCACCCGGGCCGCATGGCGGCCCGGGGCCAAGCTGCTTGGGCCCCTGCCTGGATCGTGCTAGCTAGCTCCACCCCCACTCCAGCCCCTGGCATGGCGGCTCAGAGGCGTTCCCAACCCGCTTCTCAGGGTCCTGGGACAACCTTCCCGCCCAGAAGGAGGCCATCAGACCAGGACCCCGGCAAATCGGAAAGCTGCCCGAGAGCCTCGCACCCCATGTACCTGCGCAGGTGGTGGAAAGCTTGGCTGTGTTAGGCTGGAATCGTGGCAGGGACCCTCGCACCCGGGCCGCATGGCGGCCCGGGGCCAAGCTGCTTGGGCCCCTGCCTGGATCGTGCTAGCTAGCTCCACCCCCACTCCAGCCCCTGGCATGGCGGCTCAGAGGCGTTCCCAACCCGCTTCTCAGGGTCCTGGGACAACCTTCCCGCCCAGAAGGAGGCCATCAGACCAGGACCCCGGCAAATCGGAAAGCTGCCCGAGAGCCTCGCACCCCATGTACCTGCGCAGGTGGTGGAAAGCTTGGCTGTGTTAGGCTGGAATCGTGGCAGGGACCCTCGCACCCGGGCCGCATGGCGGCCCGGGGCCAAGCTGCTTGGGCCCCTGCCTGGATCGTGCTAGCTAGCTCCACCCCCACTCCAGCCCCTGGCATGGCGGCTCAGAGGCGTTCCCAACCCGCTTCTCAGGGTCCTGGGACAACCTTCCCGCCCAGAAGGAGGCCATCAGACCAGGACCCCGGCAAATCGGAAAGCTGCCCGAGAGCCTCGCACCCCATGTACCTGCGCAGGTGGTGGAAAGCTTGGCTGTATTTTAATATATTTTTGCTATAGTATTTTAATATTAAATACAAAGTTACCTGTAGATTCTGTGCATTTTGAATAGATTTCTAAGAGTCTTCTGTATTGGGCCCGGCATGATGGCCTAGTGGCTAAAGTCTTCCCTTGAACACCCCGGGATCCCACAGGGGCTCAGGCTCTAATCCTGGCAGCTCCACTTCCCTGCTTGTGACCTTGGAAAGCAGCCAAGGAAGGCCCAAAGATTTGGGGCCCTGCACCCGTGTGGGAGACCCGAAAGAGGTCCCTGGTTCCTGGCTTCGGATCGGCGCAGCACCAACCGTTGTGGCTCACTTGGGGTGTGAATCATTGGACGGAAGCTCTTCCTCTCTGTCTCTCCTCCTCTCTGTATATCTGACTGTAATAAAATAAATGAATATTTTTTTAAAAAGTCTCCTATGTTGCCCTGAGATACATCAAAGCGATGAAATATGAAGAAAGTGATATACATGCAGTTTTAAAAAATACATATATTTTATTTGTATTGCAAACACAGAGTTACAGAAGGAGAGACACAATGAGATAGAGTGAGATCTTCCATCAGCTGGTTTACTCCCCACATAGTTGCAATGGCTAGAGGTAGGCTGATCTGAAGCTAGGAATGAGGAGTCAGGAGCTTCTTCCAAGTTTTCCACATGGGTGCAATGCAACTTGAGTCATCCTCCTTGCTTTTTCAGGCCTTAACGAAGAAACTGGATCAGAAGCAGAACAGCTGGAACGCAAAACCAGCACTCATATGGGATGCAGGTGCCTCAGGTGGAAGCCTAGTCTACTACCCCATGCACTGAAACTTAGCATGAATTTTTGTCACATGAAAATTAAGCACACACATTTTGAGAATTATTTTCCTCATCTTTGATATTGAAAGTAATGTTGGCAACAGATGTAGGTAGTTATAAATTATCAGCAGATTCTGAGAGAATTCTAAGGAATTCTGGCAAAAACATGAATGAAGATGATTTCTTCCCAATATGAATTCAGAGGAGACACCAACACAGGTCAACATTTTAAATGCAGAATAAGAGAGCAGGTGTAAGCATACCTCATGCTAGACCACTGAAAATGTGGAATATAATGGTGTATTATTACTGCTGGCTTGTAGTAATTAATTCTGCACAAAGCAGATCAATAGAGATTTTGATACCTGGAGAGAAAGCATGTTTACAATAAATTCGAAAGCAGAGGTGTCTGTGTAACTAGACAGCAGTCAGAAGCTGGAATCTTTAAAAAAAAAAATAAAGAATGTCTGAATTTATCTAAGTGGCAAAAAAAATCCAGATGGCCTTAGTTAAATATCAAAAGAATGAGGGGAGGGGCAGGTTGAAAGAGTTAGAGGACCAGATTTTTTTCTTGTTTCATCACAAATTAAGAGAAATTGCTGGAAATATATAAAACTTATGACAATACTCTTTATATAGCTCAGAGATTTTTCAAGCAACATGTTAAAATGGGATTTTTATTTTTCTTGTCTCTTATGGTTAAATGTGACAAGTCCAAGTTTAAAAAAGGAAAAAAATAAAACATTGTTTCTGAATATAGAACACAAACAAGGATGTGTCTTACGTAAAGTGTATGCATCCAGAGTTTCTGGATATGATACATAGCTGTGCGGAAGCCCTTAAGGGAAATTACCATTTGTTCATCAACTATATAACATTTGTTCTATTTAGGAGTCAAAGTCAGCCAACATCTATCAACCCCTTTGGTGCTGGAATAATTGACTACTAATCTGTTTCATATCAACTTTTGGCAAACACTTGGATACATTGCCAATGGTCTGGTGGTCTGGTCTGCACAATGATAGCAAATGATTGCCTAATCAATGGCTATCCCTTTTTGGATGAAGAACTCACCCTGAGAACCTGTTGCATTACAGAAATATCCATAAAGATCGAAATTTCACATGCCTGCTTTTTTTTTGTATTTTTTTATTAATTACATTGCATTATGTGACACAGTTTCATAGGCTCTGAGATTCCCCCACCCCCTCCCCGTACCCTCCCCCCGGTGGTGAATTCCTCCACCTTGTTGCTTAATTACATATCAAATTCAGTCAAGATTCTTTCATTGCAAGTGTATACCAAGCATGGAGTCCAGCATCTTATTGTCCAGATGAATGTGATGGTTTCTTGGGGAGATCATCTCTGGTCTGAAGGCAGAATATCATCCCGATCAATTTAAAGCCACAACATAACATCAGCAACAATTTACAACATTATGGATTTAATTGACATGGTATTGAGTAATCAGTATGTTAAAAAATGCAAGTTCTTAACCACATCCTGTGACTGTTTCAATGACATTTCAATTTTAGTTTATATAAAACCGGCTTCTATACACCTTAAAATGGCTATAGGGTACTATTCAGCTGTCTCGTGTCTATTTTCATTTTAGTATTTAGCAGTTTATAGTGTTGAAGCATAATTTTGCTGAACTTGGCAGATTTTAGGATAGTCAAAACTGGCTTATAACTCTAACAAGGCCTTTGTCAACAACTGAGGTGCAGAATAGTTTTAGGAGGGGTGTGCAGAGAAATCTTCAATACCTTGGTGAGGAGTAACTGATCTCTTGCAATGACCATCAGGGTAGCTCCGGAGCCTGCCTCCAGCACACACACACACACACACACACACACACACACAAATTAGAATAGATAGACAGAAAACAAAAACAGAAAACAACAAGCAAATCTTAGAACCAGACAGGAAACGGTCAGCGTGGCCTCACACATACCTTACTAGGTAGGACACAAAGATTAGTTATGTCTCTGCATTTGTTATATGTGCTAAGGAAGGCCACAAGTAGATATGTCTTACATTTATTATAGTTTATTAAATTATTGATTGTGAAAAAGCCACTCATTCACTTCTAATTGAGTAAAATTTTGTACACTTAGATAAACAAAGAAATCATATGTTTACCTTGCCAACTGAAGGCTACTTACTTCAAAGAACAGCATAATAAATAAATTCAACTTTAGTTTCATGAAGCATAACTCATCAATGACCAGAGAAATTTTGGGGTGACTGCCCACTAATATTAATTATTTCAATGAATATATCAATCACAAAGTACTTATGAGTTTACTGTTTTAGCCAAACATTGTCAAGATCTTGATACTCATTGTTATACTGATCTATGTGTCTTTCAGTCTCCTGATGATTGAAAGTTCTGTAGAAATCTCCATTTCAGTCACTTTTAATCTCATGTAAATAATTGACCAATCCTCAGAACTAATAACTGCAGTACCATGTGAATTTCCATACACTTTCTGAAATGATTTAAGTGGGGACAATTCCATTGGTAGGAGCTTTTACAACTTACAAAGAACACCTACAATGAAATCCTGTTTTGGATTTCAGATGTTATTAAAATGTAACTCCCAAAGGACACAAAATTACCAGTGTTGGCAAGGATGCCAAAAGAGAATGCTGTACACAGCTGATGGGAATGTGAATTAGTAAGTCACTATGGAAAATAGTGCTGAGTGCTTTAGCAATATAAATTTGTATGATGCTGAATTTTCTCCTGGGTATCCATCAAAGCCACCTGGAATTATTACATCGAAGATCTACCTATTCTACCATGTTTATTAGAGCACTATTCACAACATGCAAGATACTAAATCATAAAAGGAATCATCCCAAATAAATCCAAGCACACAAACTCACATATACAAAGATACACACACACACACACACACACACACACACACACACACACACAGGCACAGACATATGCACACAATGGAATACTACCTATCTGGTTTTTTTTTTTTAATTTTATTTTTAAGTTACTTGCATTGCATTATTTGACAGTTTTATAGGTACTGGGATTCCTCCCACCCCTCCACAAACCCTCCCCCCATGGTGGATTCCTCCACCTTGTTGCATGACCACAGTTCAAGTTCAATTGAGATTCTTTCATTGCAAGCATATACCAAGCATAGAGTCCAGCATCTTATTGTCCAGAAAAGTCCAATGGCTTGTTGGGGAGACCTTCTCTGGTCTGTAGGTAGAGCCAGCAGAGTATCATCCCGGTCAATTAAAGCCACATATAATTTATAATGCTATGGAATTAATTGACATGGTATTGAGTAACCAATATGTTAAAAAAATGCAAGTTCTTAACCACATCCTGTGACTACTTCATTGATATTTCAATTTTAGTTTACATACAACCGGGTTCTATACATCTTAAAATGGCTATAGATTACTGTTCAGCTGTCTCGTGTCTATTTGCATTAGAATATTTAGCATTTTATAGCGTTGGAGCATAATTTTGCTGAACCTGGCTTTCTTTTGGGTAGTCTAGACTGGCTTATAACTAGCAAGACATATGTCAACAGTTTAGGTGCAGAACAGTTTTAGGAGGGGTGTACGGAGAAATCCTCAATACCCTAGTGAGGAGTAACTAATCTTTGTGTCCCACGTAGTACGGTATGACTGAATCCATGCTTACCATTTCCTGTCTGATTCTAAGCTTTCCTTGTTGTTCTCTAGCTATTCTAGATTGTTTGCTTGTTTGTTTGCATGCCTGTTTGTTTCGAGGGATGTCCGGAGAGATTCTGATGGTCATTGCAAGAGAGTGTGGGGACCCCAAGTTGGAACCAAGTGAGAACCAGAGAGAGCTCCCCTCCCTAGTCCCGAAGGAAGTTTACTGTTCTTCTGTTTCTGCGGGCTGTTCAGGGCTCCTGGCTGTTGTTCTATCTATCTGTTGAAAGAATGAATTTTTGTCATTTTAAGGAAGGTGTATCAAACTTTGGTCATGATTCTAGCTAAAATAAGCCATGCACCAAGCAAATACAACACTCTCCATATATATATATATATACACACACATATATGCATATATGCATATGCATATTTATATATATGTATGTATATGTGTGTTATATATACATATACCTATAGATTCTTCAACTACATAAAATTAAAAAAAAGAATTAATCTTTCAATGTTGATCCAGGCTTGAGTTTCAAAAAGGAATGCAAAATCAAAGTAGGATCAAAGCAGTTGGTTTCTAGTGCTATAAAGGAAGGTGGGACAACCATAATGTGTTCAAGCTCACATATTATCTATTCCACAAGCAGAAGAAAGAAAGGAGTTCCCAGTTTCCAATGATGAAATAAAGCCCGATTGCTTGATTTAATCAAGTGTATTATGTACAAAGACTGAAATACTTATCCAGAGCACTAAACATGAAAAAGTTTGATTTTTTTTAAAGGGAAAGAAACCTTAATTCTAATGAAAGGGACCATTATCTTTTCAGATTAGCACATCCACATTTCAAATTATTGATGTGTTTTAGAAAGAAATTAACTACAACTCCCCAGCTAACTATTTCCTTGGAGAATTTTAGGAATGAGCATGTTGGTAATTTTTTGATTACCAGGTCCCCAATGACATGCCTATAAATGTCTTGGTTCTATTTGTGAGATTATTCATCAAGGCAGTTGGAAAAGGACACCTTCCTTAGTAGGTTCAATGGTTATTAACAAATCTAAACTGGTCTGCAACATAATCTGTGATGACCCTCTAAGCAAAACTCACTGAGATGTGTCTAAATAAGTAAGAAAATCTATAATCCATCATGTGTTTCTCTCTCTGAAGTAGCTTGTACAACTATCAAAGGCAGCATTTTTTTTACATCCTGTCTACTAATCTATGACATTTGATTGAGTTTAAGCCATTTACATTCAGAATTATTATGAATATGTGGTAATTTAGTCCTGTCATTTTAGCAATGAGTTGTTCATTTATTCAGTCTTCTGATGTCATTTTACTGGGATTTTCTTCGCATTTGCTTCTGGTTTTGGTGGGTGCTATTCCTTTTCTCTATGAAGAGAACATCTTGAAGTATCATTTGTAGGGAAGGTTTGAAAGAGGCAAATTCTTTTAACTTTACTGTGGAAGAAATTTAATTCATTTTGAAAGACACAGCATACGTTATCCTGGGCTGACTTTTTTTTTTTTTTTTTTTTTTTTTTTGCTTTTAGGATCTGGGAATATGTCACTCCATTCTCTTCTTGCCTGTAGAGTTTCCTATGAGAGATCTCCTGTGAGTTTAATTGGCATTTCTTTATATGTCAATTTTTTTCACGTGCAAATTTAAGGATCTTTTTCCTTATGTTCGATTGAACAGAGCTTGATTATCATGTTTTGTGGTTAAGATTGCCTTTGGTTAAGCCTGTTGGTAGTTCTGTGCCCCTCCTGGATCTTGTTTCCCAATTCTTCCTCTAAAAATTTCCCTTATTATTTCATTGAATACACATGTAATCCCAGATTTTCTTTCTGCACCTTCTGTGACTCCCTTAACTTTTATATTTGGTCTTTTAATAGTGTCTTTCAATTCTTGAATACTTTATTTTTTGTTTAATCCGGCTCTGCTTCCGACATTTTGTT
This sequence comes from Ochotona princeps, assembly GCF_030435755.1. NCBI lineage: Eukaryota > Metazoa > Chordata > Mammalia > Lagomorpha > Ochotonidae > Ochotona > Ochotona princeps. The sequence continues at coordinate 13,130,430 of NC_080835.1, read as the reverse complement.
TTTTTCCCCCTTGATGACAGAAAATATCTTCAAATTTTGAGATTTTTTTTTCTTCTGCCTCCTTTTTCTATTTTGGAGACTCTCCACTGTACTTTTAATTTGCTCCACTGTATTCTTCATTTCTGACATATCAGCTTTCATTTGATTCATTTCTTGTTTGTTGATAAGAAGTTTTATAACTAGTGTTTTCAATTCTGTATCCCTCATTTTCTCGATTTCTTCCTCAGGGAACTCAGGCTGGCATAGGGTTTTGCTCCTTTGCAGGGGAGTCTTCAGTAATATTCATTGTGTCTCTGTCTCTTCTTTTACTCTTGCTCATTGTGCTTCTGGTTAGCAGATTCTTCTCCTTGGGGCATGCTCATAAGCTCTGTCACCCACATGTCTACAGTTCAATTGTGCTTATTGCAGTTAGCATATGGCTCTTTGTTTGCAGTCACTTATGCCACTCCCTCCAGCGAATTCCAGGTCTGGGTTCTTATGTTAGATTTCCACCATGGTCTTTGTAGCCCCAGCTCCTGGCTCACCAATAACCACCTCCTGTGATACCGTGCCGATGTTGCATCATTGTCTTTACAACCTTTCTCCCACCTTCAGTTGGAGCAAGTCCCAGGATTAGAGAGATACCAGGTGTCCTATATACCTAGGTTGTTTGTGGTGATCTTACCAGAACCTGTTGGCCTTTAGGTCTGGGTGCCACATGAACTTATTTTGACCCATACAATGCCATAGCCTTTATTGTTTTCCTGTGGGACCAGTGCAATGCACTGAGCTCAGTGAGTTCTCACCCAAGAAGGGATATACAGTAACTGTGTAATGGAGACTATTATATCCAGGTGTGAGGATACAATGCAATATGCATCTCTATATCCAGACCAAAGATGAACTCCCAAATAAAACTCTCAAATACATTTTGACAATAGAATGTTGGACTTTCTATCATTGTCTATACCTATAAAATCAGCAAACACTTAAATGGAATGATGGACTGCGACTGTTTTTAAAAGACTGTAATACTGTAATAATATAGTGGGAATCAGTGGAGGGAGAGGGGAGGATGGGACGGGGAGACTCCCTGAGCCTATGGAACTGTAACATAATTTTTTTCTAAATGAAAAAGAAAAGAAGAAGTGACTAAGAAGATGCCATTTATGGACAGTGTGTGAACATAGGCTCAGATGCTCCTTGAGGTACTTTGTTCCCTAACAGTGTCCTCCTCTGAGGCCTTGCTCAGCTCCCACTCAGCTGCCCATCAACGCGCATTCTGAGAGGCGACAGGTGACAGTGCAAGTAACGGGGAGTTCGTTCACCCAAGTGTTAGACTCACACCGAGTTCTGGGTTCCTAGCTTCAGCTGGCCTATTCCCAGCTGTAACAGGGCAATGGAGATGTAAGTCAGCAGATGGAAGCTAAAGAGTGTGCAAAGTGTAGGGAAACTATATAATCATCAATTCAGTGAAATATGGGCCAAGACTAAACTACCTGAACTTTGATAAAAGGAAAATCATAATATACTGTATATACAAAATTAAATGTTCAATATTAAAAAGATATTCTAATACATGTAGTTACATAGATGCACTTTAAAAATTACTGTATCTTGTAAAAGAAACCTGGAAAAGAATTACATATAAGGTGAACCTCTTTACATATGCTGTCCTCGGACACAGATAGTACTACTAGCTCGGAGTGTTCTTGTTGGAGTGATGGCAAATGTTAGGGAATTAGTGGTGACAGTTGTCCAGCTTCATAAATATACTAAAAATTCACGTATTTGCTCTTTTTTTTTTTTTTTCGTGTGTACTGTTTTTTGTTTTTTTTTTATTGTTAATTGTTTTGCATTATGTGACAGTTTCATAGGCTCTGGGAATCCCCCCCTCCCTCCCCCTCCCCTCCCCCTCCCCTCCCCCCTGGTGCATTCCTCCACCTTGATGCAGTATTACAGTTCAAGTTCAATCAAGATTCTTTCATTGCAAACATATACCAAGCATAGAGTCCAGCTACTTATTGTCCAGATGGGTTGAACAGTTTCTTGGGGAGACCTTTTCTGGTCTGAAGTTTGAGCTGGCAGAATATCATCACAGTCAATTAAGAGTCCCAATATAACATCAACAGCAATTTGCAATGTTATGGAATTGACATGGTTTTGAGTAACCAGTGCATTAAAAAGAAAAAAAAAAAAAAAGGAAAACAAGTCCTAGCCACAACCTATGATTTGCTCATTGACATTTCAATTTTAGCTCATATACAGGACCGGCTGCTCTATACCTTAAAATGGCCATAAGGCACCATTCAGCTGTTTCGTGTCCATTTCATCTTAGTATTTAGCCAGTTGTTGTGTTGAAGTAAAATTTTGCTGATCTTGGCAGATTTTAGGATAATCCAGACTGGCTTGTAACTCTAACAAGATATATGTCAACATTTTAGGTGCAGAACATTTTTTTTTGGGGGGGGGTGTGCAGGAAAATCCTCAACACCATGGTGAGGAGTAACTAATCTTTGTGACCCACCCAGCGAGGCATGAGCCAATCCATGCCAGCTCTTTCCTGTCAGATTTCAAGTTCTACTTTCTGTTGTTTATTTATTTTCGGTTCTTTTTTTTTTGTAGGATTGTTTGCTGTGAGGGGTTTTCGAAGACGTATTTGCTCTTAACATGTGACTCATGTGACATAAAAGCCTTTTAGCAAAACTAAAATAAATGTGTGTAAGTATTAACATAAGATGATGGAGAACATTTTAAAACAGGAAGAAACTTCAAAAAGAAGTAGTATGAAAGAAGTTGAAAATTCTGGCAGAGCTGAGCTTCATTAGATTCAAACTGTGCTGGAAGGAGGATTCAGACAGGATTGCACACTCAGTAGCGTGAACTAATTCCCAGTTTGCCTCCAACCAGGGATCAACTTGTCGGCTGTAACAATTGAAACTCAAAACTTCGCAAGTATTGTTAGTAAATACACCGGGGAAAATGCAGAACTAGAAGCATGATTAATCACACCAAAGCCTAAGGGAGGCAGAGAATGAAGCCCCACACGCTACCTGGAGAATAAAATGCTGTCCATCTGGTGTTCAGATACAAGAACTGCCTGACCCAGGTAAGTTCCTCAATTTTCAGATTCAAAAATATAACACTAAAAAAAAATTAGCTTTTAGAAAAGATGAGACATTTCTAAATGAATCATTTAGTTGAAATTATTCAGTTTAATAAATTCTCCAACCTAAGGCATCAAAAATATTTTCCTTCAGAATTAATAGAACATGAATAATATATGAATTTAAGGGATTTATCCATTTAGAGACATACCTGATTCATCAAATTACAAATACTAGTAGATACACATTCAGCTTCAGGTGAGCCACATACCATACTAACATTAAAAAAAAATCCTGTATGTTCCAATTCTATGCACCAACAAGAAGACATACATGCATACAAACACATTATACACCTATGAAGATGAACAGATCACAAGACAAAGAATTCAATTCTGTTAAAAGTCAGTGAACCATAAGTGTACACATTTTAAATTCCCTTTCATTAGCATCTCTCTACAATAAAAAACCTTATCCCAAACATTAAAACAATTAAGTATTGAGTATTGGAACAAAATTCATATGTTTATATAGACAGGACCAGTAATAAATATTTTATGTCTCATTAACTGTTGAGGAAATATAGGCCAAGATCAGTAATCAGTGCTTTTTAACAATTGCTGATATGATATATATTTCTTTTTTATTTTTAATGTATCAAGAAAACAGAATTTTTGTATTTTATAAACTTCAAAGAAGATAAGCTCCAATCTTATCCATCGCTGAATTTCTGCATGCCTTCTTTCTTTAATTTTTGGAAAACTCTAATTCTGAAACTAGCACAAAATAAAACTGAGTTAATCATGCTTTTACAAACAGTAAATACATCCACTGCAATGTCTTTAATGATATTTGGAAAACATAGAAGATGTTTATCTCTATAAGCTATATCCTCATCTTCTAACATCTATGTATTCTATATTATTTTGGAGATGAAATGAGATTTCAAATAGTCTGTTTTACCTAGAGTAGGCAATAACTGAAATATTATGTATCTCATGAATGACATGCAAAATAGATTAAAATTTCTTAACTAAGGATTATTTTTCATCATAGTCAAAAATTAAAATGGCTTTTATAACATATGATTGACAATTTTAGGATTAAATCAGAATAAGGAGACACATCAATTTGCCTGTTCAGATATATTACGAATGCTGAGAAGGACTAACCATGCATAATTATGTCTTCAGCAATTTCTCTCAGGTTTACATGAGAAGAAAGAAGAATGCATCCGAATTGCTCCCAGTCTCAATTTATTTTCTTGGGAATTAGCAATAATCTGGAGATGAAAGTGATTTTATTTACCACATTTGTGCTTGTTTATCTCACTAGCCTTCTGGCAAATCTTGGAATGATCACTGTAATCAGACTGGATTCCAGGCTGCACACCCCAATGTACTTTTTCCTCAGTCACCTCTCATTCTGTGACCTCTGCTACTCCACTGCAGTTGGACCCAAGATGCTCATCGACATATTTGCTACAGACAAGTCAATTCCCTTCTATGGCTGTGCTCTGCAGTTCTTCATTTCCTGTATCTTTGTTGATTCAGAGTGTCTGCTGCTGGCAGTGATGGCCTTTGATAGGTACCAGGCCATCAGCAACCCCTTGCTCTACACAGTCAACATGTCCAGCAAGGTGTGTTCCCTGCTCATGGCTGGGGTTTATCTGGTGGGAGTGACAGATGCATTGGTACACACAACATTGACATTCCGCTTGTGTTTCTGTGGCTCTAATGAGATCAATCACTTCTTCTGTGACTTGCCCCCTCTGTTTATTCTGTCTTGTTCTGATATACAAGTGAATGAGCTGACATTATTTATCGTGTTTGGATTCATTGAACTAAGTACTATCGCAGGAGTTCTTGTCTCTTACTGTTACATCATCTCATCAGTCTTAAAGATGCCCTCTGCTGAGGGTAGGTTCAAAGCTTTCTCCACCTGCACCTCCCACTTAACTGCAGTTGCCATCTTCCAGGGAACTATGCTCTTCATGTACTTCAGACCAAGTTCTTCCTACTCTCTAGATCAAGACAAGATGACCTCAGTGTTTTACACCCTAGTGATCCCCATGCTGAACCCTCTGATTTACAGCCTTCGGAACAAGGATGTGAAACAAGCCCTGGAAAGAGTGAAAAGCCAAAATTGGTTTTAAATATATATATATATATATATATATATATATATATATATATATAACAATATTTGTCTTCTTGTATTTTGCCCTGTTATCATAAAATGTATTGTGCATGGTATGTCTAATACATTTCCTAAACAATTCTTGTTCAATGAGGATCTTTACTAAAAACACCATGCATAAAATCTAATTCTCCAAACTCCACTATATTACTCCAGAATTTTTGGGATACCACCTATCCATGGAAAAAGATGCTGCCTTTTGAAATTTCATCACATTTTGATTATATTAACTAAATCATAGATCTTCACTTGGTTATGCTCTGTGATAACCATGAACTCAGTAATTTCCATTTTAATGGATTGTACAGTATAACGAACGTAGTAGTTACAAATAACTAAGTACTTAAGTTAATCTTAATAAACTTAAAAACCTTCATGAAGTTATAAGACTGGGACACATGTATCCAAAGAATATATTTAAGTCAGGTTTTTCTGAAATAGACTTCATTGTAATAAGAGATTCACTCTCTCATCTAAAGGAGATCATCAGGGAAGGAGATCATCTGGGTACAAGACTTGGCAATTGAAACAGCATCTAAGTGACAAGTTCATGTCTCTTTAGCAGAGCCTTGTGTCTGTGGTCCTCACTTTACATGTGCTGAGGTCCCATGTGGGTGCTGGTTTCTGTCCTGGCTGCTCCTACTTCCTTTTGGCTCCTTGCTTGTGGCCTGGGAGAACTGTGGAAGAAAGCCTTGAGCCTGGGGACTCTGCATCCTTGTGGCAGACCTGTAGAAGGCTCCTTGTTCCTGGCTTCATATTGGCTCAGCTCTGGCCTTTACAGCCACTGGGGGAGTGAACAAAGAGTTGGCCGACCTTTCTCTCTGTCTCTTCTTTCTGTAAACCTGATTAAAAAAAAAAACACCTTTAACATGAGAGAAAATAAGAAGAAACCCAGCAAGTTTAGAATAATGTTAAAATACATCCATATGCTTTAATTATGTCAGAATCCCATCTCTTCTCCATGGAAGTTTTTGTTGTTGTTGTTGCTTTCTGTTTCTCAGATCTGATTAAGCACTTGTTTTTATGGTTCATGATCAACCAGTTCCTGGAAGTATTGCCTTCATATCACAACAGCATGTCGTTATTGGAAGCAATGTTGTGCTATTCCTGTTGTCCCAAGCACCTACATTGTGTCTGTTTTTGAAAATGAGAAAGCAAGTTGAATAATCAAGCAATAAAACTAGATAGCACCTTAGTGCATGTTATGATAATAAAAAAAGTTCACTGGTCAATGTATCTGCTCTGCATGTTTATTTCATAATTATTTAATACAAAAAGATAAAATATTGTGACTCTCCTATTCATCCTATGCGACTAGAATAGATCTATATTCTAATAATGGGATTACAGGAGCAGAATTGATAAATTTAATAATTGTAAGCTTCTTGAGTTCCACAAACAACTTGCAAATTATTGAGGATACTTCAAAAAGCTCATGAAGAAATCGAATCAAAGATAATTTGTTGTTATGTATTTCAAATACTTCATAGTTTTTAAAACATTTCCATTAACATTTTGCACCAAAAATAATTTTACACCAAATTAAGGTCATCTTTAGCTCACATTTTCCATGAATTATTTTAAATTTATTTATATACTCATTTTTAATTTAAAAGACAGAGGAATTCATGAGACAGAGGGTTGGGCAAAGAGAGCATATCTTCCATTTACTCATTCACTTCTCAAATACCTACGTTAGCTGAGACTAGACCATGTTGAAAGCAGGAAGTCTCCTGTGTTTGTGGCAGGGATCCACCTGGTGGATCTGTCATCTGCAGCTTCACAGAATGAGTGTCAGCAGAAAGCTCAAAGTAGAAGCGTGTGATTTTAATTCCATCTCTTCAATTGAAACACAGATGCCCCAAGTAGCAACTTATCTCCTGTGACTTCAATGTTTTTTAATCCCTTAATACTGCTAAACCCCATTCTTCTCAGTCCAGTGGTGGATTATGGCAAATATGATTTTCCACATCAAATATTGTCAGCGCATTATGTAAACAGTAAAATTATAATCTTTATCCTACATCTTAAATATTTTCTTTTCCCTTGACCATAAGCACCCTCTCCCCCAAAATGACATAACAACGATACCTTTATGTTTATGCATTGCTATAACACAGAAAATGGATAATCTTGGAGATACACTATTTAAGTGCATTGGTTATAATACAAAAATAATAATGTTTGACCACTCAGGAAGTAGTAGGAGTGTTAAAGTCAGATGCAGCAACCTTTATTGTGTATGGACTGCCTTCTCTCTGTCTCTCTCTCTCTCTCTCTCTTTCTCTCTCTCTCTCACACACGCAATGAAGCATTTGCCCACTGTCAATCTGAAAAGCTTGATTAGTAAATTTTCCATACAAGAACCTAGATCCCCTGTAAAATAACAAAATAACCTTGACTTGAAGTTCTTTGGAGTCACAGCTTTTGGTGTCTATGGGCAGTAACTATATTGGAGGAATGAAGATATGTCTGATACAAATACCAGATATAAATGATAAGACTGCTGTTGGTTCAGCTGACAAAATGAATCACATCTGTGTATCAGTCAAGTCATTTTATGCCTCCAGTGCTCTCTAAATACACCCATATCTACTCTATCTCTTCTCTCTCTCTCAATCCCTAAATATTGCATATGGGCTGACAAGCATGGATTTATACTTAGCAGTGAAACAAAACATTCAGTCTAGTGTCAATGCAAGTTCAGGCAGAGAGCCCAATAATGCACTGAGTGCAAACATCTGGTCCAAGAGTAATTAATGTAACATTGTCACGCATGAAGCATATTTGATATGTCTTCATAAAAATAAAGTTTGTGTACAGGAACTGTAGAGGACCCACTCACAGAAATGTTCCCCCGTTATTATAAAATCCCATTCAACATGAGCTCCATCCAATAACCTAAACTATAGCACACTGTAGGTGCATGACCATGTACCATAAACCTCTCAAACCATACAGACATCACTGGCATAATACAATTGAGCTTGCCCCAGGTTGCTTGACTCTGCTTTCATGGACATTGACAAAAGGATAACAGGATTCCAGACAATGTCTGTTAGATTCTATGCTTGAGCACGCGACAGGCAGCATGGTAGAAAGGAGGTCACTGGGAATAGCAGGGCCAGGGGCTTACATGCATGGAGCTATGACAGTGCTCCTTTGGCACACAGCACCTGTGAATGCCTGGGTCTTTGTGATTTATGACATCACCCTTGCTATTGCACGTGCCTCACTCAAATGGCAGCATTGTTCAATATTACTGTGGCAGAAATGTTGTGTGCCGGGTGCATTGGATGATTCTGGCAGCTGGTGGGGCGGCAGCAGGGGGATTGTTACTGTGTGATTAGCAGCCTTTGATTCTTTAAATTGTCTTCTTTTACAATTGAGTGATTTTTCTCTATTGTCATGCTTTGATGCCTTTCTTAATTTTTTATCTTTTGTGTACCAACTGTGGGTTTTTACTTCACTGTTGCTATGATGCCTTCATAAAATAACTTACAATTAAGAAAATCTAAATTTGAGGTCCTGGCGCTATGCATCAACAGTTAGATCCTCACCTTGCAGGCATCAGAATTCCATAAGGGCACCACTTCGTGTCCCAGTTGCTCCACTTCCCACCTAGCGCTATGCTTATGGCCTGAGAAAGCAACAGAAGATGATCAAAAGCCCTGGAACCTGCACTTACATTGAAGACCTGGAAGGAACTCCTGCTTTAGATTGGCTCAGCTCCAGTCATTGTGGCCATTGGGGGGTGAATGAGAGATAGAAGATCTTTTTCTCTGTCTCTCATTCTCTCCACAAAATCTGAAATGCCCGTCCAATAAAAATGAATAAATCTTTTAAAAATATCTAAATGTAAAACCATAAATTACATTTTAATACACACTTCACATATTTTAATTTACTTCCTTTTGTTTCAAAATGTGCAGAAATTTGACTCATACATGACTGTGCATATCTATGAAATGTAAAGAAAGTTTTGAGTCATATATATACTATAGAATGATCAAATAGGGCAAAGATATTGTACATCACTTTAACATCCACTATTTTGTCATCCAAACAACAAATCCTCCATTTCTTTCATTTTGAAAATAAAAAATGTTATTAATGCTAGTAACAGCTTCCTTATACAATTGAGCACTGAGGCTTCTCCGGAAATTTCAGCAAATGCACCATGAAGGTGATGTTTGAAGCCTGATGGGACAATATCACCTGTTGCTAGTTGTTGTTGGGTCTTGATGTTAAATACTGATAGAAAGTGAATCAAAATATTAAGAGTAGAAAGAGAAAGTGGCTAAATAAACATATTGAATTGCATTTCTTTATTGGGTCTTTATTTGCATTTTTTACATCCCTTTATTAAATATACACACATTTTACTTAAAACGCTTGATTATGAACTTCTTAGTCCTTTTATCTAGGAATGTATTTCATTGGAAATCTTTAATTTAGTGATAGACATTGTCACCTTAATGCAATTGTCTTGTATCAAAGGGCATATATGAGTGTGTCATCAAAATTGTTTAGTCTGCTTCGGTATTCTTCTGAGGTTTGCCCGTTTTTCTTCACAGAGATTTTTGAACGTTTCTCATTTGGTTTATTATTAGATATTTTTACCTTGTAATAAAAACGGAATCTTCCCCTCCATTAAAAAAAATTTGAAGATTTTCTACTCTGACAATTATTAGGTTAATTTCGGATTTAGGCAATTTATAAAGTCTCTCTCCCTCTTTGACTCTCTGTGATTCTAGTAGCTTTTCATCTATGATATATTAAGAGGCAAACATTCCTTATACTGGATGAATAAAATTTCATGTAAGCTAAAACAAGTCCTTAAGAACTCATGAGGGGATTTTTGTTTTTAGTTTTCCAGGTGAAATAACAGCTACTCGGGTGACTGTTGATGACTACCGACAAGTACGTAAGTCCATTTTCAGAATGAACTCCAATTTTAAAATTTCCTTTCAGAATTTATTTTTTTATTTAGATATTGATTTTCTCTCTGCCGGTTCACCGCATGCCACTACAGCCAGGTTTTAGCCTGACTGAAGCCAACATTCCAAAACTCCATCCTGCTGTCCTCCGAGGGAGCAGGGACACAGACCTTAGGCATCTTCTGCTGCCTTCCCAGGAATGTTAGCAGGAAGTCAGATCTGAAGTGAAGCAGCAGGTCCTCAAAGCGCTACTCTGATGTGTGAGACCAGTGTTAAAAACAGCAGTCTATATCTGTGCACCACCAGGCCAGTTCCCAATGTCATTTTTTAAACAAGAAGTTGGCTATCTTCAGATTGGGCTCATATTAAGTTAAACTCATATGTGAGGGGCAGGTGTGCCATTGTCTCTCAGGTGTCTAGCACATTTCATTTAACATGCTGTATTTCAATTGCATCAACGTGCAGCAAGTGCTGGACCTGTGTTTATGCAGCAACACCTGATCCGTACTCATTCACCCTGCAGCACAGCACCCCAAGTGAACACAGTCTACACAGAAGGTGCATTCACAGGGCTAATGTGACATTGTGTAGAACATTTTGATTTTCACAAGGAATCAAACCACTAGCTGTCAAGGGAAATAGCAGAGGGATGCTTAATTGTTGTTAGAAATAGGGGACTTAAAATTCAGTCTCCCCTGGGTGATATGTCCCAAGTGTAAGCAGGGAAAAAGGAAAGAGATCAGTGATCTTAACCTCAAAGTGAAAACAATAAGTAGATTACAATATGATAACAGGAGGAATACACTCTCCACAGTTGTGAGCCAGAATAAATCTTGAGAGTCTCAGTATACTACCTTGGAAATAACTGCAACTAGTATTGTATCTGCATTTCAGAAGTTTTGAAATATAATTTACACTGACGTTAAACTTGCAATATTTATCCTTGAGCAGTAAAAGAGGGAAACACTAAACTCACCACGGAATGAACAGCCTTTCTCTCATCACTCTACTGCAAAAGGATCCAGTTCCCCTACCTCTGTGCTGAATGGTTTTTGGAACCTATTTTAACTTTGGAGATTAACTTGGGAGAAAAAGGAAAGTGCCTTGCTAAGAAAAAGGATTTGTGTCATCTTTTCTCCCTTTCTGTTTTTTGTTGAATTTACCCATTTGCACAGAAACAAGCAAGATATCCAGCCAAAGTAAAGTGGTTACTAAAGGTAAGGAAAAGCCATGAATGTGTTTATCCCTTTAACTTGCTTATTTTGAAGAAAAACAGGTAGGGTTATCAATTGCCGCTATAATACACTGACTCAGGTCACAGAAATATTGAGAGCACATGTTCTCAATGTATGGTTCAGACTTATTTTTTTTTTTACTACTACAGTTGCCACATAGAGAGGAAAAATTAAAAAAAGATTAATACTATGATTTCAGTATCTCTTTAATTATCTGAAATATTTTAGGAGATTTCAATATTGTCTTTATAAACAATGAAACACTGAAGTTCAGTCAGAGTGTCTCTAGGCTACAAGGTTGACTGCCAACTCTCCTCAGGGAAGGAAGACCTTATACATAAGCAAGAAAAACAGCCACATTGTAGCGGGAGGTAGCAGCATGCTATTCATAACATGAAATGTAAAACAAGCGATGCATTTCTAATTGCACACATTCATAAAAGTGATTTGTAAGAAAAGTTTTAGTTATATTTTCTTGACCAGAGCTACGTGAATTTAAACGTAATTAAGTATATTCTGGAATGTTAATGAAACTTTGAGTATTACATTATTAAATACTCTATTAATGAACAGGTCATGCACAAGCTTATGGCCGTGAAGTTTTCAAACGTCCTTCTCCAAGGAGATTCAGTTGATTTCCTGGCTTGGTAATATTGATTAATTTTGCTAACCTTCAGTCCTTTTAGTTAATTTCTTAGTGCTGAGAAAAAAAAAATCAATGTCCCAAATTCCAACTGTCACTGTCATCCCGAAGTTGCACATACAGGTTAATAACTCAATTATTCTAGTTAGCATAATAATGATTTAATAATAATGTATCTTTAAAGATCTTAACTATAATTGTTAAGTGTAGCATATTCCAGAAATGATCATAGCCAATAGATAAAGTCATTAGCCACAAGTTTATTCATTAGGTAGCAGTAAATGCCTCACTCAGATAAAAGTCCTTTGAGCTGAAATGAAATCCAACATGTTTCTTACTGTTCTATCACATTTTACTCTAATATTACAATGCATATATATCAGAAAAATATTTATATGGTTCCAGCACGAATTTAAAAAAGTCCATGTTCATTTTTCTATTTTATTACAGCTAAGATAACTAGACACATGAAAAACCACCAAAGCCAAAACCAAACAGAAGTGAAGGAGTTCATCCTGTTAGGACTCACAGACAATCCGGATCTCCAAGGTCTTCTCTTTGTTTTGTTTCTGTCCATTTACCTGATAACCATGGTGGGCAATCTGGGGCTGATGGTGTTGATTAAGCTCGATCCCCGACTGCACACGCCCATGTACTTCCTTCTCAGCAGCCTCTCCTTTGTTGATGCCTCTTACTCCTCCTCCGTCACTCCCAAGATGCTGGTCAACCTTGTGGCTGAGAACAAAGCCATTTCTTTCCATGGATGTGCTGCTCAGTTCTACTTCTTTGGCTCTTTTCTGGGGACGGAATGCTTCCTGTTGGCCATGATGGCATATGACCGGTATGCAGCGATTTGGAACCCCCTGCTTTACCCTGTCATCATGTCTGAGAGAGTTTGCTTCTTGCTGGTAGCTACTTCCTTTTTGGCAGGCTTTGGAAATGCAGCCATACACACAGGCATGACTTTCAGATTGTCTTTCTGTGATTCCAACAAGATCAACCATTTCTATTGTGACACTCCACCCCTGCTCCAGCTCTCTTGTTCTGATACCCACATCAATGGCATTGTGATCATGGCTTTCTCTAGTTTTGATATAATTAGTTGTGTTACGATTATTCTCATTTCTTACCTTTGTATCCTCATTGCGATCTTAAAGATACCATCCACAGAGGGTAGATTTAAAACCTTTTCCACATGTGCCTCCCACCTCATGGCTGTCACCATATTCTTTGGGACAATTCTCTTCATGTACTTACGCCCTACGTCTAGCTATTCAATGGAACAAGACAAGATTGTCTCTGTCTTTTATGCAGTAGTGATTCCCATGTTAAACCCTTTCATCTATAGTTTGAAAAATAAGGATGTAAAGGATGCCTTTAAGAAGATCTTAAAAAAACACATACTGTAAAGCTACAATAACGAATATCTTATTATGCATAAGGCAATTTTCATACCAATTTTCTTGTTTGAATGCTTAAGTGCTTCTCTTTGTTAAAATTGATGATTTAGAATGAAGCATATAAAGCAACCAGTTGATATAATAGTTTCGGACACTGCACCCTAAATAGGAGTAAATAGGCTTGATTCTTAACACTGGCCCTGTGCCCAGGTTCTCTGAAGAACTCAAGTGGCAGCAGGTGCTATGAAGCAGTTTTCAAGAACTATTACAGTTTTAACTACTTTTGTAACTATTTAAAATTCACTTTAGATGATGCAGTTGAGCATCTTTTTATTTATTAGTGCCCTTGCCTAATTTTCTGCTGTGAAATGGTCTTTTGACTTTATTTACTGAATTTCCTATCTCACAGAGGCATTAAGTGACTAACTACAGTGTAAATTACAAAATTTGTTAGCCCTCAAAAATATATATTAAATAAAGAAACAATAAAATAAAGCAGTATACTTTGTAATGTCTTAGGTGTTGAATGTCTATGCATGTATCCATTTTTATATTTCTGTACCTCATGGCCATTAACCTTTAGGTTTTCTGGGTTATTTAAAGAAAGTTTGTTCTACTGCAGGTTTAAAAATGTTTTAGAATATAGCTTTATTTTTCTTTATTATTCCTATGCTTGAGCTATTTCAGCATTCCTTGGTTCTGCAGATTTATAATTTCCACTAAGTTTGGGAAAATTTGACCATTGTTGCATCAAATTTTGTTCTGAAGCTCCTCTCCATTATTTACTTTATATATTATAAATAAAGCAAATTGAGTAAACTTATTTTACAGTGTACTTGTCATGGAATTCTAGAAGATATTTGCACTTACAGTTTCTATGGATTCTATACACAATGTCATTTGAATGTCACTATTTTTTTGGAAAACATTTTATTTCCATTTCACTTGAAAAGCTCAGACACAACTAGAGAGACAGAGAGAGACAGAGAACTAGAACGAGAGAAAAATAAAGAGATGAGAGTTATGGAGATGGGGAGGGAGATAGAGAGAGGAAAGATCTGATTTAGTTGTTTATTCCCTGGGTGCCTGTAGCAGATAGAATGGGCTAGACAGGGGCCTGGCGCTGTGGCCTAGTGGCTACAGTCCTCGCTTTGAAGGCACTGGGGTCCCATATGGGCTCTGGTTCTACTCCCAGCAGCTCCACTTCCCATCCAGCTCCCTGCTTGTGGCCGGGAAAGCAGTTGAGGATGGCCCAAAGCCTTGGACCCTGCACCCACGTGGGAGACCCAGAAGAGCGCCTGCCTTTGGATAAGCACAGCACCAGCCGTTACGATCACTTGGGGAGTGAATCATCAGATGAAAGATCTTCCTCTCTCTCTCTCCTCCTCTCTGTCTCCCCTCCTCTCTGTTGATCTGACTGCAATAAAAAATAAATCTTAAAAAAAAAAAAATAAAAAGAATGGGCCAGACAGAAGCTAGGAGCCCAGAACTTAATCCACGTCCCCTACATGGATGGCAAGAACCCAAGTACTTGAGCCCATTTGCTGCCTCTCAGGATGCACATGAGCAGAGAATTGGATTCACAGCAGAATATCCATGACTTAAATCCACTAAAATGTCATGTGGGTGTCCCAAGCTTCAATGTAACTACTGCGCCAAGTGCCTGCCTTGACTTCATAAGTGCTTTAACAGTGTCCAATCTGTCGTTAAAGCAATCAATATTATCTCAATTATTATAGCTTGAACTATGATTTATTTCTAGAAAATTGGAAGAGGTGGTAGGTGCTTAAAATAGCAAAGCTTTTAGCATTGGTTCATTGGGTTATTGTGTTTAAATCCCAATTCCAACATGTAACTTTTCCTAAAACTAAATTAATTTAAATTTATGTAATTAAATTAAAATTGAGCACAATCTCAAATTTACTATACTAATGTACGTGTATACATGCTTATGTGCACTTTCTTAGATTCCAGGCAAATATACTTTGAGATACACCTTTGCACAAACTCTGAAATATGTTGGAGAATGTTTCCAGGAACAATGCCTGTGCTGTAAGGGAAGAAAATTGACAGTAGCTGAATTGGATGTTGTGGTTCAACCAAGAACTCAGCCAATTGTATTTGGCACTCTGGTACCCACAAAAGTCCTGGACTGTGAAAAAAGGCCAGGATGCTCAGAGTGGCTATTCAGTCTATTGCTTTGGCAAGGGAAAATGGTTATCATGTTCCCCAAGGGCCTTCCTTTCATCTAGGACTAACTTTGAAGAGTGGATATTAGCTACTATCTGTCTGCTGCTTTTGATAGGCAATACTTCAAGTTAGAAGGGCAAGTTTTAGAAGTGCATCTGGATATCAAGTGTACCAAATAAGACAAATTATACGGGAACACAAAAATACTGAGGAAGTATTGCTATTTTTGATGTTGTACAATTTGAAGGCTCATAGAAAATTTTTACATGGTAATATGGAAAAAATGAAGTCTGAAAACTGCATCTGAATTATAAAACTTTATGCAATCTTTCATTCTTTCTTGGTCATTGTCCTTATTGCATTTTTTTTCTCTCTCCCTTGACTTCCTCATTGTTTACATGTGTTTCAGGGTACATAAACATTCATTTTCTCTCTAATCCTCTCAAGGTTTCAAATAGTTTTCAATAAATGCTTGTCAAATGAAACAGTGTTTTAGTGGTGTAGGAAACATCAGTGTGGAGACAATTGCAAGAAGGCTTCTGTGGGGGATACTGAGAGATCCAAACTCAGTTTTTCTCCCCTCAATCACCCACTGCAAACATCACAGAATAGGAATGCCCATCAAGCTTTCAGTAATATTGTGTGTTTTATATTTCCCTGAAAATATACTAGGGATTAAAGTGTTATCCTATTTAATATGGACAACCCTCTTATCTCCTGATAGACTCCACTTTCATTTGTCAACCAATGCCTCCCTCAAAGGCATCAGAACCATGTGTTGGTGCCATCATTCATTTGTTTTGTTTTCTGTTTGTTTTATTAATTTATTTATTAATTTATTAAATTGATTATTTAATAATTGATACATAAAATTCATTTGTCACATTATTGCTTGATTTGTTTTATTAATCTGTTTAAGGAATGTGACCCGTCATCATCATTCATCTCTATACTTGCCACCTGGTTTCACTCTGCTCAGGTGGGCTTCCATGTCACGTTACGGAAGGACTCAGTGTCCCTTGTCACCCTCCATTGCAGGTTACAGGCTTCCTTCTACTCTCTTGACCAGACTCAACATACTCTCAAGGAGCAATGTTGTTCTACTTACCACCTGTTGGATTCCTCATATAGGGGAAGGTTGAGCTTCTGAACATAATACAAATTGAAAGTATGTCATTGTAAAAAAGTACAACGAGAAAGGATCAGTTCAATAGTATCATTATGGTGTTAAAATTCTACATGACTTATATTGCACTTACATAAATTAAAAGCTAAAATTACTTCCAAAAAAAGAAAATGAACCTGAACTTCTTAAAACTCTTGCATCCTATTTGTTAAACTTCTCAGAGCTATTAGATAAAAACTTTCCACATTACTACACCTGTTTGTTAATTTGCTTTATATTTCATCCTCTGAAACCTAAAAAATAAGATGTGATCACCTCTGTATTACTGCTTTTGAATCTGTACATATATTGTTCTTACTTTTGTGTCATTATGGCTAATATATTTCTCCTTTGTAACTAACATAAACTCTTTCAAGTTTTTGGAGTTTTACATGGACTTTGTTTTTGAAATTACATCTGTATCCATCACAAGCATGTGTGTGTTAGAAATGTCCATGGATATATTTCTCTTCCAGACATAAATAGCTACTTACAAATTTGTAACCCATTTTTTCTTAAAATGACGTCATCATATTTGTTCTATGAATATTATTTTGAAAGTAAAACATTTTATTACAATGTTGCCTATTCACCTATATTAGTAGGTAGACCTTTCAGGAAAGAGTTTACTTGGAATAAAATCTTCATCCTGATCTCTAAGTAAGAGATATGCCACATTAAATATCAGGGAGTTAACATGGCCATTTTGTATTGCTATGAAGCATTTCATTCCACAGATATGATTATTTTAGTCTTAGTTTTAGATTTTTTTTGTTAGGTTGGTTTAGGTTAGAAATTTAAAAATAGAAAAGTTATGATAGATTAGCCTTCTCCATTTTATTCCAGAAAAAGAATACATGATAAATACTCGAATATCAGACTTCATGGAGTATTAAGGTTATTTTTATATTGATATAAACTTTGTTTTATTAACCAATTTATAGCATAATTCACCATTTGTGGCTATTACTAAAATTACGACTATCTTTCTTGTGTTCGTCAGACTGAATTTTGATTCAGTTCATTGCATTGATTTGGAATTCTTAAACTCTTTTATATTTCTTATAGTAACACAAGGACAGTGTTTGATTATCTTTCTATGTTCTGTCATCTTAAATTACCTGTATATAATTGAGAATATAAATAATCAATTTTATAAATGTTCCCAATTGTCATCCACGTATTTGTTTCAACATATATTCATCATAATAATTCAATATGGAAAATCATTACTACTGCGTAAATGCATACATTTCTTCTCCAAAGAACCATCAGCCCCTCAACAGAACTTCTAGTTCCTTATACTGTTATACTTCTACTGATTTTATAGATATAGATAGATAGATAGATAGATAGATAGATAGATAGATATAGTTTTACATGCACTTTGATTTTTATCAGAAGGTCAGATTTACAGAGAAAAGGAGACAGAGGGAAAGATCTTCCATCTGCTGGTTCATTCCCCAAATGGGTGCATCAGCTGTAGCTGAGCCATTCTGAAACTAGGTGGCAGAGGCTTCTTCCAGGTCTCCCAAGTGGGTGAAGGATCCCAAGGCTTTACAGCATCCTCTACTCGTTTCCCAGGCCACAAGCAGGGAGTAGAGCAGCCTGGAGACAAGCTGGTGTTCACACGGGATTCTGGAGGATGCTAAGCCAGGATTCAGCACTAGGCTATCATGCTAGGCTGTATTATATTGTTGTTAAGACATCCAGTCTACTACGTATTTTTTTCTCAGATTTCTCATCTATCACATATTTTAAACTAAACTCTTTAGATGATCCCCAGATTGTTTATAGGGGCAAACTTAATAATATAAAGGATAATTTCTTTATTTTTCCTACAGTAAAAATGTACAACATATCTATTCATGTTTTTGTTTCCTTTGGTATAACTGAAAATGATAATTTCTCTCTTTGGGCTAACAATATCTCTCACACACGATCACATATGTTAAAGTGTGAATACAAGTGATGTAGATTTGAGCCACCAAGGAGCATGAAATTAAGCTTATACTCTTGAGAAATATTATTTTAATTGGTTGTTTAGGATTATCTTAAAGACCTCTAGAGGCAAAAGCTAAGAAATTCGTTATAAAGCTCTCTACTTTGTTTTCACAAACTATGATGTGTCCATATTCACAGGTAGGTTATTTTCTGCACTTGTTCCTTAACGTTTTCTTGTCTTTTATGAGTGTAGAAAATATAATCTTGACAACACCGCATTTTTTCTTCAGTAGTCTCTTTTACATTTATGTATTGACAGATCATTGATTTCCTAAAGCTTCTTGATTTCTATAAGCTCTTCTGATGTAGGATATTATGTAAGAATCAAGCTAACAGTGGCTTTGGCGAATAATGCTTGAGTAGTAAAAACAGTCCAACTGTTGCTTGTTTGTTTGTTTTCAGAACTGAGAGCAAATACTTTGAGTTAGAATTTGAGGACACACTTACACATTGTCCATGCAAACTTTGAGAAATATTTTCACGAGTATGTGACCCTAAAATGTGGGAAACAAAAATATCCATTGTTTCTCAGATCCTTGCCTTGTTTATCTACTCTCTCAATGTTTTCTTTTGAGAAAGCTCTCTGACAATCTACAACATCTAAAGCATCCTGCCTGCATTTTTCTCCATAGTCCTTGCTCACATGTTACATACATGCCATTTTCTATCTGTTCACCGTGTTTTATCTACTCTTAAACACATGCTGAGAGTGGAGAATTTCTTCATTGCATGAACTTCACTGTGCATAAAAATATGGATAAAATTCCACACAGAATTAAGAATAATTCTTTAGTTGCATCCTTTATGTAATCATCCAAGAGATAAATTTCAGAATTCATAGTTTTAATTTAAAAAATGTATGACAGAACAAATTGGATTTTAGGGAAAATGTAATACTGAGTATACATCCTTTATTTGTAATCTGAACCAAAAGGATATTAGGATAGAAAACACTCAGGAGATGCAGCTTTTTCATTTGTTCATTTAAATGATTGATGTGACCTGATTGTATTCATTTGTTACTTCCTCACTTTTCAGTGTCTTCTACAAGGTTTAGACAAATACATCATGCATAAATATACCTACATATATATTTTACAGGCATTTCAAAGAGAGATGGCAAACTAAATTTTAAAAAGCAAGTTTAATTTCATGCAAAGAAGTTCTTTTAAAGTATATAATAAAACATACACTTATGGAAAATGCATGGCATTAATTCTTTTGAATTTTAACCATTACTTTGACTTTCGTTGTCAGAAATGTCTTTAAGTACATGTATGTACTTGTACATATCATTAATGTTTGAGAAAAACAGAAAAAGGTAGGAATGTATTTGTGTGTGCATTTTGTGTTTGAGACAAAGAGAAGATGGGTAACTGAAAAATACTGTGTGAAAAAGTTGCATAGACATACAGATGTATTTAGTAAAAAGAAAAGAATAAATGTATCTGAGGAAAAATAAAGTGGTAAAATGATAAAAATCAATAGAAGAAATGTACAATCTTAACCAGGCAGAAGCTCACTTTTATATCATTTTCAGTTCTCATGGAATAAGAAAATGTGCTCCTCAAACCATACTGCAGTTACAGAATTCATTCTCCTGGGACTCACAGACAATCCCGTGCTGGAGAAGATCCTGTTCGGGGTGTTTCTGGGCATCTACACAATGACACTGGCAGGAAATCTGGGCATGATCATGCTCATCAGGACCAATTCTCACCTCCAGACACCCATGTATTTCTTCCTTGGCCACCTCTCCTTTGTGGACGTTTGCTATTCTTCCAACATCACTCCAAAGATGCTGAACAATTTCCTTGCAGAACACAAGACCATCTCCTATGCTGGCTGCTTCACACAGTGTTTCCTTTTCATTGCCCTGGTGATCACGGAGTTTTACATCCTCGCTTCAATGGCAGTGGATCGCTATGTAGCCATTTGCAGCCCTCTGCATTACAGCACCAGAATGTCCATGAGCATCTGTATCTCTCTAGTGGCCTTTCCCTATGTGTTTGGCTTTCTCAATGGACTCTCTCAGACCCTGTTGACTTTTCACTTATCCTTCTGTGATCCCCTTGTAATCAATCACTTCTACTGTGCTGACCCGCCACTGATAATGCTGGCTTGCTCTGACACCCACGTCAAAAAGATGGCAATGTTCATCGTTGCTGGCTTTACTCTCTCAAGCTCCCTGTTCATTATTCTTCTGTCCTACCTGTTCATTTTTGCAGCCATCTTGAGAATCCGGTCTGCTGAAGGCAGGTACAAAGCATTTTCTACCTGTGGTTCCCACTTGACCACAGTCACCCTATTTTATGGCACCCTCTTCTGCATGTACTTAAGGCCCCCATCAGACAAGTCTGTAGAGGAGTCCAAAGTAATCGCAGTTTTTTACTGCTTTCTGAGTCCAATGCTGAATCCAGTGATATATAGTCTGCGGAACAAGGATGTGATTTATGCCCTGCAGCAAATTATTAAAGGGAATTTCTTGAATAAGACTATAGCTTAGGTATGTCTTCATTTTTAGTCTCTGTCATAACTGTGATTTCTTTGAGTGGCTAACTACCACTCTGTTTTCATAACTTTTACTTCAACCAAAACTCTTCTGATCACCTTGTAATATGTTCTCAAACTCACACTTGCAACAACAAACGCTTTTTTTTTTTTACAAAGTTACAACATTTTATTTAAAATATATCCTTTACTGGAGAAACTCTAAATATGTAATGTGGTTTACAGAACCAAACAGAATCTCTGCTAAAACCTGGGTGAATAAGTAGGCTTGTGGTTTTTTTGCTTCCCAGTGATGAGCTAATACATAATCTATAGCTACGCCTCTGATACCTGACTAATCACCTGACTCACTGGGCCCAAAACGCAAACATATAGATTATCTGAATTTAACCTTTCTACAAACTGCCAAACATAAATGTAATTATCTTGAGGATCTCTTTGTCCATTAAGTCATACAATTTATATTTGTATGTTTTGAGTGTAAAATCCCAAGTCCCCATTTATGAGTTTTCAAGGGTATACCTTCAATTCATTGAACAATACAGCATAATGGCATTTCAAGTAAACTTTTCATTGCAGTAGCTCTAAGAGTCCATTGATTGGTAGTCAGTGAGGAACAAGGTCTGTCAATAAACATAAGCAGTAAATAAAGGTGTGAGTATATTTTGAAAGACACAACCAGGTGTTCACATTGGTTTATAAATGTGTTTTTGATTATTTCTGCGTGAGGTCAGTAATTTTCAAAACTTTTGTTAGGAATCATTAGTTAAAAAGACTCTATAAAGGGATACATGGTTCACTTACCTTAAGGCTATATTAAAGTGCCTTCTGGTTGAACCTCTGCTCTCTTGTGTCCAGAGACACACACAGGCGGAGAGGATATATTCATTCAAAAGCATTGTATATTCAGTGTTTAAATACTTTGCATTGTGGTTTAATTCATCCCGTTAAAGAAAGTGCTGTATGGATTCTCTTAGTGTACTTATCTATATAATGTTAAAATTATTTTTTCAGAGTATCACTCAGACCTATAATTTTCTTTACATTTTGTCCAAATCCTTGCTTGACAGAATAAGTCTGGTATATTAATATCTTATTTAAGGAAACATAGCTAAAGAGAGGAGATGTTACTTGAATATAATATTTTAGTTGAAGAGCCATTTGCTTGCCTGTACATTTATGTCAGGTTGGCTGGGATGCCGAATCTCTAGGGACTGGCATTGAAGCGTAGCAGGGAATGTTGCTCCCTGCAATGTTGGCAGCCCATAAGGGTACCAGTTCAATCCTGGCTGTTCACTGATTCAGCTTCCTGTTAATGCGGCTGGAAAGCAACAAGACCCTGAAACCTCGTGGGAGACCTAGAATAAACTCCTGGCTTCTCTCTTGCTCAGCCATTAAAATTGCTATCATTTGGGAATTAAGTAACTGCAGAAAGAGAGATTCTCTCTTTCTCTCTCTGCTTCCCCCCATCTTTGCTTTAAAATGAATAAAACAGTTTAAAGAAGAACACTCACTAGCCACAGCAATTCAGGATATGATTCTATCATGTCTAAGAGGATTTGATGGCTGTAGAGTATTTGGTTCCACTTTCATTTGGAGAATGAGCATCATTTATTCTGGGACACGTTGTTTTGTTTTATAGCAAACTTCTCTTTTTGTTAAGTCAGACATTGCTTTCACTCTCAGCAACTGGAATGATTGGTGATCTTATCTCAAAATGTTCTGTAGAAATCAATTTAAAGGTTGTCTATATTTTATGAAACATATTTCTGGTCCACAGAATCACTGAACCTGAACACAGGTTTAGGACCTTAATTAATCCTAGTTGGTGGATCTATTTGTCTTTATTTGTACTCCATCTATTTACTTTTATTTCTGATTAATTTTCTTAATTTTTCAAGCTCTTGTATGGTAGCTGTACCTGAAATCCTTTAGAAATAAAATAAAGATAAAGCAATGTACATAAAAATAATTATGACACTTAATCAAAGGTTAGGGTTCTCCTATCAATTCCTATTTTAATCTTTATTAATAACATTTAGAGCATAAGCCACAGAGAGATTAGACATGCCCAAAGTCAATGAGCCACCAAGGCATCAAAAAAACAAACCCCTTAATCCCAAACTCCATCTATTTCCACTCAGTGACTAACCAGTCTTTCAACTGGCAACAAATACTTACATGAATATCAGGAATTAGAGGCTAACAAGGCTTACTTCTATAGACAATATAATGGAGGTCTTGACACTGGCCATACATCTTCTAAAAACAACATCATTTTCCTGTGATGTGTCAAGTTAAGATGTTAATTCTTGTGCACTATTGGCAGAATTGTTGTACTTTTCCATATAAAAACTAGGGATTTTGCTGTATGCTATATCTTTCTGGAGTTAATTTTAGGGGCCGGTGCAATAGCATACCAGGCTATTCATCAGCCTGAATTCTTGATGTACCGTATAGGCACCAGTTTGTGCTCCGAATGCTCCACTCCTGATCCGGCTACTTTCTTAAGGCTTGAGAAGGCACCAGAGGATTTCTTAAGTCATTGTCCTCTGCCCCCCTGTGAGAGGGTCTCCCGATGTGGGACTTGGAGGAAGCTCCTGGCTTCTGGCTTCTGACCTGCGAATCTCTGCATATTGTGGCCATTTGGGGTGTGAACCAGTGGCTGGAAGACCCCCTCTCTTTCTATCCTTGTCTCTGTAACTACCTTTCACACAGAAGTAAATAAGTCTTTAAAAAAATAAATAAATGAATTGAATTTTACATATATATATATTCCATACTATTAAAGCCCAAGTATTCATTATGAAGAGTGAGAAAATTCAAGCTATCAATAAAATGTGAAATTAGTACTCATTAATACAATATCATATATTCTACACCTATAATTAGCTTATTTGTATCATTATATTATAAATTTATATACTTGCATATTATCATTTCATAAACCAAAATTAGAATATTATGGATATGAACATTGTTTTTCATTTGGTGACATAATGCTTGCAGTTGGATTCCCAGTAAATGCTTTTAGAGAGTAACCCATTTTAAATTGATCTTTCAATTAGACACAAAACTCTACATATTTACATGTCAGCTTATGTTATTGCATGCTTCAAATATCGTAAACATATTTATCTCTTCCTTTATAATGTATTTCTCTTGAAAACATTTGAAAGACTTTTCTGTAGATTTTTTAACATGTACATTATCGTTATTATTATTGACAGCCATCTTACCACATAATCAAACATCAGAACTTATTTCTCCCTTATAGTTGTAACTTAATGTCTGTTGAACAAATTCCCTCATTTTTTTATTAAATAAAGCAAACATTTATTAAATTGTGATCAAAACATTCCATCAAATTACAAAACCTGAGTAAGAAAAACAAACGGCACATGCTTAACTGTAGTTGACATTCAAATAAAATTTGCATTCCCAAAATATTATACAGTAATTAGAAAATACCAGCCAAAGTAATATTAGGATACTTTTACGTGCGGTCTCAACAAATTTGAACAGAAGCAAATTTTAACAAAGGTAAATTTTACAGTGAAACATAGCAATAGGTTAAGGATCTTAACATGTTTATTTTACTGCTATTTGACACTAAGATACAAAAATAAGAGGATTTACTTGACATTTTTAATAAATATCTCATGGGCTGTTGAGTGCCTTACTGGTGAAAAGATTTAACTGGCTAATCTCATCAATCCATTTTGTACATTTAGTAAGCATCATCTCTGCCCTACATAACTCTTAATGCAATTCACAGCACACAAATGGTTATCATATTAAATACATAATCAACTCGGACTTCTCAACAACGAGGAAATTAGTAAACCATCAAATGGACTGCTTACCATACACTTTCCTCATAACTAAATAACACACAAAAAAATCAAAATAATATTTGTCATCACTCTAAACTATTGCCAGCAACTGATGGAAACTGCCAATTTGCCATATTCATGTTCACAACATGCTAAATATACTCTGCTGTTACTTCATCCATGGAATGCCTACATGCCTAGAACAGAGAATTTTCACCATCTCTTGCCGTGGGACCTGACTTGCAGCAATCTATATTTAGATCAGAACTAAATATAAAGAAGTACAATAATTTTAACAGTAACATCAACCATCTTTTCAATAATTCCCATCTCTAACACTGCATATGCACTTTTACACATACTGATTAAACTAAATGCACAGCTCTTTCAGCTAACTATAAATCACAGCATTTTACAAGGAAAATGACTGACTAATGCAAATTTAACACATCAATCACAGCATGAATAACAGCAGCAACAAAGTCAAAGACAAATTGTAACACCTTGATTAAGTAATGTGTCACTGAGTAGGCAGCACATGCTTAACTAAAAGGAAACACAGAAGTCTCTTAGGAACTATGTTTCCATCGCATACTCCATGGGTACTTGATGAACTCCACCTTTCCATGTTGGCTTCCTTATATGAGAGAGAATATATGGTATTTATTCTTTTGTGATTGACTCATTTCGCTGAGCATAATAGTTTCTAGTTGGGACCACCTGGTTTTGAATAGAATAATGTCGTTCTTCTTGACAGCTGAATAATATTCCATTGAGTAGATGTACCACAGTTTTTTTAACCATTCTTCCTTAGACTCACATCTGGTTTGTTTCCATGACATTGCTATTGTGGATTGTGCTGCTGTGAATATAGAATTACAGATCCCCTTCTCGTATGTGGATTTTACTTCTGTTGGGTATATTCCTAAGAGTGGGATTGCTGGGTCATATGGCAGGTTTATTTGCAATTTTCCAAGCACTCTCCATATGGATTTCCATATGGATTTTCCCTCATTTTCCTGTGTCTCTAACAACAACTGTTTTACTTGCAATTTTTTTGAGATTGATTTTGGAAAATTACACCTTTGCGAGTTCAGTATCATGGCTTAACAGGCTAATCCTCCACCTGTACCTTCCAGCTTTTCTCAGCAAGTACATCTTAAGTCCGGCTCCCTGCTTATGGCTAAGGAAAGCAGGGTTAGATGGTTCAAATCCTATGGCCCCTGTACCCATGTGGGTGACTCACAAGAAGATCCTGGATCCTCGATTTGAATCAGTTCAGCTCTGATTATTGTGGACATTTTGGAAATGAACCAACAGATGGAATATCTCTTTACTTCCGTGTCTGACTGTGTCTGTCTGTGATCTCTTTCTTTTCTGTAAATCTTCATTTTGAATAAAAATAAATGCGGCCTTAAGAAGTATGCATGTGAGATCATGCAGTGTTCCAAATTAATCAACTTATTAGGTGGAAGAAATATTTTCAAACTGCATGTTTGACAAGGAGTTAATATGCATAAGGGATGCAAATAACTTAATAACAAAAACAGAAAATCTGGTTGAAAATAGGAAATAGTATCCAAATAGGTGTCTGCTAAAAGAGGACCCAAAGTAGCCAAGAAGTATATGAACAAATGCTTAGCATCACAAATCATCAAGAAATGTGAATCAACTCAGATGTCACCTCTCACCTGTTACAATGACTATTATCAAAAAGATGAAATGTTGGTGAGAATGTGGAGGAAAGGGAAATCTTATACACTGTGGGTGGGAATGTAAAGTAATAGGGTCATTACGAAGATCATATGGTGGTCCTCCACAAAGTTACATGTAGACCTACTGTGTACCTGCTGAAGGCAAGTACAAAGCATTTTCTACCTGTGGTTTCCATTTAACCACAGTGACCCTATTTTATAACATCCTCTTCTGCAAGCATTAAGGGCCCCACCAGAAAGGTCTGGGGAGGAGTCCAAAGTAACTGCAGTTTTTTATATCTTTTCGTGTCCCATGCCTAACCCATTGATCTGTCGCCTAAGGAATAAGGATGCAGCAAGTTCTTAGGGGAAACTTCTTAAAATTGATGGGTAAGCTTCTCGTCACTTGAAATCACTAGGTGTCTGTAATGAGACAGTGAATCTTTACATGCATTAAAACTGCAAAACTATTTTCATTCCTTATTATGACTGTCAGCTCTGTGACTATTTAAAAGATTCTTCTCAAAATTAGTATCTTTGATACACAATGGTTTTCGTAAATTGTGTAATATTGATTCCTATGTTCTTTTCAGTGATCAATTCAATTTGTATTATATAATACCTAGTGTTTCCACACAACAACAATTCATTCATTTATAGCTAAATTTCCACAATTGGGACACTGGAAATCGATCTTCCATATTATTGTGTTCAACAAACTATGTCAATATTAACAAAAATGTTGTCCTGATGGTGCTTGCTGTTTGTTACATATGAAATATTCATGCTGGAGAGTCGGATGTCAATCAAGGGTTCTGATTCCTGATAAATCACCATGCTCACCTTTTAAGAAATCTAATTCCAAATGTATTCTTAATTTTTGATAAAATATGATCAATGCTTGACTATGAGTTTTTGAACATGTGGATCAGTTTCAGTCCTCAACACAGTATCATGTGTTTTCAGGTTTGTTTTTCACCACAGTTGCTTTGGCTTATGAATGATTTATTTATAATCGCCTAGGGAGCTCCAATCATCACACAGTTAAGATTAAGTTATATCCATAAATAACATATAAACAATTAGGGTGATATAGAGGTCACTGCTGAGGGTATGGCTAGCTATGAAATAATGTTTATTGTGATTATAGTGCTAAATGTCCTTAAGTAATTATTTCCCTTGGTATTCCAGGCTGGCATAAATCTATTAAAGGGAAATATTATTTTGCTCCACATAAAAGCAGACATTTTTTATATGTTGTAGTCCTGTACTGACACAACCTTTCAAATATAGTCTTCAAGTTTTAAAATGTTTAAAATTTGGTTTTATATATATATATATATATAACCAAATATATATATATTATATATATGTATATATCATATATATATATATATATAAAATAACCAAAAATTAGAATTGATATATATAAAATGGTATTGTATCAGGTATGTACAATGAACACATATATTGAAATACTCATATAACACATGCTTGTTCTTTATTAAGAACTGGGAAACACAGACATATTAAGAAGAAAATTTTCTTTTTAAAATTTATTTATTTTTAGTGGAAAGTCAGATATGCAGAGAGGAGGAGTGACAGAGAGAAATATCTTCAGGCCATTGATTCACTCCCCAAATGGCCTCAATGACTGGATCTGAGTTGAGCTGAAACCAGGAACCAGGAACATCTCCTGGGTGCAGGGTCCCAAGGCCTTGAGTCGGCCTCAAGTGTTTTCTCAGGCTGAAAACAGAGGGTTGAATTGGAAGCAGTGCCCATATGGGATCCCGGCCTGTGCAAGGCAGGACTTTAGGCACTACCCTGCCAGACCCAAGAGGCAGAATTCAAGAATTCAATAGAATAGCTAGTTTGGAATTTTTTATTTCTTCTCAATGTATTTGTGTGTATTTATGTCAGTATAATTCATAAAATCAGAATTCCATGTTTTAAACGTATGTGAACACCTATTTTTGTTTGAATACCATATTTGCATTTAATATGGATCAGATATTCTTGCTGAAAACTAGTTAATGCATTTCTTTTTTAAAAAAGATTTATTTTATTTTTACTGGAAAGGCAGATAAACAGAGAGGAGTGCATGGACCCCTACGTGACCCCTTAGTCTTGAAGTAAAAACAGAATAATTAATTGCTTGTGCAGAAGCTTGTGAGGTGTCTGAGTAAATAAACAGGACAACTTTTTCTTGGGCTGTTGTGAGAACGCACCAAGTGTCAGTGTCTGTGTCTTTCTTTATCGCTGACTCCATGCACCCTTCCCGAGCACCGAACTCGGCTGGAGCTGGACTCCGGCAAGAGGAGGAGAGACAGAGAGGAAGATCTTCTGTCCAATGATTCACTCCCAAAGAGGTCGCAATGACTGGAGCAGAGCCAATCTGAAGCCAGGAGCCAGGAGCTCTTCCAGGTCTCCCAAACGGGTGCAGGGTCCCAAGGCTTTGGACCATCCTCAACTGCTGTCCCAGGCTACAAGCAGGGAACTGGATGGGAAGCGGGATCACTGGGATTAGAACCGACAGCCATATGGGATCCCAGTGTGTGCAAGGCGAGAACTTTAACCACTATACTATCACACCAGGCCCTAGTTAATGCATTTCAATAGCAATTAATTCATACTTAATTTAAAAGCAGTATGTACCGTGTGTATAAAAACAAAAAAGTACTAAATATTTAAGGAATGTAAGTGAACTTGCAATCAGTTTCTCATGCAGGGATGGATGTTCTCAGTACTTTATCTGCTTAGAATTTGTAAAGCATTTTATATCAGTACACTGATGTATGCAAATATATAATGATTGGTTTGTGTGTATATGTTTATGTGTATTTTGACTGCCACTTAAGATACATTCCTAGATTGCCACTTATGATACATTCCTACATCTTATAGTACAATCTAGTTCCTCAGTTTCCTGGGGAGACCCTGTCTGGTCCAAGGGCAGAACCATCAGATTATCAACCCGATCAATTAAAGGCTCCAACATACCCTCAGCAACAATTAACTTCGTTGTGTAACTAATAGTTATAGTATTGAGTAACCAGTATGTTAAAAACAAGATGTTGGACTCTATGTTTAGTTTATGCTTGCAAAGAGGGACTCTCAACTGTACTTGATCAGTGGATATGCAACAAGGTGGAACATTCCATATGGGGGGATAGTGGGGGGAGGGGTGGGGTGATTCCCAGTTCCAATGAAACTGTATCACATAATACAATGTAATCAATGAATAAAAAAAATAAAATATATTTAAAAAAGATACATTCCTACATGTGGAATAAGTGAACAGCTCTCTTGGATATTTTAAAGATCTTGCTAGATTCTTCTCTTGGGTAATTATTTTTTTCACGAAAATCTCTAACAGTTTACATTTAAACTAGTGATGTTGAAGATAGCTTCTTGATCAAACCTCTAAGGTAACATCACGTGAAACCATTGCTTTTGATGTCAATTGAAATTCCTGGGTGTTAATCTCCATCAATTACTACAAAACAACCAAATTATATACTTAACAAATAATGCTTATCCACTTGCAGACTGTCTCTCATTTTTGTAATGAATGTGCACACAAAGAAATTTAATTGCTGTTTGAAAGTTATTATCAATTTGTAGTTCTTTGTAATTTTTCCTTATCTTAAAATCACAGAATCAAGTATTTACTTTGGTCTAATGATATTTCATAGAAACATCTTGATTTATTCAGGAATTAATTTCGAGGAATTTCATAATGCTGTGTGGTTAACATCATTAAACAACTTCCTCCCACTATCAAATAAGAATTATTTTGCTTTCTTATTCTATTTACATATACATAATGTAGATTGATATAGAACTTATGGAATTATATCATAATAAAATAAATAAATTTTTAAAAATTAGAGTTGAAAAAACAAACCAAACACTGAAACCAAATTTTCATTCATGCTAGTTTAGCTGTTGAACTAGAATAGTCTATATGTAGATAGGGCTTGTAAATAAATGAAAAATTACATATGCATAGGCTGATTGGGGCCACACACTATGCCAGACCCTGCGTTGGCAAGCACACACAAAAATCAGGTATGGGATCACCTCAGATAAAGTTTCTTTGGCCACCCCCCCAAATGAACTGCTAGACTCTGAACCCCAACTCTGAAGAGAAGTGCGGGTTCCACAGTCTGACTGTGGAGTGCAGGTGTCAAAGCTGAGCCTCCTCAGTGGCTCCGACAGAGCAGTGGACAGCATACCCAGGTGCACATGGAGGATATGGTAGTACATTGGCACCTGCAGAGGACACCTGGCACCACAACACAGAACAAAGGACAGAACAAATTGATCTTCTTAAGCTAAATTTTGGCAGTGAAAATTTGGGCAAACAGATGCAACAAGGTGGACTGTGTCAGCTGGTTGATTCTGGAGAGATTTCATCATGCTGGGAATGACGAGATTGGCAGCAATTCAGAACTACTGTACTATCAAAACTACTTGAGCAGGACCCTTGGAGCATGTCCCACATCGGGGACCCTGGGATATCTGGAAGACTGGGTGTGTCTTCTCCCTTTATTTCCCGCCTTCTTC
Source organism: Ochotona princeps (assembly GCF_030435755.1). NCBI lineage: Eukaryota > Metazoa > Chordata > Mammalia > Lagomorpha > Ochotonidae > Ochotona > Ochotona princeps. Next base: position 13,098,958 of record NC_080835.1, on the reverse strand, counting down.
CAGATACAGCAAGGAAAAAAAGAGAATGTGGAAACAAAGGTCTTACCCACTTTCCTGTAGCCTTTGACCCTGTACGACCTAATCAACTATGTAAAGATCAACAAAATAAAAAATAATAATAGTAATAAAGGAAAATTAATACTGTAATTGTTAACAATATGATTAAGATGAAAGATCTAAACATTTGTTAGAAGCAAATGTTTGGTGTCTACTTGGAACCATTTTGTTGCAAATTGAAGAATTTCAATCTTTCTAATGGCTCAGTAGTACTCGACTGAGTATATGTACCACCGTTTATTTATCTACTCTTGTTTGACAGGCATGTAAGTTGTTTCCATGTCTTAGCTATTGTAGATTGTGCTGCTGTAAGTATAGGAGTACATATCACTTTCTCATATGCTGATTTCAATTCCTTTGGATGTATTTCCATAAGTAGGATGGTTGGGAAATATGGCAGATCAATTTTCAGTTCTATAGCACTCACTATACTAATTTTCAGAGTGGTTGTACCAGTCTACACTCCCACCAACAGTGAAAGAGGGTACCTTTCTCCCCACATCCACACCAGCTGGTGTTAGCAGGATTTCAAATGCAGATCAATCTTACCGGAGTTAGGCAAAACCTCAGTGTGGTTTTTCAGATTGACAAGTAGACAGATAGGATTACCTAGGGCAGGGCCGATGTAGCTTGCTATTTCTGGACCCTTAGCTGTCTGCATAGCTAGCACGTATTAACACCACCTAGATATTGTTGAAGAATTCAGAAGAGCAGATACAGAGAGGATGAAAGAACAGATTATGTTGATTGAGAGTCCTGGCTCTGTGGCTCATTGACTGTGATTTTAGCATCTTGCTAAACCTGTCTGTGGCTTTGTATTTTCATCTCTAATGGTTACCATATAGAGGGACTTTGGAGATAAAATAAGTTGATGAGTATAAGTTACTACACACACTGCACATACATAATCAATATCCAAGCACAGGGACCCCAGAAGTGAGCCTGCACATGTATTGCCAACTGATCTTTGACCAAAAAAATAATACTCCAAAGAAAAGTCTGGTCTCCTCATCAAATGCTGTTGGGACAATTAGATTTCAGCCTGCAGAAATAAGAAGCAAAACCCCATTCTTCACTTTATGCAAAGATCAGCTGTAAATGAATCAAGAACCTAAATATTTACCCAGAAACCATCACACTATTAGAGGAAAACATAGGAAGCAGTAAGAAAGATATAGGCATTGATAAAAACTTCTTTAAAAAGTCACCCAAAGTACAGGTAGCCAAAGTCAAAATAAACAAATGGTACTATATAAAATTAAGAAACTTTTGTACAGCAAAGGGAATGATCAACAAAGTAAAGAAAAAACTCAACAAAATGGGTGAAAATCTTTGCACACTATACAACAGATAGGAGACAATATTCAGAATTTACAAAGAGTTTCAGAAACTCAACAACAGCAAAATAAACAATCCTGTTAAGAAGTGAGTGAAGGAAATGAACAGATACCTTTCAAGACAACAAATTCAAAAGGCTGATAGACAAATGGAAAAGATATTTTTTAAAACCCTTCTTTCTGCTGGGCCCCTCCTAATCCTCTGGGTCCTGCTGGTACATTTCTACTTCTCCTATTCATTTCATTCTCCATGGGTGCAGCTCTGGGGCGTGGTCATCAGAAAATAAAAGGAGAAGAAGAAGAAACCTGCCAACAAGAAGGGTCTCTCTTTCTCTCTCTCTTTCTCTCTCTCTCTCTCTCTCTCTCTCTCTCTCTTTCTGGATGGACACAGAAGAGGCAGATAGAAGACAGAATGTAACACTTCCCCAACTTTCCCTCCCTCTCACTCACTCTATCCTGGAACACAGCCACACGTGTATAATTTCCTCACATTTTTAATACCCTTTACCATTTTGTACATTGTATTTGATCCTGTTTGTATGATTCTTCTCTCAGTAAGGGGCAAGAACTTAAAAAGGATAATTAAGCATGACTTAGTCTACAACAGCTTCAAAAAATCAAAAATTTAATTTTTGAATTGTTTTAAATTTACAATATGGAAATAATTGTGAAGTTGTAAATTTCGCATGTATTGCATAGTCAGCTTGCCCTAGTTTTGTCATAATTAGCAAACTCACAAAGTATCCCCTGTATTATTCCCAACATTCCTCGATCCCTCAACCTCTCCCTGCCCCTTGGGTTCTATGCCCCTTGGGTTCTAGTAATCAACATTTTAGGCTCATATTCACTGTTTTTCTAAGCTACCTCCTATAGGAGAATGTAATATTTGTCTTTGTTATTTCACCTGACATGATGCTTGTAGCATCCTTCCATTTTGCTACAAATGATGGCCTTTCAGTCCTTTCCAGGCTTAGCAATATTCCACTGTGTTTATGTGGCACATTTTCTCTGTATATTCCTCTGATGGCATAACAACTTATACAAATATGAAGCCCGAATAGAAAGTGTAGTCAGAGCTAGTGCTAATGTTCTATTTGGGATATTATTTTGATTCTCCCCAATGAACCAAATCAACAGTTCTAATGGGAAAGAGAGCGATGTTTAATTGTTAGGAATATGGAACTCACTTCATTCTCCTCTGAGTCTGTGTATCCCATGTGTAAACCAGAGAAATAGAAAAGAGATCTGTAAAGGTCCTAATTTTAAAGTTAAAAAAAAATGAGTAGATTGTAGTGTGGTTCCATGACTGATACATTCCCAAGAGATCGATGAGCAAGAAATAAATATTTCCAAAAGTAATGAGAATGCTCACTCCAGAGTCAGTTCTGAATACTCTATTTTAGAAAGTATTGTGAACAAGAGTATACCCATCTTCTTTGATATTTAAGCCAAATTGTTCCTGTACAACAAGCCAAGATATTTACAATTGAAAAAAATGAAAAGAAACAAGACTCCATGTCTGCTGAGTGCAGAACTTCTGTAATGAATGATTTTTAAAAATCTCTTCAAACTATGATTTAACTTGGCAAAACAAAAGGAATGTCTTCCCAAGGGGAAGGATTCTGTTTTCTTTACTCCTTTACTGATTTTGATGAATTGATGCATTGAACAAAAGGTATCAAGGGATCCAAAGATTTTAAGAAGTTACAAAAGGTAAGGAACAAGTGAACTTATCTCATCATTTAACTGATTGACCTGTAGAAAAATTCTTTATCCTGTGAATTTTCTGAATCATCCATTGACTCAGGTCTCCAGAAACACCAGGAGACTAAGAGCCTCTGTTTGATACAAGCTGCATTCACTTAGTGCAGCACCTGCTCTTTAGGAGGAATCTGAACAACGAGCAGCATGATTTCTACATACATTTATACATCATAAATGTTTCAAAAAACCTTGCAAATATTTTCTTTTCTTAAGGCTTATTTTTGCTTTTTTGGAAAGGCTGATTGATTTACATAGAGAAAGAGAGACAGAGACAATGACCTTCCATCTGCTGATTCACTCCCCAAGAAGCCACAGCAGGCAGAGCTGAGCCAATCTGAAGTCAGGTACTGAGAGCTTCTTCCAAGTACCCCATGCATGTGTAGGGTTCCAAGACTTTGAGCCATCAACTACTGCTTCCTCAGACACAATCTGGGAGCTGGATGGGAAATGGACACAAACTGGCACCTATATGGGTGTTCAATGCGAAGATTTGGTCATCAGGTCGTCATGTCGGGCCCCCTCACAACTATTTTCACATACACTTAGAAATTTAAAAGCTAAATCAGACATCTCTGGGCTATAAGGGTGACTAAAATTTCAACTGGCATGTGGAGAGACATTGCAAGGATATTGTCCTGGATAGTTCTACATATATTAGCATATGATTTACAGAATGAAATGTGAAACAAAGTATATTATTTCAAATAATCCTAATGAATGAGTGTGATTCCAAATTGGTTATATTTCTTTCTGAGGCGATCCAGGAATTTTTCCTATAGCTAAAAGCATTCTAAAATTTAACAAAAGTATTGGGAGTGTAGTATCTAGTGCTTTGTGTATTGACGCATAATTCTGTCAGGATTACGATTGCTGAGTGTTAAAGAATTATGTTGTCTGAATATACTTTTAGACAATTTAGGCTAACTATGATTCTCAGCAAAAGCACATTTTTCTTTCATATTTCATATTCTCACCCAGAAAATATAGTAATAGCACTGCATATCACATAGAATTTTAATAAAATAATGCATATATACTAACTCAATACTGTTAGAGAACAGGGAATCCTAATTGAGTTCTAGTGCACATTGACAGCTGTCATTTTTTTACTTGTCATTGCTTTTTGTGTATGCTTTGTACATTTGAGACTTTTTTTTTTCATTGCTTTCATGAGAGTTAGAGTACTATGAAAACATTCTGTTTGGGAAAGGGAGAAAAAGAACTAACCATTTTTCTTTTTCATTTTTTCCTGGGATACAGTTCTTTGAATGTCAGCCATCATGATTACTCCTGGGTAGAGAACTGAAGTTTCCCTTTGTGACAGTGAGAAGTAGAGAAAGGAGTTGCTGTATGAAACAGCCGGTAATTTAGCATACAGACTCTACATCCCCCCAGGAGCATGAAATGGTGTATGGAGCAAGGGAAGGCAGCCTTATATTTAGATGAATTTCTCTCACATTCAGTAAGGTGTCTGGAAAATTCCATTGTTACCGCTGGTATTTTGTGGCTCACTTGTGGTTCTTTGACGCTGAATGTTAGCTTTTCACTAACTCGGATAGTTCTGGCATTGTCATTAGGGAATTTATTTAATGCTAGTCTGACTCTCTAGGTATCAATTATTAAATCTTTTCTCTAGCTGAAACATTGCCTCTAGAGATATTCATTTTTGATATTTGATTTATATTTAACTTATGCAGACAGCAAAAGAATAGCATTTATTTATTTTATTGGTTTTAAAATTTAAAAGATCTCTTCCCCAAGAATAAACTTTTTTTTTCTCTCCTGGTAATACTGATAAATTTCTGCATATTTAGTACTGAGAAAGAAATTGTTAATCTTCCAATTTAATTGAATCACCTTCATTCAGACGTTGTGTATAAAGATTATAGTATCATTACAAATTAAATTATTTAATATAAATAATAGTTAGATCTTAAGGACATCTTCCTATAATTATTACAATGTAGTAAATGTGAGAAAGGGTCCTATAAATGATCTGGTAAATACCAACTAATGAATACGAATATTTTGCCTCAAAGTCACTTAGTAGTAGGCAGCACATTCGGTAATCAGGAATTGATTGAAATGAAATCCAACATACTTTTTAAGGTTTCTGATACTTTATGTAAAGAAATGTTCACAATACTTAACATGACTTGAATTTGTATTCATTTTGATCAAATGCCACTTTTCATATCCTTTCTTATTACAGCTAAGATAACCAGACACATGAAAAACCACCAAAGCAGAAACCAAACAGAAGTGAGGGAGTTCATCCTGTTAGGACTCACAGACAATCCGGATCTCCAAGGTCTTCTCTTTGTTTTGTTTCTGTCCATTTACCTGATAACCATGGTGGGCAATCTGGGGCTGATGGTGTTGATTAAGCTCGATCCCCGACTGCACACGCCCATGTACTTCCTTCTCAGCAGCCTCTCCTTTGTTGATGCCTCTTACTCCTCCTCCGTCACTCCCAAGATGCTGGTCAACCTTGTGGCTGAGAACAAAGCCATTTCTTTCCATGGATGTGCTGCTCAGTTCTACTTCTTTGGCTCTTTTCTGGGGACGGAATGCTTCCTGTTGGCCATGATGGCATATGACCGGTATGCAGCGATTTGGAACCCCCTGCTTTACCCTGTCATCATGTCTGAGAGAGTTTGCTTCTTGCTGGTAGCTACTTCCTTTTTGGCAGGCTTTGGAAATGCAGCCATACACACAGGCATGACTTTCAGATTGTCTTTCTGTGATTCCAACAAGATCAACCATTTCTATTGTGACACTCCACCCCTGCTCCAGCTCTCTTGTTCTGATACCCACATCAATGGCATTGTGATCATGGCTTTCTCTAGTTTTAATGTCATCAGTTGTGTTACAATTGTTCTCATTTCTTACCTTTGTATCCTCATTGCGATCTTAAAGATACCATCCACAGAGGGTAGATTTAAAGCCTTTTCCACATGTGCCTCCCACCTCATGGCTGTCACCATATTCTTTGGGACAATTCTCTTCATGTACTTACGCCCTACATCTAGCTATTCAATGGAACAAGACAAGATTGTCTCTGTCTTTTATGCAGTAGTGATTCCAATGCTAAACCCCCTCATCTATAGTTTCAAAAATAAGGATGTGAAAGAGGCCCTAAAGAATACCTTACAGAAACATGTATTTTAAAGACACATCTCGCTATGTAGACAAGATACTTTTCATACCCGTTTTATTGTTTATCTGCTTGAGCTGTTTCTTGTTGTTAAAACATATGATTTAGAATAAAGTGTAGCTAGAATAGTTGGGCTAAACATTTAAGAACAGTGCATTCCCTATACGAGAAACTGGGTTTGTCTTGGCTTTGCTTCTAATTGTCGCTTTGAAGCAGCAGATGATGTATCAGTTGATTGGATTTTATCACCAATATAGGAGTCATAGATTGAGTGCTAGGCTCTTGCTTTTTTCCAGGTCCAGCACTGGCCATTGTAGGCATTTGTGTCGTGATCTGTAAATTGAAATCTCTCTCTCTCTCTCTTTTTTTATGCTCTCTCTTCTCTCTCCTCTGAACTATTCCTCCTGTTCTTGCTTTCCAAATAAAACATTCACCATTTATATTACGTTAGCTTTAAAGACTTTGTGGCTATTTTAATGCTTATATGAGTAAAGTCACATATCATTTTACTTGAATTCTTACTAGCTCTTGCCTAATTTTCAGTTAGAATATTTTCTCTCTTTTTTTTAAGATTTATTCATTTTATTACAGCCAGATATACACAGAGGAGGAGAGACAGAGAGGAAAATCTTCCATCCGATGATTCACTCCCCAAGTGAGCCGCAACAGGCCGGTGCGCGCTGATGTGAAACCGGGAACCTGGAACCTCTTCTGGGTCTCCCACGCGGGTGCAGTGTCCCAAAGCATTGGGCCGTCCTCGACTGCTTTCCCAGGCCACAAGCAGGGAGCTGGATGGGAAGTGGAGCTGCTGGGATTAGAACCGGCGCCCATATGGGATCCCAGGGCTTTCAAGGCGAGGACTTTAGCAGCTAGGCCATGCCGCCGGGCCCTAGAATATTTTCTTATAACTTTTATTATTGATCATCATTTAGGATAGCCAGTAAATGATTGCATAAAATGCAAAATAAAAATATATTATCTCAAAAATATATTGACAAAAGCAAAAGGATTACTAATGTTGAAAGATTAAGGAAATAGAAATAAACTGAGATCACCTTCCATCTGGATGACAAAACAACACAGCGGGTGAGTTAGTATCTGCTAAAAAAAACTCAACATTTACCTTTAACTCATAAGTGATTAAGTTCCATATTTTGCTTTTTATCCAATATACAGTCTCAATTTATATGCTATGCTGGCTGTATACATTAGTGCCTTTATTTTGGTTCTAGGAAGACAGACTCTGAAACGCATATTTTCATGAATTTCCAAAGTTTATCAGAGAATGTTCACTGGAACAATTGTGAGGCAAGAAAGATTGGCAGCAGCAGGTGGTTGAGGAGGTTGTAACAGAGGCCTTGGGCATTTACGTAGGTATCAGAACTCTAAACAATGTCCTCAGCTGTGAACAAGGGCCAGGTTTTTTATGATCGTCGTTGTGTATGTAACTTGTTAAAGAGAAAAGGGTCAGAAGAAGCAAAGTTAGTTATGAGCTTCTTCCACTTCTGCACCTGGAACCTTGGTGACAACTGAGCTCTGAGAAGCAAATATTGGAGGTACACAAACAATGTTATTCCAATTACACGGATTCTGGATTACCAAATAAAGCACATGTAAAAGTCTCGTTAGGTATTATTGTAGTATGGCATTATGGAAATATTTTGAATCTATTGGATATTATTTAACCCACAGTTTGAGGGAGACAGTCATCACAGAGTAGTATGGAAAAGTGAAGTCTGAAAACCATTTCTGAATTACAAAGCAATGTACAGTATACCATTCTTTCCCAACATCTTCTTTATCACATTTGTTTCTCTTCTTTAACTTATTTATTTTTGTTTCCTATATTCCAATGCACTTTATTTAATATTTTATCTCCACCTCTCCCAAGTTTTCACATAATATTTGATAAACTTTGTCAGATTAAATTTGTCTATTACTAATTTCGGTGGTATGAGGAATATCATTGTTGAAGAGGGGAAACAGCTCCTTCCTTGGAATACTTAGAGAAATCTAAGCCAGGATTTGGAATCAGGTAAATATCTAAACCCCATGTCTGTATTTGACTGCAAGCCATGAGCAGGAAAGTCTGGGATGCTGTAGGTAAGATTACTTTTTTTCTGAAAAAGAAAAATACTAGCAATGACAGAAGCTGCTTATTTCAGTACAAATTGATGACATTACCTCAGTAAGGCAGATTACTACCATATAAACCCACAAAAATCAATCTACAAAGGAGCCTCAGCCCTAATCAGAATATTTGTTTCCTTCTAGAGATTGTATCACTTCTAAGCCTCCCACACTCGGTCAAGTTACGCCTGTCTTAAGATTGCTCACCGATAGGGTCCGGCGCCATGGCCTAGCGGCTAAAGTTCTCACTTTGAATGTTCCAGAATCCCATATGGGTGTCTATTTTAATCCAGGTATCCCCACTTCCCATCCAGCTCCCTGCTTGTGGCCTGGGAAAGCAGTCAAGGGTGGCCCAAAGCTCTGGGACACTGAACCTGTGTGGGAGACTGGGAAGAGGATCCTGGCTCCTGGCTTTGGATAAGCATAGCACCGGCCATTGCGGCCATTTGGGGAGTGAACCAGCAGGTGGAAGATCTTTCCCTCTTTATATGTATCTAACTTTGCAATAAAAAAATCTTAAAAAAAGATTTAATACAATGTAATTAATGAAGTTAAATAATAAATAATTAAAAAAAAAAGATTGCTCACCTATGAAACATCTCTCTTTGTCTTTTCTCTATCCAATAACTTCTGTGAGCATTTATAAAAAACAAGCAAATAGTAAGAGCAATTTACTTATATTTACTACATTAAAAACATAAAACTATCTGTGCTTTTCCTTCCTTTTATAAAATTAAAGTGACCACTTACTTCTGTTATGATTAAAGGTTTCATGCAGATATATGTCGATGTGTATACACAAATATTTGCTGAGGATTCTGGCCACAAAGAAGAATTTAAACTGTCAGAGCCACAAATTAAAATTTTTCCTTGAGCAATTAAGTTCTCTTTAACTGATTGCTTAGAATTAACTTTAGAATGTTTTAGAAATCATACATTGTAAAACCCCCACCCCTCCATTTCTTGCACAAAATATCATTGATCCATTTTCAAAGGAAGGCTATTTTTACATTTGTCAACATTTTTCCTGCATTTATTTTTATTTTTTTTTCATAAACTGACCCTCACTTTCACATTTGTTTATTAACACATCATCCACTTCCAAAGACTCTCTTACTTTCCACGAGGTCTTCTGATCAAGGAACTTATGTATAACAGTAATGATTTGGGTATGATTCCTGCGGAGTACATTTTAGTCACCCTAGGTTGTCAGAGAGAATAGAGAGAGAATAATAAGAACTAGACGTTGAGGGCACACTGACACGTGACCCATGCATTCCTAAAGAATTATTTCTATGAATGAGTTATAGTGACACGAACATGTGCGAACCACGCTGCCTCAAATCTTGCCTTACTTATTTACTCTGCAATCTTATCTTCTCAGAAAGTTCTTCTCTGAGCATCAATAGGCATCCCTCCTTTATTGTTCTCCCCAGTCCTTGCTTTGATGATAGTTACATACCTTTTTCTGTGTGTTGAGTTTTCTCTACAATGTAGGCTCTCTAAAAGTGGAAAGTTTTTTGTTTGTTTTTTTACTGCCTTAACTCCATATTCCCAAAACAGTAAAATAAATCTATATATGAAGTTTATATGAATAAGTAAGTCAATATATTTGTAAATCATTAAGAATAAAAGTTGTGTGGGCCCTGCGGTGTGGCCTAGCTGCTAAAGTCCTCGCCTTGAAAGCCCCGGGATCCCACATGGGCGCCGGTTCTAATCCCAGCAGCTCCACTTCCCATCCAGCTCCCTGCTTGTGGCCTGGGAAAGCAGTCGAGGACAGCCCAATGCATTGGGACCCTGTACCCACGTGGGAGACCTGGAAGAGGTTCCTGGTCCCGGCATCGGATTGGCATGCACCAGCCCGTTGCGGCTCACTTGGGGAGTGAAACATCGGATGGAAGATCTTCCTCTCTGTCTCTCCTCCTCTCTGTATATCCGGCTTTCCAATAACAATAAAATCTAAAAAAAAAAAAAGTTGTGGAGGCGAAGTGGCTGCTCCTGTCAGGGGCAAAGGGTGCGGAGCAGCTCGTGCGCCCTTCTGGGACCCCAGCCCAGGCCAGAGGACGCGGAGCAGGCGCGCCGCCACCACCACCCTCGCCATGGTGCTGTTGCAGCTGCAGTCTGCACACAAGCAGGAAAGGCTATTGTCTCTTGACAGTTTGTGGAAATGACCCGAACTAGGATTGAAGATCCCTGAATATTGCCGAGCCTTAAAAGAGAATGAAATATCTGGGAACTGTTTTGATTTGATTTTTGCTTTTGATGAAATTGTCACTTTGGGATATCAGGAGAATGTTAACCTGGCACAGATCCAAACCTTAACAGCAGGTTTGTTGTTGTTGTTGTTGTTGTTGTTGTTGTTTCCCTTAAACATTTATTTATTTATATTGGAAAGGTAGATATACAGAGAGAAAGACAGACAGGAGAGAAAGATCTTTCATCTGCTGATTCACTCCCCAGTGGCCACAATGCCTGGAGCTAAGCTGATCTGAAGCCAGGATCCTGAAGCTTCTTCTGGTTCTCACACGTACAATGTCCTAAGGCTTTGGGCTGTCTTCTACTGCTTTCCCAGGCTGCAAGCAGGGAGCTGGATGGGAAGTGGAACAGCTGGGACACAAAGCGGTACCCACATGGACTGCCAGTGCTTGCACTTGGAGGATTAGCCCATGGAGTTTGGGGAGAAATTGACAGTGATGGCTGGTGGGTTCATAAACAAGACATCCAGGGGAGGTGGAGCTGGTGGCGCAAGCAGAACCTCTGCCCCCTGGAGCCCTCCAACTCCTCCCTGCTTGTGAGGAGTCTCTATCTCTCCCCTCATGCCCCCAGGGCCCAGGGCAGCAAGGAGCCCAAAGCCCAGGCCTGGACGAGGAGAGGAAGCACAGCCAGGCGCCATGGGGTCCATGAGGAAGAAGAAAAGGGTCCCCGAGGGCAGAGGAATCCTGCGTGGTGCTGCCACGGAGGGATTGGCTGCACGGTAACTTCCTACAAGGTGCTGTGACCCCGCATTCTCAGTCAGAGAGGAAGAGGACGCGTGGCTGTACTCTCCCGAGTGGGAGCAGTTCTCCTGCGGGAAGACGCGCTGCGGGCTCCGTGAGTGGACATGAGGGCTCGTGGACTCCAGCTGACCTTGTTCCACCTGCTGTCCGCCTGCACCCCGCCTGGGGAGGGCCTCGAGGTGGCCGCCATGGTGGACATGGGGCCCGTAGTGCACAGGTGGAGTTGGTGCGGTCCCCGGAGTGCCTGGTCTTTGAGCATCACTGGAGGAATTCACAGACTCAAAAGGACATCTACAAGGTAAGACCCCCCATGGTACAGGGGTCCTGGAAGGGGAGGTTGCGGCTTGGCCCTAGCGTGTGTCCAGGAGCTCAGGCAGTGGCTTGTCCTTGAGTGCAGGCGTCCTGCTGGGGAGGCAGTGGCTTGGCCATCAGCAGGGGTGCAAAAGGGGAGGTGGCCACTTGTACACCTGTGGGGGTTTACTAAGGTGGGCCGCGGCTTAGCCCTGAGTGTGGGTTCCAGGAGGCCAGGTGGTGACTTGGTCCTCAGCGTGGGGTCAGAAGGGTAGGCAGTGGCTTAGCCATCAGCACAGGGTGGAGGAAGGCATCTAATGGCTTGGTCATTGGCGCGGGGTCCTTGGGGGCAGGTGGTGTCTTGGTCATTGTTGGTGTCTGTGAGTGCAGGCCTCGGCTTGGGCCTCCATTGGGGTGGTTAAGGGAAGCTGGTGGCTTGGTCATCATCTTGAGGTCCCCAAGGGCAAGTGGTAGCTTGTCCATTACACGGCTGCAAGAGGGCAGGTGGCCGCTTGCCTTTCTACGGGATTTACCAGGGCAGGCCTTGGCTTAGCACTCAGTGCGGGTTCCAGGGAGCATGGTTGTAGCTTGGCCATCTGCGCGGGGTCTAGGAGGGCAAGCGGTGGCTTGTCCCTAGGTGCAGGGCTTGGTACTTGGTGAGTGTTGCTGGAGGGTAGGCCGTGTCTTGGCCCTTTGTGTGTTGTCTCATGAGGAGAAGTGTTCAGAGCAGTCAGAGAGACTCAAGAACGTGAAGTCTAGGCTGAAACGCGACATAAAGCAAAGGAGTTACAACAGGCTGGAAGAGATGCAGAGACTGGGTAAAAAACACCACCAGGATTTGGGGGATTTGGCAGCTCTGCAGTGTCTGGAGGCAGCACAGCTGCCATGATCACAGAGCCCATCATTGAAACTGAGAAACCAAAGGTGGTACCTGCACCAGCCAGGCCTTCGGGCCCCACCAAGGCTTTGAAATTTGGAGCCAAAGGAAAGGAAGTAGACAATTTTGTGGACAAATTGAAATCTGAAGGTGAAACTGTCATTTCCTCCCATATGAGCAAAAGTACCTCTGACACAACCAAAGTCCACACTCCACCCATTAATTCTCCAGAGAATGCCCCTAATTAAAAGTCACCTCTGAGTTTCCCCTAAGCTTGTTCCTTTATTCTCATCTCAAAGTATAGGTACATTTCATGCTTTGTTTTAAAAGAAGTTTTCTTTGTAGAAGATTTTAATCTTTCCTTCTTTCCTTTATCTCTGATTTTTTCTTTGCATACATTCAATCAAGCAGTGGGATCATCTGTATTTGGACACTATAGTTTTCTGGCACTCCTGGAACAAGTTTAACCCATTCTTGATTTTTGGACTATATGCAGGTGAACTGCATAAGGAGATTGAGTTGTCCTTTGGCATTGATCAATATGCATTCATCCTTCCATATCTTTGCCAGGTTTTCCTGTTAACCCCGGCCTTCCAGTTTAGAATAGTACTGTGAATCCTACTTGGCAATATTAAAGAGAACTGAGAAGTAGCTTTCAAATGACACAATCCTCTCAAAGATGTTTTAGAGAAGAATGGTTATGTTCATTTAGGGACACCCACTGCGATCATGTTGCCTCCTGGTGCTACCCAGGCTTACAGTTCTCCGCATTTTGGATCCTTACACTGAAACATGCTAGTTCAGGTTTTGTAACCCATGCACATTCCTCAAGTTTACCACCTGCCTCTTTTTGGTTACTTTGTCTTTAGTCCCCTCCTTGCCAGCAGAAATGAGATTATGATTTAGAAGGCTGTAGGTTTAGGGAGTTGCGGTACCAGTCCAATTGGCCCTGAACCAGCAAAGAGACTCCATTTATACCACTAGCTTTGCAGCGTTAAAGAGACAGATGATTCTATTGCTATGCAGTGATTACCCGTATATATTCCATATATATATTCTGTATATATTCCGTATATATTCTGTAGATATACAAAAGGAATATAACATTCCAGTGTACACAAAGAAGGCACATTCTTTAATCAAATAAAACATATTATAATAAAAAATAATAAGAGTTGTACCTTTTAATTATGTATCATGATAAACTTCAGAAAGTCATTGTTTTCTGAATTAACTAAACCAGAGAACAGGGTTTTTAAGTGACAACGTTAATACTGCATACTATCGTATTCTTGATCTGAAACAAAGGACTCTGGGAATCCTGCTTGTGTCATTTGTGCATTTTAATGACCAATGTTTCCCAGCAATGCACGCTTCTACTGTGCTTCCTTTCAAGCATTCCTATAATATTTAGAGGAAACCAGTAAGTAATCTATTTTAAGGCTGTTAGAAGGTGATAGAAAATGAAACTAAAGCCAAGTTTAACTTGAGAAAAAGAAATGAAAGATGTGCATAACAGAAACTTTAAAACAGTTTCTGCTAAATTTTTGGTATGAAATAACGATGTATCAGTAAAATTTTTGAAGCAGTGCAACTTCTGCTTTTATTTTGCACAGATGTCTTTAAGTATCATCATATGCTTTGATATCACAACATTCAAGTTTGAGAGATAAAACTAACAATTTGTGTGTGAGAGAGAGAGGGAGAGAAAGAGAGAGAGAGATGGAATATATAAACAAAATAGAAGCTAACTTCCTCTGTCATTTCTGTTCTCAATATAAGAGAAAATGTCTCCCCCAAAATACACCACAGTGAAAGAATTAATTCCTCATGGATTAATTCATCATGGCTAGGGAAGGTCCCATTTTGGATGTTTCTGGAATTCTACATCTCGACACTAACAAGGAATCTGTGCATGACTGCTCTGACACTCACCTCCAAAACCCCATGCGATTTTTCTTTGATCACCTCTCCTTTGTAGACATTTGTTTTATTCCAATATTACTCCAAAGATGCTGATCAATTTCCTTGCAGAACAGAAAACCATCTCTTGTGTGAGATGCTTCACATAATGTCTGCTCTGTTCTTCTAACATTAAAACTGTTTACAATTCATAGTGTTAGAAAATAAGAAGTTAATTGTGATCTGGCAATTATGATGTTTCTTACATATTCTAATACAAATTTTAAGTTTTCAAAATTTTCTGACATTGATAAAAAAGTTTGTCATCCACATGAAGCTTCCTCTTCATCAATTGAAGTTGTATGTAACTAAACTATGAATTTTTCAACTACATTTTGATTTTTTTTTTGGATTGTATTGATCTGAAACTGTACATTGGATAATACAGGATGTGACAGCATCTTTATGTTTGTAGTCTCTAAGAAATTGTGAAAAATGTCCAAGTATATAGCTTTCTATTTTGAACCTTCAGCTTAAATTAACAAATGTTATGAAGTAGCAGTTTAGGATAGGAAGATCCTCAGACCTGTCTCTGGTTTCTAGGATGTTCAGGAATGAACACATCTGGGCAGAGGTCCTCTGATTGGAGCAATTGTCTTGCTTCTGTTCACTGGATTATATCGCCCTTCTGTCACTTATAGTCTCTGTAGTCATTCTAACAGTTTTCTCTCAAATTGTTTTGTCTTATGAAATATCTTATAAAATAAAAGTGCATCTAAGCACATTTCCCTTGATTCATATAATTGAAAGATTTCATTTATTTCCCAAGCTAAACTGGATATCTAAGGTATATGCACAGTGAGCTGTCAGCATAAATGGTAGATAAGGGTTTGGGCCTCAAAGGAGAATCTAGTGCATCAAAAACTTCAAATTAATGTTATGCTCTTGAGGACTAAAAACATTCTAATTGGATCCTCAGAATTGTTCAAATACTTCAGGGACCGTTGCTAATAAATATATTATAAACCTCCTCATTTTGTTTTTCATAAATAGGATGAGTTAACATTTACAGGTAGGTTGCTGCTTGCATTTTTTTTCACTAAAATCACAGGTTAAATTTTTATGTGAAATTGTTATCCCATCATTTTGGGATAAATATTTCAAAAATTTAGTTTGATCTTTCTCCTCACATATCAATCTTTCATTGACTCTGCAAACAATTCACGATACTTTTGAACGGTTAACTTACTTATATGTCAGGCAGAGGGACACAAAGGGAGAGCTGGAAAAAGACAGAACACTGTTTAGGATGCATGCACTAGTGTCACAGGCCCAGGTCCTTGAGCCATCACCCACAGCCTGCTCGACCTCATCAACAGTGAGCTGTGCAACAAGTGGAGTAGCTAAGACTAGGACCTGAATTGAAACATATTATGCCAATGCTGTAAGTGGCAGCTTGTCCTGTACATCACAGTGCCAGCCCCAAGACTTCATTAGTGTATGGAAGACTTTCTGATAGATATGTGCAAGTCTGAGCCAAACAAATAATGGTTTCAGGTACAATTCTTCAGGAATTGTTGTGGTCATATTTTATCTTATTTTTTAATGAATCTTTTTTTAAAGATTTGTGTATTTTTATTGGAAAGGCGGATTTACAGAGAGTAGAAAAAAGAGAGAAAGATCTGTTTGTTGGTTACACCCCAGGAGACTACAGTGGCCAAGGCTGAGCTGATCTGAAGCCAGAAGGCAAGAGATTCTACTGGATCTCCCATGTGCTGGGTTGCAGGGTTCCAAGGCTTTGGGCCATCCTCTGTGCTTTCCCAGGCCACATGGCAGGAGCTACATGGGAAGTGGAGCAGCCAGGATACAAACTGGTGCCCATGTGGGATTCTGGTGCATGCAAGGCGAGGCTTCAGGCTCTGAGCAATTGAGCCGGACCCCATATCATACTTTCATAAAGAAATGATAGAAAGTGGATTAATCTGTAAAAATGATCACATCTGAACACCTGTGCATGCACACAGAATTACATTGAAGACTAGGTTAGTGGGACCAAAAATGTTGATACACTAAAATCAGCATTCCCTCAAAGGCTTACTTCATTATGTATTTAAACGCTGCCTTTTGTAAGTCTTCTATCACCATCTCAACGCATCCCTATTTCATTTTTATTATTATTAATTGTCTTTATCTAATGTTACATATTTTTGTCTGTAAGTGTATTGTCTATTACTTTTCTTCTGCAATTCCTGTCCTTTAGGGTAGGAATTTTTTTTTGTTCTTTACATGATATAGGAAAAAATAACATTTTCAAAACACACTGAAAAGGTGGGTACATTTCCATAAATTGGAATAATTCTCAGAAATTAATTATTAACTAAATAAAGTTAAGCCAGAAAGCTGTGCAATTTGTTTCGAGCTTTTTTATTTTTTATTGTAAAGTCAGATATACAGAGAGGAGGAAAGTCAGAAAGGAAGATGTTTCATCTGGCGATTCACTCCCCAAGTAGCTGTAACTGCTGGAGCTGAGCCGATCTGAAGCCAGGAACCAGGAGTTTCCTCTGGTCTCCCATGTGGGTACAGGGTCCCAAGGCTTTGGGTCTTCCTAAACAGCTCTCCCAGGCCACAAGCAGGGAGCTGGATGGCAAGCAGGGATGCTGGGACTGAAACAGATGCTCATGTGGATTCCAAGATTGTGCAAAGCAAGGACTTTAGCTACTAGGCCACAGTGCCAGGCCAGAGAACTGTGTATTTTTAACAGAGAGTTAATCATTGAAAGTTCAGCTTCTATTTTGAATCTAAAAAAAGAACTTGATTTATGATTGCAGATATCCTAGAGTTAAAATTTCTTCATTTTTCTGTTTGAATGATTTAAATGACTTGCTGATGTTTAGTTTTTATTGTTATGTCTTTTATTTAGGAAGTTTTTAAAAAAAGATTTATTTATTCTTATTGGAAAGTCAAATATACAGATAGGAGGAGAGACAGAGAGGAATATCTTCCATCCAGTGATTCACCCCCAGAGTGGCTGAAATGACTGGAGCTGAGCCAATTCAAATCCAGGAGCAAGGAGCCTCTTCCAGATCTTCCATGAGGGTGCAGGATCCCGAGGCTTTGGGCCATCCTCAACTGCTTTCCTAGACCCCAGGCAGGGAGCTGGATGGGAAGTGAAGCAGCTGGAGTTAGAACCAGCAGCCCATGTGAGATCTCAGCTCTTGCAAGACAAAGATTTTAGCTAGGCTACCACACAGGGCCCTATTTTAGGAAATTTCTAAAAAAGAAATGGAGGTGCCTAAAAGGACAGATATCCTTGTGTGAATAAATATGAAAACATGCATAACTACTAATGAATAAACATGTAAATGTGTGAGTTAATGTAAGAAAGTGACAATGGGAAATAAGGTGCGTGTTTATACTTTAATGTTTCTGGGAAATGAAACACAGAGGTACAAGGTAAAAGTCAGTAGGAATTTTGATTATTTCATGCAATGTAACTGTCCCTTAGATCAATAAATATATGACTGAAAAAATAAAACAAATGGATTCAATATTAGTGACACAATATTTTCTGCTTGTTGTCACTTCCAGTTTTCAAGGTGTAAGAAAATGTCATCACAAAACCAAACAACAGTTACAGAATTCATTCTCCTGGGACTCACAGACAATCCCGTGCTGGAGAAGATCCTGTTCGGGGTGTTTCTGGGCATCTACACAATGACACTGGCAGGAAATCTGGGCCTGATCATGCTCATCAGGACCAATTCTCACCTCCAGACACCCATGTATTTCTTCCTTGGCCACCTCTCCTTTGTGGACGTTTGCTATTCTTCCAACATCACTCCAAAGATGCTGAACCATTTCCTTGCAGAACACAAGACCATCTCCTATGCTGGCTGCTTCACACAGTGTTTCCTTTTCATTGCCCTGGTGATCACAGAGTTTTACATCCTCGCTTCAATGGCAGTGGATCGCTATGTAGCCATTTGCAGCCCTCTGCATTACAGCATCAGAATGTCCAAGAACATCTGTATCTCTCTAGTGGCCTTTCCTTATGTGTTTGGCTTTCTCAATGGACTCTCTCAGACCCTGTTGACTTTTCACTTATCCTTCTGTGGTCCCCTTGTAATCAATCACTTCTACTGTGCTGACCCGCCACTGATAATGCTGGCTTGCTCTGACACCCACGTCAAAAAGATGGCAATGTTCATCGTTGCTGGCTTTACTCTCTCAAGCTCCCTGTTCATTATTCTTCTGTCCTACCTGTTCATTTTTGCAGCCATCTTGAGAATCCGGTCTGCTGAAGGCAGGTACAAAGCATTTTCTACCTGTGGTTCCCACTTGACCACAGTCACCCTATTTTATGGCACCCTCTTCTGCATGTACTTAAGGCCCCCATCAGACAAGTCTGTAGAGGAGTCCAAAGTAATTGCTGTGTTTTATACCTTTTTGAGTCCAATGCTGAATCCACTGATTTATAGCCTAAGAAATAAGGATGTGATTTATGGCCTGCAGCAAGTACTTAGGGGAAAATTACTTCTGAACATTGGAGCTTAAGCTTCTTTCCTTTGTAATCACTACATGTCTGTAATGACATAGTGAATCTCTAAATGCATTAAACTGTAATGCTATGTTCATTGCTTGTTATGATTGTCAGCTCTAAGACCAATTTATAAAAAACTCTTCTCAAAGTTTGTGTCTATAATATGGAACAAGTTTAGTAAACCATACAATATTGATTCTTGTCTACGGCCATACCACCTTGAATGTGCCCGATCTTGCCTGATCTCAGAAGAATATTAATCCTTATTAGTATTCTTTCAGTGAACAATTCAACGTGTATAATTAAATTTCCACTATTGGGACAGTGGAAATCCATCCTCCATTATGTTGTGTTCCACAAAGCTATATCAGTATGGATAACGGTGTTACCCTGTTTGAGCTTCCTGCTTGTTACAAATGAAATATTCACACTGGAATGTCTGTTGTCGATCAAGGGCTCTAATGCCTGATGAATCTCTGTGATCTGTTAGGAAACCTAATCATGCTAATTGTATTCCTAAACTTTGAGAAAAAATGATCAATCCTTGATTATGAGTTTTTGAGCATGTGGGTCAGTTTCAGTCCTCAATACAGTATCACGTGTTTTCGGGTTTGTTTTTCACAGCAATCACTTTGACTTAGGAATGATTCTGGGAATTATTATTACTTCACAGAATTCTGTGGAAGGTTTAAAAAATAATTTCATTTAATGCCTGTTTGGGTCCCATGCTTAACTTGCTGATCTGCAGTCTATGCTGTGCAGCACGTAACTTGGGAAATGTATCATAAAAATGTATACAAATGTTTATTCATTATTAAATTCCTTTATATGTTTGCTATTTTTGCAATGTTGACTCTGATTTTAACCAACCCAGATGTCCAAATATAGAGGACTGGATAATGTAAATGTTTTAGATTTACATTGTGGAATACTAGTCAACAATGAAACAAGAATGAAATCTTATCTTTTTCAACAAAATGGATGCAACAGGGTACCGTTATTCTTAATGAAATAAGCCAGCTACGAAAACAAAAAAAAATGTTTTCTCTGACATATGGAAGCAGGTGTGGAATGCAGTATGTATGCATAAGAATGGCATTGTCACGTTGGGGATATAATTGCTGTTTTTAGCCCTTGTTTAAACTGTTCTGGAAATGTGATATTCTCACATTTATTTGCTGAAATTTATGTTTATCGATGAATTAAGCCCATGAATATAGAGTGGATTAAAATTACCTCTGTAAAACACCTAATGCATTTTTAAAACGCTATGCTCCTTGGTGATGGGGCTGGAGAGCAGAGAGATATTCCATCTCCCTAGCATGTATGAGGCAGACGTAAAGCATAACCTATCAAGAACATAACAGGGAACTTATAGAAAACAGACTTGAATCAGCAATAGACAATTATAAAACCACAAAGACATAGCGGGTATCAAGAGCGATCTTGACACCCTCTTAACAGGAGGTCATTTGCACAGAGCAGGGGGATCCCAGAGTGGAGCAGGTGGACAACAGGAGGCTTATATCCCAACACTGGAGACTCCTGGATCCTCACCAAAGACTATCAGTATGGGCAGCAAGGACTACATCCCAACTGCCAAGGAGACCACAGGGAATTGGAGTGCCTTTGGAGGCCGAGAACTCCAAGGTCATCCACTCCCATTTGAATCTCCCACATGGGATAGAAGAAGTCCAAATCCCTCCTTGCAGGGCCCAATGTCACCACCACAACAGTCAGGAGCCCTCATTGGTCTACAGAAACAGAACAATTAACTCCCTTCAGCACTAGGGAGAAGAGCTTTCTCTGGTCCTTACTTAGTTCCAACTCTGGATCCCCACCCTCTCTTGCAATGACCATCAGGGTTACCCCAGAGGTCCCCCAAAACAAAACAAAACAAAACAACAAAAAAAATAGAATAGACAGAGAGCAACAAGGAAAGCTTAGGACTAGACAGGAAATGATCAGTGGGGACTCACACATACCTTACTACGTAGGACATGAAAATAAATTACTCCTATCTAGGGTATGGAGGATTTCTCTGCATACCCCTCCCAACAGTGTTCTTTGCCTCAACTAGTGTCATATGCCTTGTTAAAGCTATAAGCCAGTTTAGACTATCCTAAAATCTGCCAAGTTCAGTAAAAATTATGCTTCAACACAATGAACTGCTAAATACTAACATAAAAATGATACGAGACAGATGAATAGTATCCTATAGGCATTTAAAGGTAGATAGAAGCCAGTTGTATACAAACTAAAATTGAAATGTCAATGAAGTAGTCACAGGATGTGGTTAAGGACCTGCATTTTCTAACATATCAGTCACTCAGTACAATGTCAATTAACCCCATAATGTTGGAAATTGTTGTTGATGTTATGTGATGGCTTTTAATCGGTTGGAATGATATTCTGCCAGCTATGCCTTTAGACCAGAGTTGGTCTCCCCAAGAAACTGTTGAATTGAGCTGGACAATAAAATGCTGGACTCTGCATGGCACATGCTTGCAATGAAAGAAACAAGACTGGATTTGAACTGTAATACTGCAATAAGGTGGAGCAATCCACCTTGCGGGGAGGGCACAGAGAGGGGATGGGGGAACACCAGAGCCTATGAAACAATGTTATAAAATAAAATGCAATTTAAAAAAGACAATTACATTCCCACTCTGCCGCTGTAAGGTGAGGATAATAGTTTCTACTTCACAGATTTGGTTAGAATTTAGAATTAGTATTTGTATTAATGTGTAATTAATTTGTCATTTGAGTTTGAGTCCTGCCTCTACTTCTTGCCACGTGCTAATGCAAACGCTGGAGGATCAGGTGATATTTCAAGTAGCCAGAATCTATGCCAGTCACCTGGGAGATCCAGATGGAGTTCTGAGCTCTTGCCTGGGTCCTTGCCCAGACCAAGCTATTGTAGGTGTTTGGGGAATGAACCAGTGGAGGGAAGATCTCTCTTTATGTCTGTTTCTCTGTCAAATAAAGCATGAAATTAATAAAACTTTTTAGAAGTTGGCTGTCAAAAAAAAAGCAGTGAGTAGAAGAGGGATTGTGGTTGATGATGGAGGAGAGCAGAGTGTGGTTGTCTTCTTGGAGCTATACCCATGGCCTTCCTATAACCTACTCACATTCTGTAGATCAATAACTACATAAATGAAAAATAAAGGTAAGTTGATCTAAAAACAGCTCAAGAAATGTACATTTGAATCATGCTTTTTGAAAGGGAAATGATGAAGGAATGATTATCTCCATTTCCTACATTTAAATTTTTAACCAGAGAGATTGTCACTTCATCCAAGTCACATGGTCACCAAGTCAGGTAAAGGTACATTATTTAATTTCAAAGTATCTCTCCTTCCACTTTACACTGAGCTAGTTATCAAAGTCCCCCACATGTGCCAGTGCTAGATGGATTTTTGGAAGTGACAAAGTGAGGAGGTTACCTCTTCGGAGGATTATTGTGATTGCGATATGCATCGTTATAGTAAGAAACATCCATTCCTGTGCATTTCAGATTGATCTACGAATTTGTATTCATGAAAGTAGAATTACCAGATTGTTCCCTGTTAAAGCAAGGATTTGGGGTTTATGAAAGACCTATAAAGACTGCATTTTCTTAATGTAAGCTCCAAGTTTTAATCTGCTCTAATTTTCTATCATATAATACATGCATCTATCAAAGCAATACATTGTATCTTTTTCAAAAAAAGATTTATTCATTTTTTTATTAGAGGGCAAATTAACAGAGAAAGAAATACAGAGAAAAAAACATTTCATTTCCCAGTTCACTCCACAAGTAGTCACAACAGCTGAGCTGAGTCAATCCAAAGCTAGGAAACAGGAGCTTCTGCCTGGTCTCCCATGCAAGTACAGGTTTTCAAGGTTTTGGGCCATAATCTACTGTTTTCCTAGGTCACAAGTAGGGAACTGGAGCAGCTGGGACATGAACCCATGCCCATACAGATCTCAGTGATTTCAAGGTGAGGATTCAGCCACTGGGTCATCGCAATTGGCCCTACGCTCCATCTTATATATACAATTACTATATGTGAAATTTAAAGTGGATTAACAATATAAAGCATATATTTGTAATAAAGCATTGGGAAATACAGACAGACACAGAGAAAAAATTTTCATTATGTTTTGCACCAAAAATATGCACAATTGTTTTGACCCTTGTTTTATTTCAACACTTTTATATGCATGTATGTTATTATAATTCAGATTTCATTATGATAAGTGGATCAGAGCACCAATTTTTGTATTTTATGTGTGCTAGCATATATTGTTTTTATGTAATAATTCATTATTGATCTTGTTATAAAGATTGATTCTAGAAAAACTAAATAGAAAAACATTGAAATATTGAAAGAATATAAAGTTATGAGTATCATTTTCTGAACCAAAGTGAACTGTCCTCAATATTTCAGTGTACTTCATTCCCTTTGGTTTACCTTCCAATCTGTTTTGCATCAACATAACCCAGCTTTTCAATGATTAGCTCATACATTTTTATGTGTCTTTCTAATATATGAAAATATTTGCTCATTTCTTGTGTTACCTGGATTGGATTTTTCATTAGTTACAACAAAGGATTAAATATATGTCTAATAATTAAATAATATGTATCAGTTCAGTGATTATCTCTAATTTTTCAATGATTCCTTGTGTGAAGAATTTTGAATTATTACTATTTGGAAAATGTCATCAGTTTTTGTTTGATATGCACCTTTTCCTCACCCTAAAATTGAATAAACAAGGACTTAACTGGCTACAATTTTTGAGACTAAATTTCATTGGAATTCAATGACATGTTCCGGATATTGTTATGTATAATATGGTGTGTCACTATTTGTTTTACATTTTTAACAAATTTCGTCCCAGTGTTCACTAGTATTTTTCTCAACAATTTGTGATATTGTTAAATACACATAATGTTAATCCATTTGTTCCTAAATTACATATATGTATTTAAACTTGATTTTAATAATTTATTCAGGCTTAAGATGTATTTTAATTTTAGTAAGTGTATTTTCATTGTTCTTGTCTATCTTCTCTTAGAAAATGTGACAGACATTGATAGAGATCAACACTCATTTTTCAGAATTTATTTAGTTGTTTGAAACTCAGCATTATGGAGATAGAGACAAAGAAAAGGAGGTAACTTCTATTTGTTAGCTACCTGCCTGATGATCCCAACCACCAGAGATAGACCAGTCTGAAATCTACAGCCGGGAGCCAGGAGTATTGTCTGGGTCTCCATGAGGGTGCAAAGGTCTAGGCACCTGTGTCACTTCTCACTATTTCTGCCAGGCCATTGGAAGAATTGATTCGGAAGTGGAACATTCGGGACTTGGACCAGTGCCCATATGAAATTCCAGTGTTTCAGACAGTGACTTACTCAATTTTCATTCTTTTTAGTGTAGCTGTTATGGTAAAATACTCTGTTGGTGGATAAGAACTGGAAAATAAGTGAAAAAATAATATGTAATGGCTATTAATAGTTTCACAGGGATAAACTATGTGCCTATTTTCATTAAGAAGCAATGTGTTTGATTAATGGCAAGTGATAATAGATCATGGAGTCATAAAAACATGTAAATTATGATTTTTGTTGGAATATAATAAAAATATTGTCTGAACTTCAAGAAGAATGAACATAAAAGTTCAATGAAAATATAGCCAGCAAAAGCACCTGACATTGGAGAAGGGAGTTTTTTTTCTTTTATGAGAAAATCTCTCTCATCAGAAGGAACTTTAAAACATGTTAAATGAATGAAAATCATTAAGAAATGTGTTATGAATAATTTCAAAGGTCCTGAAATTTGAGAAGCTAAGAAATCAACAGGAGGAGCTACTGTAGACATGAGATCCAGTTAAATAGAA
The DNA here is from genome assembly GCF_030435755.1 of Ochotona princeps. Taxonomy (NCBI): domain Eukaryota; kingdom Metazoa; phylum Chordata; class Mammalia; order Lagomorpha; family Ochotonidae; genus Ochotona; species Ochotona princeps. The sequence continues at coordinate 13,074,018 of NC_080835.1, read as the reverse complement.
ACGAGGTCTTAAGAGAACTGAATACAAGGCCCTGACTAACCTGGGACAGATGACGTCAACTGCTGTGTCCTGTCAATTATCACACCCAAGGACGATTTTTATTCATTATTTCTGCTAGATTCTCACTGAATCCTAAACTGAGTAAAGGTGAAAGTATAATACCTTTATTGCAGAGAATTACATTCAAGAATTAATGAGACACATGTGGATTTTCCAAAGAGAATCTTTTTAAAATTTTTATTGAGAAACTGTAACTATTGAACTTTTCATTCTACCCAGACTCCCCATAAACACTCTTCTCAAAGCCCGTTTCACATCCTTGTTCCTCAGGCTGTAGATAAATGGATTCAGCATAGGGCTCACAAAAATACAAAACACTGCCACAATTTTCCCTTGCTCCACAGATTGCTCATTTGCTGGTCTCAGATACATACAGAACAGGGACCCATAGAACATGGTGACAGCTGTCAGGTGGGAGCCGCAGGTAGAGAAGGCTTTGCACTGTCCTTCACTGGAACGGATTTTCAGGATGGTAATAAAGATGAAAACATAGGAGACGAAGATGATGAGCAGCGAGCCTGTGAGGTTAATTCCCGCTGACACAAACAGGGCAGTTTGCTTTACATAAGTGTCAGAACATGTCAGCATTAAGAGGGGTGGGTCAGCACAGTAGAAATGGTTGATGGTGTTGGGTCCACAAAAGGACAAGCGAGAGGTCAGTATCACCTGCATCGTACCCACCATTGATCCCCAGAGATAGGGGAAAGTGACCAGGCAGGTGCAAACTGGCTTGGACATTTTGCTGCTGTAGTGTAAAGGATTGCAAATGGCCATGTACCTGTCATAGGCCATGGCACCAAGCATATAATACTCAGTAAGGAGTAGAGTCACAAAAACAAAGCACTGAGTCAGACACCCAGTGTATGAGATGGTCTTCTTCTTAGCTAAGAAGTTGACAAGCATTTGAGGGGAGACATTGGTGGAATAGAAGATGTCTACACATGCTAAATGGGTGAGGAAGAAATACATGGGGGTTTGCAGCTGAGGGGTGACTCAGATTAGAGAAATCATGCCCAGGTTCCCAGTCAGGGTGATGAGGTAAATCAACAGAAACACCATGAAAAGAATGGGCTGCAACTCAGGTCTGCTGGTCAAGCCCAGAAAAACAAACTCAGTTGCCTCAGTGTCATTGTCCTTGGAAATTATTTTTATCTTCATGTTCCCTAACAAGAAAAGAAGAATGTGTCAGGTGTAAAAAGAGAAAAAATTACATGTAATCTAAAGAAAATCAATGAACACACATGCTATTCAGAGAAGATTATAACTGTTTACTCAGAACTGAAAGAGTTTCAATAGGTAGTTTTGAGTGTCTTGTGTTGCTAACTAAAGAAGTGCAAGAGGTAGTGATGTTCATGCAGCATACTCGAACACCGAATGTAGCTACTTGCGGAGGATTTGAAATGCATCTTTTATGTCTCCAGACAGGCTTTGGAGTCAGAATCAGAGTCACTGTATTCGCATCAACAAATGAGGCCAACCTACAAATTCATTCTGTTCTTGGCAATAAAAGGAAAACCTTCTACAAAGTAGGGGACTACAACCCATTATTTCCTGACAGATTCAGGCTTAATTTTTTTCCCTACTCTGCTTTTGTAGTGTCTGAAAATAAAAAATATTCCACGGTTCCTTGGTGTTTCAGTCACCCCCATTCCTTTCTTACAAAACAATGAAGAATTTGGGCTGATTCTTCACTTATGTTATTTCACTAATCTCCATTTACTTCACAATATCCCAACTGATTTCATATTTAATATTCCTATTTCAGTCGATCTCATGCCACTCATTTTACACTTTGCATCAGTATTGTAAATTATATCTTGTCAGCTTTTCCTTAGCCGACAGTCAGGTCTAAGACAAAACTCTTACTTGTCTATAATAGTGCAATGGTTTTTATTCTTCTACAGATAAAATCTTCTATTCTCCTACACCAGTGATTTTTTTCTATAAAACCAAATGATTTCTGTAAATAACGTCATGAATTTGTTAAATGTCCATCACACTGCAACTAAAATCTCTGCTTTGCCAGAGAAACTATGTGATGTCTCATCAACTGCCTCTCCAACTTCATCTTCCATATCTCCTCTCTGTTACCTCTTCTGCCTCATTGCCCTTCTAGCTACTCCCTGAACAGATGGGTCCATTCCTACCTTGAGAACTTTCCATTGCTTCTCCATCTTCCCCAACTATCCTTTCCTGAACAGCTGCCTGAACAGATGGTGGTTTTGGCTCATCATATCCCATAACCCACAATGTCACACACCTGTCACACAACCTGTGTTAAGAGACCATCCTCTGATTTGTGAGTCTCCTTCATTTCAAGAGGAAGATGTGAGAAAATAAGGACAATCTAACAAAATGCAATTGCATGTATAAAATAATGCCAGTCTGAATATAGAATTGCTGAAAACAGCCCTGATTTTACTTAGAACAGGAAAAAAAAAAAAGCTCTGCATACAATGCAGAGGAAAAACACAAAAACTTCAGTTCCTATAGATTGTTTTCTTAAACCTCAGCCGATTGGAGGCTTCAACTGAGAAATAAGTGAAATCTGCAACAATGTTGGGAAGAGACAAAAATTTAGTGAAGGAAATCATTTCTGTAAATCGCTGTGAATGTGCTGTGATGATGCTGAGTCTAACAGTGTCATCATATCCCAATGAAAACCTGAGTTGGAGAAGTCTCTCAACATGAAGAAAGAAAGGTATTCAGGTATATTCCTTTTCCTCAAGTCGTAACCTTAAATTTATTTTTACCTAAATCTCTGAATTTTTCTCTTAGTGATTGCACAATATACTCAGGATTTGGAGTATATTTTGTCAAATCAAAATGTAAGGCTTTATGCCTGGAAAATCAAAATGGTTAACATATGAATTGTTTGCATTCTAAGAATTGGTAAAGCCTGTTTTAAGTCTCAAAACAACAGATCTGTAAGCAACATCGGTGATGGCTGTGAGGTCTGCTTGATCTCATATGTCTCTAGTGACCTGTTGTCTTTGTCAGAGAGGATCAGGCACCTGGCTGCCTAGAGTTTTGTGACAGTGTGCTGATTCTTTATGGTTGACTATTAATACTATTTAATATTATTTATTCTCATTTTGTTTCATAGGGAAAGAGAAAGAGAGAATTTACTCCTTCACTTTGTAAATACTAGGACAGGCTGAGACCAACTTGCAGGAGCTCATTCTGGGTTTCTAACATTGATTATGGGCACCCAGCTGCTTTACCCACTTTTCACATCCAAAAGTGAACATAGCAGAAGGTTTGAATCAGACATGGAAATCAGGGTCAAGCTCAGGCATTTGGCTATGGAATCAGGCATTCTAACTCATTTTTACTACTGCACTGAAAGTCATCTATTTTCATTTGACACTCAAAAAGAAAACAAAGCAATATTTTCATAAATTCATGATTTCCAGAACTTGAAGACTTACCTTGAAGAGACAGTAATTTTTTTGTCATCCCCCAAGGTCCTCAAAGTTGGAAGATTTATATCTCAATGATTAACCTTGTTATATTCATTTCTGAAAAATTAATTAGGAAATCACTTGTGGGATGTTATGAGAGCTCCCTCTGGAGATATTTACAAAAGCCACGTACCTTTCAATTAAAGAAAAAAAAACCTAGAATTTCATCATTAGCTCTATGTAGCGTCTGAAAAATGCAATAAAATTACTACTTAATAAACTGTTTATATCAGTTCCTTGCAATTAAATGAACCTGGTTATAGTTCTAATCATTGTATCTCAGTTGCAGCAGTGGATTCTTCTTCTGAATGTCTCCTCTATACAATTTATTCCCTTTTTTCTCTTTATCTTTTAAGATTTATTTTTACTGGAAATGCAGATTTAGGGAGAAGAGAGAAAGAAAGACCTTCCATCCGCTGGTTCACTCCCCAAATGGCCACAATAGCTGGATCTCAGCATTTTAGAATCCAGGAGCTTCTCTCAGGTATACCACATGGGTGTAGGGTCCCACGTTCTTGGGCCATCCTCCACTACTTTCCCAGACCACAACTGGGGAGTTGGATCATAATTGGAGCAGTTGAGACATGAACCAGTACCCATATGGGATGATGGCATTTGCGGTGGAGGATTAACCAATGAACCATTATACTTGACTTAAGTATTTTACTCATTTAATAGCTTTTATGTTTATTTTTCTGATGTATAAATACCATGGGGACAGAAATAGGGTAATAGTCACCTTGGAATTTTTGGGGGGAATATGCATAATATTTTAGCTATATAGTTCACATTTAGTAAAGAGTTCACATTTAGTAAAGAGTTGTTAAGTAAAATGTGATTAGATTATGTAAAATTAGATCAGTTAGTAACTAGTTTACTTGATACATGGCACAAACTGCTAAGAAGGTCCATGTATGAAAAGACTATGCTTAAGATATGATTCCAGAGATTGGCATTAATTCATTTAATATTTTCTCTTGGGATCCTGTCTGCATCATTTTTTTATAGACTTATGATACACTTCCATAGGCTCTGGGATTTCCTGTCCCTTGGCCCAATCCCACCCCCATTTATTGATTTCCCCTGTAGTATTACAATGGGCAGTCCTTCATGAACAATTGTAAATCCATCATTCCACAGTTGAAGTCTTTCCCTACATTGTAGGTATGGCCATTTTCAGAGTCCAGCATCCAACTGTCAGAATATTTTTCAATTGTTTCACTGGGAGTCCATCTTTGGTCTGGATGTAGGGAGACATACTGCATTATGTCTACATGTCAGGACATGTCAGTCTGTGCTACATTTCTAACATACATCCCCTAGAATACAGAGCCAGAAAACACAGACCACAACATGAAGAAAAACTGAAAATTTTCATCAGCATGAAGTTAAACAAACTGCTACAGAACTACCAATGCATCAGTTAAAGTGATGAAAACAATGGAAACCTTCTTGTGGAAATTGATGCTACTGCATGACCCATGTGGCACTGAAGAAATGACAATAAATCTCATTGCCCTTGAGATGTGGCAAGAACAGTGTTGCAAGGGACATTTACAGACTCAGGTGCTTACAAGCAGTCAAAAAATCTCTTATGCATGATCAATAAATGAATCACAGGGCTTACTGAAAAAGATACAAATGACTAGGAAGTGCAAAAAAGGTAAAATTCACAGCAAAAATAATTAGATTTGACATAAACAACCTGCAAATTGAAGTGAGAAAGAGCCATTCTATAACAAGATGAGCAGAAAAACCCATCAGCCATATTAGCATTGAACATGAAAAGGGGACAATCACTTAATATTTAGAGATGGAAGAGAAATGGTTCCAACTTTTTACTCTTTGCATGGGTCATGATACTGTTGGCATGGGCAATTGTAGGGATTATAACTCATTGTCATCTAGGAATATTTAGAAGGTATATTTTTCTAGGTATATTTAAGAGCAGAGTACAGCACTAGTACTTCTGGACTAGAGCATTAATAACACTATTATGAATAACAGTAATTGTTCTAAACACCAATTCACACACACAAACACACACACAAACAACTGTGATGCAGAGAAGTTGAACCTGTCCTTACCAGTGAGTGTGTAGTTGAAAATGAACAAATGTTTATGATCTTGCACATGGCACTTTGGGTTCTTCGTCAACTTTTACAGTGAAAGGAAAATACATTTCAGGCTCAGCTTTTGTAAATAGTTCTCACTTGCATATAAGCTACCATTTATCTTTCAGAAGATTATATTTCAGAGACACTGTTATGTCACTGATAATGTTTAAACCTAAAGCCAAGCTATCAACAAAGTTTCACTAATATTAGTCTCCTTTTATCTCCCACACGGAAAATACAGAGATATCCAAAACCTTTAAGAAAATAATAATTATTACAATAATTATTTTGACTGCTACAACCTCCACTGAAACATGTATTGAGTGAATACTGTGTGTCATTTGGTCTGCTTAAGACATGGCATTCTCAGGGGTTTAGCTGGAGGGATTCTAGTGAAAATATTAAGAATATTTTCAATTTTAAAGAAAATTTTAAATTTGAAAGAAGTCAGTCTGCCATGGAAGCTTGCGGTCACTCTAATATGTTGCTATATCATTTCCAAATCAAATGGAAGAAAATCCAATAGAGAAGGCCCCAGTATTGAACAAATGTCCAGAATTGGAAAAAAAAAAAAAAAAAGGCCTTAGAAACCTGGGACCACTGTCCAACATACAGTGTCTGTCTTAGGCTCTTCCATCTTGTCACTTTCCTGTGGCAAGGTGCTTTTATTAGGTTTGTTAAAACTGAAGCTTCTGTTTGCAATTGTTTCTGGCTTTTTATTTCTATATCAAGATGAAAAAAGAACCCATGGAGCTTTGCTGATAGCCAAACTAAGCCATCTGTCTTTCTTTGCTTCCTAGGACTTCATACTGTTTCCTTTTGTTAGCCAAGGACAACAGGTAACTACATAGCAAAGGAAGTCTATGGTTATCCTATTGTTAATCACATAAACAAAGGATGAGAAAGAAGGAAAATATGTCTATAAGAGTAGGGTGGTAAAAACAGCATCATTTGCACAAACTGCATTGTCTGTAAATACAGACTGTTTCTACAGCTTTGTATTATTATCCCTTTCGAAAAATAAATTGCAGTGCTCAAAATCAATAATAACACATTTGATTCCATGAAAATTAATTGCTCTTCCAGGGATTTCCCAGACTCCAAGTTCTCCTGGCATTACGCACTTGTATCTTACAGGTTGTGAACTTCATGTCTGCATCGGTCTGAAAATATTAAGACATTCAAATACAAAATTAAAATAAATAATAAATCCCATTGCTTCATCGTTCTTGTGAAATATGACTCCCTGATGGCAGGTGGAAATGAGCAAAATTCATGTCCTCAATGCTTTGAGCTGTGCAAAAGAATTAGAAGGTGGTGCTTATTCATGATCTGAATGATTTTTGCCAGGAATAATTGAACCCCAGGGAATTGATCCATATGTGACAATTCTGTTATAAATGCTTCAAGTTCTTCAAATTCAGGCTGCCATTGAAAAATTACTCTCCGTTGCAGGTAGGATCAGACAGTATCAAGATGCTGGAATCTGAAAACAACACCTTAATTAGTAAGTATAGTATCGGTTGAACTACAGTCTGACAATTTAGCATGGTGTTATCAGATTGCTAGTGCTTTTCTCACAGCATGATTACTTAAAAATAAATGAGAAATGGGCTGATGTTTCCATAATGAAGGAAAACTGAACCTAAAAGAGCCTTAATTCCATCACTAGTTGTGACTGCTGCTACAAGGGAAAACATTAATGTAGGTGCCATTGTGTGCACAGCTGTAGATAAGATAGAGGTTTTGTCCACAACAACATACAGTTGGATGCAGAGTATTATTCTAGTTAGAGATCTGGGTCATTCACCATGGTATTAAGAGCTTGAACATTTTAAATGTACCAGACATATTTTAGAAGCTTTGTAGGTGCGTATTATAAGGTAGGCCTGTTTTTTAGGGTTTTCTAGGAATTAGCTTCCTTCACATGAAATGACCTGCTATTATTAACCATGTATTTTCAATGAGAAAACTAAGATGCAGGGATATTGTTAATCATCGGAAACTATACATTTGGTTACCAATTCCAATCAGGAGGTGTGACTTCAGGCATCCAGTAAATATTATACTCCCTGAATGTCAACAATTAACCTTGTTCATACTCTCTTTCCTCCTAAGAAACAAAATGAAAGATTGGCATTGAATATATTATGATTCCTTTATTTTAAAAGATCATTTTTATTCAATGGAAGGCAGAGTCACAGAGAGAAAGAGAAAGAGACACAGAAACCTTCCATCAGCTGCTTCATTCCTCTTGAATCGTCCACAACTGCTAGCGCAGGACCCAATTCGAAGCCAGGAGCTGGGTCTTTCATGAGGAGGCAGAGACTCAAGAATTTGAGCCATCTTCTGCTGCTTTCCCAGCTGCATTAGCTGGACTGGCAGTGGGGTAACTTGGACTAGAACCAGCACCCATTTAGTATGTAGGCACGGGAGGCAGCAGCTTCAATCATTAGAGCATAGCACTGGTTATTATGATTCCTTTTACTTAATGATGTTAAATGCTACTCTTTATCATTATAAGATTGCATGATGTCAATGTTTTTTATCCTCGAAGAATAATGAGCTACAATGACGTTATAATCTACATTATTTAAAGTTAAGAATGAATTTCATGTAGTTATCTTCTCTAAATTTCTTTTATGCACTTCAAATTGAATTACTCTCAGATGGCAAGGAGGTAGTACTTTATTAAAACCAAAATTAATGCTTTAGAATCACTTAAGGGACAATCCGAAGTAATACGTATTTATGTAAAGGCGCTTCAGGTAGAAGTGGCACATATTTACATAAAAGTTTCAAGGTAAAGTGAATTTCAGCAGCATTAAGCCCCGAGATAGTCTTGTAACAGTTTTCTCTGAGGATTCTTGGATAAAACCGGGCTGGCTACTGTGTTCCTTCTCTTACAGGGAAGTGTACTGCAAAGGGTATTATCAGGTAGCAGTCAGTTATCTGGCATGTGTATTCACTATATCATTGCAGTAAAAATAAATAGCAATACCATTTCAAATCTTGAAAAATATTTCAATAATAGAGATTTTAAAGCATCACTCCATGAATAAAAGAGTATTAATTTGGTAATTATCATGATTTTGTAATTAAAATATAATTGGGCTTTAAGAGATTAAAAATAGACCGCAAATTCATAAGAATTCCACTAGCTGAAATGACTTATTTTGTATGCGATTCTCTGTGAGTTCAAAGTATTTGCATCCAGGATAACTTCATGTCATGAACAAGAAGAAACGGAATGATTAATTTATAAAATGCCTTGTAAAGTGATCTATTTTGCTTATTAGTATTGCAGTCCTTATTGAAAAATTTAATGTAACGCTTTCATACCTGAATGAGTTTATTTCATTGAAGAAGGAGGCTGATTTTGTATGATGACCTCTATGGTAAAGTTTACCTTTCCCAAATGCTGGGAAATGTACTTCCTGATGTCTCATGTATTGTCTTGGTTACTTTGCCAAAATGACTGTCACTCCAATATGCTCTAATTAATAGAAACTTCATATTCTGAAGAATTGACATGTAATTTGTATTATGGGTTTATCTTAAGAGTTAGAATGAGAAACACACAAATTTACTATGATCTGAAGATTTGGTTTTTAATGTTTTAAAAATTATTACCACTCAACCTTTTGATGAACATTTTAACATAATTTAATGAACATTTTCATATTGCCAGAATGTGTGGGTGAGGGTCCTTTAAAAGTCTGGAAAATGAAATCAAAAGATAATTTACATGGAAATGCAATTTTTAAAGAAGAATCTATGTACATATGGGATCTTTAAACATTTTTGGAAATGTATATAAAGTAAAAAACATTATGAGTTTGACATTAGGGTGTAACAGGTTAAGCCCCACCTGGCATCCCATATGGGTGTTGTTTTGAGATTTGGCTGCTCTAATTTTGATCCAATTTCCTCATGGGAAAACAGTGGGAAATGCATGGGAAAGCAAAGGACGATGCCCAAAGTCCTTGGGTCCATTCATCCTTGTGTTAGTCCCAGAAGAAGCTCCTGGCTCCTGGATCCTGAATTTGGCTTGGTCCAACTGCAGTCATTGCAATCATTTGGGGAGTGAACTAGCAAAAAGAATTTCTCTCTCAATTTCCTTTTCTCTGTGACTCTTTCAAATGAGTAAATCGTAAAAAAAAATTCATAGATTACCAAATCATTTGGTATCAAAATTGCTATTTTTTAGTTATGTTTCCACCAATTCTTTGATACCCTCATATGCACATACACATATATATATTGCCCTTAGACTAATTTTTGTACATGTGTATGTACATAAATATATATATATTACATATTAAATATGGTTAAAATTGCTTTATTAATTTTAATCAAAATTTTATCTAAACTAAAAAAAATTATCTTGAAATGGTCTTAAAAGTTAAGCACAATGATATTTTGAGGGCACATGGGGTTTACTAGACTGGATAAAATGGACTAATGTTATAGGATGAAGGACAACGTCAAAACAATTTCAAATTTGGAAGGGCATCAAGGAGATTCTGCCGTTATAGAAATATGTAGCATACATCATTTCTACTTGCTTAAGCTTAGTTAGTTGTAAAAAAGACAAACAAAAACAAATATTTTACATCAGCCAAATACATATTATAAAATGTTATTGCAAAGAAGAGCAGCATTTCTACTCGTTCTTGCAAGGAAATTGTACTGAACAAATACAGTGTGTATTTTTAGGGCTTCCAACACAACGGATAAATACTTGAGCTAGTAAATACACTGATTACCCTAATCTATCATTATACAGGTATCCTTGTTGAAATATCAGACTGTTTGCCATAAAAGTGTCAATTATTATGTGTCCATTAAAATATTCTGAAAGACTTACAAAGTATTAAATGTCTCTAAAAATATAAGAAGAGCAAAATGGCAGGGAAATCATTAAAAATATGACAGCCTTTCTTCTGAAAGTCCTCTACACACTTAGGACATTAATTCCACGCATGCTTCATTCCGCTTCTTTATGCCACTTGCATTGCCCACTTGGAGAGAAGAAGAGCACAGATCAGGTGACCTAAGAGTGGTAATAACCATTGGCACACAGCGGATGTATTTTTCTTTTCTTTAGATGTTGTTTGAAGGGAACCAAGCACAATGTTACAGAGAAACTACACCACAGTCACCGAATTTATTCTGCTGGGGCTGACCGATAGAGCTGAGCTGCAGCCTGTCCTATTTGTGGTTTTCTTAATCATCTACCTTGTCACAGTCATCGGCAACGTGACCATGATCTTCTTAATCAGGAGCGACTCTAAGCTTCACACTCCAATGTACTTCTTCCTCAGTCACCTCTCCTTTGTAGATCTCTGTTACGCCACCAGTGTCACTCCCCAAATGTTGGTTCATTTCTTATCCAAGAGAAAGACGATTTCCTTCATTGGCTGTTTGATACAATTCCACTTCTTCATTGCCCTCGTGATCACAGATTATTACATGCTGGCAGTGATGGCGTACGACCGCTATATGGCCATCTGCAAGCCCTTGGTGTACAGCAGCAAGATGTCCAGATGTGTCTGCCTCTCTCTAGTAGCTGCCCCTTATATTTACGGTTTTGCAAACGGCTTGGCACAGACCATTCTGATGCTCCGTCTGTCCTTCTGTGGCCCCAATGAGATCAATCACTTCTACTGCGCTGATCCACCTCTCATGGTGCTCGCCTGCTCGGACACCTACGTCAAGGAGACTGCCATGTTCGTGGTGGCGGGTTCCAACCTCACCTGTTCTCTCGCTATCATCCTTATCTCCTACATTTTCATCTTCACAGCCATTCTGCGCATTCGTTCTGCAGAGGGGAGGCGCAAGGCCTTCTCCACCTGCGGCTCCCATCTGACAGCTGTCACTGTGTTTTACGGAACGCTCTTCTGTATGTATCTCAGGCCCCCTTCGGAGGCATCTGTGGAACAGGGGAAAATCGTAGCTGTCTTTTATATCTTTGTGAGTCCTATGTTAAACCCTTTGATCTATAGCCTAAGGAACAAGGACGTTAAAAGGGCAATAAGGAAAGTTATGCAAAAGGAATTATTTACGAAATAAGGTAGGAAACAACACAGGCACATAAGATGTTCTGACAGTCTGAATGATTAATGAAAACTTTATATTAATGAATCATGTTGATTATTTTTTACGTTTCTTAATTCACACACGGGAGTTGGAAGCGTGTGTCAGATACTTAAAATTTTCAGTGTCATCCAGTAATTTAAAAATGTTTTTTCTATGTATTAAAGCACAGCAATGGAAGGTACTGTTATTTCTCCACAATATTTGTAAAGAATATATGATTCCATCTGTAGTACATTGGTACACAGCTTAAAAAGTCAAACATTCAATTCTATGGCAATGTTTACTTTAAAAAAAGGTTTTTTGCATTGTCTAATAATTTCTGAATGATTTTTTTAGAAATCTGTAATTTATACATTTTTCCTTTTTTACAAATTACATAGCAATGAGAATCATTCAGATATGTCTTATTGTTTGAGATAGGTTCATTGAATGATATTACTGAACCAATGGACTTTTCATTCATAAAGTGCTGGAAGGAAATGCCAAATTTCCTTCAGAAGGGCCTATATATGTGTGTGTATATACATACACACATACACTAATATGCAGTTTTATCATCATGTGACCTTTCTTACACTTTCTGATTGTCATTCCTAGTTCCTTCCAATGAAGCAATTTTGTTTGATGTTTTATCCATGAAGATATATTGGTATTATGTCTATAATTCATTTCAAAATAACAGTTTCAATCAACTACTTTTTTACTTTTTTATTTTTTTCAAGTTACATTCATACTGAGTTCTGGCCATTTTAGTGGAACTTGAATAATATTAACATAAAGAACATTGGCATTCTTGGCATCTTTTAGTCTTTGCTTCTGAGATAATCACTGTTCTGATACTTTCCTCTACAGAATGATTTAGTGTGTTCTGGGTTACAAATTGGAAAGGAGGAAATCAAATTACCCTCTAACACCACATAAGCAGAATCATAAAGTATGAGAAAATTTATTTGAAAGAGAGAGAGAGAGAGAGAGAGAGAGAGAGAGAGATGTCTTACATTTACAAGTTTATTGAGCCAGGCTATAGCAATGAGGGTTAGCAGGAAACTAAATAATGGGTCATGACCTCTCAGGGCATTTGTTAGCAGATAGCTGGGTAGGAGTGCAGTCAAAACTAAAATCCAGACACTCTCACATGGAATGCAGGACCCTAAGTGGTATAGTAACTGTTGTGTCAATTCACTGCATTAAGTTCACACTGTTTAGTATAACCATTCCTCATTCAGCAGCATTCCTTTTATATCTTTCCATGTTTTATTTATCTGCATTTACTGTCTTGTTACTTAATGGCATCCTACTATATGAAAATACACTGCCACTGGTTTACCCTTTCTCCAATGAAGGGCATCCAAGTTGTCTCCACTTTTTTAACTTACTATAAAGCTCCTAAGAATATTTATAATAATCAGCTTGAGAGAGTACACTTACATTTGCCCTCTATGTGGCACAGCAACTCAACACCACATAATAGGCATACTACTCCCAGCTTTATAAGACAGTATCTTTCTGAAATATTTATACCACTTTACATTCTCACCAGCAATCCATCAGAGTCACATTTGCTTCATTGTTGTGTCAATTTGATACTGGCATTCGTTTTAGTCTAAGTTATTCTGTAGTTTGATTTGCATTTCCCAATGAATATTATGTGTATATACCCAAGCTTTCCTAACAAAAAAGTACATCAATTTTTCAAAACCAAATTGCCTAACATTTTAGACTCTTGTTGCAATTATGATCAAAATGGATTTAGTTCCATTAGTCTTAAATGTTAGTCTTTGCAATATTTACTTTTTTCTCTTACCTTTTCATCACATAAAGTGTTCATCTTCAGAAAACTTTTTTATCCTATTTGTATGCATTCCAAACTGGATTTTTCCTAAGTATTTTACATATCTTTTCTTGTAGTATACACAAATATTTGTTTAAAGATGCTTTCTTTGCTTATTGATGTTACACAGGGAATGTGGGTTTTTAGGTAGCTATACTGTGTCCACCAATGTCATTAAAGATCTTCTGTAAGTTTCAGTAGCATCTCAGCTCTGTTTACAATCCAACTATCATATTAAATAAGCCCTTTCTTAAATACATACAGCTTTTTTTAAGCCTTTATTTCTTATGGCCTGGAATTGTGGTTCACAAGCAGGGTTACTTTGCCTTTCAAGAGCCATAAATTTGATTTTTGCAAGTGGGAGAACTGCTAACAGGTCAAATCATGGATTCAGCTACATACATTACAACGAACAGGACAGATGGCCTTGCCTACAGCTGTCATCTGACTCTAATGCTGAGGTAGAGGTACCATGCTTTCGAATTTCCAGAGATTGACTAGACAGTATTGGAGTTAAAACAACATTGCTGAACTCTCGATTTTACTGATTTTAAATTATTTTTAAAAGATTTACTTTGATTTGAATGGCATTTTTACATAAATGAGGACAGAGAGATCTTCCATTTGGCTTTCAACCCGATACCTTACTGATGGTTTGGGAAAACATTAGAAGTTGGTCCAATTCTTGAGTCCCACACTCAGAGATCTGGAAGAAGCTCCTGCTTTCGGATCAGCTCAGATCCAGCCATTGCATCCATATGGAGAATGAACCAGCAGATGGAAGATCTCTCTGTCCTCATTTCTGTAAACTACTGTTTTTTTTTTAAATTGTGACAAATTCATGCCATTACTTTATTTTAAATTTGCAGTGTTCATGTTTTTCTCTTATGTATTTCTTAATGATATAAACTCATTCTTTGTGAGATGGTGAGATAAACATATATATATGAATTATCACATAGTTGAAGTATCATATATGTTTATACATATATGCCATATATATGTTTATACACACACTTATATGTGTGTGTGAAGTAATTTTTACACATAAGGCATTATTAAAACCCTAAGGATGGATTTCAGAAACTTTCTGCAATAACACAATCATACCCTTTAATTCTATTTCCTTAATCTTTTTGAATTATTCTTGTATACTATGTATCCTTCATTTCATTTCTTTGTTGTCATGTCTTTTGTAATACTGTATCAAATGATTTGTTTCACTTTATTCTTTTTATTCTTTGTTTTCAAGAAGTTAAATTCTTTGTCATTAATGATTCAGTTTATATTTACCTGTACCATTATTTCTTAATTTTTACCTGTAAGTTTTTTAACAATTTCCAACACACACCTAAAAATGGCCAATATGAAGATGACACATTTTAGCATAACCCATCATTGTGAAATCTTCCCACAATGTCACATTTATCTCAATATTCCAGATTTTTAGACATTATAAAGTTGAATTCTACCTGCCTTTTCTGTCCCCTTCCCTGTTTACTACACAGGTCATATAGAAATTTGTTTCTCATCCTTATGTAGAGTACAGTCATTTGGTAAGTGTGCATGTATTAATAAAACCAAATAGGATTTTGTGGCTTAATTTAAAATATGATGCAGAATAAATTCAGCAATTTGTTCACAACACTCTTAAATTTATTCATACTGGTTTATGTAACAGGAATTTTAAGAGACAACTTCAATATGTATCTCTCCTATCATGTATATGTTTATTCTGTTAATTGTGGACATTTTCATTTCTTTCTGTTTACCTCCCTGCATGAAAAATCGGCAACAAACTCACTTGTGTAACTTCAGATCGTAATTAAATTGGAATATTTTTAAATGCCTTACTGTTCATTCTAGACTTTCTTTTTAAGCTGTGTCCACATTCTTTATCCATTTTTTCTGAGATATTTTGCCTTTATTCCAGCTGTTTGTAACAGGTCTCTATGTATTATATACTGCGGTTATAATTTTGTGATGCTACACACCATGAAAATGTCTTTCATCGTTTTACGTATGTGTATCCCTTTCTGTGTGTAGTGTAGCTGCTGGTGGCGTAAAAGTTAGATATTTCAGCCTAGCTCAAATGTGTGATGTTTTCTGTACATTGTTAGACTTGAATTACTTAA
Source organism: Ochotona princeps (assembly GCF_030435755.1). NCBI lineage: Eukaryota > Metazoa > Chordata > Mammalia > Lagomorpha > Ochotonidae > Ochotona > Ochotona princeps. Next base: position 13,058,309 of record NC_080835.1, on the reverse strand, counting down.
TTAAAATTATTCACTTTTATTTTCTTCCAGTTTTTCAAGATTTTGCTTTTAGGACCATCAGTCTTTCTGGTTCCATAAATCGTATCTAACAGAATCGAGCTCTATTTTATTGAAAAGCATCATTTTTAAATTTTAAATGCTATTTCTTATGTCTCATTGAAATACTTTGTTACTTCTGCTATATGTTAAGTGTTTAAATATGAGCATACTTGCAAATCTGTCTCTGAGGCGATTTTCTAGGATCAGTTTGTCAACTCTTCCAATTAAAAATATATCTCAATAAAAATCACTTTATTATTAACAAGCTAAAAATCATTAAAATATTTTCTTTAAGATTTCTTGTATGAAAATAACTGTGTTCTGTACCATGGCCATATGCAATATTTCTTCATTAGACAAATAAAACTTGCTATATAAACTCAGAAGATGTGTCTGCAGAAATAAGAAAGAAAAGACATGTCATAAGAAAATAGACAGGGGCAGAGCAGAATAGAATTTTCCATAGAAATAACACTTAAGCAAAGCTTCAGCGTTGTGAAAGAACTTTCCAGGTATACAGAACATTAAAAAAAAATGCAGGCAAGATAGTTCTCAGTTTAGTTGAGAAATAACAAGAAGAAAGATAAACATTGAATAATATGTATGTGATGCAGAAGAGAGATGATTGCAGTAATGATACTTTGGAAGACATGGAAGTCTCTATTTTTTCAAATCACCCTGCTACATTTGTCTCTGTCAATTTTTTTACTTCAAACTCCAAGAAAGGATAGGTAAGATTGATTTTGTTGACTGTTCTACCAATATTGTGAAAGTTTCTGCTTCATAAAACAAGTTAAGTATTTGCTAAATGAAGAACAAGCAGATAAATGAAGTCGGACCCATGTTTGTGTAGGGATGAATTGGATTCAAATTTTAAGTGTGATCAGAGTTATCAATCTTACTATTAGAAGACAGATACTTTTTAATCGCCGAGAGCAAATATATTCAGGTAACAAACAGCATTGCTTTTAGTGAATACTTAGTAAGGACAAAAGATATCTTTGAGTTCCAAATCTCAATTATACATAAAGATACTCTTTGTCATGTAATTTCTCATGAATAGTCCCTGAGAATTGATTTTGTATTACCATATTTCCTTTTCTGTGGTGCCTGGAAAGTCGGACACTCCATAATGTTTTATCTAGTTTAAGCTTGAATTAGATACACATAATTGGAAAGCCACATTTTAAGAGCAAATCAAATTCCTTTCTGAACATGTACTCACCCATACATGTTTAGAAACATGTACTTCCTACAGAATATTGTTTTCTTTAAATCAACATATTTTTACATTGATTTTGCCATTTTAACTGATGTTCATTTTGCATTAAAATCATAGTTACCATTTTTAAAAGAAGCTTATGAAGCAGTGAGAGAAAGAGAACTCGCATCACCTTGCTCATTCTGCAAATGCTCATCAACTGAAGCCAGGAGAAAGGAACTCAACACAGAGCATCCGTGTGAGCAGGAAGCACCCACATGCTCAACTCATCACCTGTTGTCCCCAGGATGAACATTATAGGAAAGTGGGATCTGGAATCAGAGACTGGGAGACAGAAATGGAATTCAGTCATATTCCTACAAGAATTCTCATTTGTGACAAGTCCTCAGAGGTAATTTCACAAAGAGGATGTAGCTGGTTTCAGAGGTAGGAAGTAGTTTAAAACACTGCAATAGTAATTCAGCTGAAGCGTAATGTTTGTCAGGGACTAGGCAACAGGAATGGAAGGGGAAGAAGTAGTTGGCTTGTGGATACTGGTGCTTTCGTGCAGGCTCTAGCACAACCTCAGCAGAATCATGGGACAAAGAGCAGAAAAAGTTTCTCCTTCGTGTGCTTGAGTGTGTGTTTGGTTTCTTTTGACCACATGGAAGATTAGAGCTATGATTCACTGAAATGAGCCGCATCGTGCTTGGAGGATACTATGGATAGAAAAAGGTTTTAGTCATTTTGAGTTGCTTATGTATCAATACAAAGTTAATAATGAGACCATTGAAATATAGTTCCGGAATTGGGGAAAACGATTGCAGCTGTAGAAACATTTTTAAAAATTCAATTACTCAAAGGGTGTTTAATATCACGCCACTGACTAATCTATGTAGGTAGAGTATAAATAGAACAGGGGAGACTGTCAGACACTGAGTTTCAGATTGCTTCAACATTAAGAGGGAAAAATGAAGAAAAAATACATAGAGAAAGAGGTGACTCAGTTGGTACAAATAAAAAGAGCATTATGTGCTAAGATGTAAGGGAAGAAACTGTTCAAGGAACAATAAACACTCAACAGTATCAAAAATAATTGTTAGAGCAATAAAAAGAAGACTATGAATTGATCACTGGATTCAGTGACCTGGAGTGCATTGTTAGTTTTCATGTGAGCAATTCCCAGATAAGGAAATGGAAGGAGATGCAAGGAAAGCACAATTGGAGTGGTTTGGGAGAAAGCAGAGAAGGCGAAATTAGAAACAAGTGTATTGAACTTTAACCACTGCACTATCGCACCAGGCCCTTTTTTTAAAAAGATTTATTTATTTTTATTGAAAGACAGACATACAGAGAGGAGGAGAGAAAGGAAGATCTTCCGTCCAATTGTTCACTCCCCAAGTGATTGCAACAGCTGGAGCTGAGCCAGTCTGAAGCCAGGAACCGGGAGCTCTTTCAGGTCTCCCACACAGGTACAGGGCCCAAGGGCTTTGGGCCGTCCTTAACTGCTTTCCCAGGCCACAAGCAGGGAGCTGGATTTTCTATTGGTCACTCAATACCATGTCAGTTAACTCCATAATGTTGTAAATTGTTGTTGATGTTATGTTGTGGCTTTTCATTGAAGGGAATGATATTCTGCCAGCTCTACTTTCAGACCAGGGATGGTCTTGCAAGGGAACTGTTGAACCTCTCTGGACAATAAGAGGCTGGACTCTATGCATGGTTCATGCTCGCAATGAAGGAATCAGAACTGGATATGAACTGTACTATTGCAACAATGTGGAGGAATCCAACATGGGGGGAGGGTATGAGGGGCAGGGGTTAGGGGAATCCCAGAGCCTATGAAACTGTGTTATAAAAAGAAATTAATAAAAGAAACAAAAATAAGTGTATTCAACTATGGCAATATGTAGATTGACAAAGGCATTGGAAAGCAACAGGATACGGCTTATGCAAAGCAGTGAAATAATGGCAGAGTATTTTTTTACTGATCCCTAAAATTACACCAGAACAAGTTTAAATGTTTTACTTGATGTGTTTCTGGGATATCTGCCTACTTAGCCTGGATTTTCTGCAGAGAAGTGTGAACGTAGCAGTCCGTGAGGAAGCAGAGAGGGCTCAGCTTCTGTACGTTGCTGATGGGAGTACAAAGTGGTGCGGCAGCATTGGAAAGCACATGAAGGTTCCTCAAAAAATAAAATTAGAACTACCGTTGGATTCAGCAATCCTATTTTGTGGATTTATACCCAAAAAGTGGATATCAGGATCTGGAAGAGATATGGACAGTCCGGTGTATGTAGTGGCATAATTCACAACCGTTTAAATATGTAAGGGATTGGTATTTGGTCGTACTGACACTGCTAGGGGCACTGTGAGCTCACATCGGAGGCCTGGGCTTGAGGACGAGCTGCAGTCCTGATTCAGGCTTCCCGCTAATGCACATCACGGCAGACAGAAGGTCATGGCTTATGTGGTGTGGTGTCTGCAGTCAAACAGGAGAGCTGAGTGGTATTTCTGGGTCCAACTTTGCATTTTCTCCAGCTCTGGCTCTTGCAACATTTTAGGATGAACCAGGATTAAGAATCCTCCTTCTTTCTCTTTCTGACTCTATTTCTGCCTCTCTTATTCTCCATTCCACTCTTTCAAACAAATAAAAATTTTTTTTTAAAGATTTATTCATTTTATTACAGCCAGATATACACAAAGGAGGAGAGACAGAGAGGAAGATCTTCCGTCCGATGATTCACTCCCCAAGTGAGCCGCAACGGGCCGACGCGCGCCGATCCGATGCCGGGAACCTGGAACCTCTTCCGGGTCTCCCACGCGGGTGCAGGGTCCCAAAGCATTGGGCCGTCCTCAACTGCTTTCCCAGGCCACAAGCAGGGAGCTGGATGGGAAGTGGAGCTGCCGGGATTAGAACCGGTGCCCATATGGGATCCCGGGGCTTTCAAGGTGAGGACTTTAGCCGCTAGACCACGTCGCCAGGCCCAAACAAATAAAATTTAAAAATATATGGAGGCAACCTAAATATTTCCACCAATGACTAAATGGATAGCAAAGTATGGTATGTAAGAACAATGAAATAATACACAGCTTTAAAGTGCAGACAATCCAGTTATTGCCAACAACACAGTTGAACCAGGAGGGCTTTACGCAGGATAAGCCAGCCTCTATTATTCTACTTACACAAGAGTTCTTTTCAAAAGTTAGTGGAAAATGCACATTATTAATAACTATGCAGGAATATCCAAATTGTCTTAATGTAAATTTATGCTTAAATTCCACTTTTCTATAAAGTGTTTGCAGTGATGTTATATGAGCAATGGTAGTCCGATTTAAAGAAAGAGAACAGGCATGTGTTCATTAGTAACCATGGAAACAAAGGGGTTTCTCCACAATAGTAGAAAATTTTGTTCTGGAACTCTATTTAGTGTAATGGGGTAAGCCGTTGCTTTTAATGCCAGTGTCCACTACGGGCACTGGATCATGTTCTGGTGCTCCGTTTGCAATCTAGCTTCTCAGCCTGTAAGCACTGACGCACAGTATGACCATTGTGTCCCGTTGCTTGTGTCCCAGTGGCTCCACTTCTGCTCCAACTCCCTGCTTACGGCCTGGGAAAGCAATAGAGGATGGCTCATGTCCTTGGGCCCCTGCACCCATGGGGAAGACACAGAAGAATTTCCTGATTCTTGGCTTCAGATTGGATCAACTCTGGCTGATGTAGCCATTTTGAAAGTTAACCGGTAGATGGACAATCTCTGTTTCCTTCTCTGTCTGTAAAACCTGCTTTTAAATAAAAATAAATACATCTTTAAAAAGCCCTGGAAGTTGTGAAACTTCTGTATGTTTTCCACAGATCTAGTAAATAAGCAATGAAAAGTTTAGATCTTACAGAAAATATGACTGAGACAAATCATTAGTTTTTACTGAGAATATTTCCTGGACTCCCAGAGGTTTAATTCCAGTATAACATCTGTCACTAATAATCCTTAATCCCACTGAGATTTGCTTTGAACACAAGGTCTAACTTGCCTGCTTGCTATAAACATGACTGCATTTTATAACTTAGGCAGATCCCAGAAAGTTCCTTAGTCAGAGGGTGAGAAAAGAGATGCATGTCAGAACCCTAAGTCAGTTCTGGCATTTTGATCTTCTTTATTTTTAGTCAAGAGGAAGTCAAGAAAAGTCTAATTTCAAACTGAGACCTACAAATTACAGACATTTTAATCCTTACAATTAGGCTTTGTTTGACTTTGTAATTCAGCGAGTAAGAGGAATCTTCAGGTCACAGCTGCGAAAGAAGATGTTTGGCAACAAAAAGTCTTCATCTTATTTCTAACATCAGTCTTATCTACTGACTTTACGTTACCCCGAGGATGTCATTGCATTTCTACTGCTCAGGTAAAACATTGTTTCCAGATTTATAAATACAGATCAGCTGTACATTCCCTGCCATGGGCTCTGAGACACACTTAACTTTTCTGCCTGTTGTTCCCTAAAAATATGTACATGCAATCTTTTCTCGTGTTACTAGTGTAGCTTGAACCTCAAGTAAGTTTCTAGAAGAAAGACTGATGGATTTATTTTGGTTTCCCATACGGATGACATGGACTCAACCACTGGAGCTATTATCTTCTCATTAATAAAGTGCACAGTTGCAGAATGTTGACGCTTGTAAAAGGAGCCAAACTTTGGCTTAAAGGTCTACACAGCGATACTTCTGTTTTATATAAGTTATGTTAAATACCTTAAGCATTAACCACAGGAAAAAAACCCAGCATTTTCTTTATAAATACTTCCAGAAATTGTACTCATCACCAAACTATTATGATACTTCATTTACATTCAATCATTTGCTCATTTATTTAACATATGCGAACACATGCTAATTGTATATATCCAGGATGCAAGGTACAGACAGTATAGGCCTGTGAATAATTATTTAATATTTCCATTACAGCAAACTATTTTTGAAATGACCCTAAAATTTGCTCAACTGATAAGCTTTCCAAGTGATTGCTTTGTATCCAGAAAATCAAAAAGCAAAAACATGGAAGATCTAGAGAAGAGTATACATGTGTAGTCACTAGTTTTGTTGCAATAATAAACTGAACTTTGTATTTCCCTTTGAACAATTACTCCAAAATTGGAAACTGGTGGCAATGTTGTTATACAAACTAGTAAAGAATAAATTGAAAGTATGTATACTTCTGTGGAAGCACAGAGACTAAACAGATTATTTCAATATCTTATGTAAGGCAAATCAGGTGAGAAGTGTATAGATGGCCCAAAGTTTTGGGACCCTATAAACCTGTGAGAGACCCTAGAATCTCTGAGTTTCTGGCTTTGGATTGGCTCAGCTCTGGCCATTGAGGAGTGAATCATAAGACAAAAGATTTTCCTCTCATCTTACTCCTCTATGTGTATCTGACTTTCCAATAAAAAAATTGGGGAATATGTAGTGTGGTGGAGGTATGATAAAGGGACAGAAATAAAGCAGTAATTTATGCACAGGCATATAAACAATATTTTAGTGGAAATAAAATATTAGATTATGGCATAAGTAATTTTCAGTAATGTATTTTGAGATAAAATTGATCTCAAATGTTATCAACATGATTTGTACATTAATGTAAATTTATGGTTCTGTGTTTTTTCCTGTGCAGCCCCAGACTCTCAGGAAATGCCCATCATGAACAGCACTGCTCTAACAGAATTCATCTTACTGGGGCTCACAGATTGCCCTGAACTGCAGCCTCTCCTCTTCGTGCTGTTTCTGATTGTTTACCTCAGCACTCTCTTGGGAAACCTGGGCATGATCGTGTTAATCAGAATGGACACTCGCCTTCACACACCCATGTACTTCTTCCTCACCAACTTAGCCTTTGTGGACTTGTGCTATGCCTCTAATGCCACGCCACAGATGCTGGCTAATTTCTTATCAGACAAGAAGACCATTTCCTTTGTTGGCTGTTTCACACAGTGTTATGTATTCATCGCTCTTCTCCTCACCGAGTTCTACATGCTGGCAGCAATGGCCTACGATCGCTACGTGGCCATATGTAATCCCCTGCACTACAATGTCAGAATGTCCAGGCGGGTCTGCATTGGTCTGGCCGCATTTCCTTATGTCTATGGCTTCTCAGATGGGCTGTTTCAGACCATCCTGACCTTCCGCCTCACCTTCTGCAGATCCAATGTCATCAACCACTTCTACTGTGCTGACCCACCGCTCATCAGGCTCTCTTGCTCTGACACCTCCGTCAAGGAGTATGCCATGCTCGTATCAGCTGGCTTCAACCTCTCCAGCTCCCTCACCATCATCGTGGTGTCCTATGCCTTCATCATTGCTGCCATCCTGCGGATCAAGTCAGCTGAAGGCCAACGCAAGGCGTTCTCCACCTGTGGCTCTCACATGATGGCCGTAACCCTGTTTTATGGGACACTGTTCTGCATGTATGTAAGACCTCCAACAGATAAGACTGTTGAGGAATCGAAGATAATAGCCGTCTTCTACACCTTTGTCACTCCTGTCCTTAATCCTTTGATCTATAGTTTGAGAAATAAAGATGTCAAACAAGCCTTGCTGAAAATCCTCACACGTAATAGGGTCACGGTGGCTTCCGTGTTTAAACTTTCTCAAAAGACTTCATTCTGAAAGCTTAGCTGATGGGGATTTGCATTTTGGAGATGAGTTCTGCTATTTCCTCTGGCTCTCTTGACATCCTCCACAAAGTTATCACAACTAGGAGAATGTATCTGTAACTCAGGTTCAACATCTTGCCGCACCACATCTGACACAGGTGTTTCCTGTGAGTTTTCTGGCCATGCAGGATCGCATGCCATACTCCCCATTCAAATCAGTGTTTTATTCAAATTCTCAACTGACTCATAAGCACATTGCATTTTGAGAAGCGGTGCTCTCACTGAATAAGCAATGGACCCTATTCAAGTGAAGCGTCTATTTTTCTCAGGGAATTCTCTTCTCAATGATGTTTAGGAACATGATGTTCATTCTTTGTGCACACAGATCTGGAACATGAACCTTCTACATATGCAGTGGAAGGGATGATTTAATAGAGAGGAAGAGACAAAATCTGCAAAACCCCAAAAAACTAGTAGACTTTTCCTCCCAAGATTTTGTGCTGAAGTAAATGATTGAAAGGCTAAATGAAAATTATTTTCATCAATATGTATTCTGCTTGGCCACAAATGTCAGGTGTTTCCTAAATTATTCTCTTGAAAGACAACTGACTTTTCAAAATACATAAATAAAAGGCATAAAATATGTGTATAAATGTATGTTATGTTGCATATAAAATAACATAGGTAACATATTTACATTTTTGGTAATTTTGTTTATGCTAGTTGTATGTATTAAAGGAGTAAACCGTACTCCCAGATAAGCTGAAACAGTGGAATATGTAAATGTATTATAAATGTATCATGATATCTCACAGCATGCAAGACAAGGACCAACTAGATGTTAGGAACCAATTGAAGTGCAGGACAAGAATGTTTTAAGAGAACTCCAATTTCATTGTCTATTTCATAATTGTTTGCTACCAAAATGTATAATAAATGCATTCAAATATGGGGTATGTTTTATAGCCTTACTAATTTCTCTTATTAATTTCAATAAGTGTCTTTCCTTTTTTGTCTTACACAGTCCCTAAAGTTACTGTGTGGTATCAGTTTAAGAGACAATTATGGGGACAGGCGTGGTAGCTTAGTGGTTAAAATTCTCACCTTGCATACACCAGTATCCCATATGGGCACCAGCTCTAATCCTAGCAGCCCCACTTCCCATCAAGCTCCCTGCTTGTGCCCTGGGAAAGCAGTCGAGAATGGCCCAAAGTCTTAAGACCCTGCACCTGTATGGGAGACCCAGATTAAGCTCTGGGCTCCTGGCTTCAGATCAACTCAGTTTCGGCTGTTGAAGCCTCTTGGGGAGTGTGTCATCAGACAGAAGATCTTCCTCTCTGTTTCTTCTCCTTTCTGTATAGCTGAATTTCCAACAAACATAAATAGATCTTTTTAAAAAGTGATACTTATGACATTTGCATCTTTAATTCCCTTATTATACTGGCTTAGGTGTACAGGACATTGCTGAATAGTAGCATGCTAACAGTCATGCCTTTCTACTTTCACACACGAAGATTTTCCTCTCTTCTTCACCTGATGAAGTTATGGTGGCTTGAAAGTTGGCATCTTATATGCTATCTGGCTAGGTTTATTTTACACAGAAGTTATTACATTTTTATTTTATAAATACAAGTTTTGATGACATTACACTATAGTCAACACTGTGGTTGGAAATCAAATAAGGTAGTGGAAAAAAAAGATGATAATGCAAAACCAACCTTAATGTTAGTATCAATTCTAGGGAAGCTTGGAAAAGATTTTTCGTTCTTTATCATCATAATCTCTTTTCCATGACTCTACTTATCATATTCAAAGCTGATGGTTATTTTCTACTCTGAAAGTCCATGGTGACTTTTTCTGCCTCCTTTATGGCATTTTTAAATAGATTTGTTATTTCATCTGTTTGCAGTTCAGACTGTGAGTACCCTGAAGAAGGAATTATGGTGGATTTAAACTTTGAAAACCCTTTAGGTGCTTATGAAGTTTCAGCTTCAGTGTACCCAGCTATTTCAATGTTTTTGGCCTTGCTCTCAGACACCTCACACTGGTTCTCTTTCCACAGACAACATAGATTACAAAGCAAACCTCAGCTCTTCCAATGACTCTTCTCCATAAATTTTGTTGTTCAGTCCTCATGGAGCTCATTTGCTGAGTTAGTGGTGATAAGCATTTAAGAACCTTGAGAGAATAGCCCTCCCAATGGACATGATTAACATAGTTACTAGAAGAAAGATGCCAGTGATTTGAAAAGCATAATGGAGCTGTGCTCTCCAAGAGCCAATAAGGAAGCAGTTGCAGAGATTAGACAGCTGTTCCTTTAGCTGGAGAACTAGGGTTCTGTCTCCTTTCATATATCTTTGATTTTGAACCAGAGTTCTTGACTTATTGACATAAAATAGCATTCTGATATGATAGCTTCAATTGATCAGATGTTCCTCAACTGCAATTCCAATGCCTATGTTCATGCACTCAACTATTCTAGGAAACTTTCTGGATGGTTCACAAACTAATAAGCATGAATGTGAGTGTTCCCATTAACTATTTTTTCCTGAGGTTTATTTCCAGTAACCCAAATTCAGGTCCCAGAATTTTAAGGCCCAAGACGCGCTGGTTCAAAATGATCAGAAATCCGTTTTTGTCAAAGTCTTTTCTATTATTCTCTTGCAATCATGTTCCATAACTATTTGTAAAAGCATTCAGGAAATCACTAGAATAATAATCACTTGTGAATAAAAAAGGATTTGGAATGACATTAAGAAATGATAATAGATTGAGATGAATATTTGGTTGTGTCTGTGATATGCATTTTAAGATACTAACTATACTTATAATTAATATCAGTTTATCAAGCCTGTGTCTGGATCACTCTGTCACGCGGAAATTGGCGATCGGTCTCCATCATTCAGACACCTGCACTCACAAACTGAAGCCAAATAAAATTATCGTAATTTTACTTCTCTTTCTCACTCCAACAGCTACATAATCCCATTCAAAAGAAACAGACAACCATTTCATGACATATTGTTCTGGCTTTACTTAGCAATTCAGGAGAGAAATAGAGAAGGGTGTGTCTCTCAAATACCCTTTACTTAAAATGACAGAGGAGAAAAAAATAGAATAAAATCAAGGAACTGGAACCTTATCCTGTTGGTATTGAGAAAATTATGAGTATACCAGTGCCCCATGGCATTCTACTTAGAGTTTTCACCTTGAACATTGTTTCCATTTCAATTACATTTGGAACATATAAAACCAAAAGATGATACAATAAAGTCAAAGGCCAAATTAAAAAAGCAGTGGATAATTCCATATCAAGAATTCACGTGAATTTGGTTATTTTTTTTCTACTTTTAATTATGTTCATGTAAGTGATGTTTATTGTCTCCTAATTTGTGGCCTTTTTACAAGTATCGTGGGAAGATGTGGTCTGGAGGAGGACATAAAATTGTCATATCCTCTTAAAAACCTGAGACAGCAAAATTGATTTGCATGCAGGATTCAAATTAAGATTTTTAGATTTATTTATCATTTATTTGAAAGGTACAGATAAAGAGAGAGGAGTAGAAACAAGAAGAGAATCTACCATCCACTGCTTCACTCCCCAAATGAGCACAATGACAAGAGTTAGGCCAGACTGAAGCCAGGAATCCCAAGCTTGTGGCGGGTCTCCGACTTGGCTCCAGGAGCCCATGCACTTGGACATTTTCTGTTGCTTCACCAGGTGCAGTGGTAAGGCACCGCATTGGAAGAGGAGCAGCTGCAGCTGGTGCCCATGTGGGATCCCAGCACAGCACAACACAGCACAGATGGAAACCTAACTATGAAAATAAAAACAATCCTCAAAGTACTTAATGAACTCTCATGCTCCTCAGCTGCTAAGTATTTCATCATTTCTTTCTAGGTATACATATCCTGTAAACAATGGAAATATCATCTGCATGTTAATATGCGTTTGGGATGAACATACAGTGAGATCTCTTCCGTCTGACTTAGTATTTCTCTTTCTGTTGTTTTTTTCCCCAGTGTGCCTCTTCTCTTTCTTGTTTTCCAAATAACAAAAACTCTGCTTATTCTATTCACCTTATTGGAATGAATGGTGATCCATATTAGAAAATCCGCTGGACAATTAGCTTCTGATCACACAGGCAATCAACTCAGAGCGCTTCACAAATGGATGCAATCATGTTGCTCAAATCCCAAGACTCTGTATGAGTTTGTATCTGTTATATTCTCCCCGGAGTTATATTTTGTAATAGAATGCAATTACCTCTATGTTGAAAAATACTTTAGGGATCTCCAGACTAGACGTTGGCTATAAATTATTCTTTGCAATTTATTCCAGGGACCACTAGCGTCTGCAGCTTTCCTGGAGTCAGGTAGGAATGAAAATTCTGACTTCTGTCCCTGCTCTTTCTAAACTCATTTCAGTTTTGGGTTTTTGCCAGTAAGAACGAGGTGAAGAAAAAAGAACCTTTAATATTAACTTTCATTCCTGCCAGGTAGAATAACTCTGTATAATTTCTTGTTTAGATTACTCACTATATTAGCCACTAAAAAGCATTATCATTCATTGGGATTCTGTACTAACAAACATATTTTTTACAAATAGGATTTTCACCATCATTTAAGTATTGAGCACACTGCAGTGAAAATGATCACATATTTAACATTTTTAGAATCATATTGTTGGGGCCTGGTGTGATAGCGTAGTGGTTAAAGTTCTTGCCTCGCACAGGCTAGGATCCCATAAGGTCACCGGTTCTAATCCCAGCGGCCCCACTTCCCAACTAGCTCCCTGCTTGTGGCCTGGGAAAGCAGTTGAGCAAGGCCCAAAACCTTAGGACCCTGCATCCATGTGGGAGACCGGAAGAGGATCTGGGCTCCTGGCTTTAGATCGACACAGCACCAGCCATTGCCGTCACTTGGGGAGTGAACCATCGGACCGGAAGATCTTCCTCTCTGTCTCTCCTCCTCTCTGTATATCTGACTTTGTAATAAAAATAAATAAATCTTTAAAAAAAATGTTGAAAATACCTCCTGCCACCTAAAATGAACATTTATTAAAGTTTCAAAAAGGGAGCAAATCAACTAGGAATTTTACTCATTTTAGCAAAGATAAAATAAATAAAAATAAATAAAATGAACTAAGCAAAATATTCATCATGTTTACTAATTGACTCTAAGTGGCATCACTGGTTTTCTTCTTAACAAAAGCAACTTACCAATCTTCTAAACTGAAGATAAAGTGGATTCTCACTTCCCATCTTCATGCAATAAATGTAAGTAAAGCTTACATTTATTATGTATATATATACCTTCTTGTAAATGACACTCATCAGTACACACAGCTCTGTGTTGACTCTGTCACCTAACCTTTATCTGATCATCCAATTCCAGAGGAAACAATTTAACATTATCAAGATAGTGAAAATTTACTTACAAATTTTGTTTTAGTTGTGTTTCCTACAATAAGGAATATAGATTTCTAAAAATTTGCAGAAAGCTACATTGGTTCTTCGCTACCATGAAACTTCAGATTAGGTACCAATATTATGTTAACACTTCATTACAAAAGAATCTCTTGTGTTCTCCCTTATTGAAGTTTCATTATTTTTTGGTGTGATGATTGATGTACAGAGAGCACAACATTCATGGGTATTGTAAAAGCCATTCAGTGACCTCTTTTATGCATCCTTATGAATTATTTAAACTGTCACACTGAAATGCTACTAAGTATCTATAAGATTCAAAACATGTGCATTTCTTTCCAACCATAGGGCATGATGGATAAAAAATAATAAATGATAAATATTAAAGGTGTTCCTCACAGTAATGAAACACAAGTCTTACGTATTCCAGTCGTGCTCATGATATAAACATATTTCAGAGAAATAAAATAATTTCAGCTGAATTTGTAGTAAGCATTTTATAGTCACTGAGATGTTAATATCAGGTAAACAAAAGCTGAGCTAATGAAGTGAAGATTATAAGAACGCACTAAAAATATTTACAAGGTTTTGATGATATGTGCTCTCATTTTACTTTCTTTGTTGCTTGATATTCAGAGTTTTCTGACTGAGGAGAGTTGTGAAAACACAGATGAACCCCTGGCATTGCAAGCACATTTCTAGTTGTATTTCAAGAAATCAAGCCTACAGATTTGTGCTTTTTTGAAAACAATGTTTTAAAAGTCAAATCATGTTTGGATTCTGAATCTTTCCCACATCGAGTGATGTGCCTTCTAAAACATTCTTGAAGCTGTAGTCAGTGGCAGTGAGCAAGTTGAAGTTTGTCATGTGATTCTATAAGGGCAAAATATGGTTAGAGTGCACTGCGTTTCCAAAATAAATTTCCCCAAACGATACATCCGTTCATGGAGTGAGGAAAAAACACTAACTATTCACACACATCCCAACCCACTGACTTATCTCACCTACGCTGAAAGGTAAACATTATAGATTCATGCTCCATGAGTGATTTCTCTTTGAAAATAGAGAAGTGTGGATCTCTTTTAGCACAATCACTGAGTGTAAAGCACGCACACCTGTGCATACACACTCTAAAACAACCTCAAAGATCAATTCCAGTTGTTACCTGTGACATCCAGGCATATGCACCCTGGCCTTCGACAGGGGCGTTGTGGGTCACTGCATTCCATTTCTACTGTTTTACCTGACACACTAGAAACTGAATTCCCACTTTGAGAAATGACGATTTCTCTTGATAGCCTCTCAAGCAAACTGGGTGCATGTGATATTTGTTATCAAACCAATCAAATTTAACTTAATTTTTATTTATCATGAATGAAAACCCTAAACCAGCTCTTTTAAGGCAAGACACCTTTTCAATGGCCTTTCAAAATCTTGATTCACCTTCCAGGAACAAGTTTAAACACTGGGAGTACACAGCTCGTGGTGTTGGCATTGCAAGCATGTTTCTAGTTGTATTTCAAGAAACCAAGCCTACAGATTTGTGCTTTTTTGAAAACAATGTTTTAAAAGTCAAATTAGAATGAGCATCTGGCTTAACTGTTAAGATATCTTGAGACAGTTGTATCTTATACAGGAGTACTTGGGATTGAGTCCTGGTTCTAATTTCACTGGGTGGCAGCTGGTGGATGCTCCATCAGTGAGATCCCGTCACTCACGCAGGAAACCCAGACTGAATTTTCTCTTCGTGGTCACAGTCTGCCTCAGGTCAACTTCTTGAAGACATTTAGAGAGTGAAAGAGAGGCTGAATCAATCTCTCGCTCTTTACAAATACATGAAATATATGAATTTTCAATGTCAAATTACTTTCTGAAAACATCTCTGCTATATTTCAATTTAAAAGATTAATTCAGCTATTTAAATTGGAAACTGTAAAGACGTTAAAACTCTAGAATTCCAGCACAGAATTTTCTCCTGTTATTGTTCCATTATAGCAGATAGTATGTGAACTGATGTTATCTGAAATAATTATTTCTTAAAATCAGTGTTTTCTGGACTTTATACTTAGAGCAATTCAATCTCTCTTAATTTGTATTTTGTGTAATAACTGTAGATATCATAGCACTGCTATAAACCAAATAGCTGAACTACATACAAGAACTTACTGAATACTCAGTCAGGGATATGCATTTGTGCTCCATCAACAGCTTGCTTGGCCAAGTTATGATATGTGCTACAAGCCTCTTAAATGCTTCCCAGGATAAACAAAAACATAGACAATCACAACCAGTGACTAAAGAGCACATGTTGCCTTTTTTATCTGGACACACATTTTAGAACTTTATGACAAACTGTGGTGCTTCAGATCTTTTTAGCCAAGCTTTAGGTAACAAAAGTTTATGTTCTTCAGAAATCATCCGAACGTTTGAGATTATGCTGATCTTTACATTTTCTGACTATCTCAGACTATGTAAGGGTACACAAGAAAAAGAAAAAGAGAATAACACCAGGAGTGAGAGAAAACTGATGGACTTTCTATTTACCTTTTAACGTTAGTTCAATTCTTCTAAGTGAGTCATGCTGGCACCTAAGAAAATGGTCAGAGGAAATTCCACCTTGGTGACTGAATTTATTCTCTTGGGATTGACGGATCGCCCTGAGCTGCAGCCGATCCTCTTTGCACTGTTCCTGGTGATCTATCTGATCACTGTGGGAGGGAACCTTGGGATGATGGTGTTGATCAGGATAGATTTGCGTCTCCATACACCTATGTACTTCTTTCTTGCCAGTTTGTCTTGTTTGGATTTGTGCTACTCCACTAACGTGACTCCCAAAATGCTGGTGAACTTCTTGTCAGAGAAGAAAACCATTTCCTACGCTGCTTGTTTAGTTCAGTGTTACTTTTTCATTGCTATGGTGATCACTGAATACTATATGCTGGCTGTCATGGCCTATGATAGGTATATGGCCATCTGTAACCCTTTGCTTTATAGCAGCAAGATGTCAACAGGGGTCTGTATTCGCCTGATTGCTGGCCCGTATCTCTATGGATTCCTTAGTGGCCTGATGGAAACCATGTGGACATATCGCCTGACCTTCTGTGCCTCCAATGTCATTAACCACTTCTATTGTGCTGACCCACCCCTCATCCGACTCTCCTGCTCTGATACCTTCATTAAAGAAACATCGATGTTTGTCGTAGCAGGATTTAACCTCTCCAGCTCTCTTCTCATAATCATTATCTCCTACACGTTCATTCTCGTCACCATCCTGAGGATGCGGTCTGCGGAAGGCAGGCACAAAGCCTTCTCCACCTGTGGTTCCCACCTCCTGGCGGTAACTGTGTTTTATGGGACCCTGTTTTGCATGTACGTTAGACCTCCCACAGAGAAATCAGTGGAACAGTCCAAAGTCTTTGCTGTCTTCTACACATTTGTCAGCCCTATGTTGAATCCCATCATCTATAGTCTGAGGAACAATGATGTGAAACACGCTTTTCGGAAACTGGTCACAAGAAATTTGCTCTTCAAGTAAAATTGGTTATTTTTACTAATGAATAAAATAAAACATTTATTTATGAGACCTACATCCAATGCCAATGAGATTAGTGCAATGTAAAATTTTAATTTAATGACCCAACATGGACGACACAGGCTCAGATGATTTAATTTTGTGACCTGCAGTGGTAATGTATGTGATGGATGGGGATATGTAAATATAGATGTGGCAAATGATTTACCTATGTAACTTTACATTTGTAACTTTACATCTCTAAATACTTTCAGTTTGCAGAAAATGTGTATTATAAATACAATTCATGGATTTCAAATGTTTGCATCAAAGGATTCTTGTTTTAATTTTTTTCCCACAAACTTTTGAAGTATCTTCAAATTATATTTACACCATTAAGAAAGGCTGTTCCCTGAAACATCTCATTTGCAATATAGACAGGTAATTCATAATGGTATGGAAGGGTTGAGAGTCCCCTGATGGGCTTTCTCACTGGAGAGAACAGATAGAAACCAAAGGAGATAATTAAAACACTACATACTATATCATCTGTATTACACCATTAGGCTCCAGAGTAAAATGGCTCTCAAATAAATAAAATGATTGGAAATAACAATATGAAATAACTAAGATTTTTACCTTCTTTCTTTTTGCAATATGTCTTTGTATCTTGCCTACTGTGACTCATTTTAGGGATAAGAGCTTGGGTTTCCTACTTAATAATAACATCAGTATTGCATCAATTACAACATACATGTTAAATTACCTGTGTCTTAACCGTTGTAAACACCAATGCATTATTTCCTGTTAGTGAAGATGCCCTTCCTTTCAAAATAAGAAAAGGTTGGGAAAATGAAAGATGGGGAGAGAGAGAGACAGGCTGGGAGAGACAGAGAGGGAAATGGAAAGAAAAAAAAGAGAGGAAAAAGGAGGAGGAGGAGGAGGGAGGGAGGGAGGTAGGGCTGAGAGAGGAGGATGAGGACAAATATCTCACATACATGGACCTGACATTGACAACCCTGAATGTACTTCTCTTTGAATTTATACACTCTCTAAACCCCAGTCTAACTTCTTGACATTTTGACTTCTTTCAATACTTTTTGTTAGTGTTTTTTCTTCTATTACAAACTTGTAGAAAAATAAATTTCTTAATAATTAGTTTTTAAGAATAAAAGATGATGTACCTGTAGTCTCGTGTCTAAATGATTAAAAATCACTATTGTCCCTTAATTGTAAAGTTTCTGCTCACTTACAAGAGTAAATACAATAATATGTTTGGGCATTACTCTTTATTTTATTGATAATGACACATTTGCAAATGCACAATGTATAATTTTTAGCTTGTGATTTCTACATTGTAAAACATATGTTCACATTTATTCCTCTGAGCTTAATTATTTGAGCTTCAGTTTTAAAGGTGACAGAAACCTATATAGTACTCCCAATTTCTCACGGACTCTGTGGAAACTCTAACAACTGATTGGTATTCTCAAGTTGTCTCCACACTCTCCAAATCTGAATTTTTTCTGTGTTTTTATAAATCAATATTTTGCCTTTATCATTTACTACGTCCTCTTTAAATCATCTATGGTGTATGCAGTTATGCTACTGTGTTGGAATAAGTATAATGTATTTGAACATTATCCCTGGTTCCTGGTCATACATCCTAAGACATTTTTCATTTCCCAAATAACAAGAGCAAAAGGATCATCCTTTGTCATTTACAATGAGCTCAGCACAACCAGACTTGAGTTGACATCAGTAGGAGGATTTTTGGAAAAACTGAAAGGGTAAGAACTGTTTTCCAAATTAGGCTAATCATGTGATTAAAGCGTTGGCCTTTTCTACCCCAACCCTGGCCTCTGGCTACAGGAGAGGGACTGACAATGATTTCATCAGCTACCACCCACCCACTATTAATTATTATTATTTTTAAAATTCATCCAGAAAACATTGCATTGTTTTCTTCTGTCTGGCTGGTTTATTAAATTGCTCCAATCAGTTAAGACGATAAAATTGCTAGAACAACCTTTACACTAAGGAATATCAGGCAAAATATAGTTCATTCACAGGAAACTTTAGTGTTTTTATCATTGTATCAAATATCATTTTTTAAAAATAATGCTGTAATATTCATCATTTTCTCTGATAACTTATTTTCTGTGACTAACACATGAGCAACATCATATTTACTGGTGTGAACCATGGCTAGCCTAAACGCAGGGTGCTTGGATCCTGTTCTAACTTTGCATCAATTATAGCAACTGCCACTTATGGCAATCCTGAACTTTAGGTTTGATTGTTTATAATATATAATTATTTTTCTCACTAGAGAGACAGATGTCCAGTGTTGCACAAGTTGTTTAAATAGAGCAGCATAGTCTCCTTCTCTTCATCATTCACAGCAATCTTCTAACTATCCAGTGTGTATAATTCTGATTACTAATTTCATCTGATTCCTAACTGCAGACGGGTTTCCCTCAGACCTTCTTACTTTCCAGATTGTTAAATTGAGAATACTTGTAAAAATGCAAGGAAGAAAATGAACTAGTTTTCATAAAATATGGATTGTCAGTGCTAACAGGATTGAGAAAACATGTTATTTCCTCCTACATTTAATTTCACCTTTTTTTGTTGCTAAATTAAAAATTATGATCTAGACAAAAAGATGCTGGACTCAATGCTTGGTATATGCTTGCAACGAAAGAATCTTGACTGAATTTAAACTACAATACTGCAACAAGGTGGGGGAATCCACTATGGGGAAGGGCACGGGGCGGGGATGGGGGAATCCAAGAGCCTATGAAACTGTGCCACATAATGCAATGTAATTAATAAAAAAAGAAATTATATAAAAAATGAGTATATAAAATCCTTTGCTTGTACGTTCACTTGTAAAACACACACACACACACACACACACACACACACACTACTTTCTGGGTATTTCAAACTGTAAGTGACATTTTGCTTAAAGAAAATTTATCTCAATAATTTTTACTAGAGTGGTTATATTTGTGATGGGATTTATGTGTCCTATTGTTTCCCCAGAAAAGTCACTAAACCTAATCAAACAGTTTATTTGGCTCAGGTCATAGTCTGTACTTCCAAATACTGTGGGCACCAATACTCTGCCCAGTGGTTCTCACTCGCTGAGGCTCACCCCATCCACACTACACAGACTCTTCACGGGCCATCTTAGGTTCTTGGCCTGTATGCCTCCACATTGTTATCTGCATGATAAAGCAGGGTTTTGTTGGGTTCATTCTCTTACGTGTCTTTGTTCAGGAAAGAATGAAACATTTCCTAGTCTCTTTCTGTATATTCTGGCAAGAACTTCTAGTCATAGTGCTTATCAAACATTTAGTTGTGATACGCTGCCACTGAATATGCAAAATTGTACTCAGTGACTAATTATTTATGCATGCTGAAACACAGCTCACCACAATTTAGGAGTTATAAAATTCCTGTTGCCTGCTCATACAATATAAAAGTTATATGAAAGGCATTAGATGAAAAATTCTATAGTTAGCCTGACTTCCAGGATATTTGGGGAATAATAAGAATAATGCCATTTTCTGTATAACTCATTCTTCCAGCTTCTGATTTTGATTAAATAATTGATAGACTGAAATTCAGTAAGGAAAAAACAAAGTCAGACTTTATTTAAGTATTGATGATGCAAGCATCTCTTTGGGTCTTATTATAAAACTTGTTTGCCAATAGAATTCCCTAGCTGAGTGGATATAGGATGGGTTTACTTGCTAATCAGTTTCCTGGGACCTTATTAACATGACAGGATCCACAGTTTTTTCATGGGACCATATTAACTGAAAACCAATCTCAACAAATATGAAGTTTTAACTTTTTGTTAAGATTAATGAATATGAAGTTTAATTTGAGTAGGCTGCAATAATTAGGATTCCTCAGGGATGGTTACTCCTTTCATCTTGAAGGTTTTCCTCTGGGGGAGAAGATGGTACAGTGAGATGGGACTAGGGTTTGGAACAAGAACTGTATTTCAAACGAGGCTTCTTCACTATTTTTCCATATGTGTGTGGGAAGATCTAAATGTCTCCGTTTCAATTAAGTCCTCATGTTATTCCTAACACCATAATACCATTTTGAGGAGTAAACTTCAATCTTACTTTGTAAACTTGAAATGAATGATGCTGTAGTAATTACAAACAGAATGATAATATTAGCAGTGATCGTTGCTAAAAATATCCAAGGTATAATACATGAAATGTTCAGCAACATCATTTTGTTAATTGTCACAGAAAACATAATGTATGTAAAATGATTTCGTATTTCAGATTTGCAAGCAGAGGTTCATATAATTTGAATAATTTGCCTCAAGCCATGCTGACCAATGTGTTAGCTAGAATCTAGATTCAAGGTGAAGCTACAGAATGCATGCTCTTTAATATGCTCTCTAGTTCTGACATTTATTTTCAGAATACTTTCAGGATACTCAAGGATATTCAAGCTTACAGTATAATCTATCAATATCTATCAGTAACTGCCAGAAAAGCTAATATGCTGATGTTCTTTTAGTAAAACTGGAATCAATGTTGTAATGGAGGTTGATAGATAAATCAAAAATAACTTGTTGGAAAAACTTCAGATTCAGGTTCCTAGGCCCACCCAGGCAGCTGCTTGCCAAATCCAGTTTTAGCAAAGAAATCTGTTGAGCCAGTTTGGCAAGAACCTTCCCACTCTCTCCCCATCACCTGCTAGCCCACCCTCATCATTGTATGATCAGATTCCTTATCCTCCAGTACCCTCAGGAAGACTGATTACCAGTGCTTGTCCTCAGCAGAAGACCTGTTAGGCAGACAACAAGAACAAATTCCATATACCAACCCACACATGTTTCTTGGCTCTCTATTCCAACTTGCCCATCTGTCATGGAGTTGAATCCAATCTCTCTTCTCCACCACAGGTTGCTGTTACAGTGGAGAAGATACTCAAACACAGTGGTGGCAATAATTCTTTGAAATCTATTCCTCTACTGTTCCCTTCCCTGCCTGACACATAATGTCTTCTCCTTCATTGACCATAGCTACATTGAGATATAGAGGATGAACCAATCACACCATGCAAGTGCTTTTTCCATTACCTTAATATTACATTATAATGACCATATTCCCCTGAAATAGCAGACTAACTTTGTATCTGCTCAAAATAAAAATTATTCGAATGGTACAATATTGCCATAGTCAACAAATTTCTATGCCAAAATTATTTATTTATTTAATGGCTTTATTAGAATACTTTTGATGTAGGTATTAGTTCAATAGTGGATACAATATTATTATAAATATATTTTCTATTGTATCTTTAAAACTTAGTATCTGTACTACATGATTTTTGGTTTTGCTAACATGCCAATATTTATTTGTTTCCTTGCATATTACCAATCTCATTAGTTGGAAAATAAGTTTTATTTTTATTTAGAAATTTTTACCTTGTTTTTCTTTGTAAAAATTTGTAATACTTTATATTTCTGATATTCACTAATATTTCATGCCTCAGATAAATTGTTTTAAAATTTTTTAATTTTCACTTTTTAATGTCTTTGCTAAATTTACCATTTATAACGAGACTTTTAAATATTCTGGATTTTTGTACATTTCAAACAAACATAAAATAAGGAGAATTCACATAATGATCTCTTCTAATATTTGTCCAATATTAATGCATCATTTCAGAGTTATATTTGACCTATCCATATTCATGAAGTCATCTACTAACCCAACAACTTCATATTGACGTCAACCTCAGATTTCGAAGTATTTCATAACCAGAAGAAACACGTTACTACTGTTGCTTGTTTTAAAGAGAGAAACAGTGCACCATGTAAAACAAGAGCTTGACAATGGGGAAACTTAAGGAGAGGCCAGTTACTGCATTTGCATCTGTGTGAAGCCATATTGTTAGAACATGCCAGCAATTCTCACTGGGCATGTTAACCATTCTTGTTTAAGAAATGGGTGAAATTGAGTGAGTGTGAAGATCTAATTAGTAAAGAAGCAGTGGTCCTTCATGTGACCCAGCTGAGAAGGATGTTTACCCTAACGTTGTGATCTGATCAGTGATCTTGATGTAGTCCACTCTCCCAAATTATTGCTGGGTGATCCTGTTTTTTTTTTTTAACTTGTTTGATGCTTGTGCTAGTTCACATTTCCACCAACAGTCTAATCGTGTGTCCTCTTCTCTGCTTCCTATCCAGCACTTGTTATTGCTTTTCAGATAATTTGGGTGAATTAAAACCTCATTTTATTTTTTTATTTTTATTTTCCTGATGATTAATGATGCTCGGCAATTTTTTTCTTGTTAGAAATTTGCATTATATTTTTTGAAAAGTGCCTCTTCATGTACCTTGACCTTTTTAAACTATTGTTTGTTTTGTTTATGAGTTTCTTGAGATCCTTATATATTCTGGATGATATTCTCTTGTCAGCTACATAGTTTGCAAATGTTTTCTCCTGGTCCATGAACTGCTTCTTCACTTTATTTTTTGAGGGTTTCTTCTGCAGTGCAGAAGGTTCTTAGCATCCCGTTTGTCTACATTTATGGCCTGTGCTTCTGGAGTCCTAGCAAGAAGTTTTTGCCAGTCCCAATGCCTTGTAATGTTTCCTTTATGCATTCAACTAGTAATTTGAAGGTATCAGGTTGTAGATTCAGAGTTGATCCATTGTGATTTAATTTTTGTATAGAGTGTAAGGAAGAAGCCTTATTTCATGCGTAGAAATCCAAATTTCCCAAACTCATTTTTTAACCTCATTTTTTTTAACCTCATTTTTAAAAGAGACAGTCCTTTCTCCATAAAGTGATTTTAGCTCATCAAAGATAAGTTTGTTGTAGCATTCTTGAAATCTTACTCAAAATCAGCTGAGTATTTTGGTTTCATGTTTTGTTTCATTAGTAGAACCCGCATCTAACTTCATGGAATTACTTGATTTGTGTATGTGAAGTACAATTCCTACAGGAACAAGGAGAATTAAACATATTTTTTAAATTCCCAATATAATTTGTTAAACTAATGTTACATTTAGGGAAACATGAAAGTTAATAGCACAACTTCCAGATACCCCTAGTGACTCAAGTTTAGATCCAAAGGGACCTAGGAAATAATAAATAATCAAAATAATGTCAGAGTAAGCTCGCGGCGAGTCAAGGTCATTGCTAAGCAGGTGAGTCAGATGGAGTCTGCGTGTGTAGCCAATAGCTACTCCTACATTGGGTTCCATTGTCACATCAGAGACTCTTTGTTGAACTTTCATATTAAGTGGAATCAGATTGCCTCTTAAAGCCTGCAATGTCTTCATAGCCTCTTCTTTCCAGAACTGTTCAGGGATGTTTACTTGTATTTAAAGGCTGCTTTATCCAAATGCTCTGTTCTGCTGTCCTTCCTCTCTCTCCATATGCACACATTCGTGTTACATTAACAAGAAGCTTAGAATTTGTGTTCTCTCTTGTAGCACAGTACCACCCACAAAGAGGATCATGGAAAACAAACATGGGACAGTGATATTTTTCATCTAATCTTCACTTTTTAAGATGAGCTGTGAACACTGTTGATAGAAGCTAATTCTTGGTTTTCCACCAAGGGAATAAAAAGTTTAATTTCCCCTCTTAAATAAAGAACAGATACAAAACATAATTAATACTAAAAGTAAATAAAAATCAATCTGTATTCATTTAGATAATAATGTCTATCATTAAAAAAATTTTTGAATTAACCAGATGTCCAAGGCAGTTACACTGAAATCAGTACATTTGACCAATTTTCATATATATTGTGGCATGTTAATCTGCTTTTGGACATGTAAAATGAACATGTTATGGCCAAACTCTCCCAGTCTGTGCACTGGTAGTTTGCAGAGTGCCTCAGTCATGTGGGTGAGCTCTGATGAAGAAGTCCATCTTGATTGAGCCTGGGATGAAGGATGATTGACTTGGAAAGGTCCAACAAACCCTGATAAATATATAGGGTAGGACGTGGGTTGTCATCAGCAATGAAGAAATTAGGAAAATTTTGTATCAATAAAGCAATTGGGCAGTTGAGGTTCCCTTGTGATCATTTTGCTTTATCTGCTACTAAATGTGCCTTCCAATGATATCTTACTAGGTAACAGCATGTGTAATAAGTTTGTACCTAGTCCTTAAAAACTAAAAAGTGTTCAAGAATTATTATAAGATTGAGGTTCAACTTGCTCTTTGATTATGTTTTGAGGATCTAGATGAGCACAATAAAATATAAATGAAAAATAAAATGAAAAAGAAAAAAATAAATGTAATTGCTTAATGTTAAAGAACTATTCAACTACCAAAAAAGGACCAATGTGTTTACTATTGATTAATTTTGACATTTACCAAAATAACTTTAAAAGATTTTTCATCAGTTATAGTTAAACAAAATGTCTAAAACTTGCCACCAATGATAAAGTATAAAGCTTTATTTTCATACTATAGATATTGGCATCCTAAGATATATTATATACACAAATAACTAAGTGTAAATATATTATTCATGATGCTTAATGTTTTGTCTAATCAATCATATTATACCACTACATGATTAAAGTGACCTCTATTTTCCAGTTTTGATTAACTATAATTAAACAGAAATTTGACTTCTGTTTGATTTTTACCTTGTTAATTTCAGGGGAGCTTTTTAAAAAATGTGTTTTACTTTGTTTTCTGATATAGTTCCATAGGTTCTGGGGTTGCCTGTGCCCTCCCCCAAGGTCCCTCCCCACATATATTGATTTCCCCTCTAGTTTTACAATGGATGTTCAGGGGAGCATTTTATGATGTCTTGACAGATATAATAATTCAAATCCCCTAAACTATTTAGAAGCTAGACTATCAGGATAACTTGGGTCAAGATCCTAGATAGAAGAAAAGCATATCCTTCATTTGTACAGTGAGAGAAGTATGGATTTTTGAAAAGGTAAGACAAAAAAATCAACTAAAGCATTTACATATTCTTTAAATAATCATCATCAGAAAAAGAGCAGACTTGCTAAGAGAACTGAAAAGGGCATTAAAACAGTTCTTGTGGATGTATCTCTGATTAGTCATACTGCAGTGTGGCTTCTGTTACCATACAGAATGATGTACTCAAACCAACTCAACCTTGGGTTAGGCCAAAAATATCAGGAGAGAAATGAATAACCTAGAAGTTTGGTTTGAGTTCTGCTTGCCATTGCAATTATGGGGTTTATTCCTCAGGCAGCTGTGACCATTTGAACCATCTGGGAGAGTGAGAGGGGATTTGAAATCCTGATACCTGGGTACCCATTCTAATTAAATTGGAATTAAATTGGAATGGAGTGCCTGGACATGAAGAATTTCATAGGTATTCGAATGTTAAGTCTATTTTAGGAAAGATGCATAAAAAATCAATGTCACTAAACAAACCTTAGCTAAAGCATTTCAGTGCTTTCAAGAATTTCCTCTAAAAATTAGAGTATGCGTAAGCAACAAAATGGTGAATATTTGGAATAATGGCTATGTCACAACAATGTAGAGAATCCAATTGGATACTATGAAGATAAAAATTAATGACTTGATAAAATAAGCTACAGAGTTAACTGGCATGAAATAATGAAGGGTCTTTAAGAAAATTTTCTTAGGTAACTTTGTTTCAATGTGATATCTGAGGCTTTTGGGTTTGGAATTCAACTCCAGTTAGTACGTAAATATGTGGTGAATTTTATTTTCCTAACATAAGGTGGTGCTTAAGTCTTGTTCTTTGACTGTAAGTATCCTCCCTTAGCTAATGTTCTCACAGATGCATTTAACTCGTCGTCTGATTCTTCTGGTGGATCTCACGTGTGGATTGGAATTATAACAATCTTTCAATTATATAAAATCATTAACATATTGATTCTAATGTACAGAAAACCTTTAAAAGTAAATAATAATAATAAATAAGCCTTCCTGACCCCATTATATTTGTATTGTAATCTATTTTCTTTAAAATAAACCTTTAAAAAAGCTCAAGTCATAACTTCACAGCAGGGATTGAAATGAAAGATTGTGTGAGGTAAGTCAGGTATCCTCCAGTCTTAAACGAAGGCAGAGAATCCATGGGTCACAATGGATTGGCAGAAAACAATTGTTTGCTCTGAAGGAAAATGCTATATACTTAATTAATTCAAAATTCAGGAGCCTTCAATTTCACTTTGACTATATTCACAAGATTCAATAAATGGCAACTTTCTTGTTTTCTCTAAGTGCTAAGCATTTAACTCGACACTATAAGAAAATGGATCATTTCTGTCTTGTTCCTACATTGCAGTGACTAAAGGTGAGGGAGAAAGAAAATGTGATGCCTGTACAACGTGGAATACAATTCAGTTGTAACAAAGAATGAAATGGCGTCACTTACAACAAAGTGGGTGCAACCGGAAACCACTATGCTCAGTGAAATATGCCAGTTTAAGGAAATATCTTATGTTTTCCCTGATTTGTGATAACTAATATGTAGAGTACAAAAATGCAAAAAAAGAGAAATTTACAGTTTGAGATTTGATCATTCTTCACAATCCTTGTCTATCTTGAGACACAACAGTTATTCTACTTACTACCTTACTTGTTTAGGTAGTAAGTAGAAAATTCTCAATTCTTACTTAATTCTTACTTGGTGGAAGGCTAAATTGGCGGGTGTAAAAAGATGAAAGTGTGTCATTGTAAATATCAAGGGAAAAAATAAGAAACAGAGGAAGGGAGAATAGAGATGAGGAAGGAGGCTAGAGTGGGAAGTGTCACTGTAGTCTGACATAGTTGCGTGTAAAATACATGAAAATTGTTCATCTTATATAAACACATGCTTAATGAAGAAACAGTACCTAAGTGCCTTGAATTAACTGTCCCTTCTTATTAGAACTTTATTTTTTTTGCAAAAGAAGCAAACAAATATATAAAATGAAGGAGAAAGTCATTGAATTTCGGCCAGCATCAATGATAATAAGGAATAGGGGTTCAGAATATACACACCCAGTCAGAGTTGTACAATACTGTCTACTTTTTTGTGACCAGAACTGTATGCCTAGCATTTCTCCATTATTAGTTAAGGATGAAACAGTAATAGTAGTAAGAAGTTAATATATAAAAGGTTTAGATATGATTTTGCGAAGTTTTTTTTTTCAGTATTTTATGGTTCCACATTTTGGAAAACAAAACCAGCAGCAAAAATAAAGTTTGAGTTGACCAATATTGTGCTTAATGAGACTAGTCTTTTTTAAACACAGTAGAAATATGAATAGTTATAACTATCCTGAAAGATGTAGCAAAAATATCACCTGGTAGAACATATTTTCCATAAAACTTTATAATTTAATATTTTAAGTATATTGCTGGAGATACAACCAATTAATTAAGGAATTAAAATATTTTAAACTATTGAAATAAATTGGCATATTTTAATTGTTAAAGACGTATCTATGTGTAATTTATAATAATGAGCAACTTGATCAGCTGTTTGATATCTGCTTTTGTAAAAAACAGTTACAACTGTGATACATTCTATTTTGGAAAAGTTACTAAGTTTTTAAATTTTAAGTAACTAAAATTGTAGATGTCTGAAAAATCATACATTTTCTAATTTTAACAGCACAAATTACTTGTTAAATATGTAGAAATTGCAACAGGAAAGGGAAACATGATAGATGCAACATTATTTTGGTACACAACTGTTTTAAATTATTTTTAAAAAAAGTTTGTGGGGCCCGGTGACATGGCCTAGCGGCTAAAAGTCCTCGCCTTGAAAGCCCCGGGATTTCATATGGGCGCCGGTTCTAATCCCGGCAGCTCCACTTCCCATCCAGCTCCCTGCTTGTGGCCTGGGAAAGCAGTCGAGCACTGCCCAAAGCTTTGGGACCCTGCACTTATGTGGGAGACCCAAAAGAGGTTCCTGGTTCCTGGCTTCGGATCGGCACACCGGCCGTTGCGGCTCACTTGGGGAGTGAAACATCAGATGGAAGATCTTCCTCTCTGTTTCTCCTCCTCTCTGTATATCTGACTTTGCAACAAAATAAATAAATCTTACAAAAAAAGTTTGTGTAGCATGTACAAAAGTGGAAAATGCAGGCGTGTGGAGCTGGTGTTAGGTGTAGGGGGTAAGCTACCGCCAGCAGCAGCAGTAGCCCGTATGTGCCTATTGGATTCTGGCTGCTCCACTCACACCCCGTTCCCTCACAATGCATATGAAGGAGTGCTAACAGACGGCCAAGTGCTCCATCTCCTGTCACTCATGTGGAAGAGACCCAGAAAGCTCCTTACTGGGTTTTCACCAGCCCTGTCCTAGCCATTGTAGTAATTTGGGGTGTGACTCAACAGTACATATCAGCAATAGCTCTCCTTAGCCTCCCTCTCTCTTCCACTCTTTCAAATAATAAACCCTTTCAAAAGGAATGTGATTATAGTTGTGCTTATGAATTGCAAGTGTTTGTCCTGCTATACTTATACATGCACAAAAACGATTTGCAGCAAAACAGTGAATTATTTCAAATGAATTTTTAATATTTCAATTTTAACCAACATGCTCCTTTCTTTTTCTGAAATCAGGGAACACAGAGACTCTCAAGAATTCTGTTTTGACAGGAAATGCCTCCTTGGGGGCAAGAACAGGGCCTCAATGAAGAGGTAAGCTGTATGTTTTGTTCACATGATGAAATAATTCAAGATTAGAAAACATCAGTAAACACCTTCCATAACACTCTTTAGAGTCTGAAAAGTGTCATTTTTATTCCTCAACTGCAGGACCATTCACCACATTTTACTGGAATAAATGGCTGAAGTTAATATCACTTATGTCACTGAATTTATTCTCAAGGGGATTACAGATCGGCCAGAACTTCAGGTCCCATGCTTCCTGGTGTTTCTAGTTATCTATTTGGTTACAGTACTAGGCAACTTTGGATTGATTGCACTAATCAGGATTGATGCTCGGCTCCACACACCTATGTATTATTTCCTTAGCCACTTGGCCTTTGTTGATCTTTGCTACTCTTCTACTATCACACCGAAGATGATGGTGAACTTCGTGGTGGAACGTAACACTATTCCTTTCCTGGCATGTGCAGCACAGCTGGGCTGTTTCCTCACCTTCATGATCACTGAATGTTTCCTGTTAGCCTCCATGGCCTATGACCGTTACGTGGCCATCTGTAATCCCCTGCATTATTCAACACTGATGTCAAAACGAGTCTGCATTTGGCTTGTGGTGGTTCCATACACATACAGTTTTCTTGTCGCCTTGTTCCATACCATCATCACCTTCCGTCTGACTTACTGTGGTCCCAATGTCATTAATCATTTCTATTGTGATGATCTCCCACTCCTGGCTCTGTCCTGCTCTGACACACACCTGAAGGAAATCCTGATTTTTGCCTTTGCTGGCTTTGATATGATCTGTTCCTCCTCCATCGTGCTCACCTCCTACATCTTTATCATCGCTGCCATCCTCAAGATCCGCTCTACCCAGGGGCAGCGCAGGGCCATTTCCACCTGTGGCTCGCATATGATGGCTGTTACTATTTTTTATGGCACATTAATCTTTATGTACCTACAGCCCAAATCCAACCACTCCCTGGACACAGATAAAATGGCTTCAGTGTTTTATACAGTGGTCATCCCCATGTTGAATCCTCTCATCTACAGTCTAAGGAACAAAGAGGTCAAAGATGCTTCGAGGAAAGCCCTGGGTAAAGGGTATGAAACCCTAAAGATTTTAAAGCGAACAAAGTAATACTGTATTATTAAACACGACAAGGAAACACATAGAACACTTTTGTATGATTATTCTTCAAATAACCTGTGGTACTTTCTATGAGGACTAGGACAGCTTCTGGAGAATTAATGTGTTTAAAAGATTCTTGAAGCCCAGAGAGCCTTAAGAAATGATGGAGCCCTTGTTCAATAGAAACACAGACACCCTGAATCACATGGTATCCGAGGGGAAGGCATAGACATGCTTCTATTAGCCTTCAGGGCTCTGGAACAAGACTACTGGAATTTGTATGCTGTTTCTTTCATTGATTTGCCTTGCAAGTTTGGACAATTAACCTAAACTCTGTTTAAGTCTGTTACTAGTCCTGGGGGAGGGGGAACAAGTCCATGTGTGAATGTTAGCAAAAACCTTCTCAACAATATTCAGTGATAATAAGTGTTTAGTGTTGCTTACACAAATGTTTACTATAGAAGGTTAAGTACTAATTTGGTGAGTGCTAAGGCTTACCCCAGGAAATGCGATAAGTCTCATTAGATATTGTACTTTCTGCTGGGAATGTAACAAGTCCTAATTCAACAAATGTCAGAGATGTGTAGGTTTTCTTCTTTGGTTCTCCATAATTTATAACTTGCTTCAGTGCTCCGACCAGCAGAGTCAGTAACGTGGACAGGGAGAGGGTCTGGGGATGAAGCACCGACAGGAGACCAGTGACGGGGGAGGTCTCTGCAAAGTCTCCCTTTATTGCCCCTTCACCTCGCCTTATATACTCTTCCCCCCACATCCTCATTTAGCAGGATATTGGATGGAGATGAATCCAATTAGTCTAGGAGTTTTTAACCACAAGCTCAGTCCCTGTTCCTGTCCAGGCTAACGAGCACTAATCAACTTCTTAGCCCTCAACACTTTAGGACACCTATTTCACATAAAAATTTTTAATGCAAATTCAAGTCCATCTAAATTTTATTTTCTGGATACTATGGGTATAAACAACAAGGTTTATTTTAATTAGATTTAAATGTTTCACTAAAATATCTAAAAACAATTTTAAAACATGCTTTGTAAAACTTTTCTAATAAATTACATCAATGTATCTGCAGATTCGATCAGTTGGAAATATCCTTGTCATTATGTCCTTTGTCTATGATTTATGCAGGCATCTTTATTGATCAAAAAAAGCAATGAAAATACCTATGTTTTTAATTTTTTGACTTTACACATCAACAATTGTGTCAGTAATTTAATTTTATTCTACCACATTTACCTTTTACAGGGAGGTTGTGATACCCAAAATCATTGTTAAAGGTTTGCATAGCAAACTGATTGCTTCTTTCCCAGCATTTAATTTAGAAATGACTTAGATGTCTTGATTGAGGTGCTTCTGGAGTCTGTTGGATGACTCACCTGGATTTTAGATTAAACATTCCCCAGGCTTTGTCTCAGTAGTATATATTTATGTGGCTAGATACTTGGAAACTGGTCTGCTGTAGCGTCTCAGTGTGCAGATGCAGAAATTCCAGACTATGAGATCATGACGCCTCATTGGAGGAACACTTATCTTTCACACTTTCATGGTGTCTTTTAACTCATACGGCCACAATGCTTAAACAGTAATTAAATTTAAGTATGTATGTCTACACCATTATAATTCTTTATTATCACTTACACGTTGAAGCAAAACTAGCCATTCTGAGTCATGAGCTGAGAATCAAGTCTATGGAAAGACAAGTCAGCCCACTTGTTTAACAGTTACCCTTGGGGATCCTTCGCACAGTGTCCAAAGGTTGTCCTAGGTGTCTGTTCATTTTGATACTGTCTTTAAGCCAAAATATCAAGTTCACTGTTACTGATGTTGTCTCCAGGTGTATTTAAATAAATGCTTGTATTTGCTACTATCTCTTTGGTTGCTATGGTGTTTTGGTATCTGGGTATAAATATAACAGAATGATTAAAAATGTGAAATAGAAAATATGCAGCCAAGATTGATGAAGAGCTTACCTATTTGCTGGAAGACTTGAATCCACCTCACTCTCAATTTAGTGATACGTGAAACTTCACATATAAAAATATTAGAAAAAATGGTCATATCTCAGGCTTAGAATTGAACATTTAGTTATTTGTCTATGTACCTTAGTATGATGACTGGCACATGGTGGAGACCTAGTGTGACTCATTCCTACTATGTTTGCTTATAAACATAGCTTTTAATCCTTTCCTTCTCCCCCCTTTTTCTGCTTTATTTCTTTTCTGTCTTTTTTTCTTCTTTTCCTGTTGTTCCCGCACTCCCTTCCTTTTCTCTTTCCCTTTCCCTCTCCCTATTTTCTTTTTTTCTTTCTTTCCCTCTTTGACTTTTCCCTTCCTTTCTGTTCCCTTCCCTTCTTCCCTTCTCTTCCCTCCCGTTCCCTTCCCTTCTTCCCGTCTCTTCCTTCCCGTCTCTTCCTTTCCCTGCTGTGCCCTGTCTTTTCCTTTTCATGTATAACTGATTGGTGGCCTACCTTGAAAAGCATTCTAGATAATTCTGGATAATACTTGTAGCAGGCCCAGGGTAAAATGGGAAATCAGGAGGAACCTGATCTAACACTCTTGTGTGGAGGGCAGGAAACCAATTCCTTTCATGTCTTCACTATCTTCCAGGGTCTACATTAACAGTAAACTGGAATTTGTAGCAAGGACAGGACTTAATTCTAGACATGCTGACACCAGATACAAGTAGCCCAAGTGGCTAACTGACCACTCCTTAAAGCTAACTTATTTTTTTCTTTTATTGGTACTCAATTTCTTCTTTAAAGTATTCATTCACAGGATTTTATATGTTTCCTTTGTGGTTTAGTTCCCAAAATGGTAATTTTAGAATGTTTATTTTTTTTAAAAATTGCTTATTTTCATTAGAAAGTTAAATTTAAGAGAGAAGGAGAGACAGAAAAGAAGATCTTTCATTTGTTTGCTCACTCCCCAAGTGGCTGCAATGGCCGGAACTGAGCTGATCTGAAGCCAGAAGCCAAGAGCTTCTTCCAGGTCTCCCATGCGGATACAGGGTCTCAAGTTTTTGGGCTGTCTTATACTGCTTTCTCCAGGCCACAAACACAAAGCTGGAAGGCAAGTGGAGCAGCTGGAATAAGAATTGGTGCTCATTTGGGATCACAGCGCATGCAAGGCAAGGACTTTAGTCACTAGGCTATTCTACTGGCTTCTTGTATGTTTCTTTTTTTTTTTTCTAAAAAGAGCCATTAGTAATTATAAATTCACCAAAGACCCATTTTCTCTCTCTGACCTTCTTTTGGCCCTTAGTTTGTAAATAATTTAGTATAGAATAGGATGTGGTCATTTTCTGTGTAAGCAGTCACATGGGATGAGGACCATTCAAGATCGAGTCTCACAAAAGCATTCATTTTCAGACAGGAAAATTCAGATCATTTGTCGTGAAATTCTTTATTTTCATGGTTGTTGAGGAGTTTTGCTTATGTTCTAATCAAAGATCTCACATGTTAACCAATAAGACGCAATAACATAAAACATTGCAGTGAGACACGGCCAAGCTTTAGAGGTTCTGCTAAGAATTCAGCTTGGAGGAGGCAGGAGATCCCCTCAGCTGTATCTGAAGTTAGTATCACGGACAGAAAGGGATGATGGAGGCAGGGACTCCCACGACTTGTGTGTGGAGGTAATCCCCTTTCTTTTACAGAGTTGATGAGCAACATGTGAAGTGCTAGAGCCACATGTTCTATCCTGGACTCAGGCTCACATACCTTTCTTTTTTCTTATTTTTTAACTTCTGAAGAAAGTTAAACCACATACGATTTTCAGGTGATGTTTTATGAATCACCATTCAGATTATTTTTAAATCACATCTCTGCATAAAGGTAGTTGGAAGTATGAGATGGTTATTTAAACTCAAGTTTTCTTTTTTTAAAGATTTATCCATTTTTATTGGAAAGGCAGATATACAGAGAGGAGGAGAGACAGAGAGGAAGATCTTCCATCTGATGATTTACTTCTCAAGGGGCTGCAGTGGCTGGAGCTGCGCCAATCTGAAGCCAGGAGTCCAGCACTCCTTCTGGGTTTCCCATGTGGGTACAGAGTCCCAAGGCCTTGAGTCACAAGCATGGAGCTGGATGGCAAGCAGGGCTGTTGGGATTAGAACTGGTGCCCATATGGGATCCTCACAGATTCAAGGCGAGGACTGTAGCCACTAGGCTATCGTACCGGGCCCTAAACTTAAGTTTTATAGTTGTAAAAATTGAATTAAAATCCTGGTTCTTCCAGTTGTTAGCTCACATGTTTTAGCAAAGTGCATAAACTGCTTTAGATTTTTTCTGAAAGTATCCATTATAATTTGGTGCTATGAAGATTAGCTGACACAGTTCATTTGAAAAAAAAAACTTCCCAGGCTCTTGAAACAAGAACAGCAAATGTAAATTGTATTTACTTTGAAAGGTCGAAACTCATGCATTCACAATTTTAAAATCTCCTCTCTGAAACAGAAAGCAAAAGTGACTTCTTTTTTTGTTTTGAAGGAAACATCTCCATTTTACTCAGCATATAGAAAGGAATCTAAAAATGCAATTTCCAAGTCTTTCTAATGACACACAAAGAAATTTAAAACAATCAAATTGCTTAATAATTGCAATAAAAT
The DNA here is from genome assembly GCF_030435755.1 of Ochotona princeps. Taxonomy (NCBI): domain Eukaryota; kingdom Metazoa; phylum Chordata; class Mammalia; order Lagomorpha; family Ochotonidae; genus Ochotona; species Ochotona princeps. The sequence continues at coordinate 13,023,107 of NC_080835.1, read as the reverse complement.
AACTCTGATTTTTATACTTTCATTCTTTGGACTTTAAAAAGTATTATGTATACAACCATTTGTAAAAGGGTTATCATCTGTTACCTGGATCATGTAAAAGAAATTACAGACACAACAGTAATGATAATTAAAATTAAAATCATATCTTTTGAAAATTGCCACCTAATGAGCTAGGAAATGTGCAGAATCCTCATATTTATTCCCCTGTTGAATCCCCAAAATTAGTGCTATAGACTTTTTCTCATCTATGTAAAATAATGTACCTGGAAATAACTATTGCTAATTGGGAAAGCTAAAATTGGTAGCCAAGTTTGGGAGAGGCTAGTTCCTAACCAAATATGGTTAGGAGAAACAAGAGAATTAGGTGAAATGACTCTATCTAAACTGGCAAGTATCAATGTCATAAATGCTGCAGGTGAATGTTTTCCCTCCCCTTCCCAGAAGGCAGACAAGGTGGAGAGCTAGGGAAATAATGAAGATCTCAAAAACAACAAAACAAAATCTTAGTTTGGAACTTTGATGTTTTTTCTGCTTATGCAGCAAACGTGAAATATTAAATGGTAGAAGTTGCTCCATTTCAATCTAACTCAGGTTACTCAATAGGACATCATTCATAGCCCGCTTCCAGTTCCCAGAACTGTTTTTTTTTTTTTTTTAATTGCTGATGAAATTGTTGTAAAGCACATTAGCATCTCTCTCTCTCTAATTTAACAATTGAAGATTTATAAAATTTCATGCAAAAATTTCTGAACAAGAGGCAGTGGATGAGACACACATTCAGTACAATTGACCTCTGAGAGTTAGAATTTAGGCTTACCATTGACCGATATCTTTAACTCAGCAAAACACAATTCAGAGTGCACTGATCATAATTCAGAGATTCTTAGACTATTTGATCGCCAAGCACAATTTTTCTGTGATTCTCTTTAGTGCCTGCTTAACCTCCTGATTTCTCAGGCTATAAATCAGTGGGTTTAACATGGGAATCACGACTACATAAAACACAGAGGCAAATTTATCCGTGTCCAGAGAATGGCTTGACTTGGGCTGTAGATACATAAAAAGTATTGTTCCATAAAATATCATAATGGAGGCCAGGTGGGAGGCACATGTTGAAAATGCTTTCTGCCTTCCTTCTGTAGAGCGGATCCTCAGGATAGCAAAAAGGATGAATACATAAGAAATTACCACAATCGCTAGAGAGCAAAGGGTATTAAACCCAGCAATGATCAACAGCATCAAGTCCTTGATGTGAGTATCAGAACAGGCCAGAGCAATTAAGGGAACATCATCACAGTAGAAGTGGTTGATCAAGTTGGAGCCACAAAAGGACAAGTTAAATGTTACCACTGTCTGTGCAAGACCCACAGTGACTCCGTAAATGTAAGTGCTAGCAATCATTCCAACACAGAGTCTCCGAGGCATGAGAATGACATAAAGCAAAGGGTTGCAGATGGCCACATACCGATCGTATGCCATCACTGAGAGCAAGTACATTTCACACACCACAAATGTGATGAAGCAGCAGACCTGCACGGCACAGGCATAGAACTTTATGCTTTTAACTTCACGCAAAAAATTCACCAGTGTGTTTGGTGTGACTGAAGAGGTATAACAAAAATCAACAAAAGCCAAATGACCGAGGAAAAAGTACATAGGTGTGTGAAGCTGAGCACTGATTTGGATTAGCACAATCAAACCGAGATTTCCAACGACACTTGCTAAATAGATCACCAGGAACACACCAAAGAGAATAACTTCAAGCTCCGGAGTGTCTGTAAGCCCCAAGAGGATGAACTCAGACACTGACGATTGATTGCTTTTCACTGTGAGGGGAGCATGCGAGTCTGCAGAGTGCATGCTTTGAGTAATCTCGTTGCTGTTCGCGATGATCCAAGCCGATGTTAGGAGAGGTTTTGACCCAACACAAACTCGTGCCAAATACCTCTGTAGAGATATCCTGGTGCTAGGTCTGCTTTCATAGTCACAGGCATCATCTAACGCTTCTCAGATTCCTGATCCTGATGTTAGCAACTGGACCACTACTCATCCCATTTGAGTTTCCCACTCCCATGTCTTCCAGGTGACATTCTTGTATCTGGAAATGAATCACATTCTAACCACTCCAAATTAAAAAAAAAAAAACAACAACAACAACATGATCTTAGAATCATGAGATTCTGTTCTTACCTTTTTGTATCAGTTTCATACCACCACATTTCACTCATGTCAGTATTCCATTAAGCCTACTATTTCTTGATCTGTTTTGTCATTTCCTTTGTCCAATGCTTCCTCACCTAACTTGAACTTGATTATGTTAGTTTATTACTATAGCTGCACTTTCCAATGTTGAAAACTTCCTTTCCCTGTTTTCTTTCCAATATACTGTGTACATTTAAAGTGTTCTCCTCTCCATATTTATTTGATAATCAAGAACAACATATATGTAAATACGATCTATTCTCAAGGTATCACATTCAAAATCAACTAGCTATGTAACTTGACTTGTTTTCGATTGAACCAAGCGTCTGTCTCATAATACATATCTCCCCAGTTCTTTTCTTTGTTTTTTTCCCATGCCACCTTGCCATTTATTCTTACAATGGGTGCTACATTTCTGATTATAGAGGAAGATAAATGTAAAAAAATAAAATGGAAAATTATCTAGTAATTATTAAGAGGTTAGACAAAATTATTTACACCTAGGGGAAAGGTTGAGAGAGAACATACTACCTTCAATAATTACAATTATGTTTTGCTTTCCACATCCTTCTAACTCCTATTTTTCCCTATGCTGATTTACTCACTCTTCCCCATCTACCTAAAAATTATGTATACTAAAAATAGTTTTTATTTATTTGGTCTCAAGCTATAACTATTTGAATTACTATCCTCTAGTTGTGGTCTAAGCCACCTGTTATTTGGCTCTGTGACTTTGCTTTTGAACATATAAACTTTTAGTTTGTTGTTTCATTTAACTTTGGCCTAAAGTCTAAGTTTCTTAGCATAATTAATTAGAATTCTGAGAAATAAACCAATTTTATAGGTGAGTCTCCTCCCTTATGTCATCTCTTATGAAATCTTCAAGAACCACTGTCAGATATAACTACCTGTCTTGTGCAAAGAATGGCAAAAATATTTCTGCTTTTAATGTTCAATCTTTTGACTGGAAGCTTTTTATTGATCTTCCAATTAGGTAAAATTTAACTTTCAACTGTTATATCTGACAGTCTAGTTTTTTTTATTTGTGGCCTACTTAAAATGTTAAATTATCAATAAGCAAAAATCGATTTGTTTCTCCTTTCAATATGTAGTAAGATTCAATGATCAATAGTGAATCTAAATATACTAATAGACTAATTGGGAGTTGAAATAAAATTAAATCCTTCAGTAATACCTCAGTCACTTTTAATCTCTACTTCCTGCCTTTGAGTAGTCTACCACAGAAAACCAAAAGGATAAATTATATCTTGAGGAAAACAGAAAATACAGTAATACTTAGCAATACTCATGCACTATATTTTGTATCATCTGTTGGTCCCCCTGGACTACTTTACTTGAATTACATCATTTAAAATAATTTCTGAACCAAGAATATAATGATACATCACGAACATGAATGATTATATTATGGTTGTTCTTTTGGGATTCAATTTGCCACTAGGAAAAACAGACACTGTTAAATCATTTTGTTGTGCTCAATGTAATAAAGAACTAATCAGTAACGGCCAAAGCATTTTAACTCGGAGGATTGGGTGTTGACATACAGAATGCTAAACCAACTTTTACTTGCTTTTAGTATTTCATTATGTGCTTCATTTTGTGTGCAGATATTAGTCAATACTTCACAGTATTCATGAGATTAAAGAAATTAATTTATCAGTTAGCTTTGAGAAGATAGCAAATCATGATTTGGACTCCACTGAAGAGGCAGCTCTGCTTGTGAGACTCACTAATCTCTTCAGCTACACATAAATAGTGATTAAATTGTGAATTTCTTAATATCCTGGAAATGTATCTGGTTCAATCTTAGTATATCATTGTTTGAAATTTTTGTTCAAAGAGGAGATGGCTTAAAATGAACTGTGTTTTGTTTCCAGCACTGTTGCAAAATATTTAACTATATGTAATTCACAGAGAATTTAACATTCCTCCTCAAATCCTCTATGAGCCATTCATTTGCATGCTATACATCCACATATGTACAGAATGGAATTATATGGTAAAGAATCAGAAGGAATGGCTTATCTTTTAATAAAAGAAAACACACAAAAATCCAGTCATTTTTAATATGGACTTCATGACCCATCTTAGGGTAATTGTTCTACTAAGTTTTTTCATAATACTGTTTGCCTTACAGAACTGAAAATGACAACTACAAAATTAGCTTAGACTTAAATTATAGGAAGATCCCACATTTCTTAATATTGATTTCTAACTACTTTACAACACTTCTGTCATTCATTTCCCTTAAAGTCGTAAAGAAAATTCTGGAAAGTTCAACCAACCAACCAACCAACCAACCAAAACTATAGGAATAGGGTTTGTGGGGCTTCAGGACTTTTTAAGATGTGTTTCTGTAAAAAAAATAAAATAAAAAATCATAGAATCTGTTTTCAAAAAATTGGCCTTTAAAGTTAATTATGTTTTATTGCAATGCATCTAGGGATCACTCTTGTATGTGTTATCTATCGCTGTACTAGACAGATGCATGTCGGTCCTTATAGGCCTGAAGTTCTAAGGGCTTATCGTAATTCTTTGGGCTACATGTTCAGTTCTTTCTATGCCAGCAATCGGTGCCTAAGTAAGCTGGGACATTTAAGATGGCCTCACTTCTATGGCTGACATTAAATATGTCTGTCAGACAGATTTATTTTTTAAAGATTTATTTTATTGTTTCAGATTGATGAATATATTCTAATCCAATGAAATTTTGATATCTCCATGTACCCTATCACTGAAAATAATTTAGCCTTTTAGAAAATGTTGCTGGGAAATTGTGAATGAAATAGGGGAAATTGACACTAAGCGAAATTACTGGCTCAGTGCAAAAACTTGCTAAGGTTGAACAATCATCTACTGTGACATACTGTAGGCTATAAGCCAATGGAATTACAGTTTATGTTACCTTCAAGAGCATGAAATCATTAGAAGTGTAGTAGAATTGACACTTCTCCCTATTACAACGAGAGATAGAATTCCTGAATTTTTACATTTTATTCCAAAAATATTGGGCTTTGTGAATGTTTCTGTGACTGCCTTGTGCCAGATGAACAGAAGGTGAACACAAGTCAATATGTTTAATGTGATAATCAACTCTGGTTAACAGAAAATAGAGATGTCAATGAGCAATGGGGTCACCCGCAGAATATCTGGAACATAGACACTCACAGACCATCCTTCAAAATTCTTGTTCCAAGTGATAACTAATAATGGGAAACTGTACAACACACACACACACACACACACACAAACTAGCAAGGGCATTGTAAACAGGTTCAGAAGTGCCATGTGTTACAAAGTTTTCTCACTCTACCCCAAAGCAATTAGACAAGCAGACACATTGATTGAAACGTAGAGGGATCTAGAAAGAAGTGTAGACCAACAAGAAATGGTTAGGTTTATTCAGTATAACACTTTCACTGTGATGTCTAATCATCAGTGAGTACAGCTTTGAGTAGAATCTTAGATCACCTCTTCATAAAAAGACCAAGCATAACACATCATGCAAATGCATGCACAACCTGGGAAGATATGAGTAGTTACAGAGAATAAGAGGCATGGAAGGTGGCTGACAGAAATCTGATAGACTAGGAGTATTCACACCTTTGGATCAGTACATTAATCCACCTTGGGGACATAAGCATGCGTGCTGAATGCATTCTGAGTCCCAGCTTCTCTGATTCTAGATCAGATTCCTGTTAATGCATCTAAGGATGGGAGCAGCTAGCTATCCAGGTACTTGGCTTCATGAATTCCATGTTCCTCCTATTCCCTATCTTTGGCCTGGCTCAGCTTTACCAATTGTGATCATTTGACAAGTGAACCAGTTGTTGCAATCTCTCTCATTCTCTTTGTCTCTCCCTCTCCTCTCTGTCTGCCTCTCCTCCTTCTGTCATGGTTTCACTGCCATCTTCCCATACTGTCACTCTGCCTTTTAAATAATTAAAGGAATCTTTAAAAAAACACGAAGTTATACAGACCTTTGTTTCTAGTAGTAATGATTATCCAGCAGAACATCACTGAAGAGTTTTACAGCAATGATTTGGTCTAGAGTTATTAGCCAAATTTTCTACTGAAGTCTACTTCACATGACCGAAAGAATGGGCTAATGAAATGGACTGTCACTTTAGCTATTTAAATGTTGCCCATGACATGGGTTTCCAAGTTAATACTGGACACATAAGAAGAAAGACGAAGTTATCTTCAAAGATCATACAAGGTCACAAATATTTCATTTCATGAAAGAGAAGAACATATCTCAGAGCTGCTAAGTGCCTTACAGAAATGTATTCAAAGACAAAATTGAAAATTGTAATTATCAAGGTGACATTGCTATTCTAAAATATGGCTACATTTGAGTGGAGCGGTCAGAGTCCGGTTTCTATTAAAAGTAATGAGATTTTCACGCATGGTTAAACGTAACATCAGTGAAATGCCAAAAATGAACCATAAAGGCAATCATGATAAAAGGTGCATTGCCTTGCCATTGACAGTCATTTTCTTCAGAGACCAGCAAGCAATACAGCTGATTATACGTGTCTGTCCATTCTGAAGCTTTCATCTTCTGACTGTGCTCTCCCTGAAACTCATTACATACTTTGATGACAATGCACTTCATGATGATTTTATATGCTTTTCATTTTTGTTTGATAAGTGGGAAAGCTGCTATAAATTCTTCCTGCCCACATAATTATATATCATGTTCATTTCAGAACTGAGAGAAGGGGGTATAAACTCTTACAGTTGATTTAAATCTGAAATCATGTTCTCAGTGGGAAAGGTGTTTATTTAGAATCATATATTAAGAAACAGCCATTGTCACCAGTTTCATAAAAAAAAAAAGACTCAGGACATGAATAGAAATATCTCTTTATTTGAATCATTTTCTTAATTTGATGAAAACAAAAGTCTGGTTCCTATCGGTGACCACTTTCCTCAGAGCTTCTTTGACCTCCTTGTTCCGAAGACTGTAGATCAAGGGGTTCAGCATGGGAATGATCACTGTGTAGAAGACAGACGCCATCTTGTCTGTGTCCAGGGAATGGTTGGAGCTGGGTTGTAAGTACATGAAGATCAGAGTCCCATAGAATATGGTGACGGCCAGCATGTGGGAGCCACATGTGGAGAAGGCCTTGCGCCTCCCCTCAGCCGAGCGCATCCTGAGGATGGCAGCAATAATGTACATGTAGGAGACAAAGACGATCAGAAGGGAGGAAATGAACATGACACCAGCGCAGGCAAAGATCCAGAGCTGTTTGGAGTGAGTGTCTGAGCAAGTTAGCCTGAGGAGGGGCATATCATCACAGTAGAAATGGTTGATGACATTGGAGTGGCAATAGCAGAGACGGAAGGTGAGGATGGCGTGAAATACTGCAACCAAGAAGCTATAGCAATAGGGGGCAGACACAAGCTGAATGCAGATTGCTGGGGACATTACAACCATATACAGGAGGGGGTTGCAAATGGCCACGTATCTGTCATAAGCCATGGAAGCCAAGAGCAAGCACTCTGCTGTCATGAATGCCAGAAAACAGCCTAGCTGGGCAGCACATGCATGGAAGGATATGATATTTTGCTTGTACAAGAAATTCCCAAGCATTTTGGGTGTAATGACAGAAGAATAACAGAAATCCACAAAAGCCAGGTTGCTAAGGAAGAAATACATGGGTGTTTTGAGCCTTGCATCCTTTCTAATGACTAGAATCAAACCCAGATTGCCTACCACTGTGCAAAGATAGATGGCTAAGAACACCACAAAGAGGGGCATCTTCAGCTCCTGGTGATCCGTGAGTCCCACAAGGATAAACTCTGTCACCTGGGTACAATTTTTCTGGTCCATATATTTTCAGCAATTCTGGAGTAAAAGAGGAGAATTTAGCCAAGTTTTTCTATAAATGACTTTTATGTTATTATCTTAAAGAACAGCTCTATATTTCATATGAAAGTGCTCATTTCATCTTAAATTTATTATCTCACTTGAACTTTGGGGATAAGAGGAACAGCCAAAAAAGGAATGATGTGAGAAACATATATTTCTCCTGGACAAAATCACATGGATACTGAAGAGCTGTAGCCTACAAGTCACTCATGTTGGAGTTGGAGGAACACAAATCCTGATGTCCTTACAGGCATCCTTTGATTGTACTTTAGGTCCTGAGCTAACTACTTTCATCTTTGTGATCTGTTAATGCAAGATTTGGAACTTACTATACAATCCCTCTCATGAAAGGCAACACCTTATCTTCATATTTTTTTATCTATCAGACTTCATGGTTAGACGCTCTGACATTTTCATCATTTGCTAATGCAGCTTCTAGACATTGACAATAACAAATTAAATATTAATTTGTGTAACAATATTATGGATTTTTTGTAGTCAATTTTATTATACCAAATACACTATGTAACATACGGTGACTTAATTTTGATATGCAAACTTGTTTTGGATAAAGTACTAGCTTTTGCAAAAACTAAGAAAGGCTCTGTTATAAATTTTGCTCTAGTAATTGAAATACATAATATTTCCAAACAGTCTAACATTTGAACTTGGAACTCTTTTTCATCATAGCTAATATGGAACACACTTCTATAATAACACACATATGTATAATATAATTCAGAAAACATATGCAATCAATCTTAAAATGAGAGCTTGGTTCTACAAAATTAAAAATGATATATGCATGGCTGTGATTTTTTAAGTAAATTTTTTCACGAGTTTTTTGAGATGTTTTCACGTAACAAAACTAAAGCTAATATTATTTAGTCTTATTCTAGAAAGTGCCACTTAATTCTGAATCCATCTAAATAAATTGCATTCTATTTCATTTTTAAGATGGTTATCTCGATCCCTATGTTTGAAAAATATCTTCTTTGAACTTACTTGGCTCGAGAGTGCTGCTGTTTCTTCCACAAGAGGGATGAACAGCAGCAAACTGCAGGGTTTTGTTAGTTATTCCATCCCAAAGGATCTCATACAGCAGGATGGTGCTAATAGAATCTTCAGTCTGTGTCCCTTAGGGATCCTAGGCTGGTTAGAGGTGATTTAATAATATTTTCTGGTTTGAAGCAAAAACAAGTCTGTAGTTCTGCCTTTAAAAAAACAAAATTGCAGGCCCGGTAACGTGGCCTAGAGGCTACGGTTCTTGCCCTGAACGTGTCGGGATCCCATATGGGCACTGGTTCTAATCCCTGCAGCTCCACTTCCCATCCAGCTCCCTGCTTGTGGCCTGGGAAAACAATCAAGAACAACCCAAAGCCTTGGGACCCTGCACCTATGTGGAAGACGTGGAACAGGTTCCTGGTTCCCGGCTTCAGATTGGCGCAACACCGGCCATTGCAGTCACTTGGGGAGTGAATCATTGGACGGAAGATCTTCCTCTCTGTCTCTCCTCCTCTCTGTGTATCTGAATTTGTAATAACAATAAATAAATCTTTAAAAAATTGCTTCCTCACTCTATCAGATTGCCTTTCAAACAAATAAAACTTTAAAAATAGGACTTGGTATTTGAAATACTCAGACATATTTAATTCCTCTACAAGATAGACTTCATTATCACTTAGTTTCATTATTTACTTGGTCTAAACAGTAGTTTACTGCTTGATTGTTTTGGATTATCTGTGTCAATAGAAGTAGAAGAAAATGACTTTGAGGCTTGCTAAGGAACTGTGCATTTTCTGTGAAATGCATTGCTTTCCTATCAAATTTTATGTACTGGATTCTGAATCTGTAAGGTGATCATATTTAAAAATCAGATTGTTTGAGATTTAATGAGGATTAGATGGGATCATAAGAGTACTTGGGCTCTCAAAAAGTTGACCAAAAATTAGGCATGGATTTCAAAATTTTTGCACCTAAGCTGCTTTTTTTATTTCACAAATCAATGAACTTTAAGGATACCTTCATTTTTTTTTTGATGGGCAGAACTGATTAAGATGCTCATATCATTGAGAGGGTTTCATACTGGAGGAAGGAAATATGGTGAATGGCTTTCTTGTTTTCTAAATATAATGCTTCTCGATGGCTTCTCAATTGTGAGCAGCAAAATATTAGCTTAGTAGGGTTGTATCTTCAGGGATTCTGTATTCCCTGAATATGAAACTTCTGTGGGAACAGGGCCCCTTGTGTCTCAGATACTTGGTTGGCATATGAAATTTTCTGCCTAATGTCAGTGAGATACTAGATCACCTAAACAGCACACCTGTTGTGTAAAACACATCATTCAATGTGGTTTTAAAGTTGCAAGTGTAGATGTAAAACTGTTATTGTGTCTATGTTGCTATAGTGTATGTTTGGTTCATTTTTATTGAGCTTTGGCACATTAATCAAGACAAAATGTTCTGTGCTAACTTAGGAATTTCAATACATTAGATTGAATTCAAATGTCGATAAAGACAACAGTGAAAAAATTTTTGGATTCCCAACTATGCCATTACAATTAACCTCCTTTCAACAACATATTAAGTGTTAGCCAAACACAAACAATATTTGAAAGAATTTTATATTTTGCAAAGCAGCATTCTTAAGATTTTTAAGAAGGCCAATCATTTTCCAAGTAGCACTAGCCATTCAGAACTCAAGTTTGTGAAGAGTTGGAATTTCTTAACTGCGGATTTTAAATCATACAATGTAGAAACTGATAAATTCTGAGTGTAGTTGAAGTAAAAAGGGACTTTAAGAATTGGAGACAAAAGTGTACATGTTTGTTGTAGTTTCAGACACGTATTGATGAAATAGTCTTCCACGGGAAGAGTTGTTGGAATGCCCATGGGAAGAAAGAAATGAATGAATTACATTGTATGAGACTATGTAGTACAGTTAGCCTTATAGTTTTCACTTGTTAGAAATATAAATTCTTTGTACCTACACTTCGCCTAGCAAGATGGAAGCTTTGAGAATGTAGCTGAGCAGTCTATGCTCTATCAGCCTTTCGTGTGACACTGGTGCAAGCTCAAGTGGAATAACAAACCAAGGATGGCTCATCTGTCTAAGATTTAAGTACATCAATTCCAAAGAGTATTTTGCTAAAGAACTAATTTTAAAGCAACAGAAATCTCATTATTTGTATCCTAAATATCACTGCTGGGGTCTGTAAATTATCTGGGGAAGACGATTTGGGGATGTGTGGGAGTAGGGGCACCAAAGGAGTACTTTACAAGTGTAGACTGACTTCTGGAAGACTACAGGGACCAGGCCACTGCATTCGAAGGTGAGAAATGAGTGTGGGGACTTCTATTGTTGCAGGGTGCGAGCAAGATCATATCAGACATGTCTAAGGCTTATTAAAGGAGTCTTTATTAAACAAGCTTGGTGATAATAGAGCACAATAGCAAATCACAAGTCCATACGTCAACCCAACCAATCATAATCCCAAAAGGAACAAATGGTCATCATCCTTAAGTCCATCCATTAAGCTGAAGACCTATGTCCCAGCTTCCCCAGCAATATAAGTTATCCTAAAAGACATGCAACGAATAACCAGGACACACTTACAAAGAACCTGGACACACTTACAAAGCTGCAGACATTCACCTTTCCCTGGCTTCTCTGCCCACATTATACTACTGCGTGGCCTCACCCCTCTTGGAACTCCAGATAGTACACAAAGCAGAAACATTATTATAACCATTGCCTCTTCTAAGCAGTACACAGGGACCATGCTCAGGGGATTGCCTGCCCTGGGTCAGCCAATAGTCGAGGTGCTAGCATAATGGAAGCACCTGGCCAAAAAGAGAGTGCATGGGCCTTTTAAAGGGGCTTGTGAGGGGAGTGGTTGAGGATGGAATTAACATTCCATTGCTGTTAGGACTCACCTTCAGGACAGAGGGTAGAAACACAGCCAAATTTCATTTGCCCACTGTCAATGGGTGCTGGCTATCACTGGCTGCACCTCATAACATTCCCCACTTCTCCTCTAACACATGAGTCAAATCATTGACTCAGTCACATGTAGTCCAGAACACTGGGAGGGTCCTGGAGTTTAAATTCCTAATGCCTGTATCCTAGAGTTCCCATTCATAAGCATCATGACAAAACCACAGAGTCTTGTCTTTAAGGGTACTCCAGTGTGTTGAACAGTCCATTTTTCTTCTGGGTCAGATGTGGCCTTCTTTAGCTGGGAGTGATGAACATAGGGGTTAATTCCAGCCACCTTCACGGCCATGAGAGTGCTCAGGATCACTAGTTCAGATCTTTTCCAGCAAGGTTCCAGGGTTTGTGGGTGATTTCTTGTAACCCACACAATGTCTCTGGGTGGGGGTTCTGTCAGTATCCACTGCTGGCTGAGGGAGTGACTTCCAAGCTCATGACTCTGAACTAGCTGCCTACCTTACATTCTTCCTTAGAGACTTCCCAACCCCTTAATTTTAAGGGTTGCTGAGGGACACAGAATCATATCTTCTGTAGCTGCTTCCAGCTGATTAGGGGAGTAGGCCCTGCCTTTCTAGGGTTCGGAAGTCTCTTCCTATTTCATCTAGTTCATGAATCAATCTCATGAGCAGTCACTGCCGATGGCTATGCCCCCACATGGCCTGCATTCTCACAGGCAGTTGCTGGATTCTGAAATATACACAATTTCAATCAGTATGAGCAAAACTGTAAACATTTCAAGGCCAGCTAGTTATCCATGATTGTTTAGACAGAGTATTTAGATTTCAGTGTTTGCTAGAAAAGCTGACTCTTATTCCTAATTGTTAGGTTCTATGTAAAGCAGTGAACTTCAGCCTGAGCTTCTATAGTACACCTGACCTGTTTTTCTATGCAATCCATCAACTATCTTATAAAGTCAGCGTAAGATTCTCTGGCTATTAAAATATCAGTTTTGAAATACACATTCACATGTATGACTAAGGCTTTATCCCAACAGTTTAAATAAGTTTGATCCATTACACCATCTCTGGATACAGACATCCAAGAGGTCACACCTTACACTATTAAGCTGTATTTTTGAGTAGTAAAACAAACTGAAGGAATTTTAAGTGAATCCCATGGCTTCTATAGTCTAAATTGTTAGGGTGCTTACCCTGTGGTGTCCAAGTACCGTGACGTTAGGAGGTCCTGTCACCATGTGCATTTACTTTGGGAAAGGTTATGCTTAGATAGTATGTAATTGTCTAAGTATCTGAAAACGTACTATATTTTCAAAATATGTCTTGTCAAAAGAAATGCAATGTGATGTAAATTTGTATGGTGCTCTCCACATATGAAATGTTTTTCTAAGTCAAACTTGCTTACCAAAAAACATACAGGGAATGATGGCATTGAACAGTGAAGAAATCTTTATTATCCACCAACTAAGAGCAGACACTAATTTTATTCATACAGAAAAATCAAATTGTAACAGAAGTCCCCTTCTGTTTGTTGGAAGTCATTTTCTTAACAGCACCAATATAAAGGTCGTGTTTTTAGTCAGGAGGAATTTCTTGAGGGCCTGCTTCACATCCTTATTCCGAAGACTGTAGATCAAGGGGTTCAGCATGGGAATGATCACTGTGTAGAAGACAGACGCCATCTTGTCTGTGTCCAGGGAATGGTTGGAGCTGGGTTGTAAGTACATGAAGATCAGAGTCCCATAGAATATGGTGACGGCCAGCATGTGGGAGCCACATGTGGAGAAGGCCTTGCGCCTCCCCTCAGCCGAGCGCATCCTGAGGATGGCAGCAATAATGTACATGTAGGAGACAAAGACAATCAGAAGGGAGGAAATGAATGTGACGCCAGCACAGGCAAAGATCCAGAGCTGTTTGGAGTGAGTGTCTGAGCAAGTTAGCCTGAGGAGGGGCATATCATCACAGTAGAAATGGTTGATGACATTGGAGTGGCAATAGCAGAGACGGAAGGTGAGGGTGGTATGAAGCAGTGCCATGAGGAAGCTATAGCAATAGGGGGCAGACACAAGCTGAATGCATATTGCTGGGGACATTACAACCATATACAGGAGGGGGTTGCAAATGGCCACGTATCTGTCATAAGCCATGGAAGCCAAGAGCAAGCACTCTGATATCATGAAAGTTAGAAAACAGCCTAGCTGGGCAGCACATGCATGGAAGGATATGATATTTTGCTTGTACAAGAAATTCCCAAGCATTTTGGGTGTGATAACAGATGTATAACAGAAATCCACAAAAGCCAGGTTGCTAAGGAAGAAATACATGGGTGTGTTGAGTTTTCCATCTGTTCTAATGACTAGAATCAAACCCAGATTGCCTACCACTGTGCAAAGATAGATAGTTAAGAACACCACAAAGAGGGGCATCTTCAGCTCCTGGTGATCCGTGAGTCCCACAAGGATAAACTCTGTCACCTGAGTGCAGTTAATCTGAGCCATGTGTCTTCAGGGTGTCTGGACAAGGAGGTTCAGAGTTGTTCATTCCAAGTAGCCAACTCCTGTATGCAACGTATGCGATTCCTGTAAGCACGCCCTTTCTTTTTATGCCTTAATGTCTTGTAAAGATATTTTCTTCCCCAATGTACGGATTAGAATACATTGTTAAAATTTCAGAGTAGCGTGGATAGAACAAAGAATATCTGTAGAAAAGGTATATTTCTTTCCCTCAAGTATCTTCCATTTACAGAAAAAGGAGAGCAACAGAATATATTGCCTAAGATTCTATTCAACTTTTTTGTACATTGAGCTATGTAAAAGTATGACTGGGTGTGTAAAATGCTCAAGCTCTTTTTTAATTGAACAGTTCGTAGAAATGGAATAAAGCATATCTGTAGTCGTATCCCTGTGACTTCTTTTTCGTCTTCTCTATGCACACAAAACTGAGAAAAGGAACGAGAAAAAAGGAAGTAAAGTGTAAACATCAGAGTTTTCATATTTTAGGTTTCTTATACCAAGATTTTCCTCTGGCTCGTGAGCTTCCCGACTCCTACTGCTTTTGCCAATGGATCTAGTCAATAACGTGTCTATATTTGTAACAATATGTGCTTCCATGAAACTACCTTTTCTTTATTAGTAAACTTCCCCATAAGAAATACAAGTTAATACCTCTAATACTTGTTTTCTAGAGAGTTTAGCTTTACCTCATTTGTTATTCCACATTTGTCATAAATATACAATTCTTCCCCTTCTGTTTTCTAATATCATCTCTTCTAGATGTTAAACACTAGGAAATCAAAGATTTGTATTGGTAATGCTTTGAGATATTTCTTTACCCTATACTTAAGTTAAATTCTTTGCTTTGAAAAGATTTCTGATGATATATTGAATAGCTTTGCATCCGTACCAATCCCAGGTTAAATCAGTAGCTACATCCAAGATAGAAACACAATTTTGAACTTGTTTCTTTAATGTTTGAATTTTCATATTGGTTCATAGACTCTGAATGGAATATTCACCTACTTCAGTGTGTCAATTACTTTAAAATCATGCATATAAATATGCAAGCTAAAAAGAACAAAAACCTCATTTTACAGGAAGTTTTTTCTATTTTATTCTGTTAATTTTACTGTTTTAATTAAAATTATATTCAGCAACTACAGTGATTCTATAATGCATAAGTTAGTCACAGCCCACCCCAATTTTAACCTAACCTGACCTGGCTACTTCTGTTTCTCTAAATAAATGGCACAGACTTAAGCTGGTTGCAGGGTTTTGCTTGTTCCTCTGCCCCAAAAGATGGTACTCCAACACATGATCAAACTGGAGTGCCAGAATGCTTACAGTCCACACTCCATTGGAAAATTCATTCACATCATTCTTTGTTCTTGAAGAACTGCTCATCTACAGTATTGAGATTAGTCTGATGCTGTTAAAGATTCTCTAAGCAGCAAAATAATAAGTGTATGTATAAAATTTTTGCTCTTTTAGCTCATTGATATCCATCTTCAAATTTGCTTTTCAAAGGTGGGTCAAAACTGCATTTTGAGAATTACTACAATTATTTCAGGGATTTATTGAAAGACCTGCCTACGCCATTGAATGCACAGGCATTTAATAAAAAAATGGTACTTACATCTGCCTTGTTACTCTGAACTAGATAATAGCAAGAAATGTTTCAGAAACTTACCGTGTGAATAAGAAACGTGGATTTGATTATGGACTAAAACTTTGACATAGTTTATATTAAGTGAGTCTCTGAGGTTGACACTGGGCTGAAGTATAATGGTGGAATGTAGACATCATGTTTTGTTTCCATGGAAACAAATGGAAATGGAAAATTTAGTGTATGTTTAGAGATGAAGACCTGGCTAGGGGACGCCACTTCGGCATACTAAGCTATTCAATGCTTCACATGCAATGCCAGCATTTCATATAGTGCTTTGGTTACTCCAGTTCTGATTCAGCTCCCTGCTAACAGCCTAGGAAAGCAGTGGAAGATGGTCCAAAGCCTCGAGCTCCTGAACCCAACCCAGGGAAACCTGGAAAAAGCTGTCGGCTCCTAGCTTCAGACTGGCCTAGCCTGGGGCATGAACCATTGGATGGAAAAGTGTCTCTCTCCCGCTCTAACTCTGGTTTCAAGTAAATAAATCTTTTTAAAAACTGGCTATATTGTATAAATGATCATCACAAGCAAAATATATCTGTGAACTCTATATTCCATATGTTAATGATTTGTTGAATATACAGTCTATTTTCTTCAACTGGAGAATGCCTCTGATAAAAACAGCATAGTATCATAGTTCTGTTTGTTTCTGAAGTTGTGGAGTGCCTTAATGTTTTGTGTGGTATTGAAATGTTTGATTTATATATAAAATACACCATAATTCCCCAAAACACAAATCTGCACACAATTTAGGAGTATAATTAGGCATCCAAAAAAGTCATGCAACTGAGAATGTAATTTGGAGGAAACTCTTCCCAATGAATCAAAAATATTTAGAGCATAGGAATTGTTTTTATGTTTCCATTTTTGCTATCCTTTTTCTTTTTATTTTAAAAAGCAAAGAGACAGTGACAGAGAGATACAACTGGTGATTTCACTCCTCCAAAGCCTGCAACAACCAGTGTTGTCCCAGGAAGAAGCCAAGAGCCTGTAACTCAGTCTAGGTCTCCTACATGGTAACCCAAGAGCCAACTACATTATGAACCATTGCTGCCTTCCAGAGTACACACTGGCAGGAAACTGGATTAAAGCACAAAGCCAGGATTCAGATGCAGGCACTGCCATCCAGGAAGCGAAGTCGTAAACAACAACTTCACCACCATGTTAAACGCCCACAGCTACCTTCTTTCTCAAAATCCGAGATTAAACAATTTAGCCTATTTTGTACCTGATAGAAGATGTCTTATAGATTCTATGGATTGCCAAAAAGACAGTTGTTTTGATGTTTCAAAAAATGAGATTCTGTTTATATCATTTTAGTATAGAAATATAGAAAGCTCATGGTTGAGTATCTCCTGATATTCAGTGCAGCATCCATTTCCTAAACATTATCTTTCACCATGAAAATATTAATGATACTATGAACAGTGTGGTCCCACCACACTCCAGTCTGTAGGGCTTGGCTGCTCAGATGAACAGATGTTCTTGTATAACATTAGACTAGATTAATTTGT
This sequence comes from Ochotona princeps, assembly GCF_030435755.1. Classification (NCBI taxonomy): domain Eukaryota; kingdom Metazoa; phylum Chordata; class Mammalia; order Lagomorpha; family Ochotonidae; genus Ochotona; species Ochotona princeps. Next base: position 13,005,381 of record NC_080835.1, on the reverse strand, counting down.
AAGTAATGGAGACTAAAAGAGCTGTATAATTTCATTTTCTCTTTCTTTTAGTTTACCAGTGAATTCCACAAGAGATCTGACTTTTACATTTCAGGAAAATAAGTCACTCTGATTCACAGAGCTTCGTGGGGGACAAAAGCATGGACCAAAGCTGTCCTTTCCAAGATGTGGAAAATTCATTTAGAATAATTGAATAAAATCCAGGAGAGAAAGCCTTATGAGAAATGAAGAATTTGCCCCGTTGTTCTTTCTTTTTCTGATGTGCCTCATATTTCTTCTTCCTCTGTTGTGAATTTCAGAGAAAACCTTCTTGATGACTTTCCAATTAGTAGATGCAGTTCACTAGTTGTGAGTTGTCTTCACTTGTTCATCAGTTCTCATTATCTGCCTAAGGGATAACAGCATAACAAAGGAAAGGATTAAAAGAATCATACTGATTCCATATTCTCCTTATAGAGCGGAGGGTTTCATTTTGCTGATTAGTAAATTATTCTACAACAGAGCTAACTAAATATAACACACTCAGTATTTATGTGGCACTGACTGAATGTAACTCTTTAATTTTCCTTTTATTCTAGAGAGGGAAAGGGAGAGAGAGAGAGCACTAGAGAATTCCCATCTGTTAATTCACTCCCCGATTCACGCAATAACTTGGGCTGAGCTCTGGTAAAACCAGGACCTAGAATTCAATGCGTGGCTGCCACATGACTCACAGGTGTGCAATTGCTTGAGTTATCACTGCTGCCTCCCATTACCTGCATTAGCAGGAAGTTGGAGTCAGGAATTAATCCCAGATACTCCAGTATGGGATGTCGGCATATTAACTAAGAGTTTAAGCATCTGACACTCTAACTGAATTTTAACGACTTGTATTTAATGACTGAATTTTAATAATTCACTCAGCAGCTAATTGGTGGATCAGACTCTAACTGTTCCTTTTTTCAGTTTCCTACTATATAATCATTCCCTGTGTTTTTGCCTGGAAATCAGCACTCTAAAATCTGTGGCATGAGTGGACAGAATTGCATGAATGACCTACCTCATGCAGTGAATCCATTGTCTTGCATAGCCACAGAAACTTGTTGATAATCCTTGTAGGAAAACCCCAGTGAGCTCTTTAATTCCCATGGAGAATGTTTATTTTCTCAGCAGTTTTCCACTTCGACATAGGCAGGTTGAATTTGTGAGGACTCTGCTTTAATCCTCACTTTAAGGCTCTAGAGAGTGTGAACTGTGCTTTTCCTCCCATGTCATCTGAGAAGGCACCACTGAGACATTCCTGTTAAGTCACATTCCCTCTTGAGATGAAAGCAGGAATTATTACAGGTAAATTTTGTGGTAGAATCTGTTTAAACAAAATAATTGCTTTAAACAATGGTTTAGAGACTTTCTTGTATTTAGGCAGAATGGCAACAGCATTACTAACCATGCAAGTTCTAGGATCTCAACTCTGTCAGTGAAATAAATGACATAGAATTGATGCCAGTAAGTTTTAGATGATTGACACTAATTTTGAACCTGGAAAGCCATTAAAAATAAAATGTGTCTATCTAAAATTATAAGAATAATATATTTACACACATTATATGCGCATATGAAATATGAACTTTGTAACTTCAAATTAGCCAGCTGGAAAAAATTTACCATTAGTTGGCAATAGCTAGTGAACTTGGGGGGTTTAAGAAGCAACATGGCAATGAGTAAAATGGTTTTAACTTTGAATAAAAAAAGTGAGCCAAAAATTATGAGAGCCAAAAACTATAAGGGAACTTTAAGCCGGAATGAGAGAGCTATTTCTGTATGCTAAAAGCTTAAAAAGCAGTGTTGGTGAGAAATCCTTAACTAGAAAGGAATTACCAGACACCTTTTGAAGAATCAAAGTTCAACAACCACTTAGCTTAGTGGGACTAAGCTGGATAGTGCCTTGAGATGTGTTTGAATTACATTGGCTAGCAATTCTGAAACTGTTGATACAAAGTGTGACCACATCAGGAACGAGATCATATGATGAGTCCTCAAAAATTCATCGAGTTGCATTTTATAAGGAAAATTATCCATTTATTTAAAACATTTTTAACCAATGTGAAGCTATTTAAATCCATCTTTGCTATGACATTTTCACAGCCCTGTCATATCCATGAAGCTCATATTTTCATAACAAATGCTGTGTGTACTCAAGTTCATTTAGATAAATGGATAATAGTTAAGAAGGTAGATAGGTATAGGTAATAGATAATATAATTATATGGACAGGTAGGTGGATGAACTAATACAGAGTTGTGTGTTGAAACGGATCATAACAAACACACAACACTCTTGTCTACATTGGCTGAAAGTGTCTAGAAAAGGAGAAATCCTAGGAGTAGCAAAACTCATGCCCAGATCCTGATCTCTGGAGGCTCAGTGGTTCTATCAGAAGTTAAGTCTGAGCCTTCTGAGGACTTGTGTTCACCTTTCTTCTCCCAGGATAAAGCTACTATACATTTCTATGAAGCAGCTGCTAGACTTGGCTATTTGAACTGACAACATCCCCAGCATTTTAATGTTTGGACTAAAGTCTATTCATTCATCAGGAAAAGCAGAGGAATTGCAAGAGTCTGAGCAGCCTAAGTAATTTTGATAAATGTCAAATATTTTTGTTGTTGATGAAGTTCATCCTTTATTCAGATTTACTTGACTATTATTGTCTGTTTTAGGTATCAGGATCTCATTTAGGATAGAATATTACATCTGGTCATCATGTCTTCTTATACTCTTTGAACAATTCACATTTTAGACTTTTCTTGTTTCTTATGAGCACCACAGTACTGAGAACTAGTCAATTTTATATAACATTAACTCTGTATATTGGGTTCCGAACACTCTTTATGTTAGGGTCTAAATAAAATCAACCTTTTCCTGGGCTATTCTTCACAGTATCACATATATAGACTAGAAGTTAAAAGACGTTTAGCAAGGTAAATTCAAGTAAGGATAATTGCTCTCTTCACTTGGGTATGTCCAACATATTTATATGTATGCATTTGGTTAATTATTAAAAATGGCAAATTGTAAAATGTGCTACTTACATGATATGACTTGAAAATTCAGCTTAAAAACTGTCATTAGGGCCCTGTGCGCAATAGCTTAGTGGCTAAAGTCCTCGCCTTGCACACGTTGGGATCCCATACAGGCACTGGTTCTAACCCCAGCAGAACCACTTCCCATCCAGTTCCCTGCCCAAAGCAGTTGAGGACAGCCCCCAAAGCCTTGGGATCCTGCACCCATGAGGGAGACCTGGAGGAAGCTCCTAACTCCTGACTTCGGATCAGTACAGCTCCAGCTGCTGTGGCCACTTGGGGAGTGAATCAACGGATGGAACTTGAAGAAGACATCGAGAAAATGGTGGATACAGAATTCAAAACTTGTTACAAAACTTCTTATCAAGAAAGAGAAGCACCTAAAGCAGGCATTCAAGAAATTCAAGAAATATGTCTCACTGGAAATGAGTCAAATGAAAGCTGATGTATCAGAAATGAAGAATAGAGTGGAGCAAACTAAAAGTACAGTGGAGAGTCTCCAAAATAGAATGAAGGAGGCAGAAGAAAGAATCTCAGAATTAGAAGATATTTCCTGTCACCGGGGGGAAACAATCAAAAAGCTGGAAGCAGAGCTGGATCAGGCTAAAAAGTATTCAAGAATTGAAAGACACTATTAAGGTGCCTTATGGCCATTTTAAGGTATAGAGCAGCCGGTCCTGTATATGAACTAAATTGAAATGTCAATGAGCTAATCATAGATTGTGGCTAGGACTTGTTTTCCTTTTTTTTTTTTTTTTTTTAATTTATTTTTTTTCTTTTTAATACACTGGTTACTCAAAACCATGTCAACTCCATAACATTGCAAATTGCTGTTGATGTTATATTGGGACTCTTAATTGACTGTGATGATATTCTGCCAGCTCAAACTTCAGACCAGAAAAGGTCTCCCCAAGAAACTGTTCAACCAATCTGGACAATAAGTAGCTGGACTCTATGCTTGGTATATGTTTGCAATGAAAGAATCTTGATTGAATTTGAACTGTAATACTGCATCAAGGTGGAGGAATCCACCGGGGGGAGGGGAGGGGGAGGGAGGGGGGGATACCCAGAGCCTATGAAACTGTCACATAATGCAAAATAATTAACAATAAAAATAAATAAATAATTAAATAAATAAATAAATAAAATAAATAAATAAAAAAAAAAAAAAAAAGAAAGACACTATTAAAAAGCCAGATATAAGAGTTGTGGGAATTGCAGAAGGTGTAAAAAGAGAAGCTGGGTTTACAAATGTATTTAATGAAATAAGAGAAAATTGCCCTAATCTAGAGAAAGAATTGGGAAACAACATCCAGGAGGGGCACAGAACTCCCAACAGGGTTGACTAAAAACAATCTTCACAACACATGATAATCAAGCTCTCTTCAATCAAACATAAGGAAAAGATTCTTCAATGTGCATGTGAAAAAAATCAATTGACATGTAAAGGAATGCCAATGAAACTCACAGGTACCTCTCACAGGAAACTCTACAGGCCAGAAGAGAGTGGAGCAACATATTCCAGATTCTAACAGCAAAAAATTGTCGGCCCAGGATAAAATATTCAGCAAAACTTCCCTTTGTCTTTGAAAATGAAATAAAATTTTTCCACAGTAAAGAAAAGTTACAAAAAAGTGCCTCTTCCAAACCTGCCCTACAAAGGATACTTAAAGATGTTCTCTTGACAGAGAAAAGGAATAGTGCCCATCAAAACCAAAGCCAAATGTGAACATCCCAGTAAAATAACAACAGAAGACTAAATTAATGAACAACCCATTGCTAAAATGACAAAAGCAAACTACCACCCATTCTTACTAATCCTGAATGTAAATGGTTTAAACTCATCACTTAAGCGTCATAGATTAGTAGGCTGGATTAAAAACAAAACCCATCTATTTGTCGCCTATAGGAGACACATTTCACCAACGAAGATCAGCAGAAACTATCTCATGGATTTTGATGTTTTCATTTAGTTTCATCTCTTCAAAACTGTTCTGATTAAATTCTTCAATGACTCTTAAATTATGCAGAAGCATCATTTTCTTCAAGAAGGTTCTTGATTTTCTTTTTCGTTTCTTCAGTGACACATTAATCATTCAGTAGCATGTTATTTAACTTCATGGTGTTGTTAATTTCTTTTTTTTTTCCTTCCTGTTGTTGATTTTGTTTTGTGGCTTTCATTTAAGGGATGTATCGCAACTGTTTAATGGAGACTATCACATCTACCAGCATGTAATTTATCTTCATGGCATTGCACATTTCTATTTTTCTTCCTGTTGTTGATTTTGTATTGTGGGTTTTCATTTAAGGGGATGTATAGTAACTGTGCAATTGAGACTAACATACCCAGATGTGAGGATACAATGCAATATGCATCTTTACTTCCAGACAAAGATGGACTCCCATGAAACTGTTTACTACGTCTTGATAATAAGATGCTGGATCCTGCCACTGTCCATGCCCGCAATAATGGACGTATGACTGTGTATGAAGAACTAAACTATAGTAATGACTTAGAAGAACTCAGTGGGGAGGGAGGGATTTTGGGAGGAGAAAAGGGAAATCTCAGGGCCTATGGATATGTATCATAAAATGATAATAATAAGGAAAACTTAAAAAAAGAAATTAAACACTTTATGTGAAGTTCAACCACAATCAGATAAACACATGACAAAATTACTACCTTGCAGAACCACGTCCTTTTATATCCAACAATTGCTTTATATCCAACAAAAATTTCCAGTAATAATGGATATACTTTGAGATATTGTATATTTTCAGGGAGTGTTAATTCTATTTACTGTTGAGTCTTGTGGGGACAAGAATACAACAAGGGAAGAGTTTACCATGTATTGAATAATTGAAATTGTGACAAAGATTTATTAAATGTTACACCCAGTCTTCAGTGGCATTGTATAGTTAATTTTGTTCAATTAGACTGAGCCATGACATATTTTTGACTTGCCTAATGGGACTTTCACAGAATAATTAACAAATACACAAGCACTTTCTCAAGCAATTACATGTAAGTGGTTTATCTTATAATTTATATTAAACTGTCAACAAAATGAGTCTCGCAGGAGTACAAGACATTTTAAATTCATTCTGAATCAACTTGTAAGGACTGAATGTCAGCAAGCTAAAGCACCTTCCCCACTGAGGTAGGTAGAACCACTGGTTTCTTAAAATTTCAAAGAGCACATGGCTTAAATGGGGGCCCCACCAAACATCTCGAAGTTCCACATTTTCTTGCTTTGCAATAGTTTCTGTAATCAATGGAATTAATTGCACTCCCCATACTCTGTGTTGTTCATTATTTCTAATGCCTTGCTTTGCAAATTTACTTACTGCTTTAGTCTTCAATTTAACAAGGTATTTTATCATTATTTCTCTTGTGCTTCTCCCACCCATTCTTCATTTTCTATCTGCTCAAGACACCCTTAATCAAGCAGTAGCACAGTAGAATATCTATGAAAAAAAATTTAAATGGAAGAATGAGTTAATTTGAATTCCAACCCTAATGATTACAATCAGAGTAACTCTATGATGTTATCCAACTGACTTGACTTCTGTTCTTTCAAATAGACATTTTCTTACTACTTACTTTCTTGAATTATTCTTAACGTTCTGTCATTTGCTATCTATAAATGCCTGGGAGTTTGGCCTGCATGCAATAAGTTTTCTACTTTTTGATATTTAAGTCTAATCATTTAATTTATTTTTTTGTCTTTTAAATTTAGATAACATATTTTATGCATTCAATAGTCATACTGCCTACTTTCCTCAACCGCTCTCTCACTCCCAACCCTTTCCCTCCATCTCCTCCTTTCATTGTCTTTTACTAAGACAAAATTTTAATTTAAAGTGGCAGGCAAAATAGAATCCAAAATTGTATCGTAAAAAATTGCCATCTGGAGATTATTAGAATATATAGCCCTTATTTCCACTCCTTGGAAATTGAAGTCCTCCTACTTTCCACTTGTTCAAAAATATGGGCTGTGGCAAACTGAGTCCAGTCTTATTTTAATGGACCTCTTTGTGATCATGAGTGATTGGAATGGACAGTTTCTGGGGCTGGCAGAGAGGCGTAGCAAGCTCATATTCCTGTATTATTAGCCATCAGGGCACCAGTTCAAGTCCTGGTTGTTCCTCTTCCTGATCTACCTCTCTGCTTACTGGTTGGGAAAACAGAGGAGATGGCTCCTTAGGCCCCTGCACGCAGGTAGGTGACCCCTGGGAAACTTTTGGTTCTTGTCTTCATATCAGCTCGGCTCTGGATGTTGCAGACACTAGGGAATGAACCAGGAGATGGAAGATTTTTCTCCCATTCTCTCTCTTTAAAGAAAAACAAATAAATCTTGGAGAAAAAAAAGAAAAGGAATGGTCAGTTCGTTTTGTGCAGAATAGAACTAGTGGGCAAATAGGCAAAAATTATGGCAAATGGATACAGAAATATTTCTAACAGATTCTAAGATTAACATGATGTTAGTTTTTGTACAATAAAGAAGCTGAGTTTATAGTGAGGATTCCTGATCACAACCTGATTTATTACTCCACCAATAATTTGGAAAGCATTTTCTCTACCTTGGTTCTTTAAATATACTAGATAGTTGGCAAGTTTTTTATTTAAATATTTATAATTGTTTTATTAATAAGTTTAAATATTTCACAGGTTGAATGTAAAGAGCTCTTTTGCTTTTCATTATCTGAATTTTTACTTATATAAAAAGAATGAGCTTTTACGTATTTCACAGACAAAATTCTAAGACAATAACCACAATTCACTCCCTTTCCATTCCCCCAACCTTTCAGTCTCAAGAGAGAATATCATGGAGTAGTACCAGAGCAACTTCAAAATCTCTTTCTCCTTACATAGTTTCGATCAAGATGAATATAACTGTGTGTGATTCAGGCCTGATGAGAATATGAGTCTCCATTTATTATTTGAAATAGGCAAAATGTCTCTTTTTCATATATGTATAATGTTGTAAATTTTCTAAAACAGCATTTCAACTAAAATACATGTTGATTTTATATTTGATCCAGATTATGAAGATGAAACTCATGGAGAATCACAACCTTACGGCTAGGACCCACGTTACTGAGTTCATTATCACAGGGATCTCTGACTACCCTGCGCTGAGGGCACCACTCTTCGGAATATTCCTCATCATATACTTGGCCACAGTCATGGGCAATCTGGGCATGATTATCCTGACCCATTTGGACACCAACCTACACACCCCTATGTATTTTTTCCTTAGACATTTGTCAATTACTGACCTTGGCTATTCTACTGTGATTGGTCCGAAAATGATGGTCAATTTTGTGGTGGACAAAAATACTATCTCCTACAATTTATGTGCTACCCAACTAGCATTCTTTGAGCTTTTCATCATTACTGAACTGTTTATTCTGTCAGCAATGGCCTATGATCGCTATGTAGCCATTTGCAAGCCACTTCTGTACATGGTCATCATGACGGAGAAAGTGCGGTGGATGCTGGTCCTCACTCCATATCTTTATAGCACATTTGTGGCATTATTTCTCACAGTGAAATTATTTTCATTGTCCTTCTGTGGCTCAAACATCATCAGACATTTTTACTGTGATTGTCTCCCTCTCCTGTCCATGCTCTGTTCTGACACACACGAATTAGAACTCATCATTTTGATCTTCTCAGGCTGTAACTTACTCTCCTCCCTCTCAATTGTGCTACTATCCTACATGTTCATTCTCGTGGCTATACTCAGAATAAACTCCAACGAGGGGAAGTACCAAGCCTTCTCCACCTGTAGTTCTCACCTAACAGTGGTGGTTGTGTTCTATGGGACATTATTGTTCATTTATCTACAACCCAAATCCAGCCACACTTTTGATATTGACAAAATGGCATCTGTATTTTACACCCTAGTGATCCCTATGCTGAACCCACTGATTTACAGCCTAAGGAACAAAGAAGTAAAAAATGCTCTTAGAAGAACTTTAATGAATCGGATTAAACTGCTCACATAGTGCCCTAATGTTCATTTTTGCACCACGGAGCGAAAAACCCTGTTCTATGAAACCCATTATAGCATTAGAAGTAGAAAAAGTGCACCAACTTAAGTTTCTTCATTTTCTGGGTAAAAATGTACTTTTATATCAACCTGGACTCTTTTTCATCTCAACAGAATAAATGATATCACTATTAAGTAATACAAACACAACTTTCAATTGAGTTTCTTTGTTGATAAAAGTAAATACTGATTAAGATACCGTGGTTGGCAGAATGGGCCACCAAGCAATCTGCATGATACATGGTACAGACAGAGGAAAACAAAACACTTGGTAATTGTGAGAATTAAATACACACCACAAATACACTAAGAAAGCACAGATGGACCTATTAGCCTCGCCTGATGTGAAATTCAAGAAAAACATCAAGAAATAAGAAAAGAAGAGCATAGTAATATAAAAGGTCTGTAATTCAGTGACACTGACATGTTTCCCAATTAATTTGACATCCACCTTGAATTTCTATGCATAAGAGACACATGTGTGTCTATATTTTCTCTGTATAAAGGCTTATTTCATTCAGCATAAGGCTTTTGGATTCCATCCATGTTCAGGGAAAATATTATGATTTCTTAATTTTTATGGGTGAGTACTATTTCATTCTGTGTACATGCTGAATTTTCTTTTTCCATCCAACATTTAGAGCCTAGGTTTTGTTCATCTCTTTGTTACTGTGAGTAGTGCTACAGGTATCTCTTCCATATGCTGATTTTATTTCTTTTGGAAAACTTTGCCAGCATGGCACAGGTGGATCACAACATAGGTATTTTTATTTCATTTGGCTTTTGTGAAATCTTCATTCTAACCCCTATAATGGTTCTAAGAGTTTGCTTTGCCATATTTGGTTAGGTAGGGTTTCCTTTCTTTGACTCCTGACCAGCGTTTATTGCTTTTCCTTCATTTTGAGAATAGCCATTTAACTGGAGTGATTTTTATCGCAATTATGGCTTTATTTGCATTTCCCTGACCAAGCTTGTTTTTCCATTCCTTTTTCAGCCATTCATATTTTCTTCTGTAAAATATCCATTCACATTATGTATTCTATTCATAATTAGACTTTTTTAAATTTTGTTTTTGAATTTTTCAGCTCCATACAAAGTCTGGTTATCAAGCCTTGATCAGATGTATAGCATGCAAGCATGCTCTTCAGTTTTGGTGACCTCCTCTTGAGTCTTTTGCTGCACAGCATCTTTTCTGTTTGATAAAATCCAATTATAATTGCTTTTATTGCCTGAGCTCTAATGGTCGTATCTTAAATACCTTTTACCTTGACAGTGTCTTGAAGTGTTTATACCATGTTTTTTGTTTATTTATTTATTTATTTTGACAACCCAAGCCCACTAAAATCTTGTGTGAGGACCAGGAGCAAACTTTATAATGCCAACCTACCTGGAACACTACTTCTCTGCCCCACGTCAGAGGGCACTGTTGCAAAAGCCTAACATTTGTCAGTTGCCCAATACCATCTTCAAGTGGGCAGCACAGGAAGTACCCAGCCATTCCCTAACTGCTTAGAGACCAGTGATAGGGAAGGTCTTGTGCAGGTTCCTCCCCACACAAGGAGGAGTGAGGGAGGCCTTTTTAAAAAGCCCAAGACAATTCTGGAACTATGTATATCTCTCCCTCTCTCACTTCAGGAGACACTGTGACTCTTTCCTGGAAGGTGCTTTCTGCTTCCTTCTTCTTTTCCCACTCACCTGGTCACTTTGCAAGTTAAATTTCTGCCGCTGATTCCCAGCTTCTTTTTTTTTTTTCAAAACAGAGCTGAGGAAGAACCCACTGAGCTGTGCCAATAGCACATTTGATCTTACATTTAGATAGTTTCTGCATTTTGTGTTGTGTTTTATAATGTGAAAGATCAGGCTTTTATTGCAATTCATTTTTGCAGCACTTTTTTTTAAGACTTACTTATTTTATTGCAAAGTCAAATGTACAGAGAGGAGGAGAGACAGAGAGAAAGATCTTCTGTCCATTGATTCACTCCCCATGCAGCCACAACGACTAGAGCTTAGCCTATCCGAAGCCAAGAGCCCGGAGTCTCTTCTGGGTCCTTCACACACCTGCAAGTTCCCGAGGCTTTTTGGGCCATTCTCCACTGCTTTCCCAGACCACAATCAGGAAGCTGCATGGGAAGCATGGCCTCCCGGTTTAGAACCAGCGTCCATATAGGAACCTGGAGCATGCAAGGCAAGAACTTTAGCCACTAGGCTATTGTGCCAGACACGCCACACTATTAATGAGGCTGTTTTTCACTAGGAATATTCTTGACATTTTTTTAAAAGATAAGTGAGTTGTAAATGCATGATTCAATTTCTGAGTTTTCCATTCTAATTGTTCTATGTGTGTGCTATGTATGCCAATGTCATGATGGTTTTCTAAAACTGTCCTACAGTATTGTAATACCATATTGGGATGACGCTAGCTCTGTTCTGTTATTCAAGATTATTGTGATTGCTCAGAATCGTCTGTGTTTCTGTATTAACTGTAGGATTTTTTTCCTAATGCTGTGACAAACGTGATTGGTATTTTGTTGGAAATCGCATTGAATCACTCCAATGCTTGCTGTAGAATGCACATTTTGAGTACAGAAATTCTTTCAATTCATGAACATAACAGTTCTTTTCTGTTTTTGAATCTTCTTCAACTTCTTCATTATTGTTTTTAGTTCCATTGCAATGGTCTTTCATATACTTGGTCAAACCTGTCAACAGGTGTTGAATAGTTTTGTAGCTATTAAGAATAAGCTATTCTATCTTCTTTCTCAGTGAGTTCATGATTGACATATCAAAATGTTACTGGATTTTTGAGCATATGCTGAGTTTGCAACTTTACTGAATTTACTTACTAGTTTAAATAGTCACTTGGTAGAGTTTCTTTTGTTCTCCTGTATATAGAATCTTAGCTCCCAAATAGACCTTCTAGGTAATATAGGATCTTATAACACAAAAAGGAAAAAAAAATCTGCTGAAGATTTGATCAGACTTTCAAAAATGACAAAAGTTTCAAATGATCAAAATAAAGCAAATTTAACTGGAAGAATTGTAATAAATAATTTATGTCCTTCATCAGGAATTAAATGAGACATAAGAATGAGCCATGAAAAGTGTGTAGAGAGGAATAAAGTAAAACTGCAATTATAATATGACATAAAAATACTATTGTAAACATCTGAGATAAGTAGAAAATAAAGCATTTTTCAAATTGAGATTTATAACCCGATTATGTCACTATTGTATATATCAAGAATAAGATACACTTCTGATGACTTTATTGCAAATCACAAAGTTGATATTGTATGATTTTAGATGTTCCTTGCTAGATCCTTTCATTTTGGCATTCTTTGATATACAATAATCTTCTGTTAAACTGATTTACAACTGATGACTTCAGGATAAACTACTGGGCAGCTATAGAATGACATCCATGACCTGAAAAGCCTGTGAAGCTGAAACATAAATTAAGTGTGACCCTCACATGTAAGGGTTAATTGCACTTCTATGTGTATCCTTTTACTCTCCTCCAGGAAATAACTCTTTTCTAACATAATACTACATTAACATTTTTTAAGTTCTGTTGATTAAACTAAGTGGACTTTATAATGGATTTTGTCAATTCTTAAATAAACTTTGAACTCTGTGCAAACAGTAAGACATACTCACTCTTGATGGATTTTTCTTAATGGCTTCAAATTTTCAGTATGGAAAATGAAGATACTCTGGCTTTATGATGTTGGGTATTGATGGCACAGGAAGTGATTAGCTGTTTCGCTACTTTATCCTATGCATCCAGCAACCTAAACTTCAGCAAATGTAATGTAACTGAAATTAAGGTATAATTTTTAACTAGATTTACATTGCCAGACATTAATTTTTAAGGTTTATTAAATTTAACTTTATTAGAAAGGCAGACTTACAGAGAAAAGGAGACACAGAGTGAATGATCTTCTATCTGCAGGTTCACTTCTCAAGTGGCCACAACAGCCAGAGCTGAGCCGAACACAAGCCAAGATCCAAGAGCCTCTTCAAGGTCTCCCATGTGAGTGCAGGTTCCTAAGGCTTTGCACCATCTTCTACTGCTTTGCCAGGACAAAAGCAGCAAGTTGTTTGGGAAGTCGGGCAGACAGGGCATGAACCAGTGCTTATATGGAATACTGGTGCTTTCAAGAAGATTCAGCCACAGAGCCATCACATAGGACCCAGACATAAAATTTTAATAATGATTTGACTAACTGCTTTGAAGGCATTCGCAGAGTGGACAGACTTAGACCTTGTTCCTGAAAATCTAGTGTTGGGCATGGTGACCTAGTGGCTAAAGCCCTCACCTTGAATGCCCCGGGATCCCATATGGGCGCTGGTTCTAGTCCCGGCAGCTCCACATCCCATCCAGCTCCCTGCTTGTGGCCTGGGAAAGCAGTCGAGGACGGCCCAAAGCCTTGGAACCCTGCACCCATGTGGGAGACCTGGAGGAAGTTCTTGGCTCCAGGCTTTGGATTGGCGCAGCACTGGCCGTTGTGCTCACTTGGGGAGTGAATCACCAGATGGAAGATCTTCCTCTCTGTCTCTCCTCCTCTCTGTATATCTGACTTTATAATAAAAGAAAAAAATCTAAAAAAAAAAAAAAAGCGCAAAATCTAGTGTTAAGTTCTCTTCTCTGAAGTAAAAGAAAGAAATGAAATGGGCAAAACAATCTTCAAAATGAACTAATTATGGGAACTAACATACAAATTTCAATATTGACCAAAAACCTACAAACTCAAGACAATTTAACATTTAATAAACATAGCAGAAGCTAAAAAAATAGTATTGTCCAAAGCACAAGTCTGTCCAATTAATTAACCACTAAACTCACGTATATGATATATCCGTGTAGATACAGACTCAAGTAGACAAGGGAAATTCAGAAAGCTCATGGAAAATGAAATTAAAAGAACAGTTCATTTGTTTAAAAACATCATACATAGTGGTTTTTAAATAAATAGCACTCATATTCACAAATGAAAAGATTCCAGTAAGGTAGAAAACAACATAGAAATGTGATTTTCAAATTAAGTATTACTGATTGGGAGACTATATCCAGCATTAAGATGTTGTTTGGAATGCTGACTTAGCATGTGAAATTCAGTGCCAGCCTCCAGTTTCCTGCTGATGGCACCTGGTGGTGACACACATTTCTTGTGTCCCTGGGCCACACTTAAGAACCTGCCTTGACTTACTGGCTCCTGGCTCCTCGTTTTCACCTGGCCTAGCCCTGACCTGGTTGTTGTGGGTGTCTGGGAAGTGAATGAGCAGACAGGAAATCTTTATTTCTTTCTCTCTGTGTCTGATTCTGTTTCTAAAAAATAAAAAATAAAAATAGATCATATAAAGCTTTACAACATACTGTCAGTTATAAGCACATGAAAAAGAGACCAGGTATTCTTATAAAATAAATAAAATGACATTAACAATCAGACTTTATTTCCACACACTAAGTTAAGCAACATCAAAACTATTCCATTAAGAAAACATTTAAAATCTACACTGCTAGCAAATTTTAAATCTAACATAACACTATTGACTATACTCGCTATATTAGATATTAGACTGTAGAATTTATTGATTTTGATTAACTAAAATCTTGTATGTTTCTCTGTGCCAGCATTTCCCAACTCTACTACTGTCTACTTCCCTGGAAACGAACATAAAAATTGCTAATGCTCAAAACTTTTTTTTCAGAAAAGTTTCTCAAATTTCAAAATAAACTATACAAACAAAATTTAAGATATACAATACTAACAAGGGCTTATAATCCATTTGGTAGATTTTTAAGTTATATTTAGTTCTTGGTATTTCACTACATTGAAAAATGACCTTATGAACATTTATGATTATTACATTTAATAATTCATATTATTTCTGGAGAACAGATTTCCAGTAGCAGGTTTTATCACCAGTGAAGATATATTATTTTCATTTTTACTACTTTTTGACATTTTTATAAAAGAATTTGAAATGATCATTTCCCTCAGTTATTGGCATATTATGTCAAATGGGCCACAAGTGATCCTGTTTTCTATGAGCTTAATTTTGTGCAAAATCATGTCAAAAAGGCCTAAACTCTAATGCTCATAAGTGTGACTGAATCAGATAAATGACCTATATAAAGGCAAATAGACTAAGCAGGTGAATTAGACTGGACTCTAATCCAGTAAAGATTATGCACTTATAAAAGATTAAGGAGGGGATAAGGAGCCATCACAGACGCATACAGAGACCAAGGGTCACCATATGAGGTCACAGTGAGAAGGCAGCCTTTTTAAGTGTTCTCACAATGTATATCTTTTACATAACTAGGGTATATAGAGACACATTTATGTAAATATATATGCGTGTGTGTGTTTGTGTGTGTGATACAAGACTTAATCCCCAAAGAGGAATATGATCTCAGGGTATATGCCTTTCTAAATAATTCCATTAATCAGTACATGTCAGCTTTGTTTCCAATAAAGGGCATGATTTCCAGCAGTGTGGTGGTTTAATAAACGTGATGATTGTTCTAGTTTGACCTCTAGTTCATCAGCTGCTAATTCTAGAAGACTCTGGGCACTAGGAATTGCAACTGGAAATGAGGTACTTTGACAAACACACTTTAGTCACAGGTTCCCTTAGGTGTCACGGAATTGAACTCATTTCAATAATGTAGGCTTAAATTCCCACAAGAAAACTCAAGGGTATTCCTTTGGATCACTAGAGGGTCTTACTACGAGCTTATCCCAGGTGCCACCTTCCCAAAGGAATTGGTTCCGAGACACCATGCAGACCCTGGAGACAACTGTGCTACAGAGAAAGGGACTAAAAGGGAGGAAGCTCTATCCCTCAGCAGAGTACAGCTGCCCAGACTAGCAACCTGACCTGGATTCTCCAGTAGAGGTGGGGACAAAGCATTGATTACTTTCTTATAAAATCACCTTTTCTTAAAAATCCAAAGCATGTCTTGAACTGAACTGAACTTCGATTTTTGAAGACATTAAAAATTGCATTTAATCCAAAAACTGCTGAATATAATGCCTGCTTTTTTTTTGTATGTATAGCTAGCTATAGGCCACAAAGAGACACTTTTTTTTTTCCAAATTAGAGTGGACATCAGTAGAATGGCCTTATAGGGTTTAGCAAAGTTGTTCCGGCCAGTAGAGCCAGTAACATGGACATGGCGAAGGTCTGGGGATGAAGCACCGACCGGAGACCAGTGATGGTGGAAGTCTCTCTCACTTTATTAATCCTTATATACTCTTTCCCCCAAGCCCTTTAACAGAACAATAGGATGCCAATGAGTCTGATTAGACCAGGTGCTTATAGCCTCAAGCCCATTTCCTGTAGAGCTCAGCTTAGCAAGTGCTAATCAACTCCTTAGCCCACAATACAAAGTGTATATGTATTTAATGATGTAAGTTTGTAACTTCATGCAATTTATATTTAGCTTAAATATTGCAATATTTCTAAATTCAGAAAATGTGCTTCAAAGGATATGTGAATATATATTCACTGCAGGAATAGAAATGTTTAGAAAGATAACATTTTTTAAAATGTATTTATCTTGGTTTATCTTGGTTTTTTTATATTTTTATTGCATTTTTTGAATTAATTTATACATTAATTACATAGAGTGAAAAGGTCATCCATCCACTGGGTCACTCCTCAAATGGCTGCAAAAGACAGGGCTGAACTGGTCTCCTGTGTGGGCACAGGGTCCTAAAAACCCGGGCCATCCTTTGCTGTCTTCCCAGGCCATACGCAGAGAGCTGGATTGGAAGTGAAGCAGCCACGACATGAACCTGCTCCCTTGTGGGATGCCAGTGCTACAGGGTGGAGGATTTGTCTGTTGAACCACTGAATCAGCCCTGAAAAATCAGTTATTTTACAATAAAATAAATCTGCCACCATTTTAACTGAGAGGCGACTGAGTAGGTGGGTTGCACTAGATATCAAAAAGATAGACTGCCATTGAGAGGTGTCATTTGTATATGCAGGAGGAAGATGTATGGAACTATAGAATCATAGAAAATATAATACTTCTGCTCCCACCTAACTGTATCATCTTCCTTCAATCTCCAGGTTTTTCACTTCAAATCAAGCAAAATATATCTCACATCAGAAATTCCAAAACAATCATTTCACATTTTTCTTAATTTCTATTGTTGTCCTAGCTTTAGACCCTACATTTCATCACCTTCATAAGAGCAGCAACAATTTGCAAAACCTGAGACCTGTTCATGTGAATCACCCATCTTAACATGTCTCTCTGATTCCCAATTTACTTGGAATAAGATATAGTTTACTCTGCTCTACATGATCTAATTCTACTCATCTCCATATCTTGCCTATAATTTAGTCATGCTAACTCCAGTTAGTCTCCTGTTACCTTACAAAAACCACAAAGCTCATAAATGCATTCTTTTTAATTTCCTTTCTATTTCAATGAAGCATTTTCAATATATACACTGTTACCTGGAAGTCTGGAATGTTCTTTATGTGATTCATGAAATTGTTAATTCTTTCTGGACCATTAAATTTCGATTGAATATCTCTTTCGCCGAAAAGCCTTCTCTAGCATACACGAAATCACTCTCCAAGGTAACCTATTATGCTTTCTTGCTTAATTTCTATACTAATTTTTTTAGAATCTACAATTACCTTAGTTACATATCTCTTTATTGAATGTGTGTGCTTCTGAACATTGTAACAGCAATTCCACAAGATTAAGAAATATATCTGGATCCTGAACACGTCTGCAACTCTGTCCTGTAAGATTTCAGATACTTCAGATGAAATCATGGGCTCTATAAAATTGACCTGCTAGCCAATGACAGAACTTTCTTGACTTGATGCACACGACTGTACCTGTCAATGTAGGTGTATGTAGGTGAACAGGCACTCCAGCTGCCTTGCTAAGAGGAGGTGATCATCCTTAGGTTAGATCATTCTAGAAAAATATCAGTGAAATAAATGATTTCATGGCAAGTAAAGATATTGTGATTATTATAGTAACTCTACATAGTACGATATTTTTATTTCACCAATAAAGAATATTAAATATTTCAAAAAATCAATTAGATCAACTAAAACAAAAGGTATTATTAATTTATAAGGTGGTTTATTTATTCCAAAGGCAGTGACTGAAGAGAGGCATAGAAAGTCCAGTTGCCAGGGTCAAGCAAAGTCAAAAGCCAGAAACAACAGCTAGGTATCCCACCCAGGCGCTGAGGCCTAGGCATCTTGGCCCTCTTCCAGTGCTGTCCAGCTGTGTTGTAGGCTGAACAGAAATTGATGCAGCCATGACTTCAAATATCAGTGACATATATCTCGCTGCATCACAATCAACACCAATTTTATCAAATATGAGCATATTATAAGATTTTCAAATTGAAATGATGATTAAAATAATGATAATACATTGGAAAATATAGGAGAAGATATGAAGGCATTTAGAACATGGCAAAATCCAAGTAATGAGAAATAAAAATAATACACAGTAAAAGCCAGCAAAACTTAATATGAAGGAATAAAAAAAAATGATACAGTTCTTACTGGTAATTAGAAAAACTCATAAGATTCACCACAAAAAAAAAAGAAGAAAAACTGATCTGATAACACAATGCTTTGCTTTTTTGAATAAAGTGGAAAATAAAAAAGACAAGTTCACATTTTTATGAGAATGTGTGAGTAAAAGGTTATATGTTAAAGTCCTGTAAGGATAAGCAATGGGGAAAAACTATGCAATTTAAGAATCATCTTGTCAGGATAATTCAGGTTATTTGAAAACATACATTTTCTCTATGATCAGACTCAATTTGATTCAATATTTGAGTTGTTACTTTAAGTGCTGCTTCTAAGCTGAAACATTAACCCTTGGGGAGGTGACTCCTCCAAAGGCTGTATGATACTGGATCATGCAGACATTTTACTATATTGGGTTGTATCCCAAGCAACAGGGAGCTTTACTCGTTAGAGACTAAGGTCAGTAAATCAAAAAGATCAACACATAGTTCAAGAAGCCATCCCCCAAGTAATTGACTTTGCCTCAGCAAATAACTCTTAGTGAGTAACTATTTCTCTTCTTCTCCAAACAGATGAATTTCCAACGCCTGCATGGCTCCTGGAAACTCCACCCCAGTGACTGAGTTCATTCTCATGGGGGTCTCAGATCGGCCAGAGCTGCAGATCCCCCTCTTCTTCGTGTTCCTCGTCATCTATGGGCTGACCGCACTGGGGAACCTGGGCATCATCACCCTCACCAGCGTGGACTCACGACTGCAAACCCCCATGTATTTTTTCCTGCGACATTTGGCCATCATCAATCTCGGCAACTCTACCGTCATTGCTCCTAAAATGCTGATTAACTTTTTGGTAAAGAAGAAAACTACCTTGTATTACGAATGTGCCACCCAGCTGGGCGGGTTCTTGGTTTTCATTGTCGCAGAGATTTTCATGTTGGCTGTGATGGCCTATGACCGCTACGTGGCCATCTGTAACCCCCTGCTCTACACAGTGGTGGTCTCTCAGAGGGTCTGCCTGCTGCTGGTTTCCCTTACATATGCCTATGGCTTTTTCACAGCTGTCATGGTTTCATCGTGCGTGTTCTCTGTGTCTTACTGCTCCTCCAATGTCATCAATCACTTTTATTGTGACAATGTGCCTCTCTTAGCGTTATCTTGTTCTGATACTTACATGCCAGAAACAGTAGTTTTTATATCTGCAGCCACAAATTTGTTTTTTTCTATGACTATAGTTCTAGTATCTTATTCCAATATTGTCTTGTCCATCCTAAGAATACGCTCAGCCGCAGGGAGGAAAAAAGCCTTTTCTACCTGTGGCTCCCATATGATGGCAGTCACGGTGTTCTATGGGACTCTGCTGTTCATGTATTTGCAGCCTAGAACAAACCATTCGCTAGACACTGATAAGATGGCCTCTGTGTTTTACACGCTGGTGATCCCCATGCTGAATCCTATGATCTACAGCTTGAGGAATAAGGACGTAAAGGATGCCTTAAAGAGATGTGTGGCAAATCCATGTTAATCCTTTAAGTGAATGTATTAGAACCATGTAGTTTGGGCCTGGCACAGTGGCCTAGTGGCTAAAGTCCTTGCCTTGCACACACCAGGATCCCATATGGGTGTAATCCTGGCAGCCCCACTTCCCATCCAGCTTTCAACTCTTGCCTACCATTTTTGTGCATTTCTTAAAATGTCTAACAATAATTCTGCTGTTATGTATCACCACATAAACATAAATACATTTGGGGGTCTTTGAAAAGTTAACAGAAATGCATGTTCTGAAAAAGTTACACATGCATTTCAGTATCTCTAGCATCAATAAGCTCCTAGCTTAACTCCATTTAATGTTAGATTTAGGAAAAATATTTGCATATATAACAATGTGATGGAAATACATATGTTCATTGCAGCATTATTCAGATAAGCAAAAAATAGAACAATAAATGTTCATTACTGATCAATGGATAAAATTTAAGGCAATAAGAAGCTATTACTGCTCAGCAATAAGACAGACCTGTTTTGATTCAAGAGTATTTATTTATTTTACTTAAGATCAACCCATTTTTATTGAAAAGACATGTTTAAAGAGAGAAGGAAAAGCAGAGAGACTTTTCCATCTGTTCATTCACTCCCCATGTGTTTGCAATGGCCAGAGCTGAGCTCATCCAACGCTACTACTTCACTCCCCAAATGGCTGCAATCACCAGATATGAGCCAATGTGAAGCCAGGAGTGTTTCCCAGGTCTCCCATGTGCATACAGAATCCCAAGACCTTGGGCCATCCTCCACTGCTTTCCCAGGCCATAGGCAGTGGTCTGGATCAGAAATGGAGCAGCTGGGCTATGAACCGACGCCCTTATGGGATACTGGATTTGCAGGTTTAGAGGATTCGCCTGTTGAGGCCCTGATCTAGTCTCCAATACTAATAATTTTTAAATTCATGTTTAGAAATAGTATGAACACAGGTGTTCCACACAGTAACTCAAAGAAGCAGGTAGCAATACCATTCCCAACTAAGAGATAAGAAATCAAAACAGTTAAATTTCCAAATTGACCAATGTGGTTTATAACATAACCACTGGAGTTAGGACTGAAATAAAGTCATTCTTTCCTCTGAAAAAATTCTCACAAACTGTGTAAGGTGACTTCTCTCTTATAAGCAAGCTGAGAGAAGATAGAAGTGAATAGTGGAGCATGGAAAACATAACATTGATCACAGCAAATAAGAAAACTTGCTAAAATAGATGAGAATGGATTTAATATTAATTATTTTCTTTTTTAAAGATTTACTTATTTTTATTGCAAAGTCAGATATATATAGAGAGGAGGAGAGACAGAGAGGAAGATCTTTTGTCTGATGAGTCACTCCCCATGTGGCCGCAAGGGTTAGAGCTGTGCTAATCTGAAACCAGGAGTCAGGAGCTTCTTCCAGGTCTCCCAAGCGGGTGCAGGGTCCCAAAGCTTTGGGCTGTCCTCAGCTGCTTTCCCAGGCCACAGGCAGGGAGCTGGATGGGAAGTGAAGCTGCTGGGATCGGAACCAATGCCCATGTGAAATCCTGGAGTGTTCAAAGCAAGGACTTTAGCCACTAGGCCACTGCACCTGGCCCAATATTAATTATTTTCCAACTGTGCCAATAGGGAAATAAAAAAGCCATTCCATTCTCCATGTAACTTTAAAGTAAATTTTGTTATATCATCAAATACTGAAAATCAAATATGATTTCTACATTTTTTTAAAGATTAACTTATTTTTATTTGAATAAGGCAGGTTTACAGAGAGAAAGAGAGACACAGAGAAAGATCTTCCATTCATCGGTTCATTCTCCAGATGACCACAACGACCGGAGCTGAACTGACCTGAAGCCAAGAGCCAGAAGCTTCTTCTGTGTTTCTGATGTGGTTGCCATGTCCCAAGGCTTTGGACCATCCTCCGTTGTTTTTCCAGGACCCAAGCATGGAGCTTGATGGAAAGTGGAGCAGCTGGGACATGAGAGGATTAGCCACTTGAGCCACTGTATTGGGCCCTTCTTTCTTCAATTGCTGCAAAGTATTATGCATGACTGATACATGACAAGTATTACAACGTAGCAAATAAAAAATGACTTTCCAAGAAAAATAATTCAGTGCTTTACAATTTTTCTTACACAAGAACATTTTTCCTAGATAAAAATTTTTGCTAGATACATAATTATAGACTGATATAATAAATAGCTTCTAAATATGATAGCTTCTGCCAAGAAATATAAGGCAAATGTTTTTTCTTTTGTTCGTGGTATATTTTTCAAAATTTCAGGTTGTTTTTAAGGATTTCTGTTTATCATTGGTTTTCAGAACTTTGTAATATTAATTGTTGTAAATTTTCTCTGTTAAACTTACTGTGTTCTTTTTTGGCCTCTAAAATATTGAAGTGTGTAAAAAAGTTGATTTAGCAAGGCAACTGTAATGGTATTTTTTGCTATCTTTTTAATGTAATTTCATTTATCCATAATAAAACAAATATGTAACTTATTGTTATATGGAATGTTTGGACTGCTCTCATGTTTTTCTTCAGTTTTGCTTTTTTTCTTGTTTCATTCAAGGGAATATTTTTTTATTCATATTTTAATTTTTATTGGAAAGGAAGATATACACAGAGAAGGAGATGCAGAGAGAAATATCTTCTGTCCACTGGTTCAGTCCATAAATAGCTGCTATGGCCAAAGCTAAGCCTATTTGAAGACAGGAGTCAGGAGCCTCCTCCGGAGCTCCCACACAGTGCAGGGTCCCAAGGTCTTGGGCCACCCTTAACTGCCCTCCCAGGTCACAGGCAGAAAGCTAGATGGGAAGTGGAGCCACAAGGACACAAACTGGTGCTCATGTGGGATTTGAAGTGACTGAAATTATTATCACTGCTGTACATGGAACAATCTGCTTTTAATGAATAAATATTTGTTTAGAATATTGCTTGTCCCCTTTAGAATTCCAATATAATTCTTTGATTCCCAAATTTGTTCTCAAAATATTTGTTTATATTAACTATTTCAGTATATGGAATACATTCATGATGCTGTTTTTCTTATTTTAGAATTTTGACTAACATTTGTAAATTTTGACATTTGTAAATTTTTCATGGTTTACAAGGCAGGATTTTGAAATATGTGTAGATCAAAGTCTGATCAAATAAAGAAATTTTCATTTCCATATCTTTTATCTTTCGTGTGTGTTTGCAGCCTACTACTTCTTCTCTTCCAGTTCTTTGTACAGTGAATAAGGAAATCCTGGGACTTAGAACCATCCAACGGTAGTGTGGAATTTCAGAATCTATTACTTTCCTCTAAGTGTGCTTTGGTACCTGTTAACCAGCCTTCTTTAATCCCAGTCACTCTTCTTTTCCAACCTCAGATAACCAATATCTTCAGTTCAGATAGACACTTTTGTAGTCTTCCAGAGAAGAGACATAATGTGTGGAATTCGTCTTTCTTGATTTACTTAGTTCACTTAATGTAATGATCAGTATTTATCTGACAGAGTTTCAAGAAAACAGGGTTTCACACACTTTTCGCAATTATATTATATATTTACCATGTTTTCTTCATCTATTCACTCATTGACATTGAGAATGGTTAAAAGTCCTTACCTGCAGTGCTCACATGTGCAGCGATACCCTAAAAGTACTTACCTATTAAATCTATTATTATATTTTCAAAGTCTATTTTAATCATGTTATATAAGTGTTAGTAAGTCTAGTGTGTGTCAATCAATATTAAAAATACAATTTTCTATTGTGAGTACTATGTTTTCTTTTAATTTATTTTTATAAAATAATATAAATGTTTTGAGGTTTATCTTTAATCTCCCAAAGGGAACTAAGTTAGCTTTTATCACTGAAGTCTCTGTTGGATGCATAGATGGTAAACAAGGACCCTATAGTGATTTTTTTTAATTAATATCATGGCCATATGAACTCTAGGAATTGAAAAACTCCCTGTCATTGTTTTTATAGCCTTATGCCCATTCAATGTAGACATTCACGTTTCAGAGTTTAAGCATAAACATCTTTCCAGAGCAAATGGCTAAAGAATAAATAGAGTATGTGGGACATAGATAACAATATGTCAGACACATGTTCTTGAATATTTGGTATTATTTGCATACAAATACATTAAGTTTTCCAAGTAAAAGAAAGAGATTGGTAGCATAGAAAACACATACGTTCCAAATATATACTGTGTGCAAGAGAATTACTTGTTTGCTGTTATTTTAGATTCAGAAACTACAGTGGAAATAAGAGCAAGAATATTTCTGTATGAAAAATAAGTTAATACAAGGGACTAAAAACAAACACAAAATTCGTTGATACAACATTAATAAAATTTCTATTGGAAGGATATAATGTCCCAAGGAATCATGAACAGAATTATTGAATTAATAACAAAGAATTTGGGGGGAGACAAATTTAATTGAAATCTAAAAGGGTTATCATGATGAATATAAGGAAAAATCAGAAATTTTTGTCAGTTGTAGAAAGTCTGCTAGGGACAGATAGAAGGGTACTTTACCTGTTAGAAAGTTCAAAATGATCTTGTCTTTCTCATGGTTTATTAAAACTGCCTTTGATTTTGAACACTAGGTAGAAAACTTACAATGATTCTTAAAGATCCTGTGAAAGGCATTTTCTACCTCTTTGTTTCGTAAACTGTAAATCAAAGGGTTTAGCATGGGGATCACCAGGGTGTAAAACACAGAAGCCATTTTATCAGTTTCAAAGGAGTGGGTGGATTTGGGCTGCACATACATAAAAAGTAGGGTTCCGTAGAACACCACCACCACTGTCAGGTGAGAGCCACAGGTAGAAAATGCCTTTCTCCTGCCTTCTGCAGAACGCATTCTACATATGGCTAACAGGATCAGCGTATAGGACAATAGGACAACCAGAAGGGAGGAGATCAAATTAAAGGCTGAAAGTAGTATGATCAGCAATTCTATTTCTCGGGCATTGGAACACAGCAGAAGTAACACAGGTACATCATCACAGTAGAAGTGACTGATGACATTAGAGCCACAGAAGGATAGTGTGAAAATCTTAATTGTGATCATCAGTGCTTGAAAGATACTGTACAGATAGGGGACACCCACCAGTAGGTGACAAAGTCTTGGAGACATGACAACGTTGTAGAGCAGAGGGTTACAGATGGCCACATAGCGGTCGTAGGCCATGGCTGATAAGATGAAAAGTTCACTGATAATGAACGTAATGAAGAAAGCCATCTGTGTAGCACATCCGTTAAAGGAAATGGTGTTGTTGTTCATAATAAAATTTATCAGCATCTTGGGGTAAATGACAGTAGAATCACCCAGATCAATGAAAGCCAGGTGTCTAATAAAAAAATACATTGGTGTGTGGAGGTGAGCATCTAGTTTAGTCAGAATGATCATGCCCAGATTGCCCAGAACAGTGAAGGTGTAAATCATGAGAAGCACCCAAAAAACCAGAAGTTGTAGCTCAGGCTTCCTTGTGACTCCAGTGAGAACAAACTCGGTCAGCACTGTGACATTGTGTTGCCCCATTTGGTTTAATTGTTCCTTCTGGGAAGAAGAGGTGTTGTTACAAACTTTCATTTATTGTCATCCATCTGAATTACATATATAGACAGAGTAGAAATTTATTCTAATAGATAATGCAGTAATACATGCAGCGTCTGATTCAAGTGTGAGGCTCAAAGTGCTAATTCTCCACCTACAGGCATCTAAATCCCATATAGGCACTGTTTCCTCCTCTCTGCTCCACTTCCAACCCAGCTCATAGCTTGTGGCTTAGGAAAGCAGCTGAGGATGGCCCCAAGCTTTAGACCCTGTGCCCATATGTGGGATCCAGAAGAGGCTCTGGGCTCCTGGCTTCAGATTGGCTCAGCTCCAGCTTTTGTGGCCACTTGGGGAGTGAATCAGTGGACAGAAGATCTTTGTCTCTGTCTCTCTTCCTCTCTGCGTATCTGACTTTGCAATTGTAAATAAATAATTTTTAAAATAAATAAATAAATAAATCTTTCAAAACCAGAGATAGCATGAATCTAGTAAAGCCAAGTTAAAGACCCTCATTTATGCTCCCAAGGCCATGTGCGGTGGCTTACAGTGTACTCACACCAGAGGTACGTATTTGTCAAAGTCGTAAAAGCAAGGCATTAAGCATATCCAGTGACGCTTAATTCTCTTTCCGTTCTTATTTGAATTTTTTTATTGGAAAGCCAGATATACAGAGAGCAGGAGCAAAGGAGAGGAAGATCTCCTGTCCACTGATTCACTACACAAGTGGCCACAAAGGTCAGAGATGAGTTGATCTGAAGCCAGAAGCAAGGAGTCTCTTCCGGATCTCACGCTTGGGTACAGGCTCCCAAGGCTTGGGTTCTCCTTGAGTGCTTTCCCAAGCTGGAAGGGAAACAGGGCCATTGGGACATGAACCAGCAACCATATGGGATCCTGAAGTGTGCAAGGCTAGGACTTTAGCTGCTAGGTTATGGCGCCAGGCCCTTCTCTTTCCATTCCATGACAGGTTAG
Source organism: Ochotona princeps (assembly GCF_030435755.1). Taxonomy (NCBI): domain Eukaryota; kingdom Metazoa; phylum Chordata; class Mammalia; order Lagomorpha; family Ochotonidae; genus Ochotona; species Ochotona princeps. The sequence continues at coordinate 12,978,702 of NC_080835.1, read as the reverse complement.
CTGTCAATATGGCACATTGGCTATCTACAGCTGCATGCAAGGCTCAGCAAATGGAGCTAAGTTAATACTTAATTTGATGTTCAGTGGGTATATATTATCACTCAAAATCAATGGCAGTTTTTACTTATTAATGTTAACTTTTCCAGTTCAGGAATAACATTAAAAACCCCAATGTCACTCAGTATGTGAAAATAGGTCAGTAATTCAAAGAAGTATAATAGTTGTTAAGAAAATGTTTACTTTTTTGCTTTGCAGCAGAAATATTCTAATTTACAAATGGTAGTACAATGCTGTTTTTCTTTTAAAAAGAAAGAAAATAATTAAATGGATATAGATTTCACAACACATACACAGTTACTGTCTATAACATATGGTTGCATCAATATACACTTCTTTTGTATATTTAAGGCATGTATTTTTCTTCTCATATAAGACACTATGAAGATGATAAAGAATGTGAGTATTTATCACTGTCATTTCCATGGTACATATTAATGACTTTTTCTGGAATTTTATAACAGGATACTGCAGCATAGCATTCTTTCACAACTATTTCCACTGTACGTTTGCCCCTCCATTTTACAAAGTTCTCCTGGGAAGAGGGCAAAACAAACTGAAGCTGCTCTGATTAAAGACAACATAGCCCATTGATCTCTTGGGTTCCCTTTTCTCATCAGAGCATTCAGATTCTCTTTAGTGAAAACATAGAACTTTGTGACTTCATTTTCCATAGAAAGGAGTAATTGCGTTTCTCAGCACTCAATCATGTAAAGTCACAGAGCTCTAACTTGTTAGAATGTCAGTTTTAAAGTGTATCACTAACCAGCCATGTATCTGGAACCAACCACAGCCTTCACACTGCAGTTTGGACATTTGGATGCCTAGACCCCCATGTGGAAGGAACCTGTGGGAGTCTAAGGTTGGATTATCAGTAATGCTGATTTTGCTACTTTGATCCAGAAATGCAGGGGGAAAAGGAAAAGAAATTGAGATAAATGAGTCACACTTCTCCCTTCCACCTTAATGAAGTTACTATTTCACCATTGAGTCCCAATCTGCCTGTCTAGCCTTTTCTGCACAATGGAAAATAAAAGTTTTATTTAGAAGAAGAAGGAGGGGGGAGAAGGAGAAGATGAAGAAAATACAGCTTACGTTGAATTTAGAGTCACCACAGGGTTTTACTAAGAAGGGAGCAATCATGCAGAATTTTAGAGTTCCAGTGTCGGTCTTACCACTTTGCAGTGCGCAGTTTGTTCCATGGAGTCTAGTATTTCATTCTGTCTGTATTTCCAGTGTTGGTTATTATTTCCTCCTTGAATTTGTCTCAATTCCTTGAATGCTATCTAGACTGCATGGGCAGAATGGGAAATCTTTGATTCCCTGAGAAATCTTACTGTATAAACATCTCAGGCATAATCAACAGATTATGTTTCAAATTATGCAAATGACTGATTGAATCTCTGTTTTTTTTTTTTTTTTTTTTTTTTTTTTTTTAGACAGGTTCTGTTAGAGTTTGGGCCAAAGTTTTTGGACGTTAGGGTGCGAGCTAGTCAACTCTTAGAGAACGACAAAGAGTCTCACTGGTAATGCAAACAGCAAACAGAGTTTATTGCGCCAGCATGCTGGGGTCAGACCGCACTTAAAACACACAGGCCAGTCAAGCAGGGCGGTTGGACCCTGAACAAGCCCAAGACAGAATCTTCTATAGGCCCTTTGGGGCTGGGAAATACATCAAAAGTAGCAACCTTAGCCATATGGCCTTCAGGCACAGGCAGCCTGTTCTGTTTCCATACCCATTATTTGTATGGCTCATCCCATTCTCATACCTTTATCTTTCTCTTGTTTTTGGGACCGGAGAAGAATTGCGTCCTTGCTCCCCGCTCCCTGCACCTGGGTTCACAAAGTTGCAAGGCAGCAAAGAACAGATTTATCACTAAAGCGGAATCCTCCCAAAGTCCAGGCACCTCCTGGCCTAGCATAGTGGCAGTTTTTCGGTACAAAGAAATCCCACACTGCCCAACAATAACATTTTACCCACACTCTAACAGTTCATATAATTTATATGTTATTTGGTGTTCAAGATTTCCTTTATAACTTCAAAATATCTAAAATATAACTGATTTTGTTTCTGTCTATGCTGCTTATAGTGTGGTAAACAAAAAATACAGACATAAATAAGAAACATAACAGAGGCAAAGAAAAAAAATCTGTTTTTCTGTGTTGCATTGTGAAATAACACTTGTGTATAATTTATAGATAACTTTCCATGCAAATATCTTAAAATGTTTGCATAAAACAAATACTAAAATGAGTCATCGTTTTATCTGAAAATCAATCAAATTGAGTATCATGTTTTATGCCTAGAAATCCTCATTTTACTAGATTCCAAGAATTAAAATCAGTGAATTCCTTTTTCTAACTTTACACTCACAGTGTTTAATATCACATTTGACACTCATAAACCAAATAGCTACTTAATAACTTCTAAGTATTCAAATCCCTAAAACAATGTCAATCCTGGGTATACCAGGTAACTCCGGAGAAACTAGGTATTAGTAATCATAGCTTTTGAAGGAATCACTCCTACTGAAGTCAGGAGTATTTGCCATGAGAATTCAGCTGCAATGGGAAAGTTACCCAAGTGATCGTCCAAATTCACAATTTTCCCTCCCGTACTTACCTTTAATGAAGAATCAGAAATTGACTTTATTTAAATTACTCTCACATTTTCCTTGGATATAGAGAATTTATTGTTTTCTCAGTTCTTTGTAATGTTCCCTGAGGACATAACACTTAAGTTACTTGTGCTTAAATCATCTGAGAAACGTTTTAAAATGCCCCCAATGACACTACACATATTCCTCAGTGTGGAAATGAAAGAGGTAATTCAGCAAATGATAAAAACAACACCAACAAAATGATCCGCACAATTCCCTGGAGAGATAAGTGACTTAGAGGCACTTTTTTATTCACTTTTAAAGTCAAATATTGTGGTAACAGCAGGCTATAATTTGATACTGGTGTTAACCTTCTAAAACTGGGAAAGTTTGAAAGACATGAAATTTCAATGACATTATCATGTAGAAATTTTCTTTGAATTTATTATTCAAATGAAAGTATATACTAGTTAAATATAGATCATTTATTGCAGATACACGAAGTAAACATTATTATTCCAAATCCGAGAGGACCACAAGTTGAGATAAACTGTAGTTTTTCTGATTGTACAGTTACTATGAGATTAGAACTTCAGCCTTGTTTTCTAAATGAGTGTAAATGTCTTGTCCTTTCATTTGTTAAATGTAGATTAATTGTTCTAAGTCAGCTTGTTAATACAGTGTCCATTAATCTGTAATATATCCTGAGCTGAAAACCCAGCATTGTTGGAAGATGATCAGTAAAATCTTATTGGGAGTAAGATCTATTTTTAAAAAGATTTACTTATTTTTATTGGAAAGTCATACATGCGAAGAAAAAGATCTTACATCAGCTGATTCACTCACCAATGGCCACAGTGTCCAGAACTAAACTGATCTGAAGCCAAGAGCCAGGCGCCTCCTCTGGTGCTCCCACACATTGCAGGCTCTTAAGGCTTTGGGGCATCCTCTACTGCTCTCCCAGGACACAGACAGGGAGCTGGATGAGAAGTGGAGCACCTGGGACAGGAACTGGCTCCATCCAGTGCATGCAAAGTGAGGATTTTAGGCACTTAGCTGGTGCGCCAAGCCTGGGAATAAGATCAGTTAAATGATATCATGCTTTATCTCTAAAACATTTTTCCTTAGGTTTTGCTCTTTAATTTGTATATGTGAAAAATAAATGGGAAAACCTACACAAGGAGACTTGAAACTGGGCTAAACAAAACTTTGACTCTTGGAAAACAGTATTTCATTTTTATTTTGTAACCTGAATAAAAATAAAGAACAATTTCAATAGCTAATGAAGGCTCTTCCTGCTTATACTTATCACACTTAACTACCTGCATCATAAGAAAATGCTTCCTGGATTGTAACACTAACAAATCCTCAGAATTGTAGTCCTAGACATACTGTTTCTGTTTTTGAGGTTCACACACATATAGAATCATATGATACACTATGCTACTTCAATAAATTTGTGGAAAAAAATAAGTTATTATGGTGACATTGATGCACATGGGTTAAGCTACTCATTCTGATGCCAGCACTTCATACCAGAGTCCATGCTTGAGACTCAGCTGCTCTGCTTGACACCCACCTTTTTGCTAACGTGCTTTGGAAAGCAAGAGTTGCTGTCCCAAGCACTCTCGTCTCTGCACCAGTGTAGGAGATCAGAAGGTGCTCTAAGGCCTGGTGCTGTAGCCTAGTGCCTGAAGTTCTCGACTTACACGCACGAGCATCCCATATTGGCAACGGTTCATGCCCAGGTGCCCCACTTCCCATCCAGCTCCCTGCTTGTGACCTGGGAAAGCAGTCAAGGATGGCTTAAAACCTTGAACCCTGTACGTACATTTGAGACCCAGAAGAAACTCCAGGCTCCTGGCTTCAGATCGGCTCAGCTTCAGCTGTTGTGGCTACTCGTGTAATGAATCAGTAGACAGAAGATTTTCCTCTCCTTCTCTCCTGTTTTCTGTATATCTGATTTTCCAACAAAAATAAAAGCAAATTAAAAAACAAACAAAAAACAAAAACAAACAAACAAAAAACGGTGTTCTAAGTCCCAACTTCAGTCTGGCATAGTGCTTGCTATTTTGGCCATGTTGGCCAAAACCGAAGTAAGCCATGGATGGAGTATTCTGGCTGTCTGTCTGTCTCTTTCTGTTTTTAGCCTGTCAGTCTGGCTTTCAGATAAACTAAAGGTCACTTTTAAATGTGGAAACTGTGTCCATGTTTCTTCTCAGCATATTCCTGCATGCTAACTTACAATGCCACTTCTTTCTCCTCCAGAGTGGGATATGTTCATATACATGTTCACATAATGACATTCATATTTATCATAGCTTCCTTTTGGCTAAAATCATTCACTCACAATAAAATTACCTTTAATATTTATTTGAGTTCTTGTATTTTTCATAAACTATGATCTTGAATTTCTGTGCTTGACTCAGTTCTAGGTATTCACTTTTTAAGTAATCCAATATTTGTAATTTACAATTAAAGTAAGTAAAATGTGCATGCATCCAGGGTGTACTGTGTGATAAGATATACATATAAATTGTGCACTGATTATCACAATGCACACAGTGATGTGTGTGTTTATATGTTTGTATGTTTATGGTAGTGGCAGTAATACTATGCTCTTTTAATATCAATTCAACAATGAGGTATCAGGAACTATAGGCATCATTCTACATCTACGGCCATACCACCCTGAACGCGCCCAATCTCATCTGATCTCAGAAGCTAAGCAGGGTCGGGCCTGGTTAGTACTTGGATGGGAGGCATCGTTCTATATATGAAATATTCAGGCTCCATGATTCTTCTTCTAATCTGGTACTTGCCATTGTGAGGTTTTAGATATTTATATGTGCATATATGCAACATATGATATTTATTGCATTTATTTGAAAGAAATGAGTCACAGAGAAGGAGAGAAAGGGAGAGTGACAGAGCAGGAAAGAGAATGAAAGAGAGAGAGAGAAAGAGAAAGAAAGAGAGAGATCATCCATCTTTTGGTTCACTTCCCAAATGGCCATAAGCATTGGAGCTGGGCCTGCCTGAAGCCGAGATCCAGAAGCTTCCTCTGGGTCTCCCATGGTAGAAGCAGAGGCACAAGTTCTAGAGTCATTCTCTGTTGCTTTCCCAGGCACCTTGGCAGGAAGCTGGATGAGAAGTAGAGCAACTGGCATTTGAGCAGGCCCCAGATGGAAGGCCCACCCAACAAGCAGCCACTTGCCTGCAAACTCCCACAATGACAGCTGCACTCTGTCATCTTGAAGCGTTATCAGTGAGGAAGAATGGATCACAGTAAGACAAGAAACAACACTTGTAAAGAGGGCAAAATGTGGCACTACCTCACTTAACCCGGATACCTGATCCTAAACCCTACACACTGTGAACCATGTCTACCTCGAAGTCTCTATTTTATCATCTGAAAAACAGAACTTTTAGAACATGCCCCAAAGTCTGTCACGATGGCTAAAATCATGAAGACATGAAGAGTGTCTATTGTCTTTGGCTAATGTGAGTTATTACTATGGCCTGTCAACTCCAATTATGAACTTCAGAAATCATCTTAACAGTTCAATAATATATATCCACATGTGGCAATAAACTGAGCTTTAAAGTTTTATTGAGATGAAACAATTTTTGTTTATACAGGGAAGTTTATTTCATGATGATTAACTAAGAAAATACACCAGATTCTGAAAGCTTTAATAAAATTTTAAGACCATTAAATTAAAATTACATGAAAAAAATGGAGTGTCAGGAAATATTTTTTTGTCTACAAGGCAAAACAAGTATATTTCCCATGTATGAGCCCTCACAGTGCAAATAGGTCATAGTGATGTCAAGCTTCTTCCAATTTTCCTGTTTCAAGACAGACCATCAATTGATACAAACAAGAATAATCAATAAAAATGTGGTACATTATCACATCAACCAAAGATGAGAATATCAAATGTATGTAAGAGAAACAAATTAATTCTATGATAAAAGTAGTTTTCTACCCAAGAATTAAGGCTACATTACGAATGTTACATAAATGTTATTATTATTTTTTGCGTGTGGTAAATAAGCAAACACCAGTTCGTTAAACCAAACAGTTTTATAGCAAGATCAACCACTGAGGTTACAGACATGTGAGAATTTATAAACTATCCCAATTTGCATACTCAGTCAACAAAGAGAGGGCATTCAGACAAAATCAAGGTACCTTCATCTGATTTCACTAAGCAAATAGTATTTACCACCATCTAGAAACATTTTGATCATCACTATTGGATGGAACATACTCTTGGTATCTAATACTTAGAGGTCATTTACCCTGTTAAGCACCCTATTATTTTCTATATCCACACCACAACAGTGTTCAGCTCCAATTCTTAGTAGTCCTGAGTTTACACAACCTGGAAGATATGGAAAAATAGGTAGATATTTATATGACATATAGTTATATAAGGCAGAGTTATGAAAATACTACTAATTTTGAGTGCTAAAATATGGAAAATTAATGCATTTTCTGTAAGATTTTGTATTTTCATAAAATAACATTGAAATTTTATTATAAGCACTCTCTAAGTAACAGCTTTATATATTACAGTTAAGGAATTTCACACTGGAGTGCTCAGGCAAAATTTAAGATAACATGTAATGCATGAAGAGATGAACACAAAAAAGTCACATCCAGAACTACAAACAGGCAAATGAAAGGGTTTTTTTTATCTAATATTATCAAAATGTAGATGTACTAAACTGTTCAATGAAATGTCAGAGATTGGTAGTATCAAGTTAAAGTAATAGCACAATAATGTTTCACCAAAAAACACAGTGCTTAGACACTCACTTTGCTTGTACAGTTATTTAGGATTCAGACTATACACTAAGAAACATTTTAAATGGAAATGAAAAAGTCAAACGGAATTTATTTTGGAGAGATTAAAATGTGTATAAATGTTCTATATGGGAAATATATGGGTATCTATAAAATCACTAAAGAAAATGTTGAATCACCAAAAATAGATATGGAAGCCACATTTACTTAAGATAGAAATATGAAGGTAAATTGGCTGAATATAAAGGGAAAAAAACTGTTAGATTTGCCACTGGCCAAAATACTAGATTCGCCGACCACCAACGAAAGAGTAACTCAGCCGAATATATGAAAAGAATTGAGATGGCCTTTATTTCAGGGAACCACGGTCACGGGCTTCCCTTCCCCAAGCAGCAGAAAGAGATATGAAGGAGTGGGCTGCAGAGGAAGAAGAGTGAGGAAGAGACGGGGAAGGGACATTTTAAACTCTCCTTGACGCAGAAGCCGAGATGGGGTCGCCTCGGCCCTTACTGGTGGGGGGATATGGGTCTGTGCTCCTCATTGGTGCAATGGTGGTCTCACTGCCTGAGGCGGGCACCAGAATTCCGCCATCCGTTCCAGGTTTGGTTGGAGGTAAGCTCCACCCTTCTCGAGTTACCATAGTAGCCATTTTTCAGCTTGTTATAAATGATCTTTACCTGAAAGACACAAACTATGGGCTTATAGCTATGCAAACATTTCCAAATGACATTGTCTTTATTATATGTTGGAAAAGCAGTACATGTAACATGTTAAATACAAATTCTGCACTGATTCCTGAAAACCCTGTGGAAAGCATTTTTAACTTCTCTGTTTCGTAAACTGTAAATCAAAGGGTTTAGCATGGGGATCACCAAGGTGTAAAACACAGAAGCCATTTTATCAGTTTCAAAGGAGTGGGTGGATTTGGGCTGCACATACATGAAAAGTAGGGTTCCGTAGAACACCACCACCACTGTCAGGTGAGAGCCACAGGTGGAGAAAGCTTTTCTCCTGCCTTCTGCAGAACGCATTCTACATATGGCTAATAGGATCAGGGTATAAGACAGAAGGACGACCAGAAGGGAGGAGATCAAATTAAAGGCTGAAAATAGTATGGTCAGCAGTTCTAGTCCTCGTGTATATGAGCAGAGCATCGGTAACAAGGGAACAACATCACAGTAGAAATGGCTGATGATATTAGAGCCACAGAATGTCGACATGAAGTACATAACGGGGAACATCAGAGCCTGAAAAATACTGTACAGATATGGAAGGCCCACCAGCAGGTGACAAAGTCTTGGAGACATGGTCACCTTGTAGAGCAGAGGGTTACAGATGGCCACATAGCGGTCGTAGGCCATGGTGGACAAGATGAAAAGTTCACTGACGATGAAGAAAATGAAGAAAGCCATCTGTGTAGCACATGCACTATAGGAAATGGTATTTTTATCCACAACAAAATTTACCAACATTTTGGGACAAATGACAGTGGAATTTCCAAGATCAATGAAAGCCAGGTGCCTAATAAAAAAATACATTGGTGTATGTAAGCGGTGGTCCAGTTGTGTCAAAACAATCATACCCAGGTTACCCACCACTGTGATGGTATAGATGGTGAGGAAGACACCAAAGAGAGGGCGTTGGAGTTCAGGCTGCCTTGTGACTCCCATGAGAACGAACTCGGTGAGTATGGTAAGGTTTGTCTGACCCATTTAGTGCAGTTACGTCTTTCGGGAAGAACCAGGAGGGCTGTATTAGGGTTTCCTAAAGTGTCATTGAAAGAAATGAAAATAATTAGAGTTAAATTTGCTTTTCATAGTAAGGGAGAGTAAAATCATTCCTAGGTTTGTTTGTTGAAATGAGGAAATGATAGCACCTTCCCTCCTCAAGAGAAGGATCTATTGCAATATGTGAGTTGTTACAATGGAGATTAAACACTGAACATAGTGATGTTTGGGACATCTACATGGATAATGAAATCATACAGGTGTTAATTAAGAATGGCTACATGTTATTTCACGCACGTAATGGTCTTTGTTTGTTTCCTTCAGTAGATTTCCAGTTCCATTTTGGAGGGGTGTGTGTGTGTGTGTGTGTGTGTGTGTGTGTGTGTACAAATGTGAGATTCTTACAGAGAGAGGCAGAAAAAATAATAACTTTAGTGTAAGTTTTAAGCTTCTTCATCTATACTTCCAAAGATAAGGATGAACTTTATAACACAGTCACTCTGTGGTGTATCTTTCCTAGTCTTTTAAATCGAAAAGGGTAATAACATTTTGGTAAAATCTGTTTTATCGTACTTCTGTTGGTACAGGTATGTAGTGGGTTTAGTAACACGGTCTACCTATGTGAAGAATAACTGACTACACCGTATTTGATATTCAGCATACATATGATTTATGTGGTTTGTCAATGGCTTTTATTACTGAACATGATATTAGAAATGATATCAAAGAATTCCTACTATATAGTGTCAGCTATATCTACAATTTCAGTAGCAAGACTAATACACAATACAATGCACGGACAATTCATTTTTCGTGAACACTGACGTCTTTTTTTTTTTCATTCTATGTATACCTATCCACCTTCTTTTCCACTTGCAAATACAATTTTATTTCCCTTTCCAGATAGAAAATTCTAAGTTAACATACACTTGAAGGCACACATGATCTTGATCTATCCCTACTACAACACATGATTTATACAAATACATAGGTACTTTGAGGATTTTTGCTCTATATTACTTGTTTTTCCAACATAACACTCTGGATATAGTAAGTTATAAAAGCATTCACAATATTTATTTGAACACGTGTATCCTTTTTTACTAAATATAAATTCATTACTGGAATTTTACAAGGGTATTTATATAACATTGTGATTCTCAATTGCTGTAATTCAAAGCACCTTGCTATTCATGAGAAAATAAAATAAGATTACAACTTATGTCCAAAAATCAAATGGAATTGCTCTAATTAAAAACAATTAGCTCAATTAGTTTAATGCAATCAAATTTCCTTCCTATCATTTTCAGTTTAACTTCAGTAAAGCCCAAAACTCTGCAAAGGTATTTTAAAATTGGAACTGTAATTGGAATTCAAAATACTTAGTCAAATAAAATGCAAAGCAGAATTACTCTGAGGTGATTGGATGGTTCCAGTAGTCCACCACAAGGTTTGAATCTATATTTGTGCTCAGCTGCAGCCCACAGCCACCCTGTGAGAGCACACAGTGATTCAAGGTTCCCACTCAATGTTGGCGAACATTTTCCTCTTCTGATCCAGCAAGTCCTGTAAGGGAGGAGGGCAGCACTTGGTTCTGTGAGTCATTTTCCAGCCCTCCTTCTCTCTGCTGTTTAAGACCATTTCTTTGTGCGCCAATTGGAGCAACTGATCTATCTCCCTTTGCACATGACGTTTTGACTTTGTAGTGCTGTAAAAAATCATTATCATGAATTCTTATAGTGGACGAAAAGGAGTGTGGATTAAGGAAAAAATATTGGACTTTCAGTAATAATCTTTATAAATTAAATTTCCAGTGCTTTTTGAAGAACTATCCTAGTGTTTATTGAGTCTGTATTTTCTTTTCAGCTATTACATCTCTCAGAATATATCATTTTGCTTTGTGCATACCTACATTCTTACATGGAGATGACGAATTTTTAAAAAATTTTCAACCTTGTAAATACTTTTAGGAAAAGCTTTCAGTTTAGAGTTTTCTCTAAACCCATAAAAATTTTCTATTTTTGTCACATACTGATTGATGTACTCATCCTAAGATAGTATTTGTTATTTATGAAAGATTACGTGGGGTGTGTGCTACACATTATCCACAGTTCCTGTGACAATTAAATGTATATGGGTCCTTTATATTTCACCTTGAAATTCTGTCGGTAACAGACTCTAATATACGGGGTGGACAATTTTTTCCTAACTTGCTCTGCATTTCCATGTCACTATCAACTCTCCCTTTTCAAACAGATCTAAGTGATCTGTTCAAATCATAAGTTTAACACCCAAAAACACCACTATATTCCAAGAAACATCATTTTATAAAGAAGATAGTAATTTTTTATGCATTATTTGATAGCATCATCTTTTAGTGACTGTAACAGCATCTCTAGTCAGGAAGCAGAAGTAATTAGAAATTACTCACTTTTAGGTGAACATCCAAATCATTGATGATTCTTTTCCGCTCACCCTATTAAAGAACCAGATTTTTAATGTACTTAATTCCTTTCCAACTAGGCAGAATTTATAACTCCCTCCCACACCTTTGTGTGTGTGTGTGTGTGTGTGTGTGTGTGTGTGTGTGATGCTCCCCAAGGATTTGGGATGTAATTCATTCACCTCATTATGCCCAAATCTTCTGAGAGATTTTAAGACATATGCTTGAAACAAGTGTTGATTATCTAGGCGGCCATACAGAATCCCCATTGAGAAAAATACCAAGGACAACCCAAAGAAAAGAACAAAAATATGTAAACTATATGTTTAATTCTGTGGAAATCATCCTGAAGTTCTCACTCACATAATAAGCCAATAATTACATAAGTCAATAATTATAATTAGTCAGTAATTAAAACAATAAAATATTTTGACATTAGATTTATTCAAATAAAATCATACTACTTCCTATGTGAAAACAAATGTATCATTGTCATGTGTGAACATTCCCTTGAATTAGCTAGATAAGTATGGATTAAACAATGGCTTTAAAACATTGTATAACTCACACATGAGATAAATGATATTTTCATCTTCAGAATACACTTAACATATAAAGCATGGAATTTGCCTAGTGTCACATAACAGATGAGTACTTGAAATTGGAGTTCCAAGTCCAGGTGCAAAATATACGTGCTTTGTCTTTTTTACAGCAAATTGTAAACTGTGGACATTGAAGGTCTGATTTTTCTCCGCATCTTCATCCATATTTGCTCTATAATGTGCTTTTAATGCTTTTTAGTATAGTGCTAGGCACTGGAGGTAATGCTACTCAACTGTGACTTTACATTCATCTGATTTATCTGCTCATTTGTGTGCAGTGGCTGTTTATTTCGTGTGGGAGGAAGCTATTCCTAAATTTTGCCCATTTTTAGTTGGGTTAGTTTCTCAATTAGTTCTCAGATTTTACTCCAGAACTTGCAGTTTCCTTGGTCTCCAACATGACAGAACTGTTTAAACACCAGGAGTCACAGAACAATGCCTCCCTCCTGATCTTCCAGATGTAGAACATCAATGGTGACGCAGGCACTGCTGTGGAAAGAAGCCAGAAAGCCAGTGAAGCAAACATACACGGTCTGATCACGCAGATCCCTCCTAAATCTTAGAAGTAAGAAGGAAAGCTCAGGATTCATCTCTGTTACTTCTTTGAGTCTGACTTTTCCTGTGCACTCATGCTTCACAGGTATTCCACAAGTGGAGTAATCTGAATTTTTTTTATTTTTATTTTTTCAAAACGTGGTGAATTTGAGGTGTGAAAGGAAGGAGACATTGAACAGACTGAGTTATTTGACCCTACTGGATGTAACTGTAGTATGAGCAGCTTAGGTAACATTCCAAGTCCCAGACTCCAAGCTGACTGCTCAATCACATTTCCTATTTTGTTCTTACCATGAAAGTACTCAGTTCCGTGTTTTCCAAGCACATCAGCCCTTCCTGACATTGGTTTTATGTCCTCATTTGAACAGACAACTTTTTTCCACGTGTGTCTCCACCACCTCACATCAGGGACAGAAAAAGAATCTTTTCTCACAAAGACCATAGATTGCTGCCAGATATCAAATATCTGAGAACATGTTACCTCTAACGTACATCCCAATATTCTGGCTGATGCCATCAGCAGGGTTATTAAAAGTCAAGATTCGAAGCCAAAAAATTGACAATTACTGTCACAGTCATATAGAAATTTCTCCTCACATTTTTAGTACTTGTCCATGCTTCTTCATGGATTATCCTCCTTTTACCACAAATTTTAATGCATATTCTCAATCTGAACTACAGGTTCTATTTGTCTGCATTGTGACTGCAATATGCCTATTTCTTTCTTTCTTTTTGGTAATTGGAAAAAGTGATCCTATAAAAATAATCTTCCAATCAATAAACTGAACTGGAAATTAAATTTGGAAAATTATTAAAGTCATAAAAATATGCTTTATATGACTTATACGAAAAATATTCAAGAGTGTTAGCTGTATTGATCCACACTGAGAATTGTACTTTTTACATGTATACTTGTGTGTATTTAACGTGTACACTTTTTTGTGAATAATAAAAACATAGCTTGTTAAATATGGTAAGTACAATGCCATGCAGTACAGTGATACATAATGTTAACTATGACATTTTTCCTTTCTCCTGAAAGAAAGGGACCTATGGAAATCCTGGGTGGTGTTTGATGTGTCTATTCACTTCACCGTGGTGATGTGATTACTGGTATTTGCATACTTTTGAATTCTTTTGTACATATTAAATTGTACAAATTAAAGATCACAATAATACATCAATTTTTCTTCACCATAGTTATCTCAGAAATCATTCAAATGACATCAAGGAGTCCCTTTCTTTCAGTTTTTAGCTAGAAATAACTGTTGGCGGCCAGTGCTATGGCTTGGTATGCCAATCCACTGCCTGTGGTACCAGCATCCTGCTTGCGCACTGCTTCGCCAGTTTGAGTCCTGGCTGCTCCAGTTCAGACTCACTCCCTGCTTATGGCCTAGGAAAGCAGCAGAGGACGATTCAAGTCCTTGAGCCCCTGCACCCATGTGGGAGACCCGGAAGCCCCTGGCTCCTGGCTTCAGATTGGCTCAACTCTGTCTACTGATGCCATTTGGGCAATGAACCAGTAGAGAATAGACCTATTTTTCTGTTGCTCCTTTTCTCTACGTAAAATCTGCCTTTCAAATAAAAACACTTGAAAAAAATGTTCACTTGTTTATTTAACCTTACAGCAACAGTTCAATATTGTTCCATCGAATTTGAAAACTATTATCGTCCTTTAAAAGCCCTTTCTCACCCATTCACAAAAATTACAGCTTTGCAAGAATATTGGGGAACACCATGCTCATCATTACATATTCAATCACACATGTTGGTAAAACTCCCCTGTGTTTTCTTTCACTATTAAGAGTGAAGGAAGAGAAAATGAAAATGTCTTTGGGGAAGACATCTCATCAGATTTTCGAGTCTCTGATGAATTCAGAAAGATTTAAACCATTTCACCGTATTTTTTCTGGGAAACTGTGAGTCAGAAACATACATACTTCCTCCACACAGGAACAAGCGTAGGATGAGCATGCAACTCAGAAGAAATTAACGAGAACAATAGGCTGTCTCCCCAGAAACTTTGCTCATAAGCCTTGCAGAGAAGAGAACACATTCAACCTCCCACTCAGAGGTAGGCTAGAGCGACCTGGGACAAAATGAAAGGTATGACCTATCCAGGTGTAGTGTTTGCTCACTGCTCACTGATCCTTTAGGCATGACTCTTCTTAACACCCAAATCATGCCATTTAAAAAGAGGTGCAGGTCATGAGTTTGATTTTCGGTTATGTCTTCATAAATGTGAGTTGGGCACGTGTATGCTGGCCACAAGGCCAGCAGTGAATGGGACTTCTAACATGGGTCTGTGCTCTCACAAAGCGTTTCATGCTTGTGAACATATGGAAATCTGCTACCTCCTCTGCAGTTTAGAGACTGATTTCTGAAAGTGTGCCATTGTGAAATTGAAAATAAGAAGACAGGAAGGAGGGAAGGAAGGAAGGAAGGAAGGAAGGAAGGAAGGAAGGAAGGAAGGAAGAAGGAAGGAAGGAAGGAAGGAAGGAGGGAAGGAAGGAAGGAAGGAGGAAGGAAGGAGGGAAGGAAGGAAGGAAGGAAGGAAAGAAGAAGGAAGGAAGGAAGGAAGGAAGGAAGGAAGGAAGGAGGAAGGGATGGAGGAATGGAGGCAAGGAAAGAAGGAGGTAGTGCTTGAAGAGCTTAGGCAGGAGGAAGGGGAGAGCTGAACGAATGACTGTGCTTCTAAATCTCCATTGTGACAGTTGTCTCTTTTGTATAAATAAAAGTCTCCAGTAAATATATTAAGATATAATTAACATGTAATGAACAGTATATTTAAGCATAGCATTTTGCATATTTAACTTAATGTGTAGTCCCATAAAAACATCGTATCACTTTAGAAAACAAACTGCCATAGCCCACAGGAACATATTATACTATCATATGATAAACTGTGAGAGAGGAGCTGGAATGCTCCTAATAAAAAGAAAAGATAAGGAGATGGGAATGCCTCGGGTGATACATATTTTGTATACATACATATATATATATGTATATATATATATATATATATATAGTATTATACCCTATGATGTGTTCACATATTATGAGTTAATCAAAACATTAAAGTCATAAAAAATATCTCAAAGGAATCCTCATCAGCCCCATACATTTCCATCTTCTTCCTGGTATTCCCTCCCTTCTAATCATCTTCACACACAATCTTAAAGACAACATTGATATATTTCCTGTCACTACTGGTTATTTTGTATTTTTATAGATTTTTGTAAGTGGAATCACAAAAGTCATAACATTGTTGCTTGTGTTTCTCCTCTATTATACCTACCATAGTTCATATATCAATAGCTTGTTTCTTATCATTAATGTTGCTATATTACATAAACATGCCACAATTTATTTGTAATGTCACCTAGGAATAATTATTTAGCTTATCTTCCATTTTTTAAATAACTAGAACATGGAGTTCATACGTATATTTTTGATTCAGTAAGGAGCTACCTAAGTGTCTTTTTAAATGGTTTATTATTTTACATTTAGGTCTACAGTGAAAATTCCAATCATTCCACTTCTTTGTCAACACTTGGCATGGTCCTTTGCTTTTACTTTTACATTATCAATATTTACTCCAGTTTTAATTTATATTTCCAATGTATGAATATTTGAGAACATTTCATGAATTTATTTACTACTCATATATTGCTTTGGTACATGTTAATATTTTTAAAATCTATTTAGCAACATGAAGAGAATCAATTCCATGTATTTCAAAGATACTTTAAATATATCTTATATGCATAATTTTTTGCACAGGAAAATGTTTTCCAAGTAACTTCTTGCAGGCTTGACTTTCCGTTGTCTTCCTCCTAACTGATCTAGTATATGAAAAAGTGTACACATTTACCACATTTTAAAACAAGTTGGATAGAACATAAAACATTTAATAGAGCTTTATTTTTTTTGACTGTTTGTTGCCTGTGTTTATTTATAATTCATTTTCTTTTTTATTAATTACATTTCATTTTAGAACACAGTTTCATAGGCTCTGGGATTCCCCCAACCCCTCCCTGTTCTTCCCCCCCCCCCCCCCCCGTGGTGGATTCCTTCACCTTATTGCAGTATTACAGTTCAATCACAAACTTGAGATAATGTATGGTTTTATTATAGCCCTTTCTTTACCACCACTAATTGAGCTGCATGTAAATTCAGTAGGATTTATTCTGAATATCTGACCCCTTAGAAATACCATTCTGCTTTGTTTTCTTTCCTGAGATGTAAGCTGATGGAAGGAGACACAGTCTATCTTCTCTCTTTAGGTTTACATGATGCACTCAACTTGAGTGTAACTGACCTTGCATTTATCTTGTTTAAGTTCAGTTTTGCCTGCTACTCTCCTCATTCTGCAACTGAGTAGATACCATTTCATCAAACAGAACAGGCTTCACAAGCGCATGCTTTCGTGGGCCACTGAGGCCCTCCCCTCCATGAAGGACTTTATACTAATTAATTCAAATCAAAATTAATTTAGCACTCACTTTACACTTCATAACTTACTCCTGAGGGCTTCCAAAGGTCAGAGAAGCAAAGAGAGCACGTCTGTTTCCAAGCACAAAGGACACCACAGGAGACAGAGAGGCACAAAAGTAGTTTCAAGTGCCAACAAAATGTACATGCAGATAAGATAATAAAGTGACATTCATTTTTAAAGTCAGGTAATTCCAGCACTGCTGCTTCCTGGCTATTAACTTATCTCTGGTTTTGTTTTTTGTTTTGAAATACACAATGGGTACAATAATAGCATTTACATCTCATAGTTGAGTATATAAAAATACAATACATGGGAAGTAGTATTTTAGCATATAGTAAGCAGTCTGTAAATCCCAATTTTTTAAAAATATGTGTATTACACCCACTGTTATTTCCTATATTTTTATCACAATTTCAATATTTTGCTTTGTGTGTGTGTGTGTGTGTGTGTGTGTGTGTGTGTGTGTGATTTCCATTGTTTTTAGATTCTTGGACCACTCATTTTCATCTCAATACACACCTGGAGTGAGAATAAATGATTCCTCATGGGCATTTACATTTACTTTGTTTTAGAAAGAAGATGCTCTCAAATCTCCAATTATTTACTGAAGAATAAGACAGCTATTAGTCCAGGTCAGGTTCAATATCTGACACCATGAATTAAATGACCTCAGAGTACAAAGAATATTGAAGATGCAGATTCTTCATAGCCCATAAGCTACCATCTTATCCAGAGCAGCACTTTGAGAGGGTGTACCACACCACCTCAGCCAAAGTCATGTTGACATTGGTCACAGAGTCAAACAAAGCTTCTCTTGTAGAATTATAGATGTTGTATGTATAATTTCACATCTCTCCAGTGACAAGAAATTTACTATACTCAACAGTGGACCAAATCCAGAGACACAGTCAACAATGGATAATGAAAACCAAACCATGGTGACTGAGTTTATCTTTACAGGCATCACGCAGGATCCTAAGCTGCAAATTATCTTTTTTGTGGTCTTCTTCATCATCTGATCATTGTGGTGGGGAACATTGGCATGATCATCCTCATCCTGACAGACACTCAGCTACACACACCCATGTATTTTTTCCTCCACAATCTCTCCTTTGTCGACCTGGACTACTCCTCGGCCATTGCCCCCAGAATGCTGCCTGACCTTCTGACAAAGCACAAGGTGATCTTCTCCAGCTGTGCCACCCAGTTTGCTTTCTTTGTAGGTTTTGTAGATGCTGAGTGCTATGGCTTGGCT
Organism: Ochotona princeps; assembly: GCF_030435755.1. Lineage (NCBI taxonomy): Eukaryota > Metazoa > Chordata > Mammalia > Lagomorpha > Ochotonidae > Ochotona > Ochotona princeps. The sequence goes on along the minus strand of NC_080835.1, from coordinate 12,960,149 downwards.
GCTATGGCCTATGATCGCTTTGTGCCCATCTGTCAACCCCTCCACTACAGTACCCTCATGTCCAAACAAGTCTGTTTGATTCTCATGCTGGGCTCTTACTTGGCAGGTCTAGTGAGCTTAGCGGTACACACTTCTCTTACCTTCAGCCTGAATTACTGTGGTTCCAATATCACCAACCTTTTTTTTGGCTCTCTTGGCTCTCTCACGTTCAGATACCCACATCAGCGAAATATTGCTCTTCAGTCTGTGTGGCTTCATTGAATCAGCACCATCCTCATCATCTTCATCTCCTATGCCTTCATCCTCATCGCGATTATCAGAATGCGCTCTGCTGAAGGACGCATGAAGGCTTTCTCCACCTGTGGGTCTCACCTTACTGGGGTAACCCTCTTCTACGGCACGGTCAGGTTTATGTACTTGAGGCCAACATCAACTTACTCTCTGGATCAAGACAAGTGGGCCTCTGTGTTCTACACTATTATCATCCCTATGTTGTATCCCTTGATCTAGTTTGCGGAATAAGGATGTGAAAGCTGGTTTCAAAAAATTAATTGGGAAAATACTTCAATAAAATTTTTGGAAACAGGACCCAGTGTGGTGGTCTAGTGGCTAACGTCCTCACCTTGAATGCACTGAGATCTCATAAGGGTGCAGATTCTAATCCGACAACTCCACTTCCCACCCAGCTCCCTGCTTGTGGCCTGGGAAAGCAGTCAAGGATAGCCCAAAGCCTTGAGACCCTGCACCCAGATGGGAGACCTGGAGGTAATTCCTGCCCCATGGCTTTGGGTTGGTTCAGCTCTGGCTGTTGCAGCCATTTGGGGAGTGAACCAGCAGATGGAAGATCTTTCTCTATGTCTCTCTCCTCTCTGTATATTTGACTTTGCAATATAAATAAATAAATCTTAAGTTAAAAAAAAAAAGGAAAGAAGCAAAGAATGGGGTCCGGCACAGTAGCCTAGTTACTAAAGTTCTTGCTTTGCATGCCCTGAATCCCATATCGGTGCAGATCCTAATCCCAGCTGCTCCACTTCCCTTCCAGCTCCCTGGTTGTGGTCTGGGGAAATAGTGGAGGACGGCCTGAAGCATTGGCACCTTGCACCTGTGTGGGAGACCCAGAGACAGCTCCAGCTCTTGGCTTTGGTTTGACACAGAGCTGGTCATTGCAGTCATTTGGGAAGAACTCCCTATCTCCTCTGCTTTCTGTATATCTGCCTTCCCAATATAAATAAATACATATTAAAAAAACAAAATTGTAAGTAATGATAATCAGATATCAAAATGTTAACCTTGTTCATATAGATTGCATTTCTTTGTATTCTGCAAACTAGTTACCACTGATCAGGGAGAACTTAACAGTAGTTTGCTTTTTGAGACTAGCTTATTTCACTAAGAACAGCAATTTCCAGTCGCATCCATTTTGTTGCAAATTACATTTCTTTCTTTCTTGAGGTTCAATACTCTTCTGTAGTATACATATTATGTGTGTGTGTAAGTATGTATGATTTTTTATCCAATCATTCATTGATGGACATTTGAGTTGATTTCAAACCTGATAATCACAAGACATCATTGAATAAAACTGAAAATGAATCAAATAAATGGAAATATGTCACATGTTCCTGGACTAGACAAATCAGTATTACTAAATATAGCACAGAGACACTGATGAACTGGAAATAATGAATACTTATTGCCTGCATATCTGTCTTACTAATTAGGTCTAATATTTCCTTTAAAGTTAGGTAGAAAGAATTAAATATTGTATTTTGTCCTAAGTACCCTGCCTGTATGACATATCTGTTGTTAAGGCATAGGATTGTATCTGTGACTTATTCCTTGGGGACTAATTGTTAAACACCTAGGGACCACTCAGAGAAACAGTTACATTACCTAGGACAGTGGTGAACAGCTGAGAGTGTAGGGCTGCACTGCATCCAATAAAGAAATCAGCGGTTCTTCATTAGGTAACAATGTCTCACAGAACAAGAACAGAAAAACACTAGTATTTATTGTTATGATGTCAGCGATAAGTTCTGTGAGTTCATTAATACACCGATTCACACAGACCCCAATTTATGTGAAACTCAACAAATCTGATTATATTAAAAATCATTTGTTGGGCCCGGCGGCGTGGCCTAGCGGCTAAAGTCCTCGCCTCGAAAGCCCCGGGATCCCATATGGGCGCCGGTTCTGGTCCCGGCAGCTCCACTTCCCATCCAGCTCCCTGCTTGTGGCCTGGGAAAGCAGTTGAGGACAGTCCAGGGCTTTGGGACCCTGCACCCGCGTTTGAGACCTGGAAGAGGTTCCTGGTTCCCAGCTTCGGATCGGCATAGCACCGGCCCGTTGCGGCTCACTTGGGGAGTGAAACATCGGATGGAGGATCTTCCTCTCTGTCTCTCCTCCTCTCTGTATATCTGGCTTTCCAATAATAATAAATCTTAAAAAAAAATCATTTGTTTATTTTTGTTCCTTCTTTATTTTGGGATCTATTTTTATTTGAAAGGCAGAACTATAGAGAGGAGAAACAAAAAGAGAGAGAGAGATTTTCCATCTACTGGCACATTCCCCAAAAGGCCACTACTTCCCGTAACTGAGCTGACCCAAAGCCAAGAGGCAGGAGCTTTCTCCAGGCCCACCACACAAGCTCAAGGTCCCAGGAATCTGAGCCATCTTCCCTTGCTTTCACAAGACACACACACACGATCAGAGAATGAACTGAAGTGAAGTAACTGGGACACAAACCACTGCCCATATGGGATGTTGGTGTCACAGGAGATGCCGACTGTACTATGCCACATTACTGGCCCCAGTTGTGCATTTTTCAAATATAAGACTCTATAATTTCACGGAGCAGGTGGTTGTACTTTAAGTTTATGCTCATATAATACCTAAGCTGTAGTGATCTTTCTGTTCATGTTGTATTGCCAGAGGTAAGGTACTACAGATCCAGACAAGACATATTCTTCAAGGATGACATCTAGAATCAAATAAGATTATCTCAAAATCCCTCCCAAACACCCTTTCAAAGATATGACAACATTTATTTTAAGAGTGACATGTGCCTGTACATTTTCTGAGAATGAATACAATTATAGTATTTATAGTTTGTTACAGATAAATTATAACAAATTCTTTATGAATCACAGATTCTATTTTGGTGCATGTCAAGAGTTAAAAATTTCACCTCTCTTCCTTGGCTCTTTTTTTTCAAACATTAGAGGCATACCAACAAATTAAATAAATTAAATAAACTAATTAAATAAATTGTCAACAATGCTCCCTCTGTCCCTGTGTCCCAGAGTCTGGGGTGGGTGATGAGGCCATTGGGTCTGCCACGTAAATGTAAAGGGATGGTCCTATGGTGTAGAATGTTAAGTTTCTACTGCGGCATCAGAATTTCATATGTGTGATGGTTTGTGCCCCAGCTACTTCACTTCTGATCCAGTTTTCTGCTAATTTTCCTGGAAAAGTAGCAGAAGATGACTTAAGCCATTGGGCCTTTGCACCCATACATGAAAGCTCAACAAGCTCCTGGCTCCTTGCTTCAGATTGGCTCAGTTCTGGCCATTGTAGCCATTTGTGTAGTGAACCTGCAGATGGAAGATATCTCTGTCTCTCCTTCAGTCTCTGTAACTCTGCCCTTCAAATAAAAATAAAATCCTTTTTTAAAAAAGAATCTTCTTCCACACTTAAAAAAGTTCAAAAAGTTAAGAGTCATTTTATATACTTGAAAAGCAGAGTTATAAAGAAAGGGATCAAAAAATAGAGAGAGAGAGAGAGAGAGCTTCCATCTGTAGTTTTTTCCTGTATTCCTCCTTGCTTTGTTTTCGAGAACTATCATCTACGCTCACCTCTCAGGCTACTGGCAATGATCTCCAACCCTGATAAATATTAGAATTCCTTCTTGGCTTAATCCTTCCTTTCCTGGTAATACAGTTCCTTCTTCCTTGGGTATGAATGGTCCTCACTCATTAAAAGGACTTTGGAGCCATGTGGAATCACGAACATACTCAGGAACAGCCAGGATTTACATGTGCTAGACCTGTTTAATGGAGAGTGTGGAAAACAACATCACTGTGTATGCTTACTCACATCAGATGATGTAATTGCTTCCATCATAATAGCTAACATTGGCAGAGCAAATGAGTCAGATCCTGCCATGCCTTTCTGCACCACAGCCTTGCCATGTTCTGTATGTTTTTTTTTAACTGAACCTATGTAAAGAGTCTTGCCTTTTTAGTTGTCTGACAGGACAATCACTTTAGTAATTCTTTTTCTCTTCTTCTCCAGTGGTTCCAGATTGAACTACTGACTCTTGCTCATGGCCATATCGCAATCATCAAACTGGTAACAACGGGTCTTGCAAATTTGAAAATATAAGCACAAAGCCTCACACCCGTTTCTAACATTTCCCTTGTTCCCCTGGTGATCTCCAGTATGATGCCAAACAAGTTGTGCCTCTGGATGAGAGTTATGAAGGATGGCAATAACATGTTTTATTCTAAACAATGTAAAACCTCTTGAAAAGACCTGCTATGATAAAAAAAGAGCATTGCCAGTTTTATTATATAGGAGAGAACTGTTACATTAAGGCATTCATATAAATGTTTAATAATTACAGAAACTTTTTCAAAAGATAGGGAAGTGGCCCAATAAAGGTCAAAATAAGTATAATGCAGTTCATGGAGACATCCAAAAGAAAGAAAATCAGTAACATCAGTTTTTCATATGAGTCCCTGTTTGTGTGCCAGATATCAGGATTGGCTGAAAAGACAATGAGGAGATGCTTAACAGAGAAATTATATGATTAAACTACACTGCGGCCATCATTCATGCTTTTAGAACGACACACCTTGTCCAAGAAGATACAGATTTTTATATCCAAAAGGCCAGGGTGACAAAGCTCTTGTTACAAAGCCCAGGATACACAGCCTGGAGAGACCAGGCAGGCAGTAAAGGCAGGAGAGGACAAGGCCTCACCTTGGGAAGTCACCATGGCAGACAATGCACTAGCCAACTCCCAAAACACTCAAGCGAATCTTTTAGAATCCCTAAGAACCAACACCATTCCCACTGCACAGACACAAGAAGCAGACCTGAAGGCCCAGGTCACACACTGGAGGAAGAGTCAGAGGACTTGGCAACGGGCACCATTCTTCATTATCTTGCCACTGCACCACCTCTAAGAGTGTGCCCTGAAAGTGATCTTCACTGCAGACATCCTGAGTTTTCAGGCCACTAGGGCAAGATCTGAGAGAACCTCAGCTTCACAGGGGATAGGGGGCATCTTACCTGGGGCGGAGAGGAGCCAGAGCAGCAGAGGCAGAGGATCCTGAACGTGAGGCTCTGACAGGACAGTGACCTCAAGATACTCTCTCTGAAGGACAAGCAGATGTGTGCATGAGACTCAGACTAGGAGGGCAGGAAGGAAGGTTTGTAGGACAGAATACTGCCCCGTGTTTGGGCTGTGCCATCCTGCCTGAGACAAGCTATGCTGAGTGTCTAACAAGATTAACCTCACTGCTCCAGCGCAACAAAGCAGTGTCACACCAGCCAGCAACCCAGGGAGCAGGATAAGGAACTATCTGAAGCTTATATTCCCACAAACCAAACAAACAGCAAGATTCTTCAGCAATAGCTTGTGCCCCCAACAGGCGCTCAGCCAAACACTGATTCTTTGTGGGCCTTAGAGAACCCCAGGGTCAGATGTCCATGACCATACCTGGTCAGACCCAAGAGGGGAAATGGTGTGTCAACATAAACTTTTATTCTTGGAGAAAAATTCATACGAAAACATTCCCAGGCCTCGGTGGAGGTGTGTTCCTACCAGCACAAGGGAGCTCCCTGCTCTCCCAGGCCAAATGCAAGGATGGCCGATGTGCCTTGCATCACCAAACTGCCAAGACACTGTGACAGGCCACAACTGTCCTATCAAGGCGTAAGGAGCCAAGACCCAGAGTACAGTAAGCCTGTGCCAGCCAGGGAGCCCATGTCCACAGCCAGACCCTGCCAGCACCAGCTCACAGATCTCTGGCATGTGGTTCCCTTACTCACCAACCATTGACATGCCCATCTCTGGCATGCCAATTGCTGGTCAGAGATTCGCTGGCTGCATATCACTAGCACGCAGTTCCCTGGCTGGCCAATCACTCACACATGGTGCCCTGTCTTGTAGATCACTGGCACGTGGTTCCCCTACCCACTGATGACTGGCACACCAATCACTGGCACGCAGTTCACTGCCTGCAGATCTCTAGTACGCAGTTTCCTGGCTAACCAATTAATTGCACTTGGTTCTTTTCACTTGCCAATTACTGGAAAGCAGTTCCCTGGCTGCAAATCACAGGCACATGGCTCCTTGGCTTGTGGAAGGCTCACAGGCAGTTCCCTGGCTAGCAGATTTCTGGCAGGCTGTTCCCTGGGTGTTGATCACTGGCACACAGTTCCCTTGCTGAGGACACTGGCAAGCAGTTGCCTGCCATACCGACCACAGTGCTGGCATGTATTTCACTGGCTCAGGGGTCACTGGCATGTGTGTCCCTGGCTGCAGATCACTCACTCACAGTTCCCTGACTAACCAATCACTTGCACATGGTTCCCTGGCTGCAGAGCGCTGGCAAGCAGTACCATAGTTGCCAATTGCTTATATGCAGCTCCCTGGCTCGTGAATGGCTGGCACTTGGTTCCCTCACTCACAGATCACTGTCATGCTAATCTGTGGCTATGAATCTTTTGGCATGTGGTTTCCTACTTGTAGATCGCTGTCATTGTTTTGTTAAAAAGTGCTAGTCTCTGATTGATTCCCAACACCCAAACAAACACTGACTACCAAATAAGACACCCCTAAAATCACCTGTTTACTTTTTGGTCCTTAAGGAAGATGGGGTCCCTGGCTGGTTCAGCAGTTTCCTCATGGGCCCAGGCAATTGGACAGTCTTCCACTCCCTCCCTCCCAATTTACTTTCTGAACTGAAAGGAAATTCAACCTGGTACTCATACGGGATGCTGGGGCTGTAGGCCAAGTCCACTGTGTCCCTAACAGAATGTCTGCAGGATCGCCATTTATGCAGTGCCACAATTGGATGGAGGGGGCTGGAGCATTTACCTGGTATTGCTTTCTGTTTCCTCCCTGATCAATTGCACTGCATCAGGGTGAGATCAAGGAGCCCAGCTTCCATCTGTACAGCAGGTGGCTGATTTTAGATGAACACCAGGTAACATGTCAGCTGTGGGCACTCGATGGGCAGAAGGGGCAGAAATCTTGGATCAGCAGAAATTAGAATTTTATCTTCATCTTTATATTTCTGTTGTATTTGAATGTTTTGAAATAGAATGGTAGTCACAGAAACCCAGTACATTTTTTGGAAGCTATGTCCAGCTTATTTTACTCAATTTAATGTACTCCAGTTCTAAATATTCTGATACAAATGAATGAATCACCTTCTTAAGTAAGGCTGGATGATTCATACTTGTAGGTAACAACTGAATTCTTTTTTTTTTTTCTTGTTGGAAAGTCAGATATACAGAGAGGAGGAGAGACAGAGAAGAAGCTTTTTCTTGCACCGATTTACTCCCCAAGTGGCTGCAATGACCAGAATTGTGCCAATCCTAAGCCAGGAGCCAGGTGCCTCCTCTTGGTCTCCCAAGGCTTTGGGCCATCCTCTACTGCTTTCCCAAGCCACAGACTGGGAGCTGGATAGGACAGGGTCGACGCCTCCAGAATCAGTGCCTGTATGGGATCCCGGTGCTTGCAAGTTGGGGACTTTGGCTGCTGCTCTACCACACAAAGCCCTGAATGGCAGACACAGAGAGAAGCATTGTGTTTAACCTAATTAATTTACATAGTACAAACTTCTGACATTGATCAATTTGACGATAGGGTTAAATAATCAAAACTTCAGCCCCTGTTAAAGTGCTTGCTGTATTCACAGGGGAAAATGCTGTACTACAAGTCTAATTAACCATCACTGATTAGCACGAATAGTGAAGACAGAAGCACAATATATTTGAGTCTCTTCAGTGACTAGACAGAAGTAAAATAACATCTCTTGTCCTGGCATCACAGAGAACTGAAACACACTTTTACCTCAGGTGGGTTAACAAGTGGATAAATATTATGATAGGAAAACTTCCTTACTATCTGAAAGCAGGGGTTTGCACACTTTTAGTTTTAAATCTGATTGCCCAACAAAATAAACTTGCAATCTAGTTCCTGGCACTGCTGCATAAACAGTAAGAGTGCCACACGCAGTACCAGCACCCCATATGGGAACGAGTTCAAGTCCTGGCTGTTCCATTTCTGACCCAGTTCCCTGATAATGTACCTGGGAAAGCAGGAGAGGATGGGCCAATTCCCGGACCATTATATGCATGTGAGAGGCCCAGAAGCTCCTGGCTACTGGCTTCAAACTGACTCAGCACAGGCTTCTGTGGCCATTTGGGAAGTGAATTAGTTGATAGAAGATTCTCTCTCTCTCTCTCTCCCCCTCTCCCTTACCTTTTCCCTCTCCCTCTTTCTGTCTCTCCAACTCCTCTTTTTCCAGTCTCTCTATATCTCTCTATCTCTGTCAGTCTGTCAAATAAATGAATGGACACATGCTAGTTATCTGATGGACTCACCTATCTTTCTCCTTTAAAAAAAGATATATTTATTTTTATGGAAAAATCGGATATACAGAAAGGAGGAGAAACAGAGAAGATCTTCCATCCACTGATTGACTCCCTAAGTGACTGCAACGGCCAGAGCTTAGCTGATCCCAAGCCAGGCGCCCAGAGCTTCTTTCGGGTCTCCCAGGTGTGTACATGGTCCCAAGCCTTTAGGTCATCTTGTACTGCTTCCAAGGCCAGAAGCAGGAAGCTGATGGGAATCAGGGCTGCCTGAACACGAGTGGCAAATGTACTGGATCTTGGCTTATGCAAGGTGAGGGCTTTAGCCACTAGGCTACCTCACCAGGCCCAATTAACAAATTAACAAATTTATCATTTATGAAAGTAACATTAAAAGTTACATTTATTTTAGCCAAGAGTTTGAAATAAACCATTAATTTTAACTACTTTGCAAGTGATACTATGCATTTAAGCTTAAACTTAAAATTAGCTCTATTTATTATAAATGTTTCAGTCAAATAATGAGTGAAGTTAATAAAGTAGCAATACATGTAAACTGAAGTCCAAGCAAGTATTATATCAAGATACTGAAGTGTAAATGATCACAATAATTCCGATATTTTTCCAAATAAACACACACATATCTACACTTCCAACCTAGGAGTGACTGTGTGTATAACCACAGGAAATGGAAGCCCATGTGGATCTAAAATCATTATTCTTTGTCCTTCCAGTTTGCTTTTAATGTCTATCTAAATGTCAGTGAAAACTGAAAATGATAATTATTGAGATCCAAATAATTTTGATACTATTGCTTAACAAAGCAGGTATACTTTTTATATTCAGCTGTTTCCTGCTTTTTTTTTTTTAATCACGTCTATGGTTTCTCGTGGATTTTTCTGATCAGAGCAGGTTGAATTATACGAAGGGAGTTATAACCACTCTGGCAAACCACTGGTGATGAATAACAGAACATCTCATAAAAATGTGTTTCAGATTTCAGTAAACCCTAATTATTTCAAACATGAAAAGCAACATAGTGATATTAATTAACATATTCTGCACCATTATGTTAAATTAATTTTATTTGCATAATCACACAATACATTACAGACCACATGAGAAATGTTAGTCTTATAATTCTTGCTTGGCTTAACTAATTTTGAATTTCTTTTATGTTGTTTTTAACTGAGAAACAACTTTGGGTTAATTAAAAACCAATGCCAGAAATTAATGATAGAAGCTAAGATGGACTACACATTGCAAGAATTACTTATAAACTGAGAATGAAAATTTGGAAACTGGCTTTGATATACAGATACTCTTGCCATTAATTCACATGAAAATTTCTCTTCAGAAGTGGTACTTGCCTTGGTTACTTTCTCCAAGTAAAATGATAATTGACACGCCTACTTCTGCCTTGTTCTGAATTTTACATTTATTGTTTATTTTCATTTAGTTTCAAAGGCACATACAAAGAGACAGCTTAAGAGAGAACTTCCAACAGCCAACACCGTGCCAAGCTGAATCTGGAATTCCAGAATTCAATCCAGGTGTGCAAAGTGGGTGACAGGGATCCAGGTACCTCTCTGCTGCCTCCCAGAACATGCAATGGCCAAAAGCTGGATGTGACTTGAATATACCTGGACTGACATCACTCACTCCAGTCACAGAGTATGTGAAGTAGCAAGCTCATTGCTCTACACAGCTTTCAGACTCACGTAACAACTTCTTGATGATACTGTTTAATAAGTCAACAAAGGACTTATCCTACCCCTTCTGTGATTGATTTTGTATAGTTAGAAGATCAAAGTAGAATGGACAGGGGAAATTGTTCCTCAATAAATGAATTCTTTCTCTTGGGAATTACTGATAACCCAGAGATGAAAATGATCCTATTTTGCATATTCCTAGTTGTTTATCTCTTGAATTTTCTAGCAAATCTTGGAATGATCATTTTGATCCAACTGGATTCCCAGCTGCACACCCCAATGTACTTTTTCCTCAGCCACCTCTCTTTTGCTGATCTCTGTTACTCCACTGCAGTTGGACCCAAGATGCTGGTGGGCCTACTTGCTGAGAAGAACATGTCTATTTCAGTCGTTGGCTGTGCTCTGCAGTTTTTTGTGTTCTGTATCTTTACAGACACTGAGTGTCTGCTGCTGGCGGTGATGGCCTTTGATAGGTACCAGGCCATCAGCAACCCTTTGCTCTACACAGTCAACATGTCCAGTAGGACTTGCTTCCAGCTGTTGGCTGGGGTTTACCTCGTAGGAATGACAGATGCATTGACACACACCACACTGACATTCCGCTTGTGTTTCTGTGGCTCTAATGAGATCAATCACTTCTTCTGCGACGTCCCTCCTCTGCTGTTGCTATCATGCTCAGATACTCAGGTCAATGAGTTGGTGATCTTCACTGTGTTTGGATTCATTGAACTGAGTACTATCTCAGGAGTTCTTGTCTCTTACTGTTACATCATCTTATCAGTCTTAAAGATGCCCTCTGCTGAGGGGAGGCTCAAAGCTTTCTCCACCTGCACCTCCCACTTAACTGCAGTTGCCATTTTCCAGGGAACTATGCTCTTCATGTACTTCAGACCAAGTTCTTCCTACTCTCTAGACCAAGACAAGATGACCTCAGTGTTTTACACCCTAGTGATCCCCATGCTGAACCCTCTGATTTACAGCCTTCGGAACAAGGATGTGAAACAGGCTCTAAAGAAACTAAAGAATAAAATTTTGTCTTAAGTAATTAGTCATGTGCTGTAAATAAATAGTTGTACATGTTTAAGTTGTAGCTCATTTATTCAAATTAGATATTAATACATAAATATTAATACAGAAATATCCATAGATTCAATCGTCCACAAGTAGAAAACTTTCAGTCAGAAACACATCAATGAATATGTACAGCCTATTTTTCCTATTTTTATCGCATGAAGGTGTGGAATAACAACTCATTACATAACATTTTTATTGTATCAGATAATAAAATTGGTCTTGATATGCTCTAATGTATACTGAAGTAGTATATAGGTTATATGTAAATGTGAGCATTGTGTCCATTTATATAATAATACATTCAGTGAAAGTCCTTATATCAAATAAAAAACAAAAGATGATTCTACATGTATATGTTATCAAAAATATCAATATTTTGCAGTTTGTGAAAAGTATTCTATTTTAGGAAAAATGTTTCCTAGTCTTGGTGTTTTCATGCACCCATTTTATTCCTTAGAAATCTATGTTATTTATTCATTAAAATATTATTAGGATCATTATGTAGTTTGTGCTTATATATAATTATGTTATGCTGCATTTTATGATAAATCCACTAGTTATATACTGAAGAATTCTATGAAAGTTCACTAAAATTAATATGTAGTGCTTTAAAACATCATGAAGCGAAAAAACTACATATAGACTAAACATAGAGAGTAAATAAGGAAAGACTGGGTCAAGCAGAAATATTGATTTTTCTGACCCAATCACAGTTAGAAATACATAGAGAAGTGGATAACATTAAAAACAAAATGAAATTTTAAAAATTCATATGGGCATGGAGAACTTGAGTAGCTCTGGAGAGGCTGGAAACAGAAATCCTCAGGACCACAAGGCACTGTGCTTTCAGGGGAAACAAAGTCTCTGGTAAGTAAGCATTAGAGGGCACAGTGAAGAGGACAGTGTGTCCACCATCGTCCTGAAATCTAAGCTCTGTTACTCCAATCAGATTTCCCGCCAGCCTCCTCATCCTCAACTCTTAAAACCTCCATTAGTTGACATCTCAATCTCCTAAAGTCTTTTTTCCACCTGTCCCTCTGTGAGACCATTGCCTCTGTGCAGCCGCCTTGTGCCAAGCACACAAATTAAAGAAATAAGTGGGAAAAAAGTAAACAAATCAACAAGTGTTATATAGTTTATGTGTATATTAGATAGTAAAGTAAAACTAACTGAGGGGTTGCTATGGTGAGGTGACTGGTGTGACCATTTACTTACAAGATAGGCTTGTCTAGGTATTTCACTGATCCACCAGTCTCCCCTCACTACTCTGGTTAAGCTGCTAAGGAAATCTTGAATATCTCAATATATCTAAATTATACAACCAAATGATTGTGAGTATTCATAACAGCTCTCCAAATTAAAAGGCATCGAATGGCCAATGCCTTGTTCTTTTAAGAAATGTCTGTTAAAGATTATTGTTCATTTTTGACGAGGGCTGTTGTTTTCTTTTTGTTCCATTGTTTGGGTTCTTGGTATATTTTGGATAGCAGCTTATTCTGTCATATTATTTGATAATATTTTCTTCTGAAACATGAATTTCCCTTCATTCTATTGCTTATTTCTCTCGTGGTACAAGCACTTTACATTTTTTAAAGTAATTAATGCATTATCTGATATAATTCCAAAGGCTCTGGGATTTTTCCTCCCCTGTGCCAGGTCCTGGATGTAATCCCATTTGTTTAGTTTTATGTTTGTTTTCTGAGTGGCCTATACTTAGGCCACCTAAATGAAGATTTGCTCTGCATTTTCATCTCTTATTTTTTAATTCAAATGTCATAATTAGTCTTTAAACATATTTTGATTTGATTTCTTTTTACAATGTGTGATACAAGGTTCCGTTTTCCACCCTCATATATGTGAACATCCGGTTTGCCCAATATATTTAGAGAGGAGATTTTATATCTACATTTAGTGATCTTTGCACCTTTATAAGAAAGCAAATGCCTATAGAAATGTATTCTCTTTTTGAAGTGATTATCCTAATCCACTCCTCAGCATATCTGTTTTTATATCCAAATCATGATGTTTTAACAATAATATTTTATTGTAAATTTTTAAAGCATTTGGTGGGATGCCTACAGGCTATTTTGTTTTTGCAACCTAAAATGATTTATCTATCAGACTTTTTCTATTTCTGTAAATACAATCTTGACATTTCTATTTCTGTGAATAAGTGTTCACTTTTTTTCTATTTCTGTGAACAAAGATATTTGAGTTTTGATCAAGGTTTTCCCAAAGTTTTAAATTATTTTGTGTAATATAGATGTTACATGATACTGATTTTTTGCAGTCCAATAATATGTAGCATATTTCCATCTATTTAATTAAGTTTCAGTTTTATTCAACAATGTCTTGTAATTATCAGTAAGGTTTGAAATCAATCCAAAGTTCCATCAATGAATGATTGGATGAAGAAAATATTGTACACACACACACATACACATACATACACGTACTATAGAATAATAGTGAACCACAATAAAGAATAAAATGACATAATTTGCAACAAAATTGATGCAACTGGAAATTGCTTTGCTTAATGAAATAAGCCAGTGACCAAAAGAAAACTATTGCTAATTTCCCCTGTTCAGTGGTAACTAATTTACACAATACAAAGAAATGCAATCTTTATGAACAAGGTTAGCATTTTGATATCTGATTATCATTACTTACAATTTTGGTTTTTTGAAAAGATTTCTTTATTTTTATTGGAAAGGCAGATATAAGATAGTGAGATCTTCCCAAAAGTCTGCAACAACCAGGTCTGAGCCAAACCAAAGGAAGGAGCCAGGAGTTTCCTCCAAGTCTCCCAGTGGGTGCAGGGTCCCAAAGCTTTGGGCAATTCTCTGCTTTTCCAGGCCACAAGCCTGGATCACCCAGGACACAAACCTATGCCCATATGAGATCCTGGTGCTTGCAAGGGGAGGATTAGCCCGTTGAACCACTTTTGAGGAACATTAGTTCCTTGTCCATCCATATTATCAGCTGGGTTATTTTTCTTTTTTACATAATATGGCACTGAACATGTGTTTGTGAACTGAAAATTACGACAAAAAAGTAATAAAGAAGCTAGGGACAATTTAATGTCTATCAATAAGTGAGTGGAATAATTAAGCGTGCCTGAGGTGTCAGTCTTCTCAGGATTTAAACAATATCCTATTTGCAAACATATTGCCAGGAAGAATGGCCTCATACGCCTTGTCCCTGGACATGACACAAGTTTTTAGTGGGCCTGACAGTTCTCAGTACTGATCAATATTACAGTGAACGAGAGGTAAACTATGTTAAATCCAGAGGTAGAGAATTTTAAACTCTCTGGACAACTTTTGTCTGGAAATAGGTGGTAAATTGTTTTGATAATCATTCAAGAATTTGGACTGAACCCCTCTGGTGGAGACAGACATGTTATTAAATACCAACAACTGTCCAAGTTCAATGAAAGCCATTAGGGTTACGATGTTTGTGCTTGTTTTGAGTCACTTGTCTCTGAAAGTCTGAACATTACACAGCTATCCAAATTTTGCCATGAACCATACAGTAACAGGGCTGAAGGAGCATCATCAGGTAAAGTTGGAGTCTGCATTCCATACAGAATGTAACCTTAGGAAACCTGGCTTCCCTAGGGAAAATAAGCACCAGAAGGAAAAATAAGACTTGGCAAATTTCAGAAGAATATGCCCAATGGTAACTCCAGAGATTCTGACAACCTCTTGGGTAATAAAAGTATTATTTTCTTGAGTTTACCTGATGAAAAACTACTGTCAATTGATCTATGTGGTTTGAGCTTTGCTTCCAAATTATCTCCCAAAGGTGTACTTTTGACATTTTAGGGTTGGATTCAACACAGTTGTTAATGAAAGATGAAAAAGACATACATGTTGCAAATAATTTTCCCAAAATTAAGACTGTAGCAATGTCATTGAATCACACCAGATGAGTACGTTGCCTTACCGACATCAAGAGAAATCTCATTAACAACAAACAAGATAAATGAAGAAAAATAAAGACCATAAGCAAAATTGTATTGCCAGGAGAATGTCCAAAAGAAACTTGAAAATTTGTGAAGCAGCAAAGTGCATAAATAAGTGCATACTTTACAATCCTTAGTGGCCTTTTAATTAAATCTTTGTATTAAGTTTGCACGTTCAGGATATATACATATATATATATATGCATATATATTTTTTAATTGGAAAGTCAGATAATATAGAGAGTAGGAAATACAGAGAAATATTATCCATCCACTGGTTCACACCTCCAGTAGCCCCAATGGCCAGAACTAAGTTGATCTAAAGCCAGGAGACAGGATCTCCTTTGGGGTCCCCCACTCGTGTTCAGGGTCCCAAGGCTTTGTGCCATCCTCTACTGTGTGATAAGTGTCTACCAGCAATGTCAGGGCACACTTAAATAACAAGTGAAGAAAACATGACTCCTGATGAAGGACTTTACTACTGTAGTGGCATGGGGAAAATCTGCCCGGGGTGGGAGTTTTGGGGAGAATTCCAGTTTCTACAAAATTGTACCATAAAATGCTAGTGTCCACGCACAAGCACTCAGACTTGCAAGGCAGGACAATAAGCATCAGAGAAAGACTGAATGTGAATTGTGGAAATTTGTTCTTTCCAATTTTCATTTTAATGAAACACGCAACTATATGACAAAATAAATAAAGCAGCAAATACCTTCATAGTTCCAACAAGCCATTACAATTGGAGAGCAGGAATCTTATACAGGTAAGCAGAGAAATCCCAGATAATTTAACATGTGAGGAAGACATGAATTCTGCATCAGAGCAGTCAGGGTGTCCTACTCCTGTAAAATCCAGCAGAAAACTTAAAAGGGAGACTTGCAAACACAGGTCTACAGAGAACCTGGTCAGCGGCACAAGCTGAGCAGTCATAGACCAGCCCTATTCCTGGATGCTTCAAACGTTTGGATCCGTCTCTTTCATAGGGAAACATGTAAGAACAATGGTCTTTATTTGAGCTAATTCTGGGCTGCTGAGAGACCATTAAGGTCACTGTAATGGAGAAAAAGGGGCCAAAGCTAGAGCTAAGGACAGAGAAAGTTGCTCTCCTGTGTCCAGAAGGGATTTTGTAGGCTTCCCTTTCTCCATGAGAACCACCCGGGGCTCCTGGGTGCTGATCAGATGTGTCACTGGATCCCGTGGAGGATTCTGGGCTGCTTCAGTCCCACGTGGAAGATCTTATAGGAAATGGCTGACCCCGGAGTCCTCAGCCTTCGAGGGCAGTCAAATTTCCAGTGATCTCCTAGGCAGTTGGAACATGGTCCTGGGGGTCCTTTGTGACAATCGTTGCTGAAGAGTCCACTGCTTCCGCAGGGAAAGCACTTGAAGCCCCCAGGGGTCTTGCTAGGACCAGGAGAACATACCTCCTCTTATCCCTCTGCTCTGCTATGGGATACCCTCCTTATCTGTGATGAAGACCATGTGGCCACTTTTAACAGGATGTCCAGGGTGCTCTCGGGTGTAGCTGCAAGTCTCTTTTTTGCAATGTTTATGGCAATTAAGAGCCTGTAATTTATAAATCACTGATTAGAGTCTTAATGCAACAAACTTCAAGTCTTCCTCAATTCTAAGAAAATAGGGATCCTTCTGCAGTCCTGACCTGTCAGGGCTTTTTTCAAGTTACATGAACTAAAAGAATGTTAATGTAGCAATCTTGCATAACCCTGAATATACATGATGAGGTTTTGTTGTTGTAGTTGCTTTAACGACACTGAAAGAACTGCCAGATCTGTTTGAAAGAGACCTGGTCCATTTTTCTAAAGGGCATGTGTTTACCAATTTCCATATGTGACTTTGATGAAAAAATCATGGTACATAAGAAGGGACAGCCGGGCCCAGCGGCGTGGCCTAGCGGTTAAAGTCCTCGCCTTGAATGCACCGGGATTCCATATGGGCGCCGGTTCTAATCCAGGCAACTCCACTTCCCATCCAGCTCCCTGCTTGTGGCCTGGGAAAGCAGTCAAGGACAACCCAAAGCCTTGGGACTCTGCACCCGCATGTGAGACCCGGAAGAGGTTCCAGGTTCCCGGCTTTGGATCGGCGCAGCACCGGCCACTGCGGCTCACTTGGGGAGTGATTCATTGGACGGAAGATCTTCCTTTCTGTCTCTCCTCCTCTCTGTATATCTGACTTTGTAATAAAAATAAATAAATCTTAAAAAAAAAAAAAAAAAAAAGAAGAGACAGGCAATCTTTCTGCATGCCATATAGTAGAATCTGATTAATTTGTTGCTCTTAATTGTGTCATTCATTCCATACCATTGTAATTGTTATTTTTGCATTTTATTCCAAGCAGAGCCCATGGCATTTCCATAGGACATATTAATCATCTGCTGGGTTTCAAGTCCTGACACGAGACCCAATATAGCCAATCATTACCATATCAGCTACTAGTGTTTTACACAGAACTTTTGACTTATCATTCATTATGCACTGCCAAACACCATAGAAGCTAGAAGAAAGTTGGGCCTGGCGGCGTGGGCGTGGCCTAGCGGTTAAAGTCCTCGCCTTGAACACCCCGGATCCCATATGGGTGCCGGTTCTAATCCCGGCAGCTCCACTTCCCATCCAGCTCCCTGCTTGTGGCCTGGGAAAGCAGTCAAGGACGGCCCAAAGCCTTGGGACCCTGCACCCACGTGGGAGACCCAGAAGAGGTTCCAGGTTCCCGGCTTTGGATTGGTGCAGCACCGGCCCGTTGCGGCTCACTTGGGGAGTGAATCATCGGATGGAAGATCTTCCTCTCTGTCTCTCCTCTCTGTATATCTGACTTTGTAATAAAAATAAATAAATCTTAAAAAAAAAAAGAAGATAGAAGAAAGTCCATGTTTCCCGTATTCCTTGAGAGCTTGTTTGGAGGTTCTAGCAGGGGAGCGCAGCTACTCGTATACCCTTGACCGAAGACCGGTCCTCCTCTAGCGGGGATGGTCGTTCTCTTCGACCGAGCGCGCAGCTTCGGGAGGGACGCACATGGAGCGGTGAGGGAGGAAGGGGACACCCGTCTAGCCAGCCAGATCAGCCGAATCAACCCTGGCGATCAATGGGGTGACAGATGTCGCAGCCAGACCGCCCTCACATCCAGTTTCCCGTATTCCTAATGGTTTTGTTTCTGAGGAATGTCATCTACGCTCATTTCTCAGCTTACAAGCAATGATCTCCAACCCTAATACATATTGAAATTTCTTCTGCACTTAATTCCTACTTTCCTGATAATATGGTTCCTTCTTCCTTGGGTATAAATGGTCTCTCTTCACCAGAAGGACTTGGGAGCCCTGAGGAATCATTAACATACTCAGGAATAGCCAGATTCTATCATGGAGTAAGACAGTTTAAGATAGGGTGTGGAACATAAACCCAACATGTATGATTATTCACTTCAGACAATGTAGTTGCCACCATAATAAAAGCTAACAATGCCAGAGAATGTTTCAGGAGTTAGATCTTGTCTTCTGCACCACATCTGTGCCTTGTTTTTATTATTTTTAAACTGACCCTATGTAGGGAGTTTTGCCTATTTAATTGTCTCACAGGGTACCTCTGTTGATACAGATATTTTTTTTATCTCCTCCAGTGGCTCCAGATTGAACGATGGCAATATCACTCATGGCAATATTGCAGGCATCAAGCTGGAACCACTGTTCTTGCAAATTTGAAAATATAAGCACAAAGCCTCACACCCGTTTCTAACATTTCCCTTGTTCCCCTGGCAATCTCCAGTATGATGCCAAACAAGTTGTGCCTCTGGATGAGAGTTATAAAGGATGGCAATAACATGTTTTATTCTAAACAATGTAAAACCTCTTGAAAAGACCTGCTATGATAAAAAAAGAGCATTGCCAGTTTTATTATATAGGGGAGAACTGTTACATTAAGGCATTCATATAAATGTTTAATAATTACAGAAACTTTTTCAAAAGATAGGGAAGTGGCCCAATAAAGGTCAAAATAAATATAATGCAGTTCATGGAGACATCCAAAAGAAAGAAAATCAGTAACATCAGTTTTTCATATGAGTCCCTGTTTGTGTGCCAGATATCAGGATTGGCTGAAAAGACAATGAGGAGATGCTTAACAGAGAAATTATATGATTAAACTACACTGCGGCCATCATTCATGCTTTTAGAACGACACACCTTGTCCAAGAAGATACAGATTTTTATATCCAAAAGGCCAGGGTGACAAAGCTCTTGTTACAAAGCCCAGGATACACAGCCTGGAGAGACCAGGCAGGCAGTAAAGGCAGGAGAGGACAAGGCCTCACCTTGGGAAGTCACCATGGCAGACAATGCACTAGCCAACTCCCAAAACACTCAAGCGAATCTTTTAGAATCCCTAAGAACCAACACCATTCCCACTGCACAGACACAAGAAGCAGACCTGAAGGCCCAGGTCACACACTGGAGGAAGAGTCAGAGGACTTGGCAACGGGCACCATTCTTCATTATCTTGCCACTGCACCACCTCTAAGAGTGTGCCCTGAAAGTGATCTTCACTGCAGACATCCTGAGTTTTCAGGCCACTAGGGCAAGATCTGAGAGAACCTCAGCTTCACAGGGGATAGGGGGCATCTTACCTGGGGCGGAGAGGAGCCAGAGCAGCAGAGGCAGAGGATCCTGAACGTGAGGCTCTGACAGGACAGTGACCTCAAGATACTCTCTCTGAAGGACAAGCAGATGTGTGCATGAGACTCAGACTAGGAGGGCAGGAAGGAAGGTTTGTAGGACAGAATACTGCCCCGTGTTTGGGCTGTGCCATCCTGCCTGAGACAAGCTATGCTGAGTGTCTAACAAGATTAACCTCACTGCTCCAGCGCAACAAAGCAGTGTCACACCAGCCAGCAACCCAGGGAGCAGGATAAGGAACTATCTGAAGCTTATATTCCCACAAACAAAAAACAGCAAGATTTCTCACCAACAGCCTGTGCCCCCAACAGGCGCTCAGCCATACACTGATTCTTTGTGGGCCTTAAAGAACCCTAGTCAGATGCCCATGACCATAGCTGTGCAGACCCTACTGGGAAAAACGGTGTGTCAACAGAAGCTTTTATCCCAGAAGAAAAATTCATACGAAAACATTCCCAGGCCTCGGTGGAGGTGTGTTCCTGCCAGCACAAGGGAGCTCCCTGCTCTCCCAGGCCAAATGGAAGGATGGCCGACAGACCTTGCATCACCAAACTACCAGCACACTCTGTGACAGGCCACAATTGTCCTATCAAGGGCATAAGGAGTGAAGACCCAGAATACGACCAGGCTGTGCCAGCCATGGAGCCCATGTCCACAGCCAGATGCTGCCAGCACCAGCTAAGGGCAACAGAACAGGGCAACCAGCTCAGGGCGTCATGTGCCTTGTGACGCACTGTCCACTGCCCCAAACACTGCCTTCCCGGGAGACATCTCCCATCTGGCCTTCCCAACATGCTGCCCGAATACTTTCCCAGGTCAGCACAACTTTGTCTTTGAACACAAAACCATTTTTGGCCAATAAGTGCTAGGGAAGCAAAAAGATATATACCTTATTTTTTTATGTCCACATTATTTATTTATTTACTTATTCATTGAATTGAAAGCCTGTCCCCTATTTTTCTTGTATTTATACACTTCAAGTAGTTATTTGTTTATTTGCACTTTTGTTTTAGACGTCCATACAATTTATTCTTTTACGGACAGGGAGATTTCATGCTTACTTACTTTGTTTTCTTTTTACATGTTGTACAAGTCTCTTCTTGTTGTCCAGCGCCTAGCAGCAGAAGCAGCGGGCAGCAGGAGGCCCACATGGCTCTGGCCAACGCCTTGGGCTGTGGACGGCCAACAGCAGGGCGCGTGTGGCTGAGCAGGTGCCTGGTCAGCTAGTCCCACAGCAGCGCCACCAGGCGGGCACGGAGCCCCGCAGCGCCTTCTCCAGGCCTCCAGCAGTGGTCCAGGGTCTCCGTGTCCTTGGACACCCGGTAGGCCACGATGGCCACAGGCGGGAGCGGGCAGCGCAGCTGAGAAGGAGCCTGAGGCTCCAGCGGCATGGGGGCGGGGCTGCACGACGTCTGGGTTTGACCCAGGATGGAGGCCTGAAGGGGACAAGTTTCCTCAAGACACAGGTGCGGCTTTGGCGCATCTGACTTTAACATTCCTACTGCTTTCCTGAACGGTTTTGTTTTTTGTGTTTTTGTTTTGTTTTGTTTTCCCTTTTTTTTTTTTTACACAAAATAAAGAAACTATGCACAGAGCCCCGGCCCTCGCAGTCCGGCAGGGCCCAGTCCTCCCAGCGGCCACCGCCTACTGCTTGCCCACATACAGGGCCTCGAGGGCCCTGCTGAGCACCAGGTTGTCCACCTTGGGGCCCGGCGCCCAGCGCACCGGCCGGCCCGGGGAGCCGCCGGGGTCTTTGGTGCGCGGGAGGAGCCTCTTACCTCCAGGGTATCCTCCGCGTCCTCCTCGTCCACCGGGCCCGGCAGGGCCTGGGCCGCTCCACTTGGCGGTGGCGCAAAGTTCCTGCGTGGGCAGAGCACGTCCTTGGCCGCGCCGGGCTGCGCGATGGGGTTGCGGATGGGGTTGAGGGAGTTGAGCGGTGCCCACTGGTTGTTGTCGCTCTCATCCCGCTCTTGCCTGCGCTTGCGCATCCACCACACGCATGCGACCACGCAGGCCAGCCACAGCACGCTGAAGGCGCCGCACAGCACGGGCAGTGAGCAGGCCTGTGGCCGTGGCCTGGGCCTGGGCCAGGGGCAGGGGCAGGGGCAGTAGGCCTGTGCTGGGGCCGCCCACAACGACGGTTTCCACCTTGACCTCGGCGACTGCCAGTAGCACTGAGCTGTTGCCACGCTGCGTGACAGCTGCCACAATGGCATGGGCCGCGCTCTGGATCAGGGTGCTGTCGGGCAGGTCCCTCGCAGGGCTGAAGGACACTGCTACTTCCACCGCGCTGGGCCCCGAGGAGGACCTGTTGCACAGCAGCACCAGCAGGCGGTCCCGGGCCACTGCCCTTGCAGCCGGCAGGGAGCGGATGCCACAGCAGATGATGCCCACAGTGGTGCCCTGAGGCACCTGTTCGCGGTTGAAGCATAAGGTGAGGTGGGCACAGTTGTTGTCTAGATGGCCGGAGCGGGGCAGGCAGGGCGTGCTAGGTAGGGCCAGCTCCTCAAATCCACACTCACCCCAGGTGGCGCAGGGCGCTCCAGGCACTGCCCTGGGGTCTTCTGCCAACACCGCTGTCCCGGTGGGCACTGGGTGCCCAGTGCATCGGCCTCAACTGTCAGGAGGCATGGCTTCCACCCGCACCACACCTTGCTGCAGTCTCGGCGGCCATCCAGGCAGCGACCGCTGTTGCAGTCTTCCAACCAGGCGCTGCCCTGGGGGAGTGGGGCACCCCGGGACCAGCAGGGCCTCCCAAACCTAATGACTTCCTGGCACCGGGGGCCAGCCCGGTCCGGCGGGCAGCTACAGCGGTACCCATTGATCTCGTCCACATAAGTGGCCCCTTAGGCGCAGGGTGAGGACTGGCACTCATCGATGTTGATACAGCAATCAGGCCCTGCGAAGCCAGGTGCGCACTCCCAGCGGAACCAGTTGACGCCGTCCACACAGATACCACTGTTGTAGCATGGCAAGGGGTTGCAGTAATTGGTGTTGTGTGTGCAGGTGTGACCCTCCCAGCCGTCTCGGCAGATCAGGAGAAGGAATCCCCGCTGCCCACGCATGTGCCCCCATTCACACAGGGGTTGGGGAGGCAGCTGCTATTCCTGGCGATGTTGCAGGTGCTGCCTTTCCAGCCCGGTGGGCAGGCGCAGCTGAAGGAATCACCGCTGTCGTAGCAGGTGCCACATTGCTGCAGGTGTAGGCGTCACACTGGAACTCACGCGAGTGGCAGGTCTTGCCCTTTCAGCCATCGTCCAGCGCAGATGATGTGACTTGCAGGTTGTGATATGCTGTCTCTGTCTTCTGCCTCATACATTTTGCAGTGTATTCATGGGGATGGCCAATAAAAGCTTTCAGTGTTTAAAAAAAACATTATTACTTTTGTATTATAACCAATGTACTTAAATGTACCATTGTTATGCCATTTGGGGGGACAGCGTGCTTAGCGTTAAAGGAAAAGGAAGCAATCAAGATATAGGATGGCGATTATAATTTTATTCTTTACATAATCAGTGACAATATTTGATATGGAAAATCATATTTGCCATAATCCACCATTGAGCTGAGAAGAATGGGATTTAGTAGTATTAGGGATTAAAAAACATTGAAGTTACAGGAGATAAGTTGCTACTCAGGACATCTGTATTTCAATTGAAGAGATGGGATTAAAATCTAGTAAATTGCCACAGGTTTATCTATCTAAATGTTTGCATTTTTTTCATGGGAGTCATCTTTGGGCCTAAAAAAAAAACAAAAAATAAAACATGAGCACATGCTAACTTTCACTATTCCCATAGTTGGCAACAGTTATATTTTGTCATCAGTGATATTAATTTGGTTTGTGATATTTGTCTTATATGAAAAAAAAATAAGACAGATATTACAGATCAGCTGATAATATACTGCTAGATGTTAAAAATTTATTTGACATGGCAAGCTATGATGACTTTCACTGCAAAGAAGCTCATATCTATGGCTAAGTAAACCCTGCTTCAGCAAATTTGAAATTTAACTTGCCATGACTCTGCTTGCATATACTTCTGTGGCTGTGTGTGTTTAGCTGATTTTCCTACCAAAGCATTGCAAAAGCTAAGGAGAAGCAGTGTGTGTCAGAAGTTTCAAGAAAAGATATTATACGTAACTTGCGAATCAAAGAGCTGCCTGTCTTGGTCTGGGCCAGGAAACTAGATCTCGATAAAGGACTCTGTGCATGGAACAGAGATTCAAGTATTTGAACTTTCCCCTCCTGTCTCCTTGAGTGAATATTAGCAGAAATCTGAGACTAGAACACTGGTGCTGGGACTGAGACCCAGAACTCAGATATGGGATGCATCTTAAAATGTTTATGTTTATTCCATTTTTTCCAGTGTGCATGGCAAAATTTGTGAGACATGATTCATATGAGATACCATACCAATTAGGATCAGTGTTTAAAACTTCTTGTTAATCCTATTTAATTGTGTGAATTTCTTTAACCATCTGATGATCAATAATATAATTACCAAATTCTCTCACCTTTACAAAAAAAAAATGCCAAGGCATAAAAATGCCATGAAATCTCCTCCAAGTGATAATCACAAGCCAAGCAATGTACAGTCCTAGTATGTCAGCGTCACTTTTTTCCTTGTTCGATAGCTTGCAGTTGAGTGAGACTGGCAGCACACACTACACACAGACAACTCAAGCTAGTTTGCTGTGTTAACATACGTTTACTTGGATCCCTATTATGGAAATTGGGGCACATGCTGCTGAAGTTACAATTTAATAAAGTTGGCAATCTGATGAGTCTTGGATTCTCTATTTCATGCGGAATCTACCTTTGATCCTAGAGCTTTTTTAGCTGCATCCTTGACATCTTTATTTCTCAAGCTGTAAATGAGAGGATTTAGTACGGGGATGATAATGGTACAGAACACTGAGACGATTTTATCAGTGCTGGGAGAATAGAGGTAGCTGGGTCGTGAGTAAATGAAGAGCAGAGTCCCCTGACAGCTGGCCACTGGTGTCAAATGAGAGGCACACGTGGAGAAGGTTGTTTTCCTCCCACTGGTGGAGCGGATCTTTAAGACTGAGAGAAGAATAAAAAAGTAGGAGACGACGACGATGATGAAACAAATGACTTCCACTGAGCTGCCGTAGGTGGAGAGGAGCAATTCATTAAGCGATGTGTCTGTGCAGGACAGCTTCAGCAGAGGTGGGAGGTCGCAAAAAAAGTGATTAATAACATTTTTGTCACAGTATTTCAGAATAAAAGCAAAGGAGGTATGGACTAGGGAGCTCATGTTGCCTCCAAAATATGACAAGACAATCAACCACACACAGATGCTTCGAGACATCACAGCCGTGTACAGTAAAGGGTTACAGATGGCCACATACCGGTCATATGCCATGGCAGCTAAGATGAAGGATTCTGTATCTGCAAAAGTGCAGAAAAAATAAAACTGCAGAGCACACCCGTGATAGGAAATAGTTTTGTTCTCTGACAGGAAATCGATTAGCATTTTGGGAATAATGACTGAAGAGTAGCAAAGGTCAACAAGGGAGAGGTTGCTAAGGAAAAAGTACATGGGGGTTTGAAGGTGAGGATCTGCTCTGATTAACAGGATCAGTCCAATAGTTCCCATTAGTATCACACCATACAACAACAGAAATACCAGGAATAGAACAATCTGCAGTTCAGGACGCGTTGGAAAGCCTAATAGGACAAATTCAGTCACCAAGGTGTAATTCCCACCTACAAACTCCATCTTCTTTTTCCTTTGGTCACAATTCTGGCATCCTACAATGTGATATTGATGGAAAGAAAAAAAACAGATATAAAAATGACATTTTTATTTGTTTAAAAACATTCAATCAAATAGCAAATATAACTTTTTTTTTTCAAATACAAGCTCTAGGAGATATATCCTAAGAATTAGTAGCTATGAGGGTCAGTACCATGGCTCAAAGGCTAACCCCGCACATTGTGGAGCCAGCATCACATGTGGTTGCCAGTTTGTATCCCAGCTGCTCCACTTCTCATCCAGTGACCCCTGGGAAAGCAACAGAGGATGTCCCAAAATCTTGGGGCCCTTTGTGCACAAGGGAGACCCAAAAGAAGCTCCTGGTTCTCAGTTTTGGATCAGCTCAGCTCTGAGCATTTCAGACATTTGGGAGGTCAACCAAATGGGAGAGAATTTTTTTCCTTCTCTCTTTCTAAATTTGCATTTCAGATAAGAATAAATAAATCTTCTATAAAAATGAATTAGTCAAAATAAGATTCCGTGTTTGCAAGTTTTATTTATTTGAATAATGACTGCATGTACCTTAAATGGGACTGTTGATTTTGCATGTGTAGTGATCATGTCTGATTTGTTTGATGTTTGTGACTTTTTTACTTAAAGGGACAGAGGGAACCTTTAATAATTGGAAGAGCTTAAGACTTGTTGATGCACTGTCTTGTGACAATGCCTTACGCAGTGTGAATTTTTAAAAAATATTGCTGGGGCAAAAAAATTGCCCATTTTTTCTTAATTTACTTGGAACTTGATTACAGTCCTCTCTTAGCTGCGTGTAGGCGATATGACTTTCTTCAGTTTAATTAAAATTATCTTGCATAGCATTACAGTCACAAGAAATATTTTATATTACTTTTGTATTGATTCAATTAGGAAACTGTCAATCTAACTCTTTGTCTTTCTGTGTCCTGTTTCTATGTTCTGCCGCTAACAGTAACAGCCACTTAACAATAACTGCCCCATAAGCAGTATGTTTATAATGTGTAACAGAATAATGCAAACACTTGACAAAAAACACAGACCAAATTAGCAGTGAGTTATCGTCAACCTGGTTTCCTTCACATAAGTTTTAGTTTGTGACAGGCACAAAATTGGAATGCAAGATTTGACTCATGATACACTGGTTCAGTATTAATTAGATTTTTATTGTAACCACTTTGTGGGGATGATGGCATTGATACCTAGATAACATTTCAAGGTCATATTTCTGTCACTACCTGACTGGTACAATTCAAATTCAGAAAATTTCTAAACTCAAAGTTCCACAGAAAAAGCACAAGGTGGTCAGGATATCAACAGTGTGACCATTTTGGCTGTTTTGAATTGCTGAAAAAGCAGGTAATTACTTTTTGGGAACATGGCATTGAATATCCCTTTTGATAGTCTCAGATATCTATTTTGAGAAACATTAAGGAAGAGAAATAAAGATTTAAATGAGAGACAGCAAATCTTTTGTATTCTTCTTTGAAAAGAGAATCAGTGCAAATATGTAATCAAAATACTGTGATCCCCAAAGTTTTCTCAAACATATAGAAAGATATTAACTAATTCAACCGATCAGAAAGGTATCCGTATTTCAGCTCTCCTACCTGCAACACAAACTATGTTTAAACCAAAGCTACTTTAGACAGCTGTACACGCTATTTTGGAAATAGTAATATATGATGGAATATAAACTTTCTTACTTATTTAGACATAATTCGATGGGTTTTGCTTAGAATTTCACCAAAGCTAATTTTTCAGACAAGTTTGATTTGTTAACTGTAGCATCTACTCACCAAGGAAGGTGTCCTTTTCCAAACACCTTGATGAATGAGCTCACAAATAGAACCAAGACATTTATAGGCATGTCTTTGGGGACCTGGTAATTCAAGAATTGCAAACATGCTCATTTCTAAAATTCTCCAAGGAAACAGCTGGGATGTTGTTGTAGTTAATTTCTTTCTAAAACACCTCAACAATCAGATGCAAATGTGGATGTGCTAATCTGAAGACATAATGTTCCTTTTCAGTAGAATTAGGCTTTCTTTCTTTCAAAAATTTAACTTTTTCATATTTAGTGCTCTGGATCAGTATTTCAATATGTGTACACAATGCATTTGATCAAATCAAGCAGTCAAGCTTTCTACTTCTTACACTTTGTTTCATCATTGCAACCTGGGAACGTCTTTCTTTCATCTGTTTGTGGAATAGATAGTATGTGAGCTTGAACACATTATGGTTACCACCTTCCTTTATAACAATAGAATCCAACTCCTTTGATCTAACCTTGATTTGGCACCCCTTATTGAAACTGAAGCTTTGATCACTATTCAAAGACTAATTTATTTTTTTTATCTTATGTATTTGGAGGAGAATGTGTTATATTTGCTTTGCGCATGACTTATTTCAAATAAAATCATGACTCAGTTTCACCCATCTTCCTGCAAATGACAAATATTCATTCTTTCAGCAGATAGGTAGTATTTCAGTGTGTACATATGTCTGTGCCTCTGTGTGTGTGTGTGTGTGTGTGTGTGTGTGTCCTTGTATTCATTTGTGATGGCACCAGGTTTCCATCTCCTGACTGCTTTCTAGTTAGCACAGATATTTCTGCTTTATTTCGAACTTATTGTAGACGTGCTTTCTTCCCTCCAGGTGTCAAAATCTCTATTGATCTGCTTGTGCACAATAAATTACCACAAATTAACAGCAATAATTTATTGCAGTGGTCTAGAATGAGGTATGCTTACACCTGCTCTGTTAAGAATAACAGAAATTGAAATAACAGCATTTGAAATTTTGACTTGAGTTGGTGTCTCCTCTGAATTCATATTGGGAATAAATCAACTTTATTCATGTTTTTGCTAGAATTTCTTATTTTGTGGCTATTCTCTCAGAATATAATGATAATTTCTTACTACCTACATTTGCTGCCAACATTACCTTGAATATCAAAGACGAGGAAAATAATTCTCAAATCGTGTGTGCTTCCATTTCATGTAACAAAAATGCACGCTCAGCCTTACAGTATATTAAGCTCTCAAAAGTTGTAGATTAAAATCTAGATATTTTTGTGTGTAATAACCATGTAGTTAATCATTTTATTTATGAGAAACTATCATTCGTTAGGCATCAACATTAAAGATTCATTAGTATGGGGCTGCCACTATGGAATGGTAAGCTGATCCTCCACCCTCTGGTGCTAGCATCCCATATAGGCACTAATTTGTGTCCCAGCTGTTTTACTTTTTATCCATCCCTCTGTTAACGGCCTGGGAGGGCAGGAGAGTGTGAACCAGGTACTTGAAACCTTGTGCCTATCTGGTAGACATGGAAGAAACTCCTGGCTACCAGCTTTGAATCAGCTCTCCCCCAAATCCAGCTCACACTCAGTCCAACAATTCTATCATTGTCTAGGTCTGTTGCCGCCTGGTCTGCACCTAGTAGTCACAGCTCTCATGCTCACCAGTGGGAACAGTGTCCCAGCAGGGGTCCCCTTGCAGCCCCTAACCCCACCAGGTTCATTGCTGGCCTGGGTCTTGCCTATGCTTGGGGCTTCTAGTCTAGCACAGCCTGTCTCATCTTCGCATTCACTGGTTCTGACCATCCAGCCCCCAGTCCCAGCTTATGCTGAGGGGTACTATAGCCAATCACACCTGGCCATCCCAACAGTCCCAAACCTAATGTGAAACAGTGGGTGTTGCATCTCAACCTGGCCTGGCCTGCACCCTATCCTGACTCTCATACCTTATAGTGGATGTTGCAGACTGACCCAACCTGGCCTGCCCCCGGACCTCACTCACAGGTATACAGATGGGTACAGTAGCCCACCCTCAGTTCTCCTGCTCACTAGCAAGAACAACATCTTAAAAGGGAAGTTGCCTCAAGTTCCCATATCAGACCAGCTCCCAGCCATGAATCTTGCACACAGTAATGTATGTTTGGATCAACCTGATTTGGCCCACTTCCAGTCCCTACCTTCATCAGCAGGCACAAAGTTCTTTTCAGAAAAGTGCATATCCTTTCTGGCTCTCACTGGTGGGTGCTGCAGCCCATCCTTGCTTTGAACAACCCCAGACCCGACTGTCATGTGGATCATTGGGTTCCAAAATTAGGCTCAGCCTGTCCCAAACCCTCTCTGGTAGCGTGAGTAGCAGTGGATGCTGGAAGCTAGCCCAGTTTTGCACATCTCCAGACCTAGCCCACACACATGATGAGGGATGTTGTAGCCATGTCCAGCCTGATCTGGCCCAGTTCCTAGCTCTTATTCTCCATCGTGGGAATCACCGCCCAGCGATGGATCGCCTTAGCTCCATTACCATACTGCTCCCAGATGCAGATCTTGCTCTAACCCAGCCTTCCACTGGGTCTCAGTCGCCTTTCTTACCTGCAAGTGCAGTAGCTTGGTTGGAGGGATGCCTCAGAAGTCATTCCTCATGTGTACCATTCTCCTTCAGCAGATGACCCTCCTACAGATCTCCAGACTCCTTTCCCTGATTAATCCACGGCTCCCATGCCCGTGAACATGGGGATCCCCAAGTCTGATCTTCCGGTGGTGTAGCATGCTGTCCTGCTGTCATGCTAGGCTTCCTGGAGCCTGTGTACCCTGAAATGTGGGTCTTCACAACCCATTTGCTGACTTGCTGGTTTCTACACAATGTTGCCATCTGTGCCCAAAATAGCTTTTAAAAAATTTAAATATACAATAGGGAACTATCCTGGCACACTGGAGTAGTTAACACAAATATGGAATTAACCAGGTCTAGAATGTCTAAAAGGTATTAGCTTCTTTTTTCCAAGCAGGGTAACATACAAGGAAACCAAGGTTTTTGTCGATAGCTTGGGACAATATTCCTTTTAAACTATCACTCCAGGGGATAAACCTTACCACTCATAAATTCATTGCTTTTATATTGAAATGATTTATCAGGTGAGTATGCTATAGAAAAATTAATGTGCTTACTTGTGTAAATATAAAGGAAAATGTCTTAGCGATTTCAATATCCACACTGAGCAAGATATTTGTTTACTTTTTTATTACAGGAATAACAAATTTATTTCAATGAAAAAAATTTTTCGGACAGAATCAGAAAAATCAGAATAATTTTTCTAGAATGTACAATTTTGAAAATATTTTAATTTTTGTGGCAATGTATTATGTAAAAGGCATAAGTAAAATATGTATATTGGAATAACAGTTACATAGTTCCTTTAAAATATATTCCCTTTTTTCCTAATTTTTGTATCTCTTCAACTATCTCCTGAAAAATGCAGTTTTACAGGGATTGACATTGCGTCATAGATGCTAAAATCCTCACATTGAACGTACCCATACGGGCACCGGGTCTAATCCTGGCAGCCCCTTTCCCGTCCAGATCCCTGTCTGTGGTCTGGGAAAGCAGCTGAGGATGACCCTTGGGACCCTGCACCTGTGTGGGAGACCTGAAGGAAGATCCTGGCTCCCAGCTTCAGATCTGCGCAGCCCCAGCCATTGTGGTCACTTGGGGAGTGAATCATTGGACGGAAGATCTTCTCTGTCTCTCCTCCTCTCTGTATATCTGACTTTGTAATAAAATAATAAATAAATCTTTAAAAAAAGAATTAGTTACTGTGAGAAACAGTTTTGAGATTCTTCAAAAACACTGGCATATAATTTACATAATCTTCTTAATTCCATTTATGGATATGCAATTATTGATACTAAAACAGACCATGCAGTATGTATAAGTATCTGCAATATTATTTACAATAGCTGAAAGACAGAATATACTTGAGTATCCTTTAAAAATGATAAATTGTAGTAAGTGCATCTATTAGACATTTTCCTTAATGAAAGTTGTGAAAGTGTCAGCATTTGGCCTAGGAATAAAGATTTTAATCAAGATGATGGCTTCCTCTGTTGCAGTGTCTGGGTTAGTCTTAGATCCAGCTCATGCTCTCAGCCTGTTGCTAATACAGAAACTACGCGGTAGGAGGCTGATTATCTTGATTGAGTCCTTGACACTCAAATGTTAGGAATGGTTTGAGTTCCCAGCTTTGGGCCAACCTTGTCTATTATAGGAACTTGAGGAGTACACCAGGCAAGAGCTGTTTAAGTACAGATCCAAAACCACATTCATGTGAATTTTAGGGACATTATCCTAAGTAAGAGGAAGCAGGTCACACTAAGTGTGATATCATTTCACTTACCCTTTCTATAAAGAAGAAGGAGATTGAGAATAAATGACCTGATTGTGACTTTGGAGTGGTGACAGAAGATGGATGCAGTTACTGTGCACACCAGCATGTATACTATTCACCACTGAACATTTTCTTTCAAATGAATTTGTTGATTCATTGAATGTGAATTTTAAAGCCACAAAATCCTCTTAGTAAAATTGCTCTCTGATATATGGTAATGAATACAGAGAGTACAAATTGAACTATGTTCCTAAATTTGTACTGTGAAGTTCACTATAAATATATGTATGGTAAAATATTTAAAAAGTAAGTATTTGATCTTTATAATATGAGCTAGTATTCACAAAGTTGTTCCCTTTGTTTACCTAAATGTTAGATTCCTTTGTAGTTTAGACATTTTAACAAATAAATTCCTGCTCAAATAGATGAGCATAGATTCCACTTGCTTAACTGGTAACACTAAAGTAGAACAGAAGACTGTCCTGCAAATGGAACTTACATAAGAATCAATGTCTCTTGAGCAGTTTTTT
This sequence comes from Ochotona princeps, assembly GCF_030435755.1. NCBI lineage: Eukaryota > Metazoa > Chordata > Mammalia > Lagomorpha > Ochotonidae > Ochotona > Ochotona princeps. The sequence goes on along the minus strand of NC_080835.1, from coordinate 12,927,636 downwards.
CATTGCCACTTTTACATCTTTGTTTCTCAAACTATAGATAATGGGGTTCAGCATAGGAATCACAATGGTGTAAAATATTGATACTATCATGTCATGATCCAAGGTGTAGCTGGAATTTGGTCTCACATACATGAAAAGGATTGTCCCATGATAAATGGATACCCCAGTTAGGTGAGCACCACACGTAGAGAAGACTTTCTGTCTTCCTTCAGCAGAATCCATCCTCAGAATGGCCAACAGAATGAAACCGTAGGAGATTAGAACGATTAGTACAGTAACTACTTCAATAGCACCTACACAATAAAATAGTAGAAGCTGGTTTATGTGAGTATCAGAACATGAAATGGCAAGCAGTGGTGGGATGTCACAGAATACATGATGTAATTCATTGGATCCACAAAATGGCAGGTTAAATGTGGCCACAGTGTGGACAGTAGCATGCAAAACACCAGCAATGTAGGATGCGATGATGAGTGAGACATAGACCTTGGGTGACATGCTCACTGAATACAGCAGTGGATCATAGATGGCAACGTAACGATCATAAGCCATCGCAGCCAACAGAAAGCATTCTGTGGTCCCAAATGTAACAAAGAGAAGCATCTGTGTTACACAAGCAGTGAAAGAAATGGATTTATTTTCTGCCAAAAAATTGACCAGCATTTTGGGAGTGACAACTGTAGAGTAGCAGGCATCCAAGAATGATAAAACACTCAGGAAATAGTACATGGGAGTGTGAAGCCGGGAATCTCCAATGACCAACAAAACCAGTCCTAAATTTCCCAGCAGAGTAAAAAGATAGATTCCTAGAAATATAAAAAATAAAAGGCACTCTAGATCAAAATCATCTGTGAAGCCCTTTAATATAAACACGGAGACTTCAGTCATGTTATTACAGTTAATTCTTAAGGAATCCAAATTTGATGCCATGTTAGTTATCATTTATCAGTTCCCGAAGGCATTGCCCATTGGATACAGAGCCCTTGAAATTATTTACTCATATTTTGTTTGATGAGGAAATGTGAATCTCTTGTTGATAAAGTGATTGAAAATGAACATGTTGGTTCCAAACGGATGTATCATTTGCTGCAATAAATTGAAGACAATCTTTTAGTCATTTGTTGGCTGTACTTACGATTGTGCTTTAAAATCTTTGTCAACTTAATGTATCTGAAATATATAATTTCCAACTTAACGTATCTAATGTAACTATTGATATCAATCCAATCATTTCCACATTGCATTGTGTAAAGGTTCACTCTAGGTTTCTACAAAGTCCATTGAATGTCTTGCCGTACTGAGTTAGAATAGGATGAAGTGCACTTAGATCTTAAGATTGGATCAAATCTAAAAATGAAACACAGAGTGTATATTTTTTCATATTTAAATCTTTCCAGATGAGTAGAAATGAGGTAAGTTACCTTTAACTTTCAAATTATCAGTTGGGGAGTATTTAAGGCCAAGCCATTTCAAAGGCCATTATCAAATTTCATCACTACATGGGAGGAACAGAACAACAGATATTAGTCTTAACGGAAATGTATGTTGCTTGCAGATCAAAGCAGGTTAGCCTTGATTGTGTTTCTTTCTCACCAGGTTGTCTATTTTTAGCTTCTACTTGTCTTAGGTATTTTTCATATATTGACTTCATACTAGAGTCGGGTGTCTTACTACCTGCTTTCATTCTGCATGCAATTCTCTTCGTGCATTTTTGAAACCTATTTATACAAAATAAATTATAACCTTTCTCTTGTCATAGTTTAAATTTTCTAAAACTGGGATACAAACAATATTAGACTAACTAAATACTTCAGAGAAGTTGTTACTCAAATATGAGAACCATCTGATCATTGCTACCAATGTGCAACAATAGAAAAAGTGTAAATGCCATCTGTATCTTTTATGGAAAAACACTAATACTGAAGGACAGATAGTGACATTATAATATTTATGGCAATATTTTATCGTGGTGACTCTTTTATATCCTTCAATATGTTATTGTCTGAAATGTATTTTAGAGGGGGATGTAAGTGCTGTGTGTAGAGATGAGCTGAATGTAGTGACCTGAAATACTTTATATCTTGCATAAACACACATTTTTTGTTGCACTGCTTGTTTAATATATCAAGAATGAAAAAAATCATCCTAAAACAATTCTTAAAAGAAAACCATATGGCTGTACTTTCCAAGATAGGTGATAGAGCTTCTTACAACATTTTAGTAATACCCAGAATATAGAACTTCATATGTCTGAGGTTATAATCTAACAACCATAGGCTCACCTAGTCTAAGAGACTCCTGAGATAAAACAAAAATGAAGGTAACTTTTAAATTCTCTTCAAATTGGTTATCCTGCATCATTCATGACAGATATACTCTAACAGTATCTAGGTTAGTTTGAGTTTTTGTAGCATTAAATGTTAAACTCACCAATGAGTAATGTTTTACAAAGTTCAATAGAATGATTGAATTAAATATGTGCATTAAGTTTGATGTGAAAATGATGGAAATATTTTTGATATATAAAAGAAACATTGTGAAACATCTATGAAGCAATTTCAAAATTGCTTTGGCATTAAAATAAATCTATACTTTAAATTTCATCATTCACAGCGAATACTGTGACAAGCAGGTTAAGCCACCACTTGTGATGCTGCCATAACGTTTCAGAGTGCCAAGGTGAGTTCTGCTACTCTTCTTTCTTCCTTCAGTCTATATTCCTGCCAAATTTCCTAGACATGCAAAGGTTGATATAATATCTGCTACACAATTAGAGAGACAAAATCATGTCTCCCAGCTCTCAGCTTTGCCCTGACCTAGACTTAACTTGAATTTACAACCATTCTCAGAATAAACCTCTGTCCCCCTCTTTCTCTCTGCCTCTCTTTCTCTCACTCACTCTTTCAAATAAAAATAAAATACATATATACATATGTGCATGTGTGTGTGTGTGTGAAACAGTCGTGCTTAAAGTTCATGTTTCTCTAAAGCTAAGTTTAAAAAAGAAATGGGGTGAGAGATACAGGTGCGGAGATCTTTCATCCACTTGTTAACTCCCCAGACACCTGCAACACGGTCCAATTCATGAGCAAAACATCACTGCAGAGTGCTCAATGATGAGAATTCAAGCCCAGAGTTTTTTGACCTCACACACTAAAATAATTCCACTAGAGCATATTGACTTGTTATGATGTACCATCGCAATTCTATAATTACTTCCCTTGAAACAACACAAAAATAACATCTCACATACGTGAATGCATCCTTAGTAAACCATGAAATGAATGTACTAAAAGAAATAATTATCCTAAATAATAAATCCTAACTAAAGATAGAACAAAAAAATCCTAAATAAAAATCTGCTTATATCCTCGTGGTAGAAAAACCAAGATCTCCAAATTCCATGTAAGTATTATCTTGCTGGAAGTTAAGCAGTCTCAATTAAATGTTTTTCTGAATTACAATTACACCCAGAAATATGAGAGCAATTCTCCCATTTTTTCTTGTTGTATATCCTGGTGTGAGCCCTTTTGCAATATAGCTTCAAGTCAAGTGAAGTCCTCTCCAAACTCTAAACCTAAGATCATATATATTGCTGGTAAAATCAATATTCTAGATTGTAAATATTTTGTAGTAAAGACCCTTTGACTTACCTTTGGAAATAAACTGCTTACTCATGGCACTCTGATTAGCATGCACATTGATTCTTATATCAGGCTTTTGAGCTCCTGTTGACATCCACTGACATGCCTTAGGGAAAGCATACTCTCCTCTGGGACAGAAACACATGGAGACGATTTTGCTTTTGTCCCGTGAGAAAGATGTGAATAATATGTAGTAATGAATTGCACAATAAAAAGCAATGGGATGAATACATGATGGCCTCTGCTACAAATGACCCCTCAGTGCAAAAGAAAAATATGCATTGGACCAGAAATCTAATGGTAGTATATATAATTGAAACATGCATACGAATTGCCTCCAATTCTGTCGGTAGATATCATAAACCGTGAAATTCACTTTCCTCTTCTTTAAAAATGAAGTTGTTTAATGTTCTCAAAATCAACAGCATGTACAAAATAATATGAAAACCTAACATATGGCAGCATGTGAAACAATACTGTGTGTAGGAAAGCATTCGAATATCAGACAGCAAGAAAAGCTTAATGGAGAAATGACTTTATTATTCTACATTGTGGCCATCATCCACACTTTCAGGATGATGCACTTTAGTTGAGAATAAAATGACTTTTATACTCCATAAGAACACAGATATCACACAAAGGCTTTCATTAATTGTCTTATGTGAAATTAGCAAGACTTAGAATAATTATTCTTATGTTAGAAAACTAAACAAAAATTAATTAATTAATTAATCAGAGAGAAGACATTTACACAGGTGTTCCTGCTTGTGAATAGTTCCCTTGTCCACTGAATCACTCGGCTTCCTCAAGAACTGAAAATCATCCAGGAAAAAGGCTGGTCTCTTCAACAAAAGCTGTTTAGATGATTGGAAGGCAGCCGGCAGAAGACAGGTACGAAATGCCCACCTGTCACCTAACACAAAAATGAGATCTAAATGGATTGCTGTGTGATGTTCCAACAATGTTCTCTGAAACATGCTGCTTTTTTTTTTCAACTCCAATTCCTTATTGAGACTTTGGTCAACTATTCATTCTGACATTCTCCATATATATATATATATATATATATTCTCTTCCCAGCTTCATTTTGCTAAAATTCATTCTCATTTACATGTCATTTGATTTCTTCAGGGTTTTGAAAACTCCTGGATAGCAGATGGTACTAGTTTGTTGAACTCTCTTTTACCTCTTAATCATTTATCTGGAGGGGAGCTGATTATCCCAGCAGACTCTGAGGTGATTGGCTATTTTGGCCCTTAACAATCTTCATTCTGAGTTTGATAAAATTACCCATGAACAATTTTTATTTTATTTTTTTTAAAGATTTATTCATTTTATTACAGCCAGATATACACAGAGGAGGAGAGACAGAGAGGAAGATCTTCCGTCCGATGATTCACTCCCCAAGTGAGCCGCAACCGGCCGGTGCGCGCCGATCCGATGCCGGGAACCTGGAACCTCTTCCGGGTCTTCCACGCGAGTGCAGGGTCCCAATGCATTGGGCTGTCCTCAACTGCTTTCCCAGGCCACAAGCAGGGAGCTGGATGGGAAGTGGAGCTGCCGGGATTAGAACCGGCGCCCATATGGGATCCCGGGGCTTTCAAGGCGAGGACTTTAGCTGTTAGGCCACGCCGCCAGGCCCTATTTTATTTATTTTTAAGTGTTTTTTTATTTGAAGGAGAGAATGATATTTTTGTCTGCTAATTCACTCCCCAATACAGACACAATAGACAGAGCAGAACTGATCTAAGACAAAAACAAGAAACCAGGAGCTTCCTCGAGTATCCTGTGTGGGTGCAAGACTCCTAAGATTAGATCTGTCATTCACTGTTTTCCCAGTCCAAGCCAGGTATTGGATCTGAGGCAGAGCAGCCAGGACAGAAACCAGTGCCCATTTGGGATGCCAGTGCTACAAGTGGAAAACCTGCCTTTTATATCATGTCAAAACCCTGAAAAAAGTGTAGTTTTAAAATGCAATCATGCAATTCATAATTAGTCATCATATAGAACATTTGGAAATACAAAGTGGAATAAATTTTATATATATATATATATATATATATATATATATAGCTAAAAATAAATTTGATATAGTGAATTAAGATTGAAATGATACCAAAATATAGAAACAATTTTTAAAATACTAATAATGTTGTAAATGTTGTAAATATTATGTTGGGGCTTTTAATTGATTGGAATGATACTCTGCCGGCTCTACCTTCAGACCGGAGATGGTCTCACCAAGAAACCATTGAACTTACCAGGACAATAAGATGCTGGACTTTATGCTTGGTAAATACCTCCAATGAAAGAATGTCAACTGAATTTGAACTATGGAAATGCAACAAGGTGGAGCAATCCACCGTGGGGGGAGGGTGTGGGAAGGGGCGGGGGGAATCCCAGTGCATAAAAAATGTATCACGTAATGCAATGTAATTAATTTTTAAAAAATGAAATGCAATAAAAAAGAGGAAAAAATATTAAAGGCATGACAAACAAATGGAAAATAAATATCACCAACATTTTTTATCTTCAACATTAATTGGAGAATCACTGAACCGAGAAAAATGAGGTTTAACTGGATGACTGTAAATTCATTTGCTAGGCCCAACCAGAAGCATGACGGCCTTGCAGCAATAAATTTAGTTTCATGTACTGATACACGGCAATCTAGAATGCCTTCTTTTGATAATATGAGCACGTTCATCTTCAGTTAATGTAAATTGTAACTCCACATCAAAACTGCAAGATTGTATCTCATACTTTCAGATACCATATCCAGTGTCAAAAGAAAAAAATTAAAATCAATACATGGAGGTGAAAGAACTGTATTCGATTTATAAATGTCAGTCAGAAACTTTTCCAGAGCAATTTACGTATAGTATGAAACAAATCATCCTGTTGCTAATATGATCATTAAACAATTGGGTCATATTCCCCTTGGATCATCTCCTATGGGTAGCATCAACAGCTGAGTCAGTATTTATAAACAGTGTAAAGGAAGCTTCTACATAATGCAAACAAATCTGTACCTGCTGTTCTACAGGTAAGATAGTCTTAAAAATCTTTTGAAAGTATTTTTAAGACTTAAAAATTAGGGTCAAACATGTTCTGTACTAAATATGCTAGCTACAAGATATAATTTGAAACCATTATTACTGCCTGTGGCACAGATGAATGGATTGCATAAATCTGATTGAATTAAAGTTCCCCTAAGAGTTAATAAGCAGAAGAGCCTAAAAGATAGAATAAAAAACAAGTTTGTATATGTAAACAAAAATCTTCCACGTAAATACAGATTATGCTTTCATTCTTCCAAAGGGAGAAAGTAAATGTGTCCTAAGTATGAAATATCAAGAATTTTCAAACAGAAGCCCAGCGTACATTCAACTTGAGAAAACAGCACCAACTGTGTTTTCAAACAGTGTGAAAAAATGTCTCAATAATCAATTATATTTGTTTGCTAGCTATGTAGTCTAGAAATCACTTCAGATTATTATTCTTTCCATGTTCTGTAACCTCAGAAGTATATGCTTAGCCTAACAGTAAAAGAATCCTGGTCTTGCTTTTTTTTTTTTTTCCCATTTCTCAAACGAGTAAGGCAACTTTTTTTTTAAGATTTATTCAGTTTATTACAAAGTCAGATATACAGAGAGGAGGAGAGACAGAGAGGAAGATCTTCCGTCCGATGATTCACTCCCCAAGTGAGCCGCAACCGGCCGGTGCTGCGCCGATCCGATGCCGGGAACTTGGAACCTCTTCCGGGTCTCTCATGCAGGAGCAGGGTCCCAAAGCTTTGGGCCATCCTGGACTGCTTTCCCAGGCCACAAGCAGGGAGCTGGATGGGAAGTGGAGCTGCCAGGATTAGAACCGGCGCCCATATGGGTTCCCGGGGCGTTCAAGGCGAGGACTTTAGCCACTAGGCCACGCCGCCGGGCCCACTAAGGCAACTTTTTTTTAAAGATGTATTAATCTTTATTGGAAAGTCAGATACACAGAGAAGAAGATCTTCCTTCAGATGATTCACTTCCCAAGTGGCTGCAACGGCTGGAGCTGAGCTGATCTAAAGCCAGGAGTCAAAAATTTTGTCCATATCCCTTGGTTCAGGGTCCCAAGGCTTCGGGCCATCCTCAATTGCTTTGCCAGGCCACAAGAGGGAGATGGATAGGAAGCGAGACCACTGGGATTAGAACTGATGCCCTATGGGATCCTGTGTGCAAGGTTAGGACTTTAGCCATTAAGCTATCACGCTGGGCCCAAGGCAGTGTTATTAAGAGAACAAAATGAGAGTGTATCTAATATGGAGGAGTGGAAAGGCATGATGAGTTCACAATCTGTAATGGAAATGGTGCTGCATCATACATGCCACATGCATTTATTAACTGCATGAAACAAGCAATGTGAACAAAAATCCATTCCCATAGCAAATGTTCACTATGATGAGTCCTTATATCATTGCTCACTCCTCGTGGCCGCAATGGCCTCAGATGAGCCAATCTGAAATCAGGAGCTGGTAACTACTTAAGGGTCTCTTAAAAAGAGGCAGGGTCCCAAGGCTTTGAGCCACCCTCCACTGCATTCCACGTCCACAAGCAGGGAACTAGAAGGAAATTGGAGCAGCACAATATGAACTGCCACCCATATGGGATCCTGGCACTTTTCAAAGAGAACATTAGCCAAATGAACCTTGTGCTGTGCCCAATATTTTAATGATTTAATAGAAATACAGACAAGTAGAAAACACTGATGTATTTACTGGTTGACAGGATGGTGTGGAGAGTGGCATGAGCTCAGGCAGTGAAGGAATATCCATGTCTTCATTTTGATTCTGCAGGAAGTAGCAGCATCCTTCAAATGACCATCTAGCCGTCACCTGAGTTACTGCTGCAACAGTATGCATTGCCAGGAACTGCGCATGAAGACATAAGACATTCAATTGGATCCCTTTTTTGTTTCTTTCCATGGTAGTATGAACTGCATGTATTGAATACCTTCAAGTTCATTCTATGAGATATCAACATGAGTAATGCAACTCAAGTTACCATGTTTGTACTGAAGGGCTTCGCAGAGAGTCTTGAAATGCAGATTATTTTCTTTTTCTTGTTTCTGGCAATCTACCTCTTCACTCTCATGGGAAATTTGGGGCTAACTGCATTGGTCATTGGAGAGTCACTACTGCACAACCCCATGTACTATTTTCTGGGTGTGCTGTCTTTGGTAGATGCCTGCTTCTCCTCAGTTGTTACACCAAACATGTTAACAGATTTTATGTCCGACAATAAAGTAATTTCATTCCTTTGCTGTGCAACACAGGCATTTCTTGCTATTACTTTTGGAACCACAGAATGCTTCCTCCTGGCTGCCATGGCCTACGATCGCTATGTAGCCATCTACAACCCACTGCTGTACTCGGTGAGCATGTCACCCAGGGTCTACGTGCCTCTCATTGTTTCCTGCTTTGTTGGTGGCATTTTGCATGCTATTGTTCACTCAGTGCCCACATTTACCCTGGACTTTTGTGGCTCCCATGAAATCGAGCATTTTTTCTGTGATATTCCTCCCCTTCTTGCAATATCGTGTTCTGACACCCACACAAATCAGCTTCTGCTGTTCTACTTTGTAGGCTTTGTTGAAATAGTAACTATCTTGATTGTCCTGATCTCCTACGGTTTCATTTTGTTGGCCATCCTAAGAATGAACTCAGCTGAGGGAAGGAAAAAGGTCTTCTCTACCTGTGGTTCTCATCTAACTGGAGTGTCCATTTTTCACGGGACACTCCTTTTCATGTATGTAAGACCAAGTTCCAATTATGCTTTGGAACATGACATGATAGTGTCGGTGTTTTACACCATTGTGATTCCCATGCTGAATCCCATTGTCTATAGTTTGAGAAATAAAGATGTGAAAGAGGCAATGAAAAGAGCCCTTAAGAAAAACCAGCACACTTTAAACAGCATTTTCAATATTAAACATTAAACTGAAAAAATTAATAATGATTCAATGGCCCTGTATATAAAGCCATAATGAAAACACATTTTGGGCAATTACTTTTTATGTGTTCGTATATAACATCTAAAATAAAAATCAAAGTCAACACTCTATATATTCAGTTTTAAAATATGCAGAAAATTGTGGGGTTTTTTTTACCTATTTTCTTCTAGATTTTTGCACATGTGTATGCTTGAGCTCATGCACATACATGCATACACACACATACATACAACATGTATATATAGAACTGATATGGCTCTTCAGGTTAATCTATTGCTTGTAAAATTATCCCAGAGCACTGTCTATTTGAATACCAGCTCTTTTGGTCTGGATGCAGAGAGACATACTGCACTATGTCTCCACAACTGGACATGTCAGTCTCCACTATAGTTCTACTATACATCCCTTTAAATGTGAAGCCAAGAAAACACAGTCCACAATGGGGAGAAGAAAAGAAAATTTTCCTCAAGATGAAGTTAAACAACATGTCACAGAATTTCCAATGCATTGCTAGAGTAATACAAATGAAAATAAAAAACACTCTTGCAGAAATTGAGGCTACAGCATGACTCATGTGGGCCTAAAGAAGTGACAATAAAAATAAGAATATCATTACCCCATGAGATGTAGCAAAAATCGTGTTGAAAGAGACATTTACAACCTCAGGTGCTTATGAGCAATCAAACATCTCTTATGGATGATTAATTAATGAACCACAAGGACTTATGGAAAAGGATACAAATGACTAGGAAGCATGAGAATATAAAATTTACAGCAAGAATAATTAGATTTTACACCAAAAACTGCAAGTGAAGCAAGAAAGAGCCATTTCCTAAGAAGATGAACAAAAACACCCCTCAACCGTGGTAGCAATGAGCATCACAAGGGGACAATCACTTAAAGTTAGAAATGAAAGAGCAATGGGGGCCTGGTGCAGTGGCCTAGCAGCTGAAGTTCTCACCTAGCACACACTGGGATCCAATATGGGCACCTCTTCTAATCCCGACAGCCCCACTTTTCATCCTGGGAAAGTAGTCGAGGATGGTCCAAAGCCTTGGGACCCTGCTCCTGCGTGGGAGACCGGAAGAAGCTGCTGGCTCCTGGCTTCGGATTGGTTCAGCTCTGGTCACTGAGGTCACTTGGGGAATGCATCATCGGATGGAAGATTCTCCTCCTCTATGTATATCTGACTTTGCAATAAGTGAATAAATAAATCCTTTAAATAAACAAAAGAGAAATGGTTCCAACTTCCTGCTTTTTGCATGGGTCATGACACTGTTGGCATTGGCAGTAGGAAATGCTCTATAAGAGTGCAAAGACTCCCTAGAAAAATATTCAAAGCCAAGGTAATCAAGAACAAAATAAACAGATGAGACTACATCAAAGAAACTTCTGAACAGCAAAGGAAACAACAAAGTTAAAATGGAATCAACGAAGTGGGAGAAAATCTTTGCACACTAAACAACAGACAGAGAGCTGATATCCAGAATATACAAAGAACTCAAGAATAACCATAACAACAAAAGCAAACAAACCAGTTAATAAATGGGCAAAGGATGGGCCCGGCGGCGTGGCCTAGCGGCTAAAGTCCTTGCCTTGAAAGCCCCGGGATCCCATATGGGCGCCGGTTCTAATCCCGGAAGCTCCACTTCCATCCAGCTCCCTGCTTGTGGCCTGGGAAAGCAGTTGAGGACGGCCCAATGCATTGGGACACTGCACTCGCGTGGGAGACCCGGAAAAGGTTCCTGGTTCCCGGCATCGGATCGGCGCGCATCGGCCTGTTGCGGCTCACTTGGGGAGTGAAACATCGGATGGAAGATCTTCCTCTCTGTCTCTCCTCCTCTCTGTATATCCGGCTTTCCAATAATAATAAAATCTTTAAAAAAAAAATGGGCAAAGGAAATGATCAGACACTTTTCAAAAAAAAGAAAAAGTCCAAATGGTTAACACACAGATGAAAAAAATACTCAAGCTCCCGAGGAATAAAGAAAATTCAAATAAAAGCAACACTTAGGTTTCACTTAACTCCAATGAGAACGCCCCCATAAGGAAAACTACCAATAGCACCTGCTGGCGAGGATGTGGGAAAAAGGCAACCCTAATCCACTGCTGGTGGAAGCAGAAAGTCTTTCCTACTGGCTGACAATCTACCTTAGCGCCTTCTCAGACCAACACACTGCTACAAAGCTTGAACGGTCAAGTTGATCAATCCATTCTGTGTTCATTTTTGTATGTTATCTTCTGCAAGGGCATCAGCAACTGATGAGGCCCAACCAGAAAAACGCAATCCAAAATCACACTTTATTTCCTGAGACTTTTCTTTTCCCAGTGACAAAGGGGTAAGTCCAGTGGTCTAGCTGGGGAGTCCACCAAGAAATCTGAACTGCGATGACCTCAGATCTGATTTTTTTATTTACCAGTTGGTGCAGGGTCATATTCTGTCCCAGTATGTTTCAGCCCCAGCTCCATCTCCCGGGCAAAGTGACAGGTTCTGTGGTGTCACCTACACCAGCCTGCAAAAGAACTTGACTTTAGGTGCACTAGCAGGTGCTGTAGTCTAGTCAGGAAAACCACAATAATGGCAACAAAGCAGACCTCCAGCCCTCCTTTTTTTTAAAACAACAATCATATCAGTGTTTATTTCAATAAACTGGCTTTGATGGGTCAAAATATTTTATTGCAGTTCAATTTTATAACTGTATTTTATGAGTCTGTATCTCAAATGCAAATGTGTAATAAACTATTTTATAGGGAGGCAGCCATAGATTAGCGCACTTTTTCCAAAGCAACCCAGTTTGACACTTAAGCACCCAATATATCAAAGAGTTTTGTAAAAACAAATAGAGACATCAGGCCCATTTATCAAGAGTTTATAATAAACCAGCTTCATAGGCCACAAGGAGATAAAAGTATGATGTGCAGCCTTGCAGGAAACAAACAGGGAGCTGAGGAAGGCCAAGATGAGTCTAGGGTCTTGGTGAGCTTATTCCTTGGGGTGGAGGACCTGTAAGGGAAACCAGACAATCTGGTGAGACTCTGCAAACAAGAGCAGAACAAACAGGCCTGTAGTATTGTGGTCACAGGGAATTGGCCTCGTGCATCTGTGGATCTACCTCCAAAACTCTGTGGCCAAGAATCAAATAGTCCTCGCATCTCAGGCAGAGTGGGCAGCATCCAAGTAAATGGCCTACCCATCGGAGTTCCTCATCCAGCAGGAATTCCTACTGGGGGACCCGTAGAGGGACTCATACCAGGAGATGGGCCCATCATGCCTGTGGGAGGTATACCTCGACCCAAAAGTGGGAGAGGCCCAGAACAGCCCGCCAGGTATTGGACTGGAGCCAGTGCAGTGCTGGCTGTTTCAGCAGCTGTGGCTGCCTCTTCCTTGAAGAGTCATCACTTGCTGGGATGGCCCACCAATCCCACAAACTGGGCCAGCAAGTCCTCTGGAGCCTGAGGCATAGGAAACACCAGCTAGAATTCCTTGGTCAGCTGCCCTGCCAATCCCTGAGCCCCCTGCACTCTAGCAAATGATACTCTGGTAATGCCAGTATTCTTTGGAGGAGCCCCCCCACCAACACACACACACTGTCATGGATACCAGGTTCTCTCCACACAGCAGCACCAGGGCTAGGACCCACTTCTCTTCCCTTTTAGCTTATTTGGAGACACCCTCCCAGCCTTGCCTGTGCATGCTTTTGGGTGTGCAGCCCAGCCTGATAGGCACTTCCTCCAGTCCCAGCCCTCATAAGAGTACCACAGCCTTGCTTGACTCCCCTGTAGATGATTTTTGGTGCCCTGTTTACCCACTCCACCCAAGACTGGCTCCTGCACTCATCAGTGGGAGTTGTAACCTAGCAGCAGAGTCCTCATAAAACCTCTACTGGGTGCACTCCCAGTTTCAGATCTTGCTCATGTCAGTGGGTACTTCAACTCAATCTGGCATGATCCTTTCCCGGTTTCAGTAATTGCCAATGTATGCTATTAAAAGCATATGCTATTACCTGGCAAGGCTAGACCACAGTCCCAACTCCTGCCAGTGGTTGCTGTAACCAACCTCAACGTGATCTGCCCTCAGACCTGAGTCTTATGGGAACCAGTGGGTGCAAGCTTCCCTGGTACAGCCACATCATGTCTTGGCTCCCATGTATGCCAATGAGTCCTACAGTCTGTCCCATCTCTGCCTGATTCCAGACCCAGCCCACACACATGACAATGGGTGCTATAGCCATTAGCACCTGACTTAGTCTACTCCCACCCCTGGATCCAGTGCTCACTAGTAAGAGCAGAGACCTTGTAGGGGAGTTTCACATATACCCATACTAGGTCTGTTCCTGGTCCGAGATCTCATGTATGTCAGCAGGTGCTAGCCATCTTCCTGTTACAGTGCACTCCGAGCCCCATCTCTGCATGAGCTGGCAGGTACTGTGGCCCAACGCACTCTGCCCTGAGACTCAGTTTTAGTGCGCCAGCAGATACTGCAACTTGGCTCATGCAGGTATGCAACCAACCCCATCTCCTGAGTGTGGTGAATTGCTTGGCCATGCCTAGCTCAGCTAACCACCACCCCCAGCCCATGTGCAAATCTGCACTTCTGCAGTCCCAAAAGGCATCCCACAAATCTATAGAATTTGTCCCTCATCCTGGTACTCTCACTTGCCAGTTAGTGCCACAGCACAGCCTTACCTGGCCTACTCTTTCCCCTGAAACTCACTGGCAGATACAGCTCTCCAGCCTTACCAAGCAGGCACTCATTCCTTAGCTTCACGTGTTCCATTGGGAAGCAGACACTGGGTACTTTGCACAGACATTTCTCCCATGTGGCCGGTGCCTCATTCTGACCCAGACATGTGCCTGATTTCCTCCCACTAGATCACTCTATCTCAGCTCCCTTGATTATTTTCAAGCATATTGGCCTTGTCAATGGAAGCTGCCAAAGTCTTTAATTCACCTTTCATGCACTCCCTCGGTGGCCTCATTCCCAAACACACCCAAACCATACTCCCTGGGAAATCTGTATTCCCTTACCATGGCAGGCCCTGGAGGTTATTTTTATTATTCTTCCTACCAATAAAAAATCTGATCTAATAATTGTCATTACCTCTTAATTCAAACAGAGTATGTGTTTTGGAAAATACAATGCAATGTTAAGATATTTAACTAAGTTTGAATTATGATGCTTTTAAAATGCCTTATGGCATAAAACAGCATCGTTACTACACACTATACACCTGTGTAATTTTAACACAATTAATTATAATTGATATTAAAATTGGTTCCATTATAGTAGTAACTCAGCGCTTTTGCTCCGATTCATGATTCTTTTCTTCTAAACTAAATCAATTAAACTTACACAATTTTATGATACACAGAGTTTACTCATATTTAATCTCTTAGATAGTTGATTTTCTAAAATCTGGCGTATGCTCCTAATTAATTTCCCAGTACATTCCACTAAACAGATTAATGTCTTAGATTAGAGACTTTCATGAAATATCTCCTTTCTCTCAATTGAAGGATACCCATGTGATGAAGTGTATAATTATTTGTATGTTACTTTTAGGAATCATTCATCAATTTCTCCTCAAAAATTTCTACTTACGCATATCAGCCTATTTTGCTTTCATTTTTAGCATTCTAATTATGTATTTATTTAAAAAACAGCACATTATGTTCATACAAAATAAATTTTGGTCACATTTTCTTTATCAATATGTACTGTTGTTTATTTTTTATTAAATTTAAGAGTACTTGTGTGATTTATTTTTAACTGCTTAGCTGGCATAATTTGAAGAACTATTTTTACTGATTTGCAAACATAATTCAATGCACATTGTTTATTATATCAGGTTTCCTTTTCAGCTCAGACACACATTTTTACATAGTTCCTTCACCTACTGTTAAACAGAGCTTTCCCTTACATGGGATAACACTTTAACATAAACATGTACAAAAAGCCATCATTTCAACTGTAGAGTTGAAGTCTTCTGTGTTCACTATCTTTTGGGTGAAAATGTGTAATAGAGATGCATTAGGTTAGATGCATTAGGTTTTCCCTATTTTAGGCTACTTCTATTTCTGCTTATACCTATTTTATGAGGATCTTTATGATTTAAAAAATGTGCTGCATCATTACTCTTAGAACTGATAAGACTTTATTTTTCAGAAAACAGATTTTCAAGTTGTAATACTGTGAAGATCTCCTACTCCCTAAAGAAAGAGTTCAACAACAGCAACTAAAAATCCACAGCCAAGCGGGACTATAAGCAAGGAGTGTAAACAGCTTCACTCTTAAATGGTAATTTTTTAAACAACCACTATATCATTAAGCTATAGTACATTATCCTTAGCAATATATATGAAAAATATATTAAAAACAAGTTTGGAAATATTGATACACACAGACAATTCTTTAGCTTTGGTTTTGGTTTTGTTAGCTTTAAATTTAGCTCTCAAATATAGCGCAAAATATCATGTATTTGTCCCTCTGTATCTGGCTTATTTCATTCAATGTGATATCCTCCAATTGCAAACATTTTGAAAAAAATTACAAAATGTTG
The DNA here is from genome assembly GCF_030435755.1 of Ochotona princeps. Lineage (NCBI taxonomy): Eukaryota > Metazoa > Chordata > Mammalia > Lagomorpha > Ochotonidae > Ochotona > Ochotona princeps. The sequence goes on along the minus strand of NC_080835.1, from coordinate 12,911,441 downwards.
ATGAAAACATCACTGAGTACACACACACACACACACACACACACACACAGAGTTGAAAGGAATTCCTTACTCCTTAACTGGAAGAATTAATAACAATAGTAATAATAAAAACAGTCAGGGTTGAACAGTGGCTTAGGAGACTAACATTTTGTCTGCAACAATGACGTCCTAAATGGGCACTAGTTTGTGTCCCGGATGCTCCATTTCAGATCCATCTCCCTGCTGGTGGCCTGGTATAGAGGCAGCAGATGGCCCAACTCCTTAAAACCCTCTGTGCAAGTGAGACACCTGGAACACATGGCTGCCGTGGTCATTTGAGTAGTGAGCCAGCTGATGGAAGAGCTCTTTCTGTCTCTCCAACTCTTTTTGCAATTGTGACTTTCAAGTAGTACAAATCAATTTTTAAAATATCTACACTACCTAAATCAAATATAGATTCAAAGTAATCACTACCAAAATATAAATAACATTCCCTACATATTGGAAAAAAATCAATCCTAAGATTTGATTAGAATCACAAAAATCCCAGCATACCCAAACTGACCCTGAGTGAAAGAAAAGAAAAGAAAAGAAAAGAAAAGAAAAGAAAAGAAAAGAAAGAAAGAAAGGAAAAAAGAAAGAAAGAAAAAAAAAAAACTCAAGCTGGAGATATCACGATCCTTGACCTCAAAATACATTACAGCAGCATAGTAATTAAAATAGTATGGCACTGACATGCAAAATCGACAGAAAATTCAATATAATATAAAAATGAAATTTAAGTCTTTGTGATGATTTGAATTTTCATTGGCTTCTATACTCTGGGCAGGGGAGAGATGATACTCTTCTTTATACTTTACATTTTTATTTTAAAATTCTATCCAGGAAAGATATCAGTAAAGACACCACTGCAGGGAGGGAGAAGCAGAAGACAATAGCCAGAAACTCTGTTGGGATCTGCCAAATGGGTGGAACCAGCAAGGAGTAATGTTCAGCTCAGGCCCTCTGTTTGAGGAGGTAGACATTTCAACCAGGAAGTTGTCCACACCAGAAAACAGTTGCTGTCCATGAGCTTTGGGAGGAACCCACAAATTTCCCTTACTTCATTATGAGAGCTATTAAGTCCTTTCTGTTTGCTTATTTTTCGTCTCATTCATTCATTTCATTTCAAACACTATTCATTTTATTTCAGACACTATTCATTTTATTTCAGACACAAAAATCTTCATTCATTTATCATTTCAAACACTAAGACTACACAGAAATAGACACGGACTAAATTTTTTCTTCATGTATCATTCTTGTTGTATAGATTTTCTTTGCATAAAATGTATAATTCAAACCATATATTCCAAGTTGTGGAAAAATATTTTATCTGTCAGAGGAAAGAAATGCATTGTTTCTCAGTCATTCATCATTCTCTCACTGCCAAACATAAAATACCAGCTTACTGTCTGTCTCACTTATTTGTTTGCCCTGTGTAATTGATCTAAATATTATCATACATTCTATTTTTTCTACTTGATACCTTGATTAGAACAATGTTTCTGAGATTGCTTAATGATGTCTGTTTTTCTTTATTTCTTCCATTCTCAGAAAAAAATTATGAATTTCTCTAGCCTGTCAATAACCGGCAGGAATTGGGGGTAATTACACTTTTTGAATGCTATAATGATATGTGTACAAACACGTTTGTTCAATGAATGAATGGTTCTTTGTTTTCTTGGGTCTACATTTAAGATGGGTAAAATGTGAAGGGTAGATCCACATTTAGACAGTTCCTTTGGGGGGTCCAGTGTTTCTATGATTTCTCTATTAGTATATCACAAATACATTCTTACAGAGAAAATTATAGCAAATTAAGTAATAATCCTAAAGAATAAAGTGTGAAAAATACAAGAGTTATGAAGAATTCAATTAACTTTATGTGTTTCATAAACAAACATTCATTTACATCAGTTTACACATTGATAGTTCAATTTCCAGCTACTCCACTGCCATTTCAGATCCCTGCTTCCAATGCAGCTCCATGCAAATGGTTTTGAAAAAGCAGCAGAAAATGGTCACTGTCACACAACGGGAGACACAGATGAGCTCTTGGCCCTTTATTTCTGCTTGTTCAAGCTCTGACCATTGTTGCCATCTGGAGAGTGAAGTAGCAGATGAAAGCTTGTTCTACCTCCTCTTCCTCTCCTCTCTTTCTTTATCTCTCTCCTTCCCTCCCTCTGTTTCTTTTTCCCTCTCCCTGTGTCTGTGTGTCTGTAAATTTGACTTTCAAAACTGAAAAACAAAGCTTTAAATATGTTCAGACTTGGTCTGTTTTTGAAAGCTTTGATTTTACACATGAATTTACTGACCTTTACTATGCATGCATTGGTATTACAACAAAGGATCAAAAAAATTTTATGAAAAAACCATGAGTCAATTTCATGAGAAATACAATGTACCTATATACACTTTTTGAATTCCATTGTCCAAGAATGTTATTTCATATATATGCATAATTTCAGAGGAAGCAAAGAGAACAACAGAAAGAGAAAAGGCGTTTATATTGAATTAGAGTTATAAGGTTATAACTGGGAGGTCCCAGTTATGGAATTAGCAGCTTTACACGAAGCGAAAGGTACAACTGAGCCACATACTCTAACTCCTCATGATCTGATGCCTTCCACTGTGTTCCGTGCATTCAGAAACTGCTCACCATATGTAACTCCTCACCCTGACCCTTCCTACTCCCTCAAACAGAACCAAAATGTATGTCTATTTTTTCTCAGTTTCTCATTCCCAGGTGTCCTATTATAGCAACCACAGTGCATTAAGTCATACTTTTACTGATGTTTTACAGGTACTCTAAACTCATTTATATGACACTGAAATTCTTTGATATTTAATTACTTTACAAAAACATGTATTTTGTGGTCATCTATATTAATTCCACTTATAAGCACTTTAACTTCTCTTAAATATGTAAAATGGACATTCAAAAGTTGTTTCCCAAAGTGGCTGTAACGTTAAACTTCTCATCAGCAGCTGAGATTGTTTATTTAATTTTATATTCTGAATCAGGACTAGATAATCACAGAACAACATTTTTATTATTTTTAGAGTGTGAAAAGAACTTTGTACTATTTTACATTCTCAGTTCATTATTAAATCAAGAAATATGTAGTCCTATTTATGTGAATTTATGAAACATATAAACCTTATCAATGTTCATATATAAAATAAGAATTCCTTATTAATCAAGTCATTTATCAATGTATGAAAGTGTTTCCACCTGGTAGCTTCTGCCTCCAATTTACTTGTGACTATTTTCTCATGTAGTAAAATGTAATTTTAAATCTTGAAGCTCATAAGTCATTGCAATCAAATTGTGTTCCCTTATCGATCCTACATATAGTCATCATATATGTGGTAGAAATATATGTACGTATCTATATGTATTTACCTATATACAGAGAGAATAACAGGATAACAGGAGAATGAGTTACATACAGAAAAGGAAAACATAAAAGCTAGTAGTAGAAATACTTTTTATCAGGAAATGCTCTGAATTTGTGCTGGTGAAGATTTATTTAAAATCATCTATCTGGATTTGGGGAAAGATCTTTTGACTTCATTCTTTGTTCAAAGAATAAGCCCACTAGGTATTAATGGAGGCAGGCAATCTGTGATTAAAAAATGAGTCTTCAACAAAATTAAAATTAAAAAGTAATCAAATAAATGAAATAATCAAAAAATGTATCACCAAGAGCCAAGGAAAAGAAGAGAAAGAAATAATAATCTCAGGGAAGAGAGGGAAAAGCAGCAGGCAACTGATGTCAGCTGTTGCTGGTCTGCGTTTAATGTTTCCCTTAGTCCTATGAAAATATTTTCTCGTAATATTGGTAATTCTTCTGGAAGATCCATGTTTTACAGATCCTCATGAAACATGAATGTGTGGAATTCATTTTGTACAGCACCCATTATTTAAGTGGTTAGTTCTTATGAATGGGACTGATGTTCATTTATTCAAAATATAATTTGACATTGATCAATTCATTAACTTATATTTATCATTTGCAGCAGACAATATGTTCTCAATGTTTCCTGTAATTTGGGTGTACACAGCATAGACATTTAATTAATGCACAAATACACCAAAAGCAGCTTTTGAATGATGTATTCTGGACTAAAGTAATGACATTGAAGCAAATAGAAAATTATTTGACAGCTAATGTTTAATTACGAGATTAACAAGAAAAGATTACTTTTATTCCTTCTGGCATTTTTTCCTACCTTCTTGCTTTCATATATATTTTTTTCTGTTGCAGACACAAAGTCTTTAAAGCTATTGTAATACAAATGGTGAATGTTTTATTTGGAAAGCAAGAACAGCAGCAATAGTTCAGAGGAGAGAGAAAACAGAGCATAAAAAAAAGAGAGAGAGAGATCTCAGAACCTCTGGCCCCTGGGGCCCTCCACTGTCCTCAGTGCTGGTGAGGAGCCTGCATCTCTTGCCTCGCGCCCCCAGGGCCCAGGACAGCGAGGAGCCCCAGGCCCCGTCCGGCTGTGCAGAATTTCCCCGGGCGAGGAGAGGAAGCACAGCCGGGCGCCATGCGGTCCGCCAGGAGGAATAAAAGGGTCCCCGATGGCGGAGGAAGCCTGCGTGGTGCTGCCGCGGAGGGATTGGCCGCACGGTAACTTCCTGCAAGGTGCTGCGGCGGCGCACCCTCAGTCAGCGAAGAAGCAGCAGAGGAAGAGGACGCGTGGCTGGACTCTCCCGAGTGGGAGCAGTTCTCCTGCGGGAAGACGCGCTGCGGGCTCCGTGAGGGGACGTGAAGGGCTCGTGGACTCCAGCTAGCCCTCGTCCCACCTCCTGTCCGCCTGCACCCCGCAGGGGAGGGCCTCGTGGTGGCCTCCATGGTGGACGTGGGGCCCGTGGTGCACAAGGTGGAGTTGGTGTGGTCCCCGGAGTGCCTGGTCTTGGAGCATCGCTGGAGGAGTTCACAGACTCAAAGGACATCTACAAGGTAAGACCCCCATGGTACAGGGGTCCGGGAAGGGGAGGTTGCGGCTTGGCCCTAGCGTGTGTGCGGGAGCCCAGGCGGAGGCTTGTCCTTGGGTGTGGCGTCCAGCTGGGGAGGCTGCGGCTTGGCCGTCAGCAGGGGTGCAAGAGGGTACGTGGCCACTTGTACTCCTGAGAGGGGTTTACTAGGGTGGGCCGCGGCTTAGCCCTGAGTGTAGGTTCCAGGAGGCCAGGTGGTGACTTTGTCCTCAGCGTGGGGTCAGAAGGGTAGGCAGTGGCTTAGCCATCAGCACGGAGTCCGGGTTGGGAGGCAGCAGCTTGCTTTTGGTGCGTGGTCCAGGAGGGCTGGCCTTGGCTTAGGCCTTGGCGTGGGGTCCAGGAAGGCATGCAATGGTTTGGTCATTGGCGCCGGGTCCTAGAGGGCAGGTAGTGTTGTCTTGGTCATTGTTGGTGTCTGTGATTGCAGGCCTCGGCTTGGGCCTCCATTGGGGTGGTTAAGGGAAGCTGGTGGCTTGGTCATCATCTTGAGGTCCCCAAGGGCAAGTGGTAGCTTGTCCATCACACGGCTGCAGGAGGGCAGGTGGCCGCTTGCCTTTCTGCGGGGTTTACCAGGGCAGGCCTTGGCTTAGCACTCAGTGCGGGTTCCAGGGAGCATGGTTGTAGCTTGGCCATCTGCGCGGGGTCTAGGAGGGCAAGCGGTGGCTTGTCCCTAGGTGCAGGGCTTGGTACTTGGTGAGTGTTGCTGGAGGGTAGGCCGTGTCTTGGCCCTTTGTGTGTTGTCTCATGAGGAGGTGTTCAGAGCAGTCAGAGAGACTCAAGAACATGAGTCTAGGCTGAGATGCGACATAAAGCAAAGGAGTTACAACAGGCTGGAAGAGATGCAGAGACTGGGTAAAAAAAAGCACCAGGATTTGGGGGATTTGGCAGCTCTGCAGTGTCTGGAGGCAGCACAGCTGCCATGATCACAGAGCCCATCATTGAAACTGAGAAACCAAAGGTGGTACCTGCACTAGCCAGGCCTTCGGGCCCCACCAAGGCTTTGAAATTTGGAGCCGAAGGAAAGGAAGTAGACAATTTTGTGGACAACTTGAAATCTGAAGGTGAAACTGTCATTTCCTCCCATATGAGCAAAAGTACCTCTGACGCAACCAAAGTGCACACTCCACCCATTAATTCTCCAGAGAATGCCCCTAATTAAAAGTCACCTCTGAGTTCTCCCTAAGCTTGCTCTTTTATTTTCATCTCAAAGTATAGGTACATTTGATGCTTTGTTTTAAAAAAGTTTTCTTTGTAGAAGATTTTAATCTTTCCTTCTTTATCTCTGATTTTTTCTTTGCATACATTCAATCAAGCAGTGGGATCATCTGTATTTGGACACTATGGTTTTCTGGCACTCCTGGAACAAGTTTAACCCATTCTTGATTTTTGGACTATATGCAGGTGAACTGCATAAGGAGATTGAGTTGGCTTTTGGCATTGATCAATATGCATTCATCCTTCCACTTCTTTGCCAGGTTTTCCTGTTAACCCCAGCCTTCCAGTTTAGAATAGTACTGTGAATCCTACTTGGCAGTATTAAAAAGAACTGAGAAGTAGCTTTCAAATGACACAATCCTCTCAAAGATGTTTTAGAGAAGAATGGTTATGTTCATTTAGGTCATGTTGCCTCCTGGTGCTGCCCAGGCTTACAGTTCTCCGCATTTTGGATCCTTACACTGCAACATGCTAGTTCAGGTTTTGTAACCCATGCACATTCCTCAAGTTTACCACCTGCCTCTTTTTGGATACTCTGTCTTTAGTCCCCTCCTTGCCAGCAGAAATGAGATTATGATTTAGAAGGCTGTGGGTTTAGGGAGTTGCTGTACCAGTCCCGTTGGCCCTGAACCAGTGAATAATCTATTTTAAGGCTGTTAGAAGGTGATAGCCAAGTTTAACTTGAGAAAAAGAAATGAAAGATGTGCATAACAGAAACTTTAAAACAGTTTCTGCTAAATTTTTGGTATGAAATAATGATGTATCAGTAAAATTTTTGAAGCAGTGCAACTTCTGCTTTCATTTTGCACAGATGTCTGGAAGTATCATTATATGCTTTTATATCACAACATTCAAGTTTGAGAGATAAAACTAACAATTTGTGTGTGTGAGAGAGAGGGATAGACAGAGAGTAAGAAAGATGGAATATATAAACAAAATAGAAGCTAACTTCCTCTGTCATTTCTGTTCTCAATATAAGAGAAAATGTCTCCCCCAAAATACACCACAGTGAAAGAATTAATTCCTCATGGATTAATTCGTCATGGCTAGGGAAGGTCCCATTTTGGATGTTTCTGGAATTCTACATCTCCACACTAACAAGGAATCTGTGCATGACTGCTCTGACGCTCACCTCCAAAACCCCATGCGATTTTTCTTTGATCACCTCTCCTTTGTAGACATTTGTTTTCTTCCAATATTACTCCAAAGATGCTGATCAATTTCCTTGCAGAACAGAAAACCATCTCTTGTGTGAGGTGCTTCACATAGTGTCTGCTCTGTTCTAACATTAAAAATATTTACAATTCATAGTGTTAGAAAATAAGTTAATTGTGATAGGGCAATTATGATGTTTCTTACATATTCTAATACAAATTTTAAGTTTTCAAAATTTTCTGGCATTTATAAAAAAATTTGTCATCCACATGGAGCTTCCTCTTCATCAATTGAAGTTGTATGTAACTAAACTACGAATTTTTCAACTACATTTTGATTTTTTTTTGGATTGTATTGATCTGAAACTGTTTGTACATTGGATAATACAGGATGTGACAGCATCTTTATGTTTGTAGTCTCTAAGAAATTGTGAACAATGTCCAAGTATATAGCTTTCTATTTTGAACCTTCAGCTTAAATTAACAAATGTTATGAAGTAGCAGTTTAGGATAGGAAGACCCTCAGACCTGTCTCTGGTTTCTAGGATGTTCAGGAATGAACACATCTGGGCAGAGGTCCTCTGATTGGAGCAATTGTCTTGCTTCTGTTCACTGGATTATATCGGCCTTCTGTCACTTATACTCTCTGTAGTCATTCTAACGGTTTTCTCTCAAATTGTTTTGTCTTATGAAATATCTTATAAGATAAAAGTGCATCTAAGCACATTTCCCTTGATTCATATAATTGAAAGATTTCATTTATTTCCCAAGCTAAACTGGATATCTAAGGTATATGCACAGTGAGCTGTCAGCATAAATGTTAGCTAAGGGTTTTGGCCTCAAAGGAGAATCTAGTGCATCAAAAACTTCAAATTAATGTTATGCTCTTGAGGACTAAAAACATTCTAATTGGATCCTCAGAACTGTTTTTCAAATACTTCAGGGACTGTTGCTAATAAAATATATTATAAACCTCTTCACCTTGTTTTTCATAAATGGGATGCGTTAACATTTACAGATAGGTTGCCGCTTGCATTTTTTCCCTTAAAATCACAGGTTAAATTTTTATGTGAAATTGTTATCCCATCATTTTGGGATAAATATTTCAGAAATTTAGTTTGACCTTTCTCCTCACATATCAATCTTTCATTGACTCTGCAAACAGTTCACGATACTTTTGAACGGTTAACTTACTTATATGTCAGGCAGAGGGATACAAAGGGAGAGCTGGAAAAAGACAGAACACTGTTTAGGATGCTTGCACTGGTGTTACAGGCCCAGGTCCTTGAGCCATCACCCACAGCCTGCTCGACCTCATCAACAGTGAGCTGTGCAACAAGTGGAGTAGCTAAGACTAGGACCGGAATTGAAACATATTATGCCAATGCTGTAAGTGGCAGCTTGTCCTGTACATCACAGTGGCAGCCCCAAGACTTCATTAGTGTATGGAAGACTTTCTGATAGATATGTGCAAGTCTGAGCCAAACAAATAATGGTTTCAGGTACAATTCTTCAGGAATTGTTGTGGTCGTATTTTATCTTATTTTTTAATGAATCTTTTTTTAAAGATTTGTGTATTTTTATTGGAAAGGCAGATTTACAGAGAGTAGAAAAAAGAGAGAAAGATCTGTTTGCTGGTTACACCCCAGGTGACTACAATGGCCAAGGCTGAGCTGATCTGAAGCCAGAAAGCAAGAGATTCTTCTGAATCTCATGTGCTTGGTTGCAGGCTTCCAAGGCTTTGGGCCATCCTCTGTGCTTTCCCAGGCCACATGGCAGGAGCTACATGGGAAGTGGAGCAGCCAGGATACAAACTGATGCCCACGTGGGATTCTGGTGCATGCAAGGCGAGGCTTCAGGCTCTGAGCAATTGAGCCAGACCCCATATCATATTTTCACAAAGAAATGATAGAAAGTGGATTAATCTGTAAAAATGATCACATCTGAACACCTGTGCATGCACATAGAATTACATTGAAGACTAGGTTAGTGGGACCAAAAATGTTGATACACTAAAATCAGCATTCCCTCAAAGGCTTACTTCATTATGTATTTAAACGCTGCCTTTTGTAAATCTTCTATCGCCATCTCAACGCATCCCTGTTTCATTTTTATTATTAATTGCCTTTATCTAATGTTACATATTTTTGTCTGTAAGTGTATTGTCTGTTACCTTTCTTCTGCAATTCCTGTCCTTTAGGGTAGGAAATTTTATTTGTTGTTGCTTGCATGATATAGGAAAAAATAACATTTTCAAAACACACTGAAAAGGTGGATACATTTCCATAAATTAGAATAATTCTCAGAAATTAATTATTAACTAAATAAAGTTAAGCCAGAAAGCTGTGCAATTTGTTTCGAGCTTTTTAATTTTTTATTGTAAAGTCAGATATACAGAGAGGAGGAAAGTCAGAAAGGAAGATGTTTCATCTGGCGATTCACTCCCCAAGTAGCTGTAACTGCTGGAGCTGAGCCGATCTGAAGCCAGGAACCAGGAGTTTCCTCTGGTCTCCCATGTGGGTACAGGGTCCCAAGGCTTTGGGTCTTCCTAAACAGCTCTCCCAGGCCACAAGCAGGGAGCTGGATGGGAAGCAGGGATGCCAGGATAGAAATAGGTGCTAATGTGGATTCCAAGATTGTGCAAAGCAAGGATTTTAGCTACTAGGCCACAGCACCAGACCCAGAGAACTGTGAATTTTTAAGAAAATTAGTCATTGAAAGTTCAGCTTCTATTTTATATCTGAAAAAATAACTTGTTTTATGATTGCAGGTATCCTAGAGTTAAAATTTCTTCATTTTTCTGTTTGAATGGTTTAAATGACTTACTGATGTTTAGTTTTTTATTTTTATGTCACTTATTTTAGGAAGTTTTTTTAAGATTTATTTGTTTGTATTGGAAAGTCAAATATACAGAGAGGAGGAGTGACAGAAAGAAAGATCTTCCATCCAATGATTCACCCCCAAAGTGGCTGAAATGGCTGGAGCTGAGCCAATTCAAATCCAGGAGCAAGGAGTTTCTTCCAGGTCTCCCAGGAGGGTGTGGGATCCCGAGGCTTTGGGCCATCCCCAACTTCTTTCCCAGACCCCAGGCAGGGAGCTGGCTGGGAAGTGGGGTCGCTGGGATTAGAACCGGCAGCCCATGTGAGATCTCAGCTCTTGCATTTAGCAGGTAGGCTACCACGCTGGGCTCTATTTTAGGAACTTTTAAAAAGAGAAATGGAGGTGCCTAAAGGACAGATATCCTTGTGTGAATAAACATGAAAACATGAATAACTAGTAATGAATAAACATGTAAATGTGTGAGTTAATGTAAGAAAGTGACAATGAGAAACAGACTTTAATGTTTCTGGGAAAGAAACACAGAAGTACAAGGTAGAAATCAGGAAATTTGGTGATTTCATGCAATGTAACTGTCCCTTGGATCAATAAATATGTGACTGAATTATAAAAGAAGTGGAGTCAATATTAGTGACACAATATTTTCTGCTTGTTGTCACTTTCACTTTTCAAGGTGTAAGAAAATGTCATCACAGCACCAAACAACAGTTACAGAATTCATTCTCCTGGGACTCACAGACAATCCCGTGCTGGAGAAGATCCTGTTCGGGGTGTTTCTGGGCATCTACACAATGACACTGGCAGGAAATCTGGGCCTGATCATGCTCATCAGGACCAATTCTCACCTCCAGACACCCATGTATTTCTTCCTTGGCCACCTCTCCTTTGTGGACGTTTGCTATTCTTCCAACATCACTCCAAAGATGCTGAACCATTTCCTTGCAGAACACAAGACCATCTCCTATGCTGGCTGCTTCACACAGTGTTTCCTTTTCATTGCCCTGGTGATCACGGAGTTTTACATCCTCGCTTCAATGGCAGTGGATCGCTATGTAGCCATTTGCAGCCCTCTGCATTATAGCACCAGAATGTCCATGAGCATCTGTATCTCTCTAGTGGCCTTTCCTTATGTGTTTGGCTTTCTCAATGGACTCTCTCAGACCCTGTTGACTTTTCACTTATCCTTCTGTGGTCCCCTTGTAATCAATCACTTCTACTGTGCTGACCCGCCACTGATAATGCTGGCTTGCTCTGACACCCACGTCAAAAAGATGGCAATGTTCATCGTTGCTGGCTTTACTCTCTCAAGCTCCCTGTTCGTTATTCTTCTGTCCTACCTGTTCATTTTTGCAGCCATCTTGAGAATCCGGTCTGCTGAAGGCAGGTACAAAGCATTTTCTACCTATGGTTCCCACTTGACCACAGTCACCCTATTTTATGGCACCCTCTTCTGCATGTACTTAAGGCCCCCATCAGACCAGTCTGTAGAGGAATCCAAAGTAATTGCTGTGTTTTATACCTTTTTGAGTCCAATGCTGAATCCACTGATTTATAGCCTAAGGAACAACGCTGTGATTTATGCCATGCAGCAAGTACTTAGGGGAAAATTACTTCTGAACATTGGAGCTTAAGCTTCTTACCTTTGTAATCACTACATGTCTGTAATGACATAGTGAATCTCTAAATGCATTAAACTGCAATGCTGTGTTCATTCCTTGTTATGATTGTCAGCTCTGAGACCAATTTATAAAAAACCCTTCTCAAAGTTTGTGTCTATAATACGGAACAAGTTTAGTAAACCATACAATATTGATTCTTGTCTACGGCCATACCACCCTGAACGCGCCGATCTTGCCTGATCTCAGAAGAATATTGATCCTTATTAGTATTCTTTCAGTGAATAATTCAATGTGTATAATTAAGTTTCTACTGTTGGGACAGTGGAAATCCGTCCTCCGTTACGTTGTGTTCCACAAAGCTATATCAGTATGGATAATGGTGTTACCCTGATTGAGCTTCCTGCTTGTTACAAATGAAATATTCACACTGGAATGTCTTGTCGATCAAGGGCTCTAATGCCTGATGAATCACTATAATCTGTTAGGAAACCTAATAATGCTAATTGTATTCATAAACTTTGAGAAAAAATGATCAATCCTTGATTATGAGTTTTTGAGCATGTGGGGCAGTTTCAGTCCTCAACACAGTATCATGTGTTTTCGGGTTTGTTTTTCACAGCAATCACTTTGACTTAGGAATGATTCTGGGAATTATTATCACTTCTCAGAATTCCGTGGAAGATTTAAAAATAATTGCATTTAATGCCTGTTTGGGTCCCATGCTTAACTTGCTGATCTGCAGTCTAAGGAGAAGCAATGTGATCTATGCTGTGCAGCATGTAACTTGGGAAATGTATCATAAAAATGGAGTTTAAACTTCTTTGGTATTTAACATGACTTAACTGTGAATTCCTGAAAGTTTGTATGTCATCATCTACTCTGCCTTTTTAAACTGCCTTCAGAAATTAATGTATTAATATATGAATCCATGCAAATCATTCAGGTAAAACCTACAGTTTGTATATTTTAGGAAACATCTTTGGAAAGCAACTCTGTGTATTAATGTCTACTAATTCCACATGATGAAGTATGATTAATTAATTTCTGACTAAGATGCTATGATTGGAACATTGGAAACCTATCTCCTCTGGGATTAGGATCCATTGAGTTCCAGTAACATTTAAAGCAGGGTCATTGAGTTAGCACTTCTTGCTTGATTGTGATGTAATCTTTAAACCACAATGACTGATGTTGATCAAAGACTCTGCAGCCTTATTCATCACTGTAATCATCTTGTAAAAAATTTATAAATACTCATTCTCCCAAATTTTTAAAACAACTGAATGATTGTGCATTTTCAAGCATATGGAAAAGATTTGATCACTAAAACAAACATAATGGCACTTATGGTATGGATTTCACTGCAGTTACCTTGACTTAGAGGTAATTGATTAGAATTCAATTAGGATTGCCCAGTAAGTTATGTACACCCAAGAATTTCAAGAAATAGAATACAATGAAGTGAATGTGAATATTCATGTATCTGGCTGTGGGATGAAATCCAATATTGACTTTTGTTCATGAAGTTGTCTGTGATGAGCCCAATCCAGGCTTTATCCAAAATTAGCTTAATAAATTTAATGGGACAATAGGAGCTAGACATTGCCTGTATAATAATAAATATATTGTAGTGAACCAAGCAGCTGTGTATTAAAATGTATACAAATGTTTATTGATTATTAAATTCCTTTATAAGTTTGCTATATTTGCAATGTTGACTCTGATTTTAACCAACCCAGATGTCCAAATATAGAGGACTGGATAATGTAAATGTTTTAGATTTACATTGTGGAATACTAGTCAACAATGAAACAAGAATGAAATCCTATCTTTTTCAACAAAATGGATGCAATAGGGTACCATTATTCTTAACGAAATAAGCCAGCTTCGAAAACAAGAAAAAAAAAATGTTTTCTCTGACATATGGAAGCAGGTGTGGAATGCAATATGTATGCATAAGAATGGCATTGTCACGTTGGGATATAATTGCTGTTTTTAGCCTTTGTTTAAACTGTTCTGGAAATGTGATATTCTCACATTTATTTGCTGAAATTTATGTTTATCGATGAATTAAGCCCATGAATATAGAGTGGATTAAAATTACCTCTGTAAAAAACCTAATGCACTTTTAAAACCCTATGCTTCTCGGTGATGGGGCTGGAGAGCAGAGAAATCTTCCATCTCCCTAGCATGTATGAGGCAGACGTAAAGCATAACCTATCAAGAACATAACAGGGAACTTATAGACAACAGACTTGAATCAGCATTAAACAATTATAAAACCACAAAGACATAGCGGGTATCAAGAGTGATCTTGACAACCTCTTAACAGGAGGTCATTTGCACAGAGCAGGGGGATCCCAGAGTGGAGCAGGTGGACAACGGGAGGCTTATATCCCAACGCTGGAGACTCCTGGATCCTCACCAAAGACTATCAGTATGGGCACCAAGGACTACATCCCAACTGCCAAGGAGACCACAGGGAATTGGAGTGCCTTCGGAGGCCGAGAACTCCAAGGTCATCCACTCCCATTTGAATCTCCCACATGGGATAGAAGAAGTCCAAATCCCTCCTCGCAGGGCCCAATGTCACCACAACAACAGCCAGGAGCCCTCAGCAGTCTACACAAACAGAACAATTAACTCCCTTCAGCACTAGGGAGAAGAGCTTTCTCTGTTCCTTACTTAGTTCCAACTCTGGATCCCCAACCTCTCTAACAATGACCATCAGGGTCGCCCCGGAGGCCCCCCAAAACAAAACAAAACAACAAAAAAATTAGAATAGACAGAGAACAACAAGGAAAGCTTAGGACTAGACAGGAAATGATCAGTGGGGACTCACACATACCTTTATCTAGGGTATGGAGGATTTCTCTGCACACCCCTCCCAACAGTGTTCTTTGCCTCAACTGGTGTCATATGCCTTGTTAAAGCTATAAGCCAGTTTAGACTATCCTAAAATCTGCCAAGTTCAGTAAAAATTGTGCTTCAACACAATAAACTGTTAAATACTAACATAAAAATGACACGAGACAGATGAATAGAATCCTATAGCCATTTAAAGGTAGATAGAAGCCAGTTGTATACAAACTAAAATTGAAATGTCAATGAAGTAGTGACAGGATGTGGTTAAGAACCTGCATTTTCTAACATATCAGTCACTCAGTACAATGTCAACTAACCCCCTATAATGTTGGAAACTGTTGTTGATGCTATGTTATGGCTTTTAATTGGTTGGAACGATATTCTGCCAGCTATGCCTTTAGACCAGAGTTGGTCTCCCCAAGAAACTGTTGAATTGTTCTGGATAATAAGATGCTGGACTCTATGCATGGCACATGCTTGCAATGAAAGAAACAAGACTGGATTTGAACTGTAATACTGCAATAAGGTGGAGCAATCCACCATTGGGGGAGGGCACAGAGAGGGGATGGGGGAACACCAGAGCCTATGAAACGATGTTATAAAATGAAATGCAATTTAAAAAAGACAATTACATTCCCACTCTGCCGCTGTGAGGTCAGGATAATAGTTTCTACTTCACAGATTTGGTTAGAATTTAGAATTAGTATTTGTATTAATGTGTAATTAATTTGTCATTTGAGTTTGAGTCCTGCCTCTACTTCTTGACACGTGCTAATGCAAACGCTGGAGGATCAGGTGATATTTCAAGTAGCCAGAATCTATGCCAGTCACCTGGGAGATCCAGATGGAGTTCTGAGCTCTTGCCTGGGTCCTTGCCCAGACCAAGCTATTGTAGGTGTTTGGGGAATGAACCAGTGGAGGGAAGATCTCTCTTTATGTCTGTTTCTCTATCAAATAAAGCATGAAATTAATAAAACTTTTTAGAAGTTGGCTGTCAAAAAAAAAAAGCAGTGAGTAGAAGAGGGATTGTGATTGATGACGGAGGAGAGCAGAGTGTGGTTGTCTTCTTGGAGCTATACCCATGGCCTTCCTATAACCTACTCACATTCTGTAGATCAATAACTACATAAATGAAAAATAAAGGTAAGTTGATCTAAAAACAGCTCAAGCAATGTACATTTGAATCATGCTTTTTGAAAGGGAAATGATGAAGGAATGATTATCTCCATTTCCTACATTTAAATTTTTTTTTTAAAGATTTATTTTATTTTCATTACAAAGTCAGATATACTGAGAGGAGGAGAGATAGAGAGGAAGTGGAGCTGCCGGGATAAGAACCAGCGGCCATATGGGATCAAGGCGAGGACCTTAGCCACTAGGCCACGCTGCCAAGCCCTACATTTAAATTTTTAACCAGAGAGATTGTCACTTCATCCAAGTCACATGGTCACCAAGTCAGGTAAAGGTACACTATTTAATTTCAAAGTATCTCTCCTTCCACTTCACACTGAGCTAGTTATCAGAGTCCCCCACATGTGCCAGTGCTAGATGGATTTTTGGAAGTGACAAAGTGAGGAGGTTACCTCTTCGGAGGATTATTGTGATTGCGATATGCATCGTTATAGTAAGAAACATCCATTCCTGTGCATTTCAGATTGATCTACGAATTTGTATTCATGAAAGTAGAATTACCAGATTGTTCCATGTTAAAGCAAGGATTTGGGGTTTATGAAAGACCTATATAGACTACATTTTCTTAATGTAAGCTCCAAGTTTTAATCTGCTCTAATTTTTCTATCATATAATATATGCATCTATCAAAGCAATACATTGTATCTTTTTCAAAAAATATTTATTCATTTTTTTTATTAGAGGGCAAATTAACAAAGAAAAAAATACAGAGAGAAAAACATTTCATTTCCTGGTTCACTCCACAAGTAGTCACAACAGCTGAGCTGAGTCAATCCAAAGCTCTGTGGCATGTAATAGGTTGAAAATACATCTTTTAATCCCCACAAGTTAGTTAGATTTCATTCTTCTCATGTATGAAGACATTAATTTCAGATAAACTAATCATCGACCAAAAGTCATGTAACTGGTTATATTACTGGAAATTTAAGGCCATCTCTAAGTGAGTGATCTAAATGTTTGTTTTTTTACATAGCAACTCCAAAGTTATTTTCATGAAATTCATTACTGAAGTTCATATCCAACCACAGTGCTTCAGGAGATTACTGTTAATATTGGATAGTGATCGGTACTGCTTACCAAGAGTGAAATATACTCTGTTGTAAAGATGTATAAGAATTTATGAAACTGGGCCTGTTGCAGTAGCCCAGCTGTCAAAGTCTTCGCTTTGCATGCTCCTGGATCCAATATGCATGCCAGTTCTCATCGCAGCGGCCCTGCTTCCTATCCAGTTCCTTGCTTGTGGCCTGGGAAAGCAGGTGAGGATGACCCAAAACCTTGGGAACCTGTACCTGCATGGGAGACCCAGAAGAGGCTCTGGGCTCCTAGTTTCAGATGGGCTCAGTTCCAGCCATTACAGCCATTTGGGGAGTGAAGCAACAGACAGATCTTCCTCTCTCTCTCCTCTGTATATCTGATTTCGCAATAAAAATAAAATAAATCTTAAAAAAAAGTATTGATAAAACTTACCTATGGGAAATGAGAAAATATAGTAGAGTATCTACTGTAGAAGCAAATTAAGTGCATTTTGATTTTGCTATATAACTTCTTTACATCCTAGCTCCTCTTATTACCCTTCCTACCTTGTAGTGATCACTATTCTATTCCCTGCTTATGAGATCAGCGCTGTGGCTTCCCACAGGTGGGTGATGGCCTGCAGTATTTGTCATTCTCTGAATGGCCTTATTTTACTCTTCATGCTGTCACCCAGTTTCATGAATTGCAAAACATGACAGAATTTTGTCCTTTTTAGGATTATTATTCCATTGTCTTACCTTTTAAGAAAACTACTAATTGACAACATGCTTGATTGCATGTCTTATCTGTTACAAATAGTGCTGTAATAAGCATGGTAATGCAAACACCTTCATATTAATAATTTTACACTTACATGTGTGGTAGTGGGAATTATGGCTTCCATTGTAGTTCCAATTTTAGATTTTTAGAAGCTCAATTCTGCTTCTAATAATAGCAATACCAATTAAAACTCCAGTCACCATTTATTATTGTTCTTAGTAGCCTGTTAGACAGTTATTTCTGTGGCTTTAATTTTCATTTCACTGCTGGTTAGAGACGTAAAGCCTTTTTTTTTTTTTCATACTATTACAAGGCTTTTTCTTCTCACACACCTATAAACTGTATTTCCAGTTGAAACATGTCTTTGCAATCGATGTGCTTATTTCAATTATTTTTAACTGTAGCATTATTGAGTTCCTTTTGTGTTCAATATTGTCAGATGATTACTTTTCAAATATTTCCCCATTCTAAAACTGACTCTTCACTTTATTTATGAACACCTTTGTTGTGCAAAAACCTCTCACATGTGCTTGTCTAATTTTGGTCTTTTTTCCTGTGCTTTGATGATCTTATCTAAAAAAATCATTGCAAACTCCAAAAATTTGAGTTATTTCCCAGTGCTTTCTTATGGTGGTTAACAGTTTTATGGCTTATGTTTTGGTTATGTTTTGGTTAACAGCTTTATGTCTTATGTTTAGGTATTTGAGCCACTGAGTGTTGACTTGTTTGTATAGATGACAGATTGGAATAACACATGAATCACAGATGTATTGTGGCTTTGTTTTCCCAGGATGATTTATTGGAGTGTCTTTACTCCAATGGACAAAGATGTGCTTCTGTCAAGTATCAGATGGCAATAATGTGTAGATTTATTTCTGTTCATCTGTTTTTCTAAAATAAAAAGTTGTGTTAATTAACCTAAAGCTATAGTATGCCTTGAAACGATGCTACCAGCTTCTTTGCTCCACTTACTCAAGATTCGATTGGCTATTTGGGATAATTGTGTTTCAAAATGAGTAAAATCCAGATAGGGTAATAATCTCATTATAATTCAAATAGATCCAGATGTAAGTTAAGTGGCATAATACAGACATAAAATATATATTATGGTAACGTTTGTTTAAAATATACAGAATGAACACAAATCCAGAGGGTGGGATGAGCTGGTGGGAAGTGAGAACTAATTGCTAAGATGTACACTAATATTTGGGAACCCACAAAAAATGTACTAAAATTAATTGGTTAATGGTTGTACAGCTATAAGCCATTTAATTATACATTTTAAAAGAAGAGTGTTACAGCTTTTAAATTATGTCTCAAAAATGTTAACAGCAGCAGAAAAGAAAGTCAATTCATTTTATTATTACCAAATATTCAAGTATTTTCAAGTCAACAAAGGGTAGATGCTGTTTCAGTAGATTTATATTTCTTTATGTCTATGCAAATAAGTGAAATTTAATTACTCTTATGTAAAAGAATCTTGGAAAACCTTTTGCTTTACTAAAATTGAAAATAAGTTTATACATTATATAAATATATGACAGTTCATAATTAGGTGAGATTCCTAACTATGAGCATTTTCTATGACAAAAGCAACAAAGAAGCAATTGAATTTTTAGGTTACGCATGCAAGAGTTGACTGATTTCTGCTGGTGGTAAATAAAGATGTGATGCATGGATTATCAAAATGGAACTCTTTATATATATATATATATATATATATATATATATATGCTGTTATTTTGTTTTATTCCTTTTAAAATATTTTAACATATTTTAATCATATAATGTGAACACATTTTCCATATTTCACAACACAAATTTAGAACCATAGTTATACTTCTCTATTTTCCTTCCTTGCTGTATTTAGGGATATAAAAATATTACACAAATTGCTGTATTTATTCTAATTGAAGAGACGAGGACATAAAGTTCAGTGACATGACTTTTGAAAACCTCTTCACTTATCCCCGAATTATTCTGCCCCCTCTAAACATCTCACACCCTCCAGCTATGGAAGCCCATCCTGCTGGAAGACTGAACCTCTGCCATGTGTTCACTCCACTTGCAAGCTAAAGACATCTATCCTCAGCCACATATTTGCTCTGCGGAGTTTCGTTTCTTTTTGATTGTAAACCTGAATTGGCTGTGAATTCCTACCCCATTTCACTCTCTATCCAACATTTTTTTCCTAATAACCAAGAAGTTTGTGTGGGAATTAAAACCTACTACTTGAAGCACTTGCATTTCGTATCAGAGTGCCTCAATTCAATTCCTGACTTCTGATTCATGTTCAAGTTTCATACGATGTGCACACTAGGTGGCAACAGGTGAATGTTCAAGAAATTGGGTTCCTCTTATCTACAGGGAGAGGAAGATTAGATTCTGAGCGCCAGCTTGAACCTGGTCCAGCCCTGATTGTGTAGGAATTTGAAAAGTGAATTGGTTGGTAGAAGATCTTCACTTCTGCCTCAAACTATGAAACCCATCAATATATATGCATTGTATATATATTGTGTGTACATATACATAAATATAGCAAGTTTCTGTTTGAATATAACAAATTAAGGAGTGGGAGAAACCTCACAGGCTATCGTGAAAGATTTCCCCCACCTACTTCCAGGGTGGGAAACACACAGTGGAAATTAGAATACAGCCCTTCCTAAAATTTTGAAATCTTTTCACCTTGTAACACTTTAATGATCTATTTTTGTTCAGAGAGCCCAACTATGTTTCAATTTCCCCCACTATTTTTTCCCAGGTGACATGATTTTCCAATTAAGCAATCAAATGCAGATGTAATTTGACAATTGGGAATATAGTAATTGTTTCACAATATTAAGTATTGACTCAGATAATTTCTTACTCTAATAATGTTTAATGTTCATGGTGAAACTCTCCATTTTGTGCTATCTCCTCCTTTCAGAAACCCTTTTAATGATAAACTACATAGATCAATTCAGTTCACTTGATGGATGATGGTAAGTAAATCCCATATTGGTTGTGTCTGTATTTATAGGACACTGAAACTTTAACATCAAAAATTAACTAGAGTCCCCATACTCTAAATAAATGTGATGAGGGCAGAATGTGACTCGAATACTTATATTTGAGCAAATGTACACCATTGAGTTCTCAGATTTTCACATATCAAGTAAAAAACTGTCTAGGCTAATCCTAATGTATGTTAGTGAAAAATATGAAGACTAAAGCAGAAGGAAGTGATTATTCACACAGAAACTGGAGTGTACATTTATTAATTTTTTGCGTTATAATCAGTACATTAAGGAGAAAATCATGTATTTCAATAACTACTTATATTATGATACCCAGACCTAGCCATGGGAACACATAGACTTAAACAGGTAAATCTATTTATCACAATTTAATATTCTACTCATATTATTTGGTATTATTACAATTGCTGTCACATGTGTTAAAGTAAGTCTGCAATATATCTTAGAATATGTCTTAAATGCAAATCACTTATCCATGTGAAAGTGCTTTTACATCTAATATGTAAATGACTCATCTCTGGAAGTGACTATTGAAGAATGGCAAAGCTACACCTAGGACGAGTGAGCATAGTTTTATGAATATTTAAAAAACTGACAGTACCATTTCACAAGTCCAGATCCTGAGGAAGCAGTTTATTATGATAAATCCATTTCACAGAAAGATTGCACAAGATATCTGCATATCATGCTATATGCAAATAACCGCTAAGGACACAGAACCAGTGCTGATGGATTCCAAGGAATCTCATTTAATTAAGATAATGAGACAGACCAATGCTTCTGGATAATTATTCCATTGTTTATCTAATTGCATGTGAAGTACAATTTAATCCCATGGTTTGGCAGGGAAGGGTCATGCACTACAGTCAACAAATAGCCATTTCCGCCTATGCTTGTCCATATGAACAGCTGCAGTCAGTTACAGCTGAGAGAGCCAGGTGAGCTCTTCGAAGCCCATATCTTGAACATATTAAATTACATTTTACAGTGAGGTCATCATTAATACAGGAAAAAAAGTGAAAGCATTTAATTTGTATTAGTTCCTCATTTACATTTTAAAACATTCGCCTTCGAAACAATTGCAAGCAGTAAGGATATTATGGCTGCAATCCTTCGCTCATTTACTTCTGCATGTAAAATGGCAGCATAGAGTGTTGTACACTGACCCTTTAAGACTGACAATATGGGACCTGGAGCAGTAGCATAGTGGCTAAAGTCTTCACCTGGCAAGCACAGGAATCCCATATGTGCACCAGGTCTAATCCTGACAGTCTGCTTGTGGCCTGGGAAAGCAGTCGAGGACAGCCCAAAGCCTTGGGATGCTGCACACGCGTGTGGGAGATCCTGAAAAGGCTCCTGGCTCCTGGCTTTGGATCAGCTCAGCTCCAGCCATTGTGGCCACTTGGGGAGTAAACAACAGTCAGAAGATCTTCCTCTCTGTCCCTCCTCTATGTATATGTGACTTTCAAATTTTTTTTTAAAATCTCAAAAACACACTGACAATATCATTTCTAAGTTAATATTCAACATCCTCACACCTTCGTTATTATACTGGCACTCTATTTCTTAGAGTAAATTTGTCAATTGATTCTACTTGATCTGCTCCATCAATCTCTTCTACTCAGGGAGAAGTTTTTAATAAACTAAATTTAACAGATTAAGGCATTATATTTCCAGGAAAGCTTATATTTTAATCTCTTTACACTAAACATTCTGCTGCATCATAAAATTGATATGCCATGTATATAATCCAAAGACTCCTTGAGGATATCAAATGCTTTCCACTCCTTTTTTCATTTAATTAAACCAGTTTGAGAGACTAGAAATGAAGAATTATAATTGAATGCCTTTCAATTCTTGAATACTTTTTTTGGCCTGATCCAGCTCTGCTTCCAGCTTTTTGTTTGCTTCCCCCTAATGACAGGAAATATCTTCCAATTCTGAGATTCTTTCTTCTGCTTGCTTCATTCTATTTTAGAGACTCTCCACTGTACTTTTAATTTGCTACTGTGTTCTTAATTTCTGATATATCAGTCTTGATTTGCTTTATTGCTTCCTTAAATTCTTTGAACTCTTGTATGTGCTTCTCATCGTTGATCAGAAGCTTTATAATGAGTTTTCTGCATTCTGTGTCCCCCAATTTCTCGATGTCTTCCTCAGTTAACTCTGAGGTTGGCAAATGGTTTTGTTCCTTTGCAAGGGAGTTTTCAGTAACATTCGTTGTGCCTTTGTCTCTTCTTTTGCTCTTGGTCATTGTACTTCTGGTTAGCAGAGTCTTCTCCTTGGGGCAGGTTTCTAAGCTGTGTCACCCACAGGTCTACAGTTTGATTTTACTTATTACAGTTGGTACACAACTCTTTGCTTGCAGCCAATTGTGCCATAACTTCTCATTTGAGGGGATGTACAGTAGCTGTGGAATGAAGACTAACATCCAGATGTGAGATTACAGTGTAGTATGCATTTGTACTTCCAGACAAAGATGACTTACAATGAAACTGTTAACTATATCTTGACAATAGGATGCTGAACTCTGCCATTGTCCATGCCTGCAATAATGGACATATGACTGTTTATGAAGACTTATACTATGGTAATAATATCGGGAAACTCAATGGGGGAGAGGGGACTTGATTTGGGGTTAAGGGAAATCCCAAGGCCTATGGAACTATATCTTAAAATGATAACAACAACAATAATAATAAGAAGAAAAAAGATAAAGTCATAATCAATACTATATCTTAGTGAATGGCATAAAGAAAAGCATTTTTATTTGAGGAAAATTATGGAAACTATTAAGCACTCATTTTTATGTACATTTTTTCGGGGGTGGCTAGGGGACTAACAATAAAATGATCCAATAGGTCTAGGCTACCTGAAATAATTCAGGTTTTTGGTTTTTTTTTTGTCTTTTTAAAATAATGACAGTCAATTGCCTGGAATAAGTTAGATTCGCATAACTGCTTTCTTCAGGATGGTGAGGCCTTGTTTGTCACAGTTATAGTGGTGCGTAGGTGAGGAACAGGTGAAGGAGGTAAGACAGTTTTTCCAATCCTAAGTCCACGTTTCTGTTTCATGCCTAAAATGAGAAAGTCAATTTGTTAATTCTTTATTAGAACTTATTTATTCATAAATATTTAAATAAATCATTAATGCTACTTTCATACATACTCCTTTATATGTTTAACGTTCCGTGTTCTAGTGTTGAAACTTTGCCTAAGCTCAGTAGAGATGGCTACCTTATTGATTTCATAAAGTAAAATGTTAAACTCTCACAAAAATACCTTCGTAGACATGCTCCAAAATGGTGTTCACCAGTTACTTGCACGTCCTTTGGCCCAGTCAAATAAACACATAATTATTCAACTTGGCGTTCATACACATCTTCTTAAATAATCTTCACTTCTAAATAAAGATAATAGCAACATCAGAACTCCTAAAACAATGTATTATAACTCGGTATGACTGAGAAACTACTCACCTGTTTCCTGTAAAAGCAGGCAAAGTACTTAGTGACATTTATTCTTCCACTTACATTCTTTAGCTTACAATATATAAATGAAGCACACTGAAATACAGCTTGCACTCTTTAGAAACAAGGATATTTGCCTAACATAATATATGTAGACACTCCAAGCACATTCATAACAGGATGAATTGTTTGTGACAACTGCGATCCTCCTATGTGTAACTGTTCATTAATGTAACTACCTTCTTGCCTAGGCATTCTCATGTTTGTTACCTTTAGCAAGCACCTTGTTTGGTTGTGCCTGTCTGTTTCGATGCAGTAACCCAAATATTCATTTCTAAAGGAACTACTCCATGAATGGTCCTGTAGCTGCAGATGTTATTGGTGATAGTCACAAAGTGTGCTAATGCTAAGAGAAGCTCAAGATGTTCCAGACTTAATCTTGTTTACCTCTACTATGCAGTCAAAATGACCCTTAGTAGCCAAAAAAAAAAAAAATGACCTCAACTACCCTTAGCTTCTTTTTTTCTTTTCTTTTCTTTTCTTTTCTTTTCTTTTCTTTTCTTTTCTTTTCTTTTCTTTTCTTTTCGCTTATTTATTCACAGGAATAGGAACCCCAACATGATCAAAAGGTATCCTGGAAATCTCATTCAATGGGCAGCTGTTCCATCTTCCCTGGGAACCATTTCTTCCTCTGCGAGTAGATACCCTTCCCGGGGAGTCGGTACTTGTAGTCGAGCAGACCATGATAGCTCAGGAACTGGAAGCAACCATTCTGCCAATATGTCACTCTGCCTATGAGAGGTGTGCTCTCATTTCTGCTCCTTTGCTCCTGATCCTTGCGTTCCAAGTGTGTGTCGGAAGCTGATTCACAACACACACAATATTATGGAAAACTTTGTCCCTGCCCTTACAGACAATCTTCCCTAGTCTGCTCTGTAACGGAGCGTTTGTGACAATGTGGTTTACTAACAGTACTAAGTGTCGTCACCTCCTGCTGTTACAAGCACATAGCTCCTCAGGCCTGTAAAGCTCCCTGGGAAGCACTGGTGTCAGTGGAATCTTTTGTTCTGATATGTAGTTGGTACCCTGATCTCAGACCTCTAACCTTTTGGAATTGTTAATGACAGAAGGAATAGGAAGGAAAAGCCAGTATCTCATGATACAACTTAAAACTTGGAAAAGATATAAAAAAGACAACTGGGAAATTCTTTGTTGTTTATGATAGTTTAAGAATTAAGTTGAACCATGCTACAAACAATGTAAGCCTCTATTTCTGCTTCTTTCCATTGAGATCTGAAATGCAAATTGCAATAATTTTTGTGAAAAGGTGTTTTTATTTCCATGAAAGTTTCTCATGAAACACATTCAGGAAACTAGAGGTGATGGATCTTCCTCACAGGAGAAAAGCCCTGTGGACAGGTGAGAATCCATCTGCAGCAGAGTCCTCGTTCAAACAATTACCTGTTCTGGATCTCAGTATTCCCTGGCAGGTGTAAGATCTAGAGATGGGATCAGGCCTATTAGGGGAATGGTGGATATTCCCTTGTTGGATTGTAGCTCCTGCTGGTAACATGAGAGCCAGGAACTGTGGGCAGGCCAGGCTGCGCAAGGTGACAGTATTTAGGACATATGCGTGTGGGCTGGGTCTGTGGGGAGCTAAGCTGAAGCACTTGTGGGTGTGCACAAAAGACAGAAGAAATGTAGGATGGCTGGGCTAGGCTGTAGCAGATGCTGGCACATATGAAAACCCAGGCTGTGGACAGGCCTTGGGAGGGGTTAACAGGGTTATCCTTACTGCACTGCATCACTTACTGATGTATGTGGACCAGGCCCGTGGTGGCATGGGCTAGGTTAGGTCATGGCACCTGTCAGTTCATGTGAGAAATGGATTGGAGGCAGAGTTGACAAGGCAACTCCTTTTACCAGTCTATGTATTGTCTGGTGTAGTTAATGACCCTGCACTAGCTGGTACACACAAGAGTCTAGACATGTTTTCCCAAGTGAGGCTGCTTGGGGACTTCACAACAAGATCCCTAGACTTAAATCCCGGCCACTTGGAAATCACCATAGATGGTCAAATCTTGGAGAGCATGTGTCAGGACTGGGCCTCCTCAGTTGCTGATGCCTATGTGGTGGACAGCAAGCCCAGCTCATCCAGGCCAGCAAATGTCGAGTTCCTTATCAGAGGATATAAAGTAAAACAATTTGGAAAAACTCTTCTGCCAAAGCCTTGCAGCAAGCATCTGTCTCTGTCTCTGTTGTGGACCTAATCAACCAACAGTCTTTGATAAAATTTTTTTCTAAATCCTGGTGCAGTGAAGTCAATGATGTCTCAGAACTGTGAAAACCAATCAAGCAGCACCGTTGGAACATTCCTCACTGTATTTGTCATCAAATGATTGTCTCCTGTCCCCGGGTACTGTGTGGTTTGACAGCAAGGAGTGGTCCCTCCCTGCTGTCAGAAGACCAGGAGAATAAAAAGAAAACAACTACAATTCATCCCACCCATCTGCACCACTCACTTAACCCTCCCCATGCTAATTGGTGACCCACATGAGTATGTACCCCTCTCGAACATGTAAACAATTTTAAAAATAAAAGTTAAAAATGTAGCCTGTTTTTCACATGCCCTATTTTGATCATTTTTTATTTAGAATTTTTCCTTTAAATACAAGTTGAATGTAAACTATATTTAAGTGACAAAGATGGACCATTAAATTTCTTGGAGAAGATGATGTAGAACACCACTTACAAGGGGATAATCTAAGATCTTACAACCTCCAAATAAAGTTCTTGCCATACTTCTGATATCTGCAAATAGTTCTCTTCCTGTTCAGAAATTGTAAAGCAATTTGGACACTTGAAATTTATTTACAAAATGTAATGTGAATGATATTTTAAATTGAGTTTGTTAAATTAGGACACACACAAGAATTTTGCATTTAAAACTGATGTTTTCAATTACTTAATGACAATTCATAATAGAGCAGTGTTGGCATGATAACATGAAAGTTCTTTGGTGAAGATGATCATAGTTCTAAATTTACAGTAGTTTGAGGGAACGGCATGGGTTGTTCAGGAATCTCTTCAGGGCCTCCTTCACATCCTTGTTCCTCAGGCTGTAAATGACAGGGTTCAGCATGGGGATCACCAGTGTGTAGAAGACAGAGGCCATCTTGTCAGTGTCTAGTGAGTGGTTGGTCCTGGGCTGCAAGTACATGAAAAGGAGAGTGCCATAGAACACGGTGACGGCCACCATGTGAGAGGCACAGGTGGAAAAAGCCTTCCTTCGTCCTTCTGAGGAACGGATCCTCACAATGGCAAGGACAATGTTGGAGTAGGAGGCTAGAACCACCGTCATGGAGAAAAACAAGTTAATCCCTGAGAAGGTGAACACTGCTGTTTCTGGGATGTGGGTATCTGAACAGGACAAAGCCAAGAGAGGGACATCATCACAGTAAAAGTGGTTGATGACATTAGAGGAGCAGTAAGACACAGAGAACACACAGGGGGTGACTGTGAGTGCTGTGATCAGACTCTGCAAGTAGGTGAGGGAAACCAGTAGAAGGCAGATCTGCCGAGACACCACCACCATGTAGAGCAAGGGGTTGCAGATAGCCACGTAGCGGTCATAGGCCATTGCAGATAGCATGAAAATCTCTGCCACAATGAAAACTAAAAATCCTCCCAATTGGGCTGCGCACCCATAGTAAGAAATACTTTTGTTGGTAGACAAGTAGTTAACCAGCATTTTAGGGGCAATGACGGTAGAGTTGCCAAGATTAATGATGGCCAAATGTCGCAGGAAAAAGTACATGGGGGTTTGCAGGCGAGAGTCCACGCTGGTGAGGGTGATGATGCCCAGGTTCCCCAGTGCGGTCAGCCCGTAGATGAGCAGGAACACGAAGAAGAGGGGGATCTGCAGCTCTGGACGGTCTGAGACCCCCATGAGAATAAACTCAGCTACATGGGTGACATTCCATGATGCCATTTGTTTTGTTAGTTTATCTCTTTTGGAGGAAAAATGGAAAGCAGTTAAGGCATGATCAGATTATATTATGTCTGCTAGGTTTCAATTGTATTGCTTAAAATCAGTGTAAGTTTTATGAGAAACGTTTAAAATCTTCAGATCTTAGGCATGCTTTTACCATATCTTGTAATTTTAGATATAGCTGCTCTACTTCATTTTTTTCTTTAGTTACGTTGCATTATGTGACACAGTTTCATAGGCTCTGGGATTCCCCCAACCCCTCCCCGTGCCCTCCCCCCATGGTGGATTCCTCCACCTTGTTGTTGTATTACAGTCCAAATTAAGTCCAGATTCTTTCTTTGCAAACATATACCAAGCATAATGTCCAGCATCTTATTGTCCAGATAAATTCAGCTGTTTCTTGGGGAGACCATCTCTGGTCTAGTCACAGGATATGGCTGCTCTACTTCTGATCCAGTGTTTTGTTCATGTGTCTGAAAAAGCAGCAGATGATGGGCCAAGCATTTGGGACCCTGGAAGTTATGGAGATGGCCTAAATGGAGCTCCAGATTCCTAGGTTTACCTTGCCCAGCCCTGGTGGTGGTGGCCATTTGAGGGGTGAACCATTTTCTTGGCCTCCGCATGTTTCTTCTCCAGCCTGTACCTGGCGTCATTCATCCTTGTGTGTCCTTGTATTTCTTTGGAAAAGACTTTTTTTTCATATAATTATTCCTAGTAATTTTTGTCACACCTTTCCTTCTTATTTGCCCACAAACAGGCCTAGAGTTAATATCAGTTCCTTTGAATGTCATTTTGAACTCTTTCTGAGCTCGTTTCTTTTGCCACTTGAACTAGCTGTGACCTGAGGTACATCACATTTGACCTGGATGTACATAGCATTGTCTGTATTATTTTATTCCAACAGCCCTTCCTTTCATTCTATCTTATATCACTTCCTTTGAGTTATTTAAGGTCTATTGTTCAAATTTTATTACCTAACATTTTATTTGTTAAAGTTTGATTACATTTAATTTCTTTTTTAAAAATGCTGAGTTGAGGATAGTACAATTATTAACCAAATAACCCAGCTTGTAAGTCATGGTAATGATTTTGGAATAATATTTTTATTATTCTACTGGAGTTCTCTAATACATGTTTATACTGGTTTTCATTTCTTATGTCATGACCAATACTCAGCAATACACAGTTACTGAGAAGTCAGACATTGCTAGTAGTATGTCCTAAAGATTATGGCATTATGGTTCTAAGTGACTTTGTTTACATGGGTTGCTAGTTATATGATATTTATCAATTGCTTGTACCTTTAAATGATCAAATTAAAACAAACGTATATATTTTAACATAGAATAGTTTCAAGTGAATCCCAAATTAATGCTATGTATAAATACTGTTATTAACATGGTTTGAATGTTTTTACATTGGCTTCTTATTCATTTGCTTTAAGTCAGTTTACACACCTTGTCAGCAACCAGATCGTCACGCTTTCAGTGTTTGCTTCCATGATTCTGATACATTGAATAAATGTCTTCCTAGGAGCTGATGAGATTCACTAGACCAGCTGTTCTTTATCTTTAGTCTTAGACATTCAAACATAAACAGTACTGCTTCATTATAAGCAGGTTAACCTGACATGGAAAATTCTGGAACAGCACATTTTTAATGAAACTAATTCCAGTAGGTTAAGGAACTCATTGCATTATTTCTCATACTCAATGACATGACACGAAATTATCTTTCATTTTTGCAACACGGTCTAGGAACACCATTGCCAGCAACAGCAAGTACTAACTTTATAATAAAAGTTTGAGAATGAAGATGATCTGCAGGCATTTCATATTTATACCTATTTTTAATTCCTTCCTCCACTGAAATGTGACCAATGGCAAAGCTAGAGCTCTTTTCATCTTCAGTAAGTTAATGATGCTGAATTGAAGGTTTTGAAAAACACTTTCCGTTACTCCTTTAAATTTTCAGAATCTTGATTGAGTATATTCCCTGAATTAAATTTCCCAAACATGATTTCAGCTAATTATTGAGTAGAAATACTTTATAGTTCTAACAATGTTATAAATTCTCAGCAATTCTCAGCCAGGCACAATTCAGTCTGGTTTCCACATGATTGACATGGACCCCACTACGAAAGTCATCCCCTGCTGCCTTCCAGGGGACCCAGCACCAGAGGGGTATTATTAGAAGCCGAGTTGGGATGTGAACTTGGGAATCTAATGCAGCATTTTAACTGTTGAGGCCAATATCGATTGCCTAATGTTAACATTTTAGCATTTCATTTCATCTTTGGATGTGTCATAATTTGGATATGTACAATCACATAAATTAATCCTTGACTTCTGAGGTGAGTTTGAGAATGCTTTCAACTGTCCTCAAACTGTGGAGTTTGTCTCAAGGTTGTTAGTCATGCATTGTGTTGCAGCAAACACTAAATTTCAATCTATACTTTCAGTACCCACTAGCAAGACAGACTCAGTTCCTTACCATCAGGGAAGCTTTCTTGTGTGGGATTTTTCTTTCTGGTCATGCAAAAATCTATAAAGGAAACAACAGCACAACAAGATACCTCATCGTTAATGACTTCAAATACATTTGTAAACCTATTTTAGAAACTTGGAATTGGGTTGAGTGTTTGGTACAACATGTAAGACAACACTTATGACACCCATTTCCTATTTAAGATTTTTCTGAGTTCAAGTCTCCACTCTGCTTCTAATTGAGCTTTCTGCTACTGCATTACCCTGGGAAATAGCAGATGAAGATCAAGTACTTTGGACCCTGGCTTCTGTATGGTCCAGTTCCAGTTTTAGGCATTTGAGGAATAAAAAACAATGGAAGATTGCTTTCTCTGTATGTCTTTCAATTAAATAAAAATAAATAGGAACCTTTTTAAATGATTACCAGACACTTATGGAGCTTCTTGTCAAGTACGGTGTGTCCTCTAAGACACCCATAAATTGTATGGAAGATACAATTTATCTTTGTACATGGTTTCATGCCCTATAGTGACTATTAATTGTTCTATGTCAGGACATAAGCCATTTAATATTAATAGGCATATTGGACATTATCCTTATTCTCTCAGCATCATTCTACTTAGGATTCAACAGGTAGATATTTGAACCATTATTTCAGTTTTGAGTTTAATTTTGAAATGACACACCTTTAAAAAAACTTGAAGCGGGGAGTGAACCATCAGACGGAAGCTCTTCCTCTCTGTCTCTCCTCCTCTATGTATATCTGACTTTGTAATAAAAAATAAATCTTAAAAAAAATAAAAAGAAACTTGAAGCACACATTTGATTATAAATGAAGTATTTGGTACAACCTGCCTGCATGGAGTGATTGGCTGGCACCAGCCAGTAGGGTTGGTACATAAAGCATTCTGAGCAGCATTTTAACTGTTTGGTGTCCCTGGAGACCTTCCCTCTAGCCCATGATAATCTCGAAGCTCCAGTCCCTGAACATGGGAACTAAATTTCCCAAATAAACTTTTGATTCCTAAGGGAAACAGACAAAATTAGTGCTCATTAGTCAGGTCTCTGTTTAGTTTTTCAAAGCATATGTAAAACTTATTGCTGAATATTTGTAATGTTTTATATTTATTTTTGAATTATTTTAGTTGCGAGTCATGTAAATGCAAAATACACATTGCAGTAATACTCCCTTGTATGACTAGCTAAATTCTCAGGAAACAAAGGCTTTTGAGTCTAACTGATGAAATAAGTTAGTGAAAGAAATGAATAAATCCCATCTTAAATTTTAAAATAAGTGATATGTTTCTATTTTTTAATGTGGTAGTTGATATTTATCATGTTTAATTTTTTGCAATAGCAGTCACAGATGAAGTTCATTTACTAGAATATTCACTCTTAAAGTGAGAATAAAACCATTCCTTCTTTTTGATAATTCTTGTAAATTAAAAAAAAATAGATCCAATTGTACCAAATGATTCAGAAGTTCCTCTTCTGGGTATGTGGACAAAAAATTTATAAATAGGAAAATGGAGAGATATTATGAACTCACACAAACATTTAGATATTATTCACAATATCCAAGATGCAGAAGTAGCTTAAATGATCTTAGATTGATGAATAGATGGAAAAAAAAAGTGAGAGATATAAAAAACACTATCTCAAGGGATTAAAAAGACAAATTTATTCTGCTTCAAATGCTTTCAAAATTCAGGTTTGATTTTCTTTTTTCATAATATGTGGTTTGTGAACATATGAACCTTCTGTGCATGGATTTCATTTCTCACTCCCCAAATGAATTTAGCTTCTATTTATAATGTCCATGAAGCTTTTGTGGCAACTTCATTTCATTTCATCCATCCATCCATTCATTCATTCATTCATTTAAATTTATTCTATTTTTGTTTGAAAAGCAGATTTACAGTGAGAGAAGGAGAAATTAAGAGAACTCTTCTCTCTACTGATCCAAACTCGAATGTCTACAACCACTGAAGCTGAGCCAATCTGAAGCCAGCAGCTTCCTCTGTGGTTGTGTTGTGGCATACATTTGTTCCTCTTTATCTTCCCCTTCTTACCATCTTACACCTTTTCTGTCTTCATATTAAACTTGTGTTGTGTCACACACAGATTAAATTTTTTATTCACAGTCTTTTTAAATTGTCAGGATTGTTTTCTGTTTAAGGTTACATTGATGACATTTGAATCATCTTTCTGTTTGCTATTCTCCAGTCTACCTTATTATTCAAGAGTAGATCGACGGTATCATAGAAAATTATATGCTGAAATTGATGATTTATCCTCCTATTTTCCAGAAGTCTTGAAAGAATGCGAAAGAACTCAAATTTCTACACATTACATGGATTTCTAAAGTAGACTTCTACAAAGGAATCCTTTCTTGGAATAATTTTAGCATCACAACACAATAAAGAGATGGAATTTACTTGTATTTCCACATATATGGATGTCAGATTTGTTTGGCAATACTCGTAGAGAAACATGCTTCACCAGTTGCATCACCTTTAATCTTTTGCCAGTGTCAGTTGAGTATATTCCTAATTTTGTTATTGCTATAACATTGTTTGTTGTGTTTCTACTAGTAAAGCCATGAGAATTATCATTAGTTTTCCCTTGGTGATCTTATGCATGCTATTGCTACTGTGTCCAGCATTTTAAGCTAAATTTTCACTTGATTTTTGCTATTATATCAAGAAAATAGGTCATCTTTTCAAGATGATCATGCACTCAACAATGTTGAAAATTTCACTAATTTCTAAAATTTTATTTGATTAGCTGGTTAATTAATTGTTTTTTTTAACTTTGGACATTTTTCCATTTTGATGCATTTTCTCACATTTCCTCCTCACAATTCTTTAAAAAAACTGTTAGTATAAACAAAACCAATATTACGTATTTCATAGATGCAGTTCTAAGAAGATAAATTTTCCTCTTTTTCTTCTACCATCCTTAATCTCTCTCCTTCTTTCTTTTCTTTAATTTAAAAAATATATATAATTTTAATCAACTCTATAATCATAGGCTGATGTCACTACTAACCATAATATTTCACAAGCAAAGAACAGGAAAACCACACTTTCATAAATGTATCAATAAGGGCAAAATATTCTTATCACAAGACATCAATTTCATTTCTATATGTGTTTTGTATTATGTGTTTACTTCCACATTTTTATATGCATATATATATATATACAATATTTCCAATACATAATCAGAAGTCACCAGTTTCATATATCCATATGCCAGTGTAGTAGATACTGTAAATGTAAAATCATCAGTAAGACACAAGGAAAAAGACACCTTTTAGAAACACAGGTTGTCTAATATGAGAAAGGTTAAATGAGAGATTCATAGAAAAAAAAGGGTTCCTTCATTGTATCAGAGTCTTAGGCAACCGAGTACAGTGATTTAATTTTCAAGTACTTATGTTGAACATATGGACAAATGACAGTGAATCCAAAAAGATGATTTGAATTCAGTGATACTAAGGTTTCAAACCAGGAAAGTATTCTAGAGCTCATGGTTTTCCAACCCAGACCTTAATAAAGGCTTATAGCACAACACACAATTACCTATCACTTAACTTTTGTAATTACATTTTATACTGAACTAAAAAAAGTGACATTTGCATAGATTTTTCTGTAACCTATGCAGGGCACTTTTTACTTCTTTGTTCCTCAAACTGTATATCAAGGGGTTCAGCATGGGTATTATCAATGTGTAAAACACAGAAGCCATTTTATCAATATCAAAGGAGTGACTGGACTTGGGTTGCACATACATGAAGAACAGAGTTCCATATAATATAACCACCACCATCAGATGAGAGCCACAGGTAGAGAAGGCCTTGTGCCGGCCCTCTGCAGAGTTCATCCTGAGGATGGCCAGGAGGATCAGTGTGTAGGAAACAAGGACTATCAGAAGAGATGAAATCAGATTAAAAGCTGAAAATATCAATACTATCAACTCAACTTCACGTGTGCTTGAACATACCAAAGTCAGCAAGGGAAGACTGTCACAGTAGAAATGACTAACGACATTATAGCCACAGAAAGATGAAGTAAAAAGTTTTATGGTGGTTACCAGAGAGAGAGAGGTGCTGTAGAGATAGGGGAGTGCTACCAGAATCCAGCACACTCGTTGTGACATCATTACTGTGTAGAGCAGAGGGTTACAGATGGCCACATAACGGTCATAGGCCATGGCAGAAAGAAGAAAAAGTTCACTGATGATGAACATGATGAAGAAAGCTAGCTGTGTGGCACACCCGTTGTAGGAGATTGTGTTTTGATTAGCTATAAAATTTACTAGCATTTTTGGGCCTACAGCAGTTGAGTAACCAAGATCAATGAAAGCCAGATGTCTCAGAAAAAAATACATGGGCATTTGTAGCTTGTTGTCAATCGTGGTAAGAATGATCATGCCCAGGTTTCCCATCACTGAGGTCACATAGATGATGAGGAAGAGCCCGAAGAAGGGAGCCTGCAGCTCAGGGCGGTCTGTGATCCCCAGCAGAACAAACTCTGTGAGCTCTGTTAGATTCTGTTTATCCATCCTGGACTTCACGGGTACTTCCTGTGGAAGAAGCTATCAACACCATAAGCAATAATTTATAGGATAAATTGATTTTTTTCTGAAGCGAGTACTACAATCAGCTATAAAGGCTATTAAGGCATTTGTAATATTGATTGTTTTGTCATATACCATAGCTGTCATTGTAAAAACCTTCTATAATTCATTCAGTAATATATCTCAAGAAAAAATTTGACCAAGAGGTAGATATTATGATCAATAGTTAGGGATTGGTTTGCTGCAGATTTTTCTTCTTTTTGCGATGTCCATATCCCATGGTGGTGTGCCAAGCAAGTCACAGGGACTCTGCTTCTGACCTGGCTTTCTGCTAGTGCACCTGGGGAGGGATCAGGTTAGGGCTCAGGTGTGTTGGCCCCTGGCATTGGCACTGTGGGATGTAAATCTGAAATATCTCAAGGGTTTGTAAAGCAGAGTAATGTGAACTAAGGGTTGCTAGGTGCTACAACATTAACCTGAATTACTCAAATTTCAATCATTTCAGTATACACAGCACAAATAATTACTTGATTTAGGTAAGCCAATTAGACATGACAACGATGATAATGCAATATATTTATGATATTTTTATTCTTAAACTATGCTCATGCAATGTTTGCATCCTGAATGGTAACTGGAAGATGAAATTTTCCTAAACTCTATTTTCACAACTCTTCATTTTGATGCTTTTCAAAACAGAAGCTGTTTACTTTTGTGAAGATCGTAATCTATATTCTTACACTGAGCAAAACTGAGCATTACAATACTGCTGTTTATAACATGAAACAAAACCTTAATTGAAAATACTGTATAATGGAAACTAATATTTTCAAAATAATCATGTAGCCTACAGACTTGAATGCTAAAAGATGAAATGTTATTAACAAATTTAATAGTAAGAATCATATTAGAGTAATTGTATGAATAATGTAAGAGTATAGTCATAGATGAAGTATTTTTATTTATGAGCTTTTGTTTCAGAAAATCTATAAAACTAACTTAATAGTCAAAATTGAAATAATGAGGCTTTGGGTAAATTATGAAATAAAATGATCAAAATAAAATTTTAGAAGAGAAATTTTGTAACTTAATAGAATATATTGTAAGCATTTTACTTAATCTGTCTTGAACATGAAAATACTAAGAAATTATTGAAAATCTCATACCAACCCTAAATGCCTTGAAGTATTATGTTCCTGAATTGCACAATTCAATGGGAAATTGCGGTCATTCCAAAATTGGCCTGTGCTTTCCACATATTTCCACTGAAAATCTTACTAGATCATCTTTTAGATGTTTTTACTCAATTAATTGAATATCTATTTAGAAAATATGACACTCTTTAAAATCGGTTGAACTGCTAAATAAGCAGGATTTAAAAAACAGAATTACTGAGAAGATGAAACTTTAATCCCAAACCAAATGACTACATCAGAAGTGGGAAATAGTCACGTCACAAAACACTCAGCATTGCATAACACTTAGGTGCCTGATAGAGGTATATACTTACAGTGCAAAAATTCTACTCAGTTGAACTAAAGAAAATAAAAGCCCAAGGAATAGGATAAAATGAAGTGTTCAATTAATGCAAATGGAGGGCTGTCCCATATAGATCAGTAAGTTAACATCAATCAATCTTTAAAATTGGATGTACCGAACTGTAAATAAATTTCAAGAATAATGGGATAGAAATTAAAAGCTAATTATGGAGAATCTACTCCCTTCAGTAATCTATCCAAACTATTACCAAGATAAGAATTCAAATGAAAATATACACTCACTGGCAACAATCAATGAAGTAAAACAGCAACTTCTGAGGATATAATTGTCATGAAAATTGTTTTAGACACAGAAAGATGCTGCCTACAGAAGTTTGTGCAGGTGACATACCTCTTCAGCCCAACATCCTTTTGTTGTAATTTCACAGATTCCTAGAGCTTTTCTGGGACACTATGGAGTTTATAATCTTATTTTCCGCCCTGTAATACCAGTGCCTCCATAAACACTGGGAAGAAACAAGGAAGTTAAGAAACAAACCTAGGTTTTAATGACGAAGCACAGATTACAAGCCACTACCAAGAATGGGAATCCAAGCACAAGAACACTTCTGATTTCAAGTGAACTATCAATATCAAGTGAGATTTCCATAAAATGTTATTATAAGCTCAACTGAGAGAAGCAAGCTGGTCATACTGCGAGAACCTGGTGCTCCCACTAATGGAGTGGAAACACACAGAGAGACACACAAACAAACCAAAGGCCTTAGCAGAAATACAGACACATAAAATGTCTTCAAGCTACAAACACAACGATGGCCACCTCTACTTCTCTTGCAGTAGAGCTCTGTATCTCGTGAGCACTTATTCATTTTTCCATTTTTTTACTATGAAAAATATCCAACATTGTCTCACAGAAGAAATACAAACTGTAATGTAGAAACATTTATTTGTGAGCTATATAAAATTATTAAAAGTCTTTCCTAAAGAATTTCAGAACCATTCATAATTACAATATTGTAATCCAAAAAATGTGCTTCTTAAAAATCCTTTTAAATATCAAATTTAGCTTGTTGGAAAACATGTACTGTGTAGTATCCATGAGTTGGGGATGAAA
The DNA here is from genome assembly GCF_030435755.1 of Ochotona princeps. Lineage (NCBI taxonomy): Eukaryota > Metazoa > Chordata > Mammalia > Lagomorpha > Ochotonidae > Ochotona > Ochotona princeps. Next base: position 12,873,579 of record NC_080835.1, on the reverse strand, counting down.
CTCCATTCCCCAGGCCACCATTATTTGCCTGTGATGATCCTTGTGAGGTTTTTAAAATTGTTTGCCTTCAGTGCAACTATACTTCTTCTAAATAACTAAAACAGTCTAATAGCCTGATGGCATGCATGGTTTGAATTTGTTCTTGCACCACAACAGATTCTTCCTCCTCCTCTTTCCCACCAATCCTCCAAAAATGTTTTTCCCTGTTCAATTCTGACATCTGCAATTTATAAAATGAAGACCAGATTATTTAGCTATATTAGGAAGGAATGAAGGCCAGAACCACATGGGTTCAATGTGTATGTCACATAATTTTAAAATGTGTATGAAGGGAAGTGCATATTATTTAAAACTATGCATGGATTTCACCCAATTAAAGCAAAATAAACTGGCCTATAATCCCAAGGTTTCTGCAAATTTCTTCAATTCTCCTCTTACTTGTCTCCCAGTTTCCTGAGCAGTGGGCATTGAAAGCAAATTCTGTGATCCCTGTTCAAGCCATGCAGACACAGGTTTGCTAACTGGCACTTCACCTATTGTGTTGTATTGTCTTTACTAATAATTGAGTCAGCCAATGAATGCACTTAGAGGAACACTGTATTAGAAGAAAATGGAAGGTAAAGCCTAGGAATAAAAAAAGTCTTCAATATGTGGCAAGTTCTCCAAAACTGAAAGCAGAAAATCTGCAAATGAGTAAGGTCTTTCCAAGAGTTGACTTTTCTGAGTTTTAGATTGTGCTGATTCTAACCTTGGTTTTTCTTAATTTGAGCCTCATCATCAATATGGAAACACATACAGATTTAATATATACAAACTACTAGGCTTAAGGACATTTTTATTCATTTGGTGTGGTAACAATATTAGCCTGAGTCAAAATGTCCACTCATTGATTGGAATTTACTGTGACATGTTATCGCTGTGCTAAGGTAACTAAGTCCCCATTTATTGCATTTGGGAAACCTCTAACTTGGTATTCATACATGACAGATTTTGTTTCTCCTGGAATGTTGGGAGTTTTGTGAATCATTACCTTTATTCTTTCCTGAGGGAGAAGTGTAGATGGCTAACAGGAACATTATCTCAAATAATTTCAATGTGCATTGGAATTAACTTATCAAGAGACAACATTCAACCAATATGGAAAGAAATCCATAGATAAAATGTAATTTCCCCTGACTTTCATGAAAACAAATCCTACAAAAGTTTTGCCAGTATCTCAAGCGCTCTTAAGTAAAGGCATTCTTGTTGGTTAGAGAAAGGTCTTACTGTCTATCCTGCATACTTATCAACTCTGCATTTTTTTTGTCTCACCTTCCTTCCTTGCTCATTTATGCTTTCTGGAATCAATTAGCAACTAAACTTCACATGAACAAGTTCTATTGCCAGGGGCTGCTCTAAGGGAAATTTATCTGTTACAGACCCAGAGTTGAAGTCTCAATTAGCTATGGCACCACTGAAATTGTCTCATGAAATCAGGAGAAAGAGTTACATTATTGAAACACTAGAAATATTATCAGAAAACCATCCATTTTTGAGGCATACACACTTAGCATTATGCTAATGATCCCCATGTGAGATTTAACATCATGATTTATATGGCATACTGCTTGGAATTTTCAATGACACTCTTAGTCTCCTTCAAAATGCTCATCGTTTAAAATCCCAGTGTAGTACAGAAATAAAAGCAAGTAGAAAGTGGGACTTTTACTGATTTTAAAGAGTGTAATAACAGCATTAGAAAGACATTATGGTTACAGAAAATGAAACCATTAAAAGAGAAAACTATTAAGACTAATACCAAGTCCATCATCAGCCACTATAAACATACCTACAGTTCAAATTTTAGAGAGGGCCAAGTAACTGCAGCAGTTAATCTAGGAATTAGGATGGCAGTGCCAGATACACACCTAAATGGAAACGACCTGTTGATCTCCTCTGCTTGCTAACTTGCACTCAGGAGCATTTATGAGTGCCTCTTCTCTAGAAGCATGCTCTGGGGAAGTGAAATGTAATTGATTGGTAATTCCCAAAGCAACTGAAAACAGGAGGCCATGTTACTAGTTGATTGTTAGTTATCCAGGGTGTCTTTGTTTTCCTTATAGAGGAAACATTCACTTACACACAGTTAATCTGCTTTGCTTTTACAATGTTATCAACCATAACCAAACCTCTATATTGAATATATGCTATATGTTGAATGCATATGCTAATCACTCAAACTATTGATGTGACTGCTTTTCTTATACTGCCTTCTGTCAGATCTTATGTCTGTGAATAGACATAAAGCTCTTTAAAATTGTCTAACTTCTGGGCCCGGCAGCGTGGCCTAGCGGCTAAAGTTCTCGCCTTGAACACCCCTGGATCCCATATGGGCGCCGGTTCTAATCCCGGCAGCTCCACTTCCCATACAGCTCCCTGCTTGTGGCCTGGGAAAGCAGTGGAGGACGGCCCAAAGCCTTGGGACCCTGCACCCGCGTGGGAGACCTGGAAGAGGTTCCAGGTTCCCGGCATCAGATTGGCACGTATCGGCCTGTTGCGGCTCACTTGGGGAGTGAGCCATCGGATGGAAGATCTTCCTCTCTCTCTCTCCTCCTCTCTGTATATCCGGCTTTCCAATAATAATAAAAAATCTTTAAAAAAAATTGTCTAACTTCAGAATGAATGTAAGTTATGCGTAGCTGTGTAACATTATAGTTTCTTTATTACAGCAAGTTGGAGAAAATTAATAATAAGCTAATTTCCAATCCCATGGAAGTCATTAGTTCAAATTCCCCAAGCCTACTTCAATTCTCATTTTTTTTTTTTTTTTTTTTTTTTGCACGTAGGTACCCCTTCTACAAGACTGGCATGTGTCTGTGTTAAAAAAGCTGATAAAAAGCATAGTATATGTTTTTACAGTTACTCTTATTTTGTTGAACATATATTTGTATGAGTGTTTTTACTCAGTCTATATTTTAAAACTATACGCATACACTAATTCCTTAGTGAAGTCTGTTCAGCAAAATTATTGCAGGGTATTAGCGTGTGCTAGTTCAATGATATTGGGCATGAGTCTTTGATTTCTACTTTGATTGTATTTCTAGGGATTAAGTCTTGAGGCTTCTGTTCTGTTCTGTTGTCCCATATATTTATTTTTATGCCAGTAACAGATTGTTTGTGTTGAAATAACCCTGGGTATAGGTCAGTTAAGCTGGTGTTGTGATGTCTTCAGCTATGTGTTTGTAACACAAGAGTAACCAAGATTGCTTTGGCTGCTGTGGGTCTTTCGTGTTTCCATATGAATTTAATAGTAGCTCTTTCTAGTTCTGTGATAGATGTCCTTGGGATTTTAATTGAGACTGCATTGAAATAATAAATTCACTTGTTTATACTAAAGTCATTTTGGTGATAATAATTTGCCGACCTCCAAACGTGAATAATATTTCTTGTTTGTTTCCATTGCAGATATCTTTCAAATTTTAGTTAAATGTATCTCAAGGAATTAAGTTTTATTCGTAGCTATTGTGAAGGGAACTGATTTTCACAAAAGTCAAACTTTATTGAGCTCCTCACAGTTCTCCTTGGATAAAAAATATTGTTGATATTTTTTTCTATGTATGTATTGACTTTATATCCTAGAAATTTTCTAAATTCTCTTACAAATTTCTACAGTACTAAGCAGAATTTTTGGTTCCCTTTGTATAAAAGATCATGTCATCTGGAAACTGGGGTTATTTAACTTGTTTCTTTCCCTGCTGTATACTTTTGATTTGTTCGTGATGCCTAATTGGTCTGGCATAAAAATCCCAGAAATATATTTATCCTGAATAACATCCATTATATTTCTTTTATGGGCATTTTTGTCTGGTCTAGGTCTTAGTAATCATGCTATTTTTCCCCATCATTTCCTTAACATGATTATCATATATATTAATTTACATGTGTTGAACATTATCTGCTTCTCTGCAATGATTCTCAGTTCATCCAAATGGATGAATTTTCAATGTGTTCATGGATTCATTCTGCTTGTATTTTGTTGTGTATTTTTACTTCTGTATTCATGAGGGATCTCTGTCTATGGATCACTTTCTGAGTGTTGTCTTTGTCTGGTATTAGAATTAAAGTAACACGGGACTCAAATGATTTTGGAAATGTTTTCCCCCATTTAACTTTTACAAATGCCTTCATAAGAATTGAAATTAGTTCTGCATTAAAAGTTTGATAGAAAATAGTAGTAAAGTCATCTAGTCTTGACTTGTTGGTTTTGTTAAAAGATTCCTTTTTAATAATTAAATCTCAGCCCTGATTATTGTTCTGTTGAGGTTTTGCACATCTCCATGGCTTACGTTTTGTAGATATCAGTACAGTTCTTCTGTGTTTTCCAGTGCTAGCATTTAGTTGATTGTAATAATTCTCAGTGGTATTTTTCATTCTGTGGCATCAGTTGGAACTACTTGTTTTGCATCTTTTATTAATTTGAGCCTCTCTTTTTTTCCTTTGTTAGTTGAGCTGATAGTTTATCAATCCTGCTTATTTTTTATATCTCCTTATTTCACAAATCCTTTGCAAATGTTTCTGATGTCTGATTTATTTCTTTAATTTGAGCTATTTCTTTTCTAGTAATTTATTTATTTGAAACACAGAGCTTCAAAGAGAGAGAAAGAGATGGAAAGAGAGAGAGAGATTCAATATGTTGTTTTATGCCAAGGTCGTGGCTGAAGTCAGGTAGCTGGAACTCCGTTCAGGTCTCCTCTGTTATGGTAGGTGCTCAAATGCTCAGCTGTCCCCTGTCTCTTCCCCAGGCAATTTAGTAAGGACTAGATTAACAATGCAGTACCAAAACTCAAATATGATATTGCATCTTAGGCAACAGTTAACTTGCTCTGCCACACTGCTGGCCTTCAAGAATTTGTCTCCTTATCTTTGGATTCCTTCTCGCCTGTTCTGTTCATATGTTGTTTATTCATCAATGTCTGTATATTTTCTTCTTTTTGGTTTATTTATTTGTAAGTGTTACCAAAAGTGAAGGAAAGGGGGAGAAACAGAACTCTTCTGTCTGTTGTTTCACTTCACAGATGGCCACAATCGCCAGTGATGGGCCGGGCTGAAGTCTGAATCCAGGAGCTTCATCTGGGTCTCCCATGCATTTGGATCCTGCTCCATTGTTTTTTGCTGGCCCATATTAGCAGGGAGCCAGTACAAGTCTTGCTTTGTTTAGGTACTATAGCATGTTGGGGTAGTGTTTGGTGTGTACCTGCGGGGCAGGATCTGGATCTGTAGAAGAGCAGGTTTGACCATCTGTTATGTTAACATATATTTTGATTTTATGCCATGTTACACAAAGTGTTGAAACCTTCAATCCTATGTCTGTGGGAAGAGAAAAAGCATTCCTCTCCATTGCCAGGTACCTATGAACCTGGATACAAGATTTCAGCCCCAGGTTGCAGGTGAGGGGCAGTACATCCCAGGAGAGGATCATTTGATTGAGAGGCAGGCATAAAGGATTACATGAGAGGGTGTGACTTCCAACTCATGCCCCTAAGCCTATCACATTTCTTTCACCCTGCAGAGACAACCACCTCTCAATTTTAAGAGTTGCTGAAGGATGGAGATTCATCTCACATAGCGCATATACTTCCTGCTGATTAAGGACTGAGGCTTTGCCTTGCCTGGGTTCAGGATGCGTCACCATCTCTTCTAAATGGTCCATTTCAATCGGAGAGAATTTCTAATCAGTGCTAATATCTGTGTCTCCCATACATTTCCCATTACTCTGATAACTTGCTGGATTCTTTTGCCTACTGGAGTAGGCATACTTTCTGTTTGTGCACATCTGAATATGTTCCTCTCCTTTGCAATAGTCTGTAAGGAGGTGACCCTAGACACTCTTCTCAGGGGCCATTTTGACCACTCTCCATGTAGCTCAGTGTCCCAGATGGGCTCGCTACAGTGGTGGGGACCTTAAGAACCCCTGCCTGGAAAGTTAAAACCAGTGGTAGCAATGAGTGCTCTCAGTCACTTTCTCCACACCTCTCCAAAGGAAAAAAAAAAAGAAAGAAAAGAAGAAAGCAAGCAAGGAAGAAAGGAGGAATGCAAGAAGAAAGGAAAGTGTGTATATTTACTACAGACTTGTTTTTGTTAATTTCCAGTCTCATTCCTTTGTGGTTAAAAAAAAAAAAAAAACACATGCTAAGATTTTTTTATTAATTTATTCAAATTTGTTTATCCCTTCATACATGATTTAGTCTAGAAAATGTTCTACGAATGATGAAAAGCATGTATGTTCTATAGTTATGAGATAAAACATTCTGTAAACATTTATCAGGTTATTTTGGCTCTATTGTTCATTACTAATTTTTTGTTTCATCCAGCCACTGTTGAGTTCTTCCACTATTATTGTACTGGGTTTATGTCTCCTTTTAAATGCAGCAATACATGTTTTTTATTACTTTGGAAGTTTCACATTTAACATAGTGTTGGATTAATATACATTTACTGTAGTCAAAACTTCTTGATGAATTAATCCATTAACAGTTACATAATACCTTGTTTTTTACTTTCAGCAGCTTGTTTCTTTTTTTTTAAGATTTATTTATTTTTATTACAAAGTCAGATATACAGAGAGGAATATCTTCAGTCCGATGATTCACTCCCCAAGTGATCTGCAATGGCTGGTGCTGCTCCAATCCGAAGTCGGGAACCAGGAACCTCCTCCAGGTCTACCACACGCAGGTGCAGGGTCCCAGTGCTCTGGGCCATCCTCGACTGCTTTCCCAGGCCACAAGCAGGGAGCTGGATGGGAAGTGGAGCTGCTGGGATTAGAACCAGTGCCCATATGGGAATCCCGAGGCATTCAAGCCAAGGACTTTAGCTGCTAGGCCGCGCTGCCGGGCCCCAGCTTGTGTCTTAAAGTCTAATTTGTCTGATATGAGAATAGTAATTCTTACTCACTTTTGATTTCCATTATAGGGAATACATTTTATATAATTTTACATTGTGTTTGTGGATATTTTTATTGATGCAACATGTATCTAGAAGGCAGAATACTGGTGGATCTTTTAGAAAGAATCACTGGGTCAACTGAGCCAGTCTAGACCTTTTACTTGGGGAAGTTGGTTCACTGACTCTTAATGTTGTTATTGGTGATGACTTGGTCTAGTCATTTTCATAAATATGTCTATTTTTTCTTTAAATTTCCTTATTCTGTTTAATGGGCTTTGTGACTTCACCTTTCTTAATATCAATTTCTTTTCTCTATTTCTGTATATAGTACATTTTTATTTATTTATAGATCTTGCTGTTATTGAAAAACTGCACTATTGCTTGTCCTGTACAGTCTTCACTTCAATTTATGAATTGCAGAGTTTGCTGATAACGCATTCTGGGTTGGCAGATTTTTCTTTTAGAACTTGGAATACAACTCTCCATTCTTCCTGTGATGTTGGTCAGTTAATGAAAGGTGCTGTAAAAGTGACCTGATGTTTTTCTCTTGCATATTTCATGACATTTTCCTAATGTTTAACTTTGCTTGTTTGATTATATCATGGTGAGCATCATTTCTAAGTATGACTTTTTTGGATTCCAAGAGCTTCCTGCACTTGGGTGTCCATACCTTTTTTTCCCAAACTGGAGATGCTTTCCACTGTTATTTCATTGAATAGGTTTTCTCTACCACTCTGCTTCTCCATTACTTCCGATAACAACACGAATTCTATATTTGGTTATTTGATGGTATCCCACAGATCACAAGTACTTTTAATTCTTTGTAAGTTCTCCTTTTACAATTTTCTTGTGACAGCTATTTTCAAGGTCTTGTCATCTAGATTAGATATTCCTTCTGCATCATCTACACTGCAGCTACATAGTTTCATTGCACTTTCTATTTGATTTATTAGGTCTTTATTTCTAATATTTCTGATTGGTTCCTTTTTAAAACTCAATCCCTTCACTAAATTTCTCATTCATGTTATTTACTGATTTCCGAAATTAATTCAACTGTTTCTCAACATCTTAGAGCACCTGAGAGACCATTCCTCTAGATTCTTCATATTGTTTTTGTCCATGCTTCTGTTTTTTTTTGTATTGGTTTTTTGCATATTGATATTGAAGGGATTTTGCTGTGTGTGTGTGTGTGTGTGTGTGTGTTTGCGTGTCCTTGGTTGTGTTTTTGGTTTGGAAGAGAACTTTATCTTTAGTTGTCATTAAATTCTGCATGAAGTGGAAAATTAAGTCTGACTATAATACAAGTTGAAAATATGCTATTATAAAAATCAGAAAATCAGGAGGAGGAGGAGAGAAGCGAGGTGGTTAGCATTACAGAATTAAAACTATACATGTGAATACATAAGTACCTGAAATTCTTTTCATATAAATTTAAAAGATAAGTTGATTCTTAGGCTGGAGTCTGATAATTTCTAGACTTACTTTATTTCATACATCTTTATCTCATATATCAGTCCTCTTTTTTCTTCCCTTTCTCCTAGTTCTGTTAGTAGCACTTTAAACATACAAAGATATGATGGTTTCCTGTCCAACACTGGTGCACTGAGCCAATACTCATACCCACTGACTACTGACTGATGGTAAATCGCCCCAGTTTATTTACAGCAAAAGACTTTTAGGGTCACCTGGGCATAAGGAAGAAGGGTTGGAGGCTGGATTTGATTTACATGATAAAGGCAAAAGAAGGTCTATCGGTGAATAATGTGCTCCTCTAACAGGCATGTCTCTGATTTGATATCTAAGTTGAGGATTAGGGAGTTCCTGGCCTGTGTAATACCATACCAACTGCTTCAGGACCTTTATCTGGAATTCCGGGAGCATTCTCACAGAATTATTTCTGGTTAGGGCTTTTCATCAGTGAAATTTCCTATTGTCTTAATTAATTGTCTTCCTACACATGATAACTCCCAATGTTTTCAATGGGCGGGCTTTGATATTTGTGATACTTTGAAGACAATGTGTGCTTTTGTCTTCCTGTGTTATAATGGATGAAAATACCAAAGGAAATTATGCTTGCTTACCTTCGGTTTTATGACAGATGGTTTACACAGAAGTTAATATGTGAAATGAGAAAATAAATTACATTTCTTTTCAAATAAGCACAAAATTTAGCTTTGTATGGATAAAAATGAAGGTTCCTCTTTTCTGAGATATATCCAATTTTGCCGCATTTACTTTGTTTTGTCTCACAGGCACAAAGAAGTTCAGTACCCATTTTTCTCCTAAAATTTATTTTTCTGTGATTTACATTTATATTTTCAAAATTTCATAGGTGTTGTGCTGCAGTCACTAAATATTCTAATATTTGAACAAAAGGGGAAAAGAAGGTAGTCTTAAGTACTTAAACTTACCCAAGAAAATAATGCTGATATACCTATACTACATGCATTTCTTTTCCTTGTTTAGAAATTACAAAATCATTTGGAAAATAATTTTTACTTGTATAAATACTTCTTCCAGTGTCATTATTTATTAATTATACACACCACTTTCCTTGCTTATGTAAGATAATTCTAAAAAGAACATTTTGCCACTGAAGCAGTTTCTAACCATTGTATGTCATTACTCTTGACAATGGAATTAGAATGAGATAAAATTCCTTAACTTAAGGTAAATTTACAGTAGTTTGAGGGAACGGCATGGGTTGTTCAGGAATCTCTTCAGGGCCTCCTTCACATCCTTGTTCCTCAGGCTGTAAATGACAGGGTTCAGCATGGGGATCACCAGCGTGTAGAAGACAGAGGCCATCTTGTCAGTGTCTAGTGAGTGGTTGGTCCTGGGCTGCAAGTACATGAAAAGGAGAGTGCCATAGAACACGGTGACGGCCACCATGTGAGAGGCACAGGTGGAAAAGGCCTTCCTTCGTCCTTCTGAGGAACGGATCCTCACAATGGCCAGGACAATGTTGGAGTAGGAGGCTAGAACCACCGTCATGGAGAAAAGCAAGTTAATCCCTGAGAAGGTGAACACTGCTGTTTCTGGGATGTGGGTATCTGAACAGGACAAAGCCAAGAGAGGGACATCATCACAGTAAAAGTGGTTGATGACATTAGAGGAGCAGTAAGACACAGAGAACACACAGGAGGTGACTGTGAGTGCTGTGATCAGACTCTGCAAGTAGGTGAGGGAAACCAGTAGAAGGCAGATCTGCCGAGACACCACCACCATGTAGAGCAAGGGGTTGCAGATAGCCACGTAGCGGTCATAGGCCATTGCAGATAGCATGAGAATCTCTGCCACAATAAAAAATGCAAATCCACCCTGTTGGGCTGCGCACCCATAGTAAGAAATACTTTTGTTGGTAGACAAGTAGTTAACCAGCATTTTAGGGGCAATGACGGTAGAGTTGCCAAGATTAATGATGGCCAAATGTCGCAGGAAAAAGTACATGGGGGTTTGCAGGCGAGAGTCCACGCTGGTGAGGGTGATGATGCCCAGGTTCCCCAGTGCGGTCAGCCCGTAGATGAGCAGGAACACGAAGAAGAGGGGGATCTGCAGCTCTGGACGGTCTGAGACCCCCATGAGAATAAACTCAGCTACATGGGTGAGATTCCCTGGAGCCATTAATGTCGCTTTCCTTTCTTATTTGACAAGATAGATTAGTGATAGATAAGAAAATTATTTTTCCTGTTTGGCACTCTATTTTTAAAATTTCATCTAAATGTGTTCAATTTTGATTTACAAACCATTGATAGTTTCATATCTTGACATATTTTTCTCCATCTTCACACAAACTTGGAAATACAAAATTCTTTGGAGCAGTTAGAACGGTGTCATCAAAGACAGATTTGTCCGTTGCCTGGAATAATTTATATTAAGTGAGTATATTTACAATCACTGTATATGGTATCCGTAATAACATGTAGTTTTACATGAATATGGATGTATAAATACTTATACAAATAAACATGTACATTTCCATGTGTAGATGCCTATGTTTGTGCTAATACATACATTCACAAAGAAATAAGTGAGCCTTCAAAACGTTGTGAAGTCAAGGTGACTGACCTCAGCTACTGTTCCTTCACTCTTGCAAGTCTACTGTCTGAAACATGCCCATCAGTAAATATTTTTGGGAATCGCTCTATTTCTGATGGAAACTTTTGGTGACCAGTGTTTTTTCTTATTAATGACTTCCACACCTTTTGCCTTGGGCACCCTGAATAGGCTGTCATTCGTTACTGACTTGCTTTTCACTGTGCAGCTCTGAATCCTGTCACCGCCATTTCCAGTTACTTCTAGCTTGCAGTGACTAATAGCTCCTCTATTATTTTTTTTTTTGTGGCAGTTCTTCCTTTCTTTCTCTTTCTAGATTTTACATCCTCTGCTTGAAGTTTTAGTCTCTTTCATTTTCTTCTCCATTTTATTACTTATTGTTTTTATTTGTTCAAGAATACCTTAATACACTTATGTATATGCTTTAATTGTTATGCGGGTATATTGGGAGAGTATTAGGTGTAATTATTTCACAAAGAATCTATGTACAGTATTGTGCTGAGAATTTTAGAATAACAATCTCATTATTCTACAGGAGTACTCTAGAAAATGTCTAAAATTATTTTATCTAATGTGAAATTCAATTTCAATGAAATAAATTTTCTAAAAGAATCTATATAAAATATTAGGTTCTTTGTGAGCTATGCTTATGTAGTCTTATTAGTCTAATTTGGTTTGTTTGTGATGTTTAACTGCCTGTTTCAGAAACGAATCATCATGATTTTACCAACTGTCTGTAGCATTGCATTTTGCAAAGTAAATGAGATAGCACATTTATACAAGTATCAATTTCTTTGTGCAAAACCTAATTCCAAATGGATACAAATAGGATATTATCTGCAGCTAATATTGCAAGCATAGTTTGAATAATTTCTCATTATGTTTTTTCATTTCAATCTCTATAACTACTTCTGCCTTACTGAGAACTTTTATAATTAAAATGATTATAAAAATTGAATTATAATTGTGTTTGTTACAGAACACATATATTCCACATACATTAGTTTTCAACTAAAAATAATATTTTATAGTTCTAACAATATAAATTCTCAGGACCTAAGTTTCAAAAGATATATATGCTTCAAGCCAATCAGTTTAACGTGTCATTTCACTTTCAGAAAAGTCACCATTCAGATAAGAAATAGCCACATAAATTAGGTCTTAAATGACATCTGACATGATTTCCTGTGACTCTACCATTGGTATCTCACTATTGAATGTGTGTTAGGTTTGTTAGGGACTGTTTGGGGGGGATAAACACTGAATCTCAGTGTGTGCTGTCATGACCCAAAAAGGATATAATCACAGTTCACACTCGAACAATTAACACCAGGGAATCTTGCTTGAATAATGTTTTTCTACAGCAGCCATTTACAATGCAAGAAACAGCAAGGGACTGGCATAGTAATGATTAATGACTAAATCCTCACCTTGCTTCCACTAAGATCTCATATGGGCACTGGTTCATATCTCAGCTGCTTCACTTCCCCTCCAGTCCCCTGGTCCTTGAGCTGACATGGGAGACCCAGAAGTGGCTCCTGGATCCTGGCCTCAGATGGGCTCAGTTCCGGCCTTTGTGGGCACTGAAGGAGTGAACCAGCGGATAGAAGATCTTTCTCTCTATATATCTCATTTTCAAATAATAAAATAAAATAAAATAGAACTTAATAATTACATAAATAAAATTTCACTGTGTTTAAGCAACTTTGCAAGCCTCTTTTGGAAACAGACTTATGTGTTTCCCAAACACTTCAGGAGCTCCCTGTGTGGAGTGTCCTGGGACAGTATGTATTATAGAGTGATTCTTTATTCTATATAAATACTAAAACAATCAAACTCATCAGCAAGGATATTGCTCATTCTTACAAAGTTTTTCCATTTGCCAATCTGTGGTTAGAAATTTTTGTCTCTTGGAAAAGCCCTCTCATTCCATCTGGAGTCCGTTTCAGCTGCATAGTTTTCAAAGACCCTTGGCCCTTCCATTTAGAGTGAGTGATAAAAAAGCTGTTTGCTATCACTTACCTGTGGGAGAGCTGTAAAAATCTACTCCTAAGACTGCTGCAGAGATCACCTTGGTGAGTTTTCCTTTATATTTCTGGATTCCCTGAAGATCTTCACACTAAAATAAGTTCCTAATCATAAGTTGTACATAGGAAATAACTTTGTCAACTAATTGATTCCCAAGAGAAATGAAAATAACTGGGATGATCATTAGCCAAGGGATTTTTAGGTCTTCATGTCCACAATGACGTTGACTCAGTGGCTTCATGAGGTTATTTTTAGAGATGTACCCTTAAACGCCATACTAGGTGGCTTCATGAGGTTATTTTTAGAGATGTACCCTTAAACGCCGTACTAGGTGGCTGGCACTGTTGGCATGAAGATGAAGTAGTCAACATTTGGATGTAATGGTCAGTTGACTAATTGTTAGTCTTGGTATGAGCATTGGGAATAGACTATGAGGCCATCATTACAGTATCATAACAACCAGATGCTATTGAATAAGTGTGAAATGTGAAAAATTAGAAAAGGACTCAGTAGTTATATATTTTTTCTAATTTTATTTAAAATAATCTGAATGTAAGCTACATTTTTTTCTCAAAAATAGAAACAAAAAACAGTTGCATCTTCCAATTGTACATTTGTAATAACATTTTGCGCTTTGACTATTGTGTAATTTTTTTCTACACATTTTGCAATTTTAGTGTAAAACTGATGTCTGAATAAATTATCATTGTAATGCAACTTTTAAACTAATTTTCAGGAAGCAGCAAACATTCAAAAAAATACTTTTAATTGACTGCAGGATGAAGTAAAGGAGTCAACAAGTTATTCACCCTAAATTCTACTCAAATAAGTTGTTTTCTATTCCTCCAAGTACCATATTCAAATTTAATGTGATTTTAAAGTTGAGAAAGAAATAGTGGCAACTTTTATAGCATTCTCTGGATGAGTCCCTCATTTTAGGATAGGAAAAAAAGTTGCTTTCCCCCCCCCTTGATACTTCTGTGCGTCAACAAACTAAAGTAAGAGCTATCATGGAATCCAGCAAACCCACTTCTGGATTTTTATCCAAAATACTTAAAATTCGATTCTGAGAAATATTGTGCAGTCCCATTTATATAGCCATATTATTCCATTGTTTATGATAACTAAGGTGCAGACACCATATAAATGATTGTACAAGGAGAACGGATAAAGTAAGTGTGAAGTATATATGAAGAGTGATGTCGTTTAGCCCTAAGAGAGGACAATATTCTGCAATAACGTGGCAAGAAAAATGAATTTTGTGACGATTATCCTTAGTGAAATGAGCCTGGCACAGTAAAATAAGTATTACATGATTCCACCTTTGTGGGCTATGGGAAATTCCCAAACACAGAGAAACGAAGTAGAAAGGTAGTTGTTAGGCATTTGGGGAAGGCAAAAATGAAGAGGTGTTAATGAAGAGGTGGAAATTTTTAGTAAAAGGGGAAGAATAAATTTTGACACTCTGGTGTACAATATACCCTGGTTAACAGCATTCTTTTGCTAGAAAAGTAAATCACTTGTTAACTGTTTGTTAAAATGATGAAGTAGCTACAGGGTCCAGTGTCTGTGGATCCTAGGTATACCATGCTAAGTGGAATGCACATGCATTAGTAGCTCACATTTCATTTGATTCTATTTATATGAAATAAATCCATAGAGATGAAACAAAGATGGATAATATCAGGGGTAAGAGAGAGTAAGAAACAAGAAGCTATTATTCGAAGGTCACATAGGCGTGATTGTGATTTGTGACTACATAAAGGAATTAGTTGACAACATGTGGATTTAATAACTACAAGGGACATATTCCTCCAAAATAGTTAATATTTCTAATGGAGATTCGATTTCAAATTCTATTTCACATTACATAAAATGTCAACTTTTGTTTGTTTGTTTTATTACTTTGCATTACGTGACACAGTTTTATAGGTACTGGGATTCCCCCCACTCCTCCCCAAACCCTCCCCCCATGATGGATTCCTCCACCTTGCTGCATTGCCACAGTTCAAGTTCAGTTGAGAGTCTTTCATTGCAAGCATATACCAAGCATAGATGTCAACATTTTACATGTAAAAACCTGTGTCATTTTACCACTTCAAATGAAATGTAATATTTCATAATATGTGAAAAATATGCATACATTATCTAAAATAAATTGTTGCTATTGTATGGAACAAAATAGTTTGCCTTTTTAGTTAATATATATGCACAAATATATTACATGCTTAACATTTTATAACATTCATTTTCATTGTAATCATTGTATAAATATATACACTGTTTTTCTTTAAAACAGAGAAATTAAAATCGTAGTGAAATATGCCCAACAATGATCACAGATCCAGAAAGAATACTGTCGTTCATACGTTATAATGCGGGGAAACCACATTCAAGACTGAATACCCGGATATGATGTCTCCCCAACTATTTTTAAAATTTCTTTTTAAAATTTTTATCAGACTAAATGTAGTTCAGAGATGTGGTAGTCCCCATTTTTATGTATCAGTATATCTTATAAAACTGAAGTTTATAGAATCCCTCTTCATCTCACTAATCCTTGCTTTTACCATACTAAGTTATTTTCATATTGAAGGTAAACCTAAAGTTGTTATTGACTGCATTTAAAATTATGTAGTTATCAATTTTATATATATGTATGTATAATATGTACACATGTATATAGGTTCATTTATATGTAAATTATATAAGAAGCATGCTTTTATAGATATTTGAAATTAATGTTTGAGTCACTGAATGCATAATTTTTAATTCATTTTTCTACTCAGCTTGGTTTTAGAATATGTTAATTCAGATCAAATTATTTCTTGATTTTGTAGGATATATTCACATAAGCTGTTTTTTAAAATGATTTAAAATTTGTTTAAAATGATTTATGATTTGTTTGCATACTTTATATATTTCCCTTGTGTGTGTTAACTATAAATTGTTAAGTCAAAAGATCAGCCATTATATTTACTTTTCTTTGTTTTCGCCTTTTCTTCCTTTTTCCAAAAATGATGTATTTACTTTTATTTGAAAGGCAGGTTTACGTGAAGTACAGACAGAGATCTTCCATCCCTGGTTCATTCCCCAAGTGCCCACTGTGCTGGGAGCTGACAAAGTCACAAGCAGGGAGTGAAGAGCTTCCTGCAGGTCTCCGACATGGGTGCTGAGGCCAAGGTCTTGAGCCATCTTCCACTTCCTTCCCAGGCCACCAACACAGAGATCCTTAGGAAATAGAGCAGCAGGGACATATGGGATCCTGGAGCCACTTTGGGGGAGAACTAACCTTTTGAGCCACCACTTGGCAGTGGCTTGTTTGTGTTATTACATGGATTGTGTGATTATTTTAATTTTGCAAACCTTAAAAACCTTTAAGAACAAAGTGCTTATGATTTACAGTTCGGTTTAAGGTCCATTTATATAAAAATCCTGCAATCCTCCCAGTCCATATACAACCACATACAGAACTCCAGGGACAATCAGTCCTTCTTTGCATATCTTGGATGTGAACAGATTATTAGTGTTGGTGACTGTGATTATTTTGATAGTTTAAGAAAATGATCCAGATAGAGTTCCAAGTAAAAGTAGAACTTTTGTGGTAGGAATATGTAATAGGAAGAAATTCTTTGCCTATGAATTTTTAAAGGTATATTTATATTTATTTGAAAGAAATTTACAGAACAAAAAAAAATAGATATCTCCTTCATTCCCCAGTTAGCCGCAACAGCTGGAGCTGAGCTGACTGTGGCTGGGAGCCATGAGCAGGGAGTTTCTTCCAGGTCTTCCATGTAGGGTCAGGATCCTGAGGACTCCGGCCATCCTCTGCTGCTTTTCCAGGTCTCAAGCTGGGAGCTTGATCCAAAGGGAGCATCTGGGACGAATACAGGTGGTCATGTTAGATGCCAGTGCCACAGGCAGAGGCTTATCCTACTATGCCATGATGCTGCCCCCTTGCCGATGAACTTTTGAGATGCAATTTGTACATGTTAGCCTCAGTTTACAAGAGTAATCTTTAATTAAATTCTTTTTCCCAACTTTTTCAATTGTTATTGATAGCTTTCACTATCATTATTATGATTATCATTTTATGATACAGTTCCATAGGCCCTGGGATTTCCCACACCCTTCCCCAACTCCCCACTGTACCTTTAGTTTGCTCCACTGTATTCTTCATTTCTGATATATCAGCTTTCCTTTGAGTCACTGCTGTTATTTGCTGTGTAACAGATTCTTTAAATTCCTTGAATGCCTTCTTTATGTATTTCTCACTGTTGATAGGAAGCTTTATAACAAGCATTTTAAATTCTGTATCCCCCATTTTCTTGATGTCTTCCTCAGTGAATTCTGAGACTGGCAAAGGGTTTTGCTCCTTTGCAGAGGAGTCTTCAGTAATATTCATTGTGCCACTGTCTCTTTCTCTCTTGGTCTTTGTACTTCTGGTTAACAGATTCTTCTCCTTGGAGCAGGCCTTTAAACTCTGTCACCCACAGGTCAACAGTCCAGCTCCACTTATTGCAGTTGGTACATGGCTCTCCGTTCACAGTCACCCGTGCCACTCCCTCCAGTGAGTTCCAGGTCTGTGTTCCCAGTTTAGACCTCCATCACAATCTCCTCAGCCCCAACTCCTGACTTGCCACTCTCCACCTCCTGTGACACCATGCTAAGTGTGCACCACTTTCTGCACAACCCCCTCCCACCTCTGCTTGGAGCAGGTCTCAGGACCAGGGAAACACCAGGTGTCCCACACAGCCAAGTTGTTGGCACTGATCCGCCAGAACCCACCGCTCGCCAGGTCCGAGGCCCACACAGACCCACCCTGACCTGTACAATGCCAAAGTCAGAACTATCCTCCTGTGGGAGCACTTAATGCACTGAGTCCAGTGAGCTCAGTCCCAGTCCAGCACAGGCGCAGCTCACTGCTGTCCCTGCAGGCTCAAAGCCTTTCACACCGTACAAAATGGTGCCCGACCCAGTCCCAGGGGGCAGACTAGGCCATGAAATCCACCCTGCTCCCACACTGCCCGTCTGGGACTCACTGTTCCATCTCTGCTCCTGGCCAAATCAAACAGACCAGCAGGATGTGCAGTTCCCCCTCTGAGCCTAGCTCCTGAGCTCCCAGCAAACGTCTCCTCCCACCCTGTTGCTGGTAGAGCCCTGGCTGCCAGTGGAGTTCAGACAGTAGCTCGTTGAATGCCCCTGGGGCACCTGTTACCGCAACACCACACCACTGTGACTGCTGCCCTCCTGCATCCATCACAATCAGTGAATGTGCCCAAAGATACATGATCGCAAGGATGTGGCCACGGTCATCCTAGGACGCTGCTCAAAGTTAGCCACGAGCTTTCTGTCCTGGGAAAGCCGAGAGTCAGAACGCCAGAGCAACAGAAGCATACCACCAAGAGAGCCCCAACTTTTAATCCTTTAAAGTCAAGCATAATGACACTTTTCAGGAAGAATATGACTCTTGTAATATTTCTTCAGGTGAAAATTGAGATGATTACATGCTCTATACAGGTTTTATCATTAACTAGTTATTACCTAATTAACTAATTATTAGTTTAGCTAAAGCTTTTGTCACTAATATATATTGAAGCTTTAAAATGGCATGTTGTGTCTGTTGAGATGCCTTTTGCCCATTTTGTGAATGAAATGAATTGAATCTGATTTTTAAAGCTAACATAAAACCCTGCTTTTATCCCTACATGTTATATTACTGGTTTTAGGCACAGCTAGTTTATGGAGCTCAGGCATCATCTGATGTGATGTGGCGCCAGCACTCCATATGGGTATTAGTTTGTGTCCTGGCTGCTCCACTTGCAATCCAGCTCCCGTATGGACTGGGAAAGCAGCAGAGAATGGCCTGAGTGCTTGGGACCCACACCCACATGGGAGATCTGGAAGAAGCTCCTGGCTCCAGTTTTTGGGTCAATCCAGCTCTGTACATTACAATCATTTTGAGAGTGACAAAAGAGATGGAGGATCTCTCTCTCCCTCCCCAACCTACCTCCCGTAACACTGACTGCCAAGTCAAATAAATACACATTAGAATTTAAAAAAAAACCTGTTAGATTGGAATTTCTGTATATTCTATGGCTTTATAGTTCTTTACAGTTCTTTTTATCACAGTAGTACTCCTAGTACAGTTGGAAAATATACCTCATGTTTAGGATTCTGAAAAAGTAACGTAGAAAATTGCTCCTTTATCCCTGAAAGCTTTGTTGTACTAAATTCTATTGACTCATATTCTCTAGCAAACATTTTGATTCAATAACATTTCTTGATTCTTAAAAGTTTTCTATGCTATGGAAAAATACAACATGCGTGACACAATGGTGGAGTAGAGATGGACTTTTAGAATGGACACAGTAGTTTTCACATTGTAAGTCTCAGCTCAATTCTTGTCCTGTTACTGTTTTGTTGTTTGAGGGATTATGGAAACACATCTGTTCATTTTAGAAGTGGAGTATGTGGTTACATGTACTCATTTTTTGTCTTTTAAAATTTGTGTCTTAGAAGTGTTTGCATTTATGTTACAAAAGTAGTAACTTTTTACTGCAGATAAACTGGAAGATAACCAAGATAATTAGAAAGTATGTAATCTTAAACATTTCATTAAGTTAGTGCAATCAGAAATCAATGCTAGCATTTTATCTTATCTCTGTTCAAAATTTACTTTCTAGGAATTTAAAAAATGCTTTAAAATACATGTACACACAAATACCCATATTTTATTCTTCAATTGAAATGATTTATTTCTAGTCCATTGTCAATAAGCTTTACTAAGAAAGCAAACAAATGTTTCTATGAAGTAACTGAAATCCCATGAGTATTAAAGAATGGAAACAATGAGGTAAATTTGGAGGGAAACAGAAGGGGTTATGAGGAGAGTGCATCCTCACTAGAAATGTGCAAGGGTTGAAATAGCTCTGCTATCTCCACTTCCTCCTAGTAAAAATACCAGAGAGATGTAGTTAAAGAACTTAACTAGAAGATAGTATACTGATCATTGAACCAAATAGGAAGACAGTTAGGCATGAGAAAGTGGGGCAACACACCTGCCTCTTTATAGTGTCTGCATCTTGTGCAAGGATCCATGACATCAGTAGAACACAACTTGAAATAAAAATATTCATTCTTCCTTAAGGAGTAATTATCCATTGGGCAACAATTGGCTGCAGAGAATCAAGATTAGATATGAAAAATTTACAAGGCCTTTGAAAGTCTCACATCAGACATTAAGAATTTTATCTTAAATGACCTATCCACAAATGGTCTGATGTAGATTTAATTAATTACATGCTTCACTAAAACTGTGGACTGCTAACTTGTCAAAAACTTGTGTTCACAGTGTGGACCATGGAAAAGGCCTCGCAGGTCCTTACACATGGAACAGAGGCTTTGCCAAATTCATCTGCTCAATTCTTTACAACATCACACCACCCTGAACTTATTATCTACATTTTGTAATTTTTTTTCTCATTCATTTACAGCATGTCTAGTCTCCTTGTCAACTCTTACAGTTGATGGTCCCCAGATACAGGTTACTGTACCATAAAACTTCATCAATTGTTGTGTTTATACAAGTAAGAAAAAAGATATCCTTGTGTTCAGTAATGTATTTGCAATTAATAGAATTTTGAGTAGTATTTAGAAGGCAAGTATTTATATTTATTTGTCAGTATGTGCACTAGAGTGTAGAATAGAGTCAGTTTAAACCCAGAGATAACTTCTAAGGTTCATGTTCATTGTGAACTTCAGTAAAGAGCACCACATACTTTTTTAAATGTCCTTTGTAGAGCATATTTTACATCCTTGTTCCTCAAGCTATAGATCAAGGGATTCAACATGGGAATAACCAGTGTGTAAAATATAGAAGCTACTTTATCAGTATCAAAAGAATGATTGGACTTGGGTTGCACATACATAAATATCAAAGTCCCGTAAAACACTGTGACCACAGTGAGGTGCGACCCACAGGTGGAGAAAGCCTTGTGTCTGCCCTCAGGTGATTTCATCCTGAGAATAGCAACAAGTATGAGGGAGTAAGAGACAAGAACTACCAGAAGAGATGAAACTAAATTAAAAGCCGCTAAGACTAGAATAATCATTTCAATCTCATGTGTGTTGGAGCAGAGCAACGATAACAAAGGGAGACTATCACAGTAGAAATGACTAATCACATTGTAGCCACAGAAGGTTAAAGTGAAAATCTTGGTGGTGACAAGAAGAGACACAAATGTACAATAAAGGTAGGGGATTCCTACTAACACCTGACATACCTTTTGTGACATGATGACAGTGTAGAGCAGTGGCTTACAGATGGCCACGTAACGGTCATAGGACATGGCTGACAGAATGAACAGCTCACTGATAATAAACACAAGGAAGAAGGAGAGCTGTATAGCACAAAAATGATAGGAGATTGTGTTTTGCTCCACAACAAAGTTCACTAACATTTTGGGTCCCACAACTGTGGAATAACCAAGATCTGTAATAGCCAGATGTCTGAGAAAAAAGTACATGGGTGTTTGCAGCCTGTCATCCGTCGTGGTGAGGAGGATCATGCCCAGATTGCCCCCTGCTGAGATGAGGTAGATGAGGAGGAACAATGCGAACAGTGGAGCCTGGAGCTCAGGGCGAGCTGTGATCCCCAGCAGAATGAACTCTTTCACCACCGTGAAATTGCGTTTTTCCATCCTAGTTGATCAGAAAAACTCTTCTGGTTAAAGACATCAATGTAGCCAGTAGCTTCCAAATGTGTTCATCTAACATACTCATCATGCAAAATCAGTGAAAATGAGACACATCTAAACTTTGCAATTATGAGTGAGTGAAAATAAACCCATCGCCACATATAAAACATGAGTAAATAGACAGTGAAAGAGATAGATGGGTAGTTTTTAACTGAGCTCATTTTAAAAAATGTTACCATCTAAAGATATTCTGGCTTTTATAACTAATATTTGGATTGATATGTTGTCTAATAATTAAATACCAATTATGCTGATGTATATTTCAATATATACAAGATAAAGTCCAGTATAATGTTTAGTCAGAAATATCTATAGTGCCACCATCTAGAAGTTCAGAAAGAAAGAATAGCTAATCTAGATAAAAATGCATATATATACATACATAGAAGCAAATATAAATGCAACATTCATGAAATTTGAGTAAATTGGGAACACTATGCAAATAAGTGGTGTTTAAGATTTATAGAAATGATCCATGTAAAAATATTGCACCTGGAATTCAAAACTTCCCAATATATTTCAGTTTTCCAGAGCTTTTTTTATGTTCCTTTGAATATTAGGCCACAGTGAAAAAATTTTCTTTTTATTATTATTTCTAATATTATTAAAGCTTTTGGAATTCAATAAGTGGGCAGCTATACTGATTAGGTTTTGTACCTGTGGTTTATATGTTTTTTAAAAAGATTATATTTTATTTTTATTGAAAAGTCAGATAAACAGAGAGGAGAGACAGAGAGGAAAATCTTACATCCAATGGTTCAAATGGCCTCAACAGCCAGAGCTGAGTCAATTCAAAGCCAGGAGCCAGGAGCTTTTTCTGGGTCTCCCACACGGGTGCAAGACTTTTGGCTGTCCTCAACTGCTTTGCCAGGCCACTGGCAGAGAGCTGGATGGGAAGTGGGGCCACAGGGACAGAACAAGCACCCATATGGGATCCTGGCACATGCAAGGTGAAGACCAGCTGATAGGCTACCGCACCAAGCCCTGTTTATATAATCTTAATGACAAAGTAAATTTAGGAATTATATATAGTACAATTTCATTATATATGTGAGTTACATGTAAAAATTTTACTAGGTTTTCCAAAAATGCATATTATCCCTGGCCTCAGTGTATATCCCAGGAAATCCATATATTTAAAGGTAAACAGTCAAACAGCTGTGATAGAAATTGGACAAAAGAACAAATATCTATAAAATATCACACTGGGTATTGATGACATACGTGGAAACAACTCAGGAGATACATGTACCAGATTTCTGTTTTGTTTTGGTTTTTTAGGATTTATTTATTTTTATTGAAAATGCAGATTTTCCAGAGAGAAGGAGGAACAGAAAGAAAGATTTTCCATCCACTGGTTCATTCCACAAGTGGCCAAAGTGGCCGGAACTGAGCCAAACACAAAGCCAGGAGACAGGAGCTTCTTCTGGGTCTCCCAGGCACGTGCAGCATCCCAAAGCTTTGGGCCATCCTTGACTGCTTTCCCAGGCCACAAGCAGGGAGCTGGATGGGAAGTGGAGCTGCTGGAACATGAACCTGCCCACTTAGAAGGCAAGGATTTAGCCACTGAGCCATTGTGCCAGGCTCTCTGCTCTATTTTGTGTTATGGTGTATGCAATTTACATTAGGAAAATCATCTTATTTTTACAAAGCAAAAATGAACATGAAGCATTTAGGGGAAGGATAATTGATGATTAAACAATACCCTATGTCCATTCTACCTGAAATAGATTCAAAGATTTTATATAGAATATTTTGTCTTTTTTTTAATAGTGACAATAACTTACTTGAAAGGCATTTTTTTTACACTTAAAAATGCACATTCTTTTCATATGAGTTTAACTTCTTTCCCAGTCTGTGAGCGGAAAAAATGCATTTTATCACATTTCGTACCCCAAGACTAAAATTGAACAAAGTGCTATTGTACTGTATTTTGTGTTCACAGATATTTTAATATTTTAACATATTCAGCTGAGACACTCATCTTAGTCAATTTTTCATTATAATTGAGATATATTTGCCTCATGTAACAAATATATTTATTCAAGACTAATAAAAACCTCTGTCTTAATGGAGAATATTATATTTTAGAAATATTTAAAGCTTTTATAATGAATATTATAAATTTTATTCTATAAAGTTATTCTCAAACCAGAGTGCTTTAGAAACTAGATAAGAGGGGCCTGGCACCATGGCCTAGCGGCTAAAGTCCTTGCCTTGAACGCGCCGGAATCCCATGTGGGCGCTGGTTCTAATCCCGGCAGCTCCACTTCCCATCCAGCTCCCTGCTTGTGGCCTGGAAAAACAGTCCAGGACGGCCCAAAGCTTTGGGACCCTGCACCCGTGTGGGAGACCTGGAGGAGGTTCCTGGTTCCCAGCTTTGCATTGGCGCACACTGGCCCGTTGCAGCTCACTTGGGGAGTGAAACATCGGTTGGAAGATCTTCCTCTCTGTCTCTCCTCCTCTCTGTATATCTGGCTTTCCAATAATAATAAATCTTAAAAAAAAAAAAAAGAAACTAGATAAGAAGCACTAAAGATGATCCTTGAATGGGAGTTAAAATCCCATTAGGGGTTAAAATCAAAACTTCAAATAATCTTTGGATAGTTTCAAATTCCCTGCTCATGAATGACACTTTATTATTGTTATAACCCAACAGCCATATTCCTGGTCATCTATGGTATTGTTGTTTCTTGTTTGTTGCACTTATTTCCTGGAGCATTCAGCCTTTGACTATGATGTAAATTCAGAACATGCAAGCTCAACATTGTTTAAGTTACCAAACCTAATTAACATAGAATGCAGTGGAGATAAAAGAAGATATAGCTGAGTATATCAAATAACTCAAATACTAGGATGTTTCGCTTCATAGCACATGGCTAGCATGATAAATAAGATATTTAATCAGTGGTATAAAAAATCGTGAGCACTAATGTTTTCTTAATGATTAAGAAGAAAACAGAAAAGCTCTCTTCACAGAGAAATCTTGCTGATAAAGTCTCTGAATGAGCTATAAGCAACAAATAGAAGCACATGATTTTCCAGCATTATTTGTATAGCTGATCCATATAATTTGCATTCAACTTTGAAAATATTATGCCTAAGGTTGTAATTACCAGATGCTCTTCTTGGTTCCCATGCAAACACCTTTGTTTTATTAGCGAAGTGAAAAATATGTGGGGCCAACTTGTGGTGCAGTGGCTAATGATACCATCTACAACGGGGAGCCCGTGCTGTTGCTGGCTCCTGTCTCGGCCACTCCACTGCTAGCCTGGAGAAGGCCAAAATAATGCACATGGCTCCCGGCTTCACCTGACCCTGTTCTGCCCATTGAGGTTATCTGGAGGCTGAGCAAGATCTTGGATGACTTCCCTGTGTCTCGCTCTCTGATTCTGATTTTCAAAATAAATTTTTAAGAAGTTAAAAAAGAAATATGAAAAAAAAATCTAATTAGAGAATACAATAAGAAACAGTGAAATCCTGTTTGTTTTGTTTTGGCTTGCCATAATAAAAGGCTGAAAAATAAAGTCCTCTTGTAGGGATTAATTTTCATAAAAAGTAACGAAGTGTTTACTTTGACCAGGGTGTATTAAATTTTGTAAGCATGCACAATGCGTGTGTTTAAAAGATCCTCACAGATGTTTAACCTCTTATGTTCATATATATATATATATATATATATATATATATATATATATGAAGAAGTACTATGAAGCATAAAAGGAGAGAAGCCCTTAGGTTAGAACTTAGAAAGAAAGCATACAAACACAATTGGAAAGAATCACATTTTACTACATCTCTGCTATCCAAGACAATTTTTTGAAAATGTCTCTGAAATATTGTAGCTACTGGTGACATGATGGCATCACATGAAACATCCATCCGTTACCTGTAATGCAATCTCTTTCTTGACGCTCCCAGGTGTTCCTCAGCAGGGCACTTGTTGAGGTCAATTTATGACCTTTTTTTAGTTTCTGGGACTCTCCCTAAGGAAATGCCAGTCATTTTGTTGATTATCACTAAAACATTTGAAAGTTTAATGAACTACCAAGAGGCTACCCACTAATTGTCAATAACAATGGATATTCAGTTGTGATTTTGTTTGTTTGCTTGGCTCTTCTGCTCTCCAGCAATCTCACTTCGAGGTATTTAGTCAAACACTTTGATACTATAATTTCAGTGATGTACTACTGTTCTCATATGTGTCTAACATGTGTGGAAATAGGGAAACCACCTGATTATCCACTGGTTGATGAATGATGAGAAGTAAAATGTGGTAAATTCAAGGGGTCTTAAAAATGTTTACAGACAATGTATATTATAAAAATTACTCATGCATTCCGCAGTCCAAATTTTTTCAAAGTAAAATACAGACATTCTAAGGTTTTTTTCTCCACAATCTTGCTCCTTTTTTCATGGTTTATAATTTAATTTGAAGTAAACAAAGGAAAACAAGAGAGAACAAGGGAGACCGTCCACCTGCTGGGTCACTCTCCAGCTGCCTGGCATAGCTAAGGCTGGCTTAGGCCAAAGCTTTTCCAGGCCTCTCGCGTGGATGGCAAGGACAAAATAATCAGACCCCATTTCATTGCTTTTCCTCATTATGCCAGCAGAAAGCATGACTGGAGAAAGCATGACCAGGACACAAGCCAGCACTGCAGGTGGTGACTACCTGTTTCGCCATAGTGCTGAGCCCTAACGCTAACTTCCACAAATTGAATGCTATCCTGCCTTAACATAATACATATGCAAGAAGAGATATAATGGATGAACCTAGAGAACATTTTCTAAGTGAAATCAGTCAGTTGCAGAAGAACGAATACTTCATGATTCCCCTCACACAAGGCATCTAAATCGCTCCAACTTACGGGCCTGGAGAGTAGAGTGGTGGTTGTGTAGTATCAGGGGTTTGGGAGTGAGGAGGAGTTACTGATAAACAAGCATGAAGTCAATTCTGTAAATCAAGTTCCAGAGATCAGCTGGGAAGCACTGTGCTTAATGTTGCCAGTGCTTTTTTTTTTCTTTTTTTAAGATTTACTTATTTCTTTTTTATTGGAAAAGCAGATGAGATTAATGCAGAGAAGGCGACAGAAAAGTTTTCCATCTACTAGTTTACTGTCCAAATGGCTATAACACCCAGAGCTGAACTGATCAGAAGCCAGGACCCAGAAACTTCTTCTGGGTCTACCACATGAGTGTGGGATCCCAAGGCTTTAGGTCGTCCTCTACTGCTTTCCCAGGCCACAAGCAGGGACCTAGATGGGAGAGTGGAGCATCTGGAATAGTAGCTGGTGCCAGTTTGGGATCCCGGTGCTTGCAGGGTGAGGATTTATCCATTGAGCTAAAGCACTGGGCCTATCCAGTTTGGAAATGTCCCGTGTCTATCTTGTGATAAACACGATTGAAGGGATCAGCACTGTAGGGCAGCAGGTTTAGCTGTGGCACGTGTTGTCAACATCCAATTTCAAAGTGCCTGTTTGAGTTCTGGCTATCTGTTTTAAGTCCAGCTCCCTGTTTTGCATTTGGGAAATCAGCAGAAGATGGGCAAGTTGTTGGGGTTCTGTTACCCAAGTGGAAGACACTGAGGAGTTTCTGTTTCTTTGCTATGGCCGGGCCCAGCCCAGGATCATGCTGTCACTCAGGGAGTGAGCCAGTGGGTGGAAGAGCTCATACCCTTTCTGTTTCTCTTTGATACTGCCTTACAAGTAAATACATCAGCAAATATTAACATGTTTTTAAAAAAATGAACAAGCATTACACAAGTATGACTCTCATAAATATTTTGCAAACTCAGAGCAGCCAAGCCAAAATTGTAATCTTTAAAGTAGTCCTTTTATTTGAAAAAGCCAAAATAGAGAAACATTGAGATAGATAGAAAATGATCTGCCAGGACAGATATAAGCGAAGCATCACAACTAATTGTTTATTGGCAATTTGTAGTGGAGAAAATATTATAGGCAGAGGGAACTGCACAAAGTATGCATGGAAATAAAACAGTGTATATGAGAGATGTGTGGTTACAGCACAGACTGGAAGGCCTGCACCTTCATATTGGAGTGCCAGCATCTGGGTTCCAGATACGCTCCTCAGTTCACTTCCTGCTGGTACAGAATACGGGGGCGGGGGGAGAAAGCAACGACTCAAATATGTGGACGCTGCTACCAGTGAGAAAGACTAGGCTACCGTGCTGGGCCCGTCCATCTTTAAGTATGTGTCAATTGTATGTTTTATATCATTTCACATTTGTGTTTTACAAATTCTTATTGGAGGATAAATGTTATCCCCAAGAGATTCTCATTTTGTGAATTGTCTGTATGTACACTTTAATATCTTACGGATTTTACTATATTATTTATTAGTTTAATACGTGCGTAGTTGTACCTATTTTCTCAATTGTGTGACTTGTCCCATTAGTAAGCATGTTCTTGATTTATACAAGAATTATATATACAATATATAAGAATTATATATTGTATATATAATATAATGCAATATCTAATATAATATATCTAATATATATATATATTAAGGATTTTTTTTGGAAAGTCAGATATACAGAGAGGAAAATCAACAGAGAAGAAGATCTTTTGTTCACTAGTTCACTACCCAAGTGGCTGTTGTGGCCAGAACTGCACCAATCTGAAGCCAGGAGCCAGAAGCTTCTTCTGGGTCTCCCATGCAGGTGCAGGGTCCCAAGGCTTTGGGCCGTCCTCTACCACTTTCCCAGGCCACAAGCAGGGAGCTGGATGGGAAGCGGGGCTGCCGGGATTAGAACTGATGCCCATATGGGATCCTGGCATGTGCAAGGTGAAGACTTTAGCCACTAAGCTATTGCACTGGGCCCAGAATTGTATATATTTTAAAGCAAATATACATTTATATATATATATATATATTTCTTTATAATTTTGTTATGTTTAAAGATCTCTGCCATGTTTAATATGGGACACACATACTTACACACACATATGTGCACATACACATACATACCGACTGGGGAAAGTCCTGATTCCACATGGTTTGTATATGCACAAATAATCATTTACAAATAACTGTGACCTTGTTTTGACATATGAAGGCTATCAGAGAGGAAATTCTGTAGGAATATTCTGTAGGAAATTCTGTAGGAATGCCTTGTGTATAAATACATAGATGCTCTGTATTTTTACTGCTGAAGTGTTATTTAAAGGTGTAAATTCCATTCTAGAAAAAACATCTCTCAGTTGCCTTCTGTGTTCTAGGGGTATTGTCTTGCTGTCATTAACAATTAAAAGGAACTCTAAGGGGCAAATGTGGTGGTTGAGCAAATGCTGGAAGACAGAAAATTAAGGCTCTAGCAGTTGGGCAGTGACTCCATGAAAGGCAGTGCGCTCCCCCTCTCTGATTCTCTCTCTCTGTCTCTTTCTCTGCCTCACACACAGAAATAACATAGAAAAAATTACACTCCAGTCAACAGTGAAGGGGGAGGGACTATCACTGAAAATCATCTTTGAAAGAGGCAGTTTTTGGGGTCAGCGGCGTGGCCTAACAGCTAAAGTCCTCACCTTGAACGCACTGGGATCCCATATGGGCACCAGTTCTAATCCCGGCAGCTCCACTTCCCATCCAGCTCCCTGCTTGTGGCCTGGGAAAGCAGTTGAGGACGGCCCAAAGCCTTGGGACTCTGCATCAGTGTGGTAGACCTGGAGGAAGTTCCTGGCTCCTGGCTTCGGATTGGCATAGCATCGGCTGTTGCAGTAACTTGGGGAGTGAATCATCGGACAGAGGATCTTCCTCTCTGTCTCTCCTCCTCTCTGTATATCTGACTTTCCAATAAAAAATAAATAAATCTTTAAAAAAAGAGGCAGTTTTCTGCAATGAAAATGATGTCTGCTTGAAACACAGTTTATACCAGGACCTTCTTTCAGCGCAGCGCGGTGTGGCACGTGACAAAGCAAACAGGGCTAGTAGCTGACTACAGCACAGATCTTAAGAAATCCTAAAGATGGCCAAGAACCTATTCACCAGGAGAACCCGATCTGCCAATCTGGGCTTTGATTTTGCTGTTCTTCTTAGGTGTAATCTTCATACGTGTTAACACTTCATGTTATTTCAATGGAGACTTAAGCGAGGATTTTTGCCCACGTTCTCAAGACACAGTGGATGACGAGAGCTGTAATTTCACAGATAAGCCCATTAGAGACCTCTTGGAATTTGGCCATGTGCTCTCTGATACCTGAACCACCGGCTGCAGTTAGCTTGCTGTGTAGACCTACAGATAAAACACAAAACCCTGAACTGGAATGGATTCAAGCACTCCAAGAAAATGATCTGTACCTCTGGGGAAAGCAGATTCTCTTGGGATGGAGTGATACTGTATTTGATTAAGCCAGTCAGATGTAATTATAAATATTTCACATTGTGACTCTGACATCTGTGGTACAATTCGAAAATATATTAGTAAAAGAAAAAAGCCTTTAAGTATTACATATGAAGGAATTAAGGACATGTCACCATCTCAAGGTATGTAAGTTGGTGTATTAACTTTTTTTCCAACCTGAAATCATTTGAGACTTCAGAAAGGACCACTTAGCCAATGTTTTCCCACATTTAACAAGCTTTAAGCCTCTCTTCAATAAAATACTTACTTATTCATATACTTGAAAGGGGTAGTAGCAGAGACTGGAGAGAGCCACAAGGAACCAATCAGAAAGATTGCCCATCTACTGAATCAGTTCCAAAAGACCACAATGTCCAGGACTGGCCCAAAATGAATCCAGGAGCCTGGGATCCCATTCAGATCTCTTCCACAGGTGAAAGGGACCTACGCTCTGGAGGTCTACCGTCTTCGCAGGTGGATTGGTAAGGAACTTAGTCAAAGTGGGACGGCAGTGACTCAAATCAACACACCCAATGATGAGATGCTGAAATTGCGAGTGTTGTTCTGACTGTAAAACTGCGCCAGCACCCCATCAAGAGTCTTCAGACAAGGTGTTCTTGTGAATATGTAGGAACAAGCTACTACTCAATGTGCCCAACTGAGTTTTTAGTATGAAACTTAAGCTTTATTGATGGACTTATTTTTCCCAAACACTTTTTTCATTGCCTCTTTCACATCTTTGTTCCTCAAACTGCAGATAATGGGATTCAGCATGGGAATCACAATGGTATAAAATATGGACACTATCATGTCATGCTCCAAAGCGTAGCTGGAATTTGGTCTCACATACATGAAAAGCACGGTTCCATGGAAAATGGAAACTCTAGTGAGATGAGAACCACAGGTAGAGAAGACTTTGTGCTTCCCTTCAGCAGAATGCACCTTCTGAATGGCTGACAGAATGAAACCATAGGAGATCAGTACCACTAATATGGTGGATATTTCAATAGCACCAGCAAGGTAGAAGAGTAGAAACTGGTTTATGTGGGTATCTGAACAAGAAATAGCCAGGAGAGGAGGGATATCACAAAAGATATGTCTGATTTCATTGGTTCCACAGAAGGAGAGACTAAATGTGGCCACTGTATGAACAGTGGCGTGTAAAATGCCACCAACATAGCAGGCAACAATGAGAGGCACATAGACTCTGGGTGACATGCTTACTGAATACAGCAGTGGGTTGTAGATGGCTACATAACGGTCATAGGCCATGGCTGCCAGGAGGAAGCATTCTGTGGTTCCCAGGGTAACGGCAAAAAACATCTGTGTTGCACATCCAAGCAGTGGAATGGTTTTGTTCGTTGATACAAAATCTACTAACATATTTGGAGTAATAACTGAGGAATAGCAGGCATCTACAGAGGACAGCACACTCAAAAAGTAGTACATCGGGTTGTGGAGTCGAGAATCCCCAATCACCAACACAATAAGTCCTAAATTTCCCATTAATGTAAAGAGGTAGATGGCCAGAAACAGGAAGAAAGACATGATCTGTAACTGAAGATTTTCTGTGAAGCCCTTTAGAACAAACATGGTAACTTCAGTGGCGTTCTTCATGTTGAAATGCCACAAAGCAAGCTGGAAGATATTGTTAAAACAGTTGAAATTACTGCAGAAAGAATAACAATATTGACAATCGAGGGAACATGAACTATCTCTTTATGTTTGTGTGAGTGTTAATAGAACACAATTTCCCAGAAGTGGATTCGAAGATGGTGTCATGATGATAGTCAGCTGGGAGTTAGGTCATTCACTGAAGCATTAAATGGAAGACAGGAGTGGATGAATTGTCTCAGAAGTAACCAAGTCACATTGTTAATTTATCAATAAATTTCATGTATTAACTATTTTCATATGAAACTCAAGGTGAGTAAACATTATTAAATACATGCTTCAGAAATGAACTTTGGTGTGTACATTATTTTATTGCATCTTGAGATAATTTTCATAGTGTTTAATTGGCAGAGCCATAATTCAGTCCCAGGTCTCCCTCACAGGCACCTCCTGTTAAATCTTGACTTCATTCTGCAAATCCCCTCCCCCACACACATTAGCCTCAGAGAAATTAAAGCCTTTGTTTTTGAATTTGGATTTTGTATTTTTTTCCTTTTATCTTTTTTTATTTTTAAATTATATCAATTTTTAGATCTAGTAATACTTAGCATTTTGCTGTGATCATTTTTATGTAGATATTATAGACTTGCACTCAGAGAAACTGAACTCTCCATATTTGGTGGTTTTTATGGACGTGAATATGGGTCACCTGGTTTGCTCCTTTCTTCCTGCTTTTGGGAAGTTGTGGGTGTGGGTTTTCTGGAGGTAAAGTTACATGAAACCTTCAGAAAAATAACGGCACAGTGCTATAGAATTTAATAGCTGCTTCTGTGCAGGACAGAGGGTTTTCCCATGTTGGCCCCAGGGAGGGGCAGAAGCCCATCTCACTGGATTACAGAACAAGAGCACTTCCTTCGGCGATGGCTTGTCTGGTGTTGAGGCTTCTCTGCATCTGTACTGCACGGAGATTTAATTTTTCAAATAGGCTAATATTTACCCGGCTACCATTGCAGTAGTATTCAGGGAAGACATTATTTATAACTATCTTTATGCCAAATAGTGAAGTGTTTGCTACATAACATGGATAGAAAATTAACTAATTATTATTTTCCAACTACATCAAGATTGAATATACCAAGTGTTTTCTTAACTCTGAAAAAAAATATAAATATTCTTACTTGGAACAGCCCCTAATTACCCAAATACACATAAAAATTCAGGCTTTTATTTTCCATTTTCCCTTATTTTCATGGAATTGTTCAGTTTACTTCCACAGAATTCTTAACAACTGATACTTGAATTAATACATTCCATCCACAAATTCAGTAAGTAAAAAGCAAGCTATAGCATGAGGATTTTGTGTTTCCACTAAAACATTCACTATATAGTAACATATTTGTTCTAACATCTTAGATTCTGGCTCCCAGATATCTTTAAAGCATTTGAAATATTACTCATACCTGAGGAACAGGTGCAGACTGAGTTGTATTATAGATAAGGCTAGCTGAAGCTGCTTATATAAATGAATTCAAGTGTTGACAAAACCCACAAGAGATACCCCAGGGGAAATAGATTCCAATTATCTTCTGGTTCAAAATAACAAACATGATTGCTTAGTAATAACAATGGATATGGTTCTGGGATAGGCACAAGACACTGCTTGTTCCAAGAATAAAGTACTTTGATTTGCAATTTAAAATGCTTTAAATACCAGTTGATTAAATACCAGTGATGTCATTACTTGGGACACTTGAAGTATACATACAGGTCATGTCTTGAACAACACTCAGAATAGGTTGGAGGCGTTGTAGCAGGACCCCCAAACTGGATCCACTGGTCAGACACACACAAAATCAATCATTGATATTGAGGTGTTTGAAAAAAAGTAGTATTTATTGCAAAGCCAGGAGCAGGGTAGCTATTTAACTCCAGGGCTTTCTGGGGGTGAAGGTTCTTAGAGAGGGTCATTCAGGGCTGAGAATGTGTGTGGAAGCTCAGCAGTGCTGTTTTCGTTAGGGAATTTGCAATGGTCTGGTGGGCTCCAGCCCATGGAATGGGAATAGTTGAATGCAGTTACAGGATTTCCTCCAGACAATACTGGCTATTAAGGTTATTTTATCTATTGGAGAAGCAAAAGACCTCTGAGGTGAATTCCTTTTGATGAAAAGGCAGGCAAGGACACCTGGGGCTAGGGGGAAAGGCTTGTGCCATGCTTTTACATTATAAGATTTTGGCTTCAGTCCTGCTAATTACTGTTACTCCTCGATCCTGAGGGCCAGGGACAATGACCACGTTGACAGTTTCCTACTCTTTGTTGGGTGATGTCGAGGTCTTTTCAGGATCAGAGGAGAGTAAACTTTCAGGAAACTTTCTAGTCCCAGGTTTAGCCGTGGAGATCCTCCACGTTGCCAAGGCACTGGCCCAGCCAATTTCTGTACGGCTTTATCTTGATGATGTCACCATTCCAGAGTAGCTATAAAGACAACATGTTAGCATTTCTATCCCTATAATGAGATCCAGAAAATTAGTAATTTCTCCCACTGGAAATTAGAAACAATTAAGACTCAGTGTATAGCACTGTCATTTTAGGACAAGTTGAATACTATTGGCCAGTGTCTTAAGGAACAATATCACCTTCTCTAGCTCTGTCTCGAGAACAGAGACAGCAAGTCATCACACCAATGAAACTTAGGCCTGGTTCAACTATGAAGCATGTTTAGGAAATGGGCAGTTTCCCGTATATTTTCTTCTATCTTTCTTGAGTACAAATTTATGGGCACAACAATTGCCACATTTGGAACAAAATGTTGTACATACTTTTATATTATTAATAACAGCTTCCCTTGCCACTGACTAATCTCAGAAAAAAAAATTTCTCCACTCCCCATAGCAAATATACTGAAAACAATGGTGACCCGGAAAGCAGTGAAGGATCTGGAAGTCAAGTATGATAATTACATCTTAGGAAATAAAATACTAATAAATTATATGCCCAATGCAATAACAATATGGGAGTTCTAAAAAAAAAACTAGAATCACGGTATGATCCTAAAACTCATTCCTCAGTATGTACCCAAGGGAAATTAAATTGGTCATTAAAACATCTTCTCTCTTATGCTCATTGTAACACTACAACATGTAAAATACGCTCTTAATGAAAGCTAATCTTTTAATTCAAAGACAATAATGAAGTGAAATCAATGCTGTCAGCAGGTTTTTAAACAGTGATCCAAGGAATGTAGAGTCACACATGCCAGCAGTTGTTGGGGACAGGCCAGGCCAGCTCTCCTCTGACCTGCCCTCAGACCTGACTCTCCTGTAAACCAGTAGATAAACTTAGCCCCATGCAGCCCACACCAAGGCTTAGTACTTGCGTGTGCCATCGCATGCCACAGCCTGTCCCATCTCCACTTGCTTCTAGACCTAGAACACGTACATGATGATGAGTGCAGTAGCCTTGCCTGATTGGTCTATTGCCAGCTCTAGCTCTAGTGCTCGCTAGCAGGACCTGTGACCCATAGGTGAGTTCCCCAGGTCGGCCTACCAGACCTGCTTATAGTCCCAAATCTCACATATGCCAGCAGGTGCTAGGCCCTTGGCCAGCATAGTCTTTCAGCATCATCCTTTGTATGTGCAGGTAGGTACTGTGGCTGAGCTTTGCCTGCCCCCTAGTCTTGGATCTCAGCACATCAATAGATGATGCTGCCTGGCCCAGCCACTAGGTCTACTAACAACTCCAGCTCCTTTGTGGTAAGTTCCTTGACTGTGCCTCGCTTGGCCCTTTGTCAACTCCAGCTCTCATGCAAAACTGCAGTACTGCAGTCTGAAAGGGTGAGCCCATAAATCCCCTCCAAAATTTGACCTATCACTGCCAAACAGGCACCCCAGCCCTAGCTTCATTCATGCCAATGGGCAGCAAGCACTGGCTGCCTGGCTGCGTTGCCAGGCCTGTTCTCACACATGGCTGGTCTCTTGGTAAGACCCAGACATACTCTCTGGTCTGCTGCCGCCAAATGCTCCATCTCAGTTCCTTTGATTACATGCAAGTGTATTGGCCTATTTCATAGAAGGCCCCAAAGTCTGTACTCACATGTCAAAACTGCCTCAGTGGCCCTCATATCCACACATAGGCAAACTCCTCCATGGAAGAGCTGTATTCCCCTGCCATACAGGCCCTGGAGGCCACTTTCAGCCCAAACTTATTTCTAACATGTAACTTTTGTTGTTAAGGTACATTTCCTTGCCATTCTGAAGAGTTAGGGAAAAAATAGGAAAGGAGGAGTCAGGAAAGCAGGCAGGGGAGAGGGTAGGAGTGAAATAGTATCTTGTTTCTAAACCTATGGTGAAATACATGAAATTTGTTTGCCATAGATGAGTGAAATTTTTGCAATCATGAAATGATTGTGTCCTCCAGCTGTTCCAGTTCCCCTTCTAACCATCTCCTAGCCTTTCCTTCTTCCCTTCTTCCCTCTTCCTTTTCCTCCTCTCTTTATTTAATTTGTATTATTCTTGTTGCTAATAATTTTTAAAAATAAATCTGTTCTAAAAGCTGCCATTATCTCAATTCTAACAATATGTGGGTTTTTTTTTTTTAGAAAATACAATGTTAAAATATTTCACATTGGGATTATGATGCTTATGCCTTACAGTGTAAAATCTAACATCATCGCCACACACTGTATTCCTGTGTCATTTGGATGCATGGAGAACGTCATCGATTTCAGGATGATGATGGCAATTTGCTCTTTTGCACCAATTCATGAGTTTTTGCCTCTAAACTGTATCAGTTGCACTTACACCATTTTAGAGAACACACAGTTTATTCACATTTTATCTATTGGTTAGTTGATTTTCTGAAGTCTAGAGTGTGCTTCTAATTCATTTCTCAATATATTTTCACTAAAGAATGAATATCTTAGATTGGAACCTTTCAGAAGTATTTTCTTTCCCTGTTAAAAGATGCACATAGCACACTCCACAATAGTAACGGCAAGGAAACAATGAAGGAGTGTGCAAAGAATCTATGGCACATCTATTCTATGGAATATTAATTACTCAGCCATGAAAAAGAATAAAATGTCATTGTCCCTACCTGCAGGACACCACGCTCAAACCCTGAGGGTGAACTGGGAATGCCGGGCTGCTAGCTCCTGGGCTGCTGGCCCAAGAAACACATGGACACACGTACTTGGTGGAAAAGAGTGCCTCCCTCTTTATTTTTACTCCTCATGTATACCTTCTTCTCTAGGGGAGGGGGAGAAAGGGAGGGGTTTCCTGGGAGTAATTATCTTCACTGAAGCAGGGAAGGAACTAATCAGCTGTGTTGAAACAGGGGAGGAACTAATCATCTGAACAGGAACAAGGGTGGAGGTTCTATTCTGCTTGCTTTGCACAGGATGTTCTGGCCTAATATCCTGCTTGCTGTAGCCCTGCTTGCCCAAGGCAGGCTTTGCAATGCAACAGGCTGTCAGGTAGGCCAAGTCTAAGGCCCATAAGTCTGTGGCTCCTAACATGTTATCATTCTCAACAAAATGGTTCCAACTGGAGACCATTCTGCTCAGTGAGTTAAGCCCATCCCCAAAGGATAAATACCATGTTCTCTCTGATATATGGCAACCTTCATGCAAAACACAAGATTAATAGCTGTGTATGTAAACATGCATGTACCTATAGTCATCTAGAGGAACTGCAGAGAGGAACTCTCTGCCATTGTCCATACCTACAATGTAAGGATACACTTAAATAGCAGAATGATGGACTTCTGACTATTTTGGAAGGACTTTACTACTATAACAATATAAGGGAAACCCTAGGAGGGGGAGAATTGGAGAGGGGAGAGGGAAAATCCCAGAACCTATGTAACTTTTATATATGTAGAGAGAGCCAAATTTGCTGGAAGAAATGGTTAACTCCAGGACTAGGTGAGGAAAAATGTGAAGTAAATTTGGAACGACCTGTTGTTGGAAACATCCAACAGCATAGTTGGTGGGATGGCAGAGGCCTGTGGGATGCTGTTGAGAAGAGGCTCCAGGAAAGAGGAGGCACAGGGCCTCTCACCCAGAGTGCACTCTTGCCCCCAGTCCTTGAATATGCTTTCATGCTTCCCAGATACATGACGAACATCTGTGCTTAGTCTGTTATCCTATGTGAAAGTAGTGCTCCTTATCAATATCTCACACCTGCTTTGATCCTGATGCCTTGTTCGCTCTCCTCGAACTCCCTCCTTACACACAAGTAACACTAGCCGTATATCAAGCCTGACAACTGTAACCAATGTCTGAGCTGAACTGTGTTTGAACTGTTGCTTTGCTGAATGTATATAAACTGGAACCCTGGAAATAAACTTTGTCAGTTGCCCAAGAGAAAAAAAAAATCCAGTATATTACTTCCTTACCAAATATATTTTGGGCCATTCTTTATCAATATGGGCTCTTATTTGTTCTCTTCAAATTAGAAATAGTTTCTTGATTTACTTTGAACAACTTTTTTATACTAATTTGCAAACATCATTTAAGGTACATTATTATTATTACAGATTTCCTTTCCAGCTAGTAGCTGCAATTTTTCATAGTTGCTTCATATACTGTTAAAAAGAATTTTCTCTTAATTTGGGTAACAGTTTAACATAAACCTGTGTAAAAGACAATCACTTTTACTGTGCGTTTGCAATCTATGTTCGTTGTATTTTTGAGTGAAAAAGTATAATAGAGAGGCAGTAAGCTTTCCTAGTTTTAGAATACCTCCATCTGTTTCTCCCTATACATATCCTGTATGAGGATTTTTATGATTTAAAAAATTGGTTGCACCATTACTCTTAGAATGAAATGTCTCTTTAATTTTGCAGGAAATGTGTTTTCAATTTGCAATATTCTCTAAGATCTCCTACTCCCTAAAGAGTTCAGAAAACAAAAATCCGTAGCCAAGCAGGAGTATAGGCAAGGACCTCAGAGAAGAATCAAATGTGTCATTCTCTAAGTTGTGGGTTTGCACTAAAGTGAATGGCAACCTGTGCAGGTGCAAATTTTGCAGGTCAGCTGTCTGCCTTTAGTAGTTATTGGTAATAGTGATACTAAAGAAAGAATTTCTGTGTGCTGGACCCCAAGCACCACAGCATACTAGGGTCACAGTTGACAATGTCTGTCCGTGGCAGTGCAGGGGACAGTCTGGCTCCCAATCTGTCCGTTTGACCCCTGGGAAGGACCATTGGATGGGAGGTCCCAGTGCCAGGGCACTGTGTGGATCTCCCATGCTGTTTCTGGTGGAGACTGTAGGGCAACATGAGGTCCTGTGTGAGGTCTCTCACAAGCATCTCCATGCTATCGCCTGGTAACTAGGTGAGCCTGTAAGGGCCTTAGACAGGGATGGGTGTGTGAGTCTGAGCATTGCACCAGGAGGGTGCCCTGGTACATGGGCTCCCTGGCTGGCACAGCCTGGTCGTATTCTGGGTCTTCGCTCCTTATGCCCTTGATAGGACAGTTGTGGCCTGTTACAGTGTCTTGGCAGTTTGGTGATGCAAGGTCTGTCGGCCATCCTTGCATTTGGCCTGGGAGAGCAGGGAGCTCCTTCTGCTGGCAGGAACACATCTCCACTGAGGCCTGGGAATGTTTTCGGATGAATTTTTCAAAGATATGTAAAAATTAGAAAGCAGAGGGGATTTAACTTCAAAAATAAATAAATGAATAAAGAAAGAAACAAAACAAAAAAAACATAAAAACAGCAGTGTGTATCTTTGGGAGTGTCTCGCAGTCAGTGTCCTAAAACAGTCTTCTCTGCCAGGGCAAAGAAGTGTTCCCTTGACCTTGGCAGGTGTTGGAGGCAGCAGATTGGGAATGGCCAGACAGGACTTTTTTCTGCCGATAGCAGTACATGGACAGTGTACAGTGTGTCCTAAGGCACCTGCTGCCTTGAGCTTTTGCTGACACGGTCTGACTAGGCACAAAGGCTCCCTGGGTGGCACAGCCTGCTTGTTCTCTGGGTCTCGAACCCATGTGTTCGTGAGAGAGCAGCTGTGGCTGGCCAGGGCGTCTGCTGGCTGTGTTGTGGTGGCAGGCACACATATTGTGATGCAGCATTTTGTCCTCTTGGGTCACCAGAGCATTTGAGGCTGACACCCTGTTGCACCCACAGGATGTTTTTGAAATAGATTTGTATTTCTTAATTTTTGGCATTATTTTTTTAAAAGGTTCTTTATCATGCTCTCCATATCATTGCATGGGGCTGACAATTCTGGGTTGGGCTGGAGCAGCAATGTTCTTCTTAGTATGTCCTGGACAGGGTGGCACAGCCCAGGGACATGGGCAGCTTTCTGAACTACTGATTTGCCTTCCTGCCCTCGTAATGGGCTTCTTCTGCATACATCCCACCTGTTAGTGGGTTGCATCTTGAGCTCACTCTCCCAGGGGGCCTCATGTTCAAGATCCTCCTTGGCTCCTGTGGCT
The DNA here is from genome assembly GCF_030435755.1 of Ochotona princeps. Lineage (NCBI taxonomy): Eukaryota > Metazoa > Chordata > Mammalia > Lagomorpha > Ochotonidae > Ochotona > Ochotona princeps. The sequence goes on along the minus strand of NC_080835.1, from coordinate 12,833,404 downwards.
CTGGGCTGCACTCTGCCCTGACAAAGTATCAGTTACAATGTGTGAAGCTGAGTTGGTGCTTGATAGGCTCACACATCTGGCCTCAGTGGCCTGAAAAGGCAAGATGTCCATAGTTGAGGAAGGCTCGGGGGCACAGTCTTGGAGGTGATGGTCAGTGGCAAGGTCTTGCAGGATGGTGCCTATTGCCAAGTCCTCCAAATCCTCCTGTACTGGGAGGTCCTGCCTGTGCATAACCTGGGCCTTCAGGTCTGCCTCTCCTTTCTGGGGTCCTGCAGGACTGCTGGAGAGGCTCTGTTTGGTTCCTAAGGAGTTTGGGGAGATGGTGATTGAATTCACTCCCATGGTGACTTCCTGTGGAGAGGACTTGTCCTCCCCTACCTGTGCTGTCTGTCTGCTCTCGCCAGACTGCACAGATTGGAAAGCTTCATAAAGCTCCATGATAAATGGGTTACGGCAAGTGTTTGCTGAGGCCAGGGTCCCATTGTCCTATTGGGTCTGGCTGCTGCCTGGGGTCTGAGAGAGTCCACAGATGGCCCTGGGTGGAATCATCTTCAGGGTACTGTAGGTCTTCTTGTACACAGTCCAGAGGACAGGGAGATGACCCCTCCGGGTGAGCACTGGTTCTTTTGCCTTCATCATCTCCACTGGTGCTTCCCCATTAGCTTCTCCCAGGGAAATTGTGAGCTCAGTTTCGGAGTATCTTTCAGAAATGCAGGTGGCATCCGAGGGGAGGAAAGGAGGGAGAAGTGGAGAAGCTGTTGTTTTTTTTCCCTTCAGGAGATTGATGGGTGTGAGAACCCTGAAGGGGAGGCTCCACCGATGTTTCACATGAAGCTTTCTTATATGATCTTCTACTGTTTTGTGACTTTCTGAATTGATTAGAAAGATCATGGGGGGCACTTCACAGGACTCCCCATTACTTAAGCCCACTGGGTTTCTGGTTGTAGAGTCTTCAGGGATGGCTGGAACAAGGAAGGTTCCCAGCCTGTCCTGACTGAGCACAGACCCCAGGCCCCTGCCTGCTTTTATGTCCTCTAATTTCTTCTCAAAGTGTGTGATTAGGTTCCTGGCTAGGTCGTTTCTTGAGGTCATCAAGTCACCTGCTGATGGTGTGCTGGTGTTTTGCCCTTGGGCCTTTGCCAAGGGGATCTGGGAATCCTTGGGTGGATCACCTAGGACTCCAGCCAGGCAGTAGCCTGGGGCCTTGCCCGAGTCCTTCTCAAGGTGCAGCCTTGGAGGGTGCAGGTGTGGCTTTGTTTGCATGTTCTTGCTTTGCAGTCCTAGAACGGAGGCCCAAGGGGACTGGGGCTTAGCCTTTGCCTGACTTGTTCCAGGAACTGGGGCCTGTGCTGGCATTTGCTTCGTCTTGTGGGGAGACCCACACAAGGGCTGTGTGAGCCTCTTTTGGAGCTGCTGCTCCACTTTGCATCGCAGCTCATGGCTGGCCAACTCTTTGTGAATTTTGAGAGTTAGCCTGTGGTCCTGGGAGGTCCAACTGTTGGGATTACACTGGTCCAACATCTGGTGCAATTTTTTCACGGGTTGAAGTAAAGGTACCTGATGTGGTGATGAGTGGGTAGATTGGGACTGGATCGGTGCCAGAGGTGGGGACTGACGCCAGGGCAGCAGGGACTTCTGGAACCCATTGAAGAAAATAGATGGACATTCTAATGGGACCCCAACAGCAGCCACCAGGGACTCACTGTGCAGGATTGGAAGGCCCCAGAAGAGCTAGCTGTATTTCTGCTGAAAAGGGTCCTCCTGGGCCTTGGGAAAATAAAACCTGTGAGGATCAGGCAGTTTGTATAATTTGTCTTTCAAGATCCACAATGGAGGAGGGGTGGTAGCATCCTGCCGGCCAGCCGAGGACTCAATTCTGATCCCCAGGGCATCCACGAGGTGGACTGATTCCTCCTCTGCTCCCTCCGTCCACATGTTCCCTGCTGCCATATTGGTCTCCAGCAACTTCTGGACATTGGGCTTGATGAAACAGCAGTCACCAGTCCCTGCCCACTGGGCGTTGCTGCAGGGCGGAGGGCTTTGGTTCCAGGCCCTGGCAGCTGCCTGCCACCAGGAGAGGGCAGAGATGGGGCAGCTGGTGGAATCCTGGGCTGAGAGCTCTGCTGTGGGACAAGGCTGCCAAGAGCTGGGAGGATACAAGTCTTGTGGCATGGAGTCCAGAGGGAGAGTCTCTGACCTGAACTGATGTAGAGGCAGGCTGAGGTCCGAGGGTTGGAGAGGCTGGGCCACCTGAGCTGGTTGGGGAGCCGTCAGCACAGATGTCTGGGGCAAGAGGCTTTTGGGGGGTGGTAATGGCTCTGGTGAGCAAGAGACATTCGGGGACAAAAGATCGGGGGATCACTGGGTCTGGGGACAGGGTAGGAGCCACTGGCAGAGCCTGTTCAATCAGGGGCCCTGGGGAAGTCGATATGGACAGGGTGGTATAGTCCTCGTCTTCATCCCCATGTGGCCACTGTGCTGGAGCAGGTGCTGTCCTTCACTCATCATCATGGGGATCGCCACATGGGAGCCTCCCCAGCTGTCTGTTGGAGAATGAGGCACAGCTAAAGCTAGGAACTGGCAGGGCCAGTGATTCACCCACCCAGTCAAGACAGGGGTTGGTGCCTGCAGCCCATGGCCCCTCCCCCCACCATGTCTTCATTGATCTCTTACTCCCACCTTTCCCATTTCAGTCTGATGGACTCCCTGCCCTTGGGGCTCCGGGCCCTGTGAGTTACAGCAGGTGCAAGAAGGAGACATGCAGAATGTTCCTCACCTTTGCAGAAGGGAAGTGAGGCCTGGAGCCTTCTTGGGTTTCCCCTGGTGATGTTTGAAGGCTGGAAATCAGGAGAAGAGTGATCTGGTGGGATGTCCCTTCTAGGGGGGCCCTTGAAGAACAGACCCTGTGCCCAAGCATCTGTGTCATCACGGGGCTAACAGTTACAAAGTGCTTCCACACCTCTGTCTCCCTGCCGCCTCTGCTCACTCTAAGGTGACAGTGGTACATGGCCCTGGAGACTGACCCTGCCATCCTGGACCTAGTGCCACCTAGTGGAATACCTGCTTTCCCAGAACTGCCTGAAATCCCTGGGTCTCAGTCCCCTTGAATGCTTGTTCAACCTAGGTCCGGACACCCTTAAGGCCCACTGGCCTAAGTGAACTTTGTACCCTCACTGCCCACAAGCCAGCTCAAGGTTATAAAGATGCCCCTGCCCCTTGCTCCGTCTGCACTGCTCTGCTCTGTGTCTCTCTATGTCTCCTTCCTCCTTTGTTCTCTCTCTTCCCTCCTCAAGCACTTTCTCTCTGCTGCATTTTCTCCCTGCCCACAGCTACCACCCCCACCCAAATAAAGGACCTGTCCTGTGGCTCACTTGCTGTGTCTGGCAGGGGGTGTGGAGAAAAGAGCTAACACTCACCAGTGCACCAAGGGGGACAAACGAGGGGCTCCCCTCAAAGAAAAATAGTCCTTGTGGCAGTGAGGCCAGTTTGTCCACAGCTGGACTATGAATGCAGTGCAGGTCTCTGCAGCCCATAGTGCCCCCTAGTGGGCAAACACCCACTCCCAGGTTGGCTGGGCTGTCCTTCCCAGCAGCCTCCCTCTGAGTCAGTTTCCATGGACACTGGTGAGCTAAAGCCACCTGCGTGATTGGGGGCCAAAGGGCAAGGCCTTACCTCTCAGAGTTCTGCACTTCCGGCTCTTGATCTTTTTCACTGTGTGTCCTGGACTCTGAGAGACAAAGGAGGGAAAGAAGGCCTGGGACCCAGCTCTCTATCCTCTCTGGACAGAGTATACCTCTCTGTGCCCATGAACACCAGGACTTGCTCTATGTTCTTTTCCTTTGCTCATTTCTAAGTTAGAATAAAAATAAAATGGGAACTTGCACTAGATTTCTATGGGAAGCACAGAGGAGGTTCTCTGTGATGTCACCCTGGGCGTCTTTGGTCCTTGTGCCTCTGCTGAGGAAGCAAACGGGGAGGCAGTGAAGGATGAGCCAGTGAACCACCAGCCAGCCTTGACCCAGGAAACAAGGAGCCAGCTGGCTGGGATGGTCCAGCTGCCTGGAGCCTAAGGACTCCTTCCAGTCCTCACCTCTCACTGCCATGCCCTAACAGGAGCCTGACTCAAGGGAAAGACTTGGACCCAAGGTGTGTGCCTTTCCCAGACTGTTTTTTCTCCCCCAACCTCCCAACCTCCCAACATGGATCCCAGCCACCCAGCACCCCGTGGCCTAGGCGGCCAGGCTGGAGCTCCTGAATGCTGCCCCGGCCTGGCCCAGCCTTAACTGCTGCAGCCTTTTAGGGAGTGAGCCAGGCAAGTGATGCTTCTCTTTCCTCTGTCACTCTATCTTTAAAATAAACAAATAATACATCTTTTTATTACAGAAAAATTGGGCATTTCTTCAGTTTAGCATAAGTCCTTTAGGCAAAACTTTAAAATGTATTAGTGTCTTTACCTAATGAAACCACACAACAATCATCTCCCAGAAGCTCTCCTGCCTCACCCCTCTGACCCTGGCCATCAGGCCACCACCCCAATCAAAAGTCACCAGTCCCATTGTGGGGGTGACACAGGAAGCCTGAATCAGCTGCTTCCACAGAGACCACAGTTGCCACAACGGAGAAAATTCTCATGTGTGACCAGGGCCCTGAAGGCCTAGCAGCCACTTTACCTGATGCTGGGTGGAGAAGGCAGGCAGGCAGGGCTGTGGGGTGGGGACACTGCTGAATTACACACACACACACACACACACACACACACACACACGAAGGACTAGGGACCCTGCATCCAATTGCCACCTTGCAGTTTGACTTTGGAACTTAACCCTCCCTGTGAGGCAGGCCCAGGGGAAGGACCAAGCCTGGAGGTCCTGGCAGGACTTACCCAGGAGTGGGAGGCTGGAGTGATGCAAGTCCTCATGCCAAGTGTGTCCTGGGGGCATGTGACTTGGCTGAAGCCTGGAAAGAGAAGAGAATGGGGGAGGATCAGCCCTTGCAGGGCCCTGTGTGACCCCCTGCCTGGTTCCTGTCTTCCAGGGGATCAGTCCACTTGAGTGTGAATGCTAGCCTTGGGGCTTGGCTGCTGTTTACATGGGGGAGACAGGCAGGAAGATAGGTAGGCACAGGTGAGTTGGGATGCTGGTACCATGGCATAGTGGGTTAAACCTCTGCCGTTTAGGTGCCAGTTAGAATCCTGGATGTTCCATTTCTGATTTAGCTTCCTGCTTATGGCAAGGGAAGCAGCAGAATAACGGCCCAAGTCCTTGGGCTCCTGCACCCCATGGAAGACCCAAAGAACGTCCTGGCTCCTGAGTTGAGCCTAACCAGCTCTGGTCTTTGCTGCCATTTGGGGAGTGAACCAGCAGAAGGAAGATCTCTCTGTGTCTTCTCTCTCTGTAACTGTGCCCTGATTTCAAATATAAATAAATGCTTTTTGCTTTTTGTTTTGTTTTTAAGAAATAGGTGAGCTGGAAGATGATCCCCACGATGTCTGCTTCCAGCCTCGCACTGTAACTCCACCCTTTATCCATCAGTCTGGTGTGCCCAATTTCCCGTGATTCACCTGTGCTTCACCCAGGACCAGGAAGGGTGAGACACCATTATGGTCACACGAAGGAGTCTTGAAACTCCCAGAGAACCTCATATGCCCAAATCATATGTAGACCCCATTCCACTCTCATATTCATTTAGGATACCACCCCATAAAGGGGACTGATACAGGTGGAGGCTTCCATTTTTGCCTTTGGGTTCCCTGTCCCTTGTTTATTCCCCAGCTTAGGCTGGGGGAAATGCCTGGCAGAGATAGGCCACAGTACCCACTCGCTACAGAGCCCGTGGATGTGCACAAGAACCAAATGGGATACAGGACTAACCAACCTAGCCACAGCACATGCCAACATAGGAAAAAAAAAAAAAAACAGGCTATAAGTAGGCCTGATGGCAGCTGTGGGGGCCACCCTGACTAGGCTGCAGCACCTGCTAGTTTCCTTGAGGACCAGGCATGTGGTAGGCTGAGCTGAGGCTACAGCACTCATCAGTTCAAATGAGAGATGGGGCTGAAGGTAGGACTGACCAAGCAGCTGCATCCACCAGTATGTGTGTTGGCTGGTGTAGGTGACAGACCAAAGCTAACCCTGCACTCGCTGGTGCACACAAGAGTCAAATCTGAGCTCTCCCCAGATGAGGTTTCTTGGAGGACTCTTCAACTAGACTTTTGAACGCAAACCCTGGCCACAGGGAAAAATCACAAGATGTGTGATCTGACCTTGGAGTGTACATATTGGGACTGGCCCTCTTCAGTTGCTAATGCAATGCCCATACAGTAGACAGCATGACCAGATGCACAGAGAGGACATGACCGCCAGCTCATCTAGGGTACCAGTGGGAGCAGTTCAGTGCCTCATCAGAGGATGGAAAGCAGAATATGTTGGACAATTCTCCTGGCCAAGCTTTGTGGCAAGTATTTAGATCTGTGGATGAACTAAGATTGACTTGAGTCAGTCAATAGACCTTAGAAAGATTTTTCTCAGCTGTGCACAATGAAACCAATGACTTCTCTGAATCATCAAAAACACTCAAGTATCACCCTCAGAACATTCTTCCCCACATTGGGGTCTCCAAGGTGTCATCGAATGACCGTCCCCTATCCCTGCATGCTGATGTAATTTGACAGCAGGGAATGGCTCCTTCCCACTGCCACAACACAGTAGAAAAAAGGAAGGAAGGGAAAAATCTGTCCCAGCCACCTTACTCCATGTCTGGACTCTCCCCACACTGAGTGGAGGTCCACATGTGTGTACAGCCCTCTCAACTGCACAAACAATATGAAACAATAAAATTAAAAATAAATAAATGTTAGCATGTTTCATCTGAATGTGACCAGAAACTCCATAAGACCTCATGTTCAGAAAATGTTATCTATTCTTTTTTTTAAAGATTTATTTCTTTTTATTACAAAGTCAGATATACAGAGAGGGAAATAAACGGAGAAGAAGATCTTTTGTTCACTAGTTCACTACCCAAGTGACCGCAACAGCTGGTACTACGCCAATCCGAAGCCAGGAGCCAGGGACCTCTTCTGGGTCTCCCACGTGGGTGCAGGGTCCCAAGGCTTTGGGCCGTCCTCGATTGCTTTCCCAGGCCACAAGCAGGGAGCTGGATGGGAAGTGAAGCTGCCGTGATTAGAACTAGCGCCCATATGGGATCCCAGAGTGTTCAAGGAGAAGACCTTAGCTGCTAGGCCATGCCCACCAGGTCCAAGACAATGTTATCTATTCTTAAGTAAACCACATCAAAGTACAGTGGCTTTTATCATTGAACATTTTTTATCTCTCATGGTCTAGGTATCAGCTGGGCTCAATGAGGTGCATTCTTAAAGTCTCTTGAAATTATAGTTTGATGACAGTAAATCAGCCATCTGAAAGTTTTAAAAATGATTTATTCATTTTGAAAAAGAAAGAGAGAGAGTTAGAGAGAATAAGGTCTTCCATCATTTGGTTCACTCCCCAGATAGCCACATTAGCCAGACCTAGGCCAGACAGAAGCCATGAGCCTCATCAGTATCTCCCACTTGGGTAGCAGGACCCAAACACTTGGATCACCTGCCATTGCTGTTCCAAGGCTACCAATAGGGAATTGGATTGAAAGCAGTACAGCCAGGTCACAAACTGTGTGGAGTAGAAGAGAGATCACACAGGACCCAAATGTAGGATGTTAGGAGGAGCCGTTATTGCCCAAGCTTGGTGATGGCAGTTCCTGCTGCATATCATGAGCTACTGCACCACAAGGCAGAAGTTTAAGCTCTCATCCTCCAATCAGATTGAGAGCCGCATGAGACAAAGTTTCCATGAATTTAATTAAGTATCAGAGGCAGAGAAGCAGCAGCCCAGAGCCCAAAGTTGTTTTTGTTTTGTTTTGTTTTGTTTTTATGATTCTAAAGTTGCACAGTCAGAGGCAGAGGGGCCAGGTGCACAGAACATTTCTGTGCTGTCAATTAACTTGAAGGGAAAGGGACGCAGGAGGGGTGGAGCATGGAAATTCCTTTTCTTTGGTGTAAGAGCTGTCAATTAACCTGACAAGCAGGTGCTAGCCATCAAACGGCTGCACCCCATCACAAAACCAGTGCCCACATGGAGTCCCAATATCACTGGCAGTGGTTACCAGCTACACTCCAAAGTTGGCCACTAAACGTTGGTTTTATGAAAAAAAAATTTTTTAATGTAGAGACCAAACAGGGAGAGGGACATCTCACTAGTTCATTCTCTAAAGGTTCCAACAACCAGAGCTCAGCCAGGCCAAAGTGAAGAGCCAGGAACTCGCTTTAGATATCCCATGGGGGTAGCAGGGACCCAAGTACTTGAGCATCAACAGGAAGCTGGAATCAGGAGCAGAGCTGGAACCCAAGCTCAGTCATGCTGATTGGGATACAAGCAGTGTCTTAACTGATCATCCGAATGCCTGGCCCAGAAAGCTTCGTTACTTACTGTATGGCTCCTGGGCCAGGAGAGCCGGGGCAGTTGGAGAATGTTGTGCATCTCTCTTGTTTAAAATAGTTTTAGAGATGTGTTTCTTTTATCCTAGGGACAGATTTACAGAGAAGTTAGAGTAAGGACCTTACATCCACTGGTTTACCCCCCAGTGGCTGCAATGGCTGGAGATAAGCCAATTCAAAACTAGGAGTCAGAAGCTTCTTCCCAATCTCTTACAAGGATGCAGGGACTCTAGGCTTTGAGTAATCCTCTACTGCTTTCCTAGGCCACATATATGGAACAGAATTGGAAGTGGAGCAGCCAGGACACAAACCAACACAATGCAAAAGATTGTGTCATAAGCTACTGTGCTAATCCTGCACGTCTCCTTTTTCATGTGTGCTCACCACCTGGACTCCTAGCATGGACTCCCTCCCAGCATGGTGGTCTTAGGATGGTCGGGCTATTTTCCATATGATTTCCCTATGATTAGACTTCATCCTAAGCAAGTGTCCAAGATAAGTGCACTGTAAGAATCTGCAAGACTTTTTATGATCTTGTCTGTGAGGACCCAGAATGTCAATTTCACTTCTGATGGGAACCAAGACTGGAGAGAGGTTATTGAAGTCTTTATATGAAGAAGGGAAGGGTTTGATGGCACCCATCTTTGGGTTCCATCTGCTCTCTGTCATGCTGGGGCCATAAGGTGATCTCAGTGTGGAGATCTAGGCTGCAGGCTTGGAGGGAGAATGGGCCTTTGGCCCAACCATGAAAAGAAGGAAATGAGAAAGGAGTAGCAGGTGGCAAGGAGCTTGCCAAGTCTAGAGAAAAGTGCGGCTATCAAAGGATGACCTGACACCAGGGGCTATCCCAAAAGGCAGCTCTGAAGGAGAGAGTCAGAGTTGCTGATTCTCTTAAGCTCTGCAGAAGAGTTGTGACAAACCTCCCTCAAAAGTCATAGGGAAAAGAAATCACCCTGGGAATCCCTGAGCAGAGCAACTCAGTGGTTGGGATTGGTGATGATTTGTGGTCAAAGTAGAAAAACAAAAGGAATAGGCCAAAGTCACTGCTTGTGACTGCCCATATTCCATGTAGGAGTGCCTGGTCCAAGTCCCTGGTGCTCTGCTTCTGGTCCAGCTTCCTGCTAATGTCACAGAAATTAGATCTTAGGGCACACAGCCTTCAGGACTGGCCTCCCCCACCCCCACCTCAGCAGAGGCCCTGTGAGACACTTGCTCACTCTGACAGCAATGGTGCCTTCCTCTGCACAGCCAGAACTAACCCACTCAACAACCACACAATCACCACTCACTTCTTTCTGTGGAGGTAAAATTCACAGGCCATGAAATTCAGGTCTTTTAAAAAGATTTGATTTATTCTGAAAGGCAGAGTTACAGAGGGAGAGAGCTCTTGCATCCACTGGCTCACTCCCCAAATGGCCACAACAATCATGACTGAGCTAGGCCAAAGCCAGGACTCAGGACCTTCTTCCAGGTCTCTCATTTGGGTACAAGGGCCCCACACTTGTGCTTTTGATGTCATATCTAAGAATCTATATCTAAATTCAAGGTTATAGACATTTGTTTCTTTCTGTGTTTTCTCCTAAAGATTTTTAAGTTCAACCCATTTTGACCAATTTTGCATATAGCATGAGGAAAGGATTGAATTTTCATCTCTTACATACTAAAAGGTAGTTGTCCCATTATTCGGTTTTACTCAATAATGTTGTCATCCTGTATGAAAATCAACTGATCTTGCATATAGAAGATTCTTTCTGGGTGCCTAATTGCGCCCCCTTAATTGATGTCATTAACTGTTAAGGCATGGGAGAAAGATACAAATAAACATGGCCTCAACTCCTTGGAGAGACCAAGCCAATAAGGCAGAACACTCTTCTCATTGGACTTGATTGATGTGGGCAGACATTTGTAGAGTCATGATAGATTTTGAACCAATGTATCCCTTCTAAATCTGGAACCTTGTAACCGTGGTTTCTATCTTATTCCCAGAGGAGGAATTTGTCAGGGGCAGTGGCCATAGATCTGCTGAGAACTATCATTCCCTATTCCTTCCAAGTGGCTGTTCACATCACATAAATATCGTTCAACTCTGGGAGGTCATGGTCTAGTTGCTGGCAATCCCAATGTTTTGTCAGTGCACAGGAATGGCACTGAGTCTTACTGTAGTGTTTGAGGGAAAGAAAAGTTCTCAACTTCTGGGTGATACCAAATGGCAGATGCAAGGGCTGACATGGGTATTTGAGGATCATTGGCCAGAGCTAAGTCTGTCTTTTGCTGGACAACCTGAAGCTCTCAGGCAGCTAGTTGGGCAGTGTTGGGCAGCCAAAACTCCCGCTATCCCCTCCACATTTATCATGGGCAGGGAAGGCTGGTGCCCGTGAGTGGGAAGAATGTCAGGGGTGGCAAGGCAAAATGTACAGGACCGGTAGGCTGCCTGCGGCCCTGAATAACCCCTTTCTTTGCACTCTCTGCTTCCTTCCAGATTGGTTGGGAGGCATGGCTCAGCTGCTGCCTTGGCTCTTGGTCAAAGTCATTGCTTCTGGGTGTGTCCTGGTTGGCACCAGCCTGACTCTCTAACCCTGGTCCCCTGGTGGTCTTGGGAATACCTTTGCTGCCTTTTTTGTGTCCTTCTGTGCATTGTCACAAGGGCTGTCACTGAGGGAAGTCACTCACATGGGAGTGACATGGGAAAGACAGAGAGCCCCTCTTTGGTATCTGAGGTGCTAGGTCCACAGCTGAACCTGGGTGTCTTTCTCAGATCTCTCTGACTCTGACAGTGGAGCTGATGCATGGCCCAGTCCTGAAGACAGCTGGGGATTTGTGAGCTTTATCTCAGAGTAAGCCAGAAAACTCTGGGTGGTGGAGCAAGCTGGCAGTGGATGCAGAATGTGGCCAGCTGGTGTGGTGTCCCTGATGCTGTGGCTGAAGGCAACTTCTCATTTCCCTTGGAAATCCCCAATATTTGACTTCAGAGGCTTCTGGGTGTGTGTGTGTGTGTGTGTGTGTGTGTGTGTGTGTGTATGTGTCTGTTCATAGCCCTCGGGATTTTGGTCCATGAAATTTTTTTTTAAAGACTTTTTATTTTTATTGGAAAGCCGGATATACAGAGAGGAGGAGAGACAGAGAGGAAGATCTTCCATCCGATGTTTCACTCCCCAAGTGAGCCGCAACGGGCCGGTGCGCACCAATCCGATGCCGGGAACCAGGAACCTCTTCCAGGTCTCCCACGTGGGTGCAGGGTCCAAATGCATTGGGCCGTCCTCGACTGCTTTCCCAGGCCACAATCAGGGAGCTGGATGGGAAGCGGAGCTGCCGGGATTAGAACCGGCGCCCATATGGGATCCCGGGGCTTTCAAGGCGAGGACTTTAGCCACTCGGCCACACCACCGGGCCCGGTCCATGAAATTTTCAAGCATGTGATCAACTCTCATCGATTATACATAACTTTAGAGTTTTCCAACCCAGGAGGGCAAAGGTGACAACCCCAGCAAAGCAACCACCCAGGAATGCAGAACCCACTAAAACCAGAGCAATGAGTTAGAAACATGAACCCTCATCAAGATCAGACAAAAGAGGATTTTAGTGACATAACAGGTTCTAGTCCTCAGCTTGCCTACAGTCCAGAGAGCTTGGACGAGCTCCAGGCAGTGGCCTCCCAAGGTAACTGTCCTCACAGTTCAGTTGTATTCCTTAGAGTCATCTCATGGGTGCCCAGCTCTGGGCAAGGACCTTACAGAGGGAGAATTGGGAGCAGATGGGCAAAAACAAGACCCAGTAGGAAAGGGGCCTCAGAGCCAAGGTGCCAGGGGCAGAGACACTCCCAGCAAGGGGCACGCATTAGTCTGAGGCAGCAAGAGGCAAGTGAGGAGGCTGAAGTGTTCCACCTCAGCACCTGCAGGTCCACTCACTGCCCATCACCTAAAGATGTTAACAGGAACAAGCTCATGGAACTGTGGTGGGCTGAAAGAGCCACCTGCTCAGTAGATCCTTTAGGGTGTGATCTGCAACCAAGGGCTCTGTGATATAGGATTAGAAGGCCTACCACCTTACCTTCAAGTAGAACAACTCCACACTGCTTATTAGTAGCCCCCAAATATCCCAGGGACCAAACTGGGGTTAGTCTGAAGCAAAAAATGAAAAAGTTTTTCTTGGCTTTTGCACCTGCTGCATCCTATTTCTTTTCCCTTCTTCCCCTGCAGAGAATCATTAGTGGAAGACTATTCGTCTCAGGTTCTGCCACTAGGAAACTCTACCCAATTAGGCAATGCTCAGTGGACCCTGAGTGCTGGAATGACTAGAAGGGAGTTGTAAGCCACACAAGTAGTAGAAGGAAACAGGGCTCTTCAATCTGTTGAGACTTTTCTAAGTTCATCAAACCAAGCAGGCTGACCCCATGTCTGCTAGCCTGGGTTGTTCTCATTCCCAACCCCACATGTACAAAGAACTCCCAAGGGGCTTGACCATGGGGGTTTGAAGTCTTTCAGGTAAGAGAGAGTGGCAGGTGTGGAACCTGCTGCCTAGACACCCTTTGGGATGGAGGGAGAAGATGCTGCATCTGATGGTCCTTGTCTACAGGGAGTGACTTTGTCTTGTCTTGTTCTTAAAGGTGCTCAAAAGGACAAATACTGTGGGATGACTTGGTCTTCACTCAATCTCTTGGCAGGCACAGGTGGAGAGAAAAGCAAATAGGAACAGCATTCCAAAGGGAAAGAGTTGTAGCACAGCAAGTTAAGCCATCTCTTGTGACACTGGTATCCTAATCAGTGCTAATTCAAATCCTGACAGCCCCACTTTCAATCCAGCTCCCTGTTAATGCACCTAGGAAAAGCAGTGGATGATAGCCCAATTCCTTAGGACACTACACGTATGTGGGAAACCCATGTGGGACCCAAGACCATCCTGGCTCCTGGCTTTGGACCAGTCAGACCCCAACTACTGCAGTCATTTGAGGAGTGAACCAGTAGATAGAGAATCTTTTCTCTGTCTCTCTCTCTTTCTCTGAAAAATCTGCCTTCAAATATAAAATAAATAAATCTTTTTTTTAAAAGCCACTGGAATTGTACTGACAAAAAATGGTGAAGATAGCATATCTATGTCAAGCTATATTTTGCCACAACAACAGATTGGAAGAAGGGAAAACACGTGGCCACCAGCCACCATGAGCAGCAGAGAGAGGCCAGGACTTCCCTGTTCTCGGCACCAGGCACTATCGCAGCAGCTGGGAGAACAAGATAATTGAGGGAGGCTGGACACAGAAGGGTGGGAAGGATGGCAGGCAGGATGGAGGCCCAGGACAAAGAGTGCTCATCAGGTCACACTGGATGGAGGGGAGTCCATCCTAGCAGGGGCCCCAGAAGACACGGCTGTGACTCCAGCTATTCATGGGTGGAAGGGACGGGCCAAGGGTATTTCATACTGATCAGCAGCTCTGATCTGCTGTCGTCCAACCCAGGAAGGCACCACGTCCTGGACAATCCCCCACTCCACACAAGGAAACTGTCCAAGGCATCGGTAAGTTACCAGCCTGGTCCTGGATCCATTGTGCACACATCTGAGGCATAGGACACAGCCCCTCACATCTGTCCTTCCTCCAGAGAGAAGTGTTGCAGAGGTGTGGGTACCAGGCTCCAGGCCCCGAGACTTCAGAGAGCCAGGCAATCCCTGGCATCAGGGCTGCTCTTTGACAGTGCAGGCAGATGTTGCAAATGACACCGGAGGAACAATGCTAACTAATCCCATGGGAGAACACGACAGGTACCTCCCATGAGTCCTGCACCAGCCAAACTGGCAGCAAATGTCTTCAGGCACACAGGAGCTTAGCAGCTCAGGAATCACATTCTGCGGATGAAATGTCCACCCAGGGGAGTACAATGGGCCTTTGTTTCCCACGGCCCCACCATGCTCCCGATCATCAGGTGCTGCCTTTAAAATGCCAGAGGAAAGTGGGAACTCTAACCCTCCATGAGGATGCCCTCCATGCAGCCCATGCTACAGGAGAATGCCCAGCTCCCACAGGAACAACTGATTCTCTATGCAGTTGACTTACAAAATCCCCTGCAATTCTCCCTTAAAATTCCAACTGACAGGCATTCTTAGAAGCCACCATGCCAATGCCCTGGGCATCTTTCCCAGCTTACAGGTTTGTCTTGCCTTCTGCATTCCTCTGTACTCATCCCACACCTGGTGGCTCTGATGCCTTTATGTTGACATGGGGTGGGACTGGGTCACCTTGACAGGTAGATGAACCAAGGAAGTTAAAAAAAAATCAACACAACAGAGAATACTCACAAAGCTACTCATTCAATACAGGAGAAATATCTTTAAATATCAACAACTAAAAGAAAAAAATCCAACAACAAAAATAATAGTTAGGATATGGGCGAAGGACCTGAATGAACAATTCTCAAAGGTACACAAATTACCATATGAAAAAATGCTCACTGCCACTAGTCATAAAGGAAATGTAAATCAAAACCACATGAGATATAACATTGCTATTATAGCTGTTGATGTGGTGGCATGGCAAGCTAACCCTCAACCTGTGGCACCAATATCCAATATTGGCACCTGTTCATGTCACAGCTGCTCTAATTCCTATATAGTCCCCTTGTTGTTACTGGGAAAGCAGGGGAGGATGGCTCAAGTCTGCTGGTCCTGCACCCATGCACGAGAGCCAGAGGATGGAAGACCGTCTCTCCTTCTCTCTGTGAAATTTGCCTTTCGAATCTTTAAAAAAAATCTTTAAAAAAAAAAACCTTTATGGAGGATGGGATATACCTTATGTACATAAAATTATATGCATGAAATCTGTCATCTTTACACAAATAAAAATATAAACATTGATAATAAAGTCAAAATACAGTAAATATTTCCATACTAAAAAATAAGAGAGAACCAAATGCTGACAAGGGGAAGGAGGAAGTGGACTCCTGTACGTTATTTGCAGGAATTTCAGTGGGTACAGCTGTCATGGAAACAGTATGAAGATATCCTTACAAAAAGTTAAGCAGAACTGGCATGTAATCCAATAATCCCAGTAATGGATATATAGATCCAAAGAACATGAACTCATTTTATCAAAAGGATATGAATTCATCATGTTTCGAAGAGCTTTGTTCATGATAACTAAAACATGAAGTTAACCATGATTTCTGATCACAGTATCTTCCTAAATTTATGCTCAATTTTTATTGTGGGCCTACTATTTTGATTTTCATATTAACAAGTTTTGAGAATTCCTTATATATACTGGACACGTTATTTTTCGCTGTTGTTCAATCGCTAATTGGCAATTGTTTTCCACAAGTTTTAGTTTGTTTTACATTTCTGTTAATGATGTGTGTGTGTGTGTGTGTGTTTAATAGCATGAATGATGAGTTACTGTTTGTTTTGTTTCATAGATGATCCAAAATTTTTATCACTCCTTTTAAGAAACATTATCCTTCCTGTATTGGTTGCTGTCTTTTGTCAAGACTCACCTTTTATTTTCATATAACCTGATGGGTTATTTGACTTTTCCAAATTTACTCTTTACTAAAGTGGTTTTTCTTGATTTTTTTTCCTTTTCATAACAGACCTGTGGTTTCTTTTTGTCTTTATTGAATTATCCGTATTCTAAAATTCCATGCTTTTGTATCTCTATTGGTGATGCTTCTAATCCTATATTATGCTATTAAAAATATTTTAAAGAAAAACTGGAGATGTAAATGAAGTTCAGCAGCTTTCGGGATTGAATTAGCACCCAGATCAGATGCCCACACTACAGGAAAAGGCTTAACCTATTAGAGCACAGTGACAGCCACATATTTCTTATCTTTCTTATGAGTGACACTTTAAATCATACTGGTAAATTTAATCTTTTTTTTTTTATTATTGGAAAGTCAGACATACAGGGGGGGAAAGACACAGAGAAAGGCCTTCCTTCCATCAGCTGGTTTACTCCCCAGCTGGCCACAACAGCCAGAGCTGAGCTGATCCAAAACCAGGAGTCAGGAGCTTCTTCCTAATCTCCATGGCTTTGGGCCATTCTTGACTGCTTTCCCAGGCCACAAGCAGGGAGCTGGATGGGAAGCGGAGACACTGGGATTAGAACAAGTACCCACATGGGATCCCAATGTGTGTAAGGTTAGGATTTCAGCCATTAGCCTACCATGTTGGGTCAAATGTTTAAACTCTGTTATAACTTATGCTTCAATATTACATCATTATATCCAGATTAATAGGAGTTTCTGAGAATTCATAGGTTATAGTCCTGAAAAGAAGAATAAGAATCTAGATGAAATATCAATTCAATGGGAGCCAGCACTGTGGCATTGCAGCATAAGCCTCCATTTGCTGGCGCTGACATCCCCTATGGGCACTTGTTCAAGTTCTGGCTGCACCACTGAGATCCAGCTCCCTGCTTACGACCTGAGAAAAAAGCAGCGGATTATGACCCAAGGCCTTTGAAATAAAGACAACTATCATGTTTGGGGTTGTAACTGAGGAGTAGCAGGCATTCACTGATCATGACCCAAGGCCTTGAAATGTTGCACTCGCACAGGGGACGCACAGGAAGCTCTTGGCTGCTAGACTTGGATTGGCTCAACTCTGGCCACTGTATCCATTTGAGAAGCAAACCAATACCTGGAGGATCTCTGTCTGTCTCTATCTATCTTATCTTCCCTCATCTGTGTGTAACTCTGCCCTTCCAACAAAATTAAATAAACTAAAAAATAGTTCAACTGCAAGATCACTGGGCAATGTCAGAGCTAGTACTATGCTTTGTATCCTTAGACTTCTTCTCCATCAAGGCACTGTTTGTTTATTTATTTATCAAAGCTAAGATCAGAATTCATTTGGTAATGAATTTCATCATGAACTTCATTATTTCACAACCATGTATTTACTCACTATGAAGAAAATCACCCTGATTAACTTCTATCCTGGAAAACATACAACATGCTAATGGCACACATCCCTGTGGACTCTGAGTCTGAGAGGTACAAGCCTGCATCTCTGAAGAAAGGGGGGTACGTTCTGAGAACTGGTTGTTGTGCATTTAATCACCTGAGCAACAACATGGAGCACACTTGCACAGGTCTAAGACAGCACCAAAGGTGGCCTCTTAATGTCCTCAAGAGACTGTGGTAAATATGACCTGTATGAGGATGGCATACGAAGCCGCAGAAAACCCTTCTGAAAAACAAGCAGAGGGACCAGCACTGTGGCATAATGGGTAAACCCATGCAGACACCAGTTCATGTCCTGGCTGCACCAAGTCTGATAAAGCTCCCTGTTGATGTGCCTGTGAAAACATCAGAAAATGGCCCCTGTGTTTGGTCCCAGGCGCCCACATAGAACTTCTGGAGGAAACTGCAGGCTCCTGGCTTCACACTGGCCAGCTCTGGCCATTGTAGCTTGTGGAGTGAACCAGTGGATGGGAGATCTCTCTGTCTCTCCCTCTCTCTGTAACTCAGGCTTTCAAATAAGAAATCTTAAAAAGAAACAAAAAGCAAAGAGCATAGTTCCATATTTAACAACTAAACAGACATTTTGGGAGTTAGTCAGTGGGTAAGATCTTTCTATCTCTCCTTCTCTCTATAAATCTAATCCGCCTCTCCAATAAAAATAAAATAACAACAACATCAACAATAAATCTTGGGCTTTGTGCAATAACTCAATGGATAAATCCTCAGCTGGTAAGCACTGGGATCCCATATGGGCATCAGTCTGTGTCCTGGCTGCTCCACATCCCTTCCAGCTCCCAGTGTGTGGCCTGGGAAAGCAACACAGGATGACTCAAGTCTTTGGGTCCCTGTAAACACATGGGAGACACAAAGAGGCTTCTGGCTCCTGGCTTCAAATCCGAGCAGCTCTAACCACTGTGGCCAATTGCAGAGTGAATCTTTCTCTCTGTCTCTCCTTTTCTCTATAAAATTGCCTTTCCAATAAAAAGAAATAAAATGTTTATTTAAAACATGGCTTATGTCTTCTAGGAAAGCAATGTTCACCAGAGTCTCAAACAATTAATTTCAGAGTCTATTGTTAGAAAGAAACAGCATTCTTCAGCGACAAAATAGCAGTCACTTGACACTTGCAAGCTCTGTTATGTCCTCAGAAGAAGTATTTTTGCTGCTGAGTAACAGCTAGTCTTGTGTGTTTTTTTGAGGGGCAGGAAGGAGATCGATTGCCCAAGCTTATGTTTACTCCCCACTTCATATTCAAAAGGAAACCATTTTAAATAAACAATTGAACGCACTGAGTCAGCACAGCTCTCAAGCCGTGCGTTTTGCAATAGCTCTCCTCAGTGCTCCTTTCACATCTTGATTCCTCAAGCTGTAGATCAAAGGATTGAGCATGGGTGTGACCACAGTGTAGAACACCGCAATGACTTTACCCCCTGCCCGGGAGGACTTGGACTGGGGTCTCATGTACATGAAGATGGCAGTTCCATAGAATAAGGCCACCACTGTTAGATGGGAGGCACAGGTGGACAGAGCTTTGTACCTGCCAGAGGCTGACTGCATTCTGAGAACGGACAGGAGAATACGCATGTATGAGACAACAATGAGGAGGAAAGGGATGAAGACGATGATGATACTGAAGACAAAAACCACCAACTCAGTGAACGAGGTGTCTGTGCAAGCCAGTCTCAGAACAGAAGGTACTTCACAGAAAAAATGATTCAAGACATTGGGTCCACAGTAGGGCAAACTCAAGGTAAGGACGTTGATTACCATGGAACTCAGGAAGCTACTAAACCAAGAAACACCTGCCAGTTGGATACAGGTATTTCGGTCCATGATAACAGTATAATGAAGAGGGTGACAAATGGCAACATATCTGTCATAAGCCATGACACCAAGCAAAACACATTCAATCATTCCAAACGAGAGGGAAAAGTACATCTGAATAGCACAGCTGGAAAAGGGGATGGTCTTCTTTCTCCCCACCATGTTGGACAACATTTGAGGAACATTGGTGGATGTATAACAAATGTCCAAAAAGGACAAATTGGTGAGGAAAAAGTACATTGGGGTTTGGAGGTGAGGTTCTATCTGAATAATAGTAATGATGATAATATTCCCAGCCACTGTTAGCAAATAGAAGAGCAAGAACATAATGAAAAGCATGAGCTGCGTGTTGGGCTCAGATGAGAGCCCCAGGAACACAAATTCAGTCACCGTGAAGTTTATTTTCTTTGCATCCATTTGTCAGGTCATATTCCTCTCTCAGAATCATTCATTCGCCTATAGATAAAATCAAATATCCAAATATATCAGACACCCAGGACACAGGAAAGGAAAAAGAGATACAGAGCTGATTTTATGCCCTAAGATTTTTTGCTCTAATACAAATGAAATCTGTCCCTCCGCATTTGGAAGGAAGATCCTGATCACATAACAGTATCACACTCAAGCCTCACTAGACAGATAGAATTCTCTCTTGGTGAAACAATTCTGTTTTCTGAAGCAAGATTTTTTTGCTTGTTGGTAACTATGCAAAGCTCATTTATTCTTTAAAGTATTACTTAGATGTCACTCAGTTCAAAATATCTTGTATTTTCCTCGCTAGCACTGAACAACATCCATCAGCCTGCAAATGAAAATCAGTGAATGCTGTGGCTTCACAGTTGCCACTAATGCAGAGGTCAGTCAGGGACTGTACCCTGCGCTCCTTCATACATTCTCCTCAGGCCACGTTAGAGCGCTTCTAGACCCAGGAGACCAAGCAATGTGCATGCCAAGTGAAAGAAAGAAAGAAAGAAAGAAAGAGAGAAAGAGAGAAAGAGAGAAAGAGAGAAAGAGAGAAAGAGAGAAAGAGAGAAAGAGGAGAAAGAGAGAAAGAGAGAGAGAGAGAGAAAGAGAGAAAGAGAGGAAGGAAGGAAGGAAGGAAGGAAGGAAGGAAGGAAGGAAGGAAGGAAGGAAGAAAGGAAGATCAGAGACACTCATTATAAGTTCTCTCAAATGCACCATTTTCTCACTGTGTAATTGGGTGGCTTCCTGGTATATAAAATAAGAATAATAGAATCAGTTTTGAGGAAAAATTAAGTACTGATTGAAATGATGTGTTCAAAGGATTGAAGATAATGTTCAAGCACTAAGGTAGCTTAGTAATATTACCTATGGCTGGATACTAGTAAAGGTGGATTTTACATCTCTAAAATCACCATTTCAAAAAAAGTCATACAATAGAAAACACACAGATGGAGTAAATGTACATGGTCTACTGTTGAAGAATCCATACTCACTTCTTTGTCTCTATTGCATCCTTGTTTATAGAGTTTGAGCATGCCTGGTTAATTGCCTTCAAACCTTAACATATTTAGCTGAAACAATTTAAAAAGACATGCAGGGCTGGTGTTGTGGTGGCAAGCTATGCCTCTACCTGTGGCGACAGCATCACGCGCAGGCACTAGTTTGAGTCCTGGTGGCTCTACTCCCAATACAGCTCCCTGTTAATGTCCTAGGAAGACAGCAGGGAGAGTCAGAATATTTAGATCACTGTACTCATATGGGAGACCTGAAATAAACCCCTGGTTCCTGGCTTTGGACCAGCCCCAGCTCTGGACACAGCAGCAACCATTCAGGGAGTGAACTAGTGGATGGAAAATGAATATTTTTCTAAAAAAGGAAATGAGTAGTGGAAACTCCTAAAGATAAGCATAGTCACAGTAGTGTCTACAATTAAATCGTGTGTTTGTTCATTATTTTTCTCTTTTAATTTTTCCTTCTCTTTACCTGTGGCTTATAAGCAATATCACGAGAAATATCAAGTTCGTGGCTACAGGAAGGAGGGACTTCAAAAGAGGATAGGGAGACCATTTGAAGTCCTCCTTTCCTCAAACAAGAAACAGGAAAGGGAGTCGACGTAGTTACGTTCTAGCTCCTTCAAACAGAGATTAGAAGTCATGCTGTAAACAAGACATGTCTTGGTGGTTTTCAGAAGTGATTTTAATGACAACAAATGGCAAATGATACATTTCTGCACTGAGAACATGAGGACTACAAGCAGGAGAAAACATACCAGTGATGGAGTACGCAGGATCTTCCATCCGGAAGACTGGATGACTACATGCCTATTCAGGAGGCGTACACTATCCATGCAACAGATCTGTCTCACTTTCTTCATCTGTAGGAAAGTGAGAATGTAACAGCTTCTGCAGAAGGAAGATAATGCATGCAGTAATTGGCATTGTGGTGTAGCAGGTAAAACTACCACTTGCAACTTGATCAGCTCATACGCTTTCCAAGAACAGGTTACTCTGCTCCCAGATTCCTGCTAATGCTCCTAGAAGAAGGTTGGGAAATGGCCAAAGTACCTGAGTCTCTTCAGCCTATGTGGGAAACCTGAATGCAATTCCAGGACCATGACTTTTCCCTGAACCAACTTTTCATTATCACAGCCATTTGAGTAACCTTCTAAGCATTGGAGAACCTTCCTCTGTGTATGTGTGTGTTTCTCTGTCTGTATCTATGTCCATCAAATAAATAAGTACATGCACACATATTAAATATACATCATCTAAAGCAGACATAATGTAAATATTTCATATATATTAGCTGATATTATATCATGGTTAGGACATGTGATCCTCATAAAAGGATTCCCATTACTCAAGAGAATAAGAGTTGTTGATAACCCCTGTCCCCTCCATAAAAATAATATGACAGAGTGTAAGCCTTTTAAGATAAGCAACTTATCTGTAGTCACTTGAAGAGTAAGTGAATGTATGTCCTAGTTCCTCCAACACACACATATATTACATGGCATTCAATCTATATAGTAAGAAGACTACCCCAAAATAATATTTTTACTATTATTGGTATGTATGAATACTTAAACTAGTATAAATGCAAAAGAACAGGAAAATTATTTATCAACATGTAAACATTATCTGTATTTTGAAGATTAAAAAGGGGGCTTGGACATTGCAACATAATTGGTTCAGCCACCACATGAGATGCCAACATACTATATGGTTATTGATTCAAGTCCCAACTGCTTCAGGTTCAAATTAGCTTTGTGTCAACACACCTAAATAAGCAGTTGAAAATGGTTCAAGTTTCTGGGCCTCTGCACCAAATTAGGAGAACCCAGTAGAATTCCTGGCTTTGACCTGACCAAACCTTGGACTTGCCCTGGCAGGTTTAGCTATTTAGGGAATAATCAGTAGATGAAAACACACACACTCTCTCTCTCTCTCTCTCTCTCTCTCTCTCTCTCTCTCTCTCTCTCTCTCTGTGTGTGTGTGTGTGTGTGTGTGTGTGTCTCATAACTCTATCTTCAAATCAAAAAAATTTTTTTTAAGTTAAAAATGAATGTAGACCCTTAATTAGCCTAAAAGAACATTTTTGGCCATTTAATTGACAGGCTAACTGGGACTCGTTCACTTCTGCAGTTTGTCAACATATAATCCTATCCTGTTCTTCTGAAGATGCATAGGCTCCATCTCATACATAAGGAAAGTGGAATAAATTTTAAGACCACATTAGGAAACCAGTATCAGTTGTCCAGAAATTTGATGTCTACAATTGCCTACGGAAACACCTTGATAGTTAAGGAATCGTGTGTTTAGCTGTGTACCAACCAACCAATTCATCAGGACAAAGACAAATGTTCTACAAGCCTTTTCCAGCTTGTCTATGTAGAAATCTATGAATTATTTTTATTTAGGCATGCAAAATATCCTCTTGAAAATCCTTCCTAATTTTATTCGCTCACACAGAATTAATGCAGGTTTCTTCAGCCAAGAGATTTCTGTCCTTTGAGTGTGTGCATGTGATTGAGTGCATATAAATAAAAGATGTTAACTTGTCTTTTTGCTTTTGAGTCTGTCTGCCCAACTGACTCTGAATTTGTTCAGATCTTGCCACGCTTTTGTTTCTCCTAGTTTATAACCCACAGTAAAAGCTGTTAAGTACACATAAATTTCAACTTATTTGAATTTAATTTGATGAATAACTTATTTATTGAAAGAATTTATTTACTGAAAGAACTTACTGAATATTTTCATGGGAACCATGATTTTAGTAAAAGTATATAATCCAGTAAAGTTGTCTGCTCCAGAGTCTTTGACTTTTGTATACAGTTGTGCCTAATGCTTGAAAATCCTGTGACTGAATTGTGTTGTTTTAAAGGTGCTGGAGCTTCCTGGCAGAATTTGGCAGCAGGAGACTCTGACACTTTCCTCTAAATTGGATTATTTGGCATCACACTGATACAGCACTTTTGGAATTTTACATATTTCACAGAATAATGATTCATCTTGCATTTTACAAATCACAAGAAAAAACTTACAATATCTTAAACACCAAGTTAGAGAAAAACTATTTTGTTCCTCCATAAACTCAACATTTATAAAGGTTGACACATCAATCTGTGTCACTGTTACACAACTGAATCATTGTCTTGCTCATTGGGTGTGGTTAAATTATTTACTTCTATTTAGCAAGTAGATTTTCTAGATAGCAGTGTTTTAATAGGGTTTTTAAGCAATATATCATCTTCTGGAGAAAATTTTACGAAACAATGGATTTTAGAGACTGACAGCATGGATTCTGAAATCATGACTTCCATTCTGAATCACCTGGACGGTTTCCTAAACTCCTAATCATTTTTGCACTACATTGATCAAGAACTGTGCTAGTATTTAATTCATGAATTATCACACTGGTTATGGTAGAAAGCACATCTAGAAGTTTTAGCATAGCATCTGTGAGATTTAGAAATTAGAGTCAAAAGCATTTTATAAACTCTAGCTTTACACAATTCACTGTTGTATTCAGTTGTGCTCCACCGGGACTATCAGCTACAACTGTATCCATCAGCAGTAAATGCATATCAGTGAGGATGAGGAGGCTCTTATAGCCCACATGGAACTCATACATCCTATATGGATGTTTGGTATGGCCAGCCTTTATACTGACTCCTCATTAGCTATTAATTCATTAGCAAATAAAAGTTGCTGTAAATTGAAGAACAGAAAGGCTTGGCAACTAAGAATAAAGATCACACTGTATCAGTCTTGTTCCACAAAAGTAAGAACATTAGCTAAGTTTCCAGGCAGCCACAAAACATCTTGCCAATGAATCCATAAGGACTTATGAAACTAAGCTGGAAATAGAATTATCATTCAATCAGAAAAAATAACTTAGGCAAAAATTACACTATAGATGATTATTTACCAGTTAGCATGAAGTCATTCCACAGACTACAGACTACTCTTGAATAACAGATAGCATGAGGTATTGATAAAACATGCAGAGAAGCATTTGACGCGATGAATTCCTCTGTAAGAACATGCCATAACAGGAAATCAAATTTTAAATCAGCAATAATGTCATGCAGGTGGACATCTTAGCAAGGTTTGTAGCTTTTGATGTTCAAAGGAAGCAATGAATTCCCTAGCAAAAACTAAGGATCTAAGTCCCTCAGAAAACGGGTAACAGTTGCTACTATGATTCTCTTCTGGAGGGCAAGTACTTTCAGGATGCTCTTCACATAAAAACTACCTTGACAAAAGCTTCAACATATATTCACATCATTTTTTAAAATGCAAATGTTGAGAATCAGAAAGAATATACATTTCCACAATGTCAGAACATATAGTCCCAAAGTTAAATAGCTGCCGTGGTTTTTTGTTGTTGTTTGTTTGTTTGTTTGTTTGTTTGTTTGTTTTTGTCATTATTATTTTTTCACATCTCGGCTGACTACTTTGAATATGGGCACAGCAGAACAAATGCACTCCAAGGTTAACAGCATGGAAATAAACCAATTCATACCTGTCCTCTGTGTATGAGCACAGAAGCAAAAGCTCAAGAAAGACAAAGCAGGCGAGCTCTGTGTGCAAAATAATACAGTCCCTTGCACACAAGTGTGTGTGTGTGTCCTTTTCTGATAACTACAAACGAAACACAGTTACAATCCCAGTCAGCCTTTTTATAGATATTTTAAAAGAAGAGGATAAAAGCAAACAGAGTAAAATCCCTAAATGATCCAAGTGTTATATATTTTTTTCATTTTAAAGGCTTAGGCTGAAGTTTTAATTCTTGGGGGATAATGTCCCAGACCAGTCATTCAAATTTAATTATCTGTTCTTAGGGATTCTGGTTGATACGTTTCTTGAACACTGCTCTCCTGCCTTCCGCTACTACCTTTCCACTCTCCACAGCATGAATCTTGTCAATGGCTCAAAGATAGTGGTACAAGACAGTGCTACATTGCCCGATATGAAATTGAGTGCATTCGTCACAGGAGCTGATCACCCTAAAATGCATGTTACCAGGACCCCATACAAAGGAAACACAAATTTAGTGATGACTAATTTATTCTCAGGTATCTACAATGCAAACAAAAATTACAAATATATCTTCAATAGATTGTTCTCATTTTCTTTGAATATATATACTCAGCAGTGGACTGTAAAGTTGCATGGTGATTATGTCTTTAATTTTTTAATCAAGCTTCAGTTGTTTTACTGCTTTCCATGATGGCTATACTACTTTTCATTCCCACCAATGTATGACTTCACCTTTCTCCATTTTCTTATCAGTACTTGTTTTTTTGTTTGTTTGTTTTTAATGTGTGTTTTTTTTTTTGAGATTTCTTTTTATTGCATAGTCTACAGAGAGGAGGAGAGACAGAGAGAAAGATCTTCCATTCATGATTCACTTCCCAAGTGACCACAATGGCTGGTGCTGTGCCAGTCCAAAGCCAGGAGCCAGGAGCTACTTAGAAGTCTCCCACAGGAATGCAGGGTCCCAAGGCTTTGGGCTATCCTTGACTGCTTTCCCAGGCCACAAGCAGGGAGCTGGATGGGAAGCAGAGCTGCCGGGATTAGAACCGGTGCCCCTAAGGGATCCTGGTGCGTTCAAGGCGAGAACTTTAGCTGCTAGACCACCGTGCTGGGCCCTTAACGTCTTCATTAAAAACTAGCTTTTCTAACTGGAGTATGTTATATCTCCGGGTGGTTCTGGCTGATACTTTTGGATCATAAGGTAAATGGTAAACATGTTTTCATGGATCTGTTGGTCATTTGTATGACCTCTTCTGAGAAATCTGTATGCAGATGTCTTGTTGAGCTTTCAATTGTATTATTTGGAATTTTGCTATTGAATTTCTTGGGTTCCTATTACTTTTGACTATTAACCCTAAAATGAATGTGCAGTTTGCAAATATTTTCTCCCACTCTGCAGGGCTTCTTTCTTCATGGTGTTGATTACTGTATTTCCTGTTAAAACGTTATTCAGTTTTCTACAATCACTTTTACCTATTTCTGCTTTTGATCACTCTCCTTTTGAATCCTTTGGAATTTTGGCCCAGACACGTGTTCCCAAGAATTTTCCTAATATTTCTAAATAGCCTCAGCTTCTTTGTTTATCTCTTTCATTCTACTTCAACTTTTTTGTACATGAGATAAGGATGCAGATTCATTTTATACATAGATGTTCAATATTTTCCAGCACTGTTTACGAGAAAGACTGAGAGGTAGTCTGAACCACAAGACAAATTTGGGAAATTTCATCCTTATATTACCCATTGACTCCATGATTAGGGTTGTTTCTCTCTTTTGATGATTAATACATGGCCGTCAAGATTTGTTAGAAGACAAAAACAGAGACTGGTGAAGATGTGTGACCAGAAATATTTTATGTCACCTGTATTCTTATCTCACTGGGCAGAATGAAGCCATAAAACAGTGTCTCACCTACAAGGTATCCTGGGGAATATAGTTGGTCTACGTGTTGAGAAAAAAACAGATGGGTTTGCTGAGCATCTAACTATACTGTTTGTGTCAGTCAATGAAGGGTAAATCCTAGCACTGGAGGCTTAATCTGTCAAGTTAAACTTCAGAACCACCTGAAGAGTGGAGTGGGAGTGGCCTAGTAGGGAGATAGTGGGCACCTCCCTTTAGGGTTACCACTCCCACTTGGAGAGCGTGAAAACCAGGACAGGGGAAGGGGTGGCTAGACAGAAAGGCACTCACCAGTATGTGTGTGGGCTGGATAGTAGTGTCAGTTGGGTTGAACTAGGCTTTAATGCCCAGTGATATGTATGACAGCTAAGTGAGATGTGGGACAGACTGAACAAGCCTGCAGTACATACTGGCAAGCATGGGAACCAGGATAGGGGGCAGACCTGATGGGGGTTACGGGGAGTTGCCCCAACCACCCTGCAACTATCACTGGTTTGCGTGAGGAATGAGTGGGCAGGATTGGGCTGGACTGCAACACCCATTGGTTCAAGTAGATGACAGGGCTGGAAACAGAACTGATCCAGTATTTGCAACAACCAGCTTGTGCATAAGATAATTGGGGCAACAGACTGTGCCAGACCCTGTACTGGCAAGCACAGACAGAATCAGGTCTGGGATCACTTCAGAGGAAGTTTCTTTGGAGATCCCTGCAACTGAGCTGCTGATCTCAGAACCCCAACCATAAAGAGATTATGTCAGCCAGTGGATTCTGAATTGATTTCATCGTGATTGGAACAGTGAGATTGGCAGCAATTCAGAACTGTTGAACTATCAAAACTGCATGTGCAGGACCCTGGGAGCATGCCTCACATTGGGTTCCTGGGATGGGTGGGAGGCTGGGTGGGGCTTCATCCTTTCTTTCTCCCCTGACCCCAGACACAGGGAAAGAAAATGATGATGATATTAGTGTGAAAACAATGGTCTTACCCACTTTCCTATAGCCCTCGACCATTTGTACCCTAATCAACTAAGTAAGATTATTAAAAAAATAAAAAAGAGAACAGGATTATTTGTTCTTTTTATTTGCTGTGTTAAAAACAGTGAAGGCACACAGATTTGCACAGCAAATGCTTGCTTCCAGTAATGCTTCTATTGAAATTTATTGAATGCTGTTACTCTGTTCTGGTTTTAAATTCTTTCATGCAAGAAATTACTTCTTCTTTCAGGGTATATCCTTTTATCTTGGATACAATGAATATCAAGATATCCTTATCATCTTTTTCCACATCGTAATGTTTCACATTGATTTGCCTAGTTTCTTCCTTTGATTATGCTAAAATGACACAATAGAAATTGTGTTTAATGTTTTGCTGACAAAGGTGTTTAAAAGAGAATTCCAGATTTGCCAAGTTCTGTTTTATTAAGTGTCAATAACCTGTGGTACATGGATCGAACCACAGACACGGTTAAGGGTCAGACAGACTCCTGCCCAGATAGGTACACATAGTTTCTAGTCAGGTCCTGTTACACACCCAGTACTCCCTGAAGCTGATAAATTTTTTGTGTGGTGATCAGAGTGCTCAAGTCATGATTCCATGGTTTAACAGAAGTGAAGAAATCTACTAACATGAGAAAAAGAGGTATCAGGGCTAAATGCTAAGGACAGACACACAACAATGCATTCCCATATGTGGGTTTGCTCATTATCTCTTTCTTGGTCTGGGGCCTGTTGTGTAAGCTATCAACAGTCAAATCAAGGCAATTGCTTTGTTTTATACTCCTGGCAGCCTAAGCTCTAAAGACCACAAATACAAGGGCTATCACTATTTTTTTCTGTGTTATATCTTACCTGATAGTACGTAATTATTAATTATTAATTCCCCATAGTCTGGTAGACTGTATGGAAATTAAATGGCTTTTACTTGACTCTATTTCTGATTTTATCAAAAAAAAAAAAAAACATCAAAAATGTAGGAGACCTATTTGAGGAAAACTACAAACCACTTAAAAAAGAAATTGAACATGACCACAAAAAACCACGAATAGCCAGAACCATCTTGAAGAACAGGAAGTTAGCAGGGGGAATCACAGTTCCAGACCTCTGGACATACTATAGGGCAGTGGTTATCAAAACAGCGTGGTACTGGCACAAAGATAGAGAGGAAGATCAATGGAGCAGAATAGAAACACCAGACGGGAACCCACACAGATACAGCCAAATAATCTTTGACAAAAGGACAAACGATAATCCTGGCAAATGGAAAAGTCTGCTCAATAAATGCTGTTGGGACAACTGGTTGATAGCCCGCAGAAACAAAAAGACCCACATCTCTCACCATACACTAAGATCAAATCTAAATGGATAACAGATCTAAACCTACACCCAGAAACCTTCAAACTTTTGGAAGAAAATGTTGGAAATACTCTGCAAGATCTAGGGGTAGGTCCCTACTTCCTAAAAAGGACTCCAAAAGCAATAGAAATCAAGACCAGAATAAACAATTGGAACCTCATCAAACTAAGAAGCTTCTGTACAGCTAGAGAAACAATCAACAAAGTAAAAAAGCAGCCCACAGAATGGGAGAAGATCTTTGCGCACTACATAGGTGATAGAGGGCTAATCTCCAGAATATACAAAGAGCTACAAACAGCCAAAACACCAAAATAAACAAGCCACTCAAGAAATGGGCACGGGAAATGGGCAGACATTTCACAAAGGAACAATCCCAAATGGCAAACAAACATATGAAAAAATGCTCAAGTTCCCTGGCAATAAGGGAAATCCAAATTAAAACATCAATGAGGTACCACCTAATGCCAGTAAGAGTGGCCCACATGAAAAACACCAACAACACTTGTTGGCGAGGTTGCGGGGAAAAGGGAACCCTACTTCACTGCTGGTGGGGCTGCAGGCTGGTACAGCCTCTATGGAAATCAGTACGGAGAATATTCAAACAACTCAAAATCGACATACCGTATGATCGATCCAGCAATAGCACTCCTAGGAATATATCCAGAACACTTGTTTTATGAGAAACCAACATGCACTCCTATGTTCATAGCCGCACAATCAGTAATTGCAAAAACATGGAAACAACCAAAATGCCCATCAACAGAGGATTGGATAAGAAAGCTATGGTTCATCTACTCCATGGAATACTACTCAGCTATTAAAAAAAACAAAATGCAGTTCTTTGTGGCCAAATGGGCCAAACTGGAAACCATAATGCTAAGGGAAATGAGCCAACTCCAAAGGGTTAGATACCACATGTTCGCCTTAATTTAAGAAGATATGATGTTATGCATAACATGTTATGTTATGGATGTTATGTCATATGTAGTATATAAACTAAAATGGAAATGTGAATGAGGTGGTCACAGAATGTGGTTAAGAACTCGCATTTATTTTTAACATGTTGGCTGCTCAATACTATGTCAATTAATTCCATAACGATGTTAATTGTTGCTGATAGTATGTTAGTGCTTTTATTTGATCGGGATGATACTCTGCTGGCTCTACCCTCAGACCAGAGAGGGTCTCCCCAATAAGTAGTTGGACTTGACTGGACTATAAGATGCTGGACTCTATGCCTGGCATATGCTTGCTAAGAGGGAATCTCAACTGAACTTGAACTATGGTTACGCAACAGGGTGGTGGAACCTACCATTGGGGGAGGATGTGGGGGAAGTGGGGGGAGAATGCCAGTTCCTATGCAATTACAACACAATGTAATTAATGAATAAATTTAATAAAAAATAAATAAAATGCCCTAGTGTAGAAGAGAAATCCATGCACTTTGTAGTCAGATTGCATTAGCTTCAAGTCCTATTTGGACGTAGACTTGAGCTTTTTTGGGGAATGTCAGTTGTCTGCTCTCAGCATGCAAGAGATCTCAAAAGGTCCATGGGAAACTGCAAGTCATTGTCATTCTACATTTCTGTGAACTTTGCAAAGCTCCCTCCTGTATTCTTGACTGTAATAGGAGGTGCTACAGATACTTCTAGGAGTTGCTTCACAGTATTCATTTATTGCCTTTTTTTTCTATTCCCTGTTGGGGATTTTTCAAACAGCAAATATTCAGCATGGGATAATTAGCATCATCATCTTCAAATTAAAAAGTTCCTTCACTTTGCACAGGCAAAATGAGTTCAACACACTTGTTGGTGTGTTGCTTTCTCAGAATCTTTCTAAACCTTTCTAAACCAGGAAGTCCAGAGGGATTAGAGGAATCAGACACACTGGAGAGCCTGAGCAAGTATAAGTCATCTGGAGCCTCTGTGTGATGCACTGGCTGTGACTTTGAGAGCTGAAGGTAAGCGTGCTGGTCCTGAGTTAAAACAATGCATGATATTACAATCATCATCAGGGTAGGCTCTAAGTAACAGACAGGAATCTGCAAGCAGATTATTACGTCACAGAACCGCTCCAGTCTGCTGCTGAGAAACTCATGTAGGGATGCAAGCAGAGACGCCGTGAGAAATCTTTGTAGCATCCAAGTGTACGATAATGGTCCCTGCACCTACTATAGGAAAACTGCAGCTGAAAAACATTGGCTGAGCCAAGCATATATTTTAAAAGCAGCGTAACAGATGCTACTAATTAAATGAAAACAGAAATTTAGAAGTCAAGAATTACATTAGATCACTCTTCCTACAATAGATTAATGCTATTGTGAGACAATAAGAGGAGAATTAAGAAAGAATGAAAAAAATAGCAATTTGCTGGTGATGCCACAGAGATATCCTGTCAATTTGTTAGGCTGGCATTTGAATCAACACATCTGTAGTCCACGGAATACATTTGGAAAAAAGATACATTATTCGTACCTATTCAAAAATATAGATCACTTTGAGTCATCAGACTAGATGAAAACTCCAGAGAATTCTTTCATTGTAAAGACATGAAATTCAGGATTAGTTCTGATGCAATTCAAAAATTAGAAAAATGTTGACCGCATACAGAAAGAAAAACTGATAAAATCACAGGAATATTAAGACAAGAAAGGCACTTATCCATCCAGAAGAAATAACTCACTAAGATAAATCATGAAGACACATCTAGGTATGTTCAAATGAGGATTCAAAAATGCATTCTTAAATTTGTGAATCATTGAAAATTAGGTAAGTGGTAATAGCTGAAGTCCAACTCGAACAATCTTAACAGTATTCTTAAACTTCCTCAGAAGTAAAACTGCATGTTAATACTGTAATTCATTAGTGCTAATCTCAAGCTTGAAGAATAAACTGTTATCCTAGCTAGCTAGAAAGATAATCAGCATTATAAGTACTCAAATATGGAGTTTTTATTGAATAGCTAAAATCTCATATTTACAGGGATTTTTGTATGTTTACCCGTAGTCACACAATGAAAACTCTGAAACAGCAGATTAGTGGATTCTAGACATTAAGGATTATGACAGATGTCAAATTATTTATTTAGCATGTTGTCTATTCAACAGAGTGATTCACTAAACTCTCTCTGTTGTCTCTGCTAGGTGAGATGCCCCACATCATGCAGAGGGGCAATCACTCAGTGACCGAGTTCATCCTGCTGGGTTTCACAACAAATCCCATGATGCAGCTGGTCCTCTTTGTGCTGTTTCTGGGAGTCTATTCCATGACCTTGTTTGGAAACACCACCCTCATTGTGCTGATCTGCCATGACTCCCGGCTACACACACCCATGTATTTTTTCATTGGAAATTTGTCTTTTCTGGATCTCTGCTTGTCCTCTGTCTACACTCCTAAGATCCTAATGACCTGCATGTCTGAAGACAAAAGCATCTCATTTGCTGGCTGCCTGTGTCAGTTCTTCTTTTCAGGTGGGTTGGATTATACTGAGTGTTACCTGTTGGCTGCCATGGCTTATGACCGCTACATGGCCATCTCCAAGCCACTGCTTTATGCTCAAGTCATGTCCAGAAAACTGTGTGCATTTTTACTAATAGCTTCATATCTTGGTGGCTTTATTAATTCTTTCATCGGCACCAAAAAAACATTTTCCTTTGACTTCTGTAGTGACAATGTCATTGATGACTTTTTCTGTGACTTGCTTCCCCTGGTGGAGCTGGCCTGCGGCAGAAAGGAAGGTTACGAGACTATGATGTACTTTCTCCTGACCTCCAATGTCATCACCCCCGTTGTGTTCATCCTCGCCTCCTACCTCTTCATCATTGCCACCATCCTGAGAATACGCTCCACCCAGGGCCGCCTCAAGGCCTTCTCCACTTGCTCTGCCCACCTCATCTCTGTGACCTTATACTATGGCTCCATTCTCTACATCTACTCTCGCCCTCAGTCTAGCTACTCTTTGTCTAGGGACAAAATTGTGTCTGCCTTTTACACTGTGGTGTTCCCCATGCTGAATCCCATAATCTACAGCTTCAGGAACAAAGATGTGAAGGAGGCTCTGAACAAACTCTGCAGGTAAAAACCGATGTTTTTTCTGTTAGTTACAAGACTCTATTTAATCAGTTACATTTCAAGCAGAACTGTCAACATATTACATCAGAATTAATGCTCATAAAATGGAGGTTGAAGCATCTCCTCTTTAATATTAATTAGACAGTTCAGGTGGTATAAGGCAGGCAAGTTGTCGGACAGAAGATAAAATTTGAATGTGAATTATAAGGATGTGCTTTGAATGTCATGTCACTTTGGATTGAAACCAATGACCACGAACAACAAAATAATCTTTAAAAAAGGAGCTGCATAACTTGTGCTCACTAGCTGAAGATTTGGTTAACTGATATTCAGAGAACAGAACTGATGTTTTTATTTTGTTAAATAAGGATAAATGTTTGAATTGTTTAATATTATCCTGTGGTTTTTAACCAGGGAACACTCATGACTTACATTTCTTTTAAAGAGAATCATCAATGTTTAAACATTTTTACCAAGCAATGTTAACTAAAATTTCTACAAATACCCAAGGAATTACTACGATGCGATCCAGCAGGCATGCTCCTTCCTTTTTATATATACACGATGAGGTTTTTTTTTTTTTTCTGAATCAGGTATGACTTCTGTCACTCATTGAATAACTCTCTGGCCGCCCCTTTGGTTTCTAGGAGTGAACTGATCTGACTTCTATCTAAAATATAGATTTCTAAGATCGAAGCAAAATTACTGTTAACAATAAAAAAAAAATAACTGCAGGAAAAAAATAATGCAGCTTGGAACATGAGCTCGGCAGAGGAAAAATTTCCCTTAAGAAAAATGTATGGTAATATTTATGTATTTTGTAAATAAAATTTTAGGTAAAAACATCAACAGTAATAAAAGACACAATATGGAATATGACACTTAATTGATATGCACAGAACTGAACTGATCTATTTATCTGGTAAAAATAATTTTAAAATGTATTGAATTAACTTTTAATATTGCCCTGTGGTTTTTAACCAGGGAACACTCATTACTTACAATTCCTTAAAATTATCTTAAAATTTAAATATCTTTTCTAAGTAATGTTAACAGAAATTTCTACAAATACCCAAAGAATAACTATGAGATCTGGCAGGCATGCTTCTTTCTATTTAAATCTACCAAACATGAGTTTCTTTCTGAAACAGATATGACTTCTGTGACCCATTGAATAACTCTCTGGGCTCCCCTTTGTTTTCTATGAGTAAACTGATCTTGACTTCTATCTCCAAATATTGGTATTCTAAAATTAAAACAAAACATTTGTTAACAAAAAAATAACTGTAGGGAAATAAAACAAGTTGAAAAATAACCTCAGCAGAGAAAATTTCTCTAATGAAAAATTTATGCTAATATTTATGTATTTTGCAAATAAAATTTTAGGTAAAAAATATCAACAGTAGCAAAAGACACATATGGAACATTGCATATAAATGTTACTAAATTTCCAAAGTACAGCAATGGTAATGTAATTTATATGTATAAGGCAGAGATATGTCCCAGTTTGCATTAGTTAAAACTTTAAAGAAAGGAAATTCACACAACTATCGGTAAGATAGGTAGTCTTAGTAAATGTAGTGCTCCGCATAGAATGGGAAGATTGATCCACATATTTGTCCCATTACATTAACCTGAAACATTGAGACCCTGGGGCAGAATAAATCCTAAGTGAGCACAGGGTAACCCCGTAGACACTGGTCCAACCATATGATTTCAAAGTGTTTGAGCTTCGTAACTCTGCCAACTCATTTTCTACTTTCCAAAAAGATGCATTCTGCTTCCCTAATAAAGAAAATGATATACATATACATGTCTAATTATTACTGATAGACCCAGTTATAATATTACACTGAAGGTAACCCGTTATTTTATGTTACTTGAAAGAAAACAAAAACTACGCTATTTTAGAGGACAACAACTGTTATAAATCTGAAACTGTCATAGCTACAGAAGGACACTCTAACTATAATTATATTCAAAATGTCTTAGGAGACTCAACTAAACCCCGTTCTACAAATACAAATCCATATATGTACACATCATCTACCCTTGCTTGATCTAAGTGTGGAAAGTTCATCTCAACCTCAGAACATATCTAAAGAAATCACGATGCCAGAAAATGCAGCTAATAATAATAATAATAATAATAATAATAATAATAATAATAATAATTCTAGGGGAAGAAAATAGTAACAACACAACACAACAAAATGTAATTAACCATGTGACATTGATGGGTTTTTTCAAATATGCTTTAGAGTGTGCTACAGTGTAGATGTCTCAGTAAACTCTTTCCCTCCCTGTGGGGAAAGCTTCCACTGCAGTACATGTGCGCTGTAGCTGTGTTTAGATCGTGGAGGCTGGAAACTCCAAACACACAAGTATACAATGTAGTCCTTCAGCCAGTAGACCTGTGATTGTTCCGTGTTCCCTTCCAGATCAGCAGCATGAGCCCAAAGAGATCCCAAGGGACAGTGTAGTCCAGAGGCCACCCTCTGGAGAACTCCCTCCAGCTTGGGGAGTTCAGGTGTGTGTGATGTTTTGTTTCTCCTTTTATGCCTTCAACTGATTTGTTTCTTCATTTAAAATTTCCTTGGCAAATTAGTTTCTCTGAGACTTGTTTAGCAGTGAGTCAAACAATTTCTTTCAGACGTGATACCAGTCACTGAACTCAAATAATATATGCAAGGGAGTGGTGGCAGAGGAAATGTGAAGGGAGGATGGATAGAGGGAGGGATGAATACTATGTCTATAAAAGTGTATTATAGTAAATTTAAAAATCTCAGTAAGCATCATAGCCATATCTCTCTTTTCCGTTCTAATGATGGCCATCATCAATAATTGCTGTGTTTCTTTCCAAAGGATTTACGTGTGGTAAAGGATTAATTTTTATAGGTATACAGAGACATGTAAGAAAGTTATTGGGACTAGTGCCATGATTAGTAAGCACAGCATTCCTCTGTGGTCATCAGTTCAAGTTCCAGCTTCTCTAATCTCAATCCATCTCCCTTGCTATTGTGCCTGAGAAGCAGTAAGAAAAGACCCAAGACCAGGAGAAGGCCCAGGCACCTGGCTTCGGACCAGTCCAGCTCTGCCCTTTGCACATGTTTGGGGAAAGATGCAACACAAAGGAATAATCTCTCTTTCTTCCTGTAACTGTGCTTTCAAATAAAAATAAATTTTGAAAAAGAAAATACTATACATTGTTATCCTTTTTAAAACTAAAAATACTTAAAAATGATTTTGATTTTTCATATCAATTAGCTCATTTGTGAAATGGTTGGCAAATGCTAATTAGGATTTTGTAATGGGATCATGGTAGGGAAGTGATATGTACACGGGTGAATGAAAACAAATATGGTCTCACCTTGCCTGAGGCTTACCATGTCAGGATCAGACAGTTCAGTATTGCAAAGCACGAGGCCATGATTCCCAGTGATTCCCAACAAGAGATAATTTTCAAAGTAACATTTCTGTGGAAGTATTTAGAGCAACAGAGCTGCTGATGGATACGCTGCATGGAATTCTACTTCCATTCAACATAGGTGGCAAAAGCTCTCCAAGAAAGTGACTCTGGGTCACTTACTCAAGTTGGAATGTATTCAACTGACTGTCTGCAATTGTATCCATAACAATATAAGTCAAAAGTTTTATATATGCTAGTATGTTGTTCATCACATCTATTCATTACACCATGTATAGATTTTAATATTATAGAAAACAATCTGTTCTTATTTCTATTTGCAAAATATTATTGCAAGCCATAAAAACAGATCAAATACCACTGAAGAATATAGAGGCTTTCATAGAACAAAAGGCGTTAAAACCTCGTAATATTTAACAGATAGGAATTAAATTCCTAGCACCAAACTCAGTTTACTCCATAAAAGTGAGTCTTTTATCCACAGAATACTAATGGACGTGCATGAATGATCAGATCCTTAAAATTACGTGGATATAAAACCCAGCCTACTTTATAGAATGCTACCACAAAGTATCATTTTAGTAGCCAAAACCATGGATTTTAGCATAAAGTAGACACTAATTTTTATTTAGCGTTTTCTAGAGGATTGATGTGTTGTTTTCTTTTTAGTCTGACTAGAGTTCTCTGTTCCTCTTCCTGCAATCTCTAGTACTTTGTTGGAGTGTCCTGCAGAGACCTCCCTTTGTGCATGTAGAAGATACACCCTTACAAGAAACTCCCTACTTCTCATAAACTCTGTTCCTAACTGGAAATGACAAAGATAGTGTCTAAATTCATTTCTATTTCTAATTTTACCTTCATTAAAAAGTAGTTACATTTTTATGGAGTAGGATGTGCTGTCATGATACAACATGAAATGATTGAAGTAGACTTGTTGTTTTCGTTACATTAAATGTCATAGCCGTTACCATATGTATTGTCCTTTCATTGTGGTGAGATTAATAATATTAAATATATCCAGCAAGTCATAAGATACTTCATTATAATTTAAGTCTAATCTCATTTCAATATTTAAATGTGCAATACAGTAACATTAACTATATTCTCCATGTCACACAATCGTTCACTGGGACTTATCTCACCTAACCCCAATTCCTATCAGCACATCTCTCGTCCCTGCGCACACCACCCAACTGCTGATAGCCACTGTGCCACCCTGGACTTGTATGATTTCAACCTTGTTATACTTCACATATGAGTGAGATCCTGTGGTATTGGTCTTTCTGTGTCTCCCTTGTTTTGCTTAACACACAGTGCTTAGATCACCCAGGTTGTCACAAATGACAGAATCTTATTCTATTAAGGCTTAGGAATGTTTCCTTGTGTTCACATTCCATATTTTTTTACCCATCAACAAACACTTAGGCTGTTTCTATACCTCACATTTTATGAATAATAGTACAACAAATATGGGAGTGCAAATATGCCTGTGATAAATTAATTTCACAGTATACAGCAAATCTATTCTTAATATTTGAAGTAATTCCTCACTCTTTTCCAAAACGATTGTGCTAATTTAAATATCAACCAATGAGCAACTTTTCTACACACCTTTTCCATTTACCCAAATGATATGTGGCTCATTATGTTTTGAAGTTGTATCTCTCTGATAATTGACATAAGCCTTTCTAAAATATTACTAATGTAAAAATATTTCATAGATATGATTCTAAGAAGTCATACTTGTTTCACACACTCCCTTTTTCCCTCAATCTCCATTCCTTCCTTAGTTTATTTTCTTTTAACTTTTTCTGTAAACATTTAAATTTAGTTTATGATCACAGCTGAATGTATCAGTAACTATAATTTTCAGCAAGTAAAAGTACAAAGACTCCTGTTCTTTAGAATATAGATAAGGGCTGAAAACAGTAATCAATCATAGGATATCGGTTTCATTCCTATCCTTTAGGGTGTGTGTGTTCTGTACTAACCACCACATATCAGAAAAAAAAATTATGACATTGATCTTTTCAGGACTGGCTTATTTCACTAAACTAATGTTCTATAGTTGTATACTTTTCTTGCAGAAGATTGGATTGTATTCTTTTTAATCACTGCATAGTATTCTATTGTGTGTTTGGATGTTGTATTTTATACACCCAGTCTTCAGTTGGCAGACACCTGACTTGATTCTACATCTAATCTGCTGCAACTTGAGCTGAAATAAATAGGTAGGTACACATAGCACTCTTGTGTGCAGATTTAATTTTATTTGAGCTAATTCCCAAAAATCACATGGTGTGTCTATTTTCAGATTTCAAAAAACTTTGCATACTGTCTTCTATAATGATTACGCTACATTACAGTCCTATCCACCATGTATTTTGATGTCTCTTTCTCCATATCCTTACCAGATTTTACTATTTTGTGTTTTGGAGATAATAATATTCACTCTAATAGGGTTGCCTGAAATCTCTTTATGGTTTTTATTTGCAGTTTTTGAATGGTTTATGTTCCTGCTTTTTTTTTTCATTTGCCTATTGCCATTGGCATTTCACTCTTTGAAAAATGAAGAACGTTTGTGTGCTTGCTCATTTTACTGGATTGTTTGTTTTGCAATTATCAGATTTCTTGAGCTCTTTATAGATCCTGGATATTAATATTTTCTCAAAGGCATAGTTGGTAAACATTTTCTCTAATTCTTTTGGCTGCCTATTCCTTTAAAGTTTCTTTGCTTATTAATATCCTCTGTTTTTAAGTGTTTATGTGTTCTCTTTTTATGAGTGTCTCAATTTCAAAATAACTGCTCTCCCACTTCATCTTTAGAGCCACTGCCAATTTTCAACTGTCGTTGACTTCATATCTCAGTTAGTTGCTTGCTTGTCTGCTTGTACAGATTTCTTCCTTCTGCAACAATTTCCTTCAAATAAGATAAACCTGATTGTCTTCACTGCTTTATCACAGTATACAGAATAGCTCTTAGATCTCAAGTAATATTGCCTGAAAAATAAATACAACCAACAACTATATTATAAGCTTTGTAACATCAAATTTATCTTGCTGAATTTACTATGATAGGTTCAGAAAAAAAAAAAAAACAGCCCCGTGCACAAGGTAGGCAGGATGTCTGCTGCAAGCAGGAGCCTCCCAGGTGCCGACTCAGAAGGCCTCACTGGGTG
Organism: Ochotona princeps; assembly: GCF_030435755.1. Taxonomy (NCBI): domain Eukaryota; kingdom Metazoa; phylum Chordata; class Mammalia; order Lagomorpha; family Ochotonidae; genus Ochotona; species Ochotona princeps. The sequence goes on along the minus strand of NC_080835.1, from coordinate 12,793,211 downwards.
TCATTTGAGGCTCTTAGGCTTTCTCCATTGCATCTACTGATAAACTGATATAAGTTGCTCACATCAGTATTATGGTGAATGTTACCAGATTTCTTCAGAAAAAGCTAAACAACCAGATTTCTTTTTCTGAAAATTATTTTTCCAATTAAAAGAAATTCAAAAGAAAGCATATGTTATTTTACATTAATTGATTAATTTTGTTTTAATGATCAGTTTATAACCTAAACTCTGTAACAGTTCCTGTGAGCTGGTTTAAAAAATGGGGTCAGAAGAAGACCACAAAGGGCGAAATTTTTCATCATTCCTAAAGTGGCTCCGTTTCTGGCATCTATTAAGTGATGTGTTTTACAAGAATGTGAATTAAGTATTATATTGTGATTACAGAAATTAGAGAACCCATCTAAAATTCGTCTTATGAAGTAATAACAGGACTTTTGTTAAAACAGAATTTAAAAAATTATGAAAAGGACATGACAAAATGAAGTGCAAATTGATTAGAAGATAAATGGAAGTATAAAGAAATATCAGAAATAATGCAAATACAAACTGTGTATGCCATTACTTTTCCTAAGAAACTTCATTCAATTGAATTTTGCAATATGTGTCTCAAGAATAATTATAATTTTAACAGCAGATCTCTAACTTCCAATATGTAAGTTTCTCACTGGTTTATTTTATAATGTTAAACTGCAATATCATGAAACCTATTTGCACACTGACTCCATGAACATGTACACAAATTCATAATCAAGATGATTGTATGTAAGACATATATTATACACATAAAGAGTATTAAACAAAATAACTACACAAAAGCCATGTCTTTAATTTTAATCTGTAAGTCTCTTCATACTACACAAATAAAATATTTCTTGGTCATAGCATAGGATGGGTGTTTTGTTTTGTCACTTTGTTAAATTTGACTTTGTTGTATTCCCCTAATGAGAAAAGTAAATGTTGTATAAAGTAGAAAATTTTCATCTAAAAAGAACTCTCTTACATTAATATAAAATATGAGAAAACACAGAATGTGTCTTAACCATGAAAAATATAATCACTAATTATGCAAAACTCGCAAGCAGGCTACCTTTTGGTATATGATTATTTTGTTAATATAAAAGCTGCATGTCTACACTAATATTTTTAATATTTAATATTATACACTAATTGTGCATAATTAATTGGTGCTTTAGAAAGAACTCTGGAACAGATGCCTTACTAGAAACAAACATTTAGAATAACTTAAGCAATGTTCCCACAATATGATTATTCTTTCATTTCTTTAGCACTAAAATTTGCTTGCCAAATATATTTCACAACTTCAATTACTACTAACTTGAAATCTTCACCTCACACCAAATAGTATTTTGCCTTATTTCTGTTCATAAGTATATTTTAAATTTTTGATTAAACTACAGAAGGCATAAAAGGAAGTCTACAGATCTAAAATTTGAAAAATGACTTCAAGCATCATTTTCACATTTACGAACATATGCTCTGCGTGGCTTTCCTGAAGGCCTCTTTGACATCCTTGTTTCTCAGGCTGTAGATGAGAGGGTTGAGCAGAGGGTTGACGATGGTGTAGAACAAGGCAGTCACCTTGTCTCTTTCCAGGGAGTAGGAGGAGCTAGGTCTTGAATATATGAACAGCACGGATCCATAGAAGAGCATGACAGAGATGAGGTGGGAGGCACAGGTGGAGAACGCCTTGCGCCTTCCTGAAGCTGAGCGGATCCTCAGGATAGCCAGGAGGATGGTGAAATAGGAAAGAAAGATGACGAGGAGGCAGGAGAAGACAGTGAAGCCAACCATACATGTAAGGATTTTCACATACTCCTGGGTATCCGTACAGGACATTTTAACCAGGGGTAGTACATCACAGAAAAAGTGGTCAATGATGTTTTGACCACAGAAACGTAGGCGGAATGTGTTGGCAGTGTGTGCAATGGCATTCAGGAATCCTCCTATGTAGCAGCCAGCCACAAGCCCAGTACACAGAGCAGTAGACATAACACTTGAATACAGTAGTGGCTTACAAATTGCTGCATGACGGTCATAGGCCATAGCTGCTAGGAGATAGCACTCAGTGTAGGCTACAACACAGGAGAAGAAAAACTGAGCCCCACATCCAGCCAAGGAGATGTGCTTATCTTCTGATACACAAATAGCCAGGATTTTGGGGATATACACGGAGGTGTAGCAGAAATCCAGAAAGGAAAGGCTACCTATGAAAAAGTACATAGGTGTATTCAGGCGTGAATCAATCCAGATTAGGATGACGAGGCTCATGTTGCCTGACAAGGTTAACAGATAGAGTAACAGAAATACTCCAAATAGAATCAGCTGCCACCGGGGATCTGCTGAGAAGCCCACCAGGATGAATTCAGTCAGGAAGGTACGATTTTCCACTTCCATGCCCCCAGCGTGGAAAGTCTGAGTGTAAGAAGCAAAAAGATAACTCATTGACTTATTAGGTAAAACACGTGAACAAAGGCAACAGTGATGTCAACAATTAGAAGACAATCTGGAGGTTTTTCTTCCTAACGACTTTAAATTGTATAACATGAGTCAGTCTGTGAGTTTGGATGATTGTTGGAATTGGATTCATAACTGATTTTTAAGATTACACTTCTCATTTTTAAATAAAGTTCATCATGTTTTAAACTTAATAAAAAGTAGCTTTTCTGACAAAGAGATGGGAAAAAAAATCAAGCTCAGGGAGGTTACTAATAGCTTCCTGACTTCAGTCTGATTGAGCAAAGGAGCTTTTTGATGCTTAGTGAAGGAGCAAACGTATGAAGTAGAGAGGCAGAGGGAATGAGGGAGAAATTTTCTTGCTTAAAACAATTATTTTGTGTCCTAGATGTTGAGTATTAGAAAGAACCTAACATTAAGTCATTGAGAGACCATGAACTCTTCAGAGTGAAATCCTGATACTTAAAAAAAATCTCAGAGGAAAGCTAAGAGAAGATATTTAGCTAAGAACACTACTTGACATATATATATATATATATATATATATATATGATTTTTTAATAAGTATGTGAAGCAAATAACCTCTGTAGACTATCGATCTAGGGGCAAATAAACCCCAGTCGCTCCCCTAAAGGTTCCTAAAGTAGAAGGAAAAGGTTAAAATGGTGAGCAGGGAGTGACACAGTGGCTCAATAGGCTAATCCTGCATCTTGCAGCAGTAGCAGCCCATATGCGTGCCAGTTCTCATGACCCAGCTGTTTCACTCTGATCCAGCTCACTGTTTGTAGACTGGGAAATCAATGGACGATGGTTGAAGTCCTTGGGTGTCTGGATCCAAGTGAGAGACGCAGAAGCAGTTTCTGGCTCCTGACTTCGGATGGGCTTAGTTTCGTCCATTCTGACCATTAGGGAATAAAACAGTGACTAGATGTTTCTCTCTCTCTCTCTCTCTCTCTCTCTCTCTCTGTGTGTGTGTGTGTGGGTGGGTGGGTGTCTCCCTCCCTCCCTCCCTCCCTCCCTCTGTAAATCTGCCTGTCAAATAAAAGTGCATAAGTAAATCTTTTTTAAAAGGAAGTTAAAACCAGAAGTGGTTATTGTTATTTATTTCTGTGTTGCAAACATTTACTTCTGAGTTAAGCCAAAGTGTTTTAATTGGAATATAAGCTCAACATGTCTACCTCTATATTGGCTATTCTGGCTTGTTAGGGAGTGAGATGCATAGATGTAGCTGGTGATGATCAGAGATGATGTAATTGGACTAATAGCATCATGCTCAAAATAGCTGGAGTCCTGAAATTCCTTTCATTTCTGTACAATTGCATCAGGGATTTCCTTTAATGAACAAACTATAGATAGTTCTGCACCAAGCCTTTTGTGAAGCTATGCTTATAATCCTTTTTCATCAATTTTCTCCATCTAATGGGACTTCAGTCAACCTAGATGATTCATGTAGTTGATTTTCTCACAATAGTCTCACACTCCAGGAATTTCACAGTAGACACACACTGCTGTTCTATCGTACATTAACACACTACTCCTTTTTTTCTAAATACACATAACCTTGAGTAGCATTATCCTGCCAGAAGCTTACAGCTGATAAATAAATAATGTATAAAATCTTGAGTTGCAGTCAATCCATCTGAGAACGTCCTCTTTTTTGTTAGCATCTGCCTGTAAAACGAAACACTTCTGAGATATGTCAGGCTTATTTTTAACACAGCACAAGTTTGGAAAATACAACACAGCACAAGTTTGGGAAAATATTTTTAACACAGCACAAGTTTGGGAAAGAGCAAAAGTGGCGTACTATTTTTTTGTTTTGTTTTAGCTCAGAAAAGGCAAATAACTGATGAATTAACCAGTCTACTAAATGGCCCAAAGGAACCAGAGGCAAAAATATTTGCACAACCTCTCCTCTAAAAATTTATTTTCATCATGTGTCAGTTAATCCAAAAAATGCAAGGAGTATATATATATATATAACATTTATATTTACTTATATATATATAACATTTATATTTACTTATATATATATATAACATTTATATATGGAATACAATATATATATAAGTGTAAATGGTGCCATGTTTATTTTTATATGACACACTGCAAAATCTAGAAAGTATGAGTAAATAAACATAATAGACGTTTAAAACTCTTCATGTAAACATATAACATATGCATGATCGTTCTGACTTCGGCCTGTGACATGTAATTGTGTCACATTATACTTTGGTACCAAAATGTTTAGTGCTAAAACAGAAAGAACAAGTTCACCAAAAAGTAATGAACTACAAGATAAGCCAGAGGGAAAGAAGGCCACAGTGCATCACCTGTTGCAACAATGTGGGTTTTTACAAACTCTTGTGTGATTGTTGGTCTTGTGATTTGCTTTCAGAAATTAGTTTTGGACCCAGGTGGATTCCACACAGAGTCTCAAAAGATTTCGGGGGGGTGGATTCTCATCTCACTTTTGGAATCTTGCCACCATCAGATAATAAGCCTGGGTTACTGTGCAATGCAGTGTGACGAATGGTCATATTCTGTATTCTGTCACTGCTACTGGTCCCAAAACATGTGATTAGGACCATTAGATTTGATCCAGTTCCAATAAAGCAAGAACTAACTGGACAGCTGTGCTAGCCCAGCTAGAGACAGAAGGGTTTAAAGTAGTCAGAAACTGAACTTAAATGGCACATTAGTTTATATCTGCTCTCACTACTTGAAAGCTCTGTAATCTTGTACAAAATGCAACATTTTTTTCAACCTATCAGTTGTACATCTCAAAACATAAGTTATTATCCATATAATGCTGATAAAGTGTACAACCCAGTGTCTGGGAAGAAAATGCATCTCACAAATGGTTGCTATTTTTTCTGAGTGGGAAAATAATATCCAACAGCTTTTAAAATGGCATGCTGTCATTCACATTTTGGCTGCAATCCAAAAACTTTGTCACCATCCTGACTTAAGTTAAAGACATACATTTCGGGTCCTGGTGCGGTAGCCTAGTGGTTAAATCCTCACTTTGCACACAGCAGGATCCCATATGGGTTCCAGTTCATATCTGCCTTTCCATTACAAATATAATAAATCCTTCTCTAAAAAAAAAACATTTCTATTGTCTTTGTTTTGCAATGAAAACATTTAAAATGTGTTCTTCAAGCACGTTTCATGTGTCCCATACAGAGTCACTACGGCTGCACATTAAGTCCCAGGACTTACTTATTTTTAACTGAGCGTCTTACTGCTTACATCATGTTGTCGCACTCCCCAGCCTCTCATCTACCATCCTGCTTTTCACTTCTCTAGCTTTCCAGTTAGGAAAAATCACACCTATCTGTTTCAGTCTGATATATTAAGAGATCCCACAACATGACTGCCATACAGTGTTGGATTTTTGATCTCGCCTACCTCTCCTAGAAGACTTTCTCAGTTTCACATGTTTTACACTGGTATGTTTGACAATAGAACAAAACATCCAAAAATTTGTTTGGAATCACACAAAGCATTCTGAATAGCTAAAGCTTAGTTCATGGAAAAATCAGAAGCTCCCATTGTATTACAGACACAGAAGTCACTGCCTGCTCTGCTGGTGCTGCTTGTGGGAGCAAGAGTTCAAGCCCCTGATGCTCCAGTACTGATTCAGCTCCCAACAGATGTGCTTGGGAAAGCAACAGAAGTTGACTCCAATATTTGGGCCCTGCCTCCCACGTGGAAGACTGGGTAGAGTTCCAGACTCCTGATTTTGACTGTATGTTTCAGTCTGACCCAATCCCACCCTTTGCAGCCATTTGAGGGATCAGCCGGAAGGTGGAATGGCTCTTCTAGCATTATCATTCTGCCTTTTATATAAAATAGATCAATAAATATTTTAGCAAAGAAGTTACTGGCTTCACATTTTCTTATTTCAAACTATATCAGAAAACATGTCATCAGACTACTGTACTGCAATACATCAAAGGGACTCAGACATCAAGGAAACAGAATAAAGGGTCCAGAAAAACATTACACAACTAATTTTTGACAAGGACTCCAAGAACTCAGGACAGAGAAATCGAAGTCTCTTCCATCAGTAATACTGGGATAATTGGGTATCCCAATGCAAAGAATGAGGCTCGTTCATATTTGCCACCTCCTATAAAAATTTTCCCCGGATACTTTAAATACATAAGTGTAAGACATGAAACTATAAACCTATGGATAAAACAATGGGAAGGCTAATTGATATCACTTTAAGCAGTGATACTTTGGAGATGGCAATCAAGGTAGATGGAAACCTTTGGTTGAGGGTGTTTCTCATCGCAATGCACCCCTGAAAATCATTACCTGTGTCAAAGGAGAATATACTGCCTTCAGAGAATGAAATTTACATATTTATAAAATACTCTGGTGCTTTTTAAATACCACACTAGTGTGATTCTAATTTATTAGAATATATATAAAAACCATCACAAGAAAACAGATAACCTTATATGTTTCAATATGGTATGAAGACCTGATTCGCATTCCTAATGTATACATATATCTGGGATATGCTGTGAGCACAATCTTTGTTGAAGTCGGAGACAGAAAATGCCAAAGGATGCATGTTTTACCTCAAGATTTACATTCTCTTCAAGTTTTTCTGAATACATCAATCCTGTGAGCTTATACACATCCCCTAAGCCCCTAATTCTTTAATGTCTTCATCAGCATATAAGTAGGGTTTTTTTTGTTGATTCATGTACTTAGTGTACATGAAAAAAGCATTAATCATTATTGCTACAATGTACAAAAGCATACACACACACACACATATAAACATTTAGAAGACTTACAAACTCCCATAAATCTATGCTTGTATTTCCCCATCATAACCCTCCGGATATAAATTCTAACAAAAGTGTCAGATTCTTCCACTACTAACATTCTGGAAGAAGAGAAAACCAACTCACCATATTTACAGGTAAATTTCCTGTCTTCAGAAAAAAATGTGATCTGTTCATTCCCACCATCAATTGTTGAAATTCCACCTGCATAATTTTTCAAGTCAAAAATTTGGAATCAACCTGTTCTTACCCTATTATCTCTGCATGAATCTGGGAAGATATGTGATCTTTTAACCTGAAATAAATACCAAGAAGTGGTAATGTCACATTCTAGAAGTCTGGAAGCATAGCAAAAGCCATTAAAGTCAAATGAAGGCACATTTTTTTCCTCTTGATTCTGTTACTGGATATGAAATTATGCAATAACCTGTAATAGCTATCAGGCTTAATTTCAAACTGTGGAAGAGGCCAAATATTTTATTGGATAAATTCTTATTTAAAAGAGAATTTTGAATGTCTGCCCTTACTTGTTTACATGTGTCTATGAGTGAGTGTAAGAATATATATTCATGTGTGTCTGCATGTGTGTGTGAGCAGCAAAGCACCGATTCTTCCAGAGCCAAGGCACGTCTCTCTTCACCCCTTGTAATTGCAGCTGTGGTCACCCATAGAAAATCTAAGTGCTTAGTTGCATCTGACACCACATGCTTACCCTGAATTAAAAAGGCCAGTTATTGGAAGTGACAATCTTTCTCCTGTCTCTCGGGTTTTGACATGAATTTGTTGGACCTAATATATGCATTTTCCTGATAACCGCTAGTGATTCCTCTGACATTGCAACTAAGAAAGAGATATTTCAGTCTCCAAAGACTCAATTAGAGTTCAGCTGAAATTTAAGGGTGATATTTTAAATTAGGACATAATGAGCTAATCCATGTCTTCTTCAAGTTCATTCAACATATCTTAGTAACAATATAATCATCAAATGTGTCTATGGTAAAAAAAAAACAATACATCTAATATTAGATCATGTGGCCCTTGAGTTCTTACTTTGGAATGTGTTGCTTTCTCTCTTCAAACCAACTTTCCTCATCTCAGTCATCTATAAGTATATCCTACTAATCCTTGGCTGAAATATATCACCCCAAAAGATAAATCAACATTCAAAATTCCAATTATTGAGAATGTGGCTGTGTTTATGGTAAACAAGCTAAATTCTCATATATGTGAGCACACACACACACAGAGTTATGAATACAAGAAACAGGTTTATTACAGTCAGTCTTGGCCACACAAAGGCCTCAGTCTCCTTGGAATCTGTACCACAAGGCTAGAGAAAGCAATTGAGAATGGATGGGGTTTCTCTGCTTGTGTCTCTTCTACCACAAGCAATAACCCTTACAAGCAGCCAGTCCTGGGTTTTCCAGTTCAGGTCCCACATGACATGCCAGCTAAACAACTAAAGGATGCTCTGCACCAAGAAGGACTTGGAAAAACACTGGGTCATTCTTCATAACCCATCCTTATCTCAGCAAGCTACAATACAGCACGAACTATGTGTAGTTTTGAGAATGTGAGAAAATGGGAAAGCTGAGATGGCCACCGTGATGAATATCTGCAATGTTACATCACCTTTTAAAAAGATATACTATAATTTTCATTTGCATTTCCCTGATAGCTAAGGAACCTGAGCATGTTTTCATATGTCTATTAGCCATTTGAATGTGTTCTTTTGAAAAATGTCTGGTTACTGCCTTAACCCATTTCTGCACAGTGTTGTTTATTTTGCTGTGATTGAGGTTCTGAAACTCTTTGTAAATCTTGGATATTAGTCCCATTGGGTATGTAGTATACAAAGATTTTCTCCCATTCTGTTGGATGCTTCAGTACTTTGTGGATCATTTTCTTTGCTGTACAGAAGCTTCTTAGTTTGATGCAGTGTCATTTGTTTATCCTGGTTTTGACTGCCTGTGCTTTTGGTGACCTTTCTAAGAATTCTTCACCAATTCCTGTATCTTGTAGAGTGCTTTTTATATTTTCCTCTAACAGTGTTATGGTTTAAGGACAAAAATGTAGGTCTTTAATCCATTTAGAGCTGATTTTTGTAGAAAGTGAAATATGGGGGTCTTGATTCTTACCTCTATAGGTTGCTATCCAATTGTCATAATAACAGCATTTATTGAAGAAATTAACCATAACCATTCCCCTCCCAAATTCCCACCCCTGACTGATTTTCTTCATATTATTACAATAGTATACTCCTTCATAAGCAGTCATAAGTTATTCCTCAACATAGTTTTGGCTATCCATGGCCTCTTGTATTTCCAGATGAATTTTAAGCTCCACCCATCTACAGTAAGAACAAGCTAAGTTCAAAACTCTACTAACAACACCTCCTGGAGTGGATGTGGGAAGAAAGATACTCCCATTCACTGGTGCAAGTGTATGCTAGAACAACCACTATGGCAGTTGGTATGGAGAGTGCTACGAGATCTGAAAACTGGCCTTCTGTATGATTTGTATACCACTTCTGGGAATATTTCCAAAGGAGATGAAAAGCACATATGAGATGGTGATAAACACACACAAAAAAATTCAACACTAATTAACATGGAAATCCAGGTCAAAACTCCAATATCTCATTCCTGTATTCACTGCCATATTACTTGCAAGAGTCAAGATATAGAATCACCCCCGGTCTCTCCTGATGGATGAATTGATAAATGCAACACCCATAAGAGTCTTCCCCAGGCCCTGAGTACAAACTCCACTGTAAGAAAATAACATTAAGGGCCTGGCGCAGGAATCTAATGACTGAAGTCCTTGCCTTGCATGTGCCAGGATCCAATGGAGGCTCCAGTTTGTGTCCTGGGTGCTCCACTTCCCTTCCAACTCCCTGCTTGTAGCCTAGGAAGACAGGACAAAATCGTTCAAGGACTTGGATCCCTGTACCCACATGGGAGACCCAGAAAAAGCTCCTGGATCCTGACTCAAATTGGCTCAGCTCTGACAGTTGTGGCCCCTTAACGAATGAACCAGAAGATGGGAGATCTTTCTCTTTGTCTCTTCTTCTCTGTGTAAATCTGACTTTCCAATAAAAAAAATCTTTAAGAAGAAAAGAAAATGACATTAAGTGGATCAGATTTAAACAAGCAAAAATCTCAGTATCATTTAGATATTTTTTGTCCATCAGGAGATTCCCATGAAGAAGTTTCTGGTTCAGTAAATGTCACACGGATTAGGGCCATCCTCCACCACTTTCCCAGGCCACAAGCAAGGAGCTGAATGGGAAGTGGAGCAGCCAGAACATGAAGAAAATGCGCCCATTTAGGATCCTGGCATTTGCAATGGCTGGGAATATCCAGCTGAGCAATCATTCCAGACCTTCAAAAATTCCTCATATGTTTCCCTTATATTTTTATAATGTCCATTGGGTAGAAACAATAATTGGATCAAATTTGGAGAAAAGAATAAAGTCACATGCAATCTTTAGGAAGCCAGAGCTATTACATACATACATGTTTTGTATTAAACTCAGATATTAAGCTTAAAAATGCTTTGTTCGTTTGACAAGCAAAGTTACTGAGACAAATACAGAGATGGAGGAGAGACTCTTCTCTCTACTGGTTTGATTCTGCAAATAGCTGAGAGAGCCAAAGTGGAGCCAGGCTGAAACAAGAGTCTGGGATTTTGTTCTGATCTTCCACATGGGTATTTGCTGCTTTCCCTGGCACACTGGTAGGAAAACAAATCAGGAGCACTGTAGCTAGGTCTGAAACCAGGACTACATAGAGAATATCAACATCAAAAACAGCCACTTGAGCCACTGTAGCCTAATGCCAGCTGCCAGATATCACTACTGTGTTGGAAGGTCCAAGTTGTGGCATAGCAGATAAAGCTGCTGTCGGGAATAAAGGCATCATTCATGGGTGGCATGTCATGACCCAGCTGCTTCACTGCTGATCCAGCTCCCTAAGAATGGTGTGGGAAGATTAGTGGAAAATAGCCCCATGTTTGGGTCCCAGCTGCATGTGTCGGAGATCCTGATTCCTGGCTTCAGCATGCCCTTTAACTGGCTATTGGCGCCAGTTAATAGCCACACTATGTGAAAGATTTCTCCTGTCTCTCTCTTTCTTTGTCTCTCTCTCTCTCTTTTCTCTCTCTGCCTCTCAGAAACTTTCAAAATAACCTTACCTCAAGAACAACAAGAAAAAAAATAGCAAATATGAAAGCAATGAGTTCACACAATTTTTCCTAAACCTTGATCCTTCCCACACTGATCAACCACGTAATCATTCTAAAAAATAAATTTAAATACATAATTTTTGTAAAGCAATTTTAATATTAAATTAAATTAATTCAGGCCCGGCGGTGTAGCCAAGCGGCTAAAGTCCTCGCCTTGAAAGCCCCGGGATCCCATATGGGCGCCGGTTCTAATCCCGGCGGCTCCGCTTCCCATCTAGCTCCCTGCTTGTGGCCTGGGAAAGCAGTTGAGGACGGCCCAAAGCTTTGGGACACTGCACCCGTGTGGGAGACCCGGAGGAGGTTCCAGGTTCCCGGCATCGGATCGGCACATACCGGCCCGTTGCGGCTCACTTGGGGAGTGGAACATCGGATGGAAGATCTTCCTCTCTGTCTCTCCTCCTCTCTGCATATCTGGCTTTCCAATAACAATAAAATCTTGAAAAAAAATATTAAATTAATTCTACCTATCCATAATAGGGCGGCCCTGGGTGGATCGAATCCTTAGGATAGCAGTGATGATGAAAATGTAGGAGGCCAGGATGAACAGGCTGGGGGTAATGACATTGGAAGTCAAGAGGAAGTACAGCACAGTTTGATAGCTCTTTCTCACATTACATGCTAACTTTATTAGTGGTGGGACATCACAGAAAAAGTCATCAATGACATTGTCATCACAAAAATCCAGAGTGAATGTGTTGCTGGTTAATAGTATTGCATTGACAAACCCGCCAGTGTAGGAATATAAAACCAATGCAGTGCACAATCTCTTTGTCATGGCCTGAGCATAAAGCAAGGGGTTGGAGATGGCCATGTAGCGGTCATAAGCCATGGCAGCCAACAGGTAACACTCACTGTAGGCCAATCCAGCCGAGAAGAAGAACTGACACAGGCAGCCAGCAAATGAGATGCTTTTGTCTTCAGACATGCAGGTCACTAGGATCTTAGGAGTGTAGACAGAGGAATACCAGAGATCCAGAAAAGATAAATTTCCAATGAAAAAATACATGGGTGTGTGTAGCCGGGAGTCATGGCAGATCAGCACGATGAGGGTGGTGTTTCCAAACAAGGTCATGGAGTAGACTCCCAGGAACAGCACAAAGAGGACCAGCTGCATCATGGGATTTGTTGTGAAGCCCAGCAGGATGAACTCGGTCACTGAGTGATTGGCCCCTCTGCATGGCTTCCAGACACATCACCTAGAAACAAAGTACAGCAGAATTGAATTCTCTTGTCCTTATCATTGATGACATTTTCTCTCTCCCACCCTGAGATGCCACTTACAATAGGAAGAATCATGCTTGCTTTGAACAGGTGTTATGCATCATCTGTGCTTCAGTATAACCATTTTAATTAAATACATCTAATAACAGGACAATCAGAGAGTTCTAGTAGTAATTATTCAGTTTTTTTTCCAGTAGGTATTTTTTTCTTCCAGGATACTGTTTTAGGCAAGAAGATAGTCAGGTTGCCTTATATCAGACAGAACATATGAAATTTGTCCTGTTGGAAATTGCTTATTTCAGTGAGCAGAAGGGTCTCCAGTTGGGACGATTTTGCTGAAAATAACAGAATTATGTTCTTTTAGTGGCTGAGTAATATTCCATGAAGTAGATATGCCAGTTTTTTTATCCACTCCTCTTTCACTAGGCATCTGAGTTGTTTCCATGTTTTTGCTCTTGTAGATTATGCTGCTAAAATATAGGAGAACAGGTCATTTTCTCATATGCAGATTTTATTTCCTTTGGAAGTGTTCCTATAAGTGGGATGTGGGCCATGCAGTAGATTAATTTTCTGTTCTCTCAGGACTCTCCATACTCACTTCCATAGTGACTGTATTAGCCTATACTACACAACAAAGTAGTGTACCTTTTCTCCCATGTATACTCCAGCAGGTGTTGCTAGTACAGTTCTGAATGTAGCTGAAGCTCAATGAATTTAATTGGGATTCAGTGTGGTTTTTATTTGCATTTCCCTAAGCTATGGAGCCTGAGCATTTTTTCATATGTCCATTAGTCATGTGACTTTTTTCTTTTTAAAAAGCTGGTTAATTTTCTTTGCTCATTTCTAAACAGAGTTATTTCCTCTGCTCTCATTGAGTTTCTGGAGCTCTTTATAAATTCTCAATATTAGTACCCCCTAAGTTAAAGAGTATGCAAAGATTTTCTCCCATTGTATTGATCGCTTCTTCACTTGATTGTTTCCTTTGCAATACAAAAGCTTGATATAGTTCCATTTGGGTTCTGTTTGTTTGGTTGGTTGGTTGATTTTGACTTTGGTTGCCTGTGCTTTTGATCACGTTTCTAAAAGTCTCTGCCTATTACTGTATGTATCTTCTTGAGTGCTTTCTATGTTTTCCTCTAATAGTTTGATGACTTCTGGTGCATCTATAGGTCCTTGATGTATTTAGACCTCACTTTTGTATAAAGTGAAACAGGTGGGTTTTTATTCTTACCTCTGCAGGTTGCTATCCAATTATCCCAACAACATTTGTTGCAGAGATTAAATTTACCCCTGTATAATTTTCAGGTCTCTTGTCAAAGATCAGTTACCAATACATGCTTGAGCTCTCTTCTCAGATTTTCATTCTTTTCAATTGATCTACTTCTCTGTTTCTCTCTCAGGGGTTTCCTGTCCAACATGTTCTCAGAATCATTGAGGAGGTAAGGCTATGGTGTTCAACAACAGGAAGAACCACCAGAGGCACTCTGGTCAAGCATGTTTGTTTATTGTAAAGCACATACAAACTTATGTAAACTAAGAAAGGGTAAGACAGAATGACATCTCCCAACAATCCTCCACCCAACTATGACACTTAAATTGACTAAAAGGCACGTCTAGCCCTCTGGGCACTCCAATAAAGCATGGCTGCTAGGTATGCCACAGGTCAAGTTCAACTTGTAAGTATGCTGTGGGTCACACTTGACTTCTCAGAGTTGCTTATTGAGGAAGTCCTCACATAGTTCATCCAAGGACAGAAAAGAGAAACTGGGTGCAGTGATGAAACCAGGTTGAGGTCTTGGTGAGCAAAGACCACTGTCAGGGTGTTCTCCCTGGGACACTGTGTGCAACTCAGTCTTGACTGCATTAATTTTTCAGTTTCACCATGATCCCAAATACAACGTCAATACTGAAGTTCACTAAGGAAACTTTTACTGGTGTGTAAGTAACTTTTCCAAGGTGCAAGTATTCATTCTGGAGCAATCCTTTTTCTCTCAAATATTTAGAAGAAACTGCATTTTAAACATAGGCCAGCTATTACCTTCTAGTGCCGCCATCACATATGGGTGCCGGTTTTTGTCTGAGTTCCACTTCCCAGCCAGCACCGTGCTTCTGGCCTAGGAAGGCGGTGGAGGGGATGCTTCAAGTCTTCTGGCCTCTGCACCAAACCCTGGAGTAAGATTTTCTCAGTTCCAGCCATTGTGGCCATGTGGAGAGTGAAGCAGCAGAGAGCAGACCCTTCTCTGTCTCTCCTTCTCTCTGTGAATCTGCCTCTCAAATAAGAATAAATAAAACTTCAATTTGAAAAACAGTCTCAAGAGAACTTAAGATTCAAACTTAGACCATTCTTTAATTTTCAAAAGTCCCCAATCTTATGTCTCAGGATTTTACAGCTTTCCAGTGGGTTCTGTTATCTTTTAATTAAATGCAGATTAAGCCTCTTTTACCCAAAAGTGTGGGAATAGATGTATTTCCAAGTTGGATTTCTTTTCACTATTTGAATATTTGCAAAAAAAAAATGTATATTTAGTGAAACATCTTGTAATGGGACCCTAGTTTAAACAATAAGCACATTCACAGTTTATATGTAAAACATGCAGATTGTTTTATACAATATTTTTAATGTGCCTGCATTTGAACTACAACCCATAACACAAGATTAAGTGTGGAATTTTCACCCATTTTTATTTAATGTCAGAGTTCAATATATTCAAATTTGAATCAATAGTAATTTCACGTTTTTAAATCAGAGATGTTTAACCTGTACTATTCAAGCTGAGCATGTATTTGGCCTCTAAGTCTGCAAAGTCAATGATCAGGCCTCATGTCTGGTTTTTAAATATCTTTTCTCAAAGGGAATAGGTAATGAGAAATAGTCTGGCTATTTTTTTCCAACTACCCATTCACAGATGCACGTTTCAACAGTCAACTCAGCATGTGATACTTATCTCTAAACTTACGCATTTATCAATATCTAGTCTTGTATTTATTCTTCTAATGTTGGTTAATACCAGTGATCATAAATTTGATGCCACTGTGTTACATCTTTATCAGTGGGTCACTGCTCCCCAGTTATAAATTGTTCCACATAATCCAAGTATGTGAACAACCCAGTTTCACTTCAATTACACATTTTTAGCTACTTAGACCAGACTTGGTCATGAGCCTGGCAAGTAACGCATGGTCAATTGGTTTATTTGAGGAGGATTCAATAAAGGGATTACTAGAAAGGAATGTGTAAAATATAGGAAAATTCCATAGAATTTTTTAACCAAGGAGACTAATGATATTTGTGAGATGCTACTACCTGTATCCTTGAATATATAACAGGGAGAGGTTCTGGGCACGAAAGAGTTAACTTTGAAAGGTGTCCTGTTGGGGGCTGAACTTGAGGTCCAGGAAAGTGGCAGCATGACTTCCTTGTAGGAAATGAGCCAGAAGAAAATCCACTGCCCTTAGTCTCCTGACCTTAACATACATTGTATAATCCTCTTAAATAGACAGAAGGCAGAGTCCTACGATACAGTTAACATGGTTAAGCAGGGTGTGTGTGTGTGTGTGTGTGTGTGTGTGTGTGTGTGTGAGTACTTTGAAAAATTCATTGAAAATAAAAGTAAAAGTTTGTTTGATACAAACAGAAAGTTCAAAATGCATGCCTGGTTTCTTGGAAACCATGTTTCCCTTGAACTTTTTAAAGACCCTTCACATTTTATAGCATACATAACACATATGTATGCAAATTATGGTTAAGCTGCACAATTCAGGCAAGCCTAAGGATAAAATTTATGACACATTAAATTTACATCAGGGAACCACAATATCCCAAATGTTTTTTCCATCCTATTAAACAACTCCTTATTTAGAAATATACAACTTTGCTAAATTGGTTAGCTATTCCCCAAGCTATGGACCCCTGAGAGGTTGTAGGAAGTTATATTTCTGGGAATCAATAAAACTGCATAAAAGATTGTGAGGCAGGAAATTTCAAAATCAACAGAGCTGATGGTGTTGTGAAGTGTTGCGTATCTAGAGGAAAGTTGCTTCATTCAGATGTTGGAAACAGGTGGCCGAAGGTGATTACACACTAAGATAAAGTAAGTGCTGAAGAAAGACCTTCTCGAAGCATCTTCCTATTGTAGTTATAAACCTGCTAAAAGTTCAGAAAAGAGAGAAGCATTTCTCATGATTAGACACAAAAGTTAGACAATGAAGTTTGCAAGAAAGGAAGAGACTAAATGGATACCAAACATCAGCAAGCATCAAAAACTCCTTGTTAATTCTCGACATGGAGGAAGAGGAAGGAAGTAACAGAGATACTGAATCTAAGGACAAAAAATAAATTCAAAACATTTTATTTCAGTTTGATATTCTTTAAGAAAGTGTGGTGTATTTTATTAGTTCCCTTACAAAGAAAGCTCATTTATAAACACAAAATGTATGTGTTTCAATAATTTCATTGAAAGTTACCTTTAGCTTACAGGAAAAAGCATAACCTTTGTTAGGAAAGTGAGCGTGTCATATGATTGGCACACTGCTGAGGATCACAATTTTCTTGTTCTGCTTAATAAAAGAGAACTAAGTTCTTAGGCCAGTCTTTGCCTGGATGGACATACATGCGTATCAAGAGAAAGAGGAGATGTAGGTCCCTGCTCAGGGTAAATTATGAGCAAAACCAATTATCCTAAGTAATGAATTTCATAACAGAAAATACGAGTGGAGGAAAGGAGAGCAGCAAAGGGAAGCATCGCCCTGGGCTTCCTAGGGGATGCTTAAATCATTGAGGAGACTTGTAAACACTGGTGGTGGGAATGCAGGGAAGAAAATGCTGATAGGGATCAGTGGCATTACATCGAATGCAAATGTAAGCCAATGCAGTGTTTTGTATAAAAAATAACACCACTGCTTGATACCTTTGCAACTTGTTACTGACATTCTAGTGTCACTTCACTTGATAGACAATGTACTAAGATTTCTTCTTTGATTTGTTTGTTGTTCTTTCATTCATTTTTTCACTCATTTGAAATTTAAAGTTAGAGCATTTCCATCCACTGGTTCACTGTCCCAAAAATTACAACAGTTCAGAGTTGGGCCCAACTGAATCCAGTGCGGTAGCCTAGTGGCTAAAGTCCTCACCTTGCACACATGGGGATCTGATAAGGCAGCCAGTCCTAATCCCAGCAGCCCACTTCCCATCCAGCTCACTGCCTGTGCCCTGGGAAAGCAGCTGAGAATGACCAAGGCCTTGGGACCCTGCACCCACGTGGGAGATCTGGAAGAGGCTCCTGGCTCCTGGCTCCTGGCTTCAAACCGGTGCAGCTCCGGCCTTTGTGTCCACTAGGGGAGTGAATCATCAGATGGAAGATATTCTTCTCTGTCTCTCCTCCTCTTTGTATATTTGACTTTCAAATAAAAATAAAATAAATCTTAAAGGAATTATTAAAAGAAAAGAATTGGGCCCAACCAAAATCATGAGCCAGGAGCTTCTTCCATGTCTCCCACTTGAGTGCAAGATTCCTACACACTCAGATGGGTCGGTGAGTAAATCCTTGCCATGCAAACACCAAGAACCAATGTGGGTGCTTGTTTGTGTCCCTGCTGCTGCACTTCCCTTCTAGTGCACTGCTTGTGGCTTGGAAAAACAGTGGAGGATGGCCCAAAGCTCCAAGCCTTCAGACCCTAAACACTGAAAGAGGCTGTTGGCTACAGCTCAGTTCAGCTCCCACCATTGTAACCACTTGGGGAGTGAACAGACAGACAGAAGACCTTTCTTTCTGTCTCTCTTTCTCCCTGTAGATCTGCCTTTCCAATAAAAATAAGAAATCATTTTTAAAAGATAACTGTGATGATCTCCATCAATGGATAAGAGAAGACATTCTTCAGCAGCCTTAGGGAGAGCTTACATCAGTCAAGCCCATTCAGAACATCATCTATTTGGACTTGTTTCTCTGAGCCGAGGCTAACCACGCATTCATTCAGTAAATATTTTCTGTGTCTGGCACGTAGCAGGTATTATTTTAGATGTTGTATACGTGTATTTTAGATGCCAGGAATGCGTAATGAATGAAACAAAATCTCTGCTATGATGCAGTTTATGATCAGGTAGACTCGTACCAGTGATTGAGGCCAATGACTCAGTGAGAAAAGGAGGTGTAAGATATCATCACATTTAAAATCTTGTTTGTATTTCAGTTAGTTTCTTCAAAAAAAAAAATCCTAGGAGAATCCATGAAGTCACAAGTGAAACACAAATATCTCTAACAAAATTTCTTGAAGTCCTTTTAAGGACCCATTTTTGCTTTTAGTTGTAAGTGGGATTTTTGATTGTCACAAAAATCCAGGCCCTACTGCCTGATCATTGATAATGAAGATAAAAGTGTCAGACATTGACACTCTTTGGTTTTTGGCAAAGAGATAAGAGTTCCACTCCCTGAAGCTTGGCTCTTGATGGACATTTTTAATTGAAAAATATATTTTAATTCCTACTAATATCTACTCTGCTCTAACAAATGGAAAAAAGTACAATTTACTAAGTTGACTATATTCAGATATTTCCTAGGGTCTTAAAATTGAGAAAAGCTTGACATTTGTTTTCTTTGAAAGCTTATTCATGTGCACATGTCAGAAAAATCATAACACAGGTGTAAATGTTACTCTTGATATTTCAATCACAAATACGTTCAGGATGATTAAACATGTATTATCTATTTCACTAAGTTAAATCAATTTGAATATTATAATACACATGATTTCACTTGTCAAGCATAATACTGATCATAACAAGGCATTATAAACTACTTTTTAGACTTTGGATAGTAATTTATTGTGTGTGTGTTGCGTGCACATAGAGCCGAGTTGCATTAACTATAAATTTCATTTGAGGCCTATGAAGAAAACATTAAAAACATTTTAATACACAAAAATATAGAACAGCTGCTTCCAAAAGTATCAACTTGGGACAGCTGTCTTTAGAGCTTATATTCACAGTTCTATAGTCTGGGAAATCACATGAATCCTAGACTATTAAACACCAAAGATCCACAAAGGCATCACTGGTTTTTGCCAACATAAACAGATTAATTTGTTGGTTCCCACCAAAATTTTACCCCAATGCTCAATATGATTGCTTCCTTGGGGTTTAGAACAAGTGTGAGAGTGATCTGCAGAGCAGCAGAGGGGAGCACTTCCTTGAAGGGGAGAAGCATTCCCACCATGTCATAAACCACAGAATTTCACCTTTCTATGATTTCTAGGGGACACAAAATGATTTTCACTTTCCTGTGACTAAGTTCAGTCAGCTCATTTCTTAGGGAATATTTATTCCATTATTATATTTCATTTCCTTAGTAGCTTCAAACATTAACTGTAAATACAACTATACTTATTTTTTCCATAGATCTTCTCTCCTAGAATAAAAACAACACAAAAAAGGGTCATACCCATGCCAGTTTCTGGAAAAATGAATGACCACACCACACAAACAGAATTAGATATTTTCTGCTACTAAATGAATGTTATCAAAGTTCAGAAACCTCCCTCACCTACTCTAGCCATGAAAGATTTCTCCTTAGTGCTAACCAAATCTCAGAAGTGCAGCATGGAAGAATGTCCTCCTAGGTTGGAAGAGGAAGTTGAATTCTCTACTTTATTTTTAGGTGGTACTTGTTTAAACCATGGAGAAGGCCAATCACTCAGTGACCGAGTTCATCCTGCTGGGCTTCACAACAAATCCCATGATGCAGCTGGTCCTCTTTGTGCTGTTCCTGGGAGTCTACTCCATGACCTTGTTTGGAAACACCACCCTCATAGTGTTGACCTGCCATGACTCCCGGCTACACACACCCATGTATTTTTTCATTGGAAATTTGTCTTTTCTGGATCTCTGGTATTCCTCTGTCTACACTCCTAAGATCCTAGTGACCTGCATGTCTGAAGACAAAAGCATCTCATTTGCTGGCTGCCTGTGTCAGTTCTTCTTCTCGGCTGGATTGGCCTACAGTGAGTGTTACCTGTTGGCTGCCATGGCTTATGACCGCTACATGGCCATCTCCAACCCCTTGCTTTATGCTCAGGCCATGACAAAGAGATTGTGCATTGCATTGGTTTTATATTCCTACACTGGAGGGTTTGTCAATGCAATAATATTAACCAGCAACACATTCACTCTGGATTTTTGTGATGACAATGTCATTGATGACTTTTTCTGTGATGTCCCACCACTAATAAAGTTAGCATGTAATGTGAGAAAGAGCTATCAAACTGTGCTGTACTTCCTCTTGACTTCCAATGTCATTACCCCCAGCCTGTTCATCCTGGCCTCCTACATTTTCATCATCGCTGCTATCCTAAGGATTCGATCCACCCAGGGCCGCCTCAAGGCCTTCTCCACCTGCTCCTCGCTCCTCATCTCTGTGACCTTGTACTATGGCTCCATTCTCTACATCTACTCTCGTCCAAGTTCCAGCTATTCCCTTGAGAGGGACAAAATGGTTTCTACCTTTTATACGGTGTTGTTTCCCATGTTGAACCCTATGATCTACAGTCTGAGGAATAAGGATGTGAAAGAGGCTCTGAGGAAACTCTTCAAGTTAGCACAACCTGAAGTCTAAGCTGACACACATGCTTCCAAATCAGAGCTAAGTGATAACAAACTGCTTCCGGGGAAAGCATGAAATGAAGTTTTTAATGTTTGCTTTAAGTAAAAGTCAGCAACAATAATCACATTTCTTTTTTTGTTTCATTTGGATTTAGTGATTTGATAAGAATATATAGTATGAAATGTGGGTTCAATTTAATATTAAGGTAGTTCTTGAACATCAGTATCCAAAATCAACCAAAAATAGCAGCGTGTCTAATATCCCTAGGAATTCACTTTGTTCTCTCCTCCAATATTAACTCCATTATTTTCTCTTCATAATGATCATTTTGGAGATTTGAAGAAAATATAATATAGATCACCAATATTTGGGGAAGACCCAAATACCAGTGAAATAAGAGTAAGGAAATGTTGAAATGTAGAAAGAAGGATGAGAATGTTGATTTTTCATGAAAAGAAAAAGCGCAGTGATATCTAACAAAATAAATGCTGTTGGGAAAAAAAAGAGTAACATCAAAACTAAGGCAGGTTGTATTGTATCTACAACTATTTGGTCCATGTTTTTAAGTTTCAATAACACTTTTAAAGTGCAAATACAACAGTTACTCTCATCACTCAGAAATTCTAACCTCTGAACTTAAAGCTTTTCATTCATAAAACCTAACTTATACTTAACTTGTAATCTTGTAAAATAAATTGAGTAAAATTTCAACTGAATCCTACTAGTAATAAATATTGAATTATAACTCACTTTTCAGAATCAAACTATTTTCATGGAAATACATAGTATTATGTCCAGAATGGTCCTCCATCCAGATGAACCTGTGGTTCTAGTTTCCCAAAGTGATGTCAAGAAAAGTGGGCCAGAGTTGGAGCCTATTGAAATTTCAAGGAAGAAGCGTTTGCCTGCATGTTGCACTGCTGGGGGTGAAGCCCCCTTCAGGGATACAGACGTCTCATAAGGGCTCCTCTTCCAATCTAGCTCTATGCTAACGATCTTGAGTTATGGTGTTTAGATGAGTGCTCAGAGAATACAACTTCAGTTCAATGGTTAGTGTCTATATGTTTCAGCCTTGTTTTGTTGGTTCCTACAAATACCTATGGAATTGTAATTTTCTGTTTGCCAACAGTGTCACGACCCAAGTAAAGAACAGAAAGTTGGAACTATTTCTCTTTCAACTCTAATTTTAAGTGGTTGTGGTGTTCACTGCTAATATGACTGATGGGTTGTTTTCTTCGACTTGTTAGGGAATGACTCTTGTTTCAATTTGCAGGATTTTGGTGTCAAATCTAATTATTTTTGCTGTGAATTTTACCTTTTCACACTTCCTAGTCATTTGTATCCTTTTCAATAAGTCCTGGTGATTCATTAATTAATCATAAGAGACTTTTTGATTGCTTGTAAGCACCTGAGCTTGTCCTTTCCAACACTGTGTTTGCTACATCTCATGGTAATGATGTTCTTATTTTCATTGTCATTTCTTCAACACCATATGGGTTATCCAGTCGCATCAATTTTTACAATAAGTAATTTGATTTTCTATTTCATCACTTTAGGGCTGTATTAGTAATTCTGTAGCATGCTGTTTAACTTCATGTTGATGAAAATTTTCAGTTTTTCTCCCTCTTGTGGGCTATGTTTTCGGCTCTGTACTTAAGGGGGTGTATAATAAAAGTGTAGCAGAGACTGACATGTCCAGATGTGGAGCCATAGTGCAGTTTGTCTCTCTGAATCCATACCAAAGATGAACTCTAGTGAAACAGAGGCAAATATCCTGATAGCAGGATGCTGGGGTCTCTGACATTGTCCATGCCTACAATCTCAGGAATGCCTCCACTAGCAGAATGATGGACTTATGACTGTCCATGAAGGGCCACCCATTATAATAGAGGGGAAATCAATAAGGGGGAAGTAAACTGGGGTGGGGAATGGGAAACCCCAGAGCCTATGGAACTGTGTCATAACACAATACTAAATAATAATTTTTTAAAAAATACCTGTGGGAGAAACATGCATCAGACCTAACCACAAAGCCATCCAAACACTGTTTCCAGTGGCATCATTTTACCCAAGAGAATTTTGTGTTTCCTTTTTGTCATCCATGCATTGGTTTCTCAGTGGTGCATTTTTCCATGGTGCCTTCCTTTTGTTGTTGTTGTTACTGTTGTGATAATTCATACCTGTTGTTGACCTTATTTCATGGCTTCTCATTTATGAGAATGCAGAGTGATGGAGTAATAGAGACTACCATATCCAGATGTGGGGGTACAATGCAATATGCATCCCTGCTTCCAAATCAAAGATGGAATCCCAATGAAACTGCTGGAAATGTGTAGACAATGGGATGCTGGGCTGCCTGCCCTTGTCTGTACCAGCAATGTTGGGGCACACTTAAATAAGAGAGTGATGGAATCATGACTCCAAATGAAGGACTATACTATTGTAGCAACGTGGGGAAAATCTGTTGGGGAGTGGGAGTTTGGATGAGGTAGAATTCCCAGTCTCTATGAAATTGTACCATAAAATTCAAAAATTCAAAATAAAAACTGAACAAAAAATGATAAACACTGTGTTTGTCATTCAGGACAAAGGGAAAAGTAGAAAAAACTTGAGGATCCTACCAAAGGATTTTTCTGGTTTTGTTACTGCTATTAATTTATTTACTTCATTTGATGTTGTTTTCTGCTAGTGACTGAATGGGCCTGGGTGACCTGCAGGAGAGTAATAAACACCTTGTTCAGGTGAAATGCAATTCTAAAAACATGCATTTCTTCTATGGATTTAGAAATGACTTTATTGTATGGTTGTGGATTTTTTGTAGTCAAAACAACTTGCGACTGTTTTGCCTAATACTATACAGATGTAGGGAAGTATGAGATTTACAAAGATGTTATCTATATGCATAATTAGCTTTTTGAGGACATTGATAGGAAACTTCTCGCCCAAAATAAACACCTGCAAAATCTTGAACAAATCACTAGCTGTCACTCCATGTAAAATTTCTTCACCCAGTGAATATTGTTCACCAAACTTCAACGTTGAACTATATCCATGAAACTACTCAAGTTTTCCCCAAAAGATAACCAAAAGAATGAATTTTATGAAACATTCAGCATGCAAAAAGATAAACTATACTGCAAAGTGTCAGATTTCCCAATACTATAGACTTAAAGTAACTTCATAGAATGGTTCAGTTTCAATATTCCATTGTATAAATATGTCATTGGGTTTAATTGAAATAAAAAATGTACAAACATATCTACAGCCAAATTATTTGTGCAATGAAATAACAGCATTTAGCACAGGGTTTAACTTCATGATTGTGGCCATATGCTCTGCGTGGCTTTCCTGAAGGCCTCTTTGACATCCTTGTTTCTCAGGCTGTAGATGAGAGGGTTGAGCAGTGGATTGACCACTGTGTAGAATAGGGCAGCCACTTTGTCTTTCCCCAGGGAGTACGTGGAGCTGGGTCTTGAATACATGAAGAGCAAGGATCCATAGAAGAACATGACAGAGATGAGGTGGGAGGCACAGGTGGAGAATGCCTTGCGCCTTCCTGAGGCTGAGCGGATCCTCAGGATAGCCAGGAGGATGGTGAAATAGGAAATGAGGATGGCAAGAATGCTGGAGAGAACTGTGAAGCCAACCACACCAAGAAGAACTTTCTCATAGACCCTAGTATCTGTACAGGACATTTTAACCAGAGGTGGTGCATCACAGAAAAAGTGGTCAATGATGTTTTGACCACAGAAACGTAGGCGGAATGTGTTGGCAGTGTGTGCAATGGCATTCAGGAATCCTCCTATGTAGCAGCCAGCCACGAGCCCAGTACACAGAGCAGTAGACATAACACTTGAATACAGTAGTGGCTTACAAATTGCTGCATGACGGTCATAGGCCATAGCTGCTAGGAGATAGCACTCAGTGTAGGCTACAACACAG
The DNA here is from genome assembly GCF_030435755.1 of Ochotona princeps. Lineage (NCBI taxonomy): Eukaryota > Metazoa > Chordata > Mammalia > Lagomorpha > Ochotonidae > Ochotona > Ochotona princeps. The sequence continues at coordinate 12,767,926 of NC_080835.1, read as the reverse complement.
GAGAAAAACAGCTGAGCCCCACATCCAGCCAAGGAGATACGCTTATCTTCTGATACACAAATAGCCAGGATTTTGGGGGTATACACGGAGGTGTACCAGAAATCCAGAAAGGAAAGGCTACCAATAAAAAAGTACATAGGTGTATTCAGGCGTGAATCAATCCAGATTAGGATAACAAGGGTCATGTTACCTGACAAGGTTAACAAATAAAGTATCAGAAATAGTCCAAATAGAATCAGCTGCCATCGGGGGTTTGTTGAGAAGCCCACCAGGATGAATTCAGTCAGGAAGGTACGATTTTCCATTTCTGTTCCTAGAAGAGAAAATGTGGTTACCATTAGATGGGGGGGAGGAGGAAAAGACATGTTGATTTTTCTCTTGAAGTATAGGCACAACTCCATTGATTAAATTAATGATTGCTAAGAAGTTTGAGTACTTACATTTCTTACTAAATCATTGAGCTACAGCCTGTCTTGGAAAGATTTTTAGAACTGGAATAGTAACTTTTTTTTAGTTTAGGACTATGTTGTGAGTTTAGGACATTTGGTATAGATCAATATTTAGAATGCTTTCACTAATGAACTTTAATACAAAAACAATCCCGTATTCACATAAAACAAATAGGGGAAATGAAAATCAGTAAGAAAACTAAGAACTCTCTGACAGAGTATACGATTAAGTAAGGAAGATCTACATGATAACACCCAGGTCAATGATACACAGTGGCCATGCAAATAATTTCAGTATTCCATCTGTCACTGTAAATTTTGTATGCCGGGTATTGTATATCAATGTCATTTACTTCTGGTACAATAGAAAATATTGTGACACAGTATATACATGATCAAATATGTGCCAGTTATTATTCTGAGTCCTGGAATTAAGCCTATTAATTGTCATCACAACATTATGTTATATTTCCTATCCTTATCCTACAATGTTATAGTTGTTAAAATTGATGCACAGAATTAAAGTAATCAAAGATTCAAAGGTCATCAACAGCAGAGCTTGTATTTGAACCCTGAGTCTTCTGAGTCAAGGTTATACACACTCAACAGACATCATTCACCTCTTTCATAGATAAAAGGTTTTTTCCCCTTCTATTCTATTAATCAAGATACACCTGAAAATCTCCTACAATTCCCTCATAAAAACTTAATTTTAAATTTCTTACAAATGTTTGCTTTCCATTTTCCTCCATTTGACAGAATATTTACAAATATTCTTCAGACATTTCATGATACAATGAATGCTGAATATTAGGACTCTTTTTGATCACATGGATTAAGAGAGTCTGAGTTTTCCATTTCATATCCTAAAGCTCTAACATCCTCAGGAAGACATCTTATCCTAAGAATTATAGAATCAAAGTCAGTGCTTTAGTAATCATCAGACATTCCTTCCTATCTTTTTAAGATTTATTTGTTTAGGCTCATTTACAGAGAGAAGGAGAGACAGAGAGAAAGATACTCTGCGCGCCTACTTCTCAAGCGGCCTCAGTGGCTAAAATGGACCAATCCAATCAGGATCCAGGAGCTTGTTTTATGTCTCCCACATGTGTGCAGGGTCCCAAGGGTTTGGGCCATCCTCCACTGTTTTCCCAGGCTACAAGCAAGGAGCTGAATGGGAAGTGGAGCGGTTGGTATATGAACTGGCACTTCCCTTTATCATTTCTCATCATCTGTTAGAACTCCAACCAAACCAGCTCTCTTGTATGTTTGATGTTTTCATAACAACCTCATGCAGTCTGGGAGTTTCGCAGTTAGTTATTTACCTTGATGTTTTTCATTTGCACACTATTGCTGTTGTTCTGAATGTGTTCCAACTTAGGTAGTTGTTTTCTGGGAAGGAATTGATGCTTGTTATCTATACTACATTAGCATCTATATATCTCTGTCTGTTTTATTACAATATTATTTGGGAAAATAAGTTTATCTGGATAGATCCCTTTAATAGATTTACTATATCGCTAAGAAGACAAAGAAATGATAGTATGAATTTCAGATCAAATACTCAAAGTCTTCCCAGGAAGTGAGATTTATAAAGAAGACTTGAAAATAAGCCAAATAAGCTCTCACTGGGGAAAGGAATGGAGGGAGAGCAATCCGTCCAGACCTTTCACATGGGAAAGAGCCCGGCTAGGCAATGACTGACAGAGGCTCAATGAAGATTTGTAGAAAGAGGCTCCTTGACTAAGCCACACAAGTTAACATATCACAAAAATTCTCAAAAGGCATAGGAATAATTTGTCTCTAACACAAACATAAGTGGAAACAGCTGTCATTGGAAGGGGTTCCAGCCCATTTAAAGAAAAAGAAAAGCTAGAAGGGAAGAGTGATTATCATCTCAGACTTGTATCTATGAAATACAGGAAATTTTTTCTCTTTATATTAACACAAATTATAAAAGATAAAATTCACTCTGGCTGCAGGTCTAAACACAGATATAAGGGACCAATTGCTCACTCTGCACAAAAAACTCTGAATTCATTCCACTGTTGCCTATTGGAAACAGTGTGCAGAAGCACAAGATTGCAAGAATTCCAGATGGAATGTCTGGGATTGTATAAACCCAGATCTCCCCCAGTGAACAGAATGCACAGATCATCAGTTTTAATCACTCAACTGATGCGAATCTCTGTTTACAGAATCATGTCTCCTACAGATATTGCTTAAGACAACATGCTTTCAGAATACGTGCTATTATCCAAGATTTCTCTTTTTTACTACAAGAAACTGTAAAATGCTGAAACATTGAAAGGGGTAAATAAATTTGTTGATAGCTTTAGAACACCCCAATGAAAAAAAAGCAATGCTAAAATCATCATTTAAATTTACCACATTTTATTTTATACCAAAGTTCGTATGCTTAAAATAGAAAGAAGTGAATGAAATTAAACCACAAACCAATGAACAAAATGCCCCAAATTTATACTTATCTTGAGTGGATTTTGCTCTTCTTACCTCTTGAGATTTGTTCTGACCAATTGGTTGTAGCACAAAGACTTCATGTGGATGTCAAGCTTGGGCTTTCAGGAAGTTATTTCTGTTTCCATTCTCACTTTCAGACTCCTGTTGCCACAGTGAAGCATAGGTTATTTTGCTGGAAAATGAGACATGTGGCTACATTCTCTTTGTCAGCCTCCCTGTAAACAAATAGACTCTAAGACATATAAATTAGGCAAATTCTGTATTATCCAGCCCCCAAACAAGCTGAGAAGTAGTCACAGATGTGTAAGTACGCTCAACTGAAAGCATGCACTTCTGGACTAGGAGTAACTGCATAGTTGAAATGGTACATGAGTTCAAAATGTAATCCCATTACTTTGTGATTGTGTGACACAAAAAAATCTAAAGAATTTTCTTCTGTGAATCACTTATTTTCATGTCCAAAAGGTAAATAAGAAGAAAAAGGAGCAGATAGAGGAGGAGGAGGGAAAAATAAAAAGGATGAGGCAGCGATGGAGGAGGAGCAGGGGAAAGGAGAAAGGAGAATTTGAATGTTGTGTAGCGAAATTGACCTTACCCTACCTGGACAGACAACACAGCTACAAAATTCTAGGTGAGAGGAAAATACCTGACATATTAGAAATTCTAACTTTATGAGAGAAAATTAAATGAATTCAAGTTTCTACAAACCAACAATTTAAACAGAACAGTGGCAACATTCACAATCTTGCTAAAATCAAGTAGCTCAAAGATTTAGTAACTTACTGTCATGAAACTTTACAAGGAAGTTACAAACTTATAATTGCAAATTTCTTGGTTTGGGATTAAAGAGTCCTGTAATTGATGCATGCCCCCGCAATTAATCACCTTCCTAAATTAGGTGAGAAAACTCTCAGGAATACGTTTCTTCCCTGGCATCATCCTACAATCCCAGTTTGTTAAACATCTCTTACTGAAACCAGCATAGGTTATCTCACTCATTGCTTTACAGTTTGCAGAGCAGATTAACAACACTTGTAAACACGGGCGATTTGAGAGGGGGGATTTAGCACCACCATAGTTGGAACCAGAAATGAAAAGTACCAAAAACAACTACAGTCTTCTCACATCAGGTTTTTCACTCTCTTGTAATTACCCTAAACCATCAATTCTGTCAGCTGCTAGAATTCTGGGATCACTATGATTATTGACTCTTGAACTTTTGGATCTGTGGACCCTTTTGAACACATGAGAAAAAAACAATGATTCTCTCCACACTTAGGTATACATAAGTATAAATGTAAAAAGCATTGAGAGGACACACAAATTCCCAGAAATTCCCTGGACAGAGTTAGCAGGTTTAAAATTCTACCACTAGGAGATACTTAAGAATCTGTCCAGTGCTAACATCTTTCAATGACAGATTAGCAATCATTATACCAAACTTGGCATGCTTCAGGTTGAATTCCTAATCTTCACTTTCAAAAGCTGATATATCTATGTATTCTGTTCAGTACACATATTAACTTAGAAAATTGTATGCTTGTGGTTTCTGAAGCCAAAAAAATGAAATCAACCCAGCCACTCTCTCAACTGTTTCACTTTCAGAAACCCTATTGTCCTTTCATTCAACATCTGTCCTAAATCTGAACACTCCCCTCATCTCCCCTTCCAGCACCCTGGTCCAAACCAAGGGTGTTCCAAGAGTGATGCAATAGGTCCAGACCTTTGTCCCTTGTGGTATATTCAGCACAGCATGAAGTATAGACCAATAAATAAAGCAACGTCACTTCCATATTTAAAACCTTGCATGTGCTTGATTTATTCCAAGTATGAACCAACAGTGGCCTAAAGGCCCTCCACAATCTGGCTCTCCTTCATCAATAGGGCTTCATCTCCATCTCACCAGGCAAGCCCTTCTGCACTCTGCTGCAGCAGTCCCCACCCCAACAGTGCACCTTTTATCAATAGTCTGCCCACCCTTCCTAAAACACAGTTCTCCAGGTGTTTGTATACCTCATACATTCTTCTTCTCAAGTTCCTTGTCCCTTTCAAATGCCACTTTTTGACCAAGGCTCATTTTAATGTGATCAGATTATGCTACCTATAGTCCCTTCCTATATTCCCCTGTCAATTTTAACTCCCTTTTATCACATTTGTTTTTTCTCCACCAGAATGGGACACTTGCACCGCAGAATAACTTTCTAATATTTACCTCTATGTCCAAGTAGAAAAAACAGTTTTCTATATGCCCTGAAGCTATTTTTCCCAAAATGCTGTCTACCCCTAACCAAGCTCAAAATATTTAGAACAAAATCAATCTTCAGGTCATGGAATTTCCTAGCCTACGGATGATGTTATGATGAGAAGGAAAAATAAATTTAATAGAGAATTCATTCCCATGGCTTCAAATAATCTTCCATTTGGAATAAATTTGAAACCATATGTGAATCTGAAATTTAGAACAAATACCAAATATCAGACAGTTGTGTAGAAATTCCCCATACAGATCAAAATGCACCTTCCCCTACAACAGCTGCTTTCTGCTTCAGAGAACAAGTTCTGTAGGACAAACACTTCTCCCTGGCACCTGTAAGTCCCAGTAAGTGCAAAGGATCAGATGTAAGTAGTCCAGACAACCACGGAGCAAGACATTTCTCTCATCCTGACAATTTTCTCTTTAGTTGTCTAACTGAATAATTACATAAATATACCAGAATGCAGTTCAAATTCTAAATGGAATCAAATGCATCATTGTCTAGAATCTGATCTAGAAGGGAGTATGTGGATATGAAGTATGCATGTGTGCTTGTGTGTGTTCAAATTCACATATGATGTCCTTACCTGGCCACATGTGTGTAGCAATGATCCTTCTAGAACCAGGGCAGACTCTCCAGTACCCTTTAAATGCAATCGAGGTCACAGACAGGCTAAGTTTCTTGGCTTCCCTGACACCGTGCGCTTACCCGTGTTCAGAAAGACCAGTTGTCAGAAGTGAGATCCTTTTCCCTTTGTTCTGGTGCCTCATCCTTTATTCACTGGACTCAATATATGTATTTACACAACAGCCCTGTGCAGTTCCTTCCACACAGCAGCGCAACAATAAGCACCTAGGTCTCCAAAGACTCAATTAAAGTTCACTTGAGTTCAAGAATAATAATTAGGATCAATATGAGTAGTAGTTTATCAAAAGCTGACTCTATTTATGTAAGAAAATTAACAAGTGTATTAACAAAATTTAACAAGATTTCTCAAAAAAACTTAAAAATATTTAATAATAGAAATTCTCCATGTAATACTACTTACACATCTCTAGAATGTTCCATCCAATCCACAATATGTTTCATGGCACATGTACATTTCTTTCTGGACATACAGCCATTCCTTGTTTCACACTTGGAAAATTGCTATCCATACCCAGTGGTACAGATTGAATTGTGTCCCCAGAAATTACCATGGTGAAGCCTTGATTCCTGGGATTGTGACAGTACATGGATATTGGATGTTTAGAGAAAATATTAAATACATAGGGTAGTTAGTGTGAGCCATAATTCACGATGAATGGTGTTCTTCATAAAAAGGAAATTTGGACAGCAAAGAGAGCATGTGGGTGCCCAGTAAGAGGGTGGCCATTACCAAACTGAGAACAGAGACATCAAAAGAAAGCAACTTGCAAAGCCTTGATCTTGAAAATCTAGCCTCCAAAATTATTAGAAAATAAACTTCTGGTTTTTTGCAGCTTACTGGATCATGTTCTGTTACTATGGCAACATTAGGCAAAATAATAAATCAGTAGTGGCTTTTGATATTAGAACAAAGTTAAGAATATGATACATCACAATTAAATATTTTGGGGCCGGCATGGTGCCATGCTCCACTGGCTAATCCCCTACCTGCAAGTGCCAGTGTCACGTATGGGTGCCAGTTCATATTCTGGATGCTCCACTTCCCATCCAGCTCCCAACTTATGGCCTGGGAGAGCAGTGGAGATGGCCCAAAGGCTGTAGCTATGCGGGAGACCCACAGGATGCTCAACTTTGTCTGTTGCAGCCATTTGGAGAATGAACCAGCAGATGGAAGATCTTTCTGTCTCTCCTTCTCTCTGTTAATATACCTTTCCAATAAAAATTCAATAATTTTAAATGTACTGCTGTTTTCAAATAATTTGTATAAAAATTAGAAAAGGAGGCACAAACTTGCATAGAACCTTAGTTGTTGTCAACCCATGCTTTATCCCTATTGATTAGCTCTATGACTCCTCCCTTGTGTGAGAGGGCTTTTGAAATTCTCTCTCTCTCTCATGTGTGTGTCTGCATGTGTGTGTGTATCTCTATTTCTAGTTTCTTTGCTGTACCTTCTTGTCTACCGATCTAATACAGGTGCTGACATTTTTCCTTAATTCTTTAATTCCCGTAGAAAATATTTTGAATGAGAGTACCAGTGATTCTGAGGAATGCTCTTTGTTAGCTGCATTATCTCCTTCCTCTGTCAAAGAAATCTGCTCTACTTACAAATGGGTAAATCAAGAAAAGAAAACAACTAAATTTGTTTCTATGGGTATTTACTGGGTATTTACACAGATATTTTTAGCCTAATTTGTGAACTAACGTGGCAAGTACTTACGGATTTCTAGGCTTACATCTTGCTAGCTCATCTGTAATCACTTGATTTGAAGTCATTTAGTGCATCTATAACCAACTATATTTTTCCAAGGATTTTATGAAGTATTCAATGTTAAGTGACTATTTTAAGTTCTTTCTTTCAAACTTCTCAGACATCCAACAACTGTATAGTTTGTGTTCTAAGCTACTTAGCATGCCAAGCAGTTTTTCCACATGTCCCAACATCATTTTTAAACACACTCGTATACATTAGCAATCTTTAAAAAACAAATACAATATCACAAACCTCTCTAAGTGAGACAGTTCCACCCAAACAGTGGAAAAGAAATTTAAGTGCTTTGGAATAAACCTAACTAAAAATATAAAGGACCACTACAATAAAAACTAAAACACATTAAAGAAAGGACTAGAAGACACTAAAGAATGGAGGAATTTTCCATGTTCCTGGATTGGTAGAATCAACATCATCAAAATTTCCATATTACCAAAAGTAATATACAGATTCAATGAGAAGCCAATCAAAATTTCAACAACACTTTTCTCAGAGTTCAAAAGGTGACGCAAAAATTCATATTCAAGAACTTAAATGCACACACACCACCAAACTACTAGAGGAAAACATAGAGAACCTGCCACAAGATAGACATAAAAAATGACTTCTTAAAAAAGACACCAAAAGTACAGGTAATTAATTCCAAAATAAACAAATGGCGCTGTAATAAACTGAAAGGTTCTATGCAGTACAGGAAATGATTAATAAAGTGAGCAGGCAACCAATAGAGTGGCAACAAATCTTTGCACACTACACAACAGATAGGGGACTAGTATCCAAGATCTACAAAGAGCTTTAGAAACTCAACAATAGTAAAATAACTGTTAAGAAACGAGCAAAGTGGGAGACTGTCAGTCATTTTCACTGTGAGTTCATTCTTGCATCCCAGGGCACTAATGAAAGTACAATGAGGACTAGATCTTCATTATGTATGGGCAGTGCCAATAACAGTGATAAAAGCAACATTGACCATCTCAGGTAATTATAAACAATCTTACATGGTTGGGAGACACCCCGGTGGCAGCATGATAGACTTGGGAAAATTCATGAAAGCACTCATTGCGAGACTGGAGGGGAGAACAAAAAGGAGGGCAGGGAACTTGGAGGAGGAGGGAGACCTCAGCACCAACTAACTTTTATCAAAAAACAGTTTAAAATAGGCAAAGGATATAAGCAGATGTTTTTCAAAAGATGAATTTCAGGTGGCTGATAGACACATGAAAAAGTGCTCAGGTTACCAGCTACTAGGGAATTGCAAATAAACACTACTATAAAACTTAACCTAAATACAAAAAGCACCACTGCTGGCAAGGATGTGGGGGAAAGGGCATACTAATCCATGGGTGGTGGGAATGCCAACCAGTACAATCACTATGGAAGTGAAAATTGCGTGTTCTCAGACAACTGAACATTGATCTATTATATGACCCAGTCATCTCACTCCTGGGAATATATCCAAAGGAAATGAAATCTGCATTCAAGAGAGCAACCAACTACCAGAGACCAGCTACAGCCGAGTTCGAAGCCCTGAAAGGGTGTGTGAATCGGTGGGAAAGAAGACAAGAAGAGATGTGGACCACTAAGGCATGATGCTCACAAAGGACAACTCAAAAAAGCAGCCTTCTTTATTTATACAGAAATCGTCACAAGCTTTTGCACAATGTCCAAGTGTTTCATTTTTACTTCATGGTTAAAAGAATGATTACAAAAACACTTCTAAGAATCATCATTATTATTTTACTTCAAAGAAAACATTTTCAGCAAACCATTGCTCTTTCAAACCTGTAGTCACCCGGCTCAAGCCAGGAACTCCACGGTTGGCAGCACATGCGGTTACACACACATGGTTTACTTACATCCAAAATCAATTTTCACTAAACCTAAACTAATATATCAAGAGTGCAGAGTTTAAAACAAAGTTCATAAATGAAAGGAATTTATAAAGGCATATATCATAGATTCTTTGCTAAATCAGCCACATGCTAATTACCATCACTTTCACCTAGTACTGATTCAATTGTTATTTGCTCTTTTGTTAAAGGGCATTGAAAAGGATCAGGGCAGCTCAGCCTTTCTACAAACAGAGGGCCTTTACAAAACACTTCTTTTTATCTTTACAAACTATTTTCTTTCCCTAAATGTAAATGCCAATATAAGGTAGAAGTTTTACACCATTTTCCTCTGGGGATTCACATTTGTCTCCCTTTAGAAGACGTACCATATACTTTCTGCTTTCCATGGAGAGAAATCAAAATGCATCATCCCATATGTTGTAACAGTTGAAGGCTGCGTGGTGAACAAACTCTTTGTACCGCCACGATTGCCATCTACTCCAAGACATTATCAAGCCACTTCTTATATGGAATATCACACATCTTAAAGTAAGTCCCAGGTCAAAAGTAGGCACACAATAAGTAATTGGGAATGATAGTTTCAATTGTGCGACTGTATACTTTTAGCCGTGTTTCATTGTCTTCAGTTGCTAAAGACCCTTTTATGATAACATGATTGATAAAATCAGTTTCTGGCATTATACCAGTTACAGAAATCATTTCCCATTTGCAGAAAAACAACACCCTCAGGAGAATTCCATGAAGTATCGGAGAGGTGATCCAGTGTCCATACAATGGGCTGAGGCAGCAATGAGATGATTAGAGACATTATGCCAGCCTTGCCACACAGCCAGAAACTCCTAGAAGCCTTGCTAACCAAGGGGCCGTGCCCATCACACACTCATACCATCTGACCCAACTACTTGGCTCCCAGCAAGCAAAAGTCCCATATTTATAGCAGCACAATCTATAATATAAAGGATATAGAATCAACCCAGATGCACATCAACACATGACTAGGTAAAGAAATTGTTTTACATCTACTCTTTGGAATACTACTCAGCCATTTGCAGCAAAATGGTCCCAATTGGCAGACATTATGCTTAGTGAGATAAACCAGTCCCAAAAGGTCAAATATCATATGTTCTGTCTGGTACAAGACAGTCTTTAAGAAAAATACAAATGAAGTAGACAAAGATAAACAAATATATATATATTTCTCATTAGTAAACTATACAATGCATCTCAGCATAGTGGCAGTAAAGAAACTTCAATATGTGTCTCCACTCCTGAATAAAAGTAGGGATCCCAATGAAACATTTAAACACATTTTTTACAGTATGACACAAAGTTTTCCACCTTTGCCTATGCCTACCATGCCATGATACTTTCAGACAGCAGAAAGTTAAACTTGTAACTATTACTAAGGGACCATACTACTGTGAAAAATTGGAGAAAATGACACGAAAGGGAGATGAAGGGACGAGCCCCTATATCTACAAATTGTTTCTTAGAAAACTTAAAAAAAATTGTTAGTGATCAAAAGAGATTTTTAAGCTTACAAAAAAAAAAAAAAAGAAAGAAAAAAAGAACATCATTCAGTGAATGTTTTTCTTATTTATTTACTTCTGACAGTACACACTTAAAACAGAGACAAAGCATCTGTGGAATTCTTTGTTAGGTAAGTAACTTCATTTAAGAAAATTTGCTCTTTCTAACATTTTTCTAAAGGCATCTTTGACATCTTTGTTTCTTAAGCTGTAGATCATAGGATTCAACACGGGAATCACCACCGTATAGAAAACCGACACTACTTTATCGCGTTCCAGAGCATAGCTAGTGCTTGGCCGAGAGTAAATAAACAGAATTGAACCATAATACAAGGTGACAGCTGTCAGGTGAGATCCACAGGTGGAAAAGGCCTTGAGGCGGCCCTGGATGGAGCGGATCCTCAGGATGGCTGTGAAGATAAAGAGGTAAGAGGCAAAAATAAGCATGGTGGGAGTGATGATGTTGGAGGCCAGGATAAAGTACAGCACAGCCTGGTAGCTTTCCTTGACCTCACAAGCCAACTTCACCAGTGGGGGCAGGTCACAGAAGAAGTCATCAATGATGCTGCCACAGAACTCCAGTGTAAACGTCTCGGTGGTTATTAAGGTTGAGTTCACAAACCCGCCAAGATATGAAATTGCAACAAGACTGGCACATAACCTTGGGGACATGGCCTGGGAATAAAGCAGAGGGTTGGCGATAGCAACATAGCGGTCGTAAGCCATGGCTGCCAGCAGGTAACACTCACTGTAGGCCAGCCCAGCGGAAAAGAAGAACTGTGCCAGGCAGCCAGCCAAAGAGATGCTTTTGTCATCAGAGATGCAAGTTATCAGGATTTCGGGGGCATAGACAGAGGAATACCAGAGATCCAGGAATGACAAGTTTCCAATGTAGAAATACATGGGGGTATGGAGCCGAGAGTCAACACAAATCAAAGAAATCAGGGTGGTATTTCCTAAGAGACTAATGCCATAAATGAAGAGGAAGATGAAAAAAAGTACTCGTTGCAACCTCAAGTCCGCAGTGAAACCTAAAAGGATGAATTCTCTCACTTTAGTGAAATTTTTCTCTTCCATTATCTTGGGTTTCTGTGGTCTTATTCTGTTAAAAAAAAAAACAGATAAACATAAAATACATGTTATGACTTAAGATATCACTATTTCTCCCATCACTTGTAACTCTAGATAATTGAAAAATCCAACGGATTTATATAGGACTTTTTAGTTAAACTTTGTAGATACAATGTTAAGATTGTAATGATGTCTCCTCCCTCCCTCCAAACCTCCTTCCTCCTTTTATTTCTAGTTTGTTTTTGAGATAACGCAGTCAAAATTCATATTACAATAAAAACGCTTAATACTCACCAAATAAGAAATTTAACAAGTAGAAATGGTGACCTGAGTAATCTACCATCCCTTTTGGATAGGCCAAAAATTAGTTCTGTGCTGGCTTGAAAAGTCAGTTGTGTGATAATTGTCACCTTAGGTTTCCACTCCAATATTTCTCTTTCAACAGAAAGAAGGTAATTTGCATATCTTCCCATTTGTGTACTCTAGAGATACATTGGGGATCATGTAAAATGATTAAAAAGGAATTTGATAATGCTGTGATCCATCTTCATATCTTTACAGTCTTTTGTATTTCCCCGAGGGAAATGCAAGGAAAAAATCATGTCTTGTAATTCTAACTATATTTTGGGATATCATTGGAATTATATAATCCTCAAATTTCCTTAATGGAAATAATTATAGCTTATTGAAATTTTTATCCACAAAAACTAAGACATAGGCTTTTATGATTTACAAAATGTATAACTTGAATAAAGACATATTTATGTGAGGAATAGGAAAATGAAATCACAGTTACTGTATGATCCTCAAGTATATCCTAAAATGAAGGGAAATCTTTAATTATTAGAAAATTATGTTCAGAATATGGGCTGAATTTTCTAGGGAATTAAAAAAATTATAAAACAAAATTGTCCAGGACCAGCGGCATGGCCTAGCGGCTAAAGTACTCACCTGGAACACATCAGGATCCCATATGGGTGCCAGTTCTAATCCCAGCAGCTCCACTTCCCATCCAGCTCCCTGCCTGTGGCCTGGGAAATCAGTCAAGGACGGCCCAAGCTTTGGGACCCTGCACCCGCGTGGGAGACCTGGAAGAGGTTCCTGGTTCCCAGCTTCGGAATCGGCACAGCACCAGCTGTTGTGCTCACTTGGGGAGCGAATCATTGGGTGAAAGAACTTCCTCTCTATCTCTCCTCTCTGTATATCTGCCTTTGTAATAAAAATAAATAAATCTTTTTAAAAAATTGTCCAAGATTAAAAGTTTTGGAAGTGCAAGTACACTTCAAAAAATTCATGATTGGGGTAGGTAACCCAAAGTTTAAATCACCTCTTGAAGTGTCCACATCTTGTATCATAGTACCTGTAATGGAGTCCCATCTCTGCTTCTGATCCAGCTGCTGGCTAAAATTCCTGGGAAGAGACAGGTGTTGGCTCAACTTGGGTCACTGCCACCCGCATTCCTGGAGTTCCTAGCTCCTGGGTTCACCTCAGCCAATCTCAATAGGGCAATCATGCCTCGAATTCCATGTATTCATATTCTATATTCTTGCCTAATTCTATATTCTAATTTCAATAGGAAATTGGATTTCCAACTAAAAACAGTTCAACATGACTAAGTGTGGCTCCTAAGACATGCTAAACCCCTTCCATATTACACAGGAAAGTTAAGACAGTGTGAAAGTGGTGGGAGTGGGAGGGACCTGAAATAGAGGCAGGAATAAAAGCTAATCCACCCAAGTAAGCCCTAAGCATAGCTCTGTGTGGACCACAAGACTGAAGTGACATTTTCTGATAGCTCATGTGTAAAATCAGTTGTGTCCAAATCAGGCAAATAAATGAAATGTTTCTGATATTAATATTGATGCAATTCATTAAAACTGAGGTTGCTTATAAAGCAAATGAGTGGACTATAACAGATAATATGTTGTATAGATAGATAACATAGATATACAGGACCTCAAAGCATAAGAGGGAATTAAAATAAGTTGTATCAGAAACATTTGAAATCTCTACATATTTTCCTAAACTATGCTTTTCATAAACATTTCAAAGGAACTTCATGTGCAAAATATTTTAAAACTTCTACGTATACTGTGGAATGGATTGAGCTACTTACCTTTTACATATGTTAATGGATTTAAGCCTATAGTATATGCTCAGTTGAATTTGAAAGATGTTGAGAAAACTTGTCTCTATTAATCACCCTACCCCCTCACCTCTCGAACAGCTCCTTCTTTGGAAGATTCTTTAAGTAGACATCTCAAGCAATAACAACAACAAAAAGAGTGGGTCTTTTCCATACATTTCAGATTTAATGCACCTGCTGTCTGTGTCATTTAGTTTGGTATTTTATCATATACTTCTTGAGCTGTATATGAAATACAAATGGACAGCATGATCATAACTTTTGTAGAGACATGCATGAAAAATACATATAACTATGAACTGCACCTCCTTATGGTACTATCCTATGCACTGTATAGTACGGAAAAGGAAAAACTGCAAACTCTTGAAAACATTGACACTTTGTAATTTTTCATCATGTTGACTGACTCTAGGAACTTTACTGGCCTCTGTATGATAACGGGAGAGGGACAAAATGAAACGGAGCTTCACAGGGCTTTACACGTCCAAGTGTCCGTCAAGTACAGCTACTGCTATCTGTTTCACTGGAAGATAAAGCCCAAATAACATCCTGTGTGACATGAGGCGCCCTTTCTCCTTCAGAGATCGCATTAGGAAAGAAAAGCTTACTCTATTTCATAAAATGAAGTCTTTGCAGTTTGGTCATGTTTTGATCACATTAAAATTGTTTTTATTTCTTTTGCCCATACTTTGATCTGAAAATCTGCTTCCTTTCCTTGATCAGATGCAATGCTCACTTTCATGAACATCAGTAGTCACTTACTCTGATATTTAGCTGATGGTCGTAGTTTCTTAAATTATCTTACGATGAACACCTTCCACTATCTCCATAGGAATCCTCTTTCCCACTATAACAACATACAGAGACTAAATAAGCCTGAACAGACCCTTGGGATTTGGTGCTAGACGAAAAAAAAAAAAATCAGTAGTGCTGCCAAGTGATCAATTATAATGCTGAGTCAACTTCCTAAAAGAGGTGGGGGAAAATCACTCATCATGAATACTATACATCCGATTAGCCTCTTTAAAAAATCATCTTTATAAGTGATGTTTATTGATTGATTTAAGAGGAAAGCAAGTAACAAAGATTAATCTACAAGACAGCCTGAAAACAGGTATTCAAGAATCATTGCCGAGGCTACTACAGTAGCCTAATGGCTAAAGTCCTTGTCTTGCATGCACCGGGATCCCATAATGGTCGCTGGATCGTATCCTAGCATCCTGCTTCCCATCCAGCTCCCTGCTTGTGACCTGAGAAAGCGGTTGAGGATGGCCGAAAGTCTTGGGACCCTGCACCCACGTGGGATACCCAGAAGAACCTCCTGGCTCCTGGCTTCCAATCAGATAAACTCTGACTGTTGCAGCCACTTGGGGAATGACTCAATGGATGTCTCTCCTCCTCTCTGTATATCTTTCTAATAAGAATAAAATAAATCCTCCAAAAAAAATAAATAAAATTATTACAGTCTTTAATAAAGAGAATAGAAGTAACTTAAAATTTTTAAGCTTAAAATATATTAACTTTTGAAGTGGGCCACTTAGCAAATAATGGCAAGAAAGACAAGTGTGAGAAAAGACATGTCTCAGGTGATGGCTAGATGCAAACTGAGACTAGATACAGAGTAAATATGAATTATGAATTATCAATTCCCAGTTGTGTAATCAGTAGCAGTGTACTTAAACTCACCACATCCCAGTTTCTTATTCGTAAAACGAAAATAACTTGTCTTCCTCATAGGGTTTTTGTAAAGATATGCACAGTCCAACACACAGGCACAAAGATAGAGCACATATGCTTGGAAAGTTCATAACCTGATAGAGAATAAATAATCATATAATTTATAATGACAAATATGGCTAGTATTGGGTTGTGACGCATAAGAGCATGGTCTACCTAAGTGGGAAAAAAACAATCTTTCCATCGTGCAAAAATGTAAATGTAAAAGCGGAGACCCTGCTTCGAATCAGTGCTACAAAAGCTGGAGAAAGAGGAGACAAGGAGACAACACGGGAGAAGGTAGTGCGGTAGATGGGGATGAAGATTTTGAACATCCAAGCATCTGATTTTCATGGAATGTGAAAACAGAACCTCTCCTCTCTCTAGGGAAAAACAAAAACAGAAACATCCACTTTCGTTGTCAAGACATAAGCCTGTCGGCCTGCAGATCTAAGGCAGGGTTAGAGCCTACCCTAACCCACATGGAGAGTATGGGACTGTACTAGGAGAAATGGAAGACATTTGAGGAGAAGCTGTTACCTTTGATATGACTATCCCAATGGGAGCCAGTTGGAGTCCCAGCTACTCCACATCTGATCCAACTCCCTGCTATGCACCGGGGAAAACAGCGGAAAATGATCTAAGTGCTCGAGACCCAGCACCATATGGGAGCTTAATGCCCCTTGCTTCAGCCTGGCCCAGCACTCAGAGTTGTAGCCATTTGGGGAGTGGATCATCAGATGGAAAGTCTTTCTCTCTATCTAACTCTGCTTTCTAAATAAATGAAATAAATCTTTTTTTAAAAGTCAGAGTAGATTGGGCCCGGCGCGGTAGCGTAATCGGTAAGGTCTTTGCCTTGAAAGTGCCAAGAACCCATATTGGTGCCGATTCCAATTCCGGCAGCCCATCCAGCTCCCTGCCTGTGGCCTGGGAAAGCAGTCAGTTGAGGACGGCCCATGGCCTTGGGACCTTGCACCCGCATGGGAGACCTTGAGGAGGCTCCTGGCTCCTGGCTTCGAATCGGCGTAGCACCAGCAAGTGCGACCACTTGGGGAGTGAATCATCAGACAGAAGATGTTCCTCTCTGTCTTTCCTCCTCTCTGTACATCTGCCTTTCCAATAAAATAAATAAATTCTTTAAAAAAAAAGTACATCAATAATGTGTAACCTACTCAAACATCACCTACACTTGTGAGTTTCAAACCTTCTGATTTTGCATATCATTATACTAAAAATGTTACTGAGGATCCCAAAAAGATTTTGTTTATTGGAATTATATCCTTTATTATTGGCCAAATTGAGGTGAAACCTGAAAACGTTTTACTAATTCACCTAAAATTAAGGAAATTTAGGTTCAGTATCCTAGTGGCTAAAATCCATCTTGCACACACTGGGATCCTGTATGGGCCCCGGTTCTAATCCCAGCAGCCCAACCTTCCATCCAGCTCCCTGCTCATGGCCTGGGAAAGCAGTCACGGATGGCCCAAAGCCTTGGGACCCTGCACCTGCGTGGGAGACCCAGAAGAGGCTCTGCGTTCCTGTCTTCAGATGGGCTCAGCTCTAGCTGTTGCAGCTGCTTGGGTAGTTAATCAGCGGATGGAAGATTTTCTCTCTGTCTGTCTTCCTCTCTGTATATCTAACTTTACAATTAAAAAAAAAAATCTTAAAAAAATTACTAAAATATAACCTTAAGTAAAGCAGCTAAAAATGAATAAATCCTACTGGTAGCATTTGTGATAGCATTCTTTGATTATGCATCAACACAACAAATAATATTTTTTAAGTTTTATTGTAATACACACTAGAATGACAACATCAACAATATCTTATACTATTGTGAAAATGTTGGGTTTTACAGACTTCTTGAAAATGTCTCAAAAATCAAATTTCCCTAGACTGCACTGTGAACTGTTGGTGACACCACTCCCTTGAGAGAGCCCAGGAACACTGTGTTGACCAAACATACAACAGTGAAAATGTGTGTGTGACTGTCCCCAGCACAACAGAGATGTCAGCAAGCAATGTTGCTGGAAAATCTATGTTTGTTATTTCAAAAAAGACTAAGTAAAGTCTCAAAGAGTGTGACTAAAAGTAGGCATAAAAAAATCACAGATAAGGTATTACTGTAACAAACCACAACATTTTTAAAAATTGAGATACTGTGGATGCAGTCGTTACAAACAAATTTTGCTGTCACACAGCTAGGGTGTTTTTCAGAAAGGCAGCATTCAAATTCGGATCTTTTCAAATCCAAAACTGCTCATTGAACAGCTGCATTGAGCACATGAGACTTACGTTAAGTATTCAGACCAAGTGATAAGTCAGGGGACTTGCCCTAAAAAAAAAAAAAAAGAAAAGAAAAAATAGGAAAATCAATTGCTCATGAAAAGTTATTAAACTTTTACTAATTGAAACATGCACAAGTCATTCAGCTGTTGCCTCTTAGATGCAAACCCGCTTTTGTACCCGGATTAGGGTTACTTGGTTGGAATCCTGCAGCCCAACTTCCTCTTTTGCCAATCAGCTTTCTGCTAGACACCAACTT
Organism: Ochotona princeps; assembly: GCF_030435755.1. Taxonomy (NCBI): domain Eukaryota; kingdom Metazoa; phylum Chordata; class Mammalia; order Lagomorpha; family Ochotonidae; genus Ochotona; species Ochotona princeps. The sequence continues at coordinate 12,749,465 of NC_080835.1, read as the reverse complement.
GAAAGGGTGCAAAGACAAAAAGAGCCAAACTTGTTCTTTTCTGTTTCACTTCCTGTCCCCTACACCTCAGTGCCATCTGAGAAGTGCTTCTTCATTCAGACTGCAACAATTCTAAGTAGCGGCAATTAAGTCCGGTTTATTTTTATTGGAAAGTCACATATGCAGAGAGCAGGAGAGACAGAGAGACAGATGTTCCATCCACTGGTTCATTCACCAAACGGCTGCAACAGCCGGAGCTGAGCTGTTCTGAAGCCAGGAGCCAGGAGCTTCTTCCAAGATCTCCCACGCAGGTGCAGGATCCCAAGGTTTTGGGCCATCCTCCACTGCTTTCTCAAGCGTACAGTGAGGGAGCTGGATGGGACGTGGCGCAGGACGTCAACCGGTGCACCTATGGGGTCCCGTCACTTGAACGTGGAGGATTAGCCAGTTGAACCATTATGTCAGGTTGCATGAGTCGAAGTTTAATGTAAGTTGACATTTCATCTTTTAAACACAACCCCCAAAAGGGAAATCTAGGTAAAGTTGTATAGATACATTCCCAAAGGAGAAGGAAGAACATATTTATATAGAATTATAGACATCATGAGAAAAAAATACAAGTCCTAACTGCAGAATCGCTGGTTTTCACAGGGAAGAATTTCAAATCAGTGCAATATTTGTGTGAACAACACTAACAGTGTAAGTAATCCTTTCTGGGACAATTATTTGTCTTTTCATGCTTTTTTTTAAAAACAAATCAAATTGATACTGTGATTATTAAAAGTCAAAAGAAATGCAGTAGCTAGCTGCTACAGGTAGAATAATTATATAGTGCTGAAAATGTCATCTCAAGGAACAGAATAAAATCTAGCTTACAAGATAGTTTAAAGGGAAATTGTTAAGAGAGGTCCTGTGCTTCATTTGCCTATGAATCTAAAGCTCTTACAAGTAAAGCCACCAGCCCGGCCTCCAGGGGCGCGGCAGGGAGAGACATGAAGCTGAGCTGGGTGCTGGCAGTTCTGTCCATCTGCCTGGTGCCCTCGTTACGGCCGCAGCGTCCGGGGACAAACGCCAGCTACTGACCGGGGTCAAGAGGCGAGTGAACCACTGTCCCATTAAGTCACAGAAAGGGGACATGTTGCACGCGGGGAAGCTGGACAATGGGATGGAGTTTGACATCACCCTGCCGCAGAACCAAACCTCCGTCTTCTCTCTGGGCACCGGCCAGGTCATCAACGGTTGGGACCAGGGGGTACTGGGGATGTGTGAGGCAGGAAATTGGAAGTTGGTGGTCCCCTCGGAGATGGGGTACCGGGAGCTGGGAGCCCTTCCCAAGATCCCAGGGGCCGCAGCCCTGGTGTTCCAGGTGGAACAGTTCCAGATCGATCAGAGGGCAGAGCTGTAGCTGGACCTACAGGGCAGACAAAGACAAAGGCTTTTCCATGTAAAGAAAGCTGACTGTGGATTCGGCGCAGTAGCCTAGTGGCTAAAAGTCCTCAACTTGAACACGCCAAGATCCCATATTGGTGTCGGTTCCAATCCCGGCAGCCCCGCTTCCCATCCAGCTCCCTGCTTGTGGCCTGGGAAAACAGTCCAGGACGGCCCATAGTCTTGGGACCCTGCACTCACATGGGAGACATGGAGGAAGTTCCTGGCTCCTGGCTTCGGATTGGCGCAGCTCTAGCCATTGAGGTCACTTGGGGAGTGAATTATCGGATGGAATATCTTCCTCTATGTCTCTTCTCCTGTCTATATATATCTGACTTTCCAATAACAATAAATAAATCTTTAAAAAAAAAAAAAAGAAGGAAAGAACGCTGACTGGGATGGGGACTAGTTATGAAGTTACAAGTTGCAGAGGGCACGCATATCCTCCACACATTCTTTAGTGTTGGTTGACTTTTTTTTTACAACAGGCACACAATTATACATCACCTATGTGTCTATAGATATTTGAAGTATTATCAGGAACTTTGATCATAAATATTTAAAGCAAGTGCCTTTTTACAGAATTACGCTTCAGTTTAGCAGGGAAACCACTTTCTTGGAGAAATCTCGCCATCTTGTGGCGAATAGAAGCAGTGCTCCGTGTTTAACATCCACCGCGAGCTAGACAGGGATGGGTATTGTCAGCCTGCAAGCTTTGCATCCTCAAACACAACCATGGCTAAACTCTCTACCTAGCAGAACTTACACGTAAAAGCTACGTGTGTTGCAATACATTTATTTACACATAAAATGCACATGTATTACATGCAATTGATAAGTGTCCCATACTTGTCCCCAAACTGCAAGCAGCTAAAAGGCTATCTATATACATCTATAATTTGCTCAGTAACGCGTATATCCCTGCTCTGCCATGGACCCTGCATAGCACCTAATGAAGTAGCAGTTGATAAGTACTTGTACTCGGTGATTCATGATTTGAAATTCAGATCCATAATCACCAAGATATTCTTTAACATACATAAATTAAAAAACCAATGTGTGCAAAGTCACATGTACATTGTCTTTCTACTTACTCTGGTCTGCATATTAAAAATATGTTCTTGTTTATCCTTAAAAACAGAATTTTTTAGAAGCTAGAAGCTTTCAGGAGTTCTGCTTTGAGAGAAGCTGGAGGTCGGGATGGCAGCCGCTGCTCAGGTCTCACTGCGTACTCCTGTGCAGACCTTGCTGCGCATGAGCAAATATCATCCTTAAATATGAAACCAGCAAACAACAGAGTATCAGCATTGCCAGATGGTAGTGTTATGATTTCTAAGAATGGAAGCAAAATTTCATATCTTTTTGTTTCTATCCTCACAATTCAAATATATCTAAATGTATAGATAATGTTTTATCTTGTCCCAATCATGTTTGTGGATTTGAGGAATTCATATTGTTAAAATGTTCATACTTCACAATCTAATCTACAGACTGAATGTATTTTCCAACAAAATACCAGTGACAAATAGTTACTTAAGCACCAGTCTAACCCACGTGGGATGCCAGCACCACAGGCAGAGGCTCACCTGTTAAGCCACAGTGCCAGCCACAATACACATTTTTTTCACTAACATTTTTTAAATCCTTAGTATGTACAGATTTCAAACATTTTTAACAAAGTAATACTATTTATTCCATTTTCAATGTGCTTTGGTTATTTTACTTTAAATTTTTTTAAAAAAGCATACATGCAGGTACTGTGTAATGTTTTGGCACATGTTTACAGGGCATAATACCCAGTGTGGGTAAATAGATTTATCTCTTCAAGTGTTTAATATTTCTTTATAGTAAAACATCTAAAAATCCTATGTCCTTGTTTGTTTTTAAAATGAAATACACAATGTATTAACGCCTTCCATGCAACAACATCCCAGAATTCCTTATTCCTGTGTAGCTGTGCAATCTAGTTCCCATTAATTAACCTTTCCCTCTCCATGTTCCCTTCTCGGCCTCTGACACCATCACTGGCTATATTTTCAATTTTGCAGGATTCTCTTGTTTTCAGAGCTCACATAATGCACGGGTGTGTGTGTTGCTTTTCTTTCTGTTCTTGGCACATTTCACTTAGAACGACCTCCAGTTCAAACCAGGTTGGATTCCTTACAAACGTTTGGAAGTGGCTTCATGCACGTATGTCTGGATATACAGTAATGTTTCTTATAAATGTTTCTTTCTAAATTTTAAAATGACATGCAATTGTGTACGGACACATTGAATCTACTTGCACGCCTATTCAGCTTACATCAATATTTCTCAGAGAAAGCGTTTAGGTTTTTTTTTTTTTAATAACTACCAAGCAGAACAAAAGAGGGACCAGGAAGACAAGTGACATGACCATGGCCAAAATGATTTCCTCGTCCTGCTGACCTCATCGGAACCACCAGACAGCACGAAGTCTATTTGCCCAAGATCTCTGTATCTCCCCAGCTCACATTCTTCTAAAATTCCACAGGAATATAATTCGCAAATTTAATTCGAATGATTGATCATTTTGAATGTCAAGCTGTTAACATTCACTTTCCAACGTGAGAACTATTTGCACTTGCTTCTTCCTTCATCCCTTCACTTCCTTTTCTATTGCTCCTGTATTCTTTCTCTCCCTCCTTCCTGCGCCCTCAGTTGACCGTGGAAGGACGGCGCTCGGACTGTCCTAACTAGTGCTCAATTGTATCACGTTTATGCCTCCAAAGGAAAAAAGCTGCCTATGGATTGGCACCTGAGCACACAGTGCTGCAAGCCTCAGGACAGCCACAAGAGCAGAATGCCAACGTCAGGTTCTCATCAGGCTGAGGCTCCAAGGCCCCAAGGTTGTTACAGCTCCTTGTTGGCAAGATGTCAGGGGCACCAGTAAGAGTGATTGGGCACTCAGAGACAGGTAATTACCAAACTTGAAAGAATTATTTACCTCGCTCCTAAACAAATTTCAGAGGAATTAATCAAGACAATTTCAACTAAGCAAGTTCCTAGGTGATCATTGCTATTCAGTGCAACATGTTATCCCCAGGGACCTGGCGGATCAAACAACTAGAGGGACTGGCTCTGGGGACAGACAATGTCTCTGTGAACTGAACTGATGTGAGACAGGGAGTGCCATATGCCAGCTGCCCTGAGTTGCCAGTTACGATCCTGTGGGTCTTGACCCCTTGCCCTGTTACAAAACAAAATAAAACAAAAGGAAATTGCATTCCAATTCAGCTAAATCTAACAAGCCCAGGAGATTAAATTAACCTATGAAAATTGGAAGCTTTGAACAGAGTTGCCATTCAAACCCTTATCACGTTAATGAGCATGGGTTTTTCGGAAGGACATTTCTGGGCTGGAACATCAAAACAAGATCTTGAGCAAGTTGCCTAAAACTCTGGAGTTTCAGGACATTTAGTAAAAGCACCTACATTTAAGAATTAAACGGGATAATGTGTTTAATGAGGCAGGGACAATGAAAGAGCTGCATTGTTTTTACAGTGTATAGCCCCACTATTGCTCCCACCAGTCTATCGCACTAACTCCCATCAGGACCACTCACACCCAGTCACTCTTCAAACTGTCCTTCACAAAGCCACTCTCTAATCAAGCAGCCCTCCACATTAAAATATCTATCCCTAGCTCTTTCTTCCAGGGGGGAAAAAAAATAGAATAGCTCCCAACTCTCAAACTAAAGAAGCCATAAACTTATTCCACCCACTTTTCCACTCATTCTCCTCCCTTTACTTCTCAATCCCTGTATCCTAACTCTATCACATCCCTGTTTTGTCGCAGCATCATGCCATTACGCATAGAGCATACTGTTCACTCAACCTCTTATCCTTTTCACTGTTGTTAGATGTACAAATCCTAGCTTGACTCTCAATCTCACGGCAGAACACAGCTTGTATGAAAACACAAACCAGCATTAGCGAATGTGAACCAGCCTCCTTTGTTTCCTTCCTGCCTTTCCCCTCTTCCCAACCCCACTGCCTTGTTCCCTCTGTCCTTGCTCCAAGTCACACAAGACAGAGAGGGCTCCTGGAAGACCTCGTGTCGCTCTGTCTTCCTCACTTTCCTTTACTGTCCTAAACACAAGAGTAAAGAATATGAAAAATAAATTTTATCACAGATTTCCAAAGAAACCAGTTCTATTTGGATGCTGGCACATATTTATGCCCAAGAATGGACCCAGAGGTCATTATCATGCCTGCGGCTGGTTGTTACTGGGACACTCCAAGGAACATAATGAGGGATGTATGTGCAAGCCACGTGCGCAATCCAAGCAAGACACAGTGCATACCAGTGTCCCGAAGCTTTTTTTTTTTACTGTATTATTTTTTTTATTCGTTAATTACATTGTATTATGTGACACCAGCATTGGCTGCTGCTGCACCAATCCGAAGCCAGGAGCCAGGAGGAGCTTCCTCCGGGTCTCCCACATGGGTACCGGGTCCCAAGGCTTTGGGCCATCCTTGACCACCCTCCAAGGCCACAAGCAGGGAGCTGGATGGGAAGCAGGGCTGCCAGGATTAGAGCCAGCACCCATATGGGATCCCGGCACATTGAAGTTGAGGACTTTTAGCCGCTAGGCCACGCCGCCAGCCCTACTGTGATCTTTTGATACGTGTATACATTATGTTATGTTCAAATCATGACAAGCACATAAACAATTGTGAAGCTATGACACTTCAGGCTAAGATATCCACTCTTCAGGTACAAAGACAGTCAACCTCCGAAGGAAGATCAAGCCATTTTCAGTCTTTTTGATAATCTTAAACACGGTGGAATTAGCTTTGTTAGTAAATATTTGGTCTTCTCGGCGTCAGTCCTGTGCCGAGAGCCTCCCACATGCATTCCAATCCTGTTGTCGCACTGTCATTTTCTTATAACTGTCAAACCACTTGCGTTTCTCCGGGTTTTAATGTGATTTATTCTAATCTGGGTCATTTACCTCTTCACCTTGGAAACAACCATCCCTATTTACCATCTTCCTGATGATTTTCAGAAGCTGCTTCCACTGAAAACCACATTAATGCCTATTCTATGAACGTAGTTGTATCTTCTAATAGTTTGGGAATTTACTTATTTACTTATTTAGATAAAATAAAATGTTCATACCTCCTGTGTTGCTTTTCAAATAAATTTTTAATTTCTCTATCTGCATCTTAAATATTTCATAAAATCTATATTTCTCAAAATTGCTTTTGAAGCTCATTGTCTGAAACCACGAAAAGATAGCTGCTTTTTATCAATTTTTTAAATTTTTGACTGGAAAGTCAGATTTACAAAGAGAAGGAGAGACAGAGAGAAAGCTCTTCCATCTGCTGGTTCATTCCCCAAGTGGCCACAAGGGCCAGATCTGGGCCAATGTAAAGCCAGGAACCTCTTCCAGGTCTCCTACACAGATGCAGGGTCCCAAGGTTTTGGGACCACCCTCTACTGCTTCCTCAGACTACAAACAGGGAGCTGGAAGGCAAGCGGAGCAGCTGGGTCCTGAATCAGCGCCCACATGGGCTCCCAGCGCATACAAGGCAAGGACCTCAGCTACTAGGCTACTGTACCAGACCAGATAGCTCTTTTCTTTGACAAAAATTGGAATGCCGAGGTTACAAAGCAAATCCACTTATCAAATAAAAGGGATATCTACATTTTCTAGGTACCTGTTTCATCAATTTTGCAGTTTTTATTTCTGCATCTAATGCCAAAATAAGGCAATAGTAACAAATTAGCACACTGTAGGTAGTACATACAATAAAACTCTTTAATCATACTTTCTTTATTATATTTATTCTGTCAGGCAGCATTAGGATTTGCCACCTACTTCCCCAAAACAGGCCTGTGAAGTAGATGCCATCATCATTGCCATTACAGATATTCAGAGGTTGAGACATTCTAAGAAATACAACCAAACTGAAAAAAAAAATTGAAGTGCTGGCGCTGAGGCTTAAGCCCAGACTGTCCGTAAGCTCAAGAGTCCAAGTTCATTCTCTTCAACCTTATGCTCAGAATTACTTCCCTGGGCCCAGTACGGGATAAACATGCCATCAAACCTGTTCCGCTCAGAAAGCCACCCAGTCAGCCCTCACTGTGGTGACAGCATTCAATGCTCTACTGACGTTTCATCAATAATTGTTGCTCATTAAAAAGAACAAAGCGAACGAGAGGAAAGTGAAGTTGTCGGGAGCTTGCACTTAAAAGAAAGCTTGCTCTCAAAGGAGAGGGGCTGGTTAGTCTAGTGTCTAACGTGGGGTGTAACCACGAGAAATCACTCCTGAATACATTGTTACTAACTTTAAAAAATAGCCTACGCAGACCACAGGTACAGTTACAAGAAAAAAAAGATGTAAAAATTATTTAGACAAACACAAACTGCAATAAAAAGGATGACTTGGAAGATTTAATAGAGGATGAACAGTCAAGAGTATCAGGACTCTCAACAAGCCATTACATATCGCAAAAAAATTAATTTCTTCCTTTCTGATTTAGCTTCACACTCCGAAAGGTATGAATGTTAAAATAAAGCAGTGATTTCAAACGTTCTGTGGCATGAACTTCAGAAAATCTGACCAAAGTTCTGGTTTTTTTTCCATGTGCAATTAATATGCATAGGTACACACCGAAATTTCATATGATTCCACAATCTTTTGAAATCTGTTCTTAGGCTTCAAGAGCTTTTTCTAATCTTTCAGTTCAAAAACTGACAATTTTGTGATTAATAAGTTAATGCTGCCATCTAGTGGTTGTTCAGTCCAAATCTTCCTGCAGCTGCCAGGGCTGTACCAAATCAACCCAGTGATAAGATACTTAGTAACTCTATGACTCCTTTGAAGCCTCCATGTGGAAGGTTGGAAGTCAGTTGCTTGAGCCATCAGCTGTTGCTTCCCAGGGACACTAGCAGGGAGCTGGATCAGAAGTAGAGTAGCGAAAGCTCTGATCTGGGATGCAGCTGTGGTGAGCAGCAGCTTCGCCACTGACACACAGTGCCCACTTTTTAGTTGAACACCTCCTGCATTCACATGCTAACAGAAGACAATGTTTCACAAACAGGTGAGTTTTGTATCTGGTAGAAACTAGAAGTATCTTCTATAAAATCAAAGTCTTCATGTTCTAAAAATAGAATTTTATTTAAACTGCTTTTTATCAAAATCAGGGTACAAGGTTATTTTCAGGGAATTTTTATTAACAGAAAAAAAAAATGAAGAAAGTCTCATCTCTTGTGAGATCTGGTTCTTTTTCAAATTCCTTTCACAAGCCTGCTGTGTTCAGTTGAGTGTCACAGTCCTCTGCGGACTTGGGCAACAGTGAAGCCAGGTTCCTGAGGATCAAGAATGAGGACGGTTCCTCTACATCTTGGTGTTTGAACTTTTGTGAACTTTACATCTGCAGCAAATGATGTCTTTCTAACATTCATAGACATGACCATATGAAGTGACTAAAGCATATCAATAAGGACAGAAAAAAATATACATATATATGTTCCAGTGCTGGTAACGCGTCCTTGCCTCACCTGGAGAAGCTGTGGATCCTGGAGTCTCTGCCTTTGCTGAACCACTGACATGAGCACACCTGAGTCGGGAGAAGAGGCTGCTTGGAGAATCCCAGTTCCTGGAGCCTGCTGCTCACCAAGCACGAGTCACAGCACACACACCTGTGAACTCCGTAAGTTAATGTGGTCATTAAAATTCTTGTTTAATGTAAACATGTTCTCTAACACCTCTAAGATTTCTGATTTAGTTTCAAATGGGCTAAATACATACACACACATAGATGTAACATGACACTTTATGAAATTATATGAACACAGAAAATGCTATAGCAATGAAAAACCATAGATTTATAATACATTATCTACACAGCCATAAGAGAATAAGTATTTTTCAAGATACTATTGCCTTATAAAACAGGTTATCTATAATGGTATATTTGTGGATGATAGATAGACAGATAGACTATACATATAGACATATTCAGGAAAATACTTAATTTTTTTGCATAATCAGTTTTTAAAACAGTTGAATCTCTGATCAGAGGTTATTTGGGGACCATTTAAGAGACCAGAAGTGTTTTTTTTTTAACAATTATATAATTTTTATTGGAAAGGCAGAATACAGAGAGAAGAGACAGAAAGATCTTCTGTCCACTGGTTCACTCCCTCGGTGGCCACAACAGCAAAAATCAGCCAGTCCGAAGCCAGCTGCCAGGAGCTTCTTCTGGGTCTCCCACGTAAGTGCAGGGTCTCAAGGTTTTGGGCCGTCCTCGACTGCCTTTCCATGCCACAAGCAGGGAACTTGATGGAAGCAGAGCAGCTGGGAACTGAACCAGTGCCTATATGGGATCCCGGCAGTTGCAAGGTGAGAATTTAGCCATGGAACCATCGTGTCAGGCCTGGACAAATGCTTTCCACCACACACAGTGGCAAGGCCACAGCCAGGTCTGCTCTGCCTTAAGTCTGCTTTCATCCTTCACAGCTGGATAAAGTTCAAAGCAGGAGCCTGTAACTTTAGCAGCAGAACAGATTCTCACAACAACTGAAGATTACTGAATCAAAATAGCCAGAGTGTAAGGCCACTGAGGTTTGTATAATTCCAGATAAAACTCACAATCACATAGTAACCATCAGGATTATGGGAATATGGGGATGAATGACGCCACTGTATTACTTCACATATTTAAAAGTCTCATAATGAAATAACTTTCAGGAAAAAAATGTGTTGCATGAGTTGTAAGAACATTCAGTGGTGAACACAAGAAACATTTCAGTAATTACAGTGGAGAATAACTGTAAACCATGGGCTTTTGTGTGACATTTTGTTGTTTATGACTCAGTGTGACACAGCATCTGCGGAACATGGCGGCTGCACAGCGCCGAGTCCCCGAGGGATGCAGAGCGCGGACACAGTAGGGATCTCCGTTCAACACTTTCTGGAGAGCGTAGTCTAAATCTTCATCATTTGCTCTTCATAAAAAGGGGGTGAGGAATCATCTTTTTTTCACCATTAACACCAAACACATTTACTTCTAGGATAGCATCTTGCATCTTGTGTCAAAACTGAATAGTGTAAGGAAAAGAGAAGAACTTTCTGAGCTAAAACAGCAATTCTTCTCAATAACATCCTGTCAGCATCATTGATGTCTCCCTGCATTCTCTCTCTCTCTCTCTCTCTCTCTCTCTCTCTCTCTCTCTCTCTCTCTCTCTCCATGATTATTCCTGTTCCAGGTCTGTCTCTGCATCTTCTCCAGTTCCCTGCCCAGCCCCTGCCCACTTCTACCCACCCTGTAAAGTGTCACCTTTTGAATAAGTTCAATGCTCAAAGCAGGTTCCAATTTCCATCCTTGTTGCCTGATCACAAGCTTGATTTTGCAAGATTCTCACCAGGAAATCCACCTGGGCAGATGTTTACACTAAAGCCACACCCTCGTCTGTCCCTGGAGCCTTACTCAGAGGAGTCTGACCAGGCTTTGTGCTTGTCAGCTTCATCTATGTATCCTTTGTTACATGGAAAGTGCAAGAAAGACAACTATTTCCTATCTTTCCTATCTATTTTTTTTATATTTTCATTTACCTTTGACCCCTCAGTATCCACAACCTCAGAACTACTAAAATTTTTCCATTTCCATCCATCTTTTTTTATACTTTATTTCCAATTTCTATGCCAAATAATAAAGCAATAGTTACAACTCACAAAAGTTGGATAAAATTAGAAAACTAAATAATGGGGTGTTTAATTTTATTTTTCTTCCTTTTTTGCTTACCTAAATGTTCCATTTTCTACAACAGTTATGACATTTATTTTTTAGACTAGAAAAATAAACAAAATGGACACAAGGGGAAAATAACGTGATATAAAAAATTCTTTCAGTTTAAAAGTTGAGGATATTTCTGTTCCTCCAAGGATTGTTATAGTATTTGCCTCCAGGAGGTTCTAACCATGACTAGACTTATTCATGTTCCCAGATGCTTAGGTGACTAGGAAATTTCACAATACATAAGAATATGGTGAAGCGGAAATTTAAAAATAGATAAGAAAATCACATGAAAGCATGAACAGATGTTAACATTCCAATTCTGCAAATAATTTAATAACTATTGATGACCTAGGTTTATCCATACAAGGAAGCTTTTCTTTTATTTACTCATTTTCTTGATGAGAATCTAACTTTTGATGAAAAATTTGCTCCTGGTGATTGTCCTACCCATGGCAGCCTTCACTTCTTTATTTCTTAAGCTGTAGATGAGAGGATTCAACATGGGAATCACCGCTGTGTAGAACACAGACACCACTTTATTGAGGTCCAGAGAAGAAATTGCACTTGGTCGCACATAGATAAAAAAAAGAGTCCCATACAGGATGGAAACCGCTGTGAGGTGTGACGAGCAGGTGGAAAAAGCTTTACGTCTTCCTGCAGCGGAGCGGATCCTCAGGATGGCAATGAGGATATAGAAGTAGGAGATTATGATGGTTAGGCTACTGACAATGAGCACAGCTCCAGCCACAATGAAAACCAGTAATTTGTTGATCCGGATGTCGGCACATACAAGAGAAAGTAAGGGAGACATGTCACAAAAGAAGTGATTGATAATATTGGAGCGGCAAAAAGGAAGTCGGAAAGCAGCTGTTGTGTGAGTCATGGTATTGAGAAAGCCAGCAGCATAGGGTCCAGCCACCAGCTGAACACAGAGTCTGTGGGACATCGCCACTGAGTACAGCAATGGGTTACAGATGGCGACATAGCGGTCGTAGGCCATGGACGCTAGGAGAAGGCACTCGATGGCCACAAAGAACCCAAAGAACCACTGCTGTAAGGCACACCCCAGGAAAGAGATGGCTTTTCTTTCAGCAAAGAAGTCGGTGAGCATCTTGGGGCCCACCACCGAGGAGAAGCAGACGTCCACGAAGGACAGGTGGCTGAGGAAGAAGTACATGGGCGTGTGGAGGTGGGAATCGATCCGGATGAGGAGGATCATGCCCAAGTTTCCTGTCATCGTAATGAGGTAGAAGAGGAGAAAGAGCAAGAACAGGAAGACCTGGAGCTGAGGGTGGCACTTTAAACCGATGAAGATGAACTCTGTGATCCTTGTGGAGTTCTTATCCGCCATGGGTCATTTGGATCTCTACAGTCAGGAAAACAGAGAATTATTACCACATTCAATTGTAAGTTCTTCTTCTTTTTTAATTTATTTTTATTGGAAAGGCGGATATACAGAGAGAAGGAAAGACAGAGGGGAAGATCTTCCATCCGATGATTCACTCCCCAAGCGGCCTCAACAGCCAGAGCTGAGCCAATCTGAAGCCAGGAGCCAGGAGCCAGAAGCCTCTTCTAGGACTCCCAAGCAGGTACAGGGACTCAGGGCTTTGGGATTTCCTCTACTGCTTTCCCAGGCCACAAACAGGGAGCTGGATGGGAAGTGGAGTTGCTGGGATTAAAACCAATGCCCATATGGGATCCCGGGTTGTGCAAGGAGAGAACATTAGCCACTAGGCTATCACTCCAGGTCCCAATTGTAAGTTCTTAGACTCGTAACAAAATGAATAAGAAAAAATCATGGAATTTATTTCTAAATACTATTTTTAAAGTTTAATAAAGTGCTAGCAGGTCAGATATATAATTGTTCTAAAGAGTAATGTGATATGTTTGAAAATCTGAGCTTAAGAAATAATTTGACAATAGACAACTTACAAAAGTTTTCACTACTTTTACAAATTAAGAGAAAAAACACATTAAAAAGAAAAACAGTGTCTTAATGTGTAATAGCACTGCCAGCACCCCATATGGAGGCAGGTTTGTATCCCAGCTCTTCCACTTCCAACCCAGATGGGAAAGTATTAAAAGGTAGCCCAAGTCTTTGGTCCCTACACTCATGTGAGACTTGAAACAAGCTCTAGGCTGTTAGCATGAGACTGGTTCAGCTCTGGCCAGCACAGCCATTTGGGAAGTGAGCAGCAGAGGGCAGATGGAATCTCTTTTGATAGATAGATAGATAGATAGATAGATAGATAGATAGATAGATAGATAGATAGATAGATGATAGATAGATGGATATCTGTGGTTCTGCCCTCAAAATCAATAAATAATAGATCTACCTTATCTTTTTAAAGGGAAAAACATTGCTATTATTATTATTATTATTATTGCCTATACAGAACTTGAAAAAATTTTTGATAAGATACAGCTGTCACAAAACTACTTGAAACAGCAAATGAAAACTATCTAATAAATAATCAGAAAATCAATGTGCCATGGCAAGTCATTAAAAAGATTCACATTATAATCAGAAACTAAGTAATAGTATCAATAATTTTCTCCACATTGGCAAACATGATTATTTTCTCATGATATAGTAAAGAGCAGAAACTAACAGAATGAGACACATAGTATAATGTATAATATTACAGTTTAAAATTTTTTTAAAGTCTCAATATTATCTTCAAGCATAAAGGCTTTTGTAAAAAAATAAAGGAGTCTGGAACAGTATATACCAAATGAGCAGTCATTACTTCTGAGAACAAAAGGTCAGTGAACTTGGTGTGCAATCAAAGCACACTCCAAATTTACCCACATTTTGAAGATTTTACTAAAGAGAAAATACACATGTGCTGCCTGTGTACTCAGAGTAATATAAACCCTAACTAAACGAAGAAAAATCTAAATTCCTGAAACTTTTCAGCAATTACTAAAAAAGCATCAATAAGCCTGAACAGGAGCAAGAAGAGGCAAGAAATGTACAAGACCTAGGAGGTAGAAGATGAGCAACACTTGAAACCTGTATGTAGAGTTCTTGATTCCTAAGATTCTGATTCGTGAAGAGAACTCTAGACCCACCATCATCTTTCCTGAGCAAGAACTGAGGTTGCTGGAAGCCAGATGAAAGGGCAAAGAAATGGTGGTAACTACAAGTACAGCGCATTCCACACACAATGCTGGAAACTGGATTTGACTGGCTACAAGAAACTGACATTAGAGACTACAGTGAGTGTGGAAGAGTGAACAAGAATTGTGTAGTACTCCAGACTGAGAAAACTCTACCGCCAAGTCCTTTAAAACATCAGCATATTTGATTTCACTCAAATCTGAGTAAGGAACATTCAGTCACTGCTATTTTATAACCGTTAAGTTTGAAAGATGGACACAGTGCACATTTATAGTGAGAGTGCTGTGACATTAAGACATTGCACAGCCCAAATTCAGGTCCCAGTTTTTCAATGAGATTTTCATTCATGATTTATTCATTGTCCTCCGTAGCTTATGTCTTCAACATCACAATCATAATACAGCGCAGTATTCCATACCGATGGCCCACCATCTAGAATGGGTGGCTCAACCTTCCTGTTCGAGACACTGTCACCCTATAATTGTGGCCTAAGGAAGAATGAATTTCTGTAGACTTGGAAATGGATTAGTTGGTCATGACCTCTTTGTGTGCCTTTGGCATTCACATTACTTCTTGCTGGGTTGTAACAAGTTATGATCTAACAATGACTATCTCTCCGTACCACATTGTAAAAATGAGTTGCTTTAATTTTTCTTTAAATTCAATTCATTCATGTTGGATTTCTCAAGAAATAAGCAGAGGGACAAAAACACATTCTTTAAATGACCTAAACTTACATTCTGTTGAGTTCCTTTTATCCTTAGAGATGACAAAAAATAAGTACAATTAAAATGAAGGACACAGTTTCCTCCTTTCCAACAGGCATTCCATCTCCAACTCTCACCTGTGCTTCTGCACAGGGAAGAGTTCAAGCTTTCTGGAAATAAGTTGGCTTCTTTATCTTCTTCCCAAAGAGCTTCCACTCTAAAACAAATGAAGTATCCTCCTGCTCTTGCATTAAGCTTTCCGGAAGGAGTTACATCATGTTTCCCCACAGGAGCATGTGTGTGCCCACAGCATGCCATATCTTGGGAATTTTATTCTTCAGAGAAAAATAAAGTGTTATTGCTATCTTAATTTTGTGACAAATCCATGGGGATATACTTGCTTCTTTTCTGTACATGATTGGATACTCTCTTTTTCTTCCTAGCCAAGAAAATATTATAAGTAAACTTTTGTGTAGTACCACAGAATTTTTAAAGCTAATCCAGGTACTGTAGTGGGGCATTGGCCATAAGGATGCTTTAGTCCGCCAGGCTCCAAGCAGTCTTCCTCTTACACTCTGAAATCAAATGAAATAAGGACAACTGCACAGGTGGAGATTGCCTCGGAATGCTGTGGAAGAAACCAAAACAAGGATTATGATTCCATCCTTTGAGTTCAAAGACCTTCATCAACTCATTCACGACGGCTCAATCACCTCACCTTTGCGCAGACATCAAAGTGGTTGGGAAGGTGTCCTGCCTAACTTAACCACCTTCGTATGATACCGAGTATTTCTGGGACTTCTTCCATCCTTGTCTCCCCTTCAGTGTCCACAGAGGAAACCCCCATTGGCACTTGGCATATGCACACAAAACATTTTATGTTCAATAATTTGAACTTTAGTTTTTCTTCCAGACTCGCTATCATTTGCTTTCTCCATGAAGACTGATTTCATAATCACATGTATCCTGCTTTCTCCTTCTTCATCTTTGAATGGGGAATAGATTAACCCTCAGGGTGTTCAACTATTATAATTCTACAGAGAGTTCATGGAATCCTATGCCTCTTAAATCATCACAGTTTAAAACTCTGCCCTTCTGGATACAGGCAGCATTGTTTCTCAGGGTTTAATACACTTTCATATAGCATGTTTTCCTGAATAAAAGCATCAATTACACAGTAATTCTCTATTCCAATAAACTTCCGGATGATGACAATGAGTTTCTCCAAACCAACACTGGAGTTGCAAGCATAGACAAGATGCTAAGAACCAGGAGCCTCCACATGCAAATGCTCTTGACGCAGTTTTTCAATATGTGCTTTATCTGTGGAAGCTTTTCTACCTGGAAAAATATGTGTACAATCACCGTCATGCTTATCAATCAAAAGGCAGTGTCACCACCTCAACTTGGGCAGCACAAGAGTAAGTGTGATTTCAATCTCCAGAAACATAAGCAACTCATGAGATCTCTTCTGTCTAATATGTGACAGGTACTTCATGACAGGGAGTTTGGTTTCAGTCTTTCACATATGCAGCTGCTTTTCTCCACCATTATGACTGGTCATTCATTTTTCTGTGAAGTCTGATCAAAGAAAGGCTGAACTGGAATGGGTGAAACTTTCATTACAAATGAACAGATATTTTCTGAATACTTTTTCACAACAGAGGTTGAACCAAGAATAACCAAAGTGATGTTACACTTTTGTTTCCATTAACCTTCAAAGCTTGAATACAAAATGTCACGCATCTCATGTACTGCCAGCCATTACTTGGGACAAGCAAACAACCTACATCAGGAAACAGCTTCATTATCACATTATTTTTATTGTGAAATCATACATAATTACATGCATGGTTCTCATATACTGACTGTTGCTTTTCTATTTGGAGTACTTGAAACTATTTTGTTGTTGAATATTTTCATTGTTTTCAGGTTTTTAACTTTGATTAATTTTTCTCCTATGTGTCAATATTAATTACAGAAATTGTTCATGCATTGACTTAAAGATGTATTTGTTTTTACTGGAAAGTCTGACTTATAGAGAGAAGGAGAGACAGAGAAAGATCTTCCGTTTGCTGGTTCACTCCCCAGTTGGCTGCAACAGCCAGAACTGAACCCATCTGCAGCCAGGAGCCAGGAGCCTCTTCCAAGGTCTCCCACGTGGCTGCAGGGTCCCAAGTCTTCTGTCCTCTACTGCTTTCCCATTGCTGCTTCTGCTTTTATTTTCAGCTGAATTAACATTAATTTTAAGAAAAAACAGACAACACAGGGAAAATCTGGGAAGACTCTTAAATATTGCAAAGATGCTCAACCTCACTAGAAATTAGAGAAAAGGCAAACAGCTATACAATGATATATCATTATATGTTCACTAAAATGGCTCAAATTATTTATTATAGGCTTTCACACATTACTTATGGAAAGGTAATGCTATCACTTTGGAAAAGTTGCATGTATCCTTAAAGACCTGAAAGTTCTCCTCATCTTGTAAAGGTTAAGTTTCTTCACTACTGTGTATTGTGAAATGGAATTTCACTTGTATTCAAAAAGGCATTCAATGGGGCCCGGTGCCGTGGCCTAGCAGCTAAAGTCCTCGCCTTGAACGTGCCAAGATCCCATATGGATGCCAGTTCTAATCCTGGCAGCAAAACTTCCCATCCAGCTCCCTGCTTGTGGCCTGGGAAAGCAGTCAAGGACGGCCCAAAGCCTTAGGACCCTGCAGCCATGTGGGAGACCTTGAAGAGGTTCCTGGCTCCTAGCTTCGGATTGGCTCAGATCTAGCTGTTGCAGTCACTTGGGGAGTGAATCATCGGACGGAAGATCTTCCTCTCTGTCTCTCCTCCTCTCTGTATATCTGACTTTGTAATGAAAATAAAATAAATCTTTTTTAAAAAAGGCATTCAATGTATCTGACAACAAATTTTTAAAAATCATGTGCTGTACAGAAAGTATTCTTTTGGAAAACCTATTGAATTAGAAAGCTATCTGTTGTGACAAGCTTTGTGGTATAACAGGTTAAGTCTCCTCCTATGATGCCAGCATCCTGCATGGGCCCCAGTTTGTGTCTTGGATGCCCCACATCTGATCCAGAAACCAGCTAATGACCTGGGAAATGTAGTGGAAGTATTTAAGGCTCTCTCACTGTGTGGGAGACCCAAATGAGGCTCCTGACTCTTTTTTGGGGGGGCTGATTCAGCATTGGCCATTGTGGTTATGTTGGGAATTAACCAGTAAATGGAATCTGTCTCTCTATATACATCCCTCAGTTCTTGAAACACCTTCAAACAGATAAATTCAACAGTATTTTTAAAAGGCTGTTATCATACATTAACTAATGCATCAGTACTCTATATCCTGGTTTTCTATTCTGTATTAATTACTACAGGTCTATAATACATTATCCTGTGTAAAAGTCCTCCTGTCTTGATTTCTTTTTCTTTTTTTAAATTTATTTTATTGAAAACTAAGATCATATTTATGGAGAGAAGGAGAAACAAAGATCTTCCATCTGTTGGTTCACTCTCCAATTGGTTGCAATGGCCATAGATGAACCAATATGAAACCAGAAGTCAGGAGCATCTTCTGGCTTTCCTACTGGGTGCAGGGCCCCAAGGCTTTGGGCCATCCTCTACCTTTCCCAGGCCAATAAGTAGGGAGCTGGATGAGAAATAGATTAGCCAGGACACAAACCGGTGCCCATATTGGATCCAAGGTGAGGATTTAGCCATTGAGCCATCTCGCTGGTATCTTGGTTTTCTTTTTCAAGATTAACTCAGTTATTTGGTCCATTCATTTTCATGTAAACTTTAGCATCACGACAGGGTCTGAACAAGATTCAACACTGTACTCACATCAGGGTGCTTCTGAAACCCTGCAGGCCATACCATCACTTTCCTCTCCTACTATGGGAACATTACGTTTCATTCTAGCTGAGAGTTTGCCATTCTCACCCAGATCCTGTGCGGCTCTTCTTCATTACACCCTTCTTGACTTTCCTCTCTGTTATTGAACTGCCTGAAGTCAAAATTATGTCTGTAACGTGCGATCTTTCTTAGTTATAACCTAATTCAAGTGCCCTCTTTGTTGCCATGCAAACCATCATTTGGATGTCTATGGCTCCCTTTTCCTCTCTTGGTTGAAATGTCACCACGCAGTATTAATCGCTGTTTTGGCTTTGTTTCCTTGGTGGACTACCCTAGAATAGTGTTAGCCACATATTTTAGCTGTTTCAATAGATCTTGTCAAAGGCTTTTTTATACACAGGCCTCTGTTCTCTCAACTACTGAGCAATGAGGATGATAATTATTATCTTGTGATCAAAGAAATCAATTGTTGGGATAACTGGGGCAGAAGGACTGGTCCAGAGCTTCTTCCAGCTGATCACAGAAAATCTCAGAGTGATGTGACGTGTGAGAAGGAGCAGGTGTTCCATTGCTGGTCCTAGGATGAGGGACGACCATGTGAGCAGGAGGTGGCCGACTTGAGAGCAGCTCCTCCACAGCTGACAGCCAGAAAGCTGCAGGCAACTCAGCACTAAAGCCTCAAGGAGCTGAATTGTGACAATCACCACCAAGTGAATTTTGGAATGGATTCTTCAGCACTGTGTCTAGAAAGGAACCTACATCTTCCAACATATTCATTCAGTCTTGTGAGATCTCCAGTAAACAATGCAGTCATGAGGTGCCTGGCTGGACCACAGAAGACAATGAGGTAGTGAACTCATGTTGCTGTGTTTGTAGTACTTAAATATGCGGCAATAATGACAGTAGATTCATCATAAAAGTGTAAGTAGTGTTTTTTTTTAATAGACTCACTATGGATATCAAACTAAGTCTGTAAGGTACATGGCAAGGGGTCTCATGCACAATGGACATCCAATCTATGACATGAGTTACTGTTTCAACAAAGGGAATGGTTAGCTTATTATCAAAGCAGAGTAAGAATGGCTTTGATCCTCAACTAGTGTTCAATTGAAAATAAATTATATTCTAATCTATTCTCACCTAGAAACTTAGCTTACAAATAAGCTAAGTTTATGTTAGACTGAGGAAAATATTTTAAAAGTAATATTGATTACTTTGACAAAACAAGAAAATGAATAATACGTTAGAGTTCTTCTGTTACAACCAAAAATACAAAATACATGAGAAATGTCCTGCATGTCTCATAGCAACAGCTGGAAAGGAAGGTGAAACAAACAGTTAAGACCAGGCAAACATCAGGATGGCCATGGGTCCTCGCGGCAGAGACAGCCTAGTAAAGGAAGCTCAGCTAAAAGAACGCAACAATCACTTGTCTGCCGTGTCTCTGCTTACAACTCGCATCCAGGCAGAAATATTCCAAACCTACCTAACGTGCCTGAACCATGACGAAGGGAGACGCGGACTTCAGCCTTAGCTCATCCAAGACTGCATTCTTCAAAAGGATATCAAGGGCCCAGCCTGTGGCCTAGCAGCTAAAGTCCTCGCCTTGAATGCCCCGGGATCCCATATGGGCGCTGGTTCTAATCCTGGCAGCTCCACTTCCCATCCAGCTCCCTGCTTGTGGCCTGGAAAAGCAGTCGAGGATGGCCCAAAGCTTTGGGACCCTGCACCCACGTGGGAGACCTGGAAGAGGTTCCTGGTTCCCAGCTTCGGATTGGCACAGCACCGGCCATTGCGGCCACTTGGGGAGTGAATCATCGGATGGAAGATCTTCCTCTCTGTCTCTCCTCCTCTCTGTATATCTGACTTTGTAATAAAAAATAAATAAATATTTTTAAAAAAAGAATATCAGGACACTATGGTAAACATAAGTAAGGTAAATAGATGCCTATAAACATGGCACAAGTACATGCTACAGGAAAATATATAAAATAGGATGTCTTATCAAAAACCAAGTGTAAATCATATTACTAGAACTGCTAGAGAGTGATAATGAAATAAAATCACAAAGGAAAAAATTCATTCCTGAAAGTTGTAATTTTTTATTATTTCGTGCATTCCACACTCACATATGTATACAATACATATGGCATAATTTTAGTGTGTATGTCATGTAAGTATTCAATCTGATGCATTTTCTCTGTTTTGGGACATAAAGCATTCATCATCCACAGAAACTCAGCCATGGTTCCTATTTGGACCAATGTCTGTCAAACGTTAGTGGCCATGATATCAATATTTCAGTATTTATCATATATTAGTTTTCCTGTTAATAAATACATTGTGAGCTCTGGTGTATGTGAGACTGTGGAGTCTGGAAATAAACCACTGAGCCTGAAATAGCTGTACACTCCTGAAACGTACCTTTTACCAAGATGAAACAGAAAAGAAGTTAACAAGCAAATAAAAAAACAATGGAGTGTTTTAAGTACCTCCAAGGTAGTTTTTAATAAGGAGAGTAAATGTTTGAGATGACCAGGGCAGTAGCTGCTTCAAGGGAAAAGACTCAGCTGCTGCCCTGAGGACAGGACACCTGATCCAACACGTGGACGAGGCATGGGGTGAGCTGGAAGACCGCTCCTGGCACAGACAGAGCCGAAAGGTCAAAGAAAACCTCAAGTCTGACCCAAGGCATCTCTTAGTAAGTTTCCTGGTAGTGTGCACACCATTATAGGGCTATATGTCTCAAAAAGATGATGAGAGAAAGGGGAAAATAGAAATAGAATAGGTTTGAGGGAGAGAGGGCAGGTTAAAGCAGGTTATTGAAAAGCATTTTTTTTTTATTTACTCATCTGAAAGCAGAGAGAATTGTCACTCCCCAAATGGCCACAGCAGCCAAGTCTGAGCAGGCCAGATCAGGGTCTCAAACACTTGTGTCCCCCTCTGATATCCTCCCAGGCATATTAGCATGAAGCTGGATTGGAAACTCACCATTCTGAATTCTAACTGGCACTCTAGTGTGGATGCCAGTGTGGTTGCAAGGGATAGCATAGCTCCTATGACTCAACACCAGCTCCAAGTTAGAGTTTTAGAGTACAATGACGTTGCCTCCAGTCAATTTTCTTTGTTTTATTTACATGGCTCACTACTTTAATTAATAAGGCAAAAGTATATGCTTTGAAGACTATTAACTCACCAGCGAAGAGTCTACTCTTCAAAAGTAATAAGTGTTTTAATATATTCTCAAAAGTAATCATTTGTGTTAACATTCAAATATATTCATAATAAATCACTTCTAGCCAATAATAATCAACTTACTAAAAAATTGAAATATATTCTGCACTTTACGTGTGACTTACAGTAGCAAAATTCTAACAAATTGATACTAACACCAGAATATATGAGAAAATAAAAAACTTATTAAATATCTACTCTGAACATAGAGTTTGGAAAATATGGTGGTTATGTTCTATCAGGATAGTATCATTCATAATAGTTTAGGTTTGAAAAGACTCAAGACCAAATTTGCAGAAAATTGAGGAGACTCAATGTCGCATAAATAAAAACTGAGGTACTGTTAACTTTGTTGCTTAATAGTTTTAATCACATTGCTTGGAATGTAACAAAGGATCTGACATTTTCTGTTTACAAGCCTTCCTAATCAAGAGTTTCTAACAATCTATTCATCTCAGCTTAAAATCTCTCACCTATTAAGTGAAAAACGATAAAATTGTTGTGTACAGACATTGTATGACTCATGAAATAAAAAGAGAATGTAAATTCAAAAGTAGAACTCCCATCAGCCAATCTGGGGTCCTTATGTTTTTTAAAGAACTATATCTCTTTTTTTTTAAGTTAGAATGTTATGTTTTTATTTTTTCATTTTTATTTTTCATGACTAGAAACCAATATGTTCAGTGAAATAAGTCAATCCTAAAAGGACAGATATCATATGTTCTCTCTGACGTATGACAACCTTCATGTGAAATGCAAGATCAAAAGATATATAGGTAAATACGTATATATAAATATTTATCCAGAGAAACTGTAAAAGGAAGGCAAGTATGCCATGAAGTGAAGCTACGTTGCAGTATACATCTCTACTTCTGCACAAAAATGGACTCCCCGTGAAACGTCAATACAACTTGACAATAGAATGCTGAACTTTCTATCAATGTCTGTACTTACAATGTCATTATACACTTCTTCAGCTATAGTACAACTATATCCTACTTTACCAACTTACAAGAAATTTCTTCTTTTCAAAAGTCCTTCTGAATGCATCTTTGACCTCCTTGTTTCTCAGACTATAGATTAGTGGATTCAACATGGGAATCACTGAAGTGTAGAACACCGATACTACTTTGTTGATATCCAAGGAAAAACTAGAGCTCGGACGTACATAGATGAAGAAAAGTGTCCCATAAAGAATGGACACGGCTGTCAGGTGTGACGAGCAGGTGGAGAAGGCTTTGTGACGCCCATCAGCAGAGCGAATCCTCAGGATGGTGATGACAATGTAAATGTAGGAAACCAAGATAATCACTCCACTGAGTACTCCAAGGGCTCCAGCCAAGATAAAAAGTAAAAGCTTATTGACCTGGGTATCTGCACAAGCCAGGGAGAGAACAGGAAGAAGATCACAAAAGAAGTGGTTGATGACATTTGGGCCACAGTAAGGAAGGAGAAAGGTGAAAGTTGAATGAGTGACGGTGCTTATAAGGCCCATGGCATAAGGCCCGGCCACCAACTGCATACACAGTTGCTGAGACATAATGAGTGTGTACAGTAAGGGCTTACAGATGGCCACATACCGATCATATGCCATGGCAGCCAAAAGGAAACATTCGGTCACTACAAACTGACCAAAAAACCACACCTGAGCAGCACAACCCAAGAAAGAAATTACTTTTTTCTCCACAAAGATGTCAGTCAACATCTTAGGACCAATCACAGAAGCCGAGCAGACATCCACAAAAGACAAGTGGCTGAGAAAAAAATACATAGGGGTGTGGAGTCGTGAGTCCTTCCAAATGACAGTGATCATTCCCAGATTTCCCAGAAGAGTGACAAGATAAAAGGCAAGAAACATCAGGAAGAGAACAACCTGGTGCTGGAAATGATTGGTCAATCCCATGAAAAAAAACTCAATCACAGAAGTTTGATTTTCAGAATCCATTTTTCTGATATAATCTGGAGGAAAAAAAACATATTTGTACAATTAATTCACAAGTGAAGGTGTTTTAAGTCTTTATCTGCACTGAACTTCTTTCAAAGTTCCATAGCACAGGTGGACAGCCAACAGCCTTTAGTTCTTCCCTTGCCTTCATTCTAAAATCTCTGCTAATAACCTAGGTGACACTACACCTCAATGACACCTTAGTTTCCTCCCTAATTTTAAGAAATTTTATTTTCACAGAGTCAGAATACTGTATCCGGGCACCTTTCTTAAAATACTTGCATCAAAGTTAAGGATGTTTTAAGAAACATTTCATGGAAAAGTCATTATGTGAATTTAATGCATATATAGATCCCTACTGTGACTCCCAGTGGTAGATAAATAGCTGTTTAGAAATTTAAGTTTCTCACCACTTTCCACATAATCTACAGAAACAGAGAGCCAAATGGTATAAAAGACAATTTCACAAGGGTGATAAAAATAGAGAAGGGTTAAAAGTAGGCTGAAAGAAGAGAATTTGGCTTTGGAAAAAAGAATCAAAGGATGCACCATCATATTCTCTAACATACCCTGTCAGATCCAACTGCTTTCTTTCATCATTGGTGTCTACATTCATTAACCCAGTGACTGTTGAATTTTGAGGTCCCTAAAAAGGGAACTTGTTATTAAATGTTGAGCAAGTCCTGTGATCCAATCATTGTCATTAAGTAGTTAGAGAAAACAAATATTTTAAAAAGAAAAAAGGCACTCTGGGCCTGGCACGGCGGCCTAGTGGTTTAAAGTCCTCGCCTTGAAACACTCAAAATGTCCTGCAAAGAGTAGATGGTTAAGCAAACCATGGTACAACCATACCATGATTACCCCTGCATGACAAGGATGAGCAAACTTGCACAGATACTAACTTAGAAGGATTTCAATGGCATTAGACTGAGTTATAGAGTCAACTTCAGGGCCCTGCGCGGTGGCCTAGCAGCTGAAGTCCTTGCCTTGAACATGCCAGGATCCCATATGGGCGTTGGTTCTAATTCCAGCAGCTCTGATTCCCATCCAGCTCCCTGCTTGTGGCCTGGAAAAGCAGTCGAGGATGGTCCAAAGCCTTGGGACCCTGAACCTGTGTGGAAGACCCAAAAGAGCTCCTGGCTCCTGGCTTCAGATCGGCTCAGCACTGGCCATTGTGGTCACTTGGGGAGTGAATCATCAGATGGAAAATCTTCCTCTCTGTCTCTCCTCCTCTCTATACATATTTGCCTTTCCAATAAAAATAAATAAATTTTAAAAAGTCAACTTCAAAAGGACACACACTCTACAATCTAAACCACATACTATCAAAGGTGAAAATTAAATATGAAGGTCAACATGCTTATTGCTGGAGATTAGGGATAGAGGGATAAAGGGTGGTGGTCTACTTGTAAAGTGGTAGTACAGTTGAACATCATTTTGGTAGCTGAGTGGTACGTCCTGATCATAATTGCATATAGGACCAAAAGAAAGAAGAGAGAAAGATAGAAAGATAGAAAGAGAGAGAGAGGGAGAGAAGGAAGAGATGGAGGGAAGAAGGAGGGGAGGAGAGAAAGACAGAAAGGAGATGATAAAAGAAAGCGAAAATTTGGGCCCTGCAGCGTGGCCTAGTGGCTAAAGTCCTCGCCTTGAACGCCCCGGGATCCCATATGGGTGCTGGTTCTAATCCCAGCAGCTCCACTTCCCATCCAGCTCCCTGCTTGTGGCCTGGGAAAGCAGTCGAGGACGGCCCAAAGCCTTGGGACCCTGCACCCACGTGGGAGACCCGAAAGAGGTCCCTGGTTCCCGGCTTCGGATTGGCGTGCACCGGCCCATTGCGGCTCACTTGGGGAGTGAATCATCGGACCAAAGATATTCCTCTCTGTCTCTCCTCCTCTCTGTATATCCGGCTTTCCGATAATAATAAATCTTTAAAAAAAAAAAAAAAAAAAAAAAAGAAAGCGAAAACAATGCAAAAGGCGGGAAGGTAAACATTTTGTGCCATAAAGTTTTTTTGATCATTTCAATAGCAAAACATATAAAAATATTTATTAAAAATGCAACAGAAGTATTGAGAAAGGTCTAATGACTCCCTCCTTAGTTTAGAAAAACATCTGAATGAATATTTTGGTTAACTAGAAATTAAGGAATGTAAAAACTACCAAACTCTTGTGTTCTTGTGTTTTTAGATTTATGTCTTGGAAAAAAATTGAACAATTGAGTCTAGAATATATACTCCATGATAGTTGTTTCAATTTCGTATTCAACCTGAAATCTTGTGTGAAACAATGCTTACTGTTGTGGGATGGTCTTTTAACCTATACTTGATGTCACCTTATATAATGGAAAGAGTCTGATCAAATAAAAGCCATGAGGATACACATTTGTTTCAGCAGTTTAAAACCAGTTAGGAAGTCCATGTATCACTGCCTGATACTTGAGTTCCGCATCTGGCTCTGCCAAGACTTCGGCTTTCTGCTAACGTGGACCCTGGGCAGCATCAGTGAAGGCTGAAGTCGCTGGATCTCAGGCACTCTAGTGGAAGACATGGCTTGGATTCCCAGGTCTGGACTTGAGCGCCAGTTGTGTTACATTCACAATACATATTAATTTTCCAGTGAATAATGACTAATGTTATTTTTAACCTATTCTTATCCTTAATACAAGTGGAACATTTGGAAACCAACCAATCTTGTTTATTAAAGTCACTGCTAAAATTGTTATAGGCACCCAGTACCTATGGTTGAGCCACATTGGATGCGCTGTTTTCTCAGCTGCTGAACTTCGTCAAGTGCATACAGAGTAATGTGCTGTGTTCCTACAATGACACTCATCATCTAAACTTTACACTGAGAGTTCCACAATTTGTATTAATGCTCTCACTTGCTTTTTAATCAATGTTGTCTGTTTCAGAAGACCTTTGCTTAGTTTGTTTCTCCTAATGATTCCTGTCGCTCTGAAGCCACTATATCAAAGATGCACCCACCAGTCATAACCACTGAATAGGACTTTTTAAAAAAGTGTTACTGTGGATTGTCTATCACTTTGAGAGTTGATGAAACTGACTCTGAAATACACAGTTCACAACCATTCAACAAGTGACCATGACATGTTACAGTTTATCAGACACCAGTGCAGTACATTACATGCAACAAGTGACCATGACATGTTACAGTTTATCAGACACCAGTGCAGTACATTACATGCAACTATGCAGTATATATTGTTCCAGTGTATCATTTAAGCAACTGTCTTAGAAAATTGATGATTTCAAATACAGAACACTCTTTGAAATGGCAACCTGGTTCTAGATATATTTTATGAGTTCATGTACTAAATATGCTCAGTATGTATATTTTTGTTAAACTAAACATTTACTAAAGTACCTTTTGTAATACAGTTTATGTCATTTCCCAATAAATTTTAAAATGCTTTAAATGTCCTAATTATTCCCTTTATACTGTCCTCAAAAGAATAGGACTCTATAATCATAATATTCACTTCAAGTTATCACTAATGTGAAATTCATTTTTACATTATATGTATTGTAGTACACACACACACACACACACACACACACACAACCTGATAGGTTAAGGCAGAAATCCAGGCCTTCTGTGAGCCCATAAACCTACTGGGACATTTCATTATCTCTGTTTCAAACACTAAAGTCAACCAAAACATACATTCAATTTAGGTGATTGAGACCAAAAGACACAGACTTATTCTGCTTGTATCAATAGGAAGCTACAAAAAATAGTTCCCCTAGTTTCTATATTCATTTTTGTTTATGTAACCTCCTAGCTACCATTTGTGAAATCAAGGAACTTGCCCTAAGCATTTTTGTCTACTAGGATTAAAGAGGATTACAAAACAAACACAAATCAAGCTAGAAAAATAAATTACCTTAAAAAATGTACGTGTGAATGCTGGAGCTGTGATGTATTAGGTTAAGCCGCCAGCTGCAGTGCCAACATCCCATATGTGTGCTGGTATGAGTCCCAGCTGCTCTGCTTCCCATCCGGCTGCTGTTATGGTCTGGGAGACAGCAGAAGACGGTTCAAGCCCTTGAGTCCCTGAAAACACTTGGGAGACCCAAAAAATGCCCCTGGCTCCTGGCTTCAGATTATCTGAGCTCTGGCCAGTGGGACCATTTGGGGAGTGAGCCAGTGCCTGGAAAAATATATCTGAGAGTAATGCTACCTTGAACCTGACTCTTCTGCGAATATTTTAACCAGCAGCTCAGTATCAGGAGAGGTTTTATGAACAGAGTTGAGCAAATTGGAGTCAACTCCCTCAAGGAAACAGAAGCTCAGGAGACCAAACCCGGAGGGAAGATACTAGTTTTTTGGAGGTTTATTTTGTTTGTTTTTAAGAAAGCAATTAAGGTCATTTTGAGTCAACTGCATTTGCAGAAAAAATAAACTCTTTCCTTTTGCGACTTCGCCTTAGACATTCTAATTCTGACTGTGACAGTCACATGAGCAACACTAGCTGTTAGTCTAAGCAGTTGTGAGAATTCTAAAAAGGGCCTACTTGGGAAAGATGACAGTCATGTGTGGGGTGTCTGCCCTGTAGCACTAAGGCTTCTGCAGCCGGTATAGCAGTTACTAGGTGGGTAAGCTTCCAAGGAATGCCTTAAGAAGTAGCCAGAGAGCTTGTAAATATAAGAGTGCTCCAAACATTCATGGAAATGGCAGAAAAACAACACTTTCTCTTGCTATCAAAAAAAAAAGTGAAATTCATGCATATTACAGTTTCTCATCATGCTCATGGAAATGTGTATTTTGAAAATCATGTGCAGATTTCAGCTTTTTGTATTAAAAGAAATTCATTGCTTAGTCCCATTTTTGTACGAACTTTCTGAAGTACACAGTTCTAGTCTTGCAACTGAAATTGTCAAAGGAATCAAGATCTAGTGCATAAAATAAACTTGAAGATTTCTCTATAGCAAAGAACAGATACAACAATGTCTACATTTTTGAGTATTTATTTATATTTAAGATTTGAAAGAGAGAACGGGCTAGGCTGAAGCCAGCAGCCTAGAGCTCCATCCAGGTCCTCCTTTTGAGTGGCAGGAATCCAGATACTTGAGCCATCACTCCTGCCTCCGAGTCTCTTGAAGTGAGAACAGATCCAGGACACAAACTCAGGCACTCCAACACTTGATTCAGTGTACCAAGGGACAACTCAACTACTATACCAAATGCCTGCCCCAGAACAACACCTTCGGTTTGTTTCAAAGACAGTGACTCTTTTTATTTTGAATTTGTGGTACAATTATGTAAGGTCTTGGATTTGCCGCCACCAACCAAATTCCCACCTCCAGACTTAATTTCCCCATTATGTTAAAATAGTATAGTTCTTCATATCAAGTCATAAATCCATCAGTCTATTATTTAAATGTGTCCCAACATTACTGGTACAGACAACCCAGATATGAAGATATGAGACAATATGCATCTCTACTTCCACATCAAAGACTGACTCCCAATGAAACTGTTGAACATATCTAGACAATGGAATGCTGGGCTGTCTGACAGAACAACACCTTTGAAAGACACATTGTGTGAAAATTTCAAAATTTTAAGCTTAAAAACATCTGTTTGGCCCTTCAAGTCTGTACTCTAGGCAAAAGAGCTTGGATTTTTCTGAAAATTGTGAAGGATCTTTAAGGGCTTTCAGAAGAGAGATGACATTTATTCAGTTGACATGAGTAGTGACTCTGTCCCTGATAGTGTTACCTCTACACAGGGTTTATTCAGTGATTTGAGAAAATTGGCTTTATCAAACTGTTTGAGAACCCAGCAAAGTAGACAAACAAAAAAGACCCATGTAGTCTCCCACCTCCTCCCACCAAGTGGATACTGTTCTTGGAAAACACAGCACAAGCCTACCATAGGATCTTGACGCTCTTTCCCTGCCAGTAGCTCTTACAAGAATTAAAAATGTGAAACCTGAAACTGACAGATGAGAATCTCCATGACATTGTTCTGGGCAATAATATATCTATACATTGTCAATGATGGAAATCTGCATCAATGGGGAATGAAAAATTCCCATGATATTGGTCTGGGGGATGACTTTTGATGTGGCATTCAACTCACCATTTAGGAAGACTCCATCCCCTACCACAGGACCCAGGTTTGATTTCTGGCTTCTCCTCTTCTGATCCATCTTCCTGCTAGTTTACACCCTGGGAGAAAGTGGGCTGAAGGACTTGGGTTCCTGCTACCTGCTTAGGATATCTGAGTGGAACTCTGTGTTCTGTTCCAGCCCCAGCTCTTGTGGGTCTTTGAAATATGAATTAGCAGATAGAAGAATTATTATCCAAAGACAAAAATGGTACATGTTGACTATGGCATAGGGGAAAAGAGAAATCGTGCACATTTTAGTACAAATGTAAAACAGTGCAGCATTTATGGAAACCAAAATAAACATTCCTGGATTAAAAAAATTATAATTAACATATAATTAACATATATGGCTTGACAATCTCAGATCTGGTTATACAGCTGAAGAAATTGGAATCAATATGTCAAAAAGATATCTATACCCCCATGTTCATGGTGCCATATTCATAATAGCCAAAATATGAAGGATACTACCATCTTCATCAAGGGTTGAATAAAGAGAACACGAAGGAGCCAGCGTTGTGGCCTAGCAGGGTAGAACCACTGCCTGTGATGTTGGCATTGCACGCTGGTGCTAGTCCAGGATGCAGCCACTCCACTTCCAACCCAGCTTCCTGCTGATTCACCTAAGAAAGCAGCAGAAGATGATCCAAAGTGTTTGGCCCCTACACACATGGGGGAAATGCAGAGGAAGCTCCCAGCTCCTGGTTTCTACCTTCGGCCTGACTTAGTCGCAGCCGTTGAAGCCATGTGGGGAGTGTCCAGCAGATGAAAGATCTGTTTGTTTATTTTTTATTTTTAAAGACTTATTTATGTATTTAATTTATTTATTTGAAAAGCAGAACCATAGAATAAGGAAGAGAAAAGAGCTACAGATCCTCCATCCACTAGTTCACTCCACAAACGGACAAATGACTAGAGCTGAGGCAGCTGCAAGCAGGTGGATCAGCTGGATCCCAAACCAACACCCATGAGGGACGCCGGCATTGCGAGTGGCTTTACCCACAACACCACAGTTCATCCTCAAGATTTTCTCTCTCTCCCTCTATCCATGTGACTCTGCCTCTCAAATAAATAATCTCTTTTTAAAATAGGTGAATAGTTTTCACCCATTTTGTGATCTGCACCCTCATAAGTGAATCTGAATGATAACCACTATCTTTGAAATAAGTCCAGCACAAAAAGACAAATACCATATCACTTCACTGGCATGCAGAATCTGCAAAAATTACAGAGATAGACTAAAACAATGAGTTCCAGAAGCTGGGAGAGA
The DNA here is from genome assembly GCF_030435755.1 of Ochotona princeps. Lineage (NCBI taxonomy): Eukaryota > Metazoa > Chordata > Mammalia > Lagomorpha > Ochotonidae > Ochotona > Ochotona princeps. The sequence continues at coordinate 12,718,010 of NC_080835.1, read as the reverse complement.
AAGCAATGAGAGAATGGTGTTGGCCAAACGATAAAATTTCTTAGGAACTCAGAAGATAACACAATGAATACATTTGTAGAGAGAACCAAACCAGATGAATTATGAAAGTTATAGAATGAAAAAATAAAGGCCACAGCAGTGATGACATGAAATTGATGATATCGAAAGTGGGAACTATAAGAAGAGTTGGGCAGGCAGACTGTGTACTCTCATTTTTGTCATGTCATAATAGTTTTTCAGAGACTATTAAATGTTGACAGCATTATGTGTATGAATATATGTATATGTGTATATTGAATAGAAAAAATAGCCTTAAAATTAACAATAACAAAAATCTCAACTAATGACAGAATGAAATAAAGCTGATACAGGGCCTTCAAAATATTCATAGAATGCGTATTATAACAAAATTACATTTGATTTCAGAAGTTGAGTTCCAAAATAAACACATTTTAATTCCACTTTTTTTGAACTTTATAGAGTACTCTCATGTATATATGTGATTTTAAAACTTTTCTTATCTAGTTTTTAACTGATAATAGTTTTAAAGCAATAATTTGAGATATTTATTATTACTCTAAAGGATAACCATGAACAGATGAAAACATAATAAAATTCCCTTATTGTTAAAGAAAAAACGCCTTTTGAATGCTCCACAAATACAGGAATTATATGCAGAATGGCTATCTGAAATTATTTTATGTATGAAGAGGAAACTGAAGTTATTAACTATACCATGGCTATGTATGATGATATTGCCACAAAGTATCTAAGTAAATATTTAGTGACAAAGGGCCATCTTACACTCAGATGCTTCAGAAAAAAAAATCATCTGTATAGGAAAGGATATGTACATGCTTGAGTATGCTTATCTTGAGAAAGAAATAATAAATACAAAAGCAAAGAGGAAAAGTAAAATATTAACAGGTGAATCTGAGCAAAAGGTGTATAGTGGTCTTTGTATTATTTGTATGCCCTAATACATTTATTTTCCTAAAGTTAAAAATACTGCAATGAAAACGTTTTAAGAACAAAATTACTTAAAAAGCAATGATCACTTTGATGAAATCAGAAAACCAAGGTTAAAAAACATTTCTAACGTTTATTGTTGAATTAGTTTTTCCAGGAGCAGCTCTCAACCAACAGCTGCTTCACACAAACACGTTCCCAGCTTCCACACGCTTCAAGTGGTACTGCTCTGACTCATGCATTTCGTACACTGATAACCCTAATACCTCCAGCAGGATCACTGCTCAGTTCATCACTGCTGTGATCTTCTGCTAATACTAAAGCTAATAATCCAGGAAATGGGTGTTACCCACATGGAACCCTCAGAGCAACCACTAGAACAGACAAAAATATATCCACTGGCAAAATAAAAAAAAGATCAGTCACAGTCTTTTACTTTGATTCATTCTGCCTTCCCAACTCCATTATAAGAGCTCCCTTTGTCTCCCAAATGAATTGTTTGCAGTTCAGTCCTTGTCCTGGGGTTTATTTTTGAAGGAAAAACAAAAGACTGCTGGTGCCAGGTATGGTCCTTGGGATATAGATTGTTAGGGTGAAATTCTGTGGTGCGATTACTCTGGACAGAGGGAAACAGTAACTCATTGCTGATGGACTAGGATCATCACAGCCACTGGTAACTCCATTGTCACTATTATTCACCTGTGGTGAGTTGCAATGGAGTACAGTGAAAGGAATGTGCTGTCTTGGGTAGTTATCTCTTGCACATAGCAGAGGTGGGGAGCAATGATAACTATTGGGCTGATGAACTGATAGAGTTCCATGTCACGAAAGGAATTCAGATCAGTTCTAACACAGGACATTCTGTATAACAGATGTAACAGTAACACACACACACACACACACACACACACACACCCATTTGAATTGGAAACCAGATTGTATGAAAACTCAACCCGAGAACTGGATGGTGAAACATAATAACCAGGAAGTTGAATTCACAGCTATGCAAGTCAGGACTTGGACAGGAAGTGTTGGACCTCGGGAATCGGGAGCAGGGCAGCTGTGTGAATGTGCTGCCCAGGGTCCATGGGCCCTGAAGTTTCTGAACCTGGAGAAGGCTGCCTTTCCCCTTTGTCTTAAGAGCACGTGTGTGAGGGTTTTCCCAAGATCTAGGCCTGCCTCCTCTCGTGAAGTTTAAACATAATAATCAAGGGTTGGGCTCAGAATGCTGTGTTCCAAGGGCTGGAGAGAACTGGTCTGCTTTGGGGGAAAAAATAATTTTTTGTAATTACTCACTGATAGAACAACAGCTACCTTGTGGCTCCAGTGGCGCAATCGGTTAGCGCGCGGTACTCATAAGAACAACAGCTACCACATGCCAGCCAGCACTAGGAAAATGTGGCGAGATAAATATACATACACATGGATTTAAAAATGCCTTGTACCAAAATAAATTTTTCTTCTAGTTGATTTTCCATGAGCATTTGAGGTTTCCACATTTATCTTGAGCATAATACTGTTATAATACGAGAATATAATAGGTAGAATATAAAAGCATTAATTATAGAGATTTTAGCTTCATAAGCAGCTGAGTAGTGTGGAAAGCTGACATGGCTTGAGGCTTTTCAAAGTTATGCCACCACTGAACATACAAAGAATGCAGAAGAGGGAGTCACTCTTCTTGTTCTACTTAATTCAGCATTTTAAATCCCATAGAACTCCTAGAGAATGACTATCGATTTCCCTAGTTCAATTAAGCAGTCATCTTAACGACATAAGATCATTTAAAAGTTTTCTGTAACAAGCTCGATAGTGATTTGGGAAAATGTATGTTTTTGTAATCTATCTAGGAAAAAAAAGATCAAAATTACTCTCCATTTATGTGAGATGAGCAAAAACATTCACTTGAAATGTCCTAAGGCTGTGTTAAATCTCCTACCATTTTTCATACTCTGAAGGTATGTGGCCATCTAAGCAGCTTTAGGAACATTATGTTAATCCATTGTTTTGGTAATATCATCATGACATAGCACATTACACTAACAGATTCTAGAGTTTTAGATATTTTGGTAAAATGCATGTAACAAACCACACTGAGATCCAGGAGACAAATTCTTGAGTTTAAATTCAGTGCCACTGCCACACTAGATTGTCTCTGCAAAGTGAAAATAATGAAGAAAAAGGCCAATGTCTAGATAAACCTATTTGAGTTTTGGAAGTAACACATTTCAAAGCTAGGATTATTTCTCAGGTCCACACAGGAGAGCAGTCTGAGGCAGTTTCCACTCACAGCACACACCATCCTGGTACGTGGGCCACCTGACACAGCAGACTTTCTGGTAGTCACAGGCAGGGAAAGGTGCAGAGCTTATTAAACCCCCAGGGGGAAATGAGCTTAGACACTGAAGTTCAACAGCTAGTCCATGTCATCTACTGAAAACAACTTTAAGGCTCTGGAGAAAACACTCCGAGTCTGTTCCTGGGCTATGACACACAAGAAACGTACAGTGGAATGTGGCCATGCGTGCAGGCCTGCCCGGATTGAGCTGGTCCCGTCAGATCTGCCAAAAAATGAGGTTAGACAAGTGTAGCAGCAGTCTGTTGTTAAGTGAAAATAGCACACCTGGATTGAGCCCAAATAGAGCTTACAGCCTAAACAAACACAAATAAGTTCTCCTTACCTAGTTGCAGTATCATTTCCCTACACTTAGCAAGTCAACAGATTGATACACATCCTTCATAGGTCACCTGTGCTCATACATTTTATACACGATAGAGGCTTTTGCCTTTTACAAAATGTGATCAGTGCTGTACAGTAATCTACAAGTTGATTTTTTTATCTGTGATTTTATACCACAGACCTTGCCCTGCTAGTCCATAAATATCTCATTGTTTGTTGCTGTCTATTTCATGAAAAAAATTATATTTTCCCTTTTTTCTGATGAATAATATGTCTCCCCCTGAGTTTTCTTTGTCTCCTACAGAATGTTGCAACATAGGTGACCCTTAAGCTTTGGAAAACATATTCCTGTGCCCTTAATTTACTTAAAAAGCAATTTCTGAATCAAAACCATTTAAACTTACAATATTCAGTGGAAACTACAACATTACATTGTGAAGAATAGAATCACACCATCTGCATGACGTGACGGAGACAAAAGCCAAATTCTCACCAGCGAAAGCTGTTAGCGTTTCATCCACACAAAGCACTAGCATTGGCATTTTAATATTTCATTTACTTGATCAATTATTATGTTGCAATTTTTCCATGTATTTCTGATCATTTGAATTCCCTTTCTTGTGACTGACTTGTTCGTTTGTGGATCCTTTATCTGTTGTGTTTATTGTCATTATAAACTTAAAGTTGTTTTTCAAATATCAAGAATATGATTTCATTGTTGACACGGGTACACAGATATCTTCTCTAAATTTATTTTTTCCTGTTTGATACTAATTGCAGCGTTTTCATATTTTCTTCTTATTTCATGTCTGGATTAAAAAAGTGCTTGCGCACAAATGTTCCACTCAGTTTTCTTCTCGTATAGTTGTACAGTTGTATTGTCAATTCATCTCTATATTATTTTTGAAACCTCCATCGAGCCACAGAAGAACATTGAAGCAGAATAATAGTCAAGAATATCTCCATCTTTTCAAATTATCTGCGAATTGGGAGATGCAGAATTCGTGCATTGTCTCTGATTCTCATTCCAATATATTTTTCATGGTCTATTTTGTGCAGTATGTACGGCACAACACAAATGAAATTCTATCTTACCTACCTGTTGGAAAATATCCCCTCTCCAATGTTCTCCAGAAGGCATCTTTCACCTCCTTGTTTCTCAAGCTGTAGATGATGGGGTTCAACATGGGAATCACTACAGTGTAAAACACAGAAATCACTTTATTGATATCCAGGGAAGAGTTTGAGCTAGGTCTGACATAGACAAAGAAAAGAGTTCCATAGAGGATGGAGACAGCGGTGAGGTGGGAAGAGCATATTGAGAAGGCCTTCCACCTCCCACCGGCAGTCTGGATCCTGAGGATGGACAGCAGGATGCAAATATAGGAGACCATGATGATCAGACCACTGAGGACCCCAACAGCTCCTGCCAAGGTGAAAAGCACCAACTTATTAGTCCAGGTATCTGCGCATGCTAAGGAAAGCAGTGGGGATATATCACAGAAAAAGTCATTGATGATATTGGGACCACAGAAGGGTAAGCAAAAAGTCAATGTCGTATGGGTCATGGTGCTTATAAGAGCCATGGCATATGGCCCTACAATCAGCTGTACACAAACCCCCTGAGACATGATGAGTGTGTACAGCAAGGGCTTGCAGATGGCTATGTACCGATCATATGCCATGGCAGCCAAGAGGAAGCACTCCGTGGCCACAAAGAGACCAAAGAACCACATCTGTGCAGCACAACCCACAAAGGAAATGACCTTTTGCTCTGCAAAGATATCACCCAGCATTTTAGGAGCAATGGAAGAAGAGGAGCACATATCAACAAGGGACAAGTGGCTGAGAAAAAAGTACATAGGAGTGTGAAGTTTGGGATCAAGCCATATGAGAGTGATCATCCCCATGTTACCCCCAAGGGTGATGAGATAAATAAAGAGAAGCGTGACAAATAGGACTATCTTCTGGTGGAGCAGATCCGTGAGGCCCAAGAAGAGAAATTCAGTCACTGTCGTCTGATTCTTACTTTCCATGAGTCCCTGCAATCTGTCAAAGAAAAAGAATTATTTTTATGACTAAGTTGTTTTAAATGATCCATAGCAAGCATTGTGAAATATCATTGAAATGGAGACAAGATTGTTTGGCTACCAGGTCTCAGAAGCTGTGCAGAGACTAAAAAATTATGTAACTTACAATTGATATCTGAATTCTGTTCCCATTCCAGTAAGAAGAATCCAACTACATAATCCGGGCCTCTCTCAGATCTTACTATTTTCAAAATTAGAAGTAACAGAATAATAGAATTCACTTAGTAATACCATTACTGGAAAGCTTGTAAAAACAAAAGTTCAGATCCTAATATTTGACATTATGGAAACGTCATGCAGGAGCCCCTGTTATAACAGATGCTCTGCGAATCCAATGGTATTAAGACAGAGTGTATGTGTTTATTACTTTGCTCCTTTCCCCCTTTATAAAAAGATGTGCAGAGGACAGAACACACCCTGACGAAGAGATTGAAGAATCGCAGAAACAAATGATAGTTGCTCAGACTCATAAAGTTGCACTCCTAAAAAGGGAGACCACGTTTATCGTATGTGGCAGATGCAAAGTAAAAAAAAAAAAAAAAAAAAAAAAAAAAAAAAAAAAACCACCAAGAGGTAAGGATATAAAATGACAGGCTGAGAGGAAAGGGTAGGGAATAGAAGTCTGGAAACAGATCTACCACACTATCTAGTCATTACACTCCTGGAAACTAATCCAAAGAAAACAAAATTGGCGTATGAAGGCATCAGTGTACCACCACGTTTACAGCAGCTCCAATCACCATAGCTAAAGTATGGGAACAGCCCAGAGTCTCATCAATTGATGACCAGATGAAGAAACTGCAGGATAAAGATACACAACAAAATACTACCACTCAGCCACAAAGAAGAATGAAACTCAGCCTTTCACAACAAAATGGGTGCAATTATAGATTATGATGCTTAGCAAAATAAGCCAATACCGAAAAGACAAACATCATGTGTTTTGGCTGATACCCAGTAGTTAATACAGAGTACCAAAAAAATAAGTGGATGAATAAAACTGACATATTCTGATTTGATTCTTGTGGTCAGCCCTCGTGTATACTTCTGTGGATCGGTGCTCTCTATTCCTGTTATTGCTGAGTTTTAGGCTTAGTGGTACATTCAGCCTGTGCTTATAACGTCAGTTCAGATTATGTTATTGCAAAAATTAAAAGGAAAATAAAGGAAGAAAAGAGGGAAAATTTGGGGTAGGGACGGAAAGGAGCAAAATATAATTGTCTTCTTAGAATTATATCTACTGCATACAGGAAAGATGCTCTCTTTATATTAGTAAAATATTTCTAAATAAAAATTCTTAAAGCGGAAAAAAGAGACGCTCCCAACTGTACGCTCACCAAAAGAATATGATATCCTAGAAGGATGTGACAGACCTGCCTTTGCAAGCAAGAGATCTGGCTAATGTTAGACAGAAGCTTGTCTTCATAATTGTCTAGAAAAGTAAGCACCTGCTGAGTTAAATAACAGAGAATTTTTTGAAGCAATATCCTGCAGTTTACATATTCTTTTAAGGTATACATCTTGAAATACATCAGGAAACATCAACCGTAATAAATGTTACAATAATACATGTCGAATGTGTAATGCTTTATGCAGGAAAGGCACCAAGAGAACAGTATTGTGTGTTTTATTAGTTAAAGAATAAGTTAAGGTGCTTAAACTTCCTGAAGAAGCTCATTGTGTAGGATAATTTATACAAGAAAGTCTGGTTTATGCATCATAATCACTTCAATTTATGTCCCCTGCAAATAGATGAAAAATCGGTAAGCCCCTTGAGTTATCTAGCATAATGTAGGGATTTAATAAATAAGATTTCAAACAGTTCATCTGGATTGCGTCCACTCCATTTACTTTCTCCCTATCATGAGTATCCACCTAGTGTTATCTGGAATACATCTTCAGTGGTCACCAGACAGTTATAGACTTGAACAGGGACACTCTAAGATAGGATTAGGGACATAAGTGGTAGTACAGGCTGATTCTAGTCTTAATCTATGTAGGATTTTTTTGTTTATTTGAACGTAAGTCATCTTGTTTCTTCTAGAAAGTGAGGAAAATAATCTTTGTGCCCTTTCCATCGCTATATTCTGTGATCTTAAAATTTCTCATGGACTTTACATTACCTTTAATTACATTTAAGAAATTTTATAAAATTGTTTTTAAGGAAAGTTATACATCTTCATGTACAACATGATGCTTTGAAATATGTACATATTGAGGAATGTCTACCTTGAGCTAACTAATGTACTTGTTTTTTTCTGATAAGAGCATTTAAAATCTCTCAGCAATATTCTGCAATACAATTCACAATTACTAACAATGTTTCTATATTATTTTAAAAATCCAGTTCAGAATGTACTCACTTTTTTAAGGATGTAGTTTATGTGTCTCCTTTAATTCATTCAAAGAACATGATTTTCTGGGCATCAGGATGGAAAATTCAACTGCATCCCTGTGGGAACCTTTGCAGAAGGACATGACTCTCAGCCAGTGGAAAAGGCAAATGCCCGACTTGAGGCGCTCGGATATAAAGAGCTACACCTTGACCTGCACGTAGATTCACACACTTTACAATGGAAAGGGCATTTTCTTGGAAACCTTCACTAAGTCGGTCCCCAAAGAACCTGAGTCTCAAGAGCTTATTCCTAAGGGGACAAAATTAGTGTGATCTCAGTGGCATTTGGGTCAAGTGTTACTTCTGTGTCTCCTCACTCTGTGTGTGTGTGTGTGTGTGTGTGTGTGTGTGTGTGTGTGTGTTGGGTTTTCTCTCTTGGGATCCTCTTCACCTCTGTTCATCAGTGGAGACACCAGCTGAAATGAAATACTTCCCTCTCCGGATTCTGGAACCAGGTTCTCTGGAGACCAATGCCAATTCCTGTCTACTGTATTTCTATTCCTCCTTATTTTAATTCCTAAAATCAGGAAAATCGTAGTTTACAGGTCACAAAGATATTGGAGGAACAAGACATATACATATGTGTATACAGCTGTATGTGGAAACACTACAGGTACCAAGAAGAGTAAAATCTTTGCATTTGCCACATGATGAAGGAGGTCATGGGGTGAAGTGAGACGACAAGCACAGAACAAGCATCGCGCGATGCTCCTTATACATGGAATCTAAAGCTAGAGATCTCAGGACAATGGAGCAAAGAAGAGTGCGTACAAAAGGCACAGATTGTGGACATGGAGGGATAGGGAAATTTTTTTTTGCCCAAAAATGTCTAATTATAGTTAGATAGGAAGAATAAATAGATTCCAAGAGACCAGTTATACATCACATTGACTGCTGATGTCATGATTCAATCACCATCTAGATGATATTTTTGAAAAATGTAGAGAATGACTGTTAGGCAGATCATGTGAGGCAATCCATGCAATGAACTAGAGTTATCCATTTCATAGTGTACATAGGTATCCTCAGAAAGACCATGGGAAAAGCACATATTGAAAAAACCCTGGGCACAGTGCCATGGCTTAGTGGCTAAATCCTCGCCCTGCAAGTGCCAGAATCCCATATGGGCGCCGGTACTAATCCTGGCATCCCCTCTTCCCAACCAGCTCCCTGCTTGTGGCCTGGGAAAGCAGTCGAGGATGGCCCAAAGCCTTGGGACCCTGCACCCGTGTGGGAGACCCACAAGAAACTGCTGTCTCTGTCACTCCTCCTCTCTGTAAATCTGCCTTTCCAATTAAAAAAAAAGAATAAAAAAAGAAAAGAAACAGAGAGAAAAGAAGGAAAGGAGAGAAGTGAGAGGAGGGGGAAGGAGAAAGAAGCAGGAAGCGAGTGAAAAGGAGGGAGGGCAGGGAAGGAAACCCAGGCATGGATTTTTTTTTTAATGCACCAACCACACTGAGCTTATTTTGAACTTCATTTTCCCATGAACTTCTTGAAGTACTGCCATATTACACTGAAATATCATGATCCACATGATAGAAGAATTTAATATGACCCGTCAGTGAAAGTGTGAGAAGCAAAAATGGATAGACCTCTACAAAGAAATAAGTGAACGCATAATTAGAACTGGAAATTTCAACATTGTTCTCTCAATATCACAGAGGAAGAAGACACAATATCTAAGGAGACAGAAGATTTCATCAATGCCATGAACATAAAAATTAAAATGTATAAAACATTACAACCAAGAAGAGTAGAACATGCATTATTTTTAAGTTCACTTGTAATAGCTGTCAAAAATGTATCTTGCTTATGTCTGTAAAAAGTTTCAGTAAGTTTAAAAGAGTTCAAGAGAAGGAAAGAATACTCCCTGGCCCAGTGCAGTTAAATTACAAGCCAACAACATGAAGCTCTCTGGAAGAGTCCCAAATAGTTCAGAAACAATGCATTTCTAAATAATCTAAGAATAAAACAAAAACATAAAATAGAAATAGACCATATAATCACAATGAAAATGAAAACGCGACATATCAAAGTCAGTGGAAAAAATAAAACAAGACTCAGAGGGAAATATTTAACACCAGCTACTAAATTTTAAAAATATCAAAGATGAAGAGCCAGAGTCGTGGCATACCCGGTCATACCGACGCTCCAAAGCCAGAATCCTCCATGTTCACGGGTTTGTTACAGGACTTCCTAAGCCATTGGTCAATATGTCTATGATAATACAGTGATTTTATTAGCATAGATTTGTAATGTATTATTTTATTCTCCAACTTTATTCTCTTTGCTCAAGATTGTCTGTTTTAAGTCTTTCGTGGTTCCATACAAAATTCAGCACTTTTTTCCATTTTTCTAAAAAAACACAGGAAACTTTGATGCATTGGACATGTAGATTGAGTGGTGTGACCAGTTTAACAATATTAATTCTTCTAGTGCATAAACATAGATTATGTTCTTATATATTTGAATCTTTTCCAATTTCTTGAACTAATGTAGCAATTATCATGTTTACAGTAACGTGTATCTGAATGTTTTACTCATTTGATTTATATATGTAACTATGATGATTCTATTAAATCCCTCTGTGGAATCCTCTCTCGCTGTGTAGAAGCAGCAACCAATGTTGTGAATGCTGGTTTTGTGTATCTTGCAAATGTGCTGCCTTGGGGCTTCACCAGCGAGACCACCACACCAGAGGCTGACCCACTCAAGCTCCTAACCCGCGAGCCTGAACAAACGGCCTCCCTCCCTAAGCAGCTTGGCTGGGGTACGTTACTGCAGTTCATGCAAAGCCAGTAGAGGGGTATTTGTCTGCAGGTTTTCTTTTTCTGTGGTTTCTTTTACAGCTCATTTTCAGGGTAACACTGGCCTCAAAGAAGAAGTTTGGAAATTGCCTTCTTTTCCAGTTTATTCTCAACCTTTGTCAGGTTCGGGCTAAGAAGCAGTTCCCTCTCACCTAAAGAGAATCGCAGTAAGCATTCGCAGCCTTTTCCTGAAGACTGTATTTTTTGACTCTCCCGCTTTCAGACACAATGGACTAAGTTAACTATATTGGCTGATAACTCTACGGGAAAGGGTTAAGCTAATGGGCGAGGAAGAAGTGGTCTGAGAAAAAAAAAATGTTGCGACTTCTGACGTGGTACAAATGGCTTTTCCGGTTGATCAGGTACCTGGAAGAAGCAAGAGTGGAAGATGTGAGATGATGACAGCTCGGTGAGAAGCGTGTGCCTGGAACTGTGGGTGTGTGCTGAGATTTCTCTCTCGCTTCGATGTCAACAAATACCACCCCTGCAGAGACGCAATGATTAACCGCTCCCTCCTAGGGCGCCTCAGTGTTAGGGCGGCAGACCCAGACACCAGGAAGCCCTAGTGGAAGGGAGCGAGGCGGTACCTCACCTCCACAGGGCGGGTTGCACCTCCCCAAGGTGGTGAAAGCCAGGTCTGACACTGCTGATGCTGCGTGCTTCTGCTAGCCACAGAAGCGCCGGATGCTGAGCCCCCCATTCAGGCCATTCTCCTGGAGGACACGCCAGCCATGCGCTGTTACATCAGTGGCATCACATCCCTTTCACCCTGGAGGCACAGTGTGCGTTCGTAAGGAACCATAAATATCAGCTCTGGAGTTTCCTTCCCAGCCTATGATACTTTTACTACTCTAAAAGCTAATACAAGAGTCTAACTTCTAAAGGCTAGTGTCAATTCGTCATCATGGGACTTTGACCTAACATCATCTCTAAGCAAGGGACATGGTTTACGGCGAGAAAAGAGCACTTGGTCAGGGAACTAACAAGCCCTCCTTTCTGGGTACCACACCATCCAGATGTCACTGGCTGCCTGCACGCTACAAAGTCTTCAGGAGTGGTGTTAGTGGAACGGCTGTGTTGGAATGCTGCATCATTGTAAGCTCAGAGTGAAAAAATTTCCCAAAGAAGCAGGGACTCTTGTCTTTAAAGAGGGAATGCCCATGCTTGTGCTAAAAAGACAACCCGGGTCTGAAACAACAGATAGAACCTAGATTTCACCCTAAACGTCGGTGTAATATGAACAAAAGAAGTAGAGGATAAAGGTTTTCAAACTAAACATCTTGTTTAAAGGCATTGGCAATGGAGAAACCTCGAGTGGGTGGTTTTGTGACACGGCCCAAATTAGACGATGTATAGGGGTGTTGCTGTTACTGGAGCATCAGACACTCAAGGTTCGAGTCACTGTCACCTGTACCTTGAAGCTCCATCGGTGCCCAGGCTAGGGTTGACTCTTCATGCACTGAGAAGTTGAGCTGCATTCTCTCATGGCAGCCATCACAGGCACACACCGTAAGCTATGTGGGTGGACCCGGGTACGCGTTTTCTTCTTAGGGGTGGGATTTATAGAGTGATAAGTTTACATATCTAGATGAACCTTTGGATCATTGTTTCCAGTTCCGTGAAGAATATTTTGGGCAATTTGATTGGGATTGCGTTGAATGTATATATTGCTTTTGGCAGTATAGACATTTTAATGATATTGATTTTACCTATCCAGGAGCATGGGATATTACTCCATCTTTTGAGGTCTTGTTCAATTTCTTTTTTAAGCAGATTGTAGTTTTCTTCAAATAAGTCTTCTACATTTTTGGTTAGATTTATTCCCAGATATTTCATACTTTTCTCTGTTATTTTGAATGGTATCTTGCTGGTTAAGTCTTTTTCCATCTTGGGGCTGTTCGCATACACTATGGCTGTTGATTTTTGTTCATTAATTTTGTACCCTGCCACTCTACCAAACTCTCGTACAAGTTCTAGCAGTCTCTGTATTGAGTCTCTTGGCTCTTCTACATAAAGAATCATATCATCTGCGTATAGTGAGAGCTTGACTTCTTCGTTTCCCATTTGGATTCCTCTGATTTCTTTTTCTTGTCTTATGGCCTCAGCGAGTACCTCTAGGACTATGTTGAATAGTAGTGGAGAAAGTGGACATCCCTGTCTTGTTCCAGATCTCAGTGGGAAGGGTTCCAGCTTTTCTCCATTCAGTATGATGCTGGCGTTGGGTTTTTCATATATTGCTTTGATTATGTTGTGGATTTTTCCATCTATGCCTACCTTGGTTAGGGTTTTTAGTAGGAAGTGATGTTGGATTTTGTCGAAAGCTTTTTCCGCATCTATTGATACTATCATGTGATTCTTGCTTTTCAGTTTTTGGATGTGGTGCATCACATTTATAGATTTTCGAATGTTGAACCATCCCTGCATTCCAGGGATGAATCCTACTTGATCTGGATGAATGATCTGTCTGATGTGCTTTTGAATTCTGTTGGCTAGGATTTTGTTGAGAATCTTAGCATCAATGTTCATCAAAGAGATAGGTCTGTAGTTTTCCTTCTCTGTTAGTTCTCTGTCTGGTTTTGGGATTAAGGTAATGTTGGCTTCATAGAATGAGTTTGGAAGGGTTGCCTCTTTTTCTATTGTTTTGAAGAGTTTGTAGAGGATTGGGGTCAGCTCTGTTCGGAATGTTTTGTAGAATTCTGGAGTGAAGCCGTCTGGGCCTGGGCTTTTCCTTGTTGGGAGGTCTTTAATCACTGATTCAATCTCTACTTCAGTTATGGGTCTGTTCAGGTCGTTTGTTAAACCACGGATAGCTAGAACTATCCTGAAGAACAGGAAGTTAGCAGGGGGAATCACAGTTCCGGACCTCTGGACATACTATAGGGCAGTGGTTATCAAAACAGCGTGGTACTGGCACAAAGATAGAGAGGAAGATCAATGGAGCAGAATAGAAACGCCAGAAGGAAACCCACACAGATACAGCCAAATAATCTTTGACAAAAAGACAAACAACAACCCAGGCAAATGGGAAGGTCTGTTCAATAAATGCTGCTGGGACAACTGGTTGATAGCCTGCAGAAACAAAAAAATAGATCCACATCTCTCACGATACACTAAGATCAGATCTAAATGGATAACAGATCTAAACCTACATCCAGAAACCTTCAAACTTTTGGAAGAAAATGTTGGAAACACACTGGAACACTTAGGGGTAGGCCCTCACTTCCTAAAAAAGACTCCAGATGCAGTAGAAATCAAGACCAAAATAAACAATTGGGACCTCATCAAACTAAGAAGCTTCTGTACAGCTAGAGAAACAATCAACAAAGTAAAAAGGCAACCCACAGAATGGGAGAAGATCTTCGCACACGACATAGGTGATAGAGGGCTAATATCCAGAATATACAAAGAGCTACAAAACAACCAAAATGTCAAAACAAACAACCCACTCAAGAAATGGGCACGGGAAATGGGCAGACACTTCACAAAGGAACAAACCCAAATGGCAAATAAACATATGAAAAAATGCTCAAGTTCCCTGGCAATAAGGGAAATCCAAATTAAAACATCAATGAGGTACCACCTAACGCCAGTAAGACTGGCCCACATGAATAAAAGCACCAACGACACTTGTTGGCGAGGTTGCGGGGAAAAGGGAACCCTACTCCACTGCTGGTGGGGCTGCAGGCTGGTACAGCCTCTATGGAAATCAGTATGGAGAATATTCAAACAACTCAAATTCAACATACCGTATGATCCAGCAATAGCACTCCTAGGAATATATCCAGAACACTTGTTCTATGAGAAACCAACATGTACTCCTATGTTCATAGCAGCACAATCAGTAATTGCAAAAACATGGAAACAACCAAAATGCCCATCAAAAGAGGATTGGATAAGAAAGCTATGGTTCATCTACTCCATGGAATACTACTCAGCTATTAAAAAAAACAAAATGCAGTTCTTTGTGGCCAAATGGGCCAAACTGGAAACCATAATGCTAAGGGAAATGAGCCAATCCCAAAAGGTTAAATACCACATGTTTGCCTTAATTTAAGATGATATGATGTTATGTATAACATGTTATGTTTTGAATGTTACATGTTGTGTATAAACTAAATTGAAGTATAGGTGAGGTGGTCACAGAAGGTGGCTGGGAACCCGCATTTACTTTTAACATATTGGTTACTCATTACTATGTCAATTAATTCCATAATGATGTAAATTTTTCCTGATGGTATGTTGGAGCTTTCAATTGACTGGGATTATACTCTGCTGGCTCTGTCATCAGACCAGAGAGGGTATACCTAAGAAGCCGTTGAACTTGACGGGACAATAAGATGCTGGACTCTATGTTTGGTATACGCTTGCAATGGGGGAATCTCAACTGAACTTGAGCTGTGGTTATGCAATAAGGTGGAGGAATCCACCATGGTGGGAGGGTTTGGGGAGGGGTGGGGAGAACCCAAGTATCTATGTAACTGTGTCACATAATACAATGTAATTACTGAAGTTAAATAATAAATAATTAAAAAAAAAAAAGTTTACATATCTATCCCTAAAATGCCTGATGTGATATTTGACACAAAAAAGGACTCAATTTATACGTATATATTTTTCAAGTGCCACTCTTAAATGTCTTGTGGTATATTAGTGTCATTAGCACTAAGAAAATGAACTAAGCATGAGCACAGCAAAGTAAACACAGGGGTCACCAATAAATTAATCTAAGTCTTAATTTCCTGGCCTGTGAAATGGAAATAATAATCTTTTTGCTTAGTAAGTTTTCTAACAAAGATTAAGTAAGAAAACTTCGGCAAAAAACTATTTTTTCTCTTAATATAGTTTATTGTGGACTATTAAGAGAAAGATGAGATGATAATTAATTAAAAATAAAGATTAAGGATTACACACCCAGGTATCATATCAGATACAGCAGAACAGGGGAAGAAACAGGCAGCGATGTACACTGGGAAAGAAATTTTAAAACGAAAAGGAAATAAACCCCAAACATCTACACGACACAAACCAGGTATGGCTCCAGAGAAGTTATTTTTCTTTTCAAAACAGTTACCATGATCTGATTGAAGTGAGGTGTATGCCCTACTGCCTCTGCAATGATACTTTATTATCAAAATAAACACCACAAACATGGAAAATCAAACACAAAGTTAGAATATTACGTTCGTTTGACACTCATGACTGTGAAGTAGTGAGCTGTCTGTAACAGTTGGCTGACATTTAACATATTCACACGGAAAATATAATTATGTGAACTTTGGCTAACATGTCTAAATTTCGTAATAAACATAATTATCATAAAGATTAGGTCTTTGTGAGCAATTTTTGGCCCTAGGTTGCAAACGATAAAAACCATCATGCGACATAGTTAATGGGTTCTTTAAGGTCACAGAGAAAGTTAGTAGCATGCATGGGACTAGAACTATACCTCCTAATTCCCGTAGTTCTACAAAAAAAGAGACAAAGAGCTTTCTAACATACAACTAGCAGTCTTTCCAGACAGTGACAGGGCTCTGTTGTTGCTCAGCAAAGTCGGTTCAAAACCTGGTCAAGGATAAGAAAAGACCACCAGGTGGCAGCACAGCCACATACAAAGGAGCCGTATTGCTTCCCTATTCCTTTAACTTGTTTCTACAATAGAACCTGACCTGACCCCGTCTACAGTATCTTTTTCTGGTGTAAACTTCAAATTTTCTAATTATGAATTTTACCTGCACTCTCAGAGCTTCTTTCCCCTTAAAAAAATCCTTTTTTAGTTTGTTGACTGGCCTGCAGAAACAAAACGGAAGAATGGGTCAGCATAGTGGGATAGCAGCTTAAGTTGCTGCCATCCCACAGGAGCCCGAGTTAGGGCCCAGCTGTTCTGCATGCTGTTCATCTCTCCAGTAAGGTGCCTGGGAAGCCAGCAGAGGATGGCAAAAGTGCTTGGGCCTCTGTACCTGCGTGGAGGGCCAGGATAAAGTTCCTGGCTCCTGGCATTAACCTGGCCCAGCCCTGTCTGGATTTAAAAGTGGATTTATAGTCACAGTACATCAACATGGCTTCACAGGCAGGCTCTCATAAGGTCCCAGGTGCTCCCACTTGAAACTGAAGTCTCACATCTGATCCACTGGGCTCACTCACAGTAGGGCAATGTCTGACCTACCTTGATTAAAAAGCATTACTTTTAGCTTAAGGTTTTATCCACCTGTTACATTTGAAATGCAAATACACCTGAGAGAGACATTAGGAATCAGAACTTGAATAACTCTCTTCAAAGTGAAAGAGTGCTCTTGCTCTCAGTAGAGCTGTTTGTGGATTCACCAGTCCTTTGGATGATGTCTTTAATGAATGCTTGCTCTTTTCACAGACCTACCTAACAGGTGGAAACGACCAAGTCAAGGCTGTTGTCTTCACAGGTTTCAAGGAGTATCAAACCAGAGAAGGACTTAATAGGCTATAATATTTAGTGTCAGTTTTATAGAAACATGCTTGTGTTGCTGGAGAGGAGTAGAAACTAGTCCCCTTAATAAAAGAGTGGGCTAGCATTAGATAGACCTCTTGGAGCAAGCCAGTAAAGGTATTCATAGAAGATACAGCAGAAAAATTATGAGGGCACTCTAGACCAACAGAGATGGAGAGAAAGGAGTGTGAAACAAAGATGAGAATAGAGCATGAGGTATTTTTGATTGCTCAAAATCTAACTATATTTAACCTGGTCCAATGAGACCAACGGTGCTTGAGATATGAGCTGAAAAGAATGCATTGACCTTCTGCAGTATTGTGTTCCAGGGTGAATACAACATTAATTCCATGTGCCAGCTCTCAGGGGTTGGGTGACTGGAGTGACTGATGAGAGTCCTCAGGGTGCTTCATGGGTACTGAGGCACTCCACACACTTCACAAAGGTGCTGGACACGATAAAGAAGCAAAAGGAAAGCATGAGCACGTGTCTACAGACAGCCAGGACTTCCAGTGAGACGCCAGGCTCCATTCCCAGGTGATGAGAGGACCAGGACTTCCAGTGAGACGCTAGGCTCCTTTCCCAGGTGATGAGAGGACCAGGACTTCCAGTGAGACGCCAGGCTCCATTCCCAGGTGATGAGAGGACCAGGACTTCCAGTGAGATGCCAGGCTCCATTCCCAGGTGATAAGAAATTGTTCCTATTTGAATCACAAACCACCAAGACACACACAGGATTTCTTGTGCTCTATCCTGCCTAAGAAGTGAGTTTACACTTCTCTGGTCACACAGCTAAGATTAGGCCACATGAAAAAGAATCATTGAAAAAAGCCAGGAGAATATAGCTGAAACCAGGAGCAAAGCATCACATTCTCTCTCTCTCTTTTGAAGTTGAAACGTTAATATCATTAGCTCCTAGACCATCACATGGAAATACACAACACAAGTTTATTTCCTTCTGGTTTAGCAAAGTATAATTCTCACAAATAAGCATAGGCTTGCAATAGGCCAGCTGAGACTAATCTAGTATTTATACATAGACTCAGCATTTGCTCAAGTCAGAAGGCAACAGGGCAGACAGTTCACATAGTGGCTGAGACACGGAATCCCTCACCACGGTGCCGAGTCTGAGTGCTGGCTCCAGTACGGATTCTAACTTCCTCATAGTGTAAACCCCAAGAGGCAGCAGGTGAAGGTCCAAGGCCCCGAGGTCCCTCCAAGTCACCCACTTCGGAGATCTGGAGTGAGTTCTAGCGCTCAGCTTCCACCTGACTCAGCTCCCGTGTGTGGCAAGATTTGGAAACAAACCAGTAGATGAAACATTCTCTCCTCCTACCTACCTCCATCTTTCTCTCTGCCCTTTCTCTCTCTCTCCTCACCTTCCAAATAAAATAAAAACCAATTTTTAAAGCACATTAATTCAATGCTAAGTATTTAAAACAATGATTTTATAAAACATCTTTTTCACTCCACTCTCATCCTTCTTTTTTAAAATGTATTTATTTTTATTGATAAGGCACAGTTACAGACAGGAGAGACAGAAAGAAATATCTTCCATCTGCTGATTCCCTCCCCAAGTAGCCACAATGAAGTTGAACTGATCTGAAGCCAGGAGCCAGGAGCTTCTTCTGGGTCTCCCATGTGGGTGCAGGGTCCCAAGGCTTTGAACCGTCCTCCACTGCCATCCCAGGCCACAAGCAGAGAGCTAGATGGGAGGTGGAGTAGCCAGGATTAGAACTGGTGCCCATCTGGGATCCCAGCATGTATGCAAGGAGAGAACTTGAGCCACTAGGCTACGATGCTGGGCCCTCATCCTTCATTTTATTTTTTCCATTTTATTTTTAATTCTATGGTACAACTCCATAGCCTCTGGGATTTCTTCCAGCACTTCTCCAATATCCTTCCCCCAAAAGTATCCCCCCCAATATTATTACAATAGTAAAGTACTTCATACACAGTCCTAAGTCCATCATTCTTTTACTTAAGTTTGTCCTGACATTGCTGGTACAATGGCAGAAAGTCCAGTGTTCTATTGTCAGGATATATCCAACAGATTCATTGGGAGTCCATCCTTGATTTGGAAGTAGAGATGCGTACTGTATTGTATCTTCACATCTGGATATGATAGTCTCTATTACACAGTTACTATACATTCCCTTAAATGAGAAGCCATGCAGCAAAATCAACAACAGGAATAAAGATAAAACAAAAGCTTTATAGCACAATGGAGTTAAGTAACATGAGACTGAATAACCAATGTGTCAATGAAGAAATGAAACAGAAAACAGAAAAGCTTCTTGGAGAAAGTGATGCTACTGTATGATAAAAGAATCAGTGAAGAGTTTGGTAAGAGAAACTGTTTTGAAGAAAGCAAAATAAAAACAATATCAAACCCCATAGGTTGCAGCAAAAGCGGTTTTGAAATGGTTACATCAGATTAAAAAGCTTCTAACAGCAAAGAAAACAATTTTAAAACCGAAGAAGCAACCAACTGAATGGGAGAAAATCTTTGCACACTACACAACTGATAGAGGACTAATATCCAGAATTTACAAAGAGCTTCAGAAACTCAGGGACAGTTAAAAAAATAAAACCCGTGAAGAAATGGGTGAAAGAAATGAATACACATTTTTCAAAAGAACAAATTCAAATGGCTAGCAGACATATGAAAAGATGCTCAGGCTCCCTAGCTGTCAGGAAGATACAAATGAAAACCACGTTGGTTCCACCTAACTCCAGTGAGATTGGCCTACATTCAGGACTCTACTAACACCTGCTGGTGTGGATACGGGGAGAAAGGTACCCTCTTTCACTGCTGGTGGGATTATAGGCTAGTGCAACCACTATGGAAATCAGTATGGAGAGTACTTAGAGAACTCCAAATAAACCTGCCATATGACACAGCTACTCCACGAGTGAGAATGTATCCAAAGGAAATGAAAACTACATATGAGAAAGTGACCTGTACTCCTGTAATTACAGCAGCACAATGTATAATAGCAGTGACAAGGAAACAACCCAAATGCCCATCGAAAGAGGAGTGGTTAAAGAAACCGTGGTACATCTATCCCATGGAATATTATTCAGCCATTAAAAAGAATGAAATTATTCGATTTGCAACCAACGGTCCCAACTAGAGACCATTATGCTCAGTAAAATATGTAGATCGCAAAAGGACACAGAGCATAGTTCTCTCTGATATAAGGCAACCTTAATGAAAAATAAAAGATCAATAACTCTTTTCATACACATTTGCTGCGAGTCATCCTTCATAGCTATCTTGCCTCCATTCAACCATTTACTTCCCTTTTAGCTCCGAAACATCAGCGACTGTCGAGGTCACTTCAACCAGTGGCTACCAGTGAGCCTGATGTCTGCCCTTGCACCTACTGTCCACCTTCACTGTGGCAATCACCTCATTGTGCTGCTTTCCACTCACGCTGATCACCCTCACCTCCGGCTAAAGCAGCACCCTCTCCAGCCTCCCAGCACTTCTCTCCTTTGCCACACGTGAAATCTGCTTTTCTGCAATGGATGAGGCTGGATGCTCTAGGTCTTGGCTGCTATTGTGCGTCTGGGCACATATCAAGCTTGGAGCATATATTTACCCCAATTTAGAGCATTCTTACAGTGACCTTGTTAGGGCTATGCATGGAAAAGGCTTCATGCCAAGATGATAGCAGAGCAGACAGAACAAAAGTGCACAGTTCCATAGAAGTCCAGCCTGTGTGTACTTGTTAGACTTCTGATGGACTTGAATCCGCTAAAATCACTGTGTCTCCCCCAGCATGACTCACTGTCCCATGAACAATGTTTATCAGCTAGACTAGAACAAGGATTCAGAAGACAAGTTAACAATTCAGGTCTTGAAAAACCACCATGGCAACCCATTCTCCAACCACAGAAAAGGTAATGCTTAAAAGCACATTAGCAAGTGAGCTGAGAATTTTTGATTAAGTAATATACAGTCAAGACTTAGGAAATAATGTTGGGAATTATCCCTATACCAAAGAGATTCTGTTAGTTGGATCTACACATGACTTGAAGCAGATCTCATACGCAGCAGGACACAGCACTGGGGAACGAAACTCAAGGAGAGCCTGGGAAAATGCTCACAGAGCAATTGTCATCCGCACCCCTCTGCCAGCCTGGGGACATGTGAGAGGCTGCACGTACACAGCTGCCGCCCAGAGCAGCACCGCAAATCATAAAGAAAAGATCAGAGTCAAGCAGAAACTCACAGTCTCCCTGTGACTAACTGGAAAGCCCTGTAGGCATGAACTCAATCCCAGAATGGTAGGTTGGATTTCCCTTTCCTTCTCAAAGCAGTCTAGAAGGGAGACGCGTGGCTGCTTCTGGTGGATTTGCTCCTGAACTCCAGTGACGAACGCATTCAGGCAGCCTCCATCCACCACCAAATCCAGAATCCTTTGTGATGAATTCACATTTCAGTAAAAGGTTGCAGAAACGAACTAGGTATGGTCACCAACAGTACACAAAGATGAGTCACAAAGATGAAACAACAAACATCCGTCTAAACGTACAGCCTTCTTTCTTCAGCTCCCAGCCCAGCCAAGGTGTTTAACTGTGACCTATTAACTGCTGTGTCCTTTTCTTCTTTCTCCAAAGAGAAATGTTAAGGGTGATGCAGACAGATCCCGGGAAGTAAAACAGTGCAGGTTGGATGGCCCCTCCAGGGAGAACGTCACAAAGAAGCCACAAGTAGGAGAAAGAAGTGCAGGAAGACAAAAAAAAAAAAAATAAGGAATGGGATCCTGAGAATGAGAATGAGAATTCTTCTGAAGTAGTAGACAGTGATTTCTGTGAGCATAAGGCACAGGCAGAGGCAGAGAGCATGAATTCAAATTGGGATGAGCCTGATTCAATGTTAAAAAAAAAAAAAAAGGACTCCTTCCTTTGACAAGCTGAATTTTTAAAAAGTATTTGAGACACACCGAGCTTGCTGAAATCTTGGTCACACCTTCGAGTGGGTGGCACAAGCATTGCCCACCCATTTCCTAACTGGTTAAGGGACCACCAATGGTTCCCTACAGGTTCCCACCAACAAGGAGGGGTCAGAGAAGGCTTAAAATCCCAAGACCCTTCCTCAAACTTTTGATGTCTCTCCTTTTCCCTCCTCTCCTCTCCTCTCCTCTCTTCTTCTCTCTGTCTCTCTCTTTGTCCTTTCAAGAGACACCCCACCTCCCAGCTTTCTCTCGGGAGATGTGTTTCCCTTCCCTCTTCTTTCCCATCTCACCTGGCCACTTAGTAACTGAACTTCTCTGTGTGCAACCAGTTCCTGGATTTTTATTTCTATATTACATTGAGGAAAGAACACACCAAGCTTTACTAGGAACCATATTCACTTGATATATGTGAGTGCCAGGGCCTGGCGCAGTGGTTTAGCAGCTAATGTCCTCACCTTGTACATGCCAGGGTCCCATATGGGCGCCGGTACTAATCCCGGCAACCCCGCTTCCCACCCAGCTCCCTGCTTGTGGCCTGGGAAAGCAGTAGAGGACAGCCCAAGGCTTTGGGACCCTGCACCCACACAGGAGACTCAAAGAAGCTCCTGGTTCCTGGCTTCAGATAGGCTCAGCTCCAGCCATTGCAGCTGCATGGGGAGGGAATCATCGGGCCTCTCTGTCTCATCTTCCTCTCTGTCTCTCCTCCTTTCTATATATATCTGACTTTGCAATAAAAATAAAATGAATCTTTAAAAAATACACATATATGAGTGCTAGCTGACCTAA
Organism: Ochotona princeps; assembly: GCF_030435755.1. Classification (NCBI taxonomy): domain Eukaryota; kingdom Metazoa; phylum Chordata; class Mammalia; order Lagomorpha; family Ochotonidae; genus Ochotona; species Ochotona princeps. The sequence goes on along the minus strand of NC_080835.1, from coordinate 12,694,856 downwards.
ATATATGTTAAATATGTTGGAGCCAGCATTGCGTCACAGAGGATGAAGCCACCACCTGCAACACCAGCATCTCTGCCAAGGTGCAGGGTTAAATCCTGGCTGCTCTGCTTCCTAACCGACTTCCTGCTAATGTGCCTGGCAAAATGCAGGCAGAGATACGTGGGCCCCTGGCACCCATGTGGGAGACAAGAATGGAGTTCCAGAGTTCTGACTAGATTCCTGGACCCACCATTGCAGTCATTTGAAGAGTGAATCGATAGAAACTTCACTTGCTTTTTGTCTCTTTCCCTTCCTCCCTAACCCCTCTCCTCTGTCTTTCTCTCTGTGTCATACTACCTTTCAAATAAATAATTTTCTTAAAAAGTTGGCCAAACAGAAGTCATCATATTTGAGCTGACAAAAGAGCAAATGGCTGTAGGAAACTCACCAGAGAGCCACCGTGGTGCCTGTGGTGCTCAACTCCAGCCCTAAGACGGCTCATGGCATTAACGGACACGCCTCCCCAAGACCAGCAAGGTCCAGGCACTCTGCTTAACTTAATCTTGGTAGGTTTTTTGATAAATTTGTTTCTCCCCTCCAGAAGGGACCAGTGGAGGAGTTTAGCCATTCGCCACTAATGGAGCTTTGATTTCCATTCATTACCAAAGCCACAACTCACACAGCAAGGATGAGCTTCTTTTTTTGGAATGGGTGTGACTTTAAAAAAAAAGTGACCCATAAAAAGAGTCACTTGCTAGTGTGCAGATGGAAATGAGAAGAACTTAATGGTGCTCATATGGAAAACAACAGGTTTGTCTTCATGTAAAAGTGAAGAAGTAGATGTAGTAGTAGCTTTACCGAGGGGATGAGTCCAAATACTTTCCACATGGAAACAGAAAAATTTAACATATCTGCTCCAGGATAGTATTCCTGCCAGTGGAAAAAAAGAGACTCACCAAGTGAGATACAATACAAGTGAAAATCCAAGAAGGTAGTTTACTCTCCCTTTGAGAGAAAACACAGCAAACAAATAATTCGTGGTGGAAATGTGCTTCAGGACAAAATCAGGGTGAAGCAAGTACACATTCTCAAACTACAGATGATACAGACTCCGATAAGTCTACCCAACCCACGCTGGCCTACTGCATGGAAGTTCACCAATTAATAGGAAAATCTCAAGAAGGGCTTTTCCTGGTTTCATGTAAATTTAATCAGAGGAAGCAATGCGACTGACTTCCTCGGCTTGGTCATGTTTGTTTTAAGCTTTGGTTCCTAAAGTAAAAAGTTCAGCAACTTCCTTGCAGAGGGGATTATGGGCCAGGACAAGTGATCAACACAGAAAAATATATGTGTCTATGTCAGATGAAAATACACATAGAGCTGGCTAAAAACAATTAGCATCTTGGGATCAAAGCTTGGTGGCAATGCCTCAGGCTGTAATATTAAACTGGGTTTATTCACAATTGAGAAGGCCCCTTTTCATTAAAAGATCACAATAGAACAACTTTTAACAATGTATGGCAGGTATGTTGGCAGTACAAATCCTGAAATTTCATGAAAGTCTATAGACTGATTCTTCCTGAATATCAACACACTGTATGACTTGAGAAGCATAGGAGTGAACTCTGGATTCAAAAGACCTAGAGTCACCATCAACTTTACCACTTGCTAGTTGTGTGTCACCTGGGAAAGTTATTCGGATTTCCAGCTTCACTGTTCTTGTCTTCATTGGAAGAAAATTAATAATATCCACTCAAATGCTGCTGGAAGGCATAAATTAATGTCTAGAAAGGGATTAGCGAAACACAAAAATGGGCCCCAAAACACTGCCCAGTGTTATCACTGAATTGAGACTTGACACTGTGGTTACTTGCAAGTTTTGAAAGAGGTCAACCTTACCTTGCGTGTTTGGACATGTTGTTTTGGACATGGAAGTGGAGCTCTCCAGCAGAAGCTGGGTTTAAAGTCAGGATCACTGGGAACAGGCTTTACTTGTCATTAAGTTGTTGTTCTGTACTCACTCCTTTGTGATCTCATCTAATTTCACACCTTCCAAAACCATCTATATGCTGATGACTAACCAGTGTGTATTTCCAACTCAGATCTCTCCCCTGAACTCAGATGCCAAGTCTATTCAACAAATATTATCAAATGTTTCAGAAGCGTCTCAAAATTAATATCCCCCAAAACAAACTCCTGATCCAAGTAAACCTTTCTACTTGTTAATTAATGATAATCCCACTACTTTAGCTTACAAAGCAAAAAAGTCTAAAGTAATTCTTGATTTCTGCCTTCCTTCCACCCCACCTCTAATCCATTCGTTGATATAATGACTCTACCACGAAATATATTCATAGCAAGTCACGGTTCTGTGACTGGAATTCTTGCAACAGTTTCCTAACTGGTTTATCTACAACCACTTTTCCCTGAAGGAGGTAGAGTCTCAGCACAGTAACATGATCCTGTGTGAGATCAGAATCCCAGCAGCTGCACCCATCTCAAGTGAAATGCGACCCAAAGCTCCATCCATTGTCATGGCCCTCCCCTTTGAGTCTTCTTACCCTATGTACAACTTTTCTTCTCCAGAAGCACCATTGCCCAGTCTCACAGACTGCTTCCAGCTCCCCCAGTTTCCACCAGAAGCAGACCCACCTTCTGCCCGAAATTCTCTTCTTCTACATCCTTGCATGGCTAACTTTATCACCTCTTTCAAGATTTTCTCAGTGAGATAGCTTCTAACCAAGTCCACCTTAAATTGCCTCCTCCCCCCATATTCCTTGTTTCCCTTTTCTATCTTATCTTTGCTAAACTGTCATTATATGTTTTGGGGTTATTTAACTTATCATCTGACACGTCTTTTTGAAAACTTGCTCCATGAAGCTGGACATTGTGTTCCCCACCCCGTTTCTTTTTTCTGCTTGCTCGTCCCCTCTGCCCCCTTGCTGGTTTTCCTGGTGTTTGGAGTAGTCTTGCACACAAAGTAGATAATTAGTAAATATTCATTTTTACTTTTTATTGATGTTAGTTGCTCATAGAGAGTGCACTTTACCTTTGATTATATACCATATTTCACTAAGATAAGAGATTTTGAGACTCAGAACCCTGAGTCAAAACCAGCTATTCCTCAGCACCAACGGGCCTAAGTGTTTAACTCAGACAGATCAGCTTACCAATACAGACCACATCCCCCAAAGTTGGTTGATGGATGATACTAGGTTTATAATTAGCATCATCATCATCATCATTTTAGAAGTCTGAATCCCTTTGTCCTTGAGATCTCCTTAGCATGCTAATCAAATCCTTCTAGATGAACTCTTGACCACTGATCCTAAATCCTAAAGTAATCCGAAAAATGCCAACATGTCTCCCCTTCAACTCAACACTCGACCTAAGTGAAATACAGAGAAATGTTAGAAGGTGGCAGGTAGACCATGCTCACTCAGGCCTACCGGTAGAAAATAGCACAAGGTTGTGTTTACAATAAGACTTTCAGGGTACCGATCCTCTCTGCATGAACAGAAGGATAGCTGAGCTTTCTGATACTCTCGGCACCTGGTCTAGCAACGAATGCTGTCATCACCAGCAAGACAAGGGTAGGGCTTTTGGAACAGGGAAGGCTACAATGTCACACCTGAGCTATAAGAGAAGAGATCAAGAGGTTACTGGTGTCAGCCCTCACAACCACTAACTTCTGCCTGCACAGACTTCAGGCAGATCCTTAATGTCTCTGTCTCCTTTTTTGTGAAACAAGGATAGTAGAATTAGCTTTGAATTATTAGCACTTTTATTAAATAAACTACCACCAATCTTGGAGCATTTCAAGATGCTTTGCAAACTTATTGCACTGATTCTATGAGATGTACTGCCAAATGATGACCACTATTACACTGGGAAGCATAAATTTAAACAGGTGAACTTGCCAGACTTGAGTCTTTATAAAAAATGCAATCATGTCTCAGAATCACCTGGTTTACCCTCTGAAACCTACTCTGTTATCAGAAATCAGTTTATCTCATGCTGAGAAAAAAAATTTGAACTGAGGAAAAATACAGGATTAGCTCCAGTATCTTATCCTGAAATGAATCACTGGAACATCAATTCCCCGAGCCATGAGCTCAGCACCTGCCAGGGAGCTCTTTCCTCATCCACCAGGCATTTAAGAGGTAGAGCAGAGATGAGCATGCACACACACACACACACACGCGCACACACACACACACGCACACACACACGCACACACGCGCACACACGCACACGCACGCACACACGCGTGCACACACACGCACGCACGCACACGCACACACACACGCACACACACACGCACACACACACACGCACACGCTCAGGGATGCCTGGACAGAGTGGCACTCTGGGCTTGCAGCCCTGAGAATTCTGCAGTGCTCTCAAGTGCAAGGCCGACTCTTCAAAGATTCATTTGCATGATGCTTCCAATGTTGTACAGAACTATCTCAGCTTGTTTTCGTCATTAATTCAGCCTGTATTTTTCTGGCAGGAAATTGAAGCGATAATTGTTGAAGAGCCTGGAATTGCCTAGATAAGCTGTTGACATTAGGCAAAGAAAAAAAAAGAAGATAATGTATCGGCCTGCTTTCTGTTGCCAAAATTAGACACAGGCATGCATGCATATATTTATGCATCCATAATTTTATATTATTATAATATGATATTGTTAAGTTATTACTATTATTAAGTTAAGCATAAGAAAGTTCCCACCATGCTTGGGTGTTGAGGCAGAGTTTAAAAGGAAGTAATACGTGAACATGGGCTAATGTGACTTATACCATTGCCTACGTGTTTATCTGAGGATCTAACTTGTTTATGTCATTCTAGATATTTATATAAAAATCTGAAAACAAAGTTTAAAAAACTCTTTGCACAACCAAATCTATGTGAATGTATTTGTGTGTGTGTTTATTCTATTTCCTGTCTACTTTCATCCCCAAGGTGAAATCAAGTTCAAAGTTTTTACTTTTGCTAAGGAGAAATAAAATGATGAGGGAAGCTCTCTCCAGGGATTTTGCAGAGGGAGGAGATAATTAGGCTCCCTGCTTCTGATAAGCCATGCAAATGATTAGGTATGAGCAGCTGTGGGGGTGCCTGAGCCCACAGCTTAGAGAGGGCCTAGTTCTGAGATTTCTGACTCAACTCTGATGGAACAAAGCCAGAGTGAAAGCGTAGTTAACCAGGAAGATCAATTCAGGCAACAAGAAGGTGAGCTTTTCTTTTTGGGAACCTTTTCAGTGTCTTCCTTCGGACCCCGTAAGCTATCCATCTTAGTCTTACCACTAAGGTTAAGCAAAGAGATACACTCTTACAAACTAGGAAGTGGAGAAATCATGTCCCATATGGCTTGGTCTCTGGTCAGTGGTAGAAATAGCTGAAATTCATGGAACCTCTCTCGGCACCTTGTACTGGATATTGACATTCTTCCAATCAGGACGTGAGGTTCTGGGTTCTTGGGACTCAGCTATGACAGAAGCTTATAATACCCCCTCCTCTTGTAGTGTTTATAATGAGGAAGACAGGAACATCAAAGCAATTTTAAAATGAGAGAGAAAGGAGAAACTCAACTAAAGATAAGTTACCAAGAAAGCAAAATAGAGAGATAGGCCAGAGGCTAGTGAATGGAGCAGGGGCTATGTTGTATAGGTGACCAGGCAGGGCCAAAGAAAGGACCTTGGAGGAGTGGGACCTCAGGTCAAATGCAAGACATCTTTACAATCTCAAGGATAGCACATTCCACAGGAAGGCAGAAAGTGCAACTACATGAGTCAAGATGGAGATAGATGTGCGTGAGCCAATAACATAAAGTCTTAAGTAGATGTCATTTTCTCCATAGATGAGTAAGCTGAGGCATAGGAATTCTAAACATTTTACTCCAAGTTACTTTACATGCAACTTGTGTGAGAAACAAGTATTGCAATTCTGATACAAATAGCTGTACCACATTAATCACGTTTGTCTTACTCCATCAGGTACTTGGAGTAAAGATGGACACCCTGGAATGTTCTGTCTCTTTGCCCATCATTCAATAAGGTTGATAACTCCTAAAAAATCTGCGTAACACTTACTTGAGAAGTCTTCTATCTTTAAGCAAAATAAATTATCATAAACATATTAAAAATAATCCATACCACTGCTGAAAACCATTACATTTTATTTTTATTTTTGGATAGGTAAATTATTCACATAGTCATGAAAGCACATTATAAAGGCATAAATTGGCAGGCCTCCTCACTCCCCTCTGTCCCCGTCTACAGAATTCCATTCCTCATTCTTACTACTTGGAGAAAACAACACATGGTACAGTCTGGGTTTCTTGGATCTCATTCAGATGCTCATGAAAATATAAGCAAATACAATTTGACATCAGACCCTCCCTTTCTTATTCAAATACAATGCCACATACACTATGTATACTGCATCTTTGTTTGTTTCATCTAAAAATACACCCTTGATGAACTTCTCATCTTAGTACCCAGAGTTCCTCATTGGCCAATTGCTGCTCCCCACTACAGGTGAAAAATTATTTATGTAATCAATATCCTATTTGAAATCTAGTCTGTTTCCTGCTCTTTGCCAATGCAACTAGGCACAACCTTGTCCTATTGCATTTTGCATAGGTGAGATCACTGGATTAAAGTGATTGAAAAAAACAGTCGTATGAACATTCTTTGGATAAAATTTTCATTCCCATTACTCCCTTATTGAGTGTTTCCTCTAAAACCTCATCAGAAATGTTCTTCATAAGCTTTTGGGTTTTTGCCCATCTTGTGGGTGATAAATGGTATCTCTATGTTTTTCCTAATCAATTTCCTTACATTAGGAAAATTAATCTTTGTCCAAGGTTTGAGTTGTAATTTCTTCCCTCAGCTTAGCACTTGTCATCTCATTTTATTGAATGCCATTTGTGAGTCTTCTGGATTCTGTTTATCTGTGTTTTTCCTACCACACAGAAAACTTTATTTCATATTTTACTATGTCATTGTTGTTTAAGGTTGTTTTTATTATTTCTTCTCTTATGGTTTCTTATTTCTTCTTTTATGGTTTCTGGTATTTGTTTCATAGTTACAAACATATTCTCCAACTCAAAATTATCTTAAAAAACCTCACCTGGGCATTGTTCAAGCAATATTTGGCTTGCATGTTTACATAGATACCATTCTACCGCCAGGGATCCACTTTTGTGTGTGGTAATGAGGGATGTTACTAACTTTCCAGAAGTGGAAAGTGAATCTAGATCAGCTTATACTCTGATACCCCTAAAATCAGATAGTAACTTCAAAAAGAAATCCCCATATTTTAAAACTCACATTTATTTCATTAAAATTCAGATTGGTGTCACTAGCTGCCATGGGGTTCTGCAGTTTTGGGGACAGGTTGATTTTATTTACCCTTATTTTTCTCCAGTCTATCCTAGTAGGAACCAAGAGGTTGATAAAGAAGGAACTGAGCAATGCTCCAAGTGGACGTCCATAAAACATAGATTTGTAGCAGTGAGCCTTGCAGAAACTCCACCTTCCAACAGAAGACCTGGGCCGTCATCCTCCCTTAGATCCCTCCTGTCTGTGACCTTTGACCAACCAATTTTATCCCCTGACCTTAGGTACATAAACTCTACAAAGACTAGATTAGACCTTCCTGCTCCAAGATTATAAGTATTAGCAGATCACTTGTCATCCTATGGTCAGAAATGTGTAAGGCTATTGTTTTGTCAATGCCTGAGTATGATAATAGCAATCAAACACTAGGTATTTATTGTCTGCTAGATACTGTTCCAAATACGTTTCATGTATAAACACATCAAATGTATGGAATAAGAATATTAAGGTAAAAAAAGAAAATTAAGACACAAAATTTCGTTTTTGCTGTTGTTTTGTTCTTTAGATTCATGAAAAAATATAAGAATCAAAATTTCAAAAGCCACCCAAGAAAAGTAAAAGAGAAAAGAGATAGTAACAATTGGGCCCAGCACCACGACCCAGCGGCTAAAGTCCTCGCCTTGAATGTGCCAGGATACCATATGGGCACTGGTTCTACACCCAGGCACCCCACTTCCCATCCAGCTCTCTGCTTGTGGCCTGGGAAAGCAGTCGAAGATGGGCTAGAGCCTTGGGACCCTGCACCAGCATGGGAGACCCAGAAGAGCTCCTGACTCCTGGCTTCAGATCGGCATAGCATCAGGCGTTGCAGTCACTTGGGGAGTGAATCGTCGGACGGAAGATATTTCTCTCTGTCTCTCCTTCTCTCTCTCTCTATATATATATATCTTTGCAATAAAAATAAATCTTTACAAAAGAGAGAGAGTAACAATGATTGACTGCAGTTGAAAACTTTGCAAATTTTACAAAAGCATACAGTCCTGGAAGTAAATTGCTAAGATCCCTTGTAAGGTCTGAAATGAAGCCCATTCTTTTTTTAAAAAAGATTTTATTATTATTATTGGAAAGCCGGATATACAGAGAGGAGGAGAGACAGAGAGGAAGATCTTCCATCTGATAATTCACTCCCCAAGTGAGCCGCAACGGCCGGTGCTGCGCCAGTCCGAAGCCGGGAACCAGGAACCTCTTCCAGGTCTCCCACGCGGGTGCAGGGTCCCAAAGCTTTGGGCCATCCTCGACTGCTTTCCCAGGCCACTAGCAGGGAGCTGGATGGGAAGTGGAGCTGCCGGGATTAGAACCGGCGCCCATATGGAATCCCAGGGCGTTCAAGGCGAGGACTTTGGCCGCTAGGCCACGCCGCCGGTCCCATGAAGCCCATTCTAGCATGGAGTTTCCCAGCAAGTCCGCTTCTGAAGGAAAGATCCTGAACACATTTGGAGATTTAAATAATGAGGAAATAGTTAATCATGAAAAAAAATGTGAAGGAAACGTGGTTTTGGAAGCATGAATGACTAGCAAAAAGGTCTGAGTTCGGAACGGGTTTGACACATCAAATGCATTGAAAGAAAGCTATTGTATAACTTAGAGGTCCTTGTTTCTAACAAACTCAGGGCCACAGAATTTTGTGGAAGTCTCTAACTTCTGCATGGTGCCTTGTGTTTAACTAACACGGCCTTAAATGAACATCTGGGGTCATCTAGCAATTCTCAATACTCATTGGATTTCTGACAGCATCTCATAGAGCTCCAAGTACTAGAAGTTGGGAAATTTTAGAGACTGAATAAACAAAATTCAAACTTCAATATATTGGTAAAAGGAAAAACCCTCAATTCCAGACACAACATTAGGTCTGGGAAGACATTAACACTTAGAAAACGTAAATGCTATGGCCAAAGTCAGAGTTTGGTGGGGATAAAGCTATTGCAGAAACTCTAACTTCCTGAGTTCTAGTCCAGGGCTTTTTCCAATAGGCCATGCCATTTCTAGCAGTAATCTCCAGTAAATTCTCTAATATATTTGACATTCTTTGAAGAAGTAGGTGTTTGGAAGGCGATTTTTCATTCATTCCTATTCTCTATTCTTATGACAAAGAAGTCTATAATACTTGCTCAGATAGTCTCCATTTGACGCAGTGGAAATCTGTGAGGGCAAACGAATTATTTTTTTTGTAGCTCTACTAGCTGGAGCTTCCACACAGAGCATTACTTCTTGACATATGAATAAAAGAGTTAATGTAGGATGCTTGTGGTTGGAATAAAAAGGCTGGGAGATGCCAGCAACCTCTGTGTTTCCTTCTCACTACCCCCTCACTCTCCTCCTTTTACAAGTGCTTGCTGCCTCTCACCTCAAACAACTACACATGCCTGTGACTTCCCTCAGCTTCCTGTCCTTCCCTATCTCCACAGTCTTGCCCAATTCACCTTCTTAAAAAATATATTTATTTGCTTTTATTGGAGAGGCAGATTTACAGGGAGAAGGAGAGACAGAAAGAACTTTGACAGGCTGGTCCACTCTCCAAGTGGCTGCAACAGCTACAGCGGAGCCAGAACAGGAGTCAAGGGCCTCTTCCAGTTCTGCCACACAGAGAACTTAAGGAATAGAGCCATCCTCTGCTGCTTTCACAGACCATAAGCACAGAACTGGATCAGAATTGCATCACCCAAAACAATAATAATAATAAATAAAAGGTAAATTTATAAAAAAAAAATAGATCACCCAAGAAGCGAACCAGTCCCCATAAGGGATGCTGGCACTTGCAGGTGAAGGATCAGCCAGTTGAGCCATCACATTGGCCTCCACATTGCCTGATTCATCTCACAAGTAAAACTTACAAAAGCACTCCCTCACATAGTTTGAGGTTTTTCCTTCCAAATAAAATTCATAGCAAGCACACATCTTCTAAGAATGCTGAGATCCAATTACCTAAACTTGCCATCCAAACCCTTCTGTAATCCAATAGTACCATTTTAATTTTCAATTTGTCTGCAAAGCTCTGATTTAACTCATGATATTATCCAAAAATTTTATGCATTAATCTCCACCCCACATTCTGTATTTTCTCAAATGTAGCTCTTTATTCATGTTGCTACATCTGCCCACTCTCTTACTGCCCACTGTCTTACTGCTGCCATAGGAAATCTGTCTTTCATGGTTCAATTCAATGCCATCTCCTTTACAAAACCTTCCTTAATCATGTCAAGAAAATGAAAATTATTTCAACTTCAACTTCCAACTGTCAACTGAAATCATCAGAGTCTATCTATACAATCAAAGTTCAGTTTTATTCAGTGAGTCACGCTAAGGATGTAAGCCCGGACAGAAGCAGGAAGGTGCCTGAGTTGGCAGTTCCACAAGCCTGAGTTTCATTAAAGCTTTCATTACTTCTCTTCAGGGTATAGAATCCAGCCAAAACACAACAGATTTCTATGTGGTTATCAATCATAAGAAAAACTGAATAAAATCCAATGACAGATAATGTTTATTATTGATTAAGAAGGAGATAATTATATCCTCATACAATGATTTTATACTTGGGGAAAATCAAACTTTGGGGCCCTAAATCACTCTTCCTCAATGGCCTTAAGATACAAAAGTCTCTCCTGCTCAATAATAATTCAAGTTTGTTGAAAAATTGTGGGAACCATCCTCTGTCCATTCATAGTGTGGGCTGTATACTGGCTTAGTCCCCTGAAGTCACTGTTTCATTAAATCCACACTATATTGAATTACTTGTATATTTTTCTGACAGTTTTAAGATGATATCATGTATTACCATTATTTGTGCGATTATATTGTCCCTTATAGATTATGTACTAAGGGGTCTAACACAACTCCTGGGGCAGAATGAATGTTCAGTACCATGTTTGATAACCAGACATGATTGAGAGATGTATGCCATAGTTTCAACTCCTCTAGTTAAAACTGGTCCACAAAGAATAGGTCAGAAACCCAAGTATACCCAGAGGTTATGTGCAAACAGAATGGCAAAGTGGGCTCATGGGAATGTAGCTTGACAACAAACACTCAACAAGAATGGTTGTATCTGAGTGACACTGAGCCAAAGCAGAAAGAGCCTCAGCAATGTAACTGGCCATAACTATGTCAAAATTTCAGTTACTTTCCCGCAGCCTCCTGTCTGTTCTGAATCTCTCCTGTAGAGTAAGCCTGAGGGTTACCAGCTGAGACTGCCTTAGAAATTGCAGTCAACACTCAGAGCATGGCAGTTGTGCAGCAAGTAACAAAATAAGAATCAGAAAAGTCAGCCACAGAGATGAATGTGTTATTCAAAATCAGCTTCAAATCACAGAGCTGTCACTTGCAGTAAATACCTCTTTGAAAATGGAGGCTTGGGTCTTTATCTTGTCACTTGAAGGAGTCCTTAGACCTTTAGAAAGCACCTTTTCCCTTCGTGAGAATTTGCTTTTCGGGTTCTGCAATCATCAGACCTAAAAATGATGATGCAGATGACGTGAGAGGGTAAACAGCACATCCAAAAAAATGTGTGCACCTGGGATGAAAACTTAAGGACATTTCTAATTGGCGATGGATAAAATGATCAGAGATGATGCTACACAGAGTCATGAGGCCTGGCACTTCTAAAATAAGAAGGAAGGTGAGGGCTTATTTTAAATGAGATTGTGCCCAGACTTGTTCATTCCAGAGAAGAGAAGACAGAATGGAATGTGAGCTTCTTTCTGTATTAACCATTGTTTCACTCATTTATTTTTGTTTTAAAGGCAGAGTTACAAAGGGACGGGGAGGGGGAAGGGAGGAGGGTGGGAGTGACACAGAGGCGGGTGGCTAGGCCAGGCTGAACCTGTAAGTCAGGAACATCATCTGCGTTTCCCATGTGGATGACAAGGATTCAATTCTTTGAGCCATCTTCTGCTGTCTTCTCAGATACATTAACTGGAAACTAGATAGGAAATTGAGCATCCAGTCACAAATAGCACGTCTACAGGACCCAGGATCATAGACAGCCCCATTTCACTCCTTAATCAAGTACTAAACTCTTGTTAGTGCCAGACTTGAGAAATACAACAGCAACAGAGACTTGTGCTCTGTCCTCAAACTAGTCACAGTCTCCCGGAGGAAAGATAAAAAAACAACAAAATATTAACAACTTATGACAAGAGTGTCAAACCATGTTCCAGGGACAGCAAAACACAAAAGAGTTGCAGTTTTATCCAGAATGTCCTTTAAGATAAAAGTTGTGCTTAAATGGAATTTTGCAGAATGCACAAAGGATCCCCCAAAAAAGCAGGATGTTGTCAGAGCCACACAAGCAAAGCCACTGTGACCGTCCTGTGACTCCACACCCAATCTAGTTCCGATAAATCAAGGCAATAAAAACAATTGCAAAAGGGCTGGAGATGGCCAACCAGTGATGGACATAGGTTTCACCATCCCTGTTCCTTTTGTGCCTTCCAGGAATTCCTATGAGATTGTTTGGTACATATCATGTTCTCAGGAGATAAGTGTTTCTTATTAAATCCCATAGTATCTGTGTTTGGCAGGACAAAATCAGAAATGTATTGTCTGTGATTAGGAGAAGAAAGCTTGCTTCCTTCTGAAGACTTTGTTGTGGTAGAAATAAAGAGGGCCTTCTGGTATTACTGTGTTATCTAATGTACTCGTTCTGAAATTGGCATCCCCAGCTACTCTACAGAAAGCTTTATGTTCACTCATCTTGGAAAAATTATATATCTACGCATACGCAAAATAAGATTATCTTATTGTCAGAATCTGTCACACCATGTTAATACTTAATTTTTTTGTCTGTGATTTCCAAAGTCCTAACTCCAGATGACTAGCTAAAGTGATGGCTTTTGACTTTGAGCATTGTATTCTTTGAGGTTTCCCTGAGTCTTCACATGGAAAACCACTTTACCTTGTACCATCTTTCAGTAGAAGAGGAAAATCTGGTGACCCAGAGAAGAAGGAAGCAATGTGGCAACTCATCCAACTAGTTAGTGATGGGATCCAGAACTCCAGGTGCGTAGAGCAGAGCCAGCTAGCCGGCAATGCAGCCTTCCCCTCTGAGGAGGCAACCCTAAGAATCATGAAGGTCAGGGTCTCCAGATACAGATCCAAGTTTCAACTCATCTCACAATTCACTATGTGCAGTTTACTTTTATGGCCAGAGTTTCAGTCTGTTTTTATCTTGCATTCTATCTGTGCCTCGCCCCTCTGAGAAGCTGGCGGAACTGGTCAGCATGACTCCGTCACGGTGTAACAAAAACAGTTGTTTTATAAGCCACATGATTGAATGCCACCCCTCCCCAGGGAGCAATGTGTGACTTTATATGGATGGGAGGGGTTTGTAACGTTATAAGGGGATGGTACCATGATATTTCTGACTTAAAGAAAATTGCTTGTATTTTCAATTGAAGCAAGTTGCAATTGTTCTTCGACTAGGGAATTGTAAAAGCAAATCAAATAACCAGTTTGTGACATGCTTCCCATCTATTTGATAATAAGAGTTGTCACTACACAAGTGACAAAATTTATGATGCCTAAATACCCACCAAGTGCCATAAATAATTTAGAACTAGAAAATGACTGAGCCACAAGGTGTGGGGACTGAAAATTCTATAAACCGAGCTGGACAGAAGAATCCCCAGGGAACTCTGAAAAATACAGACTCTAGAATCCCTCTGTAAACTACTTGGAACGGTTTCCATTCACTGGTACCTAGAATATGCGATTGACAAAAGTTTCCAGGCAACTGGGCTGGGTAGCAAACCTGGGACAGATGCTGTAACCTGAAGGAAATGGATTACCTCATAGGGATGGGGTTCCTCTCTATCTTTGGAGAAAAGTTGGAACAATAGTATTATATAGAGATAATGGACAGGCAGCAATGTTATGCCCCTCATCCAGGGCTTCTGAGGATTTTATTCTGCTAACTGTGTGAACTTTGACACTGTTCATACAAACAAGTTATTTTATTCAGTCTTTCATTATTCACTCACACGCCACTTAATTAAACATTGATTTGAGCCAGGCCTTGGAGATAAGAAGAAGAAAGAAGCATAATGCTGTTTCTCTTAGAATAGATGGATTAGGAAGGAACACAATAGATACTAAAAACTTCATGTAATGGAGGCATGTACTAGCTACCAAGGGAACACAAGGGAAGTTTTGGGAAGTTCGCAGATTTCTCTAAATAGATTACAATAACTATAAAAAGGCATTTTCTAGGTTGAATTGAATGAGAAGTCTCCCTAACAAAGCATATTATGAGAAACAAAATTAGGAGATGTATAAAAGAAAGTACTTCAGTATTGGCTGTGGATGGAAGTTTAGGGGAAGAAAAACCACTATATAAGTGAGTGATACGTGACTATTCCTATCAGTTAAAAGCTGTATAAATATAGACAAGTGACAAACATTTTGTGTATGTGTGAAGTATTAATAATATTAATACCTTAATGGATGTATTTTGGATGTTTAGTAAATGTTTTATCATTGTTATCAGGGCCATTGTCATTATCATCATTTCAAACATCTGTGTTACTCCCAGGTATGCTTAAAATGTTTTACTGGTGAGAAGGCTGCCTTTTTGCGCCCCATCCCACACAGGTTGTGATTTGGACTTGGCCCAGAGTACACATTAGAAGGTTCAGAGATCACACGCATTAAATTGCTGACAAGGTCATGGTGGATCTCCTGCAATCAGTGGAAGAAACTCCAGAGTAACCTCATTCCCCACAAATCCCTGTCCCACAGGGCGATGAGCCCAGGTGCGTATACAATCCGCTTTTGTAGGGTTACACATTTTGATGACATGTTATCAGTGCTACTCTGTTTAGTAAAAAATTCTGTGACGGATACACAAGTCATTCCTCTAAGTCCTCAACATGGAGACCAAGCCAGAATCCAGGCACTTGTCTTCAGAACTGTGTCCAAGAATATGAACTAACCTTGAAAAATGCAACAACATGCCATACTGGCATACTGGCAACTCATGATGAGGACAGTACCAACTTGAACTAGGATATTCATCCCAAAGCATCTTTGCCAATGCTGTTCACGTTTCCTCTTAAGCAAGACTCCAAACATTTGCAAAAATGTGTTTCCTACTCAAGTCTTCAATTCATTGTACAGATACAAAAGCTATGGTTGAGGCTTGTAAGTGGAGGAGGATTCCTGTATGATGCCAAAACCAAATGATTAAAGCGACTCATAAAATGTAACAGGAACCAGCACAAGTTCAAGGCTAACATAACAGACACAGAAATGCATTTTAAATGAACGTAAATGCTTGCCTTATACAGAACCAAATAGTTACATAGACAAAGGAAGTACATGTTAAAACTCAACTTTTTTTTCCTGGATAAAAAAAAAATTAGGCAGACCCTTGGCGTGGCCATTAAGACACCGATTATGATGCCTGTGTCCTATATCAGAGCACCTGGGTTAGATATTTGGCCCCTAACCTCTGACTCTCAAATAAACCCTTTTTTCAATTGTGCAAACTTTCCATTTCCACCACTACTCCTGTCCTCCACTCTGTCACTATTTCCTGCTTGGCTTACACTTCAAAGCCCATCAAGGTACCCACCTCTCACCTCTGTTACCTTCCTGGCCTCCCTTCTCACTCTCACTCAAAGGCTCCAGAAACACAGATCACTTTCACATTCTCCAGCAAGCTCTTTAAAGTCATGATCAGGCCTCAGAAATAGTCATATAGATTTCAACTCCATGTTAAAACTTTATTCAGTGATAGTTTTTATTACTTATGCTCTACCAATCAAAATTTTTAAAAATGCCATTAAATTATCCATACGATAAAAACACATTTTCCTTCAGGCATTTTGGATTACTGAAGATAGTTCCACGATCTCTTTTCTATCTATTCTTTTTAGTGGGTCACTGTTTTTTCTTGTTTTATTTTGTTCGCTGAGAAACAATGTGACAAATAGCAATAATTGCTCCCTGCCCGAGTGCCACCTGCTTGGTCTGTGCCTTCATAGAGGCCACTGCTCCTGACCTTCGAAGCTCCCAAGATAATAACCTCCCCAGACACCAGGACTCATCTGCATCAATAAATATTTATGGAAAATAAGCTTTGTGTGATTTATTAGGTAACTGAGATAAAGATTTGCCCTCGAAGAATTATCGAACTTAAACATGTTGGTGGATGCAGGATGAACATACAAGAAATAATAGAATTGACCATGGCAAATGTATATCCAACACCTACCAGATGCAAAATGCTGGGATTGCCATCACAGATAAAACTCCACTGGGAGGTGGGATGCCTTGAGGGAGGAGTGCCGCCTATGAGTCAGAAAACCTATCTTTGTGTGATCATGTTACAAGATATGTCGATTCAGACAAGTGCTTTCGTCTTTCAGGTGCTGTTTTCTCACCTAAAATGCTATTCCACCTACTTCCAAAAACCATTGTGGGTGGGGAGATTAACTGTACATCAAAGAGTTTTCCAAACTTAAAAACACTAGATATAATGACAATGTTGGTGATAAAGAGCAAGTGTTTGCCATGCCAAACATTATCCTGAACATTTCCAACACATTATTTCACCACCAATAAATCCATGAAGTAGGTGCAATCATAATTTCTGCTTGATAGATTAGATTCAGAGAGGTGACGAATTTTTGCCCAAAATCACGCAGCAAAGCTCATTGACGGGTATAACTGAAATTTAAACCTATAACTATTTGGATTAGAGTTAATACTCTTTATTGCATTATTGTACTATTTATATAATTATATATTTATATATGATATACATAAATAATATATCATATATCATATAGTATATATATTAATAACATAAATAATGTATTAGTACATATAAGTACAAATTTTAGTTTTAACTTTAATTTTAAACATATTTTAAAATATAAATATTGTATTTATATATAATATATTTGTATAATAATAGTATTATATAATATATTGTATCATATTATAAGAGTATTAAATACTCTACCTTCAAAAGTACTTTATCAAGAGGTCACTCACCCTGGGTTATAAATCCCTCAATACAGTGTGGAACTACAACATACTAAGTATGATACTGGCTAAGTCCCGCCCACTTTGGGCATCACTCAGACTCATTCTCTTTAGGTTCCTGTCATTTTCTCTGGTCTTGATTCTTTATGGTGTAGTAGACACAGTTTATTAGGTAATCAAGCATTCAAGTTACCTTGATTATAAACCCAATGAATAAGAGATTACAAATAGTGTAAGGAGTGTTGAAGGGAACTTCCTTGTCAGATTGGCATATTTGGGATTTGGCTATTATTCCCTCACCCTCCTGATTTCTTAGTAAGTCAAATAAACAAATTAGTTTTGCTTGTTAATGTGGAATTTTAGCATCAGTCACTTCATTTTGGTTTGGTTATTTGGGCCTAGTGCATGTGCCCAGCCTGAACCAATGGCCTTCCAAGTGGTTTAGTCAACACATGTTCAGCAATGATTCCCAACAGTGGAATTACTTTGTCCCCAGTGGATAGCTGAAGCCAGTCTCAATGTCATGACTTAACAAGGAAGGTAGGGGAAAGTCTGTTCCTGACATCTAGTAGGTAGAGTCTAGGGATGCTATTCAACAGCCTACAGCACTCCCAGGGCCACTCTCCTGCCCCAGAAACAATGAATTATGTTGTTCAAAAGGTCAAGAATGCTGAAGTGAGAAACAGTAATGTGGGGAGTGGGGAGAACAAACGAAAACACAGCTGATTCACCAACAGCGACAGCAAACATCAGAAGGTATTTCAAAACATTTTTAGAAAATACAATTTAAAAGTAATTTCATTTTGGTACCAAAAAAGTTTCAAACCTTGTGTATATCATTGCTTCATTCCTTCTTATTGGTGAACAGCATTCATTGCGTGGATGTACCAACAGCTTTATTTATCCATTTCCTTGTTCAAAGGCACATTAGTTATTTCCTGTTTGTGGATCTTACAAACAAAAGCTGCACTGAATTTTGCTGTGTGGGTTTTTCCTTGGACATAAGCTTTTATTTCTCTAGGAAAGATACCCAGGAGACACATCTCACCAACAAAGATATGTGGAAACTGAAAATGAAAGGATGAAGAAAAAGACATCTCAGGCTAATGGAAAAGAGAAACAAGCTGGTGTAGTCATTCTTATGTCAGATAACAGACTTTGACATGAAAGTGATTAAAAGCAATGAAGAAGGACACCACATAATGATCAAAGGACCCATTCAGCAAGAAGAGATCACCATAACAAGTGTATATACACCAAATGCCAGAAAACTGCCTGTTCATTTCCTTTGCCCATTTCTTCACAGGGTTGTTTGTTTCGCTGTCATTGAGTTTCTGAAGCTCTTCGTAAATCCTGGATATAATTTCCTCACTTGTTGTGCAGTTGTGCAAAGATCTTCTCCCATTCTGTTGCTTGCTTCTTCGCTTAGTTGACCACTCCCTTTGCTGTACAGAAGCTTCTTAGTTTGATACAGTTTCATTTGTTTACTTTGGCTTTGACTCTTTGTGTTCTGGGCGACTTTTCTAAGAAGTTTTTACTGATGCCTCTCTTGCAGAGGAAATGAACAGATATTTTTCAAAATAACAAATTCAAATGGCTGATGGATATATGAAAAAAATGCTCAGGCTCCTAAGATATCATGGAAATATAAATGAAGACCATATTGGAGTTTCACCTAACTCTAGTATTATTGACCTACATTTAGAACTCTACTAACAACACCTACTGGCATGAAGGTGGGGAGAAAGGTACCCTCCTTCACTGCTGGTGGGAGTGTAGGCTGGTACAACCCCTATGGAAGTCGGTATGTAGAGTGCTAAGAAAACTGAAAGTTGACTGCTGTATGACCTAGCTATCCCACTTCTGGGAATATATCCAAAGGAAATGAAATCTGCATATAATAAAGTTGCCTATGCTCTTTTATTTACAGCAGCACAACTGACAATACCAAAAACATGGAAAGAGCCCAGATGCCTGTTTAAAGAGTAGTGGATAAAGAAACTGGTACATCTACTCTGTTTATGAAAGACTAATACTACTGAAATAATATAGGGAAAATCAGTGGGGTAAGGGGCCTTGGAGAAGGGGGAAGGGAAATTCTACAACCACTGGAGCTGTATCATCATAAAATTAAAGGATAATAAAAAACAAGATACAGGGCCCGGCGGCGTGGCCTAGCGGCTAAAGTCCTCGCCTTGAAAGCCCCGGGATCCCATATGGGCCCCGGTTCTAATCCCGGCAGCTCCACTTCCCATCCAGCTCCCTGCTTGTGGCCTGGGGAAGCAGTCGAGGACGGCCCAAAGCTTTGGGACACTGCACCCGCGTGGGAGACCCGGAAGAGGTTCCTGGTCCCGGCATCGGATCGGCGCGCACCGGCCCGTTGCGGCTCACTTGGGGAGTGAAACATCGGACCAAAGATCTTCCTCTCTGTCTCTCCTCCTCTCTGTATATCCGGCTTTCCAATAATAATAAAATCTTTAAAAAAAAAAAAAAACAAGATACAAAGCAATGTATTATTTAATTTGTATGTTAAGCTGTATTAAATTATACAACTTAAAAATACGGTTTTTAAATTTTTAAATTATAAAATTAAATTTTCCATGATATTGTTTTGTAGGTTTAGAGGTTCCCCCCTCCGCTTTCCCTTTCTCCCTCCCTCTTCTCCCTGCCCCACCTTTTTCCCCTCATATCATTACAACAGCGTAGTCCTTAGCAACAGTCACAAGTCCAACATTCTACTACATAAGTGTATCATGGCATTGTAGGTATAGGCAGTGGTAGAAAATCTAGTATCATATTGTCAAAGCATATTTGACAGTTTCATTAGGAGTTCTTTTATTCACAAGCAGAGATACATACTGCAACCTATCTTCACCTCCCAGTATGCTAGTCTCCATTATGCAGTTCATCTTTGAGAATATATGTGTATACATGTTTACATATATATATATACATATATATATATAAGTTGCCTTATATCAGAGAAAGCATATATTTTTCCTTTTGAGATTGACTTATTTTACTGAGCATAATGATCTCCCACTGGGAGCATTTTGTTGTACATGGTGGTATTTCATTGTTTTTACTGACTGAGTAGTATTCCACATTTTTCAGGAAAAACATTTGGTACAGCACTAAGACATCCCTTGGAATACCCACATGTAATATTGGAGTACTTGGATTTGAGCCCCAAGTCAGCTTCTGTTTCCAGCTTCTTATAAAGTGCACCTTAGCAGGCAACAGTGATGGCTCAATTATGTGGGCCCCCGTCATCCACATAGAGATCGAAGTTGAGCTCTGGCCTAACAAGAGCTTTGGGCTGAGTGTTTGAGGAATCAACCGGTTAGCATGAGATCACTCTCCTTCTGTCTTCCTGTCTTCCAAATAAAAATAAATATCCACAGCTTAGGCAACTTCCTAGGTTACCTTGCACCTAGGTGAGTGTTACACAACTGGGAGAAAAATAGCTGGCAAGAATTCTTATTTTTTTAATGATAAGCAGGGAAGGTGGGGATCTCTGGGTCTGGAATGCCACCCAAGTTCACAGGTGTAGCAGTTACAGACCGCCCAAGGAAGGGGGTCTTGGGACATACTGGAGTGGGAGCAGATGAGGGCATGCTTGACAGGGAAGGAATGATTTCTAGAGATTTCCACAGAAGAGGCCACTGCACTCACAGGTGGGCAAGGGATCTGAGATGGAGTGGCTGAGAGGGGCAAAACCAAGGGCCTGTCTGGGTCAAGTCAAGGCACCTGCCCATGTGGAAGATCTGGGATGTGCTAAAGAGCATCACCCACTGCTTGTTGGCACTCACAGCAGCTGGGGCTGGGAGCATGCCTGGCTGGACCGTGCCGTGGTGTTCACCCACGAACATCAGAGCAGGGGATAGGTCATGTCAGGCTGGGATGCAGCATCCACCTGAATGTGAGAGAACTAGATCCCGGGAAAGAGTCTGTGGGGAATTCTAGACTCACTTCTGTAGGACTGCAGCACACACTCATTTACACAAAAAGTGGGAGCAGTAAAGGGCCATGCCAGGTTGGGCCACAGAACACCTGACAGGAACCCACATGACCCTCACAGGAGCTGGGGCTAGAGAAGGATGAATGGGGTCAGGCTTCCCTACCAGCACATGCAAAAGCCAGGACTGAGGGCAAACCATGCCAAAGAAGGCCACTGCCCCCACTGGCATGCATGAGATCTGGATTTGGGAGTAGTAGCTCCATTACTAGTCCACAGATCCCTCTGGGTAGTATAGGAGCCAAAGCTGGGGGCAGGCCAGACCGGACAAGGCTACAGCACTAGTAAGCATTTGTGTGGGCCTGGTCTGGTAACAGGTCAGGCTGGGCCAGGCCCTAGAAACCTCTGGCAAGCATGAGAGCTGGGACAGGATCTGGGCCACACATACTGGGTTGGGCTGCAATATCCACCAACAAGAGCTGAGTCTCTGTGTGGACCATGTCAGGCTGGACTAAAGTACCTGCTAGCATGTGCAAGATGCAGGGCTGGAAATGAGCCTGGTAGGGAACCTTGGGAACTCCCCTACTGTGGGTGGACCAAGCTCGGTAAGCCTGAAGCACTTGTCAGCATACATGTGGGCTGGGCTCCAGCACCCACCTGCGCTCCCAAGAGCCAGAATGAGTGTGGGACAGGCCAAGCTAGCCTGCAGCATTCTCTGGATCTCTCTGGCTCACAAGAGAGCTGCATCTGGGATGGGCCAGACTGATCTAGGATAAGGCACCCATTGGTGAGATTTAGAACGAGTGTGAACCAGTTAGGCTAGGCCATAGTATCCACTGGTAAGTGTCAGGACTGGAGGCTGGCCGTGTCAGTCTGGGCAGCAGCACCTGACAGCACACATGGGATCTGGGTCTGGGAACAAGCCTGATAGAGGAACTTGGTGAACTCCTCTGCTAAACATAGCTCCTGCTGATAAACACAGGAGCTGGGGATGGAAGCAGGCTAGACAGCACTGGGCTATAGCACATGCTGGCACATATGTGAGCAGAGTCTGGGGGCAGGTGAGACTATTATGAGTGAGACTCAGGACAGGGTGAGGGCCAGGTTGGGTTGGACAACATAAGGACTGGCACACATGAAAGCCAGAATGGGTACTGGCCAGCCAAGCTAAGCTGTAGCACACTCTGGTAAGTGTCAGGACTGGGTACATATCATGCTAGGCTGGACTGCAGTATCCTTTGGTGGGTGCAAGATCTGGGGCTGGGAATATGCCCGACAGGGAAACTGTGGGCCCTCCCTCTGCTAAGCTGTACCTCTTGCTAGTGAGCACAAGAACCAGAGCTAGGGGCAGTACAAGCTGGACAAGACAGCAGCACCTGTCCATAGGCATGAGGGTCAAGTCTGGGGGCAGGTAAACCACAGCACCTGTGGACATGCACAAGAGATGGATGGGATGTGGGCTAGACCACAGCAGAGGCTGGCATGTGCAAAAATTGGGGTTGGGGGTGGGTCTGGTAGGGATTATTGAGCTCATCAAAGATGAGGTTTCTTGGGAGTGGGGGCTCCCTACTGGGCCACTGAACTCAGACCCTGGCCACAGAATAATCATAGGCTGTATAGTCCAACCTTGGAGTGCATGTGTCAGGTCCGGGCCTCCTCAGTTGCTGATGTCTGTGCAGTGGACAGCACATCCAGATGCACATGGGACGCAACAACCAGCTCATCTAGGCCAGCATGGGATATCAACTGCTTCATCAGAGGATGGAAAACAGAACAGGTTGGACAATTCTCCTCAGCAAGCTTTGCAGCATGTTCCTGGGTCTGTGGAAACACTAAGGTAGAGTTTGTTAACCAATAAACCTTGGGAAAATGTTCTCAACCCTGGAGCAATTAACTGACAATGTCTCAGGGCTATTGACTCCACTCAAGTAACATTCTAAGAATATTCTTCCCCACATCAGAGTCTCAATGATGTCATCAAAGAACTGTCCCCTATCCCCGGATGTGGATGTAGTTTGATAGCAAGCAATGTACCCCACCTCCCCCCACCCCCATAGACCCAGGAGGGGAAAAAAAAGGACTGAAATGTGTGTCTCACTTGCCTTCCTCCATTCCTGACCCTTCCCACCCTAATTGGAGGCCCACATGGGTATGCATCCCTTCATCTATGTAAGCCATATTAAACATAAAATTTAAAAATAGCAATAATCCACTTAATAAATAAATAAAATTTTCACCAGACTCAAATAAAAACAAGATGTGACTAAATAGATATGTGAGTACTTTTGTTATGTACAGGTGCAATAAAGATCTGTGCATGTGTGTGGCTTGCATATGTGTCTGATAATGTAAATAAAAGACAAAGAATCACCAATACATGGTAGGAATAAAGGCCATTTTAGATGACTTTCAGGTTTTCATTGGAATTAGAGGCATTTATACAAACAACTGATAATTTCTGTATGTAAATGAATTAACAGCCCAGCATTGACACGCTGTACATGTGGCAAAAGCATAAGCCGGAATGTGATCACTACACATTGACTGTCTCATTCTCTGTTCCTGTAAATGGTTAGCCTCAGGGAACCACCTCTCTCTGACCAACATGCGTGTGATTCCCAAAGCTGACCTCATCAGGCTGATTCGCAACTCTCTGTGTTCAGACACAACTGGGGTCTTCTATCCAGGCCAGGTGCTAGGCCCCTGTCTCCATCTAGCCAAATAATGTCAGTCTGTTTCTCCTGCAGGTACTTTTGAAAAAGAAAATCTCTTGGTATAGATTTAAAGTTCACACTTGAAGCACTGACTGGGGAAATAATATTCCTGAGAACGAAGTCAGCAGGAAATCAAGCTGATCATTCAAAGAGACAAGGACTAAATCCAGAAAAAAATGATATTTTCCCAAGGTCTGAATACATATATAGTCTCAGACTTCTTTGCATTATGAGACAAACTATCTTCTAGCCTAAATTCACATAGCGATAAATTCCATTCCACTGAACTGGATTTTTGTGTTTTGACATCTCTCAGGGGTATAGTGCAGGTTGTTGAGCCAAGAGAAAAAGAAGTCATTTCCAGCCCGCGTGGCTAGGAAAAGCCTCAGAAAAGCGAGGTCATGGCTCAGCCTTAGAGAAACACAGGAGAGGTTGACTGACAGCCAGAAGTAGGCTGGTTTTACACATGTGTGAATGTAAAGTGTTTGGTGAGATACTTTTACTGAAGTAGAGAGTTACTGACAGGAAGCAGGAAGGAATAAGGATGAGGCCACAATCCTGAATGCCAGATTACCAAACTCAGGAATTAGCCTAGATGCAAATAAAGAATCAATGAAAGGTTTTAGTAAGGGTGTGATCTGCTGAAAATTACCCTTCCAGGAAACTCATTTCATGAGAGAGTCGTCTCTAACAGATGTGTGACATGACCGGTCCCCTTCACAGCCTCTTCCTTGTATCCTTCCTCAGTCTCCTCACTTTCTAACATCCTGCCACTCTGTCTTGTGTACTGATTTATCCTCACCCTTTTTTCGTAGATGTATCTTTTAAAATATGTCTGTTTATGACATTTTAAAAAGTCAATATATTTCCTAATGGACACGCTGCAGGATAGATGAATCTCAAAATAATTATTGAATGAAAAACGATAAAGCAGAGCCGTAGGGTATAGTTTGATTTATATAAAATTATAGAAAGCTCAAAGGCCTGCTCATCAGTGATGCCTGATGATGGGAGCAGGACGAAAGAGGACGCATGAGCAGGTGATTACAGACAGGCAGTAGGGCTGCAGTTGATCGCAGAACTAGCAGTTGATTGCAGGGGCAGGGCTGGCTGAGGAGAACAGAGAAGGCGATTGCAAGGGGAAAGGAAGGCTGAAGGGCTGGGAGCAGCAGGCAGGTGCTAAAAAGAGGGAACAGACAACTTTGGAGGCACAATAGAATTTCCACTAACTTGACTGATCTCTTCATAGCTGGAAGCGTTCGCAAAACTCAATTGCTTAAAATTCATTCATTTTATTGTATGGTGCACTTCATACCGTTATACCTCAATATAAATGAGACCTCAGTAAAACTGTTAAACACACACACACACACACCCCGGAAGCAGATGTTCAGCCAGGCAGGGTATGTGCACCAGCACTGAAGTGTATGGCTTTGTGTCCTGGCTTTGGCTTCTCGCTCCAGCTTCCTGCCATGGCACGCCCCTGAGGGAGCAGTAATGGCTCCGCAGTGGGTTTCCTGCCACCCACCTGGGAGACTAGGATGGGCGTCTAGCTCGGGTGCTGACTCAGCCCCGGCTGTAGAGAGCATTTTTGGAGTGAACCAGTAAATAAATCCTCTCTCTCTTCTCTCTCCTCTCTCTCTCTCTTTTCTTCTCTCTCTCTCTCTCTCTCTGTGTCTCTCTTTTCCTCCCTCCCTCCCTTGCTCCTTCTGTCCTTCTGCCTCCCCCCCCCCCCCAATTACAATTTAAAAACTGCAAAACCTAGAAGTAACCATATGGTCCAGATTAAAGCAATAAACATAAGTACTATACAACTGCAAACTAATTTTCACAATAGTTCAAGCTATATTTCATGATTTTGTTTTCAGCTGCTCCCACTCATCTTTATTTTTTAAAAAAATATATTTATTTATTTTTATTGGAACATCACATATACAGAGAGGCAGAGAGACAAAGATCTTCCATCCACTGGTTCACTGCCCAAGTGGCCACAATGGCCAGAGCTGAGCTGATCCAAAGCCTGGAGCCAGAGCTTCTTCTGGGTTTCTCACATGAGTACAGGGTCCCAAGGCCTTGGGCCACCTTCGACTGCTTTTCCAGGCCACAAACAGAGAGCTGGATGGCAGTCTAGCAGCCTGGACAGGACATAAACTGGCGCCATATGGGATCTCAACATGTTCAAAGCAAAGATTTATCCAGCAGGCTATCGCACCAGGCCCACTCACCTTTATTCTAAATTCCTGATGTTTTCATATTTTATCACCCTCCTAAGTAAATTCTTTCCTTTTCTTCAGTCATATCAAATATAGTTCCAGACTGCTAACACTAGAGGAAAATAGATGAGAAATAAAAAATAATGAAAATCCTAAGCCAGGCCATTATGGTGCTAGTACAGCTAGAGAACTTAAACCTTGTACATTTTAAGAGCTTCAGGATTCAGGGTACCAGGGAAATTGAAATGTTGGAAGATAACTCAGCTTCATTCGGTGGCAGTCACCCTTATTAGAGTTCATTTTTCTGCTATACAAAGCGATCACTGACCAGTTAACAGTCATTGGTTTTCCTATGTGTCAGTCCGGAAGCAGAATGCATTTTCTTACTCTTCATGATAACCCCATAAGAAAAGTTCTCAATATTCCCAGTTCCCTCTCCTTAGCTGTGTAACTTAGGATTAGTCATCTACCTTCTCTGATCATGAATCTTCTCCTGTAGAGCAGAATAGTAAAACTAGATGGTACTTCTTACACTGATATGAATTTTTGTTTCTTTACTATATTGCAACACCAAACAGAGCATATAAAAGAACCAAAGAAGATTCTGTTCTAGAAAATAAACCCAGTTTGGGGTACTGTCTCTGTGCGTATGACTTGACTTTATCATTTGTTAAACACACTCAGAACAAGTTGAGACGACAAGGAAATCCCTGCATTCATAGACACATCAGTGTCTGTGTATCATGTCAATGTGGCATAGCAAGGGCAGGGTAACAGGAGTCACCAATGCTGGCAGAAATGCTATAGGTTGGTTTTGTTGTTTTGGCTTTTTGCTTTTTATCACAGGTGTTAATGAAACTACTTTTAAGTAACAATCTACCACCATAATGTGGGCCGTATTCAGCCTTGGCTACTGGCTCAGGAATAAGCAATGTTCCCCAAAGCATGCAAAGCCACAATGTCACACAGCAGGCCTCCCCATGCCCCCAGGCTGCCTGTTACATAGTCAGTGTATACTCAATGTCAGTGTGAAGAGATCAGGCTTCCAGGGAAGCTTAGAACCTCCACCATAGGAACCTGAAAATCTTGCAGTGACTCCAAAGGCATAAGCCTCCTACGGACAGTCACTTACAAAACTTCACGTATTCAGCTCTTAACCCAACAATTTTGCATTTAGAAATTTACTCTGAAGTTAGATTTCTAAATCAGTCAGGCAATGAAGATTATCAATATTAAATATCTATTTTTAAGAATATTTCCTAATTTGGGAGTAAGGCATCACAACTGAGAGCAATGAATCAGAGGAGAAAAGTGGTTAGATGAATATAGACAGAGGGTGAATAATAGATGAACGGAGGGAGAATAATATGTGGACAGAAGTAGGTAATGGTAGATAAAATCATGGAGAATGAAGAAGCCGGGAGCACCTCAAAAGTTTGTAGAGAATGAAATTAAAAGAAAATGTGCATTTTCACATTAACCCTCTCAACACTTCTAGGAGCATGGTAGAGGGACAGCTAGAAGATACAAAAAGAAACCAGTAAAAAAAAATAATAATAAAACATTGTCGCTTTTTGACCCTGGGTGGTAGATATATGAGCATTCGTTTCCTTATTCTTGTGACTTTTATATAGAAGTGAAATGTTAAAAAATAAAAATGAAGGAAAATTGAACCAAATTACTTGACTATACAATGATTTTAAGTTTGTGGATCCAAAAATTTTCTGGCTCCATGTGTAAGACGTCCCTTGGGATGCCCACATTCCATACCAGGATCCTGATTCAAGTTCCAGTTATTCTGATCCAGCTTCTGTTGATGCACATTCCGGGTAGCAGACAGGGATGGGGCAACTACGTGCACCCCATCCACCCATATGGGAGACCCAAATTGACATCTGGGCCCTGGCTTCAGACTTTTCCATCCCTTGGTCTTGTGGGCACTTGTGGGATAAACCAGTAGATGAGAGAGCTCACTCCTCTTCACCCTCAAGTAAAGTGATAATAATTTTTTCTATTTCTGTTTTTAAAAAATTCATCTTTAAAAACTAAGAGAGAAGACAATTATCTTTGATTTGCAAAGATCTTATTTTCAAAATCTGCCAGGCTTTTAAAAGCTTAATTAGCTCTGTTACAGAGACAGATCTTGCGTTCCATTTTAATCAGAGTGCTAATTTTGCCATCTATAATTCCTGTACCATGTAAGTTGTTTCAGCAGATTGCAAGACGCAGTGTCTCTTAACCCTGATGATGATAAGGTTTAAAAGGGCTAGCATTCAACATATTAATAGTCATTTCGAAAAGCGTCTACCACTTCCCCTACTGTCTTGCGTATGAATCACCATAGTGGAAGCATGTCACAAAGAGCATGCGATTCTTTTCCTTGAACATTAGGAAATCTTTTGAAAGAGTATTTTAAGGAACTGCCTCCATCTGAACCACTCCCCAGCTCTGTAATCCGTGGTATGGTATTTCCTTTCTCTGAGTCTTTTTTTATTCTCCAAAAGCAGTGGTGCCAATCATATTCATGACCTACCACTGTTGCAAGGATTAAATCAAGAGATGTGAGGCAATGGGAGGGGTGCATGATGAGCTCTAGACAAGTATCCCTCCTCTTTGCTTGCTCACACTTGTGGCATGCCCGCCAGACCAGCTGTTGGTCACTGCTCTACCTGAAACTAGACCCCATAACCTCTGTCCTTCACATGCAATTATTCACTTACATGACAAATATTTGGACAGAACTTTTTCTATGACAGACTCTAGAAAGACAGGAATGAATAAAACAGCTCCAAATCCCTGCGGTCTTGGATGTTGGAACTTCATGTGCTCTTCCTCCTGTCTTCTTTCTTCCTCTGACATAGGCAGCCACTGGGTACACAAGGGTCAATGACGCGTGGACGCTGTGAGAAAACAAGGCTGTGCTGCCCCACTTGAATCCTGCTCACGGCAGGACCAGGGCCAACCAATCGCAGGCTGCCAGGCGACCAGCTGAAGCAGTTCTTCCTGAATTTCTGCCTCAAGACAAAGAGGCTCTTCTACGCCAAGGCACCAACCGCAGGTTAATTGGGGGTGTTTTGCAAACAAACCTTGTTGAAATGATAAAGTCATGCTTCAGAACAATCGTCCTGGGAAAAACTGGGTGTGCAGTCTACAGAGTCACACACATACACGGAGCTTAGGGTTTCCCTCCAGTGAAGGAAGGCCACTGCAGAGCAGATGGGCCAGTTATAATGATAACTGCATATTCACACACTTTTATGATGTCAGACCTCAAAAGGCTCAAAGCATTTCATAAACAGATAAGTAAGGAGATCATGAATCCAGGGATGAGTCGAATCCCTTCCAACACAGTCCAGTGTTCTCCTGGGCTCTATGGCTGATAAAAATCAGTTCCTTTTTCTCTGTGACACATGAGAGTGAGATGACACCACTCCTATGGAGAACTTGGGAAATCTTACACAATGTCTAAGAAAAACATGGTTCTTTTACAAAATCATACTTCCATCTTCAGTATTTCCTTTGAGTCTTGCAACAACCTTTTAAAGATAAGGAAAAACTGGTGTCACACTCGGTACAGAAAGAAAAGGGTTCAGAGAGAATAAATGGCATATAAAGATGCATAGCTTTTAAGTAGGAAATAGCATAAAAGAGGCATGACCCATTCTGCAGGTGCTTAATTCAGAGCTCCTGTGTGCTTTGTACTCAGGCTTCAAAGCTCTTTTTTCTCCATTATGTATACAGCCTAAATTCTCAAGATCCTGACATCTGAGCCTGCTATAGAGTATCTTTTCCAGTGATTTCCGTTTTTACCTAAAAAATATTGCTCTGGTTTTGCTAGCATTACTGTTGGATTGTGTGTAAGCTTTTATTGTATTGGTCACCTTATGGCCTTGAGAAGCCAGAGAATGCTCACTTACTGACTTAAACAGAAGGTGACCAGGAGCCTAGGGAAGAGAAATCCAAAGTGAAACAGCCAAGGCTCAGAAAACTGAAGCCTTTCTCATCAGGGGAAGTAAAGATGACCCTGCTTCTTCACACTTCCTCTGGGAAGATGATAGATAAAGACTCAGTACCTGGCAAATAAAATGTGCACGTAAAATAATTGTTGGCACTGAATACTATGCTGATTCAGAGATCACAAATGCCAGCAAGGACTGGGAGAAAGGGGAACCCCCCACATGCTACTGAGGGGGAAAATACAAATCAGTATAACCATAATGAAAAGCAATACAGAGTTTCCTCAAAAAAAAAAAAAAAACTAGAAATAGATCTGCTATGTGATCTAGCAGTCCCATTACTGGGTAGATATCCATGGAAAATGAGAATCAGTCTATTGACGAGACAGCTTCTCTGCCACATTGATTGTACGGTTATACACAATAGTCAAGACAAGCAATCAACTGAATTGTCCATTGGCGGATGGGCAAACAAAGAAAATGAGGTGAGTCGTATTCTGCCATGACAAGAATGAAATCCTGTCCTATACAGCAACACATATAGAACTAGAGGACATTGTATTAAATAAGTCAGACAAAGAGAGACAAATTGCATGTTCTCACTTGCATACAGAAGCTAAAGGTGATCTCTGGGAAATGAGACTAGAATCATGGTTATCAGAGCCTACACAGGATGTAGGAGAGGAAGGGGTGGACATGAGGGTAGTTTGCAAGTAGGAGGCACAGTGTCATAGCAGAAACGACGTGTAATGTTCTGCAGCATTATAGTTGACAGCAAGTATATATTTCATAACAGCTAGGAGAAAATGTTCCAACACAAGGAAATGATAAATGGTTGAGATGATAAATATGTCAGTCACTTTGATCTGATCAGTGCACACTGTACGCCTATGCTGAAATACCACTCCTGTGCCTAATGCGCATGTACAATTATTATATCAATCTAAACTTTTAAATAGAAAATTTAAAAAGAATGCCAATGAACAACACTTACAGGGTAACTTCAAGGCTATCTTTAATGTTTTGCCTGAACTTTTATGCATTCAATTTTCACAACGGGAACTCTATCAGACACTAATGCTAATAACTTCACCCCTTCTTTGGAGACCAGAAAAATGGAGTACAGAGAGGCTAAGGTGCTTCCACCAGACATGGCAGTCCCCAGTGTTGAGTCCTAGGCTAGATCCCTCCAAGCAATGCCAAATGCTTAGCGATTTGGGGCAGGGAAAGGGTTGAGGGTTTGTTTTCAGCAAGTCCTTCAAATGGCAAAAAGAAAGTTTGATTCATCTCTCAATTCCAGGATATCAAGCATGGCAACCACAAAGTAATGAATTCCCAAGAAATTAATAATGCAAAAAGAATAAAAGTCCTTGATGGCTGGGGAAAACAAACAAACAAGCAAAAAACCATAATGCCACTTGCTAATTCAGCCTAAGAAACCTGGGACACTAGCATTTAGAAACCTGGGACACTGGCCACTTTGATGTGGTCTGGCCCAGGAATATATATATATCATCCAATTACACTATCTTCTACTCTGATATCCTGTGGGATGATGTTGCCAAAAGACCACCATTGTATTAAAAGATAAAAAGCCTAAAGTCACAATGCCAGCCCATGGAAATCACTCCAAATAGGCTCAATGGATAGATTTGTCAACAAGTGGCAGAATGTCTCACCCTCCATGGGTTTAGAAAAAAGGCTTTTCATAAAATTCTTTGTGAGACTCTTCAGAATCTTATCCTTAAAGGAAATTTGGTGTTCAACATATCTTTGAATTCATAATATTTTTGAACGGTACATTTGAGGTGAAGCATTTACTTAATTGTTCCCAGAGAAGAGTTGAAACACACTCTAACACACTGGGACAACCCCTTCAAGTCTTGAGAAGGTTTGAGCATAACCTCCTGAAAACCCAC
This sequence comes from Ochotona princeps, assembly GCF_030435755.1. NCBI lineage: Eukaryota > Metazoa > Chordata > Mammalia > Lagomorpha > Ochotonidae > Ochotona > Ochotona princeps. The sequence goes on along the minus strand of NC_080835.1, from coordinate 12,662,730 downwards.
ATTGTTACCACTTACATCCATCCTGAAAAGGAATATTGGCTGGGGGCCAAGTGTACCAAGGACTTTTGCTCCAAAAAAAAAAAAAAAACCCCAGACAGCTTGCACATGAAAGAGTACACAAAGCTATGCTAGCCATGCTCGGCTTTCATGGTTGCAAAGATCTGCAACTACCTTTAACCTTTACACAAATGCACACACACACACACACACACACACCCCTCATCAATACATCTGTGTGGTATGAAAGGGTGAAAGGGCAACACCTCAAGATTGCATGCAATGCCAAGTAACTTCCCTGGAGAAATCCCCTGACTTGCCTCCACCAAACTTCGAAGCCAGTCTGCTCTCCTGCCTATTTATCCTGAAGCTCTGGAACTATCCTCCCTTTATGCATATGACCTTACAAATACTGAAATTTGTATTATGCTGCATTCTCGGAAATTACTGAGGATTTTAATAACTACCACAGCACTTGGGTAGTCCCACTTACAGACAGGAAACTGAAGCCCGAAGAGGCAAGGCCACGTGGCTGATGTTCTGTGTTTGACAAATGATAGAACTGAAATACAATCCCATATACATCTCGCCTCAAAAATCATGTGTTATCTTTCTTTGGCTCCCTATTTTAGAAACAAATAAACAAAAACCTTCATTTCTTGGTAAGAATTTTGGAACTGCTACAAAAAAAACTAAAAAGGAAACTAATTTGGGATAACAGCATAATATGTAGATCCAACATTTAAGAAATATTTGCTTCCAATTGCATACCATTTGGTTAATACAATTTGTTGACTAATTCTTGCTACACTATACTATGTATTCATACCATAAAAAATCTATAAAAACTTGTTAATCTTCACATAATATTCAATATATGCAAAGTTATTACCACCTTTTTCCTTAGTAATAAATATTTAGATGACTTCTGATATTTTAATAGTCACAAAAATGGTAGAATAAAGCCTTTTGTACAAAAATCTTGGACTGAACTATTGATGTTTAATTATCATGATTCCTAAGTTATGAGGATCTGATTTTTTTCTATTGCCTCATGTAGCCTCTTCTTTAAGTTAGGAATCTTCTCCATCAGCACCGTCACTACCACCCCAGCATCTCTCTCTGCTTTGTTTCTGCATCAGCACATCACATCGTTACACAGAGGTTAAGAGAGCACTTGGGATGTCTGCATCCATATTCTGGTGTCTGGGATAGAGCTCTGGCTCCTCTCCTTTGAATCCCAGCTTTCTGCTCACTGCACCCAGTGAGGCAGCAGGTGGTGGCTCAAGTCCCTGGTTCCCTGCCACTCATGTAAGAAGCCCAGATGGAGTTTCAGACTCCTGTCTTCCACCTGGCTCAGCCTTGACTGTTAAAAGAGGAAACACCAGGACCATCAGCAAGGGGAATAGAATGAGGAGTGCTCTACAGCCAGACTCATGCACGCTGCCTTCTGTCCCTTGTTTTCTCACTTGGAATATGGAGCACCACCAACGCCTCCCTCAAAGGATTGAGACAAGGATGAAACCAGATGAAACATGTGACAAGGACTATGTAAGCCCCCTGTCAGCTGCTGTTACCCTCAGACATGCTAACAGATTTAGACAGCTTTCAAAGGGAGAGAGAAAAAAACTGCTTTCCTATTTGGCTTTGTTCTGTTTTTGTAAAATGAAACAAGTATTTTTTTTTTCAAATGTTTGAAGTAATTAAAAGCCTTCAGTTGAAATGACAGTTGTCAAGAGAACACTTCTCCAGTCCAGCAAGATTTCATGTCCTGTTGAAGACTTTGAGTTTGCTCATAAGCTGAATTAACACATTCTGAAGTCTCCCTTCACAGGCAATCCAACCTGCCTGGGTGCTGAGCGGGAGAGGTGCCAGAGCCTGGCCCCTCCCCGCTGGAGGCAAGTCGCGACTTTAGGCCACTCTGTCATTGGCCCTGGCTGTTTCCCAAGGAACATTTAATGATGAAGGAGGAGGATGCTGAGAGCACCCAGCAGGGACAGCAGTGAGGAAACGTGGTGCAGCCTCTATCGGGCAGAACTGAGGACACTGAGGAGCTGGGAAGGTGCTCACAGTGAGGTTTTATTAAGAGGCAAGGAGGCTGCAAGGTTTTCTCTGACCATCATACAGTAATGAAATGAAAAGGAAGAAAACTGGTCATTTAGGGATCCAATTGGAGAATTAGAGTTTTCAGGAAGGAACCAGAGATTCTAGGAGGGAACCAGAAATCCCAGGGGTTCAACAACAATGAAGTTTGAAGAAAGCGTTGAAAGCAATGGAAGCCTTATAAGAAGGAGTCAGCCGTTTCCAGGTGAGAGTCATCAGGCAAATGGCAAACCAAAAGCCAATGGGAAAGCTGAGGCCTATGTAAAGCAGGAGGCCAGCAAGTACTGCAAGGAGCCTAGGAACGGTCTTAGCATGTACACCTGGCAGGAAATAAAGAAACACAACCAGAACTCAGACCAGTGGCTGGTAATCAACCGTAAAGTTTACAACATTACAGACTGGGCCAACAGACATCCAGGTGGGCGCCGGGTCCTCAACCACTATGCCGGGGAAGATGCCACGGTAAGGAAATCCAATCTCTCTCTCTCTTTCTCTCAGTCTCTGTCTCCCTCCCTCCCACTCTCTCTCTCTTTCTCCTTCCCCACCCCTCTGCTTATGAGTGCCTGAAATCCTGACTCTTCCCAAAAGAATTCAAGTCCACCATGTGCAGGCTCCACAGTCACTCACTTCCTCCCTAACCAATTTTTTCAGGATTTCCATCTAACAAGAATTGGGAAGCAAATTTGGCTTCAAAGTCCAACTATTATTACTCTGGGTTTGGGAGGATCTCCAGTGGTGACTGTGAGCATTCTGTTTGTCAACTTTGGGTTTGGTTCTGTGCTTTGTATTCTGTTTTGCTTTGTTTTGATGTGGGGTCACTGTCTAGCAACCAAAGTAACACATGGATGGGCATACTCCAGAGCAAAGAGTTCCTGCACGCAGATAGAAATCTCTTAACAATCAAAGTGTCTAAACAAAGTCAGCAATTCATGCAGTGATTATCAAAGTGCGATTGCTAGTAACATAAAACAACCATTACCTGCACATCTAAGAGTTTGAAAGAACTCCTCTGTATGCTATAGTTCATTCAGTGGAATACAACTGACACAACCACTTTATGAGCACATTCAAATTCCCTGCTTCACTTAAACCTGTTCCTGAAGAAGGTGAATATTATTCATGTGTCACAGATGAAACAGCTGATATTCAAATAGCAAATTATGTGTCATACCACCAGCAAGTGACAGTGCCAAATTCTGAAATCACATTGGTTTGATACATAGGCATAAACCACACACATATGTATATAAGTATGCATATATATATATATATAGTCTTAAAATATAACATTTACATAATATTTGATCAGGACATCTCCCAGACTCTGAAGTACATTTAAAAATCCCTTCAGATCTGAATATTCCATAGTAACATCTGTTTTCTCTTAGCTAGGAGTTTTATTTCCATGTTGTACACGAGAAACAGAATCAGAAAAGGTGTTGTACTAAATCAACATTAGAAAAACTAGTACATAACATCACAGAAATTCTGCATGCCCTCTCTGCCCAACTTCTGTTCTCCCATCTTCTTGTTTTGAATCTGTATTCAGATGAATGTCTTTGTGAGTTTATCCCAATCCATCCCCACCTATCAGTCAGAAAATGAGCAATGGTATGTGGCAGGAGGTGATCTCTTGTATTCTAAAGAATAATTTGATGAGAATAAGGAAAAGATTAGCAAATATCAATGGAAAAATCTACAGATTCTTTTCTATACCCCACCAAATTTTCACAACTCAGGGAATATATGGAGCAGCCTTTTCACAAATCAGAAAAGATATCAATTGCAGAATTAAATCAAATGGTAAATAGGCAAGGATATAGATTTTTTTAAGATTGATTTATTTATATTGGAACAGCAGCTCAGATGTTGCAGAGAGAAGGAAAAGCAGAGATAAAGATCTTCCATCCACTGATTCACTCCCCAGATGACCATAACGATCAGAGCTGAGTCAATCCAAAGCCAGCAGCCAGCAACTTCTTCCAGGTTTCCCATGTGGATACAGAGAACCAAGGCTTTGGGCAATTCCACATTGTTTTTCAATGCTACAAGCAGGGAGCTGGATGGGAAGTGGAGCAGCCAGGACAGGAACCAGCACCCGTAATGGATCTTGGAACTTGCAAGATAAGAATTTAGCCTTTGAGCCATCATACTGGGCTCTAGGACATAAACTTTTAACTTCCATATAATGAACTGATACCCTCACTCAGTGGGCGACAACACATATAACACAGTTTCAATTTGCTAACAATTTTTTATCTCTTAAAAAGCAGGAAAACTAATTGATTGATATCATAGAAACCTTAAGAATCTGAAGGATCAGCACCCGCACCAAAACAGATTTATTTTTGTGTTAGACTGCAGGAAATTAATCTGAATAAATCCAGAGAGAAGATTTTCCAAGGGGAGATGATTCAATAAGTATAAGGAGTTGAGAGTGCCAGGAAACTTGACAATCAAAGAACTCCAGGCCAATCAGAGCACAGAGCTTCAAGTGAATGTGGGAAAGTTTTCAGAATTCTCTGAGCTTCAGCTTTGTCATCAACAACACAAGGAAGACATTACATATCTGACTGGTTTCTGTTCCATGCATATAAAATGTTTGGCATTAAGACAGACACAAGAAAATTTCATTAAATTATAGTTGTCATTATTCATGTCGCAGGCATACCTTAGCTGTTAACTCATCACTGGCTTGCAAAACCTGATGATATTTGACGTCATTTAGTTGCTACATGAGGGCTATAGATAAGGAAGGGAGACAGAACATAATGGCATAGAATGTAAATTAAAATGCTCATTCTGCAACTTCAGAGGTATTTATAGATGCTGCCCTAAGTCGCAGACATGGAGCAAAGTGCACTCTCGGTGTGCCAAGCCTGGACCCACAGCTTCACCTGCCCAGAAGAAACATCTTTTTCCTATTTACAAAGGAACTGCTTTTCCAGGCCTCATTAAAGATGGATCATGATACCTGAGTATTTGCTCATTCACTCAGTCAGTTATTCTGCAACTCTTCTTAGGAAACCAGATTAATGCTTAAAAGCAAGAGTTTTTGAAGGAAGGTCTAATTTACCTCTGGGTAAAAAGGAAGTCTCATCAGAGTTATCCAGAAGATAGTGATAATCATACCTTCATCTTAGCATTGTTACCAAAGTCAATAGAAAGAAAATTAAGTGTTCAGTGTGGTTCTTCACACGGAGTTAACACTCAAAAGATTTCTTCAATGGATTTTAATGTTATTCAAGGGATTTTACTGTCAACAAAAGGTCTATAAAAAACAATTGGCATACATGTTCCTTTTGCTTCATGTGTAAGTAGGAGTTATCTGATTGAGTTCATGTACATGAATGAAAACTGTTGTCACAGAGCTAAAATCTAGATTTTAGGCCTAGGTCTTTTCACTTTTAAGAGTTCACTTTGGAAAGGCCAGAAGCAACCTAAAACTCCAATAAGAAGAATTGCTTATATAAATCATAACATAATTGCAGGCATGATGAACTATTTTACAATAATGAAAATGAACATTGAAAAGTATTTGATGACAGTAAATACTCATGTTTAAATAATTGACCACAAGTGTGTATACCACAACAGTATGAGTTCCATGAAAAACATGAATGCAATCTTAGGACACAAGCAAAGAAGCAGCATATTTCAAAGAAATAAAGCAGGATGATTATGCTCTGAACTGGCCAGCTCTCTCCTAATCTCCAGACACCACAGTCTAAGAGTGAGAATGAGACTCAAGATGTTTCTCCAGAAAGCAAAGGCCAACACAACCAGAAGGGAGTGGCAAGAGGTCAAAAGGAGTTATGGCAGAGTTTGTTTCAACTATTTAAAGGATTACTAAGTGGAAGAAGGTAAAGCTGCGTATAACAAAAGAAGAGACTCCTGTGTGGTTTGGGATGAGCAGAGCAAACAGGCAAGGCTGGGGCAGGGGTGGGAGGGTGTTCAAAGGTGGAGTACACACTTGATTCATATCTTGAGTAAGCATTCAGCCACGTAGCCAATTTCCTTACTCAGCACAATACTAGCCAAGACACATGTTCAATTAATGCAAATATCACGGCATGAAATGAGAAGAGAAAAATTTGGAGAGAAAATAAAACAGAGAGATCGGAAGGAAAAGAGGGGAAGGGATAGAAAGATTCTGAAGTGCTGAGCCAAGAAGTTTGCATTCCACGTTCACTGCATGGTTGCCTCTTCTAGTCCACATGATGATACTCACCTAGTGTAGTACTCATTCCCACCCCACCATAACAACAACAACAACAAAATGTACTAGTCTTTCTCAGATGTTATTGAACAGGGAAAAAAATAGACAATCATTGCAACGTTCCTGGCTTGTCATTATCTTGTAAATAATCTGGTCTTCCCTTGAATAGAGGGCCAAGTTGTAAAATAGATGGCGGACAAAGAGAAGGAAGTGTAAGTGCTAACAAGTGAAAATGGGCCCTGAGGACATGATGACCTTCTGAAACGGAATCCTACCAGTTAGCTAAATATAAAAATCAGAAGGGCTTATTAACAGGCAGAAAGACCAGGATGGAGCCAAGGAACATGGTGAACGTCAGTAGGATTGGAGAAGGAATGTGTGAAAAGGATAGCTTGGATAGATCATTTATAACACTTGATGATATCAAGTGACTATATATGTGACCAGAGTGAATTGCTAAATTTTGAAAAGAAAATAGGTGGTAGATTCTTATCACTACAGGTATACAGAGCAGAAAAAATATCTAATTTGTATCTACAATTAATTCATTTGATCCTCATAGCAAGTTTATGAATTGCTTGGCTTTTATCATCACTTCCATTTGGGGAAGAGAATACAGAATCATGTGGGCATGTCTTGTCCACTATTTCACTGACTGCAAGAGGCAAAGTCAGAATTTAGATGCAGAAAAGTGGTTCTAGTCTACTTTCCTAATCAATTATATGCATAAAGATCACTCCACAGTAATTTGTAAGACTTTTACACACTTAGATCACAATTTAGGTATATTTCTTTATTTTTAATCACTCCCTCCCCTAAAACCATAAACACAAGAAGTCCAGAACTCCCTTCTTGGAGAATCCTTCTTCCCTTAGAACTGTTAAAAATTCCTGGGCAGAAACAGTCTCACTCAAGCATAAGTGGGATATGGATATAGGAACCATAGCTGTCCTCATTACTACATGGGATTGTTACTGGACCTGAATCTTAGATCAGAACACAACTGATGGAGGTTAAGCCATGGCCTGTGATGCCAGCATCCTGTGCAAGAATACCAGTTCAAGTCCCAGCTGCTCTGCTTCTAATCCAACTTCCTGCTAATGCACTGGGAAAATAGCAGAAAATAGCCCACATGTCTGGGTTTCTCCCACCCTTATGGGAGACTCCAGTGGAGTTCCAGGCTCCTTGCTTCAGCCTGGCCAAGGCCTGGCTGCTGCAGTCGTTTAGAGAGTGAGCCAACAGATGGACTGACTCTCTCTCTCCCTCTTTGCCTTTCCCCTTCTGTGTCATTGTACTTTTCAAATTAGTGGAAAATGTACCCCCAGTATGTCCCCTCTAAAGAGTCCATGACTTGAGCTCAGCACAATGGCTCCATTGGCTAATCCTCTACATCCAAGTGCCAGCATCCCATAGGGAAGCCAGTTAATGTTCTGGCTGCTCCATTTCCCAGCCAGCTCCCTGCTTGTGGCCTGGGAGAGCAGTAGAGGATGGCCCAAAGCCTTGGGACCCTATATCCATGTTGGGAGACCCAAAAGAGACCCCTAGCTCCTGGCTTTGGATCAGCTCAGCCCTGGCTGTTGTGGCCATGTGGGTAGTGATCCAGTGAATGGAAGATCATTCTGTCTCTCCTCTCTGTAAATTTGCTTTTCCAATGATAGATTTATAGAAAGATAGATATATACGAAATCTAAAGAGCCCAAGACTTGAAGGCTATTATCTTATAATCTCTCAAGCCTGTATCTTAAGCCACATTTGTCCATTTTAATCTGTTTTTCTCTAAAAATGACTAATTCAATGGTCCTCATTCTAGCCTTGACCAAGAACTAAAAAGCAGCCTGCATGAGTATAATCAATTTCCATGACAAGACTGATGTTAGACTGTAAAACTTCATAATGGCCCATAATTCAAGCAACAATTTCTTCTGGGGCTCAAAAATAAGTAAATAATCATGTCATCCCTACTCCAGAATAAGCTGGTTACTGGGGTCATGCCTAGAGAAGTAGTGCATTCAGTGGCTACACCTCTGGATAAGGCTTTCTTGGAGGGTTTGCCAGCATAATTTTGATCCATCAGCTTGTAACATCAACCTGAGTCAACAGTGAATTCTCTGTGCTGGAGTTTGTGTTGGCTCCCCGGCTGGGCACAGGATGAATCAAGGAAGGAAACCTGTATGTGGATGAATAAATCTCTTCTAAGCCTCTAACCATCCCTGTGATTTACAGGATGTCTTCAGAGCCATGCACCTGGACCTTGATGTTGTACAGTTGTACCTTAAGCCATTACTCATTGGAGAACTTGCCCCAGAAGAACCCAGCCAGGAGAGAAACAAAAATGTGAGTGTTTTTGTGAAGAATTCAAATGTGTGGAAGGATGGGAACAAGGCAGATTTTGAGGATAATTTATCATTTTCTATGATAAAACAAGCACCCTTCCTGAATGAACCCACAATAGAGTAGAAGAGCTTTTATTTATCCATAGAGAATATTTTCCAAGACTCCTGGCAGATCCCTGAAATTTTGTATAACACTGATTCCCATACACAAGCAATGAAATATCACAGCAATCAATCTGATAACTGAAATGGCTACTTCTTGATGATGGATAATGTAGGCAACATGGATATTGTGTAGAAAGGGATGATTCACACCCCTGGCAGAAGAACGGAACAGTGTGAGATTTCATCATGCTATTCAAGAGGATGAATGAAATTTAAAATCTATAGACTATTTACTTCTGGAATTGTTCATTTAACATTTTCAGACTGCAATTGACCTCAGAATGCCAAAACCATGAAGCAGAGCCACAAATAAGGGTTACTACCATAAATGAGAGTATTTCACAAATTTAAAGTCAATGTCAGCTTCTTTTAAGCCTCAGGAGGCTTAACCTTCTGTAATACAAAGTAATGAAATATTTGGCCCTCTACCAAATAGTGATTCCATGTTCTTAAGCACCTATTTCGTGCTAGGCAACTTACACATATAATTGTTTCAGTGACTGCTTATCATTATGTACTTATTGTCTCTGTCAATGCTCCCTGCCAAACTAGGTTCCGTGAGAGTTGAGAACATGATTATCTTGCATAGCCATGTGTCCTCAGAACTTACCTTCACAGGATCAGATATGTAGTAGATATTCCATAACAGCTATTGAATGAAAGATGTAAATATATCCTGGCTACTATTATTACTACTTTGGGGGAAAGCATCCCTCAAGAAAAACATGATACTTCCCTACAATCCCTGCAGTTGGTGCTGCCACAGCACACAGCAGGACTTCCAATCCATTTTCTCTGTCTCTATCTCCTTAGTATTCCCAGGAATGTGTGCCATTCTTTCTGTAATGTTGTGCCACCATGCAATTCTAGCTTCTAAAGAGAAGGGACTCTTTAAGATGAATGATTTACTGTAGTGATTCTACATGCAGTTTAAAAATATTTTAATTATTGTCAGACAGTTACATTTCCGGCAATTTATTTTTATGACAACTTACATGATGGTTAATGCCTTTGAAGTGGTTTGTACAAAATACTGATCTACACACCCTAATAAAACAAATGGAATAAGATTTGATTCCCTCCTCAAGAAATGAGGAGATAGACTCACAGAGGGTATTGGGACTGATTGTAGGGGGACGACCCGGGTATGTGCAGATCCAAGATTAACCCTCAGGTTTTCTCCTCAGGCCTGTGGGCATTCCACACAGGGTGCATTACCTGAACGCTCATCCTCATCCTGCTTTTCTGAAGTTCTATGACCTTAGGCCAATTCTAAACCCTATCTGCTGATCAGTTTTCTCCCTATAAAAAGTGACAACAATAATAACACCAACTTCATAAGAAATTAGGGATATGTTGTGATAAGCAACATCACTTGAAGTGTTTAGAACAGTGTTGGACCATGTGCATGTTCAAGACATTTTAGATACTATCACGATCATGGATCCAACAGTGATAGTAGTAATTTAGAAACCTTCAGGTATGTCCATATTTTGGGGACAGGTGATGTTAGCCTTAAAAAAGAATATGATGAAAAAAATAATTCTGAAAATAAAATTCTGTAGGGGAAAAAACTACCAATGATTGAAAACTAAAAATAGTCAATTATTATCTTAAAGGCTATTTGTCTCTCAGAAAGGCTTACCACACATTTTGTTTAGGACTTCTATTTGAACATTCAGGTAGCCCCATATAGAAAGCTGGTGTTTGAGCACAAAATGAGGTATCAGGAGGTATGAAGCCCAACATTTGTCACTTGCTGGTGATTTATTTTAGGCATAGATGACACCCTACTCTGTACAATAAGTGGAATGGAAAATATGACAAGGCCCAGAGACACCCTAGACATGGTCAATAATAATAGACAATTATTAAAATTATCTATGGCCATCAGCATTCCAATGTTGATGAACACTTGGAGATGATCTTACAGACACTTTTATCAGGCAATGGATTCTTTAAAAGTTGTATCAATAAATTTTGAAGTGGTATTTTTGGCTTCTAAAATTATTTCCATGATGCTTTCTTCTTATTTCCAATTTCCCTCCTTTCTGACATTTGATGGACTTAGTAATTCCCATAACCTTGTTACATTGTCAAGTGACCTACTTTAGACTCATTAATGTCATTAAGCAAAGACATATTTCTTCTCAGTCCATGCATACTCCTTGATATAATGTGGCAAGCTCAGAAGCCAATGCCAATACTCTGCAAGAATACACACAACACAATTGTGAACACCATGGTGCTTGGAAACCACACCCCAAGGCCACTAGTGTGTGGTCATATAATGAAAGGCTCTCAAAAAAAATTCCTCCTCAAAGCTAATCAGAATGAACCATGTTGTTCTGTATTGACTGTCTTCTGTGACAGAGTCCTTTGTGTACTTCGTGAATTGGTAAGCCCTCTGTAAGTTATACCAGTAACCATGGTAACACAGAGGATTACAATCAAGTCTTCTAAGCATAACCGGACTTCAATCAATGCCTGAACTAGCAAGGTTTCAAAGGCAGCTAATGGGCTGACACTTATCTCTACTGAGTGCTCCTCTCCCCTGCCATCTCTTTCCAAAAATATCCCTGAGCCCCAGCACAGTCTGAACGCAGTTGTCAAGTCACTGCTCATCTTTGTCTCCTCTAGAAAACATCTGAAATGAAGCTGATCATAATTTTTTTTAAATCTTTGTTTGCTTGTTTTACTTGGCTTTTCATTATTTTCATTTTTGCTAATATAAAACTAACAAATTTTATGGGGTTTTTTTGCATAAACACAATTCTAAGAAAACAGTCACACTCCCTTGCTTCCCCTAATCCTCTCATACTCTTTTCTTCAGAAGTATTTGTAGAGAAGTAATTTTAATCCACTCTATGTTCACAGGTTTAATTTGTCACTAGTCATAAAATTCAACAAGTAAAAAGCAAAAATGCCACAAGACCGCGTTGCCACTGGAGTACAAACATGGGACAAAAATGACAATTTTATCCTAAAGCGACCATTTCATTATTGCGTATTCTGGTAATTCTATGTAGGTCATGTAACAGAGAAAACATGATTTTTCATTTTTTAAAAAATATATTTATTTTATTGTTATTTTTATTGGAAAAGCAAATATACAGAGAGAAGGAGACTCTGAAAGATCCTCTGCCCACTTGTTCACTCTCCAAGTGGCCACAATGGCTGGAGCTGAGTCGATCTGAAGCCAGGAGCCAGGAGCTTCTTCCAGGTTCCCACATGGGTGCAGAGTCCCAAGGCTTTGGGCCATCCTCAACTGCTTTCCCACACCACAAGCAGGGAGCTGGATAGGAAGTGAAGCACCAAAATATGAACTGGTACCAATATAGGATCCCAGTGCATGCAAGACGAGGATTTAGCCCTTCTGCTATCATGCCAAGGCCAATATTTGTCTTTTGGAGAGTGGCTTATTTCACTAAGCATAATGGTTTCCAGTTCTATTGTTTTCTTGGAATTTCATTTTTTATGGCTGAGTAGTATTCCATGTGTCTATTTACCACATTTTCATGTTTTAACTTTTTTTTATTTTATGATAGAATTTCATAGGCTTTGCGATCTCACTTACCTCCTCCCAAAATTTCCTCCCCTTCGCACTGATTTCCCTTATCTTATTACCATAGTATAGTCCTTTATAAGCAGTCATAAGTCCATCATTCTGCTATTTAAGTGTATCTTGACATCGCGGGTAGGGACAATGGCAGAGAGTCCAACAACCTATTGTCAAGTTATATTTAAGAGTTTCATTGGGAGTTCATCTTTGATTTAGAAGTAGAGATGCATGCTGCAGTGTATCTTCACAACTGGATATGATAGCCTGTGTCACACAGTAACTATGTATTTCCTTAAATGAAAAGCCACAAAACAAAATCAACAACAGGAAGAAAGTTTAAAATTTCATAATGCTGGTCAACTGGCAGATGCTGGCACATGGGGCTAATTCTGTCAAGTTAAACTGCAGAACCACCTGGAGAGTACATGATCCAGGATTGGGGGTGGGCCCAGTAGGGAAATAGTGGGCATTTCCCTCTTGGGTAACTACTCCTACTAGAGAGCATGAACCCAGAACTAGGGCAGATATGGCTGCACAGAACAGCACCCACCAGCATGTGTTTGGGATGGATAGTGGGGCTGGTTGGATTGACCTGGTTGGGTCAATGCCCATTGACATGTGTGAGAGCTGAATGGGATATGGGACAGTCTGGACAGGGCTGCTGTACATACTGGCAAGCATGGGAACCAGGACAGGGGATGGGCCTGGTGAGGGTTATGGGGAGTTGCCCCTACTAGGCTACAGCCCCCACTGGTTTATGTGACCAAGTGTGTGGTGGGCAGGATTGCACTGGGCTCCAACACCCCTTAGTTTGTGTAGAAGACAGGACTAGAAACAGAACTGACCCAGCAATTGCAACCACCAGCATATGCATAAGCTGATTGGGGCGACGGACTCTGCTGGACACTGTACAGGCATGCACACATGCACACATGTGGGATCACCTCAGACAAAGTTTCTTTGGGCATCCCTCTAACTGAACCGCTGATCTCAGAATCCCAACCATGAGGAGAAGTGCAGGTTCCATGGTGTGACCATGGAGTGCATATATCAAAGCTGAGCCTCCTCAGAGGCTCAGATGGACTGGTAACAACATATCCAGGTGCATATGGAGGATATGGTAGACCATAGGAACCTGCAGAGGATACCCAGTACCACAACAGAAGACAGAGAACAAAACAAATCAGTCATCTACCCCAGCCACATGCTGGCAGTGAAAATCTGGGCAAAGACTCTAAGGTGGACTATGTCTGCCAGTGGATTCTGGAGCGATTTCATCATGCTTGAAATGGCGAGACTAGCAGCAATCCAGAACTATTGATCTCTCAAAACCACTTGAGCAGTGCCCTCAGAGCATGCTCCACGTAAGGGACCCTGGAATAGATGGGAGGCTAGGGTGAGGCTTCTCCCTTTATCTCCACCCTTTACCCCAGATACAGGAAAAAAAGAGAGAATGTGGAAACAATGGTCTTACCCACTTTCCTGTAACCCTTGACCCTTTGTGCCCTAATCAACTGTGTAAAGATTATCCAAATAAAATAATAAAAACAAAGATAACAGAACATGGGAGTGAGAAGAAAATTAAATTTATATAATTCTGGGCCTAGTGATTAAAGTCCTCGCCTTGCACTCACTGGGATCCCATTTGGGAGCTGATTCTAGTACTAACAGCCCCATTTCCCATCCAGCTCAGCTCTCTAATTATGCCTTGGAAAGCAATCGAGGATAGCCCCCCAAAGCTTTGGGACCCTGCACTCACATGGGAGACCCAAAAGAGGCTCCTGTCTTTGGATCAGCTCAGCTCTGGCCGTTATGGCCAAATGGGGAGTGAATCATCGGACAGAAGATCTTCCTCTCTGTATATCTGACTTTCAAATAAAAAATAAAAAACAAAAATCTTTGAAATAAATTTATAATGCCATGAAGTTAAATAGCATGTTACTGAATGACCAATATGTCATTGAAAATGAAAAAAGCAAATAAAAATCTTCCTGGAAAATTATGTTACTGTATGACCTCTGAATCAGTAAAGAATTCAGTAAGAGACAAGAAACTGTTTTTGAAGAAATGAAAATAAAAACAAAAATATCAAAACCCATGAATTACAAGAAAAACAGTATTGAAAGGGCTGTTGATCTTCTATTTTCCATGAAGGTTACCTTATATAAGACAGACCATATGATATTTGTCCTTTTAATATTGACTTATTTCACTGAGCATAATGGTCTCTAGTTGGGAAATTTGGTTGCAAATGGTAAAATTTAAATCTTTTTAATGGCTAAGTACTATTCCATCGAGTAGATGTACCACAATTTCTTTATCCACTCCTCTTTCAACAGGCATCTGGGATGTTACAATATCTTTGCTATTGTAGAATGTGCTGCTGTAAATACAGGAGTACAGGTCCCTTTCTCATATGCAGATTTTGTTTCCTTTGGATATATTCCCAGAAGTGGAATAGCTGGGTCATACAGCAATCAATTTTCAATTTGCTTAGCACTCTACATACTGACTTCCATAGGGGTTGTACCAGTCTACACTCCCACCAGCAGTGAAGGAGGGTGCCTTTCCCCCCCACATCCACACCAGCAGGTGGTGTTAGTAGAATTCTGAATTTAAACCAATCTCACTGGAGTTAAGTGGAACCTCAATACGGTTTTCATTTATATCTCCTTGACAGCTAGGGAGCCTGGACATCTTTTCATATATCCATTAGCCATTTGAATTTGTTCTTTTTAAAAATGTGTATTCATTTCTTTTACCCATTTTTTCTTTTTTTTTTTTACAATCTTTTTTTTTTCTTTAATATTCATTTATTCATTAATTACATTGCATTACATGACACAATTTCATAGGTACTGGGATTCCCCCCCCCTTCACCCCAAACCCTTCCCCCATCATGAATTCCTTCACCTTGATGCATAACCACAGTTCAAGTTCCGTTGAGATTCCCTAATTAAAAGTTTACACCATACAGAGTCCAGCATCCCACTTGTCCAGTTCAAGTTCAACGGCCTCTTAGGGAGGCCCTCTCAGGTTTGTAGGCAGAGCCAGCAGAGCGTCACCTCGATCAATTAGAAGCTCCAACATATCATCAGCAACAGTCCAGGTATGATGAGGCTGGTGCAGAGTCCACTGATTGACATAGTCCGTCTTAGGGTTTCCCCTTGTCCAGTTTTCCGCTGCAAGCATAAAGCTGAGGTGGTTGATTCATCTACTCCATTTTCCATCTTTTTTTGATTAATGCTTTGATTCCTCCATTTTGTTCAGGGGAATCCCCCTAAAAAAAACTTTGAGGCATTCCCAGTCCAGGCTCCTACATGTACTACTAGTAAGCACAGTGCCCGCCACCGTCCATCACTCTGATCAGCTGATGGTTTTAACCCCTGGGTTGGTTCTCTTCTGAGCCCCGACCTCTATTGGAACCAATGAGTATCGCATCTCTCCCCGGCTCCGCCCATCACACTCTTGTGCCTCACCTAAACCAGTGGGAGGAGTGCTGGTCAGGTGTTGCATTCCCTGCTAGCACAGGCCATTTCACTTTGGCATTTTGTGTTTTGTACTTTTTTTTTTTTTTTTTTTTTTATCGCAACCAAACCCGGCCAGGCCCCCACACAGTTTCAGCACTTGGGCATGCCAGTGGATGACTTGAACCGACCCATTTTTTCACAGGGATGTTTGTTTTGCTGTCATTGTGTTTCTGAAGCTCTTTGTAAATTCTGGATTTTATTTACCTACCTGTTGTGTAGTGTTCAAAGATTTTCTCCCATTCTGTTGCTGCTTCCTCACTTTGTTGGTTGTTTTCTTTGCTGTACAGAAGCTTTTTAGTTTGATATAGTCCCATTTGTTTATTTTGGCTTTCACTACCTTTGCTTTTTGTATCTTTTCCAAGAAGTCTTTCGCCATTCCTATATCTTGGAGCGTGCTCCCTATGCTTTTCTCTAATAGTTGGTGGATTCTGAGTGCAGATTCACGTCCTTGATCCATTTAGAGCTGATTTTTGTATATGACAGGTGGGGGTCTGACTTCTTACTTTTATAGGCTGCTATCCAATAGTCACAACATCATTTACTGAAGAGAGTAGGTTTTTCTCCTGGTTAGTTTGCCATTCTCTTGTCAAAGATTAATTGCTGCACATGTGTGGGCTCCCTTCTGCTGTTTCTATTCTGTTACACTGATCTTCTTCTCTGTTTCTGTACCAGTACCAGTACCAGACCGTTTTGATGACATTTGCACTGTAGTATGTCTTGAGGTCTGGAATTGAGATTCCTCCTGCTTGATTTTTATTTTTCAGGATAACGTTGGCTATTCGTGGTCTCTTGTGTTATCAGATGGACTTTCGTATCACCTTTTCTGTTTCTGAGAAGAATTTTGTTGGGATTTTGATTGTGATTGCATTGAATCTGTATATTGCTATTGGTAATATGGTCATTTTGATATGTTGATCTTGCCAATCCAGGAACATGATAAGGTTCTCCATTTCTCAAGATCTTCTTCAATTTCCTTTATAGATAATTTATAGTTTTCATTATAGAGGTCCTTCACATTTAGTTAGCTTAATTCCTAAGTATTTAAGATTCCTCTCCTCTATTTTAAAGGGGACTGTACTTACAATTTCTTTCTCATCCATGGAATTATTTGCATACACTAGTGCCATCGATTTGTGTTCATTAATTTTGTATCCTGCTACCCTGCCAAAGTCTCTTGTGAGTTCCAGTATATTCTTGATTCGAGTTTTGGGTTCTCCTATATGGAGAATCATGCCATCTGCAAACAGGGATAACATCCTCATTTCTGATTTGAATTCCTTTATTTTTTTTTCTTGACTAATAACTCTGGCAAGCACTTCCAACACTATATTGAATAGAAATAGTGAGAGTGGACATCCTTGTCTAGTTCCAAATCTTAGTATAAAAGCTTCCAGTCTTTCCCCATTTAGTATGATGCTGGCATTGGGCTTTTTGTATATTGCTTTGATTATGTTAGAGAAGTTTCCCTCTACGCCTATCTGGTTTAAGATAGTATTCTCTACTCTATATTTACCACATTTTCTTTATCCCATCATCAGTTGAGGGGCATTTGAATTGATTTCATATATTAGCTATTGTGAATTGAGATATAATAAACATGAATGTACAGATAACTCTCTTGTGTTCAGGTTGGATAAATTCCCAGGAGTGGGATTGCTGGATCACATGGCGGATCTATTTTCAGCTCTCTGAAGAATTTCCATATTGTCTTCTGTAATAATTGTGCTAGTTCGTGCTCCTACCAAAGTGTATCAGGGTACCTTTTCCTCTATATCCTCACCAGCATTTATTGTTTCTTCATTTTCAGATGTTAGATCTCCTAATTGGGATGAAGTGAAATCTCATTGTGGTTTTCATTTGCACTTCCCTCATAGCTATGGAATCTGAAAATTTTTTTCTGTTTCTCTGTCATTTTAATTCTATCTTTTGAAATCTTTGCTTTTAGATCTGGACAATTAAACATATTGATATCAATAACATTATATTAATGAAATAAGCAAATTACTAAGGTAATACAATAAACTATGGATGTTCAGAGTCTCTCTTTTTTTCCCCTTTAGAGCTCATTCCTTGTTTGCTTATTTATTTCACAGTCCCAGTTGGTAGAAGATTTTCGACAACTACGGAGGACATTAGAGGCTATGAACATGTTTGATGCTAACTTCACATTCTTTTTCCTTCACCTCACCCAAATACTGATTTTGGAATTCCTGGCGTGGCTAATACTATATCACTTTGGCAATGGCTGGACAGTCACAATATTTGTTTCTTTCATTCTTACAGTTTCCCAGGTAAGTAGCTGTTGTAAACCTAGACAATGATCTTGAAGAAAGGCTCGGTGTTTTTTTTTTTTTTTCTTAAAGATTTATTATCATTTGAAAGGCAGAATTACAGATAGAAGAGACAAATAGAGAGGTCTTCCATCCACTAGTTCACTCCTCAAATGATCCCATGGCCAGAGACGAGCCAATCCGAAGCCAGGAGCTAGAAGTCCAGAGCCAGAAGCTTCTTCCAGGTCCCCCAAATGCTTGTATGGGTCCAACAATTTGAACCATCTTCTGCTGCTTTCCCAGGACATAAACAGGAAGCTGGATCAGGAGTGGAGCAGCCAGGACATGAACAGGTGCACCTGTTCAATGCTGCTACCGCTGCTGCTGCAAGTGTAGGCTTAATCTATTATGCTATGGCACTGGGCCCTCTTTTGATATTAATGTCAGCTGCTGCCTGACACTTCTTGCCAATCTACTGACCAGTGTCAGACATTTTTACCAACATGTTGACGCACCTTTCTGGCCTCCAGTTCTCTCATTTGTTAAGTAATGATGATAATGAATACTTCACTGATGCAGATACTGCATGTGGTAAAGACACTATCAAGTTTAGTTTAGCTAAACATGACAATTTAGCATCATTGCCAATGAGAACAATCATGTGCTTGTGTGTGTATGTGTGTGTGTGTTTGTGTTGTAATTTTTAAAGGAAAAAAGGACATTCAATTTCTGTTAGAACAATTGGGGAAGGATTTATAGGGAATGAACAGCAATGGATTCTAGATTTCATTATGTTTATTATTTTCTTGAAAGCCCAATTTGTTCTATTCCTTGAAAAAAAACTTTCAGAAACAAGAAAGGAAATTAATACTTTTTGGAGCTTAGCATACACTAGGTATTTTGAATGTGCAGTTTTCAAAAAGTTCATCACACATGTAGTATGAAAACTATTCATGAATTACAGAAGTTTTTATACCAAAATAAATTTACCTTTAATTCTATTTTTCTGTGAATGCTTCAAAGTACACACATATGTAAGTTGCACAAGAGTTCAATGGGTCAGATATTACTAGCACCGTTTATGAAATAAAGAAGTGAAAGTCAGAGCTGCCAAGTTACCTGCTACAGTTCTGCAGCTCATAAGTGGCGGAGATCGTTTAGAACACAGGTCTGCCTGATTCCTGAGTCTCTACCCTTTCCACTCTAGACTGGAATCTTGTAGTAGGAGTGAAGAGAGCATTCTACTCTGAAAACTACTGCACAGCAAATAGGAGCTGTATGGTCTACACAGGACTTGAATTTGGCTTGATATCAGATAAAATCTCCCACTATTCTCAAACAGGTTCATGAATCTACTAATGGATTCGTTGACTGGTTAATCTTGAGTTCTCAACTTCACTAACAACAGTTTTGTCTCTTTCAGGCTCAAAGTGCATTTTTGCAGCATGACATAGGACACCTTTCCCTATTTAAGAAGTCCAAGTGGAACCACCTGATGCACAAATTTGTCATGTGTCATCTCAAGGTACAGGATATCAAGGAATGTGTTGGAGATTCTTCAGCATCATTCCCTTAGGCAGAGGTTTCCATATTTGCTTGAATGACAGTTCACAGGTATTGAATGAATTGCTTACAGGCAAGTAATTGGCTTAGCTGTTGAGATGCCTGAATTCCTGATTGGAGTGTCCAAGGTCATGTTCTCCCTCCACTTCTGGTTCCAGTTTCCCACCAGTACACCCTCTGAGAGGCCACAGGGGATAGCTCAAATGATTGGTATTCTGGCACTGTGTGGGAAACCTGGACTGTGTCGACTTCTGGCTTTGGGATAGCTGATCCTCAGCTGATGGGTGCAAATAGTTAGTGAGCCAGTGGAGAGAAGAGCTCTCTTTCTCACTCTTTCTCCCTCCCTCCCCCTGTCTCTTTCAAATAAATATTTATAAGACAAATTCACTTTTCTGCCAAAAAATGTTAAATCCATACAGTTTTTCAAAATATACATTTCCATAAAATTTTAAAAATATGTTTTTGAAAGGCAAAGAAACAGAATGAGACAGAAAGAAAGCTTTCATTCACTTCCATTAGGGCCACTCCTTAAATTCCCTCAATAGCTAGTGCTAAATCAACCCAAAGTCAGGAGTCTAAAACTCTACTCAGGTCTCTAGCAGCAATAGCAGGAACCTAAGTACTTGAGCCATCACCTGGAGCCCTACCTCCCATGGGTGTGCACTGGCAGAATACTAAAACCAGAAGTAGATCAAGACTCAACCTCTGGCACTCCAATGTGGGATGCAAGCATCCAAGCAATGTCTTACCTGTTACATCAAGTGTCTGCCCCTCCATGAACTTTTTGAAGACTATTTATGTAAGTAAAAGCTGCTTATTATAATGTGTAAATAAACATGTGTACTAACCATGTGGATAATATATATATATACCAATGTATAATATAGTATTATAAAATACATGCGAAGATGATCATTTTAATTTTTATGAGAAAAATATTTATTTATGAATAAATATCTCTTTTATTTTTCTTTACATATCCTTCTTAAATTGATAAACTATTTGGTCCAATCCCAGGAACATCATTACCCTAAGGGATCATATCACTGAAGAAAGTTTTTGCTTTAGCAATGAAAATGGGCTCTGTGATATCTTAAATGTATATATTCTCAGAAGACATTTGAACATGCATTGCTGTGTTCAGGAAACCCAGAAGTTCAGATTAATTCTGGAAGGACAGGGCTATGAGAAAATTAAGGGAAGAATGAAGGTTTATGAAAACAAAAAAGAAATAGTAAGGCTAGATGAGTCTGCTACAGAGTTGAGGTTTGCAAAACCCAGATTGATTAAAACAATGGGAAGTGATATTGTCAGCTAGTCCTACCCACCACCTTCACCACCAACCTCTGTCAACATAGGTTTCAGGAAGCTGGATCTCTGTCCACCGCAATACCCCACTTAGGAAATTTTCTGGCAAATATTAGACATTCAATAATCAAATGTTGAAGGAGGGATGAATAAATGAACAAATGAGCCCATGTAATAAGATAGGAATTCTGTGAGAAGCAACTAGCTCACCTCTGACTATGCTCACTGTGTGATCTCGAGCAAATTGCATTGTATCTCTGGCCTTCAGTAGCCCCATATGTCTTATTAGGAGCTCAATTAAATATGTACCTTTCCGGAAGCGTGTAGGATTTGATGACTATGTACTTTGACCCAGAAGAGGGATCAGTGCTACTGACCGTTCAATAAACCAAATCCTTGACTTTAAACCAGATCTCTTAGGAAAATCCATGGGCACTGACCCAGTATATTAGTTCTTCCTTAACATAAAGATTTTGTTAAATGCATTGAAGTGAGCATACTTCAAAAAACTTCATGGACTCAGAATAAGTTTATTTTGAAGAAAAAATTGTTTAAAATCTACTCATGGTTACTTCATAATATATACTTTCCAGGTACTTTTGAAGACTGTGTATGTATGAATTTCTAAATTATTATTAAATATTTTGTTCATATAAGATGAACAAATTTCACAATGCAGTTTTAGGAGCATGGTGATACTTCCCTCATTTTCCACCAAAATAAGCACCTTTTATCACATTTCCAATGAAGTTTTTGCAGTACATTCACACATTTTCAAAAATACCTGGTTATCTGCTTCCCTAGTCCCTAGTGGGTTGAGGGTGAAAAGGATGTTGGGTGCTGGCTGACAAAAAGCAGTCAGCAATTAAATGATACCGAGAGCCAATGGAAACTCATGCTTGATGAGAGTTTTACCAAGCCCCACTTTCAGAACCGGCTTCTCTGGATTTCTGTCTCATGTAATTCCTGTGAGATAGGCACCATAGCATCTTTATTTTCCTGTTGAGATGGGGTCTAACTTGAAGCCATTGGCCTTAAGCTGGTAAGCAGAAGAAGGCATAACATGCAGGTTCTAGACCAGTGCCTCTCAAATCTGGCTATCATTTTAAATCACCTGAAGAACCTCTCAACACACATTGAATCCTATCATCTGCACTGAGTGGAGTCTGCGTATTGGCATATTTGATTTTTTTTTTATTTTTTACTTGCTTGCTGATCTCTTTGAAGGGAAGAGAGCAAGAGAAACAGAGAGAGACAGAATGATTATCCACAGATTTTTTCATTCCCCAAGTGTCAACACAGCATGGTTGGGGAAGATCAAATCCAAAAGCTCAGAACTCGATCACATTTTCTCATGTGGGTAGGAGATATCCGTATATTTGAGTTATTATTCCCTCTTCTCAGAGAACACATTAACAAGAAGTTAGGTATTTAGTTGAGTTGGATAGGAAGCCGGGACTCAAACCAGGTGCTCCAAGGAGATGTAGGCAGCACAAGCCTTAACCACGGTACCAAATGCCTGACCCACCAACATGGTTTTGAAAGCTCCTGGAGTGGTTCTAACCTTCAGCCAGGATTGGGAATTGCTACTGTTAACAACAGATCTGCCTTCCATGAGAACTTAGTCATCAATTCACCGGCCACTGTAAGCAAGCACTTTAACGTTTTTGACCTTCAGTTTCTTCAACTAGAAAGTTAGGAAAGATGACAGCTTCAACTTGATGGGGATATTGTTTGGATTATATGTAATACTTACAAGTCATGCTTACCACAACGCCTATAATATGCAAGGTACCTGATAATTGTTACTTATTAAAAGAGTAGCCATCCTTTCTCCACTAGGGTTATATTCTAAACCCCCCCAGTGGATGCACGGACCCACAGATAATGTGTAATACAGAATATGGTAGGTAACTAATGGGAAAATGGTTTAAAGGACATCCATACACAGAGAGATGATCTGTGTCCTGACAAGATGATGTAGAAGGACAGGAGACTTCTTCATGCGGCACAGAACAGTTTACAATTTAAAGCTTACATACATTTTATTTTGGAGTGTTCCATTTTTTAAATTTTAATTGGCCTTTAGTATCTGATACCACAGGCAGTACAACTGCAGATACGTGCTATTCCCCTAATAGGAACAGTCTCTCCACTGTCAAAAATTAGGACTCAGAATAATTAAGAAAAATATGTTCAATAATGATGGTGTTAGGAAGATAGGGAAGTAGACCATAAATCTCAGCACCATCACAAGTTAAGAACTGGCATGGAAATACCTACCACTGCATAAATCCTCACTTAGGTTATAAAAGTCAGGTAGTAGTTCCCTCCATTTTCCCCTCCTTATTCAAGGCATCAAGGGATGGGCAAGACTAATCTACCCTGGAGAATACAGGCGATGGATCTGCTGCCAGATCCAGAATATTTCAGACCATCCTCACTATGACTGGCACTCTTAAAAATCAGTGCTTTCCCCATGATCTACATTTGTACATAATCCTTTCTATATAAATTATGTCTCCAGAAACAATTCCACATTAGTAGAAATGACCATACCCTTGATGACTTGAGGACAGAATGAGAAAATGGAAAATGATGAATCAATTATACCCTGCCTTTTTGTAGGCAAAATAAGTGATTTGTAAACAGTCTGAATGCAGGATTCACCTATGTGCAGAAGGGAAAACACAGACAGGAACAGGTGATGAAGAAAATGGTAAAGCTATCCTACCTTTCACATGCATCACAAGTTCAATTTGGAATATGAACTTTGACAGTTGTTCTTATCACCATACACCAGATGCACAAATACTGAGATTCTTTGGAAATTTCACTGGTTGCTGTGCAAAAAATTTATATTCTGATCTTTACAGTGTTTGCACAATAAAAGAGCCTTCTGAAAATATGTCATGAGATAGCAACCTACATTTTTGGTCCTTCCTACAGGGCAGGCAGAACATCTTTAATCCAAAAGTCTGAAATCTGAAATGCCCCTGAATCCAAAATATTCTAAGTGCCAATCTGACAGATGCCACAAGTGGAAAATTCTATGCTGTGAAACATTGCTTCATGCCAAAAATTATTTTAAAGATTACAATGTTACCTCCAATCTGTATTTATAAAATATATATGAAATGTAGTTGAATTTCATGTTTAGACTTGAATTTTGTCCCCAAACATCTCATTCTGTATATGTTCTAAAAATGTTCCAAATTTTCAAAGATTTCTGATATCTGAAACAATTCTGGCCCAAAGCATTTCAGATAAATTATTTTCAACATGTCTTCTCTGTATCTCTAGCTATACTTACCCAAATTCTTTTCTTCCCATGTGTAAGAACACAATGGAGAGATGTGGTTAGAGATAAACAGAAGAGTAGAATTTATGGAAAGTCAGAAAGACAGTACACACTCAGAGTGAATGTGAGCAACATTAAGAGAGGAAATTGTCCCCATGCTGGGCTAGAGTCATGATTTTATGGAGGTGGGTAGCATTCAGAGCAGGATCTGGCTGAAGATCTAAAGGAGACAGAATTTGGGGTAGAGCTGTAGCTAATCTCCAGGGAGTGTCATGACACCTGATGCCTGATGTAAGATAAGATTTAGCTCCATGACAAGGAGCAGGTATGCCAAGTCCTCAGCCGTGTCAGATGAGCACAGAGAGCAAGGGGACTTGGGTGGTGCAATATTTGAATGTTGGCAATCTTTTTTTTAAGATTTACTTTTTATTTTTATTACAAAGTCAGATATACAGAGAGGAAGAGAGACAGAGAGAAAGATCTTACGTCCGATGATTCACTCCCCAAGTGACCGCAATGGCCGGTGTTGCGCTGATCCGAAGCAGGGAACCAGAAACCTCTTCCAGGTCTCCCACATGGGTGCAGGGTCCCAAAGCTTTGGGCCGTCCTCGACTGCTTTTCCAGGCCACAAGCAGGGGGGCTGGATGGGAAGTGGAGCTGCTGGGATTAGAACTGGCGCCCATATGGGATCCCGGAGCGTTCAAGGCGAGGATTATAGCTGCTAGGCCATGCCGCCGGACCCGAATGTTGGCAATGTTTAGTTCCTTCACATCACTATTATTGGGAGTAGAAGTAGAAGGGTTCTTCAGAACATTTGCTGGAAAATGAAAGTAAAAAATGAGTTTCTTTTGGTTAAAAAACAAATAAATCCACACGTAAGTTTTCTTTTTTTAATGCAAATTTCTCATGAACTTTTTGGTGAACCCTCATATTTGAAGTTTAGACCTCCCTAGAATATGTGACCTATATTTTCTATGACGGCATCCCAAAACACTGATGGGGAGACAAGTGTTAAACAAGTTATTTTCCCAGTGACTTCATTCATTTCACAGATGAAGAAACTACCCAACATCACACCAAGTAGATGGCCAAAGAGAGATTCAAATTCAGTTGTTTTGGCCTACAGCCTGTTGCTCCCTGTAGTGAGAAAGAAGGGCCTAACTTGGCCTTGAGAAATGATGTAGGGTGGATACAGCTGTCATCCTCCCACCCCAGCTCTTTTGTTTTGTAGTAATTCAGGCTTCAAGATAGAGGGGCCTGGGTGGAGTCAGTTGCTCAGTTCACACCCATAATTACTCTGGTTACTGTTCTAATCTCAAAGGCTTGGAACTGTTAAGATCTGGTCCTTGGTCTATTGTGAGTTAAAACCTGTCTTCCCATTACCAATTATTACAGTTGTAAGTTAAAAAAAATACAGTCAACTGGTGGAGATCAAATGTTAGCTCTCAGAGAGCGTAACTGAAAAAAAAAAATCATTCCTTATCACATTGTCCTTGTTTAATTATCTGTATTTCCCATTAGATTATATGTTTGTACGTGTGGAAACCTCCTTTTATTATGCTTGTCTTGACTCTCCAAATGCCTAGCTCAGCATCTGACACATAGAATTTGCTTCAAAATAATAAGCAGATGAATACAGGGGGAATGCAAAATTAGAAGAATGAATAGGTCAGATGCAATTGGATGGGACAAGTTCAGAGAGTGAGGGGCTCTGAGAGGGAGAGTATGGCTGCAGATGCTCTGAGGTTGAGTAAAATAAGATAAGCTAAGGAAAATATTTGGAAACCAAATGATCTTTAGAAGAGAGATCCAGGCTGGAGGGGAGAGTCCACCACAAGGATGTTAGGGCGTGTTGAAGATGAGAAGAGACGACTCATAGTAGCAGGAAGTAAGGAGGAGGATTGCTAAGAGAGGACTGCAAAATAGACCATGGAAGGCCAATCTAACCTTACATACTCAACTCTTCCTATCACAGATGTTCAGCATCTAGGCCAGCATGCTCCAGTAGAAATATAATGCAAATCAATATTAAAATGATGAATGACATTTTCTGTTTTCTCTCACATTTGGACAGTAACGGTATTACATTATTATCCCGTATCTATTAAAAAAGAGTATCTCATCTATAGGAGGACAATACAAAAATTATGACTAAGACATTTTACACTTATATTCTCACGCAATCTGTAAAATGCAGTACTTCAAACTTAAAATTTGTCTGAATCTGACTAGTCATTTATTAAGTACTCAAGAGCCACAGGTGGCTAGGGGCTATTGTGTTGGGTAAAGATAATTTCTATCTTCTTTTTTAAGATATTTCAGATATGCAAGAAAAGTTACTACTCTTGCTAACTAATTAACATAAAGGGGGAGAAAATAATATTGCAACTTACCAACATTTTATATTCAACATCTTGTATCTTCCTGAAACAACCCAGAGAGACAAATGTCATATGCTATATTTACTGAAGATGGAATTGAGCCTAAGAGTATGAGTAATTTGCCCCCAAAAACCAGTATATGAAACTAAATTGATTTGCCTCTGAATCCAATATTCTGTTTAAACTTTCACACTTTCAGTGATAGAAAATCCTAAACAACCTACAGACTTTCAGTGAGAGAATCATAAACACCTAATCAAAGGTGATTCAAGCTTGGCACCAGCTAAAACATTTTTATTCTCATTTACTTGTATTTTTACATAAAAGCACCGAATCTGAGAAATACAATGATCTGAGTCAAACCCCCCAAGGAGATTACTCAGTGTTGTGATTCTTTGAAATATTCACTGAAGAAAGATACCCAAGGCTACTTTTTTTTCCCCAGAATTAATTAAAGTCTTGAACCAAAGGCTGCTTTATATGTGCAATAGGAATCAAACTGCTCCATCCGCCTTCAGAGTTCTCTTCTAAGGAGGACCAAGCAGGACCCAGCTCACTGGATCAGTAGCTAAATCCTTGCCTTATAAATGCTGGGATCCCACATGGGTGGAGGTTCACGTCCTGGATGCTCCACGTTCCGTTCCTTCCAGCTTTCTGCTTGTGACCTGGAAAAGCAGCAAAGCATGGTGCAAAGACTTGGGACTCTGCACCCACATGGGAGACCCAGAAGAAACTCCTGGCTCCTGGCTTCAGATGGGTTCAGTTCTGGCTGTAGCAACAATTTGGGGAGTGAACCAGACAATGGAAGATCTTTCTGTCTCTCCTCTCTGTAAATCTGACTTTCCAATAAAAATAAAAGATAAAAAAAGGAAGAGGATCAAATATAGAAAGGATGGGAAAATATTTTGTTTCAACAGATTTTAATGAGTATCATTATCAAGTTATGTTCCTAGGTCAGAGAACTGCCTCTTTGTAATCTATAAAGCCTCTGTCCAATGAGGAATCTTGAGGCCCAGAAACAAAGTCAACCTTAAGGACTCAAATCTTTTATTTTAAGTATATCAATACATACACAAAATGTGATGGTGATGGGTATTCCGGAAAGAAGTCTTTAACTTAACAAGCTCTTTCTGCTTCTCAGGGCTTGTCAGTAAACTGGTGGAATAACCGACACTTTCAACATCATGTAAAACCAAACATCTACCCCAAAGACCCAGATATTGACATGGGCCCACTTTTTCTGCTTGGAGATTATCAACCTGTTAAGGTATGTTTAGATATCCAGGGAAATCAGAGTAATTTTCCTGGAAGGGGTTCTCAGATGGGGTAATTTTCCTGGAAGGGGTTCTTATATTGTTGATGTAGAAAAATCAAAATATCAAACTAGACTTCTACCCTTGTGAACGATCTAAGTGTATTGCTCCTTTTAGGACCAGGATACAGATGAGAAATAACTGATTCTAGGGGTTATAGAAACAGAAAGACATTTGAAGCCATGAGTCAATAATCTTAAAGGTCATTAAGTCAAACCACCCACAGCAGGAGTCTGATAGTCCACACTAGACTGCTTGTCACTGCAGGCCACACAGGTCCCTGCACAGTGCCTGTCACTACTCTGAGGAAACACAAGTTGGTAACTAGTGGAACTGGATGATATGATTCTTGGAAGTTCAGCAAGGAATGTGGACAAATGTATACCAGGAGGAGAAAAATCACTATATCCACTAAGAACCAATCAAAAATATCTAAATATCTGGTTATTCCAACTAATTCTACACCAATTGGAAGAAACCACATTGCTCATGCTTATTGCAGGCTTATTTGGGTTCATCTGTATATGAACTATGGCCTAAATGCCCTGTAAGATACCCAGGAATCCCAGCTCCAGTTTGAACTTTTTAAACAATGGAAAATAGAGCTAAAGTTTTATTTCTAAAATTTCTCAGTGATTTTCTTTAAAAACTCACCCTAAGACCATCATGTAAAGGACTTTATAGATTACCACAAAATATAAGAGGGAATCAATACTCAACCAATCCATCTAGTTTTGTCAAGCACCAAGCATTTTCTACTTAGTTCCTTTCTCATATTTCCCACTGTTTAAATATTTAGAGACATTTAAGTGACTGCTAATAATGTGTATTATTTGACAATAAAGCTTCTTTTTTTGTTTGTGACAGTAAGAGAAGGATGATCCAACTTAACTATCCAAATAGAATATATATGGGGAAAGATAGAAAAATAATAGGAAAATTAAGAATCCAATCATCCCATAGTATGGAAGATATGTGGTGGGTACAAATTATTATTCACTCATCAGATCTCTCAATAAATATTTGTTAAATATCTGCTCAATTCTCCTGACCTTGCAGATATCATATTATCATACAATATTTATTTCTATGTCTCCTCTCAAAACATATGCTGTCTTTGTGTCCTGAAAAGAGGTTGCATTAGTGAAGGAGATTTCTAGGAAATGAATCATAAATTCTCAGTAGTTAATGCAATGCAATGATTAAAAATATTTAAATTTAAGATATAAAATATGCAATGAATATGTATAGTACCATCATGCCTTAGAAGTAGTAAATCACCATGTGAGATCCATGAGGACACAGAGAGGAAAGAGGAGACAAGAGGGGCCATGCCTATATCTTTAGTTACATGACCAACCAATGGAGATGGAGCTGAGCTTCGGAGAATCAAAACATAGTATTAACATTGAAGAAGAGATTAAAAACCTCATTTAAAATATCCCTTTTCAGCCACTATTTCATTTCAGACGAGGAACAAAAAAATTCAAAATGGCTTTCATGGTAATAAAAATAAGTGAACAAAAACACCATAGTCAAATAGAATGATATATCCATGAAGGAACTGCCCACATTTAGACATAACAAAACATGCCACATATTTCCTCCAATCTCAGTTCTGGTTCTTGAAGTGCCTCAGGTTTGACAGTCAATGAATCCTTCCACAGAGATTTCACAGACAGACAGACACACATACACACTCACACAATCACACACAATCTTAAGTGTGAAGCCAGAAATATTGCCCCATTTGATATTATTCTCTCTCCATTCAGTATGGCAAGAAGAAAATCAAATACATTGACTATGAAAAGCAGCACCTATACTTCTATATGGGTAAGTCTCCCAGCGCCACAGTCTTTATAATCCCCTTTTCTTAAAGTCAGCACTTACTGAGCCCAAATAAGTGTGTAGAATTCTCTCACAAAGGTCAGACTATGTATTATTATTTCTGGGGAAAGCAGCATGTCTTATTTCAGACTTCAGGGGTAAGAAGAAAAGAAGAAAAGTAAATAAACATTTCTAACAGGCATTGCACTACTCAGGGTATTGGCAGGAAAGAAAAGGGATACTGCAAAAGGGACAGAAGGCAGAATGCCAATCAAGGGATATTCCGTCTGGTACTCTCATCCTGGAAAGAGAAAGCACCTGTCAAGAGACAGTGGTGCTTGCACAAGGAGGAAAAGGAGATGGGAAAATCATGCTGAAGTGTTTGTAGTATGATATCAGAGAAAGGTAAAGTCTATAAGTAAATAAAAGGCAAGCGTCTTTGTAGATGAAAACTGGCTGATTCTATGGCTTGCCTATGGTCATAGAATATGTGAGATAGCTATAGTTTAAACAGAAGTTGGCTTCCAAATGTGTATAAGCATTTAAATCCCAAAACTGTGGATTGGTGGTATTAAGAAAGTAGAGTTCAAGTATGGTAGTTCAAGGGGCAAGCCTAGCAGGTGTTCCTTAATCACTGGGGCCATGTCCTGAAAAGACTGTTCTTATGAGTAGGGTGCTTGTAAAGGCCAAGTTGGGCCTAGCCACCTTTTCTGCTTCCTAGTGCTCTGTTATTACTCCTCCACATATGTGCTGACATTGTCATCTGCTGACCCACCCAGTGGCCTCCACCTCATCTTGTATTGGGAACATCCAAAACTGTGAGCAAAAAAAAAAAAAAAAAAAAAAATCCTTCCTTAATAAGTAGCATTACACATTAGGTAGTAGTAATTGAAATAAGGCTAACAAAGAGGCATATACATAATTAGTGTGTGTGTGTGTGTGATAGGCTTATAATATATCTAATATTGTTAAAAAATAAGGGTATTATGTTAAAAAAAATAAGGGTAGCTGAATAATTCTGATACACAGAACATTAAAAGCCAAGGGTTTTTGTCTTTAACCCAAATCAACCTCATGACAACACAAAGAAAAATTTTAAAGAATTCTCAATTCTGCAGATCTGCCTATCTAAAACCTCTTTATATAATTGGGGAATGCAGGGCCCTGGGCAATAGCATAGCAGTTAAAATCCTCTCCTTGAACGTGCCAGGATCCCATATGGGCACTGGTTCTTATCCCGGTGGCCCCACTTCCCATCTAGCTCCCCGCTTGTGGCCTGGGAAAGCAGTCGAGGATGGTCCAAAGCTTTGGGACCCTGCACCCACATGGGAGACCCGGAAGAAGCTCCTGGCTCCTGACTCCTGGCTCCTGGCTTCGGACTGGCTCAGCTTCAGCCATTGCAGCCACTTGGGGAGTGAACCATCAGACGGAAGATCTTCCTCTCTGTCTCTCCTCCTCTCTGCATATCTGCCTTTCCAATAAAAATTTTAAAATCTTTTAAAAAAATGAGGAATCCACAAAAATCAGGCTAGTAGCCAAATATTTCTTTGCTAAAGACAAAGGTTTTCAGCCAGGGGAACTCTTCCCCTACAGAAAACATTTTACAATGTCTAAAGACGTTTTAGTTATCACAAAGAAGGGACAGAAACATGCAGTATAAAGCCAGGGGTGTTGCTAAATAGTTTCTGCTGCACAGTAACAGCCTGTCTTAGCAAATAACTGTGTGGCCCCAAATGTCAACACTGATGCAATTAACAAGCCTTGTGGATCATGTGTAGACCACCGGTGGTCACCAAAACATGCCTGAGGTGGACAGTGGCTGAGTGCAATATTGAAAATCTGGGGTAAACCATCATTACTGCCCCTTCTTCCACTTGCACTCCAGAAGTAAAAGGCAGGCATCCTCTATGTGGATAAAAACTGGCTAGTCCCATGACTTACCTATGGCCATACATCGTATGACCTTACATACCTATGGCCTTACATCATATTTGTCATTTGCCCCACCCCCTACATGACTGACACAATGAACAAGCACATGGGTACCCCACTTCGAAAGGAAACTGACCGCAGTCGAACTAGATGGGAATTTACACACAAACGTCCCTATTCTGAACTTTTTTTCTCTTCCGTGAGATCTCAAAACTTTTGTTTTAGGTCGAATGCACATATGCTTATGACTGTTGTATTTTCTTGATGAATCAATACTTATATAAATATATAATGTACTTCTCTGACTCTTATTGTATCTTCTGATACAAAGTCTCCTTTATTTGATAGGCACATAGCTAATTCCTTTTGTGCTTGGTTTCCATTTCCTTGGAATGCCTTTTCTCCAACCCTTCGTTCGCAGCCTGTTCATATTTTGCCTTATGAAATGAGCCTCTTCTAGACAGTATGCAGTTAGGTCATCTTTTTCCTATCCAACCAGCCTGCATGTTTTGACTGGGAAATTTAATCCTTTACTTTCAAGGTTACCAATTTTAGATCAAAGCTAATGCCTGCCCTTTGGTTAACTGGTTAGGGAGTGTATCTGCTCTGCCAGTGAATGTGGTGGTACCATGTGTCTCCACGATGCTTACTTCTAATGTAGGACTCCCTTCATAATTTCTTGAAATACTGGTCTTTTGGTGATCAGTTCTCTCCATTTTTGAACATATGGAATGCTGCATGAATCTGTCTTCTGTATGTAATAGTGTAGTATTCCCATAGTCTATGAGGAATGAATGAACCATACTGGCTCACTATAGATGATTCCCTTACAAAGTCCTGCTATTCTCCCTGCCACCACTACCAAGAACTATTTGTGCCCTTTCCATTTAAGGTTACCTTAGCATCTTAAATACTAAAAAAAATCACACTCAACCTAGCATAGTGGAAAGAACAGGACATTTGTCAAGTGCCAGTAAGATAAATTTGATTCGAGCTCCTGTAATAGGAGCTGAACATAAACTGAACTTAACTCTGCTGAAACAAAAGAGGAAAAAGGCATCTTAAAGGCCAAAGAATTCTAAAGGAAAACATTGGGAGATGGGGTGAGGGTAGGGGAGTTGGTCCATGGGATTAGCTCAGGGCATCCTGGTCCGCTAATTGACAGGACAGCAGCTAGCGCCCCCTCCCCACTGGGACAGGAAACAGTGACCTGTTCTTGATTGTTACATTTCCAAAGGGCAGATCTTAGGTTCTTTGAGAAAGGTATTTCTGGATAGTGGAAAATACATCTCAAAGGGAGAGAGAAGGACCTTACTACTGTTGGTTTTCTAAAGTAAATATCCTAAGAAAAGGAAGACCAGGTAGTGCGTTTACTCCAACAGGAAGTTCTAGGAGATTGGAATCCCCCCAAAGACAGGGTCTAGAGCTATTAGAGACTGCTCCAGTGTTTGCTCAAGTTTTTTGGTGGGTGTCAGTTGGAGGGCGAAAGAAGTGGGCTTGTGCCCAGAGTTTGCTGTCCCCATGGGCCAAGTTGGAGGCCTAGTTGAGAAAAGGGCTCAGAGGATCTGACTACACGTTGATCAAGTAGAGAATCTTTACCAAAAGCCAAAGCACTGTGATATCCCTTTGTGTGCTCTCAGAAGCCTTGGTGATGCTGTGGAAGGAGCAGGTGAATGACCGACCTGGAACTGAACACACCATCACTGTTTCCACAACCTCAGCACACTGTGCTAGAGCCCAAGCCCCAGGATCTTGGGAGACTGAAGGCTTTTAAAGACTTGACAAGTTTTAAAAGCTCTTCAAGGATGTCAAAATCAAAAACGATTCAAGTTTTCGAAGCCTCCCTACCCTTTTTGAGGCAGCTAGAACCTAGAGTTCGTTCAGTCTCTTAGGTGTGAAAAGTCCAAGGAAGTTGAGCATATAGTTCTGGATCACCACTCTGCATTTTGTTCAGGATTAACACTCCAGGAGTGGCATGTTAAGGACACAGACTCCCGATGACTTTCATTGAGGGCTTCCATTCTGCTCACTTGCTTACATTGTTTGTTGTTGGTGGTGATGATGTTTCTCTTTTTCAGTTGGGCTTCCCCTCCTCATGCCTGTATATTTCAACCTGCAATCCATGCAAGTGATGTACCTTCATAAGTACTGGGTGGTGAGTACATGGCTCAGACTCTGAGACTAAACTAGGTAGGAGAGAGAAACTAAACATGCTTGGTAACCGCCAGACATCGTTTCTTGGAGTAACATTATAAGATGCAAATAGAACATAAAGGGACCCCAGCCTAATAAAAACAATGAAATTATATTCAGGACATCTAACTTCTAATTGTTTTTGTTGCAGGACATTGCCTGGGTCAGCAGCTTTTACATCCGACATTTCATTACATTTTACCCTTTCTATGGAATTTTTGGAAGCTTTCTGCTTATATATTTGGTCAAGTAAGAATATTTTTATACCCATAACCCAAATGATCCTTTCACCTTCCTTGTCAGGATATTTGTGATTAGCACAAGTCACATCCCATTTCCTAAAACTGAGATATTTTGCAGCAAATATGCAAATAGTGATGTCATTGAACAAGACAAACTCCTTGCAAGAAAATGTGTCTTTTGCACATTTTTTGCATTTACTGGATTCTTAACTGCAACACTTCAGTTTCCATTCCCCAACCCCCACCAAGTCCTTTAAAACTATTATCTAGCTAGACATCATAACTCCTTGACAGATCAGGAATTTTGATGTTCTTTTCTGAGTAAAGATTTTCCCAAAGCCAAATAATTATTTTACTTCTTGTTTTATTATTATCATCTTATGATACAGTTCCATAGGCCCTGGGATTTCCTTTACCGCTCCCTAAATCCCCTCCCCACCCTACTGAGTTCCGCTATATTATTACTATAGTGTAGTTCTTGGGTTTATGAAGAACTTTACCAAATAATTATTTTTACCTGATTTTAATAAATTACACTTATCAACTTTCTGCTTTGTTCCTCTCTCATTCTGTTGCATCCTTACTGTAAATCCTAAGTAATTAAAAGGATGATGGTAGCTACTATGCATCAGACACATTGTTGAAAGCTTTCAATGCATTATCTTGCTTGCTTAATCCTGTACAATCCTACAATGTAGATAGTATCATTTTTATTGTCCTGTTAAGGGAATTGAAGCTCATAGAGATTATACCACTTGCCTAATGTCATAGAACAAGTAAGGGCAAGGCCACTGCCAAGAAAGAACTTGAACTTAGTTCTCTTTGATGACAAAACCCAGACTGTCAACTGCTTTGCTTATGTCCTTGGAGAACCTGGTATTTTTCATTCTTTCACTGGAATTACACAAACTGTTGGAAGTACTGCTTCCATATATTTACGTCCATGGTAGCCTGAATGCCTTAATATATCACTGCTAGCTAGAAAGATTTTCAAAAAGGAAAATGAATGATCACCAGTTATTGGAACATTTCAACTTCCTTTATTTCATCTAATGCTGAGCTGTCTCTGCCAGTGGTTATGCAAGTCCAATAATTGGAATACCTCAAACAGTCATCATTTCCTTCTTTCCACTTCCCCACAGATTTCTGGAAAGTCCCTGGATTGCTTATGTTACTCAGATGAGCCACATACCCATGAAAATGAGCAAAGAGGAGAATCGGGACTGGCTCAGCACTCAGGTAGTGATGGAAGAATCCTTCCCTACTGTTTTAACTTTTACTTGGCTTGAATATTAACAACTCATTCTATTAGAATACTTGTCTGAAGTCAATGTTTTGCATGCAACTACATCAGGTAGGTACTGTAATACCTCTGACTTTACCCATGATAAAATTGAGGCATGTGGCACAAGGCATGAGGCATGCAAAGATTCAATCGCATCAGACCGAAATTAGGAAATGTGGATCTACATAGTCTGATTATACAGCCTTCTTTTGCTCTAAACCAAGGACTAAACAAGTAAAGTCCCAAGATCAGATCTGGCCTACTTTATTATGATTCTTGCCAAAGTCACTTTATTAGATTTAGTTAAAATAATATATAATAGTATTATGACTATAACTATTGTATAAAGTTGTGGAAGGCTCCAGAAGCCTGCCAGATTGCTGGTGTTTCCAATGTCACAGTCAACAATAAGTAAAACAACACAATGACTTTATACTCCCAAAAGTTTTTGACAAACTCAAAAAAAATTTTGTAGCATTTTAATCCATTTATCATTGGTGTTTACTGTACTTGAAGTGAAAATGAATATTTAAACATCTGAATATGAACTAATTTATTCATTAATCTTAAAGTAACAAGAATAAATGTCAGACATGTTTGACATCAGAGTGATGATATCATCCCAAGTTTAATATCTGGAAAATTCCACCATACAAGCAAGAAGGAGTGACAAAGAAAAAGGCAAGTGATGTCTTAGAAGTACTATAGTGGGTGATAGTTTTGAGCTTGCAGATCTCATCAAAGTGTCCTGGCCACCTCCAGCTTCTCTAAATTATGATAACTAAGAGTCACACACAACATTCAAAATAGCAACAACCCCAGCTAGAATTAGACCTCAAAAAGTTTTAATTGAATAAAACGTCATTCATATGAACTCCTTCCAAAGATAATTTTTAAATGCAGAAAATACATAATAATACAAAAGAAAATTTTTTATGTTGGAACTCACTTCTGTGCACAGACATCTTGGCTAGAACCTGAATATGGTACTCATTTAGAACTCCTTTAAGTCGACTCCACGGACATGACATTCAAACCTGGCAATATGCACCACAACCGTGCAATCCCACCTTCAACTGCCAAAGTCCTCAGTCACAACACCAAGGTCAATGGTGATGTTCTCCCTCAAACCCTCTGTAAGTTTTCACTTCTGTAGCCTTATATGTACCTCACAGAAAAATTGCATAGCCTTTTTAAAGTCTAAGTTCCTGAAACATATAACTGAATATCATTTATACTCCTTATAGTTTCTTACAGGTATACAATAAATATTTGTAAGAATGTTTGACAAATGAAAAAACAAGTGAACATTTTCTTTGATTTGTTTGACACTTGGGCTCATTTATATCTGCTGTAAACTTTTTCTTTGCAGGTCTTGGCAACTTGTAACATTGAACAGTCTTTTTTCAATGATTGGTTTACTGGGCACCTGAACTTTCAAATTGAGCACCAGTGAGTGATAAAAACATTTCGTGTTAGGGCGGAAGCAGTCACTCAGTCTCAAATAGAGTTCAGACCAGAGATCCAAGTGCAGAATTACAGCGACAAAAATGAATATATTCTCTAAAGGCTGCTGTCTATATCAGCATCTATAGAGGAAAGGAAGGAGGGAGGGAGTAGAGGGAGGGAGAGAGGGAGGGAGGGAGGGAGAGAGGGAGGGAGGGAGGGAGGGAGGAGGGAGAAGGAGGGAGAAGGGAAAAATAACAAATGTGAGACAATGAGGTAGAATCTCTCCACAATATTCTAGGGAAAAACTATCTGGAGTAATTAGAAAAATTTTGCACTTGTTGATGAAATTTTCTCATCCTTTTATATTAGTCCCTTAAAACTTCAGCACAGCAGGAAATGTTTATCATTCATATTGTATTGGATGGGAGATTAAAACCCAAGCCACTTACTTGGCTGATTACTGGATAACTTTGACCAAAAGTAAACTTGCTCAAGGGAGTTACTCCCAAATGTTTACCACAGCCATGGCTCACCCACATGGTTTACGTGTTAAAAGACAAGGGGATGGGCCTGGTGCAGTGGCCTAGTGGCTAAAGTCCTTGCCTTGCACGTGCCACGATCCCATATGGGCGTCAGTTCTAATCCCAGCGGTCCCACTTCCTATCCAGCTCCCTGCTTGTGGCCTAAAAAGTACTTGAGGAAGGCCCAAAACCTTGGGACCATGCAATCATGTGAGAGGACCCAGAAGAAGCTCCTGGCTTTGGATCAGCTCAGCTCTGGCCTTTCAGCTTCTTGTGGAGTGAGCCACCAGACAGCACATCTTCTCTGTCTCTCCTCCTCTGCATATCTGACTTTCCAATAAAATTAAATCTTAAAAGGGGCAGGGCTAGAGTATTTTACCAAGGGCTTTTGAAATCCCCAGAACAGAGGAGCAAAGTCAAGATTGGGTCTTCATTGGTGGTAAGAGAAGAAAGAGAGCTCCTTTGGGTTTTTCTTTGATATAAACTTCACTTCTTCTCTTGATTGTTTCCCCAGTCTCTTCCCTACAATGCCTCGCCATAATTACTACAAAGTGGCACCTCTGGTGAAGTCACTGTGCGCCAAGCATGGATTGCAGTATGTGAATAAGCCCATGTTGCAGGCGTTTGGAGATATTGTCAGGTAATAACATAATTTCTTCCGGCTCATAGCTCTCAGTTCTTTTCACTACCACCCCCAGACTACGCACTGGCCTGTGAATCATTCACCCAAGAACCCTTTATTAAGGAATACCTGTGAAACCAGCATGGACACAGAAATCTTCAGTGAGCAAGAGCAACAGAAATAAGGATAATGGAAATACTTCATCATTTTCCTATTGCCTTTGGGAACTTCTTAGTGAAAATGTCGTCTTATCTGACTATGTGTCAGCTTCTTAAAACAAAGACTGAATGTTATTTGGGAAACCTCTACAGGGCTTCCCACATACTTTAAAAGTAGTGAGAACTATGAAGTCACCTGGTCCAGTGTTGTATCCTTAGATGTCTGCAGGTCCAAGGAGACACAAATGTGCAAAAAGCACTGAGGTTAGGGTAGTGAGGTTTGCTAGAATTGAAAACTCCATACGCATCTGGAGGCACTTGGATTATTTCCAATGAAACATTGTGCTGATCAAACAATAATCCATAGTGTAAGACTGACAACTCTCCCTTTCTCTTAGGACTGGGGAAAAGATACATCATCAATAAAACCAACAAAGAAATGCCTGACTGATAAAAATTAAAATCTCTGCCTAGTGCCCCAGCTTCAGACTTTCTGTCTCTCCTTTCCTCTCCACCCCAGACATGTGACCAATCTTCAGTTGCTAAAAAATTCCCTCTGCTGCCATCTTGTGCCTTTGACACTTCTTCTGCCTGGAACATTCTTCCAAACCAGTACTTCTCATTATATTACCCTGTCTATTCCCATTCTTTCTTCAAGGTTTATTACAAATGCCTTTTCCTCCTTTCAGTCTATACAGGTCCCCAAGACTAAATTTGTCACATGCTCTTGAAGTATCTGGATCTCTCTTTTTACCACATACATGATAAAATATTGTAATAAATTATTTAATATATGTCTTCCAAGTTAATCAAGAAATTCCATGAAGGCACATTAGAAAGGAGAAGGTGCGTGGATGAAGAATGGATTGTAATATAATACCATAGATATGGGAGAAAATAAAACAAGGGAAATTTTTGGTATCTTCTATTAAAGGCAAGGCAACCCCCTTGTTAAGAACAACTCAATGTGTTTGATTGCTTCCATTGGTCAATAGAAAACAGCCATTATCAGAAAAAGCCGGAAATTGCCATATTGATCTGAACCAGACATGGGGAACAAATGTTTCCTAAGAGAGCTCTAGTTCCATTAGAATTTCACCCTCTTGATGGTTTTGTTTGCTCCACCCACAGGGCCTTGAAGAAATCTGCAGCCCTCTGGATGGATGCCTACTATGAAACATGAAACAGAACATTGACCTTGACATTTGTTTAATTGCATCTCTGAATGGGGATGGTGGATGTTAACGAGCTCCTCCCTTCCTAACAGGGAATTAATTAGCACCATTGGCATGCCTGAATGTGCCAGGCATTATCATCCCACAGATACATGATAACCTTCTCCAACAAGGTGTCTGCAAGTAAAAAACACAAGATGATTTTGGCCATAGTTCCAAAAGGGAAAAGGGAGCTCATTGTTTTTGCTTTTTCATTAGGATCCTGAACTTAATAGACCTTAATTGAGTCATCTCTATCAAAAGACAGAAGTTCAGGAACTGAGTAAAAGCTTTACTTCATGAAAAGGGCTGTTGGAAAGACATCTAATGTGTACTTTGTAAAGCAACGTACTTGCTCTTAGGAAGGAATCCTCTATTTAACAAGTTTCTGTTGAAAAACAAATTATTTTTGCTCATTTCTTTTTAAATGTATAAACTTTTTCTTTAAAATAACAGAGTTAACATTAAAATCTTCAAATATTTCAATATTCATTTGGGCCTTTCATTATTGTGCCTATATATGTGTAACTACTATATAAATATACATTAGTATATATGCATGCATTTGGTTTCCAAGTGGAGAAATTGGTATGTCTATAAAATTTCTTAAACTTCTTGCAGTTAGTCCCAGTAGTAACTGATTAAAGAGTCTGTTCTCTATTTAAAGTTGTCTTACATTGAACTAGCAAATAGACTGTTCTTGGAGTGTAAGATTTTGTTGCCTAGCCCCTACTGACCAGAACAGAACTAAAGTACATCTTTGTTGTGGGATTCTGGT
The DNA here is from genome assembly GCF_030435755.1 of Ochotona princeps. Taxonomy (NCBI): domain Eukaryota; kingdom Metazoa; phylum Chordata; class Mammalia; order Lagomorpha; family Ochotonidae; genus Ochotona; species Ochotona princeps. The sequence goes on along the minus strand of NC_080835.1, from coordinate 12,622,461 downwards.
GAGAGAAAGTGCGTCTTTTTCAAAAATGGAAACTTTAGGAAACTATCTCAATGCATTTTTCAAGTTTGGCACTAAATTTAATAGATCTAAATAATAGAGATTTCTCTTACACAAGACAATTTCAATACTCAAAGGATGTTGCACTATTCTGATCTCTACTGTGTTTATTTTTGCTTAGCTATGCCTGGTGGATGGGCTAAAGCTGATCTTAACTGCAGGTAGTGTAAGTATAATAGAATGCATTTCCTCCCTGGCTACAAGCAAATATGCACCATTGGTTTATCTGTCATTTGAAATTCTACAACTAAGTCCCTAACACCAAACTATGCAATATGCTTTTGGGGTTGGTTTGCTTCTTTCTTAATAAATACATAATGAAAGGCAACAAATTAAATCACCAGAGTTCCTGGGGAGCTAGCCAGGCATGTGAAAGCTAAGAAAACAAGAACTAGTCATCTAGAAGAGAAAAGATCTGAAATAAAAATGACACCAAATAGAAAAGTTGGGCAGAGGATAGCAAGAGGGAAAAGCTCTATTGATTTTGTGATTCTTGTCGGTGGATGTGCAAGAGCCCAGGTATTCCTTCTAATAGGTTTAAAAAAATCCCCCGCCTGATTCAGGGGTGCCACGGGAGAGCAGAAAGTGGGAGGAGTACAGTGGTTGGTTTTCTGTCTCTTCTGGTACATCCGCAGAGATTCTCAAGCAGCGTTTGCCTTTCTGACACCTACAAATAACACCCTGATCTCTCCTGGGCAAACCTAACTACCTCAAAGGCTTTTCCCACCTAGTGTCAAAGCTAACCTGCTCTGTCATTCCCCAAACAAGGTTGATTCCGGTATAAATTTGAAGACATCTGGGAGATTTTCCTTACTGAGAGTTTTGATTACTGCTTCAATTTCCTCATTCATTATGGTTCTTGTCAGATTTTCTATTTCTTTGTGATTCAGCCTGGTCTTTGCATGTCTCTAGGAATTCACTGATACCTTCTAGTTTACACAGTTTGTTATGTCTATACGCTCGTAGCGATCTCTTTTGATTCCGTGTGTGTCTGTGGTTTACAGAAATATGAAAAGCACTCTATTCAAGGATTCATCAATATATACTAACAAACAGATCCAGGAGAATAGTAAATAGAAATAGAAGGTCATAGTGGGAAAAGAAGCTATATATGAATGAAGATTTATCCTTGGAGTAAATTTAATTTGCTTAATGAGTTAGTAATCAATAAAATTATCAGATTCCTGAATTCACTCTTTCATCTCAAGGTGGCTGGTGTTTATACTTGGTTAAGTATTGATTATGTGTTTGTCACTTATTTGGTGTGATTACCAAGAAGAACCAATAATTAGTGATTGCTCAGTTCCCCAGATCACTGAACACTGATCTGAAATCTAGATGATCAACACTGCAAATCATTTTATGTCCACCCTTTATGCTATAGGGCTCTGCTCCATGAGCAAATGGGTGAAACACATGGCTTGCTAAGCCAGGCTCCTGCCTCTTCAAACTGAATGACTCCTAAGAGTTACATTACAGTTCTACTTGAAACCCTTCCGTGGACTCCCACGGCACCAGAAATGAAGATGAAACAGTGAGGTAGTCCCGTGAGTCCTTCCTTATTTAGTCCAAGTCGGCTTCAGCCCCAATCACATTCAAGTCTTCACACTCATGCTACAGGTCTCTCTTCCTCATGTGTGAACCGCTTTCCCTCTACTTGCGGCATTTTTGAAAACAATTACTGTCTGATATTTTAGAGACACGGTGAATATGCTAAAAGAATATATAATTGAATGAATATGTAGGTGCTAATTCTAAAGCACTGTAACTTATAAGTCCTTCTTGGTCTCTGGCATGGCCAGTCTTGTGTAACAACTCACTAGAAATTTCTTCTTTTGTTTTTTATTTATGACTATGGTTGAAACATATACTCTATGAATGGAAAAAATGTATAGTTTTCCTACTGTAAGATTTTTTTGATAATACACAAAAATGTGTTCATATAATTAGTCCCAAAAGATAAATTTTATCACATATATGAGAATTTTGTCTATATTCTAAACCTAGATTATTAAATTAAAAATGTTTTGTGATAAAAACATGTAAAACCTGCTCTTTAACATATTTTACATACACAATAAAGTATTGTTATCTTCAGGTACAATGTTGTAAACCTGACATCTGGAACTTAATATTCATTTTGCATAACTGAAACTACATGTGCTACTTATCAATGAACAAGTACCTTTCCCCAGAGATTAACTCTTACAAACCTGCTTCTAATAGTTCAACTATTTTAAAATCCTCATATAATTAGAATCATGCAATATTTGTTATCTACAACATCGTTGCTTTAAAGAAGATATGTGGAACTTATTATTCATATTGCATAACTAAAGTTATACCTGTCAATTAGTATCACCCCATATGAATTAGACTCTTTTAGATACCTCATGTAATTAAAATTGTATAGTAGTTAATCTTCTGTATAGAGTTATTTCACTCTGCAAAATTTTAGAGTTAACTCATGTTGCCACATATCACAGTATTTGTATTTCTTTAATCATTTTATTTATTTAACTATCTGAAAATCAAAGTGACAGAGAGAGATGCAGGCATTCCACGCAGGAGCCCAACCCATGGTTACTCCATAACAGCCACCCTGGATTTCCATTTCCCAGCTGATGTTATTATTCTATGTCACATGTTTTAACACATGAATCAGTTGATATAAAAAAAATGCTGCAATGCAGCAAGGTGGAGGAATCCATCATGGGGGAGGGCTTGGGGAGGGGTGGGGGAATCCCAATACCTATAAAACTGTGTCACATAATGCAATGTAATAAAAAATAATAATAATAATAAAATGCTACAATGAACATGAGAATACTATATATCTTTCAGATCTTGATTTTTAATTTTTTGATTAAATATCAGAAACAGGATTGCTGGGCAAAACACTTACCAATACACATGAGGATTATGAATGCCAAGTAATAAATACTGAGCCTTCAGGGGCTTTATTCCATTCGATTTTCATAGTAATATTAAGGGGAGACAAGAATTAACTCATTTTACCTTAGAGGAATAAACCTAAGGCTTAGGGAAATTAATCAATTTGCCTAATTTCATAGATAGAAGTTGTTGGGGGTAGTTTCAGAGCCAAGAATATCTGGTTAAATAGTCCGTACCCAAGAATTCCCAAGTCAAAGCTCTAAAGTAAAGGCAAATTAATGAGCTCTGAAAGACAGTCATTGGCATTTTTATAAATATTCAGTTGCTTACCAGGAGCTGATAAAATAATCATCACAGCAGCTCGCTCTCCACCCTAGTGCATTCCACCAGAATAGGTACCTGGGCAGGACATCACAAGAAGAGGCTGTAAGAGTCACAGAGGCAGTTCAGAAAGAATCCCACCGAGCAGCTCCTACCGGGTAACCTCTAAGGAGTATCCAGCTCAGGGAAATTTCTCTTGCAGAAAGCAAACGTGAGGTTTAACCTTTCACAAGAGACAGATGCTACATTAAACATGAAAGAATGGGGTAAAGGACTGATCTGGTATTTTGAAGTGACAATGTATGGATTCAGTCCATGGAAAATTCATTTTTCTCATGGAGAGCTTCACGTGGTTTTCCCCAATATACTATTTCCCTCTAAGATTTCACACTTCTTGTCAATATTAAGCAATAAAACCTTTCCTACATTTCCAGTTGGGACTGCGTTATGGATGACTGGATTAGAAGTCAAGAATCTAGTTTCTAATTTCAGCTCACTAACTCAGTAGTACACTTACAAGAGCTTAGCCAGGTCGCTTATATACTTCCTACCTCCATCTCTACTTCCGAAGAACAGGTATGGTACGTAATATTACTTAGCAATCATGTAGGAAGATTAGTGGAATGATTTCATAACCAGGAACACCCATTCAGATTCTGATTATTGTTATTATTATAATGAGGGTTTCTCCCGTCCTTGGTCTACCAAAAGAAAGGCCATAAAGTCATTCAGATACACCTCATGGAAAGACACTGAATCATCTCAGCAATGACAGAGCCAACTTTCCCCAGATGAAAGACTTATGAGTCAAAAATAAGACAGTGATCTCTCTTGTTGCAACAAATAACACCCACAGGTCACCTTCCATTTCTGGCTGTATTAAATCTCCTGGGACTAGCATCCACATCTCAGGCTGGCCTGGCAATAAAGAGCAAGAGTTTAATTATCCAGTCTTCTAGTGAACCATAAGTGTATTGTTGGAAAACTCCTAAATATGAGTGCAGTATTTGTTGCTTAGTTTGGATATACAAAGGACGTTCTTAACTGTGCCCTTGCTAGTCATGCACTTTTTTACATTAGAGGTAGCGAACATGTGAAGCACTATGTTAAACTCGATTGCAGGCAGGAATATACTCAGGTCCCTTTCCATTCTCAATATGGTTCACAAAATTTTGTAGCCAGCAGCACTGAAAGAATTTTTCAGTGAACATCTATGTAGCCATCACTTGATTCCAACATTAATATTTTTGTAAAATTTGCTTCCTTTCATATCTGTTCATCTATTCACCACTTTCATCTATCTTGTTCTTTTGTGTACTTTAAGTTTCCAAGAGGCTTTTTAACAATAAACTTCAGATTCTGTAGGAGGCAAGCTATTTCTCTTCTTCAACAAAGAACTGCTGAAAGCTGTATAGCTGCTTCATCTCTAAGAGAATATGATAGTCACCTTCTCAACAAATTCAATTAACTCAAAACAAAGTATGTTTTCTATTCTTTTCATTGGCTTGTATATACTCCATTTACATTCGTCATTCTCTTTTATTTGGCAACCTTTATTGAGCCTCTAAAAGGCTTCAGGCTTGGGGCCTGGTAATAGAAACAAGAGAGGAAGAAAACCTGCCTCTAGGAGCTTGCAGTCTAGTGGAGAAGGAAGTCAGTAAACAAGCTAATGGAAGAAAACCCAAGATAATCTTCTATGAACAAAACAAACTAGGGAACACGAAGAGAAGGACAAGTAGGAGACTGGATTGATTTAGGGATACTGTGAAAGGTGAATCTGAGATGAGTGTTGAAAGAGGCAAGCATGAGACCTGCTAAGCAGGACTATCAGAGATAATTAGAGACCATGGGCAGGAACCAGCTTCTGTTCCAAGCATAGGATAGGAGAACCGCGCCTCAGTGCCTCAGTGCCCCAGTGGAATAGGCAGCAAGCTTTTTCCTCACTCTCATTTAAACTTCATTATTCACGAGTATGATTTTCCCTGAGTATTAAACAGCCTCCAAAATGGTTTCCCATTATTTGTAAAAGTATAGTCTTCTCTGGGAAAGTCCCAGGTTTGACTAACTTGGTTAATTCTTTCTATTTAAATTGTTATGCTCTATTTATCTCCCTAATACAGCTGATGTCTGCTTGAACTACTCACCAGACCAACACCTTCATGTCGTTGTTGTGACTCTGCGTGCTATTCATTTCTTTTTACTACCAGAGCCAGTCCATTGTTTGGCAGAAAGTGGGTGTTTAATAAACACTCTACTGTACAATTAATTATTTTGCAAGCACCATGGTAGATAAGCCTGGAAAGTTAAACTGGTTTCATAATTAAAAAAAAATAAGCACACTTCAAATATGCTACTCTGGAAAGTAAACATTTCAGGTGTAGAAGACTACATGAGTCTTTAAAAATAAATGCGAAAGCCTTCAGGCTGAGGAGTTTTAGGACTGAAATCAGGTTCTAGAAAGTTCAATCTTGACTTTACACAAAGGAAACATTAGAAGAGTGAGTAAGTTGGAGATGGAAAGGCTAGACAAGTGGTTATTGCAAGAACCTGGGAAAGAAATTTTAAGAACTTGATTGGCTCATTTCACCGTTCTAGTTGTAAGTTAGGTTTTTCAGGGTTTTTCTGGGCTATCTCCCTGTTTCAGGTTATATCTTAGATTAATTAAAGAGTTCAGCAAACATTTTTCTCTGAGATTCAAACACCTAAGAGCTATATCTGGCCTGTTAATGACTCACCAAATAAGTTAATAAGTCATCCTGGGGGCCTGCACAGTAGTATAGCCTGCCAATTCTCTGCCCATGGCACGGGCATCACATATGGACACTGGTTCATGGCCCAGCTGCTCCATTTCCAGTCCAAGTCCCTGCTTATGGACTGAGAAGGAAACAAAAGACGACTTGGGTCTTTAGGCCCCTGCGTCTGCATGGGGACGCAAAGGAAGTTCCTGACTCCCGGCTTCTTGGCTGCAGCTGTTTCAGGAGTGAACTGGCAAACGGAAAAGTTCTCTGTCTTCTCTCTGTAAAATCTGTCATTCAAAGAAAAATAAATAAATCTTCAAAAAAAAAAATCACAGGCCCTGGAGTGTTTTTGGATTTCCACTGAAGGAAATTCCCAATACTCAGATTCTCATTCCATCTGCCTAGACGTGGTCAACAAAGAACCTTGATTCTCAGCCCTACTACTAAAATTCCTTCCCTTGAACCAAAAGATGCACCTCAACAGCCTGACAGGTGGAATGTTCCAGATCAGAAGTAGTTTGCTCAAAAAGAGAAGAGTTAAAACATTGTTATCTGAGTAGAGAGAATGGCTGGTAAAGCCGAGGTGCTTCTTAATGAACATATATTCTCAGACTAAAACAGAATGCAGAGACATTGGTGTTTGGTTTTTTTTTTTAAGATTTATTTATTTTTATTGGGAAGGCGGATATGCAGAGAGGAGGAGAGACAGAGAGGAAGATCCGTCTGATGGTTCACTCCCCAAATGAGCACAAAGACTGGAGCTGAATCAATCCGAAGCCAGGAGCCAGGAGCTCTTCCAGGTCTCCCACGCAGGTGGAGGATCCCAAAGCTTTGGACCATCCTCAACTGCTGTCTCAGGCCACAAGCAGGGAGCTGGATGAGAAGTGGGGCTGCTGGGATTAGAACCAGCGCCCATATGGGATCCCGGGACGCACAAGGCGAGGACCTTAACCACTGCGCCACTGTGCCGGGCCCAACATTGGTGTTTGTTACAAAGTTCAGAGTGAAACAAAAAATGAGCCACTCAAATGTGGCTGAAGGACGAGATCCTTCTAAGAGTTATACGAATTGATGATGACAAATAGTCAGTTTATGCATAAGCCTCATCCTGTTATCGCTGCAATTTTATGTAGTAAATAAAGCTATTCCAAGACAAACTTGTATTTTAATAATTTTGGTAACCTATAACATGAGGTCTGTGATGTCTTTCTCTTACTACCTTGACACTAGTAATGTAATTAGCAATCTGTGGAGTAACTGTATTTGAGTGGCTTCTAGTACTTTTTTTAAAAAAGATTTATTTATTTTTATTACAAAGTCAGATATATGGAGAGGAGGAGAGATAGAGAGGAAGGTCTTCCATCTGATGATTCACTCCCCAAGTGAGCCGCAACGGCCAGTGCCGTGATGATCCGAAGCCAGGAGCCAGGAACTTCCTCCAGATCTCCCACATGGGCGCAGGATCCCAAAGCATTGGGCCATCCTCGACTGCTTTCCCAGGCCACAAGCAGGGAGCTGGATGGGAAGTGGAGCTGCTGGGATTAGAACTGGCACCCATATAGGATCCTGACGCGTTCAAGGCGAGGACCTTAGCTGCTAGGCCACGCCGCCGGGCCCTTTCTAGTGCTTTTGTGCACTTTGATTTGACTTAAAGAAGCCCTGCTAAAGACTGAAGTGGTTTTTTTTTACATTTTATTATTATTGCTATCATTTTATGATACTGCTCCATATTCCATTATCCCCTCCCCAACTCCTCCCCCCTCCACCTAGTTCCTCTATATCATTACCAACATATAGTTCTTCATACTCAGTCATATGTCCATCATTGCGGGCATGGACAATGGCAGAGATCCAGAATCCTATTGTCAAGATATAGTAAACAGTTTCATTGTAAGTTCATCTTTGTCTGGAAACAGAAATGCATACCACACTGCATCCTCACATCTGGATGTTAGTCTCCATTTCACAGCTACTGTACATCCCCATAAATGAAAAGTCATGACACAAAATCAACAATAGAAAGAAAAATAGAAATTTACAATGCCATGAAGTTAAATGACATGTTACTAGATATGACAGTCTCCATTACACAGCTACTATACATCTCCTTAAATGAAGAGCCACAAAACAAAATCAACATCAGGGAGAAAAAAGAAATTAACAACACCAAGAAGTTAAATAACATGCTATTAAATGACTAACGTGTAGCTGAAGAAATGAAAATCAAGAACCTTCTTGAAGAAAATGGTGCCACTGTGTGATCTACGAGGCATTGAATGAATTAATCAGAAGAAAGTGTTTTGAAGAGATGAAAACAACAGAAAACAACAAAACCCATGTGATATAGTTTCCGCTGATCTTCGTTGAAGTGTGCCTCCTCCAGACAATAAACAGATGGGTTTTGTTTTTTAATCCAGTCTACTAATCTATGACATTTGATTGAGCTTAAGCCATTTACATTCAGAGTTTAATATACATGGGTGTTACTTTGGTCCTGTCATTTTAGCAATGGGTTGTTCACTGGTTTATTCTTCTGTTGTCATTTTACTGGGATGTTCTTCCCATTTGCCTTTGGTTTTCGTAGGCGCTATTCCTCTTTTCTCTCAAGAGAACATCTTAAAGTATCATTTGTAGGACAGGTTTGAAAGAGGCAAATTCTTTCAGCTTTTCTTTACTATGGAAGAATTTTATTTCATTTTCAAAGACAAAAGAAAGCTTTGCTGGATATGTTATCCTGGGTCAACAATTTCTTCTTGCCTGTAGAGTTTCCTGTGAGAGATCTCCTGTGAGCTTAATTGGCATTCCTTTATATGTCAATTGATTGTTTTTCATGTGCACATTTAAGGATCTTTTCCTTATGTTCAATTGAAGAGAGCTTGATTATTATATGTCGTGGTGAAGATCACTTTTGATCAAGCCTGTTGGGAGTTCTGTGCCCTTCCTGGATCTTGTTTCCCAATTCTTTCTCCAGATTAGGGAAATTTTCCTTTATTATTTCATTAAATACATTTGCAAACTCAGCTTCTCTTTCTGCACCTTCTGGGACTCCCATAACTCTTACATTAGGCCTCTTAATAGTGTCTTTCAATTCTTGAATACTTTTTTTGGCCTGATCCAGGTAAGACTGAAGTTAATGAGAAGAAATCCAGCACCAAGAACGAAGTACAAAGTATCTTACAGGAAAGACAACTAAAGAAACATTGGCTGTTTTGACTAAAGCATAATAATCAGCAGATAATCAGATTAGCTGGTTTCAAAATGTTTGCATTCCAATAAAGGGAATTTTTGAGGTGCTGTTTCAATTTTCAGTGGCAAATAAATGTGTATCTAAGGGAATTTATTAAAATTGATCAGTATGAGCTTTTTATGAATTTTTAAAAGTAAAAAAGAAATGATAAGAACTTGAGTGTGACTAGACATACAACTATGAAAAGAAAGACAATACAGAGATTCTTGGTAGAAACAGGATCCATATAATACAATACTTAAGCACTAGAAGAGACCTAGAGACAATCCAAAGTTTGAATTGTAGTTGTTGGCTTCTGCTAAGGAAGAAAAGCAGATGGAGCAAAGGTAAAGGTATGCACTTAAACATCTGTTATGATATTAAAAGGAAATTCACTTTTCCTTAATTGTCTGCTAGACCTGCATTTGTTACACCAAAGTAAGTTTATTTTTTAAAAACGATTTATTTCTTTTTATTGGCAGATTTATGGAGAAATTTACAGAGAAAGAGACAGAGAGAAAGACCTTCAATCCTCTTGTTCACTCCCCAAGTGGCCACAGTGGCTGGAGCTGAGCAGATCATAAGCCAGTTGCCAGGAGTTTCCTCCTAGGGCTTCCCACATGGATGCAGGGTCCCAAGACTTTGAGCCAGCCTCTACTGCTTTCCCAGGCCACAAGCAGGAAGCTGGAGGGAAAGTGGAGCAGCCGGGACATGAACTGGCACCCACCTGGGACCCTGGCAGTGTACAAGGTGAGGATTTAGCCAGTAGGCCCAAGTTTATCTTTTAATTTCATTTTTCACAACCTTTTTAAAGTGCCCTTTTGTTTTCTCAGTTTTTTTAAGAAACAGATAACTGCATGTCCACACCATCAAAAATAATTTCTGAAATAGCGTACCACGTAATAACACACTTACCTTCCATGGTGATTAACCTAGAAACTATGCCTGAAATTCCATACTTCCCAGAAAACAGGAGAAGTTCCCATCTACATCAGAGAAAAGTGGACTTGCCTAGATTTTGTTGTCAGTTCAACTTAAATGGACAATATTTAATAAATCATCTGTTGGGACCAAAGCAATGGCATAGTACACTAAGACTCTACCTGATAAGCTAGTTTCCCACATGGACACCAATTCATGTCCTGGCTGCTACACTTCCAAACTAGCTCTCAGCTTACGGTCTGGGAACGCAGCCAACAATGGCCCATGTCCTTGTGCCCCTGCACCAATGTTGGTGACCTGGAAGAAACTCCTGGCTCCTACCTTTTTTTTTTGGCTCAGCGCCAGCCATCGTGACCATTTGGGAGATGAACCAGTGGTTGGAACATTTTCTCTCTCTCACACACACACACACACACACACACACATTTTTCCTCTCCTTCTGTCTGCAACTTTGCCTTCCAAATAAATTTTTTACAAAATCTCTTTTAAAGAGGAAGCATCTGGAAGCAAGGGCTGCCTAAAATTTAAAAAAAAAAAATGGAAGAAGAAGATGACTAGTTCACCTTTGTCAGTGTTTTAAATACCAAGCACTACAATTTTGTCTGGTAAGTCACCACTACCCAAGTCTAACAATTCCCTGTTTTCAACATGCGCCTTCTTCCAGGATACCCTTTACCCACAACAGTCTGCCCTAGGATGGGAGCAGTGGGCAACAATTTTCTATACGTTTCAGGCACTGTTCAATGCACTAAGTGATTTATTTATAAAATAAAATCCTGTACACATTTAAATGCTAAGTCTTAGAATGAGCTTGGCCACTTCCACAAGATCCATGAATACCCAATTAAGAATAGCAACCAAAAAAGTCATTAACAGTCATTTTATCAGTCATTAACACTGGGTTGGTCAGGATTCTTTAAGTTATGAAGCAATTTTTACTGCACCAATCAAAGATACACCACCTAATACAGAAAAATACATGATAGAATGTGAATTTAAGAGAAATTTTGTGGAAAGTTTTTTGAAATGTGTCTGAGTACTTCAAACAGTTTGTGGAAAAATAGAATTATGTCCAACTAAGATGTAAAAATTAAAAATACAGAAACTTGAAAAAAAAAGAATACCAACCAAAACAATAAAATATCAAAACCTAGTGCCAAAAAAAAAGGAATGATCTTTTTCTCATGACAAAGCATTCCAGATGCTGCCAATACTGGCTGCCCAATGCCTAGCTGTCATTCAGAAGCTGTTCAACAGACAAGTAAGTTCTTGCAATAGCCAATTATCTGGTCTCTCCACCTCTTACTCTTCTAATATTTCCTTAAGATGAATCTTTCTCCACTTCCATTTGGAGTGAATGAATTTTTAAAGCCTGTGATTTGGAGTCTTTGTTCATGTAATTTAGAAATCTTCATAAAAGTCATCTACGTCCCCCTCCCTTTAGAACAAATCAAAAACACTGACTCACATCAAGAGAATTTCAGTTGTGACACATGCTTTATTAGGGTACAACTGGGTAGAACTGAGCAGATTAGTGAATAAAGTTGACCTTTACACTGAAGGTGAATTTTTAGCTATGGACCTTCCATGACCAGAACCCTAAACATGAATATGGCCATACTCCTTAACACTCTTAACTTGTTAGGTAATCATGAACTTGCCTTTTCCCATCTAAAGAGTATCTCCTTTATTGATAGATGATGTATAAAACAAAAGGGATGGTTTTGAGCTTAAAATTCAGCAATACATGAGAACCTGCCAGTACCACTCCTGTTGTATTAGCTTCCAGATTACTCTGTAACTCCCCTCTTTGCTCATTAACACCTTTTAACTTGATATTGCATCTAGTTGAATATCCAGACACTTTCATGATAGAACTCCATTTTATTATTCAGCTCACCCCCTATAAAAGGTTTTGCTATAACAGTCCATGTATTTTAGACATACAATCCCTGTGACCTGTCTTGCTGCTATGATCTGAGTGTGTCTCCCACATGATTATGCATATGCCCAAAATTCTTATGTTAGAAATTTAACCTCCAATGTGAACAATGTTAGAAGAAGCCTAAGTGCTTTGGGACATTTTTAAATCACAAAAGTGCCACATTTATAAATTGATTAATGCTACTTTTAAAAAGGTTGGGGATAGTTATTCCGCCTCCCCTCATTCCCCTTGGGAGGAAGCACCATTCAAGGCATTGCCTGGAAGCAGAGACCAGCCTCTCAACAGAAACCAGATGCCCCGGATCTTGATCTTGAGTCACCAGCTTCCAGAAGTGTGAGAAACAAATGCGACCTCAATGACAAGTGTTCTGCTATAGTAGCAGCAAACGGAATAAGACACCCATAAGATTGTCTCATTCTTTGATTGCTGAACTTGGCTTTATCTTTCCTCAATTATACTTGACACAATTTGAAATTATCTTTTCTAGGTCATCTCATTTCATTGAAATATACATTTTAGCACAGAAGTCTGAAAGAATGCTTGAAAATAAATTCATCAATGCATTTAAGTATATCCTTTGATTGATAAACAGGAGTGAGTGTGGGAAAATAACTTTGGCTCCTTCAGAGCATTGATTTTTAATATGTATTTGAAAGAGAGCAATATGAAGATGTAGTTTGGGAGAGAAATATATACATGTAATTATATATATATATATATATATATATATATATATATATATATATATATATAAAGAGAGAGAGAGAGAGAAGGAAGGAGAGACAGAGAGAGAGAGAGAGAGAAGGAGAGAAGGTGAGAAAGAGAGTGGGAGAGAGAGAGCACCCTATCACCCACTGGTTCATTTCCCAAATACCTAAAATGCCCAGGGCTTGGCCAGAAGCTGCCACCCAGGCAAGTAATCCAGATTTCCCATGTAAGTGACAGAAGCTCAAATGCCTGAGCAATCACCACTGCTTCTTGGAGTCTACATTATCAGGAAGTTGGAGTCAGGAGCCAGGAATTAAACCCAGTTGTTCCAGTGTATCTCATGGGCATCTTAACCCCTAGGCTTGACTATGGCCCAACAATTTATGATGAATTCCTTCGCTGTCACATTTCTAACACCCAGCATGGCCCAGAGTGGGTGTTCAAAACTTGTTGTTCTTGAAAGATTATTGTTGTTTCCATACCAGAAATCAAACACTTCTCCTACAAAAGGTCCAGAGTTGACTGAAGTTTCCAAGGACAAAATTACAAGGAGTATCTAAGAGAGTAATATTTGAAAAATTAATATTTGAATGTTGATGGTCAGCTTCCAGGATTTTATCAGTGACTTGGGGGAATGTGTATTGTGGTTAAGATGCATTGCGCAATCACAGAAGAGCGGCAAGTCATTGGCCTCAAAGTTTTACATTTTCTGAAAAGGTAAGACTAACACAGGGTAAAAAGTAAAAATAGAACTGAGATGGCATGTGACTGGTCAAAAATATCGCTAGAGACTACTAAAATCAACGTGCTTTTACCAAATATGCAATCACTAGTAGCAGCACTTTCTCACATGGACAGGAAAGTGGTTAAATTTTTTTTCTTTTTTTAATCATTTTATTATTATTATTATTTTCTTTTTTGGATTTACTATTTTTTATTATTATATTTTTGACAATCTTTACATAGTTAATTATGGTAAAAAAAAAAAAAGTTCAAGGGCTATAGGAAAGAGGGTAAGACTATTATTTCCATATTGTTTCCTTCCTGAGGTAAAGGGGGATATTAAGGGAGAAGCCCCACCCAGTTTCCCACCCTCCCCAGGTCCCGGATGTGGGGCATACTCTGAGATACTTGCTCAAGTGGTTTTCATAGTTCACCAGTTATGAATCGCTGCTTGTCTCGCCACTCCAAGCATGATGAGGTCGTTGAAGAATCCACTGATTGACATAGTCCATCATAGAGTCTCCATTTGTCCAGTATTTTGCTGCCAACATTTAGCTGAGGTGGTTGATTGACTTGTTCTATCTTCTGTCTTTTCTTGGTTAGGGTTCTGAGTCCAGCATTTTGATTGGGGAGATCCTCAAAGAAACTTTGAGGTGTTCCCAGACCAGATTCTTGTATGTTCTAGCAAGCGCAGGGCCTGGCACAGTCCATCGCCCTGATCAGCTGGTGGTTGCAACTGCTGGGTTGGTTCTGTTTTCAGCCCCAACTTCCACTGGAAACAATGAATGTTGCAGTCCAGCCTGGATCTGCCCAGTACATACTCAGCCCTCACATAAACCAGTGGGAGCTGCAGCCTAGTTGGAGCGACCCACAATAACCCCCACCAGGCCCACTCCCTACTCTGGTTTGCCAGTATGTGTAGTAGTAGTCCAGTCTGTCCCACATCCCATTTGGCTCTCATACATGTCAATGGGTATTTAAGCTTAGTTCCATCTAACCAGCTCAACTATCCAGCCCTCACGGATGTTGTTGAGTGCCCCTCTGTCTAGCCACCCCAGCCCCTGTCCTAGTTTTCTTGCCCTCCTGTGGAAGTGGTAACCCAAGAGGGAGGAGCCCACTATTTCCCTCCCAGGTCTCTCTCAGTCCCGGATTATGCACTCTCCAGGTGGTTCTGTGGTTTGACTTGACAGAATTAGCCCCCAGTGCCAGCTTCTGCCAGCTGATGCTGCAGTTAAACCCAAACAACCTTCACCCACTCTAATTTTATTTGCACCAGTAGGAATGATCAGCCCAGCCTGGATTTTCCCTGATTTTCCCACATGAGGCACACAGGTGTTGTAGCCCTGCCCAGTCTAGTCTGCTCCCACCCCAGCTCACGCTCTCCAGTGGGAGTAGCTGTCCAGCAAGGGAACAACCCCTTATTCCCCCTGCCGGGTCTGCCCCCTCCCTTCCTGGTTCTCATGCGTGCTGGTTGGGCAATGCAGCCACATCCAGTACAGGTAACCTCACCTTGGCTTTCCATATTTTGCACTGGTTTTTGTCACGACCGAACCTGGCCCAACCCACACTCTGTTCTGGTGCTTGGATTTGCCAGTGGATGATGAGAACTGATTCAGCCTGGTCTGCCTCCGACCCATGCCAAATGCATGCTAGTGGGAAACTTTCCATGGCCTGTTCTGGGCTGTTTCCTATCGTGCTTCTTGTGCTTACCTGCCGGGTCTATGTCCTGCCAGAGGAGTTTCCCAGGCTCCTCCATCAGAACCCCTCACAATGCCAGATTTTGCACACACCAGGGGATCCATGGGCCAGTCCTACTCAGTTCACCTCCTGTCCTAGCAGGGACAGTGGCTTTTCCTGACTGGCCTTCAACCCAAACTGGTTCTTGTTGGATGTTTCAGCCCAGCCACGGCTCATTTATACCCATTTAGAGTTCACACATGGCTCAGTAGGGGTTGAGACCTAGCCTAGTCCATCCCACATCTACCCTGGAAAGTTTAAATTTTTATCTATTTTTAAGGAGTCTAAAATGTAGCTGGACTGCATTGTGCCTATAGTAAGTTAGTTATTTTAAGTACTTCAAATATATCTTCCATGTCAGAATACAAGTCTCCTGAGGGGCAAAATTTTTATCTTATTCACTGCCAGATTCTCAGTGTAAAACAATGCCAGGCATGGATGAGGGGAGAAAGGTACCTTATCTACTTCACTTTTGCTGGGAGCGTAGGCCAGTACAACCACTATGGAAGTCAATATGGGGAGTATTAAGACAACCAGAAATTGATCTACTGTATGACCCAGTATCCTACTTCTGGGAATATTTCCAAAGGAAATACAATCTGCACATGAGAAAGTGACCTGTAATCCTGTATTTACAGCAGCATAGTCTACAACAGACACGGAAATAACCCAGATGCTTGTTGAAAGAGGAATGGATAAAGAGAGAAACTCTGAAGCATCTGCTCTGTGGAATATTACTCAGTCATTAAAAAGAATGAAATTCTACCCAACTAGACACCATTATGCTCAGTAAAATAAGCCAAAAATCAAAAGAATAAATGTCATATGTTCTGTCTGATATAAGGCAAACTTCATGCAAAATACAAAACAGATACAAAAGTAAACATACATATATGTATGCGTGTATATACATGTGTATACATATGTATGTGTATATATGTATACTTATGTGTATACATATATGTGTGTATGTATATTCATGTGTATACATATGCATGTGTATATATGTATATACACACACATATATATATCCATCTACAGAAACTGTATAATGGAGGGTAACATACTGCGAAGTGAGTACACATTGCAGTATGCATGTCTACTCCAAAATAAAAAGAGGACTCCCAATGAAACTGTTAAAGGTATCTCGAAAATAGGATATTGGACTTTCTACCATTGTCTATACCTACAAAGTCACAATACATTTAAACAGAAGGATAAAGAACTTGTTACTGTTGTAGAAGAATTATACTATTGTAATAATATAGGGGATATTAGTAGGGGGAGGCAGAATTAGGGAGGGTTGGAGGGAAAATCCCTGAGCCTATGCAACTGTATCCTGAAAAAATAATTTTTTTTAGAAAAAAAGAAAATCTAGCCAACTTTTACTAAGGCAGACATTAAAGAGATTCCCCACCCCCCCCCAAAAAATATATATATATGAGAAAAACCAAAATGATGACAGAAAGAATGCAGGACCCCCATAAACATTTATTGAATCATTGAGCAACTTCGTTTTGAAGCAAAATTATTTGTACATGTAAAAAGAGTAAGGCATCAATCATTTTGAACAATAGAAAAATGCAGGAAAAGTGCATTGTTATAGTTCTGACCTTTCTGTATCCATGAAACTATCCCATTGTGTATGGAACTATTATTAGCCTTTAAAATGTGCCCACATTAAAAATGTTTCAGAAGCTGTGGGCCAAATCATAGCTCAGCTGACATGCAAAGGGTCCCTGAAATGACTCATTTCCAGACATCCAGGAAAGGTTCACATTCCTTGTATGATAAAATAGTGTGATAAACAAGCAGATGTTTCAGAAAAAGACAATGAACCATTTAAAAGGAAGGAATTTGGAGGTCGGCTACTTCTCTTTTCCTAAAGATAGTAGGTTCCTTGCGAAACACCAGCTCATTTCTAATGAAGGCCGACAAGAGATCCGCTAGTCTCAGCCTCATGAACTCTAGCTGATCTGCCCTTTTCTGGTTTAGGCAGCTAAGCACCAGAGAGGGTGGGATCTCTGGTTCTTTGTTTCCTGTTTGCTTTCACAAAGCAAACTGGATCATCACCTGTACCATGAACTATGGGCAGCTTCACAAAGAATGTTCTCCTTGATTCAGCTACTGAGCAGTTCTTTGAAGGGTCTGACAGAATATAGTCTTTATCTCACTGGAACTCTCTGGATGCCTGTCGGCAGGTTTTTCACCATTATTAGTTTTAAGAAAATCCCTTAGCTTCCTAATGATTGCACTTGGTGGTGGTGGAAGCTTCGTTTTCTGCTTGTGTTCCTTGGCTTACTTTTTGAGCGATGTCTTATCCAATTGATCTGCACTTTATTTTTGCCTATTTGTATTCTCCATATCAGTTAAATGGCAACGCCATAGACACAATGGTCAGACCAAGAATCTAGGAAGCCGACTTTATCACTCTTTCTTTCACTCCTAAATTCAATTCAAAAGCAATTTCTATAAATTCACCTTCTCAAGGAAGTGCAATTAAATACCAGTCTCTCCATTTCCCTTATACTACACTGGTTCAAGTCGGTTATCTCTCAATTGGGCGAGTGCATGAACCTCATCAATGGTCTCCTGACTTCGTTTCTTCGTTTTATCATCTATACTCCAATCAGCAGCCAAAACAATCTGTCTAATGCAGTGATCTGTTCCATGTCACTCCCCTCACGTATCCTGCAATGAATCCCTATTACACTTAGGGTAAAATCTAATCGGCTCACCAAGACCCTGAAGGCCATCGCCTGATACAGTGCCACTCAGTCCCGTCAGCCTGCCTTCTTGTCCTTGCAAAACAAAGCAAACCAAGCTCAGCATGCTTTAAAAAGTTTGTCTCATATTTTCATCAGATTTCTTTTTCCCTACTATGCTATCTTTTCTAAGAAATGGCCTCTACTGATTGAGTTTATGACATCTCTCACTCACCATTCCTCTGTGGTATTTTACTTTCTTTATAGCATTATCTTTCCCAGAAATTATCCAATTATGTATGGCTTTTTTTATATTGTTTATCCACACACACTGCAGTGCAAATTTTATGGGAGTCAAACTCACACATTCCTGTTTCATAAGTTTTTTCAGTGTCCAGAATACTGCCTACAATGCAGCAGGTGACAATGACATCTGTAACATTGACATAAAACTGCTGAATTAATGGAACATTTAATAAACACATTGCCAAAATCACGTATTTGCTCAAGAAGATGGAAGATTTGTCCATTTTAATTCTCATCAAATTTGACATCCTCTTAGACTGCTTATTCATTAAGGTCTTTTGGGGATTTCCCCAATCAAAATGCTGGACTCAGAACCCTAACCAAGAAAAGACAGAAGATAGAACAAGTCAATCAACCACCTCAGCTAAATGTTGGCAGCAAAATACTGGACAAATGGAGACTCTATGATGGACTATGTCAATCAGTGGATTCTTCAACGACCTCATCATGCTTGGAGTGGCGAGACAAGCAGCGATTCATAACTGGTGAACTATGAAAACCACTTGAGCAAGTATCTCAGAGCATGCCCCACATCCGGGACCTGGGGAGGGTGGGAAACTGGGTGGGGTTTTCCCTTAATAACCCCCTTTACCTCAGATACAAGAAGGAAACAATATGGACATTATAGTCTTACCCACTTTCCTGTAGCCCCTGAACCTTTTTACCCTTATTAACTATGTAAAGATTGTCAAAAACATAATAAAAAGGTCTTATATTCTGGATTCAAATGGATATATCTGAATTCCAGCTCCAACCAGCATTGTCAGTGTGGCCATGGCCAAGTTACTTAATCCCTTCTATTTCTAATAATCAGACAATAATATTAGTTATGCCATTGGACTATTCTACAGATTAAAAAGGCCACTACATGTAAAACTTTTTATCCTAGTGTTCTAACATGGCAAGCCCCCAATATTCATCATCACTAGTATTAATAGTATTGATTTTGCATTTTTAGTGGTTATTACCAAAAAATAGAAGACATAGTTTTATCTGTCCAAAACTGTGTCACTTTTATTTGTATCTTTTAATTTGTTTGATCTATGAATATTTAAATACTTGCTGGTTCTATACAACAAGCAAACACGTCTACACAAAAAGCAAGTATGTTCATTTTCCTACAAGGAGGTCATGTGCCTTTTCTTTTTTTTTTTTTTAAGATTTGTTTATTTTTGTTAGAAAGGCAGATGCACAGAAAAGGAGGAGACAGAGACCACAATGGCTGGTGCTGCACTTATCCGAAGCCAGGAGCCAGGAACTTCTTCCAGGTCTCCCACACAGGTGGAGGGTCCCAAGGCTTTGGGTCATCCTCGACTGTTTTCCCAGGCCACAAGCAGGGAGCTGGATGGGAAGTGGAGCTGCC
Source organism: Ochotona princeps (assembly GCF_030435755.1). Classification (NCBI taxonomy): domain Eukaryota; kingdom Metazoa; phylum Chordata; class Mammalia; order Lagomorpha; family Ochotonidae; genus Ochotona; species Ochotona princeps. The sequence goes on along the minus strand of NC_080835.1, from coordinate 12,602,795 downwards.
GGGATTAGAACCAGCGTGCATATGGAATCCCAGCTCATTCAAGGCGAGGACCTTAACCACTACGCTATCGCGCAGGTCTGTTCATTTTCTAGAACAAATGAAGAGACATCTAAGATGTGGAAAGGAAGTAGGCATACATTTCCTGAAACCAACACTCAAAGGATGAGAATAAATGAACCAGAAGAGTGGATGGTAAAAATGTGCAAAGAAGCAGGAGGAAGAATATTCCAGAGGCATTGTAAGAAATGGAATGGCTTAGAAAGAGTATATTTGGTGGACTTGGAGCAGACAGCACTGGGAAAATGATGAAAAACTTTACATGTTGGGTCAAGTCATTTGAACCTTACCCTGAAAGACATGGCGAGTCATGGAACGAATTTTGTCAGAAATGATTCATCACCAGCTCTGCATTTAAGAAGGACTTGATTTGTGGAAGATGAGATTGGTGAAAATGAAGACAATTAGAAAGTCATAGCTGTAATCCTCGCAGAAGTAGCAAAGATAGGACCTAAGGAAGTGATCGTGGAGATGGACGTAGGGTGCGCAGGAAAGAGAAGTAAGATTAATTGGCTTTAAGGAAGCACTGAAAGACAACTTCAAGAAGGCCGAGAAGTATAGTCAGTGGAGAAGAACCATAGATCTTAGTCCGTTGTAATGCTGAGAGAACCTTGGCTTTCTCTTACACACACTCCAAGATAGTCTAAGATACAGCAAGAGTAATTAAGATACATATAAATATACCACATTTTCTTTTTAAAATTAGTATATTTAGGGGCTAGCATTATGTCATAGTGGATAAAGCCATTGTCTGCAGTGCTACCATCCCATATAGGTCCCGTTCCCTGCTACTGTGCCTGGACAAACAGCAGAAGATGGCCAAAGTTCTTGGGTACTCACATCCATGTAGAGACCTGGAAGAAGTTCCAGGCTCCAGTTTGGTCCAGCCCTGACCACTGTATCCATTTAAGGAGTGAGAGAGTGATGAAAGATCTGTCTCCATCTCTCCTTTTCTTTCTATAACTCTATCAAATAAAGAAACAAATATTGTTAAATATAAGATTGAACAAATTTCATCTATACAGATTCAGGAGCACAGTGATGCCTCCCACTCTCTCCAACTACCTGCCTCTGCTCCCAGCCTCCCTCCTCCTTCCTTTCATGACATAATTGCAGTTTATTGTATACTCACAGGCTTAATCCTCCATTATGTAAATAATTTGACAAACAGGAGCTAGTGCAGTGGCATATCAAGCTAATTCTCCTTCCACGGTGCTAACATCGCACAGGGGCACCAGTTTGTGTTATGGTTGCTCCACTTCCAATCTGGCTCCTTAATTCCAACCTGGAAGAGCAACAGAGGGTGCCTCATGTCCTTGAGCCCCTGCAGTCATGTGGGAGACCCAAAGGTAGTGCCTTTCTCCCAGCTACAGCTCAGTTCAGCTCTAGGCATTACAGCCATTACAGCCATTTGGGGTATAAACCAGCAGAGAGAACACTAATCAAACATCAAAACATCAATTTCCCTCATACACATTAAATTTTTTACATTTAGTTACCACAAATCAGAGAAAATATAGGATTTTGTCTTTTGGGGATCAGATTAATTCACCAAGCATAATAGTCTCCAACTGCACTCATTTTGTGGCAAAGGACAGAATTTAACCCTTCTTTATGACTGAATGTAATATTCCCTGGTGTGTATATATACACATTTTCTTTATCCAGTCATTAATTGATGGACATTTGAGTTGATTCCATGCCTTTGCTATTGTGAACTGAGTGTGATAAACAGAGATAACTCTTTCATATACTGATTTCATTCCTTTATGTAAATTCCCTAGAGTGAGACAGCAGGTCATACAATAAATTGATTTTCAGGCTTCTGAGGAATCTCTGTTATAGTCTTCTATTATGGGTATTGGGGTCTAGCCCAGCCCAGCCCACCACAGGCCCAGTCATCACACATATCAGAGGATACCACAGCCTAGTCAAGGTGACTCCCCACCCCATAACCCCGCCAGGCCCACCCTCAACCCCAGCTTTTGCATTTGTTGGCATGTGCTATAGCCTAACCCAACCCATCTGGCATCTTATGCAGTTCTTGTGCACATCCAAGGGTACTGAGGCTTAACTCAGCATGACACAAACTATAAATATACCAATGGATATTGCCACCTTGTCCAGCCCAGCCCACCCTTAACCCTAGCTCTTGTGCTCACCAGCAGGAGCTATAGCCTAGCAGTGAAGTGCCCACAGTTCCCTATCAGACCAAACCTCAAACCCAGATCTTGCACTTGCCAGGATGTACCTAAATGTACCTAAAGACTCTCACACCAGTCCTGGCGCATGCCAGCTGGTGCTATGGTCTAGCCTTACCAGTCCATCTAAAGGTATGGCAACCTGGCTATCCCAAACCCAGCCCACATACCAGTCAATGGGTGAATACAACTCGGCCCAACTAGTAAGCCCGTAGTCCCAGCTCTCACACTACCAGTGGAAGCAAGAGGAGAAGGCGGGGAGAGAAGAGGGGAATTGGAGGCAGGGGTGAATGACAGACCCACTCCCAGCCCCAAGTCTTGCATTTACCAGCAGCTGTTGTGACCCAGACTGGCCTGGCCCACTCCCAGTCTTGGCATTCACCAGCAGGTGCTGCAGCCTGGCTCAGCTTAGCCCACCCCCAATTTCAGCTCTTCGCAGTGGATGCAGCAGCCTAGCCCAGCCTAGTCTACCCTGGGATCTTTGCTAAGAAATCTTTGCATAGGGCCAGGCATTATGGCTCAGTGACTAAATCCTCACATTGCATGCACCAGGATCCCAATTCCAATCCAGCTCCTTGCTTGTGGCCCAAGGAAGCAGTAGAGGATGGTCCAAAGTCTTGTGACCCTGCACCCACATGGGAGACATGGAAGAAGCTTCTGGCTCCTGGCTTCAGATTGACTCAACTCTGGTAATTGCACCACTTAGTGAACCACTGGATGAAGATCTTTCTCTCTGTCTGTGCTCCCTCTGTCCAATAAAAAGTTTAAAAATATTAAAAAAATAAAAAAGAAAATCTTTGCTTATGCTTATTTTCCCAATGTTTTCTTCTTGTAAGAGGACACACCCAAGCAAAGCAAGCACATGGAACTCCTGATGGACATGACCGGAAAGGACCAGGACGACACATTATAGTCAACCTTTCCTCAGAGAGATTCTAAAATGTGCATGAGAGAAGGTCCAGATTACATTCAGAGACTCTCTAATTAGATTGACAGCTCATAAGGAACCTTAAAGGCTGGGAGAGAGCGGAGAGACATAATCTAATCCCCAGCATACTGTAACCTGCAAAGCTGTCATTTATAACGCATGGTAAAATAAAAACCCTCCAAAACAAACATACATTAGAGAATTTGTCACCACTCTTCCAGTCCTACAAATGATGTTTAAGTATGTTTTACACACAGAAACAGGGGGGGAAAAGCCATCATCGTGAAAGAATGTGAAAATAGAAAATCTCCTAGTAAAAGTAGAAAGAAAATCCAAACCAAATAATATGAATATCTATGGAAAAAAATAGGGCTAAGTTGTTACTTATCAATAATAATCTTGAATGTAAACAACCTCAATTTTCCAATTAAAAGCAAAAATTTAGTGAAAGGATGTGAAAAAACAAATGAGCAAAAAATCAGTCCCTGGGTAAAGTAGTCTCTTCAATAAATGATGCTGGGAACATTGGAGTTCCACCTGCAGAGGTCCCTACCTTATATCTTACACAAGGAATGATCTCAAAAAAGTCAAGTGCCTGATTTTATGACCTGATACCATCAAGCCTACCTGAGAATACTAGCTTCGAGTTTGCCTCTTAGCTTGTAGTACGTGTGGCAGCCTCCAGCTGTCCTGCCCACTCCTCCCTTCCAGCGTCTGTCAGCCATGGTCATTTTTAGCTGTCCTGCCCGCCATGCTGCTTAGGTTTGATAAGTCTAACTTGGCTCTGTTTGACTACTGGGGTGAATTCATCACCCCCTGTAACCCTAGACTCAATCACTTGCCTCTCACCACAAATAGGAAGTGTGATGCAAGCTGCCTATGCAAATAAATAATGCACTGTCATTTGGGGAGCTGCAGATTTAAAACACATGCTTTGTAAAGTTTGTCTTATTTATTTCAAAGTAGACAGACATAGATACCTTATCCCTGGTTCACTCCCCAAATGCCTGCTAGAGTCATGGCTGGGCCGACTCCACCTGAGCTATTATCTACAGCTTTCAAGAGTGTTCCTTAACAGAAAGTTGAATCAGAAACAGGCAATATTTGAACCCAGAAACTAAAATATGGGATGCAGCCATTCCAAGCGGCAAGTTAACCCATTGTGCCATAGTGTCTTCCCCAGGACATCAATGTTGGTATGAATTTAAAGGCAATTGAAGAGTTTGCAACAATGGTGAATCAATCTCCAGAAAAGAAAATTGGAGATTAGGAATCAAGGAATGGATGGGGTAGCATAGTATTTGCTCTGCTCACGTTCATAGTTCTGAATTACTAACATAGAAATGATTTATTATTTACGTAAATAATAAAATCAGAGGCAAGGAAGAAGTCAGGAAGACAAGAAGAGAAAAAGAATGAATGGAATAAAAGAATGAAGTGAGTGAGGAAAAAAAGAAAAGGAGGGAGGCTGGAAGAAATAGAGAACAAGAGAGGAAGGAGGGAGGAAGGAAGGACAAAAGATAGGTAATTTATTGTAAATAGCAGGGCAACTCCCAAAACCAAAGCAAGTAGCCCCCAAGGAGAGTGGGATGAAGATAAATGTTTTTCAGCAGAGAGTAACACACACACACACACACACACACACACACACACACACACATGATTTTTCTTATTCAGTCTCAGCAGGGGGAGCCTCAGACTCTCAGGAGAGCATTGTTCCCTCTGGCAACAGCTATAAACTCCCTGATGGGGAAGAACTAGTCACAGGGACCTTGGTTGGCAACCAGCCTGCACCAGTTGCAGAAATCTGGAGCAACCCCAATGTAAGTAAAACAAAGAAAATCTCACCTGTGGCGGTTTTACGTCTGTGTATGCAGGAAATGCCAAGGCGAGTGGACAAGACTAGGATGTGTTCCTTCAGGACTGGAAGGCAAAGGGAACAAGTGGGGAGGGGGATTTGAATCACACTAGTTGTTACTTCCCAGTACTCTGAAGAAAGTGAATGAACAAGTCGCACTGTGAATCCATCCATCGATTGGACCTCTCATGTCATATTGGCATGTGTTGTCCCAGCCATTTGTTGAACACCCATTCAGTGTGTGGTTCAGGGTAAGGAAACTTACATAAATTTGTGGCTTTGACCGTCACATCATTTCAATGCAGATTCCCAGACTATAAAATCATAAGCCAAATCCAGTGTATGTATGACCTAGTTTTTAGTATCCTGCTCTCACAACACAAAGCAGACCGACACTTGAACCTGTTCCATTGAGTCGCTGAACTACAGAGCAGGAAGTAACACAGACAGATAGGATCACTGGAGTTAACAAAAAAAATATAGGATGCCCAGTTATGTAAGAATTTCACTTAAGTAGTATATAATTTATATATATATATTTTTTTTTTATTTGATAGTTAGGTCACCTTTACACTCAAAATTATCTGCTGTGTAATATTGTAAAATTAGGTCTTTTCCACCGTTTCCTAGGGAACCACTTCTATAATCCTCAGAATCTTGACAATGGTGTCTTTTTGTATGCTAGTAATGGCTGGCAGTCCCTCCAGTTTTCTCCTACATATGAAGAAAGTAAGATTATCTGGCTTGTGAAAGGAATCAGGTACATGGGCATTTTAATGATAGTGGTACAAAAGCATTAAGAATCTTTCCAGTATGTGTGTATGGTGGACATATATCAGAAAAACATTCTAATTGATTAATTTGAAGAAATTGAAAAGAGACAAAATGATTAAAATATTGAATTGATGAGAAAAATATATAGGTTGCTGAAAACTACAGAATAATATTCATTTATTGCTCTATACACTAAGAAATACCTTTTTAATACATTGGAAATATATGTTGGTCTTTTTTCTTAGAATCTATTTCACACAGTTGCAAAAATATATTAGTCTATGTTTCTTGGGATCATACATTAATATTCTGTGAAATTTTATTGATTTAACGCAAAATCAGTAGTTCAAATATACAGTGGTTGCTTTTCAAAAAATAGAAAAAGAATTTATTTGGAAAGTCAAAACAAATCATCTTGCTTGTGATGAACATCTAACTAAAAAGCAATGACAAAGAAAGAATCCTTTCACTTTAAAAAGTCATTAAGATTTGCTTTCTCTTTATGGTTCTTTCCTTGGCTCTTCTCAGACTTCTGATAGCCATGATGCAAGAAAATGGCACCGAAGTTACTGAATTCTGTCTCCTGGGATTTGGTGTCCAACACAAGTTTCGCTGTGTCCTCTTCATCATATTCCTTATGATCTATGTGACCTCTATGATTGGTAATATTGGAATGATTCTACTCATCAAGATAGATTCCAGGCTTCAAATTCCCATGTACTTTTTCCTACAGCATTTGGCTTTTGTTGATATCTGTTATACCTCTGCTATCACTCCCAAGATGTTGCAAAATTTTATAGTAGAGCACGCAACTATATCATTTCGTGGCTGTGTAATGCAGCTCTTGGTTTATGCAATATTTGCAACCAGTGACTGTTACCTCTTGGCTGCCATGGCAGTCGACCGTTATGTTGCCATCTGTAAACCACTTCGCTATCCCATAATCATGTCTAAAACCGTCTGCATCCAGTTGGTAGCTGGGTCCTACATAATGGGCTCAATAAATTCCTCTGTACACACGGGTTTCACATTTTCATTGCCTTTCTGCAAGTCCAATCGCATCAATCATTTTTTCTGTGATGTTCCCCTAATCCTTACCCTTTCGTGTTCCAGTGTTGCTATCAACATCATGTTGCTTTTAGTCTTCGTGGGATTTAACTTAATGTTCACTGTGTTGGTCGTTGTCTTCTCCTATGCGTACATCTTAACCACCATCCTAAAGACACCTTCCAGCACAGGGAGGAAAAAGGCTTTCTCTACGTGTGCCTCCCACCTGACAGCAGTAACCATTTTTTATGGAACTCTCGCTTACATGTATCTACAGCCTAATTCTCATAATTCCCAGGAGAACATGAAAGTGGCCTCCATATTTTATGGCATTGTGATTCCAATGTTGAACCCTCTGATTTATAGCTTAAGGAATAAGGAGGTAAAAGAGGCTTTAAAAATGATAGGAAAAAAGTCATTTTAGAATAAAATCAAATTGTTAAAAGGAAGACCACCAGTGGATCAAGTGGAGACATTTTATCACAAATATTTCTGTAGTTGAACACATATTCAAATCTTCAATCTGGGCTACCCCTTTCAATAGATAAGGTCTTAGAATGTATGGAATATGCTAAGAATCTTCTCTGAGTCTCATTTTCCCCAGAATACTGTTTGACAAAACTATTGTACACTTTCCATGGAGAAGAGCTATGTTGAGACTATTTAAAATATTAAGAAACATGTCTAAACTGTACAAAATGTGTGTATTGTTTTTAATTCATTTAAATGTTTGCTAAACTGTCTAAACTGTAGCCCTTCATAAAATCTGCTAGAGTCCAGACTACAGCTCCAGGGCTGTATTATTGAAAAACCCAGGGCACAATTAGGAGGGGACCCAAGGAGGGAGGAAAGAAAGCGAAAAGAAGGAAGCCCTATACCTGCTGAACTGTTAAACCGAAAATAAGAATATTTTAAAAAGGACAAAGATCTTTAATATTGTGCCCATTATTATATCCTCAATACCTGTTAATTGTCAAGAATTCATTAGTTGTTGAATGAATGAACAAAAAATAAACACAGGAAACTATTATGTGTCCATTAAATTTGGAAGTACACTAGCTACCTTCTAGTAGAGTGAATTCTTCTTATGGTAAACCTTTTCTACGGATTTACTGAAGCAGCTATCAGTTTTTAAAATGTAACTTTAGGGACCCAAATCTTCAAACAAAATTTGTAGTCAATGATTGTAAAGACCTCTAGCCTTATAAAAATCGTTATCTGAAATCTGAAGGAAGGAATACTACAACATGTGCACACAATTTGGGACAGAAATGAGATGAAGATGATACCTACCATTATGGTTTGGATATGGTTTGAATGTGTCCTCCAAAGATTTGTGTATTAGATGCTTGATACTCGGTGTGGCAGTGTCAGGAGTGAGTTTAAGAACGAAGGCCTAGTGAGAGGACCTTAGGTCATTCAACACATTGCCCTCTGAAGACTCGGGCAATCCATGTGGAGAATTTAGTTTTCTTGAGTCATTATAAAAGAGCTCCCCTTTGTGAGTTTTTCATATGATGGAAAGCAAAGGAATATCCTTATTTTATTAGAATGATATCTATAAACTTCATTGAATGTTAAAAATAAATTTAAATAAAATGTAAAAAAATATAAAAAGTAATAAAATCTATCAAATATTTATTAAAATTCACTTCAAAAACTAATTTAAAATAAAGGGATTATGGGTGCCAGACACACTCCTAAATTTTAACAATAATTCCTCTTGGTTCCATACACCACTCCAAGCCTACCACAGTGGAGGTCTCACTTTTCCAACCAGCATGGGTGGTTTGGTACTATCACATCTTCAGCTCTGTAGGCCATTGCATATACTGTAATTCTCTTCCTCAGTCCCCACCATGATACTATTCTCGGTTGGGACAGCACCATGCCTCCAAGGTCATGCCTCCAAGGTCATGCCTCCAAGGTCCTGCCCCCACAATTCTTCTGGGTATTGGTCTCCAACTCTAACATTGAGGTGGAGGCGATCCTGCCACCATCCTTGACTCATGAATACTGAGCCTGTGCTGGCAATGACAGCCTTGATGATGTTTAGGAATTGCCTTCAGGGTGCTTCTTCCATTCTCTTGAAGATGATCACATGTTTCTACCTGATAGTAACACAGTTCCTTTTACAGGATCTACAGAGTCCAACAAGTCTTCCTCCAAGTATCTATGTAACTGTGTCACATAATACAATGTAATTACTGAAGTTAAATAATAAATAATTTAAAAAAAACATACAACCGTTGTAACCTATGTAAACTTTGATAATAACATGGTTAAGAATAAAATAGCTCTTTTGTTGCACTACTAAAAAAAAAAATATATATATATATCCCATTTTGTCTTGCATTTAGTCCCAGCTAGTGCTGCTTCTGGGCTAATCCTGTCTCTATTCCTACCTTTTGTTGGTCTGATTGACTAAATTCCTAGTTCATAGCTATCCTAATCTATTAACCTGTTGGGTCACTAAGCCACACCCTTATTATCCTCTCCCAAATTAAAAGCTTTCTCATTTTTACAATACAGGTAGTCTAAGGATGTTTGAACTCTGACTAGCTTTTGCTCAATTTCATCTTCAAATAATTTCTCTCTCCTCACATTTTACTGTAACAGTTCAGATACACCAAACCACACTGCTTCAACATTTTCCATCTAGAATCTCATCACAAGGGTTTCTGCCATCTACATTTCTACCAATATTCTATTCACGGTTACTTGCACATTCTATAAGAAGGAATGTTTCCCTACAGCTCCTTTCTTTCTAAATCCTTAGATGAATCTGTTAAGTGCCTGTTCACAGAAATATGGGCTTTCTCTCAAAAACCAGTTCTCATTCAGCAGCTCCTCGTTACTCAGCTCCAAAGCCACTTACCTATCCTTAGTATTTGGAATAAGCACCTCATTCTTGGTAGCGATTTCTGTCTCGGTTAGTTGGGACTGCTATTAAAGATTACTGTAAAATTCTGTGTGACTTATAAACAATGGAGATGTATTCCTCCCAGTCCAGGAAGCTGGAAGTCTGAGACGAGCGTACACGCATGGTCAGTTCTGATAAAAGATCACTCCTTGGTTGCAGGTTCCTGTCCTCTCATTATGCTGCCAGATATGACCAGTTTTCTCACCTTTGTGTAAGAAAAGAATTTCAGATGTGAGGCAGAGCATAGCACTAAAAAAAACTAGCAAACCTGAAGCCAGGGTTGTGGCATAGTGCGTTAAGCTGCTGCCTGCAATGCCAGCATCCTATATAGGTGCTAGTTCAAATTCCAGCTGTTCCACTTCGTATTCAGCACCCTGTTAATGTGCCTAGGAAAGCAGTGGATGATGGTCCAAGTTGTTGGGCTCCTGTACACACGTGCAAGAAGAAGTTCAGGCTCCTGGTCAACGTGTCCCCACCCTGGCCATTACTGCCATTGGGGAGTGAACCAGCAGATAGAACAGCTCTCTTTATGGCTCTCCCTCTGTGTAGTTCTTTCAAATAAATAAATGCAAACCTTTTTTAAAATAAAAACATACCTTCTGGGCCAGGTAGGCAGTTCAGCAAAGAACCAGAAGACCAGTAGTCTGCTTCATACTGGAGTTTTTATATATGTAAGTTTGAGTTCACACCTTTTTCCTCCCTCTCTTTTCTGAGGTATTGCTGAATGGGAAACTTTCTGGGAAGAATTATTCTTCCTAGGACTTTACCAGCACAGTATTATCAGGTTTAATACCTCTCATAACCCAGGGAAGGGACGATTTGTCCAAACTGTCCACTGGAGGAAGACTTGGATCATCTAACATGATTATGAGATATGGGCAAGACTTTGAAGTATAAGCACTGGGATGCTTCCAAAGGATGATTCTACTTTTCTACCCTACATTTTTCACTTGCACAAGAAGTTCTACTCTTTTTTAACAAAGACTAATGTCTACCTTGCTATGCAACAATTACATCGCCATAGAGCAGAGAGCAGAGAGGGGAAACAAGCGCTCTTAGAAAAGCATAAATTCATTGTGGTCTAACTTATGATATTATCTAATCCTAATTATCTTCCAAAGATGCTACCTTCTAATACTATAACAGGCCTGGGAAGAGAGAATACGACTCTGACTCGTGAATCATGAATGGGACACAAACACAAGGATGGTGTCTGAAGTTCATCAGTCTTGTGGAAACTATTTCCTCAAACTTTGCCGTTTGCTCAGCTTTTTGAAGGTGGCCATTTTGTTACAGAGAAATAAGCAACAAAGAAGATGGTGTCAGTTCTTATCTTACATAGAAGAAGTTCCATACAAAGCAGTGAGCAAGCAAGATTTGTCAGAAACTTCCTACCACAGCAGCCAAGAGGAGGGCTCCAAGAGAGAAAGATGTGAAAAAATGGTCCAAGTGGTGCCTTTTATGCCCAACTGGGGTGAGCAGTATAATAACAATCAACAAGGGGACAGGATAAAACCCATAATAAGCTTTGCTCATGATAAAATAAAAACGCCATCAGAAATACGGGATAGGCAACCTCATTCTATTCTCATAATGAAACTGGAAACTCAGAAGATGCAACCTGGACTGCTGCAGTACCCCCCAGCATGGAACTAGAGAAAGGCAGGGCAGAGCCAGGCTGTAGCACCCTGTAGTGAATGCCAAGACTAGACGGGTCATGCTAGACTGGGCCACAGCACCCACCAACACAAACAAGACCCCAAGCCAGGAGCAAGTCTGTTCATGGGGCTTCAGAAGCCTTCCTGCTGGGCCATTGCTCCCACTGAGGAGCAAGAGATCTGGGATTTGGGGTGGACCAGGTTGGTCAGGGCTTCAACAGCCTTCCAGCTTACATAGAAGCTGGGCTTGCGGGAAGGCCAGGCTAGGCTAAGCCACTACACCCTCTGGTGCATGCAAAAGCCAGGATAAGTGCCAACTCCTTATAAGTGCTAACTCCTTATAATTCCAAGCAGCAGAGAGAGGGAACAGAAAGAAGGAAATACACAAGAAGAAAATTCAGGAAGAAGTGAACTGCTTAGCTGGTTTACTCTGGCAATCTGGAACTCAGTGTCATGGGTACTCAAAGAATCCTGCAAAGGATCCCTCAGAACAGCTCCTGTGCAGACGAAGACAATGAGGCATCCACTCAGCTCTCTTCATCCATGAGCTAAAGCTTTGCCCAAGTCGTTGACATATTGACGTGTCCACACATCTATGCTGACCCCCACAAGCAGTTTTCCATGGTTTAAAAGATATCTGTTAAAAAGAAAAGAGGTGATACAAAAAATGGGCCACTAGTAAGATGGAAAAAACTGCCTTCCATAGCTGCTCTGAAATTAAATTGCAGAGAAGATGTGGTTGCAGGCATAATGATCTTTCTGCTCCATATTACAAAAGTCTGAGAAAGTATACTTAGAAGTTAGCTAGGAGGGCCCAGTTCTCTAACCTAGTGGCTAAAGTCCTCACCTTGGATGTGCCAGGATCCCTGCGGCTGCCAGTTCATGTCCCAGCTGCTCCACTTCTCATCCAGCTCCCTGCTTGTGGCCTGGGAAAGCAGTAGAGGCTGACTCAAAGCCTTGGGACCCTGCACCCACATGGAAGACCCACAGAAGATCCTGGCTTCTGGCCTCGGATTGGCTCATCTCCAGCCATTGGGGCAACGTAAGAAGTGAACCAGCAGATAGAGGGTCTTCTCAATCTGATTTTCCAATAAGAATAAACCTTTTATTTTAAAAAAGTCATCTAGGGAATTTAAGGAAAACCTTTGTTTTCCTGAGCACTTATCTTTTTGTTTCTCCTGCTTTGAAATGAGGTGTGATGTCTAATCTAGCACTGCTGAATTGTGAGGCAACCAGCATATAAGAAAAGCTAAACAAATCACAAACACACTACTCTCAATCTCACAAACTACTGTCACAAAAGAAAAATAAAGCCAAAAGATGAATTGCCTTCTGCCAACAGTTGAACACATTCCTGAGACACTCATTATGCTGTAAGTAATGTTGAATATCAATTAACCTCAAATAGGTTGCTTGTTAATCAAAAAGCAGATTCACTGAACAAAATTTCCTCTTTTCAGACTGATTAAAGATGTAATCCTAGATGCTTTAAAGGCAAAAAGAATTTGAAGTGTCCTACACCATAAATGGATACATGAAATATTCTGATGTATCCATTTATATTATACATTTTGTATCCTTATGTTATGCAAGGATACATGTTATATAAGGTCTCCTTATGTATAATTGACTTTAAAAATACATACATTTTTATTTAAAAAAAGATGGATGGAGTAAAGGATAAATCTTTCATTAAATGAATAAATAATGTACAATGTGATCATCTAAATATATCCACATAATCATCTCTTTTTCACAGTAGGGACCATATGCCCTTAAATTAGTAAGATTTAGATTTTTTTTTCCAGTAAGCTATGTGTTTTACTGATTATAGTGATAAAGAAAATTAGCTAGACTTAAGCATAGGACCCATGAGAAAATGTTCAAACTGGTTCATAACAAGAAAAAATAAGTATTTAAATAATAACAATGTAAATAAAAGGCAGGAACTCCCAATTATGGTAACATGAATAATGTGCCTCCTATAGAAAGCTCCAAGGTTGAACATTGTTTTCCAACCCCACCACAGCACATGGAATTTCAGACTCTCTAGAGAGTATTATTCCCACAAGTCCCAACTATAAACTCCCTGATGGGGAAGAACTGTTCAGATAGCATGGTTAGTAATCAGCCTGCACCAGTCGCACAAAGAGAATCTGGAATCAATATGGTGTAAGACAAATGGAGCAAATGCCATGTTCAACATCTACTGGACATCATGGACCATGTTCAGGTAACGACAGGGCACAAGATCAGAGCCGTACTTACAAAATGATCCAACCTAAGTCCGGGCAGAATGACTTCATTCCTACTGATGTAGTGGGAGTGCAGCAAGGAATTTTAATCCAACTGAGTGGATACTCAGGAATGATATGATAAATAGCAACTGAATGACTGGTTGAATTAAATAATTAATTAATTTCATGTATTTCTGCATGTTATAACCAACTGTTGAGTATTCATTCAGTACTAGTAGCATGAGAAGTTAACATAATCATTTTTTCGAAACTCCACGTTTCTATACAGCTGGCTTTAATTCTTTCTGTTCCTCTTCCTATCTAAAAGAATTAAAGTTGTTTTAAACTGGAAAAGATGAAGTGTAATGATTTCTCTGTCTTCACTCCCATGACCAAGAAATCCCATTACAATTTGCAGTGTATCCTTCTTAGGCATTCCACCATTAAAGAAAATGGAAAAAAAGTAAAAGTGAAACATAATTTTAAATAGTGCACAATCTACATATTACTTTGTAACATGTTTTACTTGTTTTACAACATGACATGAGTACATTTTCCAAATACATATATGCATATATATCTTCACTATTCAGACTGTATATCAACTAGTAATATGGACTTACTATGCTCCATTTAACCCAATTTCCAAAGTTTTGCTTCTATAAAGTTGCAATGAACATCATCACCTTCTCTTTTTTATTCCAGTTTTCTGCTTTATTTTGTTTGAGTTTAAATTTTTATCCCATTTACATTAGCTTTTAAAAAGGAGTAATTTTAAGTATGCACGTGAAAGATCTTTACAATGAAAATTATAAAGCACCAGTGGAAGAACTTGAAGAAGATGAACAAAAAGGAAGGACTTTCCACAGTCAGGGGTTCGTTACCCTCTGTGTAATGCTGTGATCTCCTTTTCAAACAGGATATAACTAAGGCTAAGGAAGTTTTCTTTCATCTCCCAGGACTGCTGAAACAAGAATGCAGGCCCTTGTTGGCCTATTTCCTTGCCATTGCACAATCCTGAGTATAATTAGAGCTACAGAAGTCCTGGAACTCAGTATAGGCTAGGCATGTTCAAAATACTGAGAGTTGGCTGTCTTGTTCGTATTATTCACTTGATAAGAAAAGACTCTTTTTACAGGTATAATAAAGAATTCTGAGTGAACTTCCCATGACACATACAGTGTGTGTACGGGGGAATGTGGAGGATGTATGGGAGGGTGTATACATACACCTCTTGTGTTCCTATCTCTTGAGAAATGTCCTCTATCATGTCAGATCCATTTTATGGGGACTCAGAAAAACTAAGCCAAGGTGGTCAGTTTCTCTGCTCTATTCCTACTCTATTTGAAGTGCACCCTAATCTATTCCAAGTTCCTCTGACAAGCATTTTTATCCACTGAACAGAAGCCCCCTTGAAAGATCTGCATTTCATCAGTGCTACAGGAAGTTTACTGAAGGAGGCAGTTTACCCAAACTCACTGGCCTTTCTCTCTCACTAAATGCAGAATTGAAGAGCACTGTTTCTTGTTCCCTCACCACACAATTTCCCCACACTGCCTACCGCTAAAAATACACAAAAGAAGCAGAAAAGCCCATGGTAGCAGCAGGCTGTTCGGTTTGTTATACTCCCCTCACGAAGGCCAAACCCAGCGAACACTGACCATTCTATGTCTGGCGCTACGTTCAGCTCTGGTTCGAATTGCTGATGCACAACTAAAGGAGCCACCATTTAACTTCTATAATTTTCCCTTATTGTTTGATGCTTCATCTGGGAGATTTAGCCATGCAGGCATTGTATCACTGCTTTGCACTCCAAGAAGTTCATGAGAAGGGAAACTAAAATATTTTGTCCTTGTCAAAGCATTAAGTCTGTGTGTTATTTTCCCAGCATATTTATTTCCCCTGAATTTGATGAATACACTTTCTACTTTCTCTAGAATATGTCCCTACGCTGAAAATTCTGAACTGCAGAGACACGTGTTTAATTCGACTAATATGCCCACGCTTACCTTCGCCCTGACTGTACCTTCCCTTCAGATATATGTGAGCTTTTGATTCTCCCCAGAACTTGGTACTTTAGACTGATTAGCATGTTCTTCATAGTTTGTGAGAAATGTACAACTGGCAGCTGTAATGTTTAATGTACATCAACGGATCGATCACATGTATCAAGCTGACATAGTTCTCCTCTGTGCTCATTTTGCTAATACTCTGTCATGATGGCTTGTTGAATTTTAGCAAATAATGAGCTGTGTCTATTGATGCAATCATAAGGCTTGTTTCCTTCATACAGTAACATTTCCGATAATACCAACATGTTTGCCAATGTCAAAAACACTTTGATTCTGGGGCTAAATGCAACTGATCTTTGTCCCTAACTCTCACATTTCTTTCCTGCAACCAGGATGTGAATTTTGTGTAAAGGAGGTTTCGCCTTCTCCATTTTTGCACTCCATTTCTAGAAATGTGGAGCAGCACATCTGACCAGTGGATCTGAGAGGCGATTTTAAAGATACTTGCTTCTATATTCATGGGTAAGTGGAATACAATTTTGCTTATTTTGACGTTAACATTATCTTGGCTTCATGATAACTGGGGATGTTCTTTTTCCGATTAGGGCAAATTTGTATAATCTATTACATAGATGGCTTGTGTGTTTTTGTGGTAGAATTTATGATATTGAGTTGAATTAATAATTTTTAAATGTTTAAATATTTCCCAGTCATGAGTATACTGACTCATGCAGGCACATACAGACAGACAAATACACACACCTTGCCAGTCTCTATGCTATTAGCATTAATTTTAAAACCATTGAGAAGTCACAATATAGTATTTACTAAATTATGTCTATAGTATAATACAATATCACACAACTCAATATAAAAAGGAAAATAAGTTTGTTATCACACTTGACTGTTCTTGGGAAATGAAATTGATACAGGAGTGGACTTCATGACAATTTTTAAATAATAAATCAAAGACAAAATGATCAATTGTTATTTCTAATTTAATGATTTGTGATCTGTAAATGACAAAATAGACAAAGTTAATAGATAGTAGAATATGAGAAAAATCTGTAAACAATAAGAGGCTCAAACTTAGAATAACCAGCAAACATCTAGAAATCAGTTCAACTGAAAACATTGGCAGCAACAAGATGAGCAAGGAGTTGAAAGAAAATTGGAATCTCAAGATTACACACTTTCATTTTCTTAGGCAACATTTTTAACGCCAGTGTTTTCGAAGAGGTGAGAATGTGGGAATTCTCAAACACAGTAAGTATACAACAATTCACCTGTATGGCAAGTGAACGTACACTACTTGGTCAAGTTAAAAGTATGCAGCATTGCCTCCAACTCAATAGTGTTATCCTTAGAAATATGTCACAGATGTCCAATAATACGGTGAATTCTTGGAAGTGGGAACAGGCAGGAAGCCATCTCTTACTCATCGCTATGAGATGATTTTGGTAAATCCTGCAGGACCAGCATCACACTGTGTTATCAGGCCACGAAGAGATAAGTATGGAAAGTGGTTCTAAGCACTTAAAACAAGTACAGAATGTTGTCAATTATGAGCACTGTTCTGCCTTTTACAAAAACATTAGCTGCCATACATTTGAAACTTACAAAATAAGAAGATTCCTTGTCATACACACTTTGATAAATACTTTCATAGAGGAACATACATGACTATGAGTCTGTGACTGAACACGGTTGATAAGGAGGGAAAGGGGGTAAAAACGAGTACACAGAAAAAAGTAGCAGCAATAGCATATAGAACTATTTAAGTTTGTTAAAATTTTCAGACATAATCATTCATATCCAGATAAGTTGAATAATTTTAATTAAAACATACAGTATACTGTAAAAGCCATAATTAAACAAAAGTGCTATTTATGTATTCCTTAATTGATGTTCATAAAATGAGAATTACATCTACTGTCCAGTGTGTACATAGTGTCATCTTTTTAAAATATTTAATTGAAAAATCTGAGCGACAGAGAGTAATCCTCTATTCACTGATTCACTCCCCATGTTGTCACAATGGCTAGCATTGGGCCAAG
This sequence comes from Ochotona princeps, assembly GCF_030435755.1. Lineage (NCBI taxonomy): Eukaryota > Metazoa > Chordata > Mammalia > Lagomorpha > Ochotonidae > Ochotona > Ochotona princeps. Next base: position 12,585,043 of record NC_080835.1, on the reverse strand, counting down.
CCAAAGCCAAGAGCCAGAAGTGCCATTTGAGTCTCTAAATAGAGAGCAGGAGCCAAACACCTGCTCCATCCTCATTTACATTCCCAGGCTACCAGCAGGGAGCTGGATTTGAAGCAGAGTACTCAGAACACAAGCAAGTCCCCATGTGGGATGCAGGATTGCAAGCAATGGCTCTACCCAGCAAGCTACAACACTGGCCCCAGATGATATAATCTCAAGTATTGAAGGTTAGCCTTTGAAACCAAGTCGGGCATGACTATGAAGCTAAATATTATACTGTTTTTTTTTAAGCTATTGAAACACTTTCATTTTTCCATCTACAAGTAAGGTTAAGAAAAGAAAGTGTTTTCAGATGCATGTTTTTTTTTTAATTAATATTTAGCATTATGTGACAGTTTCATAGGCTTTGGGAATCCCCCTCCCCTTCCCCCTCCCCTCCCCCCCTGGTGGATTCCTCCACCTTGATGCAGCATTACAGTTCAAATTCAATCAAGATTCTTTCCTTGCAAACATATATTAAGCATGGAGTCCAGCTACTTATTGTCCAGATGGGTTGAACAGTTTCTTGGGGAGACCATTTCTGGTCCAAAGTTAGAGCTGGTATAATATCATCACAGTCAATTAAGAGTCCCAATATAACATCAACAGCAATTTGCAATATTATGGAATTGACATAGTTTTGAGTAACCAGTATGTAAAAAAAAAAAAAAAAAAGAACAAAATAACAAAAAACAAGTCCTAACCACAACCTATGATTAGCTCATTGACATCTCAATTTTAGTTTATATACAGGACCGGACCGGCTGCTATATACCTTGAAAAGGCTATAGGGTACCATTCAGCTGTCTCATATCTATTTCATTTTAGTATTTAGCCATTTGTTGTGTTGAAGTATAATTTTGTTGATCTTGGCAGATTTTGGGATAATCTAGACTGGCTTGTAACTCTAACAAGATATTTGTCGACATTTAATGTGCAGAACATTTTTTTTTTTGAGGGGGGTGTGCAGGAAAATCCTCAACACCATGGTGAGGAGTGACTAATCTTTGTGTCCCACCCAGCAGGGCATGAGCCAATCCATGCCAGCTCTTTCCTGTCAGATTTCAAGCTCTACTTTCTGTTGTTTGTCTATTTATTTTAGGTTTTGTTTTTTTTGTTTGTTTTTTTTTTTTAGTTTGTATGATTGTTTGCTGTGAGGGGTTTTCGAAGCGATCCCAATGGTCACTGCGAGGGAGGGCGGGGGTCCAGAGGTGGAACCAGGCTCGGACCAGAGAAAGCTCTCCTCCCTGGTCCCGAAGGACATTAATTGTTCTTCTGTGTCTGCTGACCGCTCAGGGCTTCTGGTTGTCTTTCCGATGACGTTGGTTTAACATTTGTCTTACTTTTTCTGATTCTCTTTCTTTGTAACTTTTCAGTCAATATTTAATCTTTGCTAACCATGGAACTAAAAAATGGTACTGAAGTGACTGAATTCATTCTCCTGGGATTTGCTGGTCAACACAGATTTTGGCTTTTACTCTTCGTAGTCTTTCTACTGATCTATGCAGCTACCTTAATAGGTAATGTTGGGATGATTATCCTCATCAACACTGACTCTTCTCTTCACACCCCTATGTATTTTTTCCTCCAACATTTGGCTTTCGTTGATCTTTGTTATGCCTCTGCTATCACTCCCAAGATGCTATTGAATTTTATAAGAACAAACAAATCCATCTCATTTATAGGATGTGTGATACAATTACTAGTCTATGGAACATTTGTAACCAGTGACTGCTACATCCTGGCAGCTATGGCTGTGGATCGTTATGTAGCTATCTGTAACCCACTCCGTTACCCAGTTGTCATGTCTCGAAAATTCTGTATTCAGCTGCTAGTTGGTTCCTATTTTATGGGTTTCCTAAATGCTTCTGTAAACACGGGCTTTACTTTCTCACTGAAGTTTTGCAAGTCCAATGCAGTTAATCACTTTTTCTGTGACGTGCCACCAATCCTTGCTCTATCATGCTCAAGTATCAATGTCAACATCATGGTCCTGACAGTCTTTGTAGGGTTTAACTTGACCTTCACCATATCGGTAGTCATCTTTTCCTATATTTATATCCTGGCTGCCATTCTGAGGATGTCTTCTGCTGCAGGGAGAAAAAAAGCCTTTTCCACATGTGCGTCCCATGTGACCGCTGTCACCGTTTTCTATGGGACTCTGTCTTACATGTATGTAAATCATGGAGCTAATAGATCTCGAGATCAGGAGCAAATGGCTTCTGTATTTTATGGCATCATGATTCCCATGTTAAACCCTCTCATCTACAGCCTGAGAAACCAAGATGTGAAAGAAGCCCTAAAACGAACAGGAGACAAGTGCTTCTAGTTTAACACATGATTCTAACTTCATGTGGCTCGGTAAGAAAACCAACAGGACCCTCTTACTTTGCAATCTTGAAAAATTTGGCAAATGTACAGACTTCCCTTGATTATCAATGGCATCTGAAAGAGTCTAAGAAACCATCACAACTTCTCAATAAATAGGTTTTTATTCATGTGTATATTCAAGAGAAACCATCTGAAAATGCATATTTGATCCTGTTTTCATATTTTTGACCGACCATTTGGAAATATCTGTCACTTGAAGAGACATACATCATACCATCACAGCATGTATGTATGTATGTACAACAGGAAGATTCACCAGAAGAAAATTTTTCTTTGAACTTCTCTTGAGAAGAATGGCTCAAGTGCAGCACCGACCGTTGCAGTCACTTGGGGAGTGGATCATCGGACGGAAGATCTTCCTTTCTGTCTCTCCTCCTCTCTGTATATCTGAGTTTGTAATAAAAATAAACAAATCTTTTAAAAAGAGAGAATAGCTCTTTTTATTTCTGTATAATTAATCTATATTATCCCTGTAAAGTGAAATTTGGAAGACCATTTCTTTGAATAATATGTGCAAGAAAGAATAAAGGGTAATTGAGTAAATCTTCTCAGATAATGAAATATCAGGTATCAAAACCCTTCTTTTCCTTGAAGTTTCCCCAAAGATTAGTAAATTGACAGAGGAGTCAGGAAGATGTGGAACAGACCAATTTCATCTCTGATAAGTATAACTCGAATCTCCAGCTACACTTCTGAAAGCGGTGTGTCTTAGGAAAACAAAATCCAACACATTGTTTGGTGATAAAAGGCCAACCCACCTGTACAGAAACGAAGCTGAATGTACCTCAACCTCCAAAATTTAGGAGAAATAAAAGGCTCTGGGTTTACAGCTAGAAGTCAAATATGGACCCAGGTCTGATGTTGTTACCACTCAGTGGTGAGAAAAGAGAATGAATAACCTCAAGCGCACAGTCAGGCTGTGGATAGGCACTGTGAGCCACAGCTGTGAGCGGCTTGCTCCGTTGAGTCACTCAACCTCATTTGTCTACAGGACTGTAAAAAGGAGCTGGTGGCATGGGGGGAGGGTGGGAGGGAGAATCCCAGATTCTATGTAATTACAACACAATGTAATTAATGAGTAAATTTAATTTTAAAAAAAAGGAGCTGGTGGGAAAGCTAACAGGATGGAGTCCGTTGTTTTCCAGCATTTGCAGAACATTCAAACCCATGGACTGAGGCAAGAACCCTGAGACAGGGAGCCAACTATAGCCCAAACATTACCAAGAGAAGTCAGTTAATACCAGCCTATGGAGCAAGGGACATCCCAGGAGAGAAGTGCCACCATAATGAAACAAGGTTACTCATCATCTCTGTTGAGAGAAACCTTATTTCTACTCTAAAATCTGAACTAGTCTCCAAGTGGGAAGGAGCAGGCCTTATCTTCACGGTGGCAGACCATCACCAGGTCCACCACCTCCCTAACAGCCTGAAAAATGGCTTTGGTAAGAAAGAAAAAACAGACTGTGAAAAAAAAATGTGAACTATGCTTTGACAACCTGTGTACCAGAAAGCTTTCACTATTCAGAGTATTTAAAAAATGAAAATAAAGGAGCAAAAAAAATACAGTAGTAACTGTTAATCTGTTTCTTCCAGTTCAAAAATGACCACACTGAGGAGAAATGTTTTTAATTTGAAAACACATTGTTTGACATAGCAGAAAAGAAAACATTTTGTTTTATTTTGCTTTTATAACATACAATTTTCAAAAGCTGAAAGTATCTCAATAGTGGTGTTGGGCAAGGGCTTTTACAGGCATGACATTTTCTCAATGCGTTGAAGCAGAACTAGAGGAGCAAAGACACTTTTTAGATTTCTATCACTTAGAAATCTTTAACTCTTACTAAAGGCACTCTTTCGCATGAGGGGGAAAATAGTCTTCCAAGATTCTACACACCAGTATTTTATAAAATCTATTACAGAAACAAGAAGCTCCAAGGAGACCATCATAACCCACTTATTTGTAATACTGTATAAATATAAACATTAACAGAAAAAAGTTGATTGTGTATTTCAAGAGATGAGAAAATAATCTTCAGAAAAAGAGGACAGGACCGTATTTTTATAATTAAGCATTCTAAGTAGAAAAAAATCTAAGAACTCATTGTCTGAAGAAAATGCAAGCTTAAGAAAGAAAAATTATGTGTTACATTGTCAAGACTAATAATACCAAAAGCAAAAGTAAAAATAAATTAACACTTAGCTCAATACATTAAAGAACTTCACTGGACAAATCATTTTGCTAGGGAAATATGGATTATCAAAAGTTACTAAAGTAGACCTTGAAGAGTAATTATTGTTGAAATGATAAAGATGTAAAAATAAAACCCTTTTCTCCAATTGAAGACACAGCTGCTTCTGTGTCTCCGACATGGGTGCAGGGGCCCAATCTCTGGGCCATCTTCTGCTGCTTTCCCAAGCACTTTAAAAGGGAGCTAACCTGGAAGTGGTACAGCCAGGTCTCAAGCCATCACCCTTATGGGATTTCAGCATTGTAGACTGCTGCCCAAGCTGCCAGACCACAATGCCAGCTCTTTATGGTACTCATGAAGGCCAGAAGGGCGTGGAACAAGTCAGGCTAAGCCATAACAGCCACTGGGTCACAGGAGAGCCATGTCTGGGGATGGATCACACAGGACTAGGCTGTAGCACCCATTTGTGGGTACAGACCAGGTCAGGCTAGTCCATAGTAGCTGCCCTTCAGTGCCAGGAATGGAGACTGGGTGTGTCAGTCTAGGCAGCAGCACTCACCCACATACAGCCATTGCTGGGGGTGGGCCTGGTACGGAAACTTGGGGAACTCCCCTACTATGCTATAGCTCCAACTGGTGAGCACAAGATTTGGGGTGGAGGGCAAGCCAGGCAAGGTCAGTCCACAGCAGATACTGGCAAGAGTGAGCGTCAGGACAGAGTATAGGCCAGGCCAGGTTGTACTACAACACCTGCCAGTTCACATGAGAGTTGGGGCTAGGAGTGGGCCAGGCTGGGCTACGCTGCTGTAGCCACTGGTGAGAGCTGGACTGGGGGAAGGTTGGATTGAACCAAGCTATAGCACTGTTGCCAAATGCCAAGACTGGAGGGTGGGAGATCTCAGACTTAGCCACAACTCTCACTGGCACATGCAAGACCCAGGGTTGGGGGCAAGGCTAGTAGGGAAGCCTCTGGGACTCCCCTACTAGACTTCTGCTTCTGAGGGTGTGGATCAGAAGGGGAGGGATGAGAGAGTCAGACTGGGTGCAGGCCAGCTGGGTGAGGTTACAACACCAGCTTTCAAATGCCAGGAGTGGGTGCGACTAAGTGCCCTCAGGCAGGCACAAGATCCAGGACTGGGAACATGCTTGACAGGCAAACTATGGGCACCACCCTGATAGGTTATAACAACTACCAGCAAGCACAAGAACCAGGGCTGGAGGTGGGCCAGCCTGGAAAAGGCAACAGGACCTGTCAGCATACATGAGGGGCAAGTCTAGGGGTGGGGAAAGCTAAGCTAAGCTGCAACACCATGGGTGTGCTTGAGCTGGGCTAGACTAGGCTACAGCAAAGGTGGGCTGGGAGCATACCTGGTGGATGTTGTTAGGGGGTTGCCCCAATTAGGCTCCAGAACCCACTGGAATGAATGAGTACCAGGTCTGGGTAGGTTGGCTGGGCTACAGCACCCATCAGTTTCCATGAGACATGGTGCTGGGGTGGAACTGACCAGGTAGCCTGCATCCACCAGTATGTGCATTGGCTGGTGCAGGTGACAGACCAAACCTGACCCTGCCCTAGCTGGCACACACAAGAGTCAGATCTGAGATCACTCCAGATGAGGTTTTGAGGAATTCCCCAGTTAGACCATTAGACTCAGACCCCAGCCGCAGGGAAAAATCACAGGATGCATAGCTCAACCTTGGAGTTCATGTGTCAAGACTGGGCCTCTTCAGTTGCTGATGCCTGTTCATTGGACAGCATGCCCACGTGCACCTGGGAGACATGACAGCCAGCTCACCTAGGCCACCAGGGGAGGTCAACTGCCTCATCAGAGGATGGAAAACAGAACAGATAGGACAACTCTCCTGGCCAAGCTTTGCAGCAAATTCCTGTGGTTGTACTAAGGTGGACTCTGCCAACCAATAGACCTTGTAATAATTTTCTCAAACCTGGAGCAGCAAAATCAACTTCTCAGAACTATCAAAATCACTCAAGTAATACCCTCAGAACACTCTTCCCCACATTGACATCTCTAAGGCGTCATCAAATGACTGTCCTCCATCTCCAAGTGCTGATGTAGCTTGACAGCAAGGAGCAATCCCTTCCCCTCCTCCCCTGTGGACACAGGAAGAAGAAATATTAAAGCTGGAACGTTTGTCTCATCCACTTTCCTCCACACCTGACCCTCCTACCTTAATCAGGGGCCCACAGGGGTGTGCAACCATCTCACCTATGTAGGCAATGTTGAAAAAAAGAATTTAAAAATTGTTTAAATACATAGAAATTAAAAAGAGTGCAGGATAGATAATTCAGTACTTTAAAAAACCTACTAAAGCACTACCAAGTATTAAATGATTTTTTAAAAGTGAATATTAAAATCATCCCCATAGAGACTGAAAAATCTTTGCTAAAATTAAATCCTAGTGTTTAAAAAAGACAAAAATATCTCAACCCAAGACTTCGTTAAATTTATAGGAAAACACAAAAGCTTTCCTTTTAAGGTAAGAATCAGGAAAAAGAAGGTCTTGTTCAAAATTATTCTAAAGAATGCTTTAGTACTACTAATCAAAGCACTTAGATTACAGAAATGGATGAAAGGAATGTAAATTAGAAAAGAACATTATTATTTGAAGATGACATGCTTTTGTTTCTGTTTGTCCAAGGAGAATTAACTGTTATAAGCAGCAAAGGAATTCAAAACATGCATAGACAAAATTTGATATTACATTAATCATTAAACTAAATAGAAGTGAAACAAACCAAAATGTAATAAAAGAAAAATTAACCTTCTTTGTATATATTGGTAAAAAGAAGTAATACATTTCATACTTTTTATAATGCCAGCCAAAGTCATGAAATAGAGATAAATTTCACATCATATGAGTAAGATCAGTTTGATAAAATATGGTAAACATTTTAAGAGATATTAAAGAATCCTTTAGCAGAAACAGAAAATAGGGAATTCACAATCCAAACTTGTAAAAATCCCAGGGTCAAACTATAGCTATATGTAACAGACAAATTTTTCCTCTGAGGACATGAGTTGGCTGAAAGACAAAGATACAGGTTGGGCCTGATTGGCTCAATGACTAAATCCTCACGTTGCAAATGCCAAGATCCCATATGGGCGCCAGTTCCTGTCCTGCTACTCCACTTCCCAACCAGCTCCCTGGCTGTGACCCTGGAAAGTGGTAGAAGATGACGCAAAGCCTTGAGACCCTGCACCCACATTACTCTTGGCTTCACATCAGCTCAGCTCCAGATGTTGCAGTCATTTGGGGAGTGACTCAGTAGATGGAAAACCTTTCTGTCTCTCCTTCTTTCTGTAAATCTGCCTTTCCAATGAAAATAAATAAATCTTTGGAACAAAAGAAGGGAGGAAGGAAAGACAGAAGCAGGGAAGGAAGGAAGAGGGGAGGGAGTTAAGACAAAGATAGAAAAAGAATGTTCCACCCAAGATGTCTGTACTTATACTAGGTATAAATACTTTAAATGAAAAAAAACCGCCCTAAAAGACATTCAGCATAAGTAAATCTAATGGACAAATGCAGAACATTCCACTCAGCAGTGGCAGAATAGTCTGCTCAAATGCACATGGAATATTTTGCAAAACAGATCACATGTTAGATATTACATGCACAGAGACATATATATATACATGGAAATACAGCTGTAACTAATAAGTTCAGTAAAGTTATCAGATTCCACATCAGCATTCAAAAGCCAGTTGCATTTCTAAACAGTAACATGAAATATGAAAAAAATGAAAAAATCTCTTTTATAATACCATCAAAAGCAATAAAAGACAGACATGCCTGTTTCATATATGCAGCCTTAAAAGCATAGTAATACTTCCCTTCCCTCACTTCCACTATCCCTCCCCCTTGCCTCCTGTTTTCCCTTAGACATACCTTATGCTTACCTCATAGTCTCAAGCTTACCCCGCCACTAAACAAAGAATTCAGTAAGTAGTAAGTAGAAAAGCCACTGCTCCTCAGAAGCATAGACAAGGGCTATAAACAGAAATCAAAACTTCAAACTGTCAGCTGCATTCACATCCATTACATTATTGGAATTCTGTATATCAGTACCACAAATTGGGGAAAACATATATTTTTATGACTATCTTGGTTCACTAAGCATCATGGCATCCAAATGCATCCATTTTGTTGCAAAAGATTACATTGCATTCTTTATGGCTGAGCAGTATTCCCTTGTGTTTAAATGCTGCATTTTCTTTGTCCTGTCATCAGTTGATGGACATCAAGCTTGACTCTGTATCTTAGCTATTGTAAGTTGTGCTGCTGTAAACATGGATATGCATAGAACTCTTTCATATGGTGATTTAATTTCCTTTGCGTGAATTCCCAGGAGTGAAATAGCTGGATCCTATGCTAGTTTCAGATTTTTGAGGAATCTCCGTATTGTCTCCTAAAAAGTTGTACCAGTTGACATTCTGACCACAAGAGTATTAGAGCACATTGATCTCCGCATCCTCACTAGCATTTATTATTTTTTTAATACTTGGATGATAGCCAATTTTTTTAGATTTGTTACTATTTTATTTGAACAACAGATTTTACATAGAATGAGGGAGAAAGGTCTTCCATCGCACAGGGTGATAAAGCTGGAGATTCAATTCACACATCATAAAAATAAATTCAATATGGCAGAATGATTCAAATTTGAACATTAAATATTAAAACCATTGACAATAGTAGATTTTTCAAAAGTATTTGGAAGGAAGAAGGTCTTTAAAAGTATGACACAAAATAATGAAATATATTTACTATATAAAAATCAAAACTTCCTGCATGATTAAAAAACAAGCAAAGTAAAATTATTTGTAAGAGAAATAATTATTTGCAACCCTTACAAAGAACCATATATAACTCAAAATGTCAATTTAAGAATTAAAAAAAAATGCTTTGTGTGAGGGAACCAACATAACAAGTAATTCACAGAAATGAAATATGAATGCTTCCTAGAATCATGGAAAAAAGACAGCCTGGGTGCATGAAAAAAGAGACAAACAAAAACAAAATACACTGTTTTTCCCTGTCATCATAAAAATTTGAATGAAATTTTGTAACATTCTGCTACAAGGCATTTGGAAACACATAGACTAGGTTTGCTGGAAGTGAAGCAAATGAATAGAATCTTCACATCGCAGCTGGCTAACAGCTATCAAAATTTCCATTGCCATATCCCTTATTTAGTGTTTCCTCTGTAAAATATTCAAAATATCCGCTAATCTGCACTAATATTTATTATCTCATTGTTAGAATAATGTAGAACACTGGAAACAATGTCTAGCCACGAGAAAGAATCTGGTGGAACATATTTATTGCAGCTGTTTGATAAAATACTCATCGACTGCTAAGAAGAGTGAGGCTTCTTTCTGGACCAATGCATAGAGATCATTCAGAAGTGTTCAGTGAAATGCAGGCTGAGCATTGTGAGTGATTCAACTGGCATCTGGGTAGAAGAGGAGAAGTACATGACGTGGTTGCGAATGCAATGCAGGGCTTATTGCTGGGAGAGTAACAGCAGCTTGACGGGGTGATCTCCAGGGAGCAAAACTGGAGCCTGGAATCAGAGGATAGAGGGCAGTGCAGTTTTATTCTATGCACTTTTACACCATGGATTTTCTTTTAACCATATGAGAACTTGCTATTCCTCAAAATATAAAAAGGAAGACCTGGAAGTAAGAAGGCAGGGAGAAAAGAAAAAAGGGGGGAAGGAAAAGTAAAACAATTCTCAAAAACAAAGCAAGAAGCCCCTAGTGGTGTTATTCCAAAATTTTTTTTTTCTTTCTCTGGAAAGCTTAACTTTACTTGAGGAGAAAGTAACTAGTAAGGGTTGTTTTTCCATTTTCCATCTGAGCCCCCTGAAGTCTCAGATCGTCAGGGGAGAAAGTATTGATCCCTGAGGCCCCAGGTTTAAAGTCCCTGAAGAGGAGGAAGCACTCAGAGGGAATTTAGTTGGCAACCAGCCTACACCGGGAAAGATTATCTGGAGACAAATCTGGTATGCAGAAAACAAAACCAACAACATTTTCATCTTTCAGTGTATGCCGGAAACTGTAACTTGAAAATTCATACCGGGGGGAGGGGAGGGGAGGGGTGGGGGGATTCCCAGAGCCTATGAAACTGTCACATAATGCAAAACAATTAATAAAAAAAAAAAAAAGAAAATTCATGGGAAGTCTTAGCGTGTTTCACCTCAACCAGGAGGAGGAGCCAGCACCCCACCACCACCCAGATACCTGGTAAAGCCACAGCCTGTGGTGCTGGCATTCCATCTGGATGCTGGTTCATGACCCAGTTCCTCCACTTCCAACCCAGCTTGCTAATGGCCTGGAAAAAGCAGTGGAGGATGGCCTAATTGTTTGAGTCCCTGCCACTGACTCCTGGCTTTGGCTGACCCAATGCTTGCAGCCATCTGGGGTGAACTAACAGATAGAAGATTCTCTCTCTCTCTCTGTCTCTCTCTCTCTCTCTCTCTCTCTCTCTCTCTCTCTCACTCTCCTTTGAAATTCTGCCTTTCAAATTAACAAATAAATTTTCAGAAACCACATGAAGAAATGAGGGACTTGGATCTAAGTGCCTGGGAAATGGACAAATAATTAAATGAGTTAACTGATTATTCAAACAACCAACACATGTGCTGTTGGTCATCTGATGAGCACATATCCAAAGCTCAGTCTTACACTGGGAAGCTTCAGGCTTTCACTGAAGCTTCACCTTGTAACAGAACCTGCAGTTTTCTCTCTCCCTTCCCCTCACAGTTTATTATTAAAGACTTACATACTCACAGGAATTTTAAAAGCTAGTGCAGAGACGTCACATGTATCCTTCTCTTTGTTTTTCCTACTTGGTTAAACCTCACAAAATTACGCTATGACATCTTACCAGGATTTTAATTTTGGTACGATTTGTGTGGATGGTTCTATGCCATTTCATACTTCCACATATTTGTATAATCACCACAATTAACATACATACTTATTCTGACACATTTCTCAAATTGTACAGTTCTTCTCATATCACCAATGCTGGAAACATCACCACCTTCCCCCTGCCATCCCTCACCTCTGGCAATAATTACTATATTCTCCATCTCTATAATTTTCTCATTTTGACAATATTATATAAGTAAAATCATGTAATACATGCTTTTTTCGGATTGGCTTTTTGTTGGAAAGTCAGATATACAGAAAGGAAGAGAGACAGAGAAGATCTTCCATCCGTTAATTTACTCCCCAGGTGGCTGCAACAGCCAGAGCTGAGCTGATTCAAAGCCAGGAGTCCGGAATCTCCTCCAGGTCTCCCACGCAGGTGCAGGTTCCCAAGGCTTTGGGTCATCCTTGACTGCTTTCCCAGGCTACAAGCAAGAAGCTGGGACATGAACCAGTGCCCATATGGGATCCCGGTGCATGTAAGGTGAGGACCTTAGCCACTAGGTGACCACACCAGGCCCAAGGCTGGGTGTTTTATATCTGAAATCCGTTAAAGTTGTTGCAAGTATCTTTAACCTTCATTATTGAGTAATATTCCACAAAATGGATGTATCATAGTTTAACTACTTACCTATTATGCAATTTTTAATTGTTTATAGTTATTACAAAATTGCCCAACTATGTAAAGAATGAGTTGTATACAGCTATACTATACTATAGTAAGTGTGTTTTTTTAAACTATCACATTCCTGGGAGCGGCTGTCTCCTCCTCTCTCTCTCTGTCCTCCTCCCCCAGAAACAGGAAGAGTAGAAAGGAAGATTGGAAGGAATTGTCTCGTCACTTTCCACCGTTCCTTGACCCTTTCCACCCTAATCAGTGGTCCATGTGGGAATGCATACTTCTCAACTATGTAAACCTTATCAAAAATAAAATAAACCTATTATGAAAAGAAAAAAAAACCTACCACACTATTCCCAGAGTTACTATAGCTTTTTGCATTCTTATCAACAATGTAGGGTAGATCCAATTACTTTGCATCTTCGCCAGTGCTTGATATTGTCACTATTATTAACTGTAGTCATTCTGTGGTGGTGTCATGTGAGAATGATAGCCCATGTTTTTAATTGGCATTTCTCCAATATCTGACAACTTCTCATATGTGTATGTGCATTCATATAGCTGCCTTTGGAAAATGTGTGTCACACCTTCACCTGTTTTCAAATTTGATTTTTTGAATTTTGAATTTAAGAGATCTCTATCTACTCTAGATACAAGCACTGTGTCAAATACATGTTTTGAATATATTTTCATAGACTGGTCTTGTAACGCAGTAGATAAAGCAGCTGCCTACAACGCCAGATTCCACCTCAAAGCACTGGTTTGAATCCAGGTCACTCTGCTTTTCTTCTGGCTCCCTGTTAATGTGCTAATAGACATGTGTATATTTGTGTAACCACCACTACAATTGAGTTGTAGACGTACTCTGTCACTTATTGCAGATCGATACTTCTCTTGTAATCCTTCTGGGATTTCTTTAGGTCCCTTCCACTTTAAATCATGAGACATGGAAGTAGAAGTAATAGTTCTATAGGATAACATACACTAAAATACTGTAGCACAACAATCCTAATTTCTGGCTTCAGCCCTGTATGTCTGTCTTTGGCAACTTTTAGCCATGATTTTCTGTGTGGGTTTTTGTTATTGTTGTTGTTAGCATCCATTGACCTATTTTTATCTATTTGAAAGACAAAATGAAAGACAAAAATGAGCTGCTATCCACTGGTTCACTCCACAAATTGCAACAACAGCCAGGACTGGACCAAAAGCAACCAACATTCATCAGAGCAAAAAGACAAGTTCCTACATAAGTGTAAGAAAAAAACAGTTATTTTTTCATAATTGGCCATGTGTACTTCCAATATCTAGGGCACATACAGACAACCAAGGAATGTAGAGAAACATGCAGAAATTGTCTTCCATGGATGGCTCAAGAGTACAATGATCCCATGAGGGTAGATGCTGGGAAACTTCAAAAGTTCATCACCCAGTTATTAATTTTCAAAATGTCACACACTAAACTCCATAGTAGCTTTCAAAAATCATAGACACCATAAACTCACCTGAGTGTCTCAGATGTCAAATACAGCCTAAATTCTACAGCTTTCTGCTATTCAAAAACATGAATGGTGATGAAAAGTACAGACACTATACCCAACAGCCTAAGGCACTTTAATACGGATTTAAATAAGTATGTGTCAGGTGTATACAGTGTTAGATTGGCTTAAAAGTAAAAACTCAGAGAACGTATCATCAGAGCAAATTAAATTGTTGTGACATATAAATCACACCATTCACTGAAAAGTATTTCTTCTAGCTGAGAAAGAATAATAAGATGGGATAGGAGTGACAAAGGGGGTAGCGTCACCAAATCGTTTAACTACACAGGAAGGCTGAAAAACTTGCAGGAAAGCAGCAGCTAAGTGTGAGATGCTAAGAAGAAAAGTTCATGAAAAAGAAAAAAATTCACTGCATTGAATGAACGTTATGAACTGAGCAAAAGGACTGATCTCTACACACAAGACCAAGTACGCCTAGGACTGATGAACAACAGCTTCATATCATTGGAAAGCACCAAAAACTGTACTTGAGTCATGACTTTCAGCCACCACTCTCAAGCATTTTCATACAGTGTCCTATTTTAAAAACCTAACTTAACATACATGCTACTTAATTACAAAACACACATAAAAATGGCTGAAATTCTAAAACAAAAAAATAGTGTGAGTTCTCAACACTGTTGAGTTGAAAAATGAGATCACTCATGCAGCATTATTGATTAGAGAATAAAATTGTATAGCTAACTAGGTAAAGTTTGGTGGTTTCTTTAAAAACTAAGCTTGTGGGGCTGGCGCAGTGGCCTAGCAGCTAAAGTCCTTGCTTTGAATGTGCCAGGATCCCATATGGGCACCAGTTCTGGTCCTGGCGGCCCCACTTCCCATCCAGCTCCCTGCCTGTGGCCTGGGAAGCAGTCGAGGATGGACCAGAGCCTTGGGACCCTGCGCCCGTGTGGGAGACCTGGAAGAGCTCCTGGCTCCTGGCTTCAGGTCGGTACATCTCTGCCCATTGCAGCCACTTGGGAAGTGAATCGGTGGATGGAGGATCTTGCTCTCTGTCTCTCCTCCTCTCTGTATATCTGACTTTGCAGGGAAAATAAATAAATCTTAAAAAAAAAACTGAACTTGCAGGGGCTGATGCAATGGCTCAACTGTTTAGTCTTTCACCTCAAGCGCCTGCTTCTCATAGGATACCAGTTCATGTCCTGGCTGCTCCACTTCCCATCCAGCTCCCTACTTATGGCCTAGGAAAAGCAGAGGAGGATAGCCCAAAGCCTTGGGATCCTGCACCCACGTGGGAGACCCGGAAGAGGCCTGGGCCTTGGATCAGCTCAGTTCCAGTCATTGCTGCCATTTGGGGAGTGAATCAGTGAATTAAGATATTTCTCTCTGTCTCTCCTCCTCTAAGTCTGCCTTTCCAATGAAAAATAAATAAATCTTTGAAAACACACACACACACACACACAGAACTAAACTTGCAGCTACCAAGCAGCCCAGCACAAAGGTAATATTCCAGGACAAAAATGTATTTACATACAAAAACCTGTATGTGCATTTCATCATTGATTTATTTGTAGTAGGCAAAAACTAAAATCAGCCAGGTGTCTTTGGGTTGTGATTAGAATCAGTGCTACACACACAACATGAAATATTATTCTACAGTAAAATTAATGAAGCCTCGAATGAAATTCATGAAAATTAGCCTGAGTGAAAAAAAATCAGTCCCCCAAAAACTGTACATTGTCTATACATTCATTCACTTGACATATCTCAAATTTACAATTTTTCAGTGGTTGGGCATCTGGCCTAATAGTTCAATTCACTAGTTGGAACACCTGCATTCCATAAGCAGGTGTCTGAGTTCAGGTCCTGACTCCACTCCCAGTTCTAGCTTCATGTTAGTGGGTGCTCTGGAAAGCATCAATGATGGCAGTAGTAGGTTCCTGCCAGCCACCTGACAACCTGGATTGAGCTTCTGGCTCTTGGCTTGGGTCTAATCCAGCCTCAACTATGTGCAGGCAACTAGGAAGTGAATAACGGGAGATCTCTCAACCGAAGAAAAGTGTATGTGTGTATACATGTGTGTGTCTGTGTATATAAATACATACATACATACATATATATCTGAAAAGAAGGAGATATCAGCAGGAATCTGGAGTTAGGAATGAGTTTTAAAATGTGGAGGAAGGTTATAAAGAACAGCGCACAGGAACCTGGAGTTTGAAAACCATTCAATGCTTTGACTGTGACGGTGAACACTGACAATAACACTTCAGAGAACTTCATACAAGCACACACACAGACATGTACACAAGCAAAACAAAACTTGCAACGCCTGAATAGTAGTGGCAATGGCATCAGTATTGAGATCCTTATCGTAGTAACATTTTGTGGATTCACAGTATGCATATCCATGGGGGGGTGGTATTAGTTTTCTATTATTGCGATTGAAATTCCAACAGTGGCTTAAAACAATACAAACTATTTATGTGAAATAAAAATAACACAAAACTTGAAATTATTATGCATACAATTTTGTAAAAGGCTGTATTAACACATAAATTTGATTGCGTCATACGCACAAAATGGGTCTCCAGCTCAGGGTGTCGGCAAGGAACGTACGTGTTCTTCCCTGCAGACTCGGGGATGTCAACTTTCCTTTTTCTTTTTGTGCGAATCATCTGTATTCCAGAGTCTTTTCTTCCTTCCCAAAGCCAGTGTTTTTATAGCTTCATGTCTCTCTCTGATTCACATTTCTGCTCTCTCCATGTAAAAGAAACCCAGTGAAAACATTAGGCCCGCTGGATTATCCAGGACAGTTTCTCCCATCTTGATTAGCAGCCTGAAATTCATCTACAGCCTTAATTTCTCCTTATCATATCATATAACATGCACATAGGTTCCAGAAAGTAAAATCTTAATGTCTTGGGGAAACCATTATTTTGCCACAGAAATAAACTGACAATGTGAATCTATGATCACTTCAATAAAAATTCAATTAGAGGGCCCGGCGCCATAGCCTAGCAGCTAAAGTCATCACCTTGAATGTACCAGAATCCCATATGGGTTCCGGTTCTAATCCTAACAGCCAGCTCCCTGCTTGTGGCCTAGACAACCAGTCGAGTACAGCCCAAGACCTTGGGATCCTGCACCCCTGTGGGAAACCCAGAAGAAGCTCCTGGCCCCTGGCTTCAGATCAGCTCAACTCTGACCATTGCGGCCGCTTGGGGAGTAAATCAGTGGATGGAAGATCTTTCTATTTCTCCTCCTCTCTGTATATCTGACTTTCCAATAAAAATAAATAAATCTTTTAAAAATTCAATTAGAAATATTTAGTGAGTGTGGTTATTAATGTGTGCTACAGTTACTATGATGAGTATCATTTTATACACACATGCCTTTTACTATCGTGAATGTGTCTTTTCCGGAAAGCTACGGCTCTTCCTCCACAGTTGTCTTCCATCTGAAATCTTTTACCATTTTCACTGGGTCTTCACACAGATACATACAATCTAGATTTATCATTTCTTAACAGCAAGAAAAGCCATCAGCCTTCACTGATAGTATTTTAGAACTATCAAAACCACCTGGGCAGAACTCTCAGACTGCGCACCCCATGGGGAACCTGGGTTGATATCGAGTGGCCGTTCCCCAGCCCTGGGTACTGGGGCAGTTGGGAGGCTGAGTATGGCTTCTCTCCTTATTCCCCCCCACATATCCCAAAACAGGATGGAAAAACAGAAAATTTAGAAACAATGATCACACCCACTTTTCCCTAACCCTTGATCCACGCCACTCTGATCAACAATGTTAACATCATCTAAAATAATTTTTTTTTAAATTGGCCTTCATATATGTATGGAAATACTATTCCTCTTTACCTACTCCTTACCTAATGCTCTACTGCTTTGTAATAAAGTTGTTTTATTGTCTTTGTCTAATGATGTGTTTCTCATTTCCAGCTGGGACTTCATCTGAAAGGCCCTTCCGTCTCATTCTTCTATCAGTATTCTTGTTGTTACCTAGCTATCCTCTTAAAAACTTTCTCTATAAATGGGGGGGGGATTTGGGAAGGGAAATCCCAGAGCCTATGAAACTGTATCCTAAAATAATAGAAAAAAAACTTATGTCTTCTTGTACAGTTTGCTCATAAAGCGATGTTAACTGCTGACTGCGGAGATACTGATTATGAATTAGAAATAAGAACAGGTTCTTAGATATACAAAAATATGTGCGATCTTATTCATAACAAGAAAATATGAAGCTGTTCTCTCACTAGAGACCTCTTTAAAAAAACTACTAGTTAAGTCCCTAATGACAATAACATAAGAAAAATTATCTGCCTCTGGAAAATTTTCCCCAATTCTATCACACCTCAAGAGAGTAAGCCTCAGCTATAAACTCCCCAAAGGCGAGGACTCAGACTGGCATCAATCGCAGAATGAAACTGGCGGCAAACTCAGATGTAGGGTAAACAAAGCCATCAAAACTTTTCTGTATCAGCTGTGTATCATTCCACTGTGTAACAGGTAATACTAAGGCAAAAGGTTAGAGCCAAAGTTCCAGAATTTTCTACCAGAATACCAAGAGGAATCAATCGCCTGTCACTAGTGACATAATGAACAAATAATTAAATAAAGAACTAATGTTGCATGCTGCTGATGAATTATTTGCGTAAGTTATTTTGACTAATTTTTGAGAGCCCAATCAATACTGATACTGTGCTGAATAATTTATGTCAACCAGCTCATTGTCACCAAGTTAACAGGATTGCAGCTTAACTGAATCTATTTTAACTTCCACTAACAAGTACTGGTTTTTAAACACAAACATTTTTTGTTGATTTTAAATGTATGAAACCTTCAGAGAAGGTACAGTAGCTTTACCTAGTTATGTGCAGTGTGAATAATTTTCATTATTATGGCACTTTTGCATATGTGAAAGTGGATTTCTGTGGAATATAAACACGTCCTGGGGATCCTGGACCCTAGGAAGATGTATGAGTGCAGGTAATTTTATTAATGGGTCACAAGTATGTCTCCAACATAACTGTACCGGTTACGTATTACTATTAATACATATTAACATGTAATTGTCTAATTACTAATGAGTTATACACCGTCTTATGTTTCTATTACTCTTTTATGTGTTCTGTATTTCTTAGGATTATGCTTTC
The DNA here is from genome assembly GCF_030435755.1 of Ochotona princeps. Taxonomy (NCBI): domain Eukaryota; kingdom Metazoa; phylum Chordata; class Mammalia; order Lagomorpha; family Ochotonidae; genus Ochotona; species Ochotona princeps. The sequence continues at coordinate 12,566,174 of NC_080835.1, read as the reverse complement.
TTTAATATTTTCTTAAGATGGATCCATACAGATTATTATCTATATCAAGTGTGGCAAGTAATTTTACCTGATGAAATTTTCAGTCTGTATTCAGTCTTTGTTTTATCATAGAATTTATATTTTAAATATAATTGAGTTTACAATATTTTATCATCTGAATTTGATCTTCTTTAAATTTTATTTATATCCAAATCAGATATTTGGTTATGTTATCAACTCCTTCGAAGTTCAATTTTTAAGTTAATTTATAAAATGCAAAGTAGAAATTCAATGTCGTTTTTCATTTGTATAAGTATTAATCATAGCATAGTATATTGCACCATGTCTTATTGATATACATGTTTGAATGTTTCAGTCCATAGACAAGTACACATGCTTATCATTTGTTTACTCAGTTCCATTGATATACTAACCCACTTACACAATGTCTGCATTAACAACACTTTATAGAAGCTTTGCTATCCTGTATCAGCAAACTTTATGCCTTGTTTTCTTTTCAAATTTAGCTGTTTCCTTCCATGTAAAAATTAGAATAGGTTTTATGAGGTACACACAGAATTATTTTAGGTATTTTATTTGAATTACATTGAACCTACAATTTATATGGGAGTGATGTAGTATTCACAAAATTAAGCTCCTATCCGTGATCCATGTCTGTTTTGAACTTCTTCAATCCTTTAGACAAAATTTAGGTTTCCCAATAAGTCTGAGCATTTTCTGTTAGATTTACTGGTAGTTATTTTATATTTATCGCTGTGTGAATTTAAAAATCAAGTGCAATATCTCCATGATCAATAAAAATGCACTTTTCTGATTAATAGAAACTCATGTTTCCTTGTTTTTAGTATCCTAGTATTGAGTTAATTCACTCATCTCACTAAGAATTTATCTGAAACTTCTCTAGGATTTTCTACATAGAGTATTATATCAGCCAAATGCATTGACAATTGTTGATTTTCCCATTCTAATTATTGATCTTCCACTCCTTCTGATATCTTTTTTCCCAGGTGAGGAATTCAGAAAAAGAAATCGAAAAGATTCTATAAAAACTTCTCCTACCCTTTAACTTATAGACATTGCTTCTCCCAACTAACTAGTATATCCAATATAACTAACTAGTAGTATAACAATATGCAGTACAACAACGTGGTAGATAACCTTTGCCCTTACAAAGCTTACGAATTAGCTAATTTCCCCCACTTCTTTGTTGGTGATACTCTACTATGAATATTCACCAAATTTTACCAAATACTTTTCTGTTTCTTTTGAGAACATAAGACTTATCTCATTTCATATGTTAATATGCCAAATCGTATCAATAAAAATTCCAATGTTTAAAAAAATTATTTTATTGGTAAGATAATTGTAAATTGATCTTGATTACTAATAAGAAATGGTTTTCCCTCATCCTGGTATTTCTTTCCTACATTAAAAACTTCAAGATAGATAACTGAGAACCCGTTTTATCCATGTCACTCATGCTGTGTCTACGAAGGTAGAACCACAAACCTGATTTACAGAGCTGGCAATAGCAGCCTGAAGAACCCTGCCCCTCATGGGAGCAGCCAGGATGCTGAAGGCCTTGTTCCCCTGCGCTCTGGAAGCATGACACCACTGCTCCCAAGGGTAAGTGGGAAAGCCTGTCTCCCTAAGTACCTAAGGTGATACGCTCTCCCTACAATGGCATCCTTGATGTCTCAACTATGTCAAACCTTGAAAACGAGACCTGAGATATTTCCTGGAGCTATCTTTGGCCTCTTCAATCATTTAATATATGGCTAGATTTTGTCAGTGAATCTGTATTTTTATTATGTTTGTGTCTAGATTCACTAGTGAGGATTCTAATTTTCCTAATAGTTGCATGTATGTGAATGTTTGCTTGACAAAATGAATTGTGAAATGCACTTTTGAGATATTAGAAAACAGTTTATAATTAGTTGCTTCATATGTTTGGTATTGGTTTGGTATTGGTTAGGCTTTTCTGAAACGCAGTTGACTATAGTGTTTTGATAAGTAGATTTAAGATAGTAGTTCAAATCATTGAATGGCTTTTTTTTAAGATTTATTTATTTTATTACAAAGTCAGATATACACAGAGGAGGAGAGACAGAGAGGAAGACCTTCTGTCCAATGATTCACTCGCCAAGTGAGCCACAACGGGCCGGTGCGCGCCAATCCGATGCTGGGAACCAGGAACCTCTTCCAGGTCTCCCACATGGGTGCAGGGTCCCAAGGCATTGGGCCATCCTCGACTGCTTTCCCAGGCCACAAGCAGCGAGCTGGATGGGAAGTGGAGCAGCCGGGACTAGAACCAGAGCCCATATGGGATCCCGGAGTGTTCAAGGCGAGGACTTTAGCTGTTAGGCCACGCAGCCGGGCCCCATTGAATGGCTTTAAATATCAATGTTTGGCCCAGACACAACGGTTGCTATCAGTCTCTATCCTTTTTTAGTATTCCATTTAAAACATAAATACTGAAAAATCTTCAAAAATAATCAAATTATATGTATTATATAAAGCATCATGTTTCAGTAACTCACCGTAATACAAAAAAAAAAAAATATGATTTATTTGTGTTACTGCAGAAATTGGCTAGAAAAAAGACTTTACCCAATCCTTTTTTAAAAGCACCAACTGAAAAGCAAAAGAAAACCCATTTTTTTCCAAGTTTGACAATTCTGGCTTATACAGCATATTATACAAGGAGTTAGTAAGTGACAAAAATGCTTGAAAACCTTTGTAAACACCTAAGCAGAGACTCAAATACAATATTCAAAGAGCATTTATAAAGCAACCCAATTGAAATGTCTGAAAATACATACAAACATATGAACAAGAAATTTACAAAAAGTAGACAGGCTTTAAAAATTTTTACATTAGACAAAATAATCAAATTCATGTGAAGTTAAAGGAAAATAAAACAATAAGTTTTAGGTTCCACTTTATAATTTTTTCCCTGAGGCAAAAATAAAAATAGAAGTCAACTGAGAAGGAGGGGATACGAGAATCCCCATGAACAATTAATAAGATTATGCACTACAGCTTGAAGGGAAGCTTAACTAAACAAAAGTGTGTTTTGTTTATCTGTTAACTGATGTTTCTATAAAGTGTTCATCAGTTCATAACCAGAGAAATAGTTACTGTTTCATGGAAATTACTCCAAACTGTGGATGAAATTCTCTAAACTGGGTATCAAGTAACAGCCCTTAAAATTCAAATTAATTCTGATAACAATGATTATACAATAATTTGAAAGTTTACTCTCTTTGGCTGAAGGTGAACATCTGTTTATTTGGTCACTGTTAGTAGTCCTTGCTTATTTTCTTGCTGGATTTTTTGTCCTTTTTATTTGTTGAACTCTATTTGGTATGGTTTCTAGGCATTTGAAGATAATGAAAATTAAAAATATTTTCTTAAAAATAATAATATTAAGTTTTTAAAAATAAAGGGAGAAAGTGAATCTGCTAAAAAGTTTCACAGTTAGTGAAAAGTTTCACAGCAATAACCCAGGGACATATATTCATTTTTTATATTGGGCATTGGTAGGCCAGTGGGATTATCTTGTCTATTTATTTTGCTTACATAAACCATTACCATGAACCTACTAACTTATAATATTTTCTTAAAAGGTAAATGTCCTGAATTTCTAAGTTTAAAGAAGCTATCCTTTAAAAATAGAAACAAAACATTTTCTAACCTCACAGTGAAACTACATATTATAAAACCTCTGAAATGCAATAAAGGATTGTAATGATCTTAGCTTTCTCTGTTGTTTCTTTAAACATTTTTTTGCAGTTTTTCAGCAAATTCAATCTAAAATCAGCATGGATAAAAATAATGGCACTGAAATAGCTGAATTCATTCTTCTGGGATTTGCCGGCCAATACAAGTCTTGGCTTATCCTCTTTATGGTATTTCTAGTGATCTATGTGACCTCCCTGGTGGGTAATATTGGAATGATCCTACTCATCAAGGTGGACCCTTGTCTTCACACCCCTATGTACTTTTTCCTCCAACATTTGGCATTTGTTGATCTCTGTTATACCTCTGCTATCACTCCCAAGATGTTGAAAAACTTTGCAGGGACAAGTCACTCCATAACATTCATAGGATGTATGGTGCAGCTGCTCGTCTACGGGAGTTTCGCCACAAGTGACTGCTACATCCTGGCTGCTATGGCAGTGGACCGTTATGTGGCCATCTGTAACCCACTCCGCTACCCGGTTGTCATGTCCCAGAAGCTCTGCATTCAGCTACTGGTTGGCTGCTATTTTATGGGTTTCCTGAATGGTTCTGTAAACACAGGCTTTACTTTCTCTTTGAAGTTCTGCAGATCCAATGCAATTAACCACTTTTTCTGTGATGAACCTCCACTCCTTGCCCTGTCTTGCTCCAACACTGACTTCAATGTCATGCTCCTGACAGTCTTTGTAGGGTTCAACTTGGTGTGCACTGTGTTGGTGGTCATCTTTTCCTACGTTTATATCCTGATTGCCATCCTTAGGATGTCTTCTGCGGAGGGGAGGAAAAAGGCCTTCTCCACATGTGCCTCCCACCTGACAGCTGTCACCATTTTTTATGGGACTCTGTCTTACATGTACCTACACCACCGCACCAGTGATTCACAGGAGCAAGAAAAAGTGGCATCTGTGTTTTACGGCATTATGATCCCCATGTTAAATCCTTTGATCTACAGCCTGAGAAACCAAGATGTGATAGAAGCCTTTAAAAAAGTAGGAAAGAAATGCTTCTAATTTGGACCCCAATTTTTAACTCGGCATGTTTTACCAAGCAAGGCAACAGTGCTATCTTATTTTTCAGGCTCAGAAGATGTAGCAAAAGGCATGACTTCATTGTGTGTGTGTGTGTGTATATTTATATGTGTGTTTATTTTATATCAATGCATACATATTATATCTATGTGTAGACATTTATATTTAATTATATGTATAGACATGCATTTTATATCTATGTATTATAAATGTATGGATACAAATATATGTAAATATATCAAACACATACTCATCCAGCAATAAAAAAAAAAAGTAGAGACCAGTTGTTCCAGGTCTTTTTCCTGGATCATTTGTCAGCTAAAACACAGGGAGGATTTGGTAGGAAGTTTAGCCATTTCAGCATCCACATGCATTTCGTGGCATTAGGTTGCAAATGCCAAATACATACAATTTATTCAAAGTCAAATCCACCAAAAAAAGAGGAAGAAAAATGAGCACTCCAACTGACCCAAAAACAGCAAGCAATGCTAGAATTTGCCAAGAAAAGCCAGAAAACAATTATTATTACTGAACTTGATATGTTCAAAAGTACTAAGCAGAAATGTCTGGTGCTTTAAATTTATACTTCATGTAAATAATCATGGATCAGACATGTGCAAAAAAATTATTAGTTAACATAAAGACATAACAATAGAAACTTTCCAAGATGGGAGAAAATAAATCAAAAAGGTAAATAAACAAACATTACTGAGCTGTGGAACATGTTCAAGCAGCTTTATGTACATGTAGTTGGAGTCCTTTAAGAGGAATAAAAATTAAGTTGACATTAAAAAGTATTGGAAAAGGGCCCAGCACGGTAACCTAGTGGCTGAAGTCCTCTCCTTGCATCTGCCAGGATTCTCTATGGGTGCCAGTGTGCATCCTGGCTGCTCCACTTCCCTTCCAGCTCCCTGCATGTGACCTGGGAAAGCAGGTGAGGATGACCCAAAGCCTTGAAACCCTACACTTGTGTGGGAGACCCAGAAGAAGCTCCTGGCTCCTGACTTTGGATCAGCTCAGCTCCATTGTGGCCACTTGGGGAGTGAATCAGCAGATGGAAGATCTTCCTCTCTGTTTCTCCTCTCTGTGAAATCTGAGTTTCCAATAAGATAACAAATAACCCTTTAAAAAAAAGAAGTGTTGAAAATAGTGATGAAAATCTACTAATTTAACTTAAACTATAAACCCACAGATTCAAGAATCATAAGAAACAAGCAAAATTTTCATCTAACATACAGCATAATAAAATTACTCAAGATCAGGAATAAGGTCATTAAGCACATTCAGATTCTAAGGACGAAAGACACACTCAAGGAAGCAGAGCAACATTTTTGAAGTGCTAAAGGAAAAAAATCCTTATCATAAACCAAGTAAGTTCATATCCATCCTTTTCTAACATATAAACACACCCTTCTGGTTAAAAAGTACCCAAATAGTATTCAATCATTTTGCCCCTTTTATTTAAGACACTGCCTGCATGACTTAATTCCAAAAATGTTGAAAGGCAAACAGGTTGACAATGTCTGTGACCATTATTCCCCACTGGAGTCAACATTGCGTGAAGGAAAAGACTAAACTTTTTATTTATTGATAACACAAACTTTCCTCAAGAAAGCACTTTGAAGACTGACTTGAAGTGAAATTGTCACTTACTCTGTTGTTGTAAGGTCTTTGACTGTAGGTATTTACTTATGAAGCAATTTGAAAGAATGAGAGATGCAAATAACAATAAGGAAAGCAGTTCAATTGACATTACACATTGTATACCAAAGTTGTGTTCTAACCAGAATCCATTCTATCTGAGGCCACTGATGTTAATAATAAGGTGTCTAATGGTTTATCAAATGGACACACTGTTTTTTTGACTACAGATAATGTCTTAAGCTGCCCTCTGACACCCTAGAGCTGTTGGTCGGAGACAAACAGGACACTGTGGATGTTGTCATTTTCTAAGGCTTCGTGGTCACCACAACAGCAGGTGAGGATTTAAAGCATTGTCGGAGCAATACAAATTTCCAAATAACCCAGCTTTGGACTTCACCAGCTGCTAGAACTGTCAGAAATCCTGCCGATGGGATTTCAGCCACTTTCCCCCAGAATCTTTTCATTCTACTTTTTATAGTTTACCCATTACAGATGGATTTTTTTCTATTTTTTTTTCCAATAGGAAATAGGAATCAATTTCAAAGGCACGTTGTGGACTGCATTCTTTCATTTATCTAACCCTTGCCTTGCTCCTTGAAAATTATCAAAGCAATTATGGGCTCTCTAAACATATTTTTTTAATTTTTTTATGAAAACTTCAATTTAATACAAAGCAGCTTTTAACAGATACCAAATAGGGTGTCAGAAGACCCATTCATAAAGGAAACCCAGGCTCTCTGAGGAAAATGACCCTGTACAACTTTACCATAAATGATCTGAAATTGAGGTAGCTTCATTCAGGACCAGCAGGCTAATTTAATGACTTATAATATAATGAAAGGCTATATCCATCTACAGAAATTGCATAATGGAGACTAGCATACCAAGAGGTGAAAATGCATTGCAGTATGCATCATTATACCTGAATAAAAGATAGAATCCTAATGAAACTCTTAAATATATCTTGATAATAGGATGCTGGACTTTCTATCATTATGCATACCTACAATGTCTATCATTGTATACACCTACAATGTCAGCATACACTTAAATAGCAGAATGATGGACTTGTGACTGTCACTGCTATTGAAAGACTATACTTACTGTAATCATAGGGGGGAACGTGAGGGGGAGGGAAAATGGGAGGGTAGAAAGGGAAATCCCAGAGTCTATGGTACTATATAATGAAAAATAAAATTTTTAATTGAATTTAAGTCTTAAAAAATAAACAAATAAATTGTAAAATATATTCATTCCAGGGCCTGGCATGATAACCTGGCTAAATCCTCTCCTTGTATGTGCCAGATCCCATATGGGCATTGATTCATGTCCCGGCTGCTCCACTTGACATTCAGCTCCCATGTGTGGGCTGGAAAAGCAGTAGAGGATGGCCCAAAGCCTTGGACCCTGCACCAATGTGGGAGACCAAGAAGAAACTCCTGGCTTCTTGCTTCCAATCAACTTTGCTCTGGCTGTTTCAGTCACTTACAGAGTCAATTAGTGGACAGAAAATCTTTTCTCTCTGTATATATGTCTTTCCAACAAAAATAAATAAATCTTTTTTAAAAAGATAAATTTACTCTAACCCTAATAGATAGTGAGTGTAAAGGGAAGCAGAAAATTCATAGAAAAAAAAATTTGCCCTAAAAACTATAAAAGGAAATGAAGAGAAGCAGGAACGGGGAGAAAGACTCCTTGATAGAAGAACTCTGGAACCCTAACAGCACCCATCCACATTCCAAAGTCATGGATGCTCTTCTCTCCTGAGAGACTGTCTATTGTAGGTCTGCAAGTAGAATCAAAATTGCTGCTATCACATATTAACACAGGTTTTCTATGTGCTAGCACAGAGAAACTGTATTCTTGCAGAACTTTGACCAGAAAAAAAGTTTCTACTTCCCATTATGAAGCACCTGTAGTGCCTGTTTGCAGCTTACAACAGTCAGAGCACTTGGACAACCTCTTTCAGCCACGTAACCCAGGGCTGGAACTAGGATACTTTAACTTCAAAGCCTGTACGTTTGACCAAAACAACACACACTTTTTAAAATGTAAGATAAAGTAACTTAGCTGGAATATTTTTTTCTGAATAGCATATCATTCCCCCAACACCTTCACTGAGGTATAATTTATATGGAGAAAATGAGCCATTCATTCTTTGATCTGTCCTTAGTCCTATCTTTGAGTAGCTTGCGCACAGTTAGCTCATGGGAGCTATTACACATATGTGTCCTACTTTTTGGTTGCCCTTGTGCAGGACTAGCACCATGAATCATTTTTTTTTGTCATGAACTCCCAGGTTTTGATCTTTCATGCTCCGATATTTAGAACAGCACAACCATCATTTTCTTGGTAGAGTCAACTTGAGCACTGTCTTAACTTACCCTACTTGATCATTATATTCTCCTATGTCTCTATCGCTGCTATTCTCCAAAGAACTCGTTAAAGTTCCCATTTGCAGCTCCTTCCTAACTTGCAGCTCCAGTTCAGCTCTAACAAATCCCAGAAGAACCTGAAAGTGGTCATATTTTATAAGAGTTGGTTCTTATGTTAAACCTTTGATCTACAGCTCAAGAGGCAAAGAAGTCGTGTAAACATTAATAGTAGTAGTAGCAGAGAGGAGCTCACAAGCCAGGGGCCTCAGTTCCAAACACAGAGCACATAGACGCATCCATCCAAACAAAAACATTTTAAAAGATGCTTCATCTTTTAATTGATCGGGATGATACTCTGCTGGCTCTGCCTTCAGACCAGAGAGGGTATACCTAAGAAGCCGTTGAACTTGACTGGACAATAAGATGCTGGACTATATGTTTGGTATATGCTTGCAATGGGGGAATCTCAACTGAACTTGAACTGTGGTTATGCAACAAGGTGGAGGAATCCACCATGGTGGGAGTTTTGGGGAGGGGTGGGGAGAATCCAAGTACCTATGAAACTGTGTCACATAATACAATGTAATTAATAATAAAAAAAAAGATGCTTCATGTAGGAGCCAGTGTTGATATGGATGGCAAAGCTGCAACCTGCAACATTGGCAGCCTATACAGACCCTGGTTGATATCCTACATGTTCCACTTCAAGTCGAAAGCTCTGCTAATGGCCTGAGAAAAGCACAGGAATTTAACTCCAGTGTTTGGACCCCTGCCACTCAAGTGGAACACCCAAAAACTCCTGGCTCCTGGCTTTGACCTAGTCTAGCACTGGCCATTGCAGCCATCCGAGGAGTAAAAAGATGGAAGATCTCACTGTCTTCCCCTTTCTCTGTAACTCTTTAAAATAAGTCTTTTTTTATGCTGATTTTTTTTTTAAATGCTTAAATCTTTTTTTAAAAAATGATGTCATTTTCTAACAGGTCCCAAAATGTGTTGAGCTTCCTAAACTCCTAACTTACAATAGTGTTTATTATATAGTTTCATCTTTTCATAGACATGAATTTATCTGGAGAAGCAACCCCTTCTGCCTCTCTTCTTAATGATTGCTCTTAACAGATTTTAAAAAATCATCAACCCCTTCTGCCTGACTCTCTTTTTAATGACTGCTCTTAAAGGATTTTTAAAAATCGTCAACAACAATGTCATTCCAGGAGGATTTGAAAGAAAGTGGAAAATTAACTATCAAGGAAAATTAAAGATGTAAGACAGAACTAATTGCACACTAGGAAAGTAGGAGCGTGTCTAAAAAAGTCGTTTCAGGGCTGGATATTTGGCACAAGAATCAAAATCCTGCTTGGGATGTCCAGATACCATAACACAGTGCCTGGTTCAGGTCTTGGCTCCTCTACTTCCAACCCAACTTCCAGCTACTGTATATGCAAGGGCCACAGGTGATGGCTCAAGCTCCTGGTCCTTGACACCCACATGGGAGATCAAAATGGAGCTCCTGAACCAACCCTGGACACTGTAAGTATTTGGACAGTGAACTGACAGATATCTGTGTGTGTGTATGTCTGTCTGACCTTCTATCTCTTCCTATCCCTTAAATAAAAGTGGAAAAAATAATTAACTAAATTTTTTTCAAAAAATAAAAAGACACTTGAGGTAGACTGGTCAAGGAGGAAAAAGAAATCGTAGGAGAATTTTCGTGATGGTCTATCAGTGAACAAAAACTTCAGGGATAGCCAGCAATAAGAAACTCTACAGGTTGGCACTGCGGCATAAGCAAGTTAAGTCACCACTTGCTATGACATCCTGTGACAGCACTGGTTCCTTTCCCTGATGCACCACTTCCAGCCCAATCACCTGCTAATGTGTCTGGGAAAGCAATAGGGGATGGCCCAAGTGCTTGTGTCCCTATACCCACATGATCGCAGACCTGGACAGAGTTCCACGTTCTCAGGTTTAGAGGGGTCCTGGCCACTGCAGCTAATTGGGAACCAGTAAATGAAAGAATTCTGTGTGTGTGTGTGTGTGTGTGTGTGTGTGTGTGTGTGTAACTCTGCCTTTCAAACAAATCAGAGAGAGAGAAATTCTACCAAGTATAAAGTGTTCATTTTATTAAAAATGTCCAACAGTACTTGGGTCCTTAGCCAAGATCTGAAGCCAGCTGGGATCCTGAAAGAGGGAGATGTAAGCTGGTCATCAGGCTGTCAGCCATGGCCAGAGGTCAGCTGCCATCCTCCAGGCATCCGCCTGGTTCTGCTCTCTAACATCAAGCCTGGCAGCATTCTGCCCCATCAGTGACACCGGCTGGCAAAACAAGGCAAAATGTCTCTTATTCCAACATCTCAAAATCTGACAGTTAGGTCAACTCTGAAAAATGTCAACAAGATTGGCTTTGTATCAACATTTCCCAGATGAAGTCCAGAGAACTTGCTCTCACAAGATGCTCAACAGGAAAATGATTTCAAGGGAAGGGTCGTTAGGCTTTGTCGTGCAGTATCCACTCCAAGCGATGAGTCACCTACAGCCACTGGGATCCTTCACACGCATGCCCAACTTGAGTCACCAGTGGCCTGCCTGGGATTCTCCTGAAGCTCTTGGGAGCTCTCTGAGTTGCCTCACCCTTTACATTACAAAGCTGGCAGGTACCCTGGGCAGAAAACAAAATAAGAAGTGGAGGAGATGCTGCAAGAGGCAGAGGGGGATTGTGCTGTAGGAAGAGTTCTTGACCATTGGCTTATGATGGCAAAGTGAAGTGTACCTGCCGAAGCGGGAGGTTTCTTAGATGAGAACAACAAGTAGGAAACAGAAGAGCCTCAGGACTGCCCTGACCTCACTGCCGACATTCTACAGTCACAGAAAACAGCACGTGAGACAGGTAAGTCAGATGAACATGGTGCGAAGCTGATTATGGTTCTGAAGATCAGGTGGCAGAGAGCAAACCAAAGAAAGAAGAGTCAGAAAAGCTTTGTCCCGTGGTGCAGAGCTGGAATGGATGGTTGGAGCTGCAGGCTTCAGTGGAGAACTCACGTTCTTGATGAATTGGGAAAATTCTGAAGAAGTTGCCCTGCTCCCTGTCAAGGCAGACAACAGCTAGTACCCACAGGTTGTCATTCCACAGGAATGCCACAGGTTGAAGTGGCATTCCTACCCCTCAGAGGATGATGACCAAAACGACGACAAAGTGAACTCTCCTGGGTACCATCCTTGATGCATACAACGGGATGGATCGATTCTAAATGGGGAGGGAAGAAGGTCTACTTAACACCTTGGAAGTGGCTTGAGAAGATGTGTCCTTTTTTTAAGATTTATTTCTTTTTTACTTGAAAGGCAGATTCACAGAGAGGAGAGACAGAGAGATCTTCCATCTGCTGGTTCACTTCCTAAATGGCAACAGTCAATGCCACTGGACCCTACATCCACATGAGCGACCTAAAAGAGTCTCCCGGCTCCTAGCTTTGGAGAAGATGTCATCCTAAACTGCTGGTACAGCTTCTGTGCCTTGCATCAACCTGAGTGCTTTAAGTTGTACCCAGCTGTGCAGTTCACACATTCCTCCCAGTGGAGGGGAATAAGGGATAAGGGTTTGAAAGTAGTCCACTCTGCACTTGGCTGAGAAAAGCAAAGGACCTTCTATGAAGGACAAACTTGCAGAACTGAGTGTGTGGGAGAACAACTGTAGTTCTTCAAAGAGCATCTCACAACCCACAGCCTTCCTCCCAGCAGTATTCACGCTGTATTCTTACAGTGTAGTGTGTGAGTAGTTTGGGGTTATTAATAGTGTATTATTTAGGTGAGATAAGGATAAGGAAGAAGGAAGATGCATTGCATCATTTTGATTAAAATTTGGGGACTGATTAGGGAAATGGTGAAACAATGGAAAGGATGACTAACGGAAGGTTCAGTTCAAAGCCCAGGATTGGTCACCTCTTCAAAATAAAAATGGACACTACACATGGTGACATCATTGCCACTGTCCATGGCGACATCATTGACACTATGTATGCTAACTCTGAGGCTGCTTAAAAGCTGTTAATGCCTGAAACCTGTCAACCAACACGTTCCCTTTCTGAGCTTCATTCTATCCTCCACAAAGTCCTCTGCCAGATCATGACTCAGTTTCTGTTTTAGTAAAACTATTGATTTATAAAAGAAAGAGATTCCAAGGCCAGTTTATTGACTGCCAAGGTTTTCCAGAAGTGTATTATTACCATTTTAATGCACATTGCAAGGACCTGGATAAAAAGCAGAAGAACACTCTCCAATCTCCGTTGCTCACAGAACCCTTTAAAACTGTGACCATTTTCTCCATCAGCTCAATTGCACAATGCATATGACTTAATATTTCTGATGTTTGGACTATCTTCAAATCCATATGTATACTTAATAAGGCAATGCAAATAGCTATTAAACTGGTGGTTAATTTTTCAGTGCTTGAACCTACCATCTATTTATCTACCTACATCTATATATGATAATCAATGTCAGTGTTCCTATAATACAACTTGAAAAACTATCATTTTTAAGAGATAACCAAATATCTTTGTAAGTATCTGACTTAAATCAAATATGGAGTAAACTGTCCAAAGAATAGCCAACACTCCAAGTTTACACATTTGGTATCCCCAGATTAAACTAGCCACAAATTAAAAATATGCAAAAAATGCTTCTGTACTCAACATGTACAGACTTTTTTTTTCTTTTTCATTATCCTTCAGAAAATATTGTATAACAGCCATTTGAGCAGCATTTGCATTGTATTAAGTATCATAAGTAATCTGGAATTGACTTAAAGTATATGGGAGAATTACATAGGTTACATGCAACTGCTCCACCATTTTATATAAGAGAATAAAATATCTGTAAATTTATAGTATCTACAGTACTCCTGTAACCAATCCCCCACAGATATGAAGCAACGAATGCACTTAGAATATGTTATTTGAAGAACATCTTCAGGGGCTAATACTGTGGCATAGCAAGCTAAGCTTCCACCTGTGACACTGGCATCATATATGGGCATCTATTTGGGTCCCACTTGCTCCATTTCCCTTCCAGCACCCTGTGTATAACCCGGGAAAACAATGGAGGATGGCACAAGTTCTTGATCCCCTGAACCCACGGGAGACAAGGAAAAAAATTCCTGGCTCCTGGCTTCAGATTGGCTCAGCTCTGGCCCTTGCAGTCATTTGGAGAGTGACCTGGTAGGCGGAAGTTATTCCTTACCGTCACTCCTCTCTCTGTACCCTGCCTTTCAAATAAAAGTAAATATTTTTTAAAAGGAGTATCTTCAGATACTAAATAAAATATTCTATTTGTGTACAAATAATACTGTATTTAGTCACCATCTAGTAGGATGGGTGTTATTTACCCTGCTCTAGTTTTCATAGATTAAAGCCTTTTCATTTCTTTATAAGATGTCTGATGACTCAAACTGGCTGTCTGGGAGAATCTATTTTAGTGAGTCCTAGTCCTTGGAAACACTTATTACTATCATTATTTGTCAGTTTCAATATGATTCAGCATATTCTTCTGCCTCAAGGAAGTGCCAGAGAGACCCTTTCTAGAATCCCAGGCCATGTGTGCTGGAAGAGTTGAAGTAAGTTTCACGTGTGAAACTTCAGTGCCTGGTGCTGTCCATCAGGTGTATCTTTCTGCCCTCCCTTGACCACGTCACTTCTGTCAAGATTAAACCTTTGGCTGGAAAACAAACAAAACTTTATTATTTATATTGTCCACATGTGCTGCCATAGCAAAGAACCACAGAAGGAAACTATTGGTGGTGGTTCTAGTAGCCAGAAGCCTGAAATTAGGGTATTGACAAGTATTGCTTCTCACTGGAACCAATGAAGGAAGACTGTCTCAAGCCCTTTCTCCTTGGCTTGTAGGAGCTGTCTTCATGTTCACTGGGCACTTTTCTTACACATGTATCTGAACAAGCTTCTCTTTTCATAAAGGAACATCAGTTAATCATCTTAACAATGTTATTTTTATTCACTTCTCTCTTTTTAATTTTTTTATGATACAATTCCATGAGCTCAGGACTATGATCCCATTCTGAAGTACTGAGGAGTAAGGAATTCAACATAAGGATTGTTGGCAAGGACATAATTCAAGCTCCAACACCCACTACCACAAAGGCTGTTCAGTAGTTCAAGACACCGAGACTGTTGTGAACATGTAGATCTAAGATAAACCCAGATCAACTCCTTATTGTTCAGATGGGTGTGGCTTGGACCCACCAGGACATTCCAGGGCTGCCAGACTTGCACTTTCTCCTGACTAAAATATCTCTCCTTCCCTTCGGGAAGGGAATGCTCTGGCCATTAAGTAGGGATGAGAAGCAAGAGAGAGAACTGAGCTAATAAACTCTCGGGCATCTGCTTTGAACGTAAGACTCCTAGAAGGTAAGAGACTCATAGAAATTTCTGTTTCCAATGTAAACACAGTCTCCAATGACATTAGCTTTGACTCTAAAGTTTCATAATACAGCCCATAATGATGATAAAAAGCAACTATATATTTAGCATTTGTTATGTACCTCCAATATTTATTTCACATGTACAATTTTATTTAGTATTCACCACCACTGTGTGAGATTGATACCCACAACTAAATTTCATGCATAAATAAAGAGCTTGGCCTGGTATGTGTTTAATGATCAAAACTAATATTTATGTCCATTCTGCAGGTGAGAAAACAAAGCTTCAGAGACACTGCTGTTGTGTTAGTAGGCCAAAGGGGAACCTATATTTGAATCTGGATATGCTTAACTCCCAAACTTGCTAACTGCTAAACAATCCATTCCTATCTCCATTAAGAGCCACAGTTGTTAAGCCTCAAAGTGATCCATCATTCCTGAGTCACAGAAATCTTTTATAGCTGCCCCTTTTTAATTGCTTGAGCTTGAGAATTACTTTGTCAGGGCTAAGCAAGGACTTCAGAAACAGGACTCACAGCTTTCCTCTTTTGCCAAAATCCCTTCCTCCCAGAAACTGTTGAGCAGTAGGAATGGTACCATGGGCCTTCCCAAGTAGCTTCTGGCATCATGCTCCCTGAGAGGGATATGGGCTGCGAATGGAGATTATCTCTGGGCTCAGAGAAACCCCTGCAGCTGCTTCAACTCCATTTCATGTTTCCCCGTGGATACGATTGTGGTAGCCACAGACCTCAGCTCTGTGCTCATTTGTTTGTAATCATGAACCCGCAGTCAACATCCCAGGCTTTCTAAAGTTAGCTTGTTGGGAATTTTTTCAAGTTCAGGAGGTTGTCTCAGCCAGACTCCTTCCATCATGATGTGCAGAGCGTACCAAGGCCTGGGCCATGTACCACCAGTGCCTCCTGCAACTCCAGTCACCAGAAGAGACACTGTGGCCAGCCCAACATGAGAGACGTGTGTTGTCTACCTGGAAGATGCACCCAGATAAATCTCAACATCTCCCAATAAATCATGACTGAGGAAGGAATCTTCTTGGCTAGTTTCCAGATCAGATGGTTTTCATTGGACTCACCGTATTATTGCTCTTTTTCCTTCAATTTCTGGACTAGGGATATAGAGAGTAATCAAACATGTGTAAGGTCACCACATAATGTCCCAAAATATGTGTCTATTCTATAGGTCTTTAAGTTTTAAAAAGAATAAAAACCTAAGAGATTCAAATAAAAATTTTGCAAACAATTTTTACATAATTTTCTCTGAACTCTATGAATCCATTCTGTGTCATTAACTCCATTAAAACAGCTTTTAAAAAAATCCAGCACTTTTGTTTTTATTTTATAAATGTATGTACTTTTTCATTTTATTTTTTAAACTGTGTTATTTTTATAAGTTTAACAAATTTTATGTATATCATACATACAGATTTAGAAGCATAGTGACATACACATCCCATCCCACTCCCCTTCCTACTTCCTTTCTTTAAAAAAAATTTACTTTTCCCCACCCCCCCTCGTAATAACCATCAGGAGCGCTCCAGAAACCCCTCAAAACAAACAAACAAACAAACAAAACTAGAATAGATAGAGAACAACAAGGAAAGCTTAGAACCAGACAGGAAACGGTCAGCGGGGATGCACTTATACCTCACTGAGTGGGACACAAAGATTAGTTACTCCTAACTGGGGTATGGAAGATTTCTCTTCACACCCCTCCTAAACATGCTCACCTAAACTGTTGACATATATCCTGTTAGAATTATAGAGTTAGACCACCCGAAAAACAGCCAGGTTCAGCGAAATCATGCCTCAATGCTATAAACTGCTAAAGACTAAAATTAAAATAGGCATGAGACAGCTGAATAGCAATCTAAGCCATTTTAAGGTGTATAGAATACAGCTGAATGTGAACCAAAATTGAAATGTCTATGAAGAAGTCACAGGTTGTGGTTGAGAACCTGCATTTTCCTATTAACATATTGGTTAATCAATACCATGTCAATTAATGCCATAATGTTGTAAATGGTTAGAAATATTATGTTGGGACTTTTAATTGATTGGAATGATACTCTGCCGGCTCTACCTTCAGACCAGAGATGGTCTCACCAAGAAACCATTGCATTTACCAGAACAATAAGATGCTGGACTTTATGCTTGGTAAATACCTCCAATGAAAGAATGTCAACTGAATTTGAACTATGGAAATGCAACAAGGTGGAGCAATCCACCATGGGGGGAGGGTTTTTGGAGGGGCGGGGGGAATCCCAGTGCATAAAAATATGTATCACATAATGCAATTAGTTTTAAAAAAAAGGAAATGCAATAAAAATATATGTTTAAAAAAATTTACTTTTTACCAGGACATACTGAGACAGAAAGAGAGACAGACATCTTTGACCCACTCGATAATGTCAGTGACAGCCAAAGGATAGACCAAACTGTAGCCGGGAGCTCAGAATAAAATCTGGGTCACTCATATGGGTGGTAGGGAAGTCAAGGGCCTGAGCCATCACTTGTTGCCTAAGCATGAAGCTGGATTTGGGAGCACAGCCAAGACCCAACCAGTTATATGGATAAGGGATGCAGGTATTCCGAGCAGTGTCTTAACTGCTGTGCCAAACACCCTCCCCTAATGCTCTGGTTTTGCATAAGGAAAATAATGCTTGACACGGTCAAATGGCTTTCCCCAGATCCTTTCAACCAGGCTTTAATTTTTGGTAATATCCATTAGGAAGATCTTTTTGCACTTGGCGTGGTGACTCAAAATATTGATGTGATCCCTCTTTATTTTTTTTTTTTTAAGATTTATTTTTATTACAAAGTCAGATATACAGAAGGAGGAGAGACAGAGAGGAAGATCCTCCATCCAATGATTCACTCCCCAAGTGAGCCGCAATGGGCAGATGCGCGCCGATCCGATGCCGGGAACCAGGAACCTCTTCCAGGTCTCACACGCGGGTGCAGGGTCCCAAAGCTTTGGGCCGTCCTCGACTGCTTTCCCAGGCCACAAGCAGGGAGCTGGATGGGAAGTGGAGCTGCCGGGATTAGAACCGGCGCCCATATGGGATCCCGGGCCGTTCAAGGCGAGGATTTTAGCCGCTTGAGGGTTCCAAGCCTTCCCCTGCAGGAGCTGAGGGAATGTGGGACTAGCTCATTAGGAGATTGTCTCGTTCGGGCATGTCTATCTTCCCATCTCGCATGTGAAATTCCCAGACTGAGCCAGACCTAGTAGCCCATGTGTTTATTACAACTTATTCATACACGTGATGAAAGAACCTGTCTGCCACAGCTAAACCACTGTCTACACTGGGAGACAGGACCCAAGCAGGCTTGATCCTATCTCTAAGTTTCACAAGGCCTTCAAATGCTCATTTAAAAATAGGGTCCATAACAGGCTATTAAAAATGGCTGTAAGGAGAATGTTTTGGCGAAGTGGGATTAAACATGCTTGAAAAACTATAGTATAGAGTCCCTCTTTGGAGTCCCATTTGTAGATTTTCCTGTTTTAAATTTATTTTTATTTAAAAGGCAGAGTTAAAGAGAGAAGGAGAGACAAAGAGATAGGTCTTCCATCCACCGTTTCACATGCAAAATTGGCCTCAATGAGTATATCTGAGCTGATCCAAAGCCAGAAGCCAGAACTTCTTCCGGGTCTCCCACTTGGATTCCAGGGTCCAAGGACTTGAGCCATCTTTTGCTACTTTCCCAGGCCATAGCAGGAAGCTGGATCAGAAGTGGAGCAGCTGGGACTAGAACTGGCACCCATTTGTGCCACAGATAGAGTGTCACAGATAGAGGGTTAATTACTGTGCCATGGCACCAGTCCTAAGATTTTTCTTAAACTGAAATAACTGTCGCTTTTAGAATATTTGCAATGAAATCTCTACCATGCAGTTGGAAGAAGAAAATTTGCCTTTGCAAGAATCCATTGTTTTTGGAAGGAGTTCTTTAAAAAGTGCATTTAGCTTTGCATATTTTAGTTAGGCTGCTTTTGAGAGGGAAGTCTCTGGTGGCTGGAGTAGCCCAAACACTCAATATGCTTCAGAATGAGTTGTTGGGGGTAGAATTTGCCCTTTTCCATGAGAGTCCACTCTCTTCTTTTTTCCCTGGTAACAGAAGCCCTGAGCCTGGGCTGTACACTCATTTACAAGTGCCCGACTTTCCCAGCCTCCTTCACAGTCTCATGTGGCCATTTGTCCAAAGTTAGATCAGTGGTATGTGGGCATCAGGTCCAGGAAGAAAGGAATGCACCCTCTGTTTTCCTTACCTCTTTTCCTTGACTGAAATGAGGATGTAATGGAACAAAGTGCATTCACAGCAGCCAACACAGATCAGAAGTTGGGAGTAAAATATTAGGGTTCATGAAGCAACAAACACAGAAGCAGGCATTCCTACTCCAAGGAGTCACCATTTCAGTCCCAGACTGCTTATCCTCAGAACACTGTTACACAGCAGGAAAGTCAATCCATATCTTATTTTGCATGAATCACTGTTGTTTTAGTCTTTCTTAAGGAAACTGAATTATTACCAGTACAGCTTACCAAACTTGTAATTCCAGTCAGTGTGTTGAGAAGATTTGCTATATTTTTATGCATTCGCTACTTCTTGCTGCTTTTAGTAAATTCTAGAGAGGAACAACTTATGTGACTTACACAAGGAAACCAAAGAGGCAGCCTTAGCAGGAGACATGAGTGTGGCCTCACCTTTTCAAGCACCTCGCTTTAATACTTCTCAGACATGAGGGTCTCCAGGAAAAAGGTCTGATTAAGGAGCTCTATGTCTTAGGTGAGACTTTTGTTTTAGATGAACTTAAGATAGTCACCAAAATTTGTGTGGAGCATGCAGTAGCAGTCTAGAGAGTGAGGCATTTGGTAGAATTGTGAAGTTGCCTCTTCAGAGACCTCCATTCCATATGAGAGTACCTGGTTCAGGTCCTGACTACTCTATGTCTAGCCAGCTTCCATGCTGATGTACACTCTGGGGAACAGCAAATGCTGGCTCCAATATCTTGGATCCCTGAACCCCATGAGAGACCTGAAGTAAGTTCCTGGCACCTGGCTTCACCTGCGTTCAGCCCTGGCTGTTAAACATTTGGAGAGTACAATAGCAGAGGGAAGCATCAGCGGTCTCCCAAGTCTGTCTTTCTGGCTTTCAAAAAAGTGAAAATCAGTAAGAATTTAAAAACATTTTTGGTTTCTAAAACTTAACTTTATCAATTTAAACTTAAAATATCTCAATGGCCAGCATTGTGACATAGGGGACCTGTAGCACCACCAACTCATAGGAACAGTCCAGTCCCAGCTACTCTACTTCTGATCTATTTACCTGCTAATGCACCTGGGAGAGCATCAGAAGATGGCCCAAGTGTGTGGGCTCCTGCATCCACATGGGAGACAGTCAAAATTCCAAGTTCCTAGCTTCTGCCAGCCCACCACTGGTCATTGTGGCCATTTGGGAAATAAGTCAGATAGAACACCTTTGTTTCTCTGTCTCTGCCTTTCTCTGTAATTCTGCTTTCCAAATGAAAATAATTCTTTAAAAAAAAGAAAGAAAGAAGAAATCAGGAAGAGAATTTCCTCTGGAAGCACATAATTATCACACTGTAACATGTCTAAAAAATGGGATAAGTCTTATAAATTGATGCAATAAAACATTGTGTCAAAATTTAATAATGGGCACTTTTTTTCTTTCTTCATGGTATGGAAAACAGTAACATATATTGGACTCTGTATATATTTAGTTCAACAAAACGTAGTAGGTTTTGAGGTGCCGTTGTTGCTACTGAAGTAACTACAACCTGCCCTGCATAGACTCATGGTTGCCTAATCAAACGCAACCGCCAGGACCCCAGATGAACATCAAAGTAAAGAGGGCAGTGAGCCCTGTTCAGTCTTCAGGCAGGGCAGCCTCTCCGGTGATGCCTTTGGGAGGGATCACAGAAGCTTGGACTCAGGAAGACCTCTCAAGAAGGCAAACTCATGCGTCACAGGCAACAGATCATGAGGGTCTCCCTCCCAAGAGGCAGAACAGGCAGCTTCTGTGGCCAAGTAGTGTTGGTTGCCTATCACTGTGCAACTTTACTGCAAGCTAAGTGATTCAATAAGCACATTTATTAGTCCAGAGTTTCTGTGTATCAGTACTCTGGGAACACTTCGACTTAATCTTCTGCATCTCATTTTCTTCCAAAGCTGGAATCAGGGCTCCAGCACGTGTGTGGTCCTCTCTCAATGCTCAAGTGAAGAAAACTTGGCTTCCAAGCTCACATGATTGTCAGTAGCATGAAGGTTCTTGCAGTTGTCGACTCAGGGCATCAGTCTCTACAAAATCACCCCCATTCCAACATAGCCACTTGCTTCATGACTATCAGGAAAGAAGGCATTCTCCCGATAAGAACTACATCACAATCTTTTGTGTAACACGTCACAAAATGACATTTCCAACACACTTACTATATTTAATTATTTTGGTAGACAGAGAAGAAAAATGCAGAGAATCCTGGCTGTTTCCCAATAAGCACTTTCCCATTTTTCTTCATCAACAGAACCTCTGTTTTACCTGGAAAACTTGTCATCTACAGACCACGCTTTCCTAAACCCTCAGTGAAGCCACATCATTAAGAACCACTCCATGAGCTACTAATAAAAGTGATCCATCTACCTCCACCGCACAGGTCTTAACAGGAAAGGTTTTGTCTCCTCCAGCCCTTTTCACATCTTCCCAGTACACATGGAGGCTGGCAAAGCAACGTCAAAAGATCCTACAGCAACGTAGTGGACCCTCAGCTGCCTATGCTCAGATTCAGCAAATGTCCTTTAAGGAACTCTCAGCGTGACTTTGTTGGCAGAGACTGACTTGTGTCTCAGTCAACTTGAATAAAGTGCATCAGCTGTATCTTTAGCAGGGTCCTGTTCAATAAGCATGTTTCCTTAGGGGCAAGTTGTTTTTGCCTTAGCTATTTCATCACAAATAATTGTTTTGAGCTACACATAAGAAATTTTCTCAAGAGGAATTGGCAGAATGAGGATTTTTGACTTTTCCTTCACCCTCTTGAGGAAAGCAATTTCAGGTCAGGAACTGGATTTGATGCAACACAATACAATCTGCTCTCAGCTTTCAGCCTCCCCTCTGTGGTTCTTAAAATTAACAGTCACAAGTTTGAGAAACATACAGTTGGAGCCCCTGTGAGTACTTTCTTGAAGACAGGAGGCAGAATCACCTGGAGTGATTGGTAGGGTTTCTTCTGCTGGTAATGGAAAATTTTCAATGTGAAACTTCCCTTAGGGGAAGCAAGAAAAACACAAATTGATTTTTCTCTCTGGGAAACCCAATCAACTATAGTTTACAACACTTAGAATTTTCCCAGAGATGGGAATGCACTCTTTGATTAAGAAGCTAATTCAAATATAAAAGCGAGGAACAGACCTTTCTGCACCTGTGAGGTCTGATTTAGGCCAATGTGTCCATGAGTAGCTATTAGCAGCTCTGTGCAATGCTCTGTGCTTTCATTATCTCTGTGATTGCTGACTTATGCACCAGCTTGGCTGTGCTTTGGTTGTGTTTGTGAGGAAGCTTCCACAAAAATTAACATTTGTACTAGCAAAGTGAGCAAAGATGGCCTTTATTAATGGCAATAGACATCAACCAACCTGTTAATAGGCTGCACAGAACAAAAAGATGAATTCCATCTCTGCTTTGTTAGGGCATCTACTGTTTACTCTCAGACATTGATATTTTTAATTCCCAAGGCTCTCACTCATTTACCTAGACCAATTCCCCTCCCTGGTTGTCAAACCTTCCAGTGTAGACCAGAACTACACCCCTGATTTTCAGCATCTCTGGACTGGTGAAAAAAAAAAATATATATATATATATACTTTTCATATTTCTGTAAATGTCCTATTGCTTTGTTTCTCTGGAGAACCCTAAGACGAGCTCTTCTCCATTAGTCCCAATCTTCCATTCATTTCACAGATAATTGTGCCCCTACTTGAAAGACACAGGAACCCAACAGAGATCCATGCCCTTTGAAAGTTGAAATGTAGCAGCAGGAGGCCACCACTTAATACTACAGGCAATAAATAAATAAACTACATCGTACAGAACTTTGAAGTGTTCGTGGGAAAATGAAATAAAAGATAAGCTTCTCTTGGTGCAAAATATTTTTATTTTTAAATAAATACAAAGGGTGTTTTTTTTCATAATACACATTTGCCTTGACCTTTTTAAAAAGATTTCCTATTTTCTTTAAGATTTGATTTATTTATTTTAATACAGAGTTAAAGAAAGACAATGAGTGAAAGATCTTTCATTCTGTGCTTCAATGCCCAAACGGCTGCAACAGCCAGGGTCGAAGTCAAGAACCTGAAAACCCAACCAGACATTCCGCACAGATGCAAGGGGCCCAAAGACTTGAGTCATCTTCCACTTCTTTCCCCAGGATATTGGCAGGGAGGTGGGATGGCAGAGAAGCAACCAGGACATGAACCAGCACCCATATGGGATGCCAGCCTTGGAGGCTGTTGCTTAACTCACTGTAACATGATGCTGGCCTTTGAACTTTTTCAAGGCTCCTTGTATTCATAAATTCCAAATTTGGTTGCCCCAAAAATATCTCATTGTATTTTTCATGGATTTTTTTTGAAATCTCTTCCTGTGTTAAAGCTGTGTATGTAATACAGGGGGCAGAGGGGAAGCAAAAAGCAAGGTAAGAGTAAGGAGGATCAAAAGTTTAAGTTATCATTGAGAAAATGGTGTTTGAGGAAAGACTTGAAGAAGTTAAGGAGTGAAAGAGGTAACTGATGGTTACCGCGGTTACAGGAAGTGGGTAGCCACCGCAGTGACCTCGGACAGAGATCTGGCAGGTCCCGAAGGCAGCCAAGGCTACATGCAGGCCAATGAAGGACAAAGGCCAACATTCCCTGTCTTATCAGGACCCAAGCAGGGCTGATGCCAGCACCCACGACAGAGGGGGTATAAAACCTTTGTCTCTGCTACCCAGCTTGTCTTTCCCACTTGCAATCCTCTCCTCTCCTGTTCACTCCTCCACCACATGGGAAAGGCCCAGGAATGGGCTTCTCTTTGCATAATAAAGGCCTGTTTGCACACAGCTGGTATTTTCTTTCTCAAGTGGTCAGCAGATCTAAGGATAACTGAAGGAAAGGTTAACAAGCACAAGAAATAGCGAGATAAACAACCCAAGGCAAGAACATTCAGAGTCTGTGGGCAGAGAGAAATGAGCAAGGCAGGAAGTTAACAGAAGATCATCTCATGCAGTCTTACAAGCCATTAAACGGACATTGGTTCAGATAAGAAAGCACATGTTGCTTTAGGCTTCGTCAGCATCACTGTGGGTTATCGTCTCAAGCATAACACATAACGCTGCAAAGATTGACCCTGGCTTCCGTTGCCAAAGAACCCGTTGTATATAAACTAAAATTGAAATGTCGATGAAAAAGTCACAGGATGTGATTAAGAACTTCCATTTTTTTTAACATATTGGTTACTCAATACTATGTCAATTAATTCCATAACGTTATAAATTGTTGCTGATGTTATGTTGGGGCTTTTAATTGATTGGGATGATACTCTGCCGGCTCTACCTTCAGAACAGAGAAGGTCTCCCCAAGAAGCCGTTGAACTTATCTGGACAATAAGATGCTGGACTCTATGTTTGGTATATGCTTGCAATGAAAGAATCTCAACCAACTTGAACTATGGTAATGCAACAAGGTGGAGGAATCCACCGTGGAGGGAGGGTTTGGGGAGAGGCGGGGGGAATCCCAGTACCTATAAAACTGTGTCACATAATGCAATGTAATTAATGGTAATTTTTACAAATGCAACTATCTCATTAAAAAAATATATCAAAGCATAGTGTCTTTGTGGCTTTCATCTCAGCCTCCTTGATGCATTGTCTTCGGGGTTACCTTCTCCTTGTTGTGTACAGCCAAACAAAGAAAGGCAAGAAAGCCTTTCTTTCAAGAAATCCCAGAACATTTCTCTTTGGAGATTTTTGATCCTGCTTGAGTTGTGTGCCACTCCACCCTCCAATGATAAAGGATCAATACACTCCCATAGATCTAGCCACAGAACTGAATGGACAGAATAGTTTCAGGGCACAGCTGTCAGAGGGAAGGAGTTTGCATACTGCACCAAAAATAATTGCTGCCACTTACTTGGGGAAAGAGAAATTCTTATGTCAACCATTTTCATGTGAAGTATATGGAAACTGGTTACACAGAGGTATAGAGCAAAGGATTTGTGAAAAGAGAGGCTGATTCGAAGAAGGGTCTGAGAGTGTTATTAAATCCTGTGGTCATTTCCATGACCTGTGGTCCCAATTCCACTTCTCGCTGTATCACTGACCTATCAGGCCAAATACAACAGGCCAGTTCTCCACAGATTCCTCATGTCCCTACCAAGAAAATTAAACAGCTTTTTCAAATTCTCAGGCTTCTCCAGCTGGTACCTTGTAGCAGTCCTGCCCTGGCTTCGTGGTTGCTGTCCTCTTCCCTCTGTCTTCAGGTTGCATGGTAACTGTGCATTCCTCGCACTATAGTGCTCTGACTGGTCCCACCTTCTCTAGATTCTGTCTTAGTCCAACAGCAAGATCAGTGGTAAAGTTGTAATTTCACTCCTCAATTCCTGTGCATTAAGGTAAGGACTTGTTTACTCTGTTATTCTAAGGTTCATTTTGGACCTTGTTGAGAACTGAGCATGATTAATGCCTGACCATATGACAAAACACTGATAATGGCCGATCAGAAAAGGCATTTTTCAGCATCCTTTTCTACTTGTGGTAAGTAACTTCTAAGGTCCCCAGTGAACTTGCTTCCCAATGTGCTCTCTCAACAGAATCCTCTTCCCCTGACCCTGTGAATGTGGGCAGGACTTGGGGAATTTTTGGTACAGGAAGAATGTAATGAGATGCCACTTCCAGGATGACCAGTGAAGAGCCAATGCAGTGACACAGTAAGTTGATCCTCAATCCTATGGAACCAGCATCCCATATGGGCACTGGTTCATGTCCCGACTGATCCACCTCTCTGCTAATGGCCTGGGCAAACAGGAGATTATGACACAAGTCCTTGGAACCCTGTACCCCCTTGGAAGACCAGGAAGAAGTTCCAGGCTCCCAGTTTTAGATCAACTTAGCTCTAGTTACTGAAGTCACTTGAGGAGTGAACCAGTGAGTAAAAGACTTCTCTATCTCTTTGTGTAAAATCTGCTTTTCAAATAAAAACCAATGTTTTTTTGGGGGGGGTGAGACTTGAAAATTAGTATTTTTATTACTAGTTTTCAAGTGAGAAATCTGCAAGAAAAGGCCATGAAAGTCCATGGAAGCATGTGATCTTCCATGAGGGTTTTTTTATTATTATTATTAATTATATTGCATTATGTAACAATTTCATAGGCTCTGGGAATCCCCCAACCCCTTCTTATGCCCTTCCCCCATAGTGGATTCTTCCACCTTGTTGCAGTATTACAGTTCAAATTCAATCAAGATTCTTTCTTTGCAAACATATACCAAGCATAGAGTCCAGCATCCCATTGTCCAGATGAATTGAACAGTTTCTTGGGGGGACTATTTCTGGTCGGAAGGTAGAGCTGGCAGAATATCATCCCAATCAAGTAAGAGCCCCAACATAACATCAACAACAATTTACAACATTATGGATCTGACATGGTTTTGAATAACCAGTATATTAAAAAAAATGTAAGTTCTTAACCACAGCCTATGATTAGCTCATTGACATTTCAATTTTAGTTTATACACAGAACCGGCTGCTATACACCTTAAAATGGATATAGGGTACTATTCAGCTGTCTCGTGTCTATTTTCATTTTAGTATTTAGCAGTTTATAGTGTTGAAGTATAATTTTGCTGAACTTGGCGGATTTTAGGATAGTCTAAACTGGCTTATAACTCTAACAAGACATTTGTCAACAATTAAGGTGCGGAACAGTTTTAGGAGGGGTGTGCAGAGAAATCTTCAATATCATAGTGAGGAGTAACTAGTCATTGTGTCCCACCTAGTGAGGTATGAGTAAATCCACGCTGGCCATTTCCTGTCTGATTCTACGTTTTCCTTGTTGTTGTTTGTCTATTTAATCTAGGAAAAACCAATGTTTTTAAAAATGACTTTGGCTTACTCTCTCTCTTCCTTCAGCCCCCTGAATAAAATGAGTTGCCAAGTCATGAATTATCATATATTAGTTATCATTTGCCCAGTGTCAAGAAACTGGTGTCTGCACACAATACCCCTTGAGGAATCCAACCAATAATCATGTAAGTGACCTTGGAAGACAACCCATACACAGAAAGTCTTTGGATGAGTATGTGAGAGACCATGAGCCAGAAGCACTCAACTAAGCTGCATTTGAATTCTTAACCCACAGAAAAATAGGGAATGTTCCTTATTCGACGTCACTGTGCTTTTGGGTAACATATTATGCAACAATAGACAATTAGTATAGTAGCCAACCAAAAATGCCTTGAAGATTAATAGAGTTTTTGAAAAAAAAAAATCTTCCTTCTTTCCCAATGTCTGTCCCTCATTATATAGACCATGTTTTTGCTTTTGTTATTCAACAACCTATTTTTTTCTTAGCCAGTACACTGGTCTGGAGAAATAAATTCAGAATTTGATGATTCCAATGGACCATGCATTTCTTTTCTTAGAAAATTTATAAATATACGAATTTCAGGGGGAAAATCCCACTAAAATAGAGCTCTACTACACTCTGGTCATAGTTTTCTTTACATTTCAACATAGTATACATGTGGGTATTTATTTACTTATTGGACCATGGAAAGCATATTTCATGTATTTATATGTATGGTTCTAAGAAGATAACCTGATTTCCCTCCCTCCCCCATGTTAGCAATTTAGGTTTTTATATATACCCAAATGACCTATTTGTTGGTCCATCAGTTTATATAAATACATATTTCATGTTAATAAAATGGCTAAATGTACAAAACAAGTAGGAAGTAAAGCTGCTAATGAAGCCAACAAATTCTTAAAAGAAGCCTTTGGGAGCAAGTGCTGACATTTTTAACATCATTTTCACCTAATCATTATGTTCTTCCACAAGGCCCAGCAGGAGCAGCAGTGCCGGGTGGCCTCTGTGGCTGAGAAGCAGGGGGTCCAGGCCTTTAGGAACTGTCCCTCTGGTGACGCTTAATTCTTAAAGGTCACAGAGGCTGCTGGGAGAAGACATGCTGTTGTCCCTGACTGGGACTCTATTAATATTTCATTAAAGTCCTGCCAGGCTTCATTCTGTATCTGAAGCCTTCACTGGATTGGTTTGATATCAGGTCAGTTCATGCCAGCTCTCAAATATCTAAAAATAAGCAATGGATTTTCTTAGTTAAATTAACATTTTAAAAAAAAACGTGTATTGTGTATCTATCTTCTGGATGTAGTTGATGTTGGAGAAAAGTGAAAGATAAAAAGATAACTAAAACATGAGATAGACCCCACGAATTCAGAGTTAGTACAGCGGTGGAAAGATTCAGACCATTTCTGTACTAAAAGACCTCCAAGAACACAAGAGGGAGAAATTGAAAATCCGTGGACACTGTGTGTGCCTGGGCCAAATACATTCCTTCTCTTAACCTCAGTTTTCTCATCTGTAAACAGAGTCTGGATTACACCCACAATGTTTGAATTAAGCAGAATCCCAGGATTACCAAAGTTCTAGAAAGGCACATGACCCAGTCAACACTTTGATCTGGAGAACATTGAATAAAGATAGTTCAGTTAAGCCATGACAAGAACCCCGACCACAGAAACTATGAGATAATACGCAACTGTGTTGTAAATCACTGAATTGGAGCTGACTTGTCATAGAGTAATGTAAGGTTAACACAGACTTTAAATGAGTCGCATCTTTCACACTAAGGCTAGTGATTGATAAGGCCTGCCTGGAAAGTCACATTGAAATGGATTCTAAATTTACATCTAGGCTCAGCAACACAAACTGCCATAGCTGATTAATAACATCTGCCACAAGTATTTATCAGGCTTCTGATAGCAAGTAACAGAAAACATTACAGAAATCGGTTTAAAAGAGCAAAAAAATCTTAGATCTGGCTTTTATTTAGCAATTATTTGCTAAACCTCTACTCTCTGCTGGACATTGTCCTCAACATTAATGTTAAGGCAGGACAAAGCCCTTGCCCTGAGTTCACTTTAGAGGCTTATGAAGTGAAACAGCCAGTAATGGAGTTGTTTAAGGCGATGGCTGGGTCTATGAGTTCCGTACATGTTAGGCTTTGGGCTTACACACTCTTTGCTCTGTTTTCCACGTAAGTTGACTATTTTTTATTTGATTTCTCAAGCAGATACCAAAGGATGCCCTTTTTACTTGTCGTGATTGTATATACTTGATTCTCTCTTGTACCCCTAAACCAATCACTAGGAACGGTGATGTCCTACCAGTCAAACTGACTCCAATAGCCCTGAGAGGAAGGGCAAAGCCAGCTGCACCCAACGTACTTGGGTGGGGATTGTGGGTGATTCTTGAGCAGGAAATCAAAGGGCTTCCACAAAAAGAATCAAAAGGTAATTGATAGGCACCACAGTGACAAAGAAAGGAGTGGCTATAGGTTCACCACAGACTGGACATCTGGGTATAGGGCTAAATTCTAAAATTCGATATCTAGCGTCCAACATGATGTTAGTGATTTTTAGTGTTATATGAAATATATGTCAGTATCATATGAGAAAAATTAAATGATACAACAATCTAAAAAGCTAAAAAGACACATTCCCTTAACAACCTTAAGAATTTCCTTCACAACCATCAACCCTGAACCCAATACCCTGAAAACCATCCTACAAACCTTTACTTTCTGTTGCCATAATTCCTCATGCCTTGATTATTTTGTTTTAAAATAAACTTGCAGGAAGTAGGGATGTGGTTAAGTGGTGAATAAAGACTCTGGTCCTGACAAAAAATAAAACCTCCAGGCTCCCAGTGTAAGATCATGCAGAAAGTCATAGCTCATGAAAGAATACTGCTAGAACCACACTGAAGCTAGAAGGAGCTGCTTTTCAGCCAAATACCCATAAACTCTCAACAAACTGAAGGAATCACACCCAGCGTTCCTGCGTGCTATGATGGAAACAACATGAAAACTAAAGTAACGTGTACTCTGGGTTCTCATCTTGGCTCTGCCACTAATGACGAGGTGACAGGAGATGTACCGTATTCCTCACAGTTCTGTTTCCTGACCCATTTATACTGGAATAATGACACCCATGGTATTCATCATGACTACCTGAAACAAGCTACTTACGAAGGAAGCAGGTTTGTTTTGGTTCACAGTTTTAGAAACTCCCCAACCCAGACTGGGTATCTCCATGGTGCTTGAGGAGAGTGTGGATGGCTGAATGCATGCAAGTGTTCTCGTAGTAGAAGGCAGGCCAAGAAAGAGCAGCTAGGCCCAATTCAGGCTTACACAACCAACCCTCTCATGAGAATACTTTCTGAACACATGTCCCTCTGTGAGACAAGCATCCTTCAGTAAGCACACATCCTAAACACCTCATTTATGGTGTTGGTGATCAAACATTAAACATTTGGGGAGCCAAATTGTGTTTAAATATAGCACCCATTGCTAAGTTCTTCTGTGATGGACTAAGAAAACAGCACCAGTGGCAATAGCCAGCAGGTGCGTATGAATGAAAAGAATTAACGGGGATGGAGCCTACATAAGGCGTGGGAAGCACAACTGAGCTAGGAGTCATGTCACATTTTATGGATTGTTCAAGAACGGCTCTTACAGAGCAGTTAAGACTTAAACTTGAGGCAAATGACCTTGATTACAATTCCAGATCCTCTATTTGTTACTTGAACAATTTACTTGAATTTTACAAGTTATATGAACTCTAAAGTTATTTGAATAGTCCATGTCTCAGTTGCCTGCTTGTAAAATTACATTAATAATACTACTCCCTTATTCACAAATTGTTGTAAAATGTAAATGTTTTTACATGTGAGCTACTTATAATAACATCTAACATGTGCTTGTGATCATCAGAACTATTCATTCATTCAGTATGTTATCAAAAATATATATTCCAAAATGCACAGTAGGTATTACAACTGCATAGATGCCTATCTGTAAACCTTTTCCATAAAATAAAAACAAGAAAATCTATTTTATTCTTTGTAAAATGAGACCATAAATCCAACAGAAGAAATAACAAATTCTATGGGAGCCCAGAAGAGGGAGCCTAACATTGAAGAATGGGGAAAGACCACAGAGGAGACAGCCTTTAAACTCTACTTTCGTTGATATACCTGCTGGGTAAAAAAGAAGTGAAAAAGTAATTTAGCATGGTAGGGATACCATGCTACCTTAAAATCAAAAATATCTATTTCTTGGTCAGTGTGCCAAAATAAAAAAGAATGAGATACTATAAAATTGCTGTAACATAAACACTTGCCCACAAAATGACCACCTATATTTTTATAAAAAGACACTCTTGAAACACACAAAACAGGCATGAACAATTTAACCGAAAAATTTAAATAAATTGTAAAAATAAAGAGCAAACCCATACATACCCTGCTGTGATCATCCACCATGAACTGAAAGCCAAAAAAGGACACAGGGAGAGTAAGGAGGGAGAGAGGGGGCAAAGAGCACAAATAGAATTTGAGAGATTTTTACCAATAATGTAATTACATCTGGAATTCTGGAAGGATCCTATCACTGCTGAGGGAATGCGATATCCAGTTATTTGATCTGAGTTATCAAAAGTGATGTTAGAGGCAGCATACATACACACACACACACACACATGAGCCTTAAAAACAGAGAAGGGACAAGTGAACCTGAGCTATCAGGAAAGGAGGCGATTCAAGCCTACGCTCACCTTTACTAGAAACAGATTCTTCTTCCCCTAGACAGGCAAAGGACACACAGCTCAGTGAGCAGATTTCAAGCTAGATTTCAGCAGGACACCTTTGTGTAGAACACAACTGTAATAACCCCTTGAGATGGCCCTGCTGTGGTTATTCTTTCTCATCAAGCTTTCAGAAAAGAGAAATCAACAAGCCTAAGCACACACACAAAAATGAGAAGAGCCCAGAAGGTATAAATGGTGAGAGCATCCCCACTGGCAAATCCAAGAGTCCTGAACCTCAGAGGGCACTCCAGAACCTGGGAAAGGCCACCACTTCCAAAACAGGGTAGCATTCCATCATTTTCTACTGCCATGTCTACAGTGCCAGTTTAGGAATGCCGTGTTCAGCACATGACTCTCAATGTAAAATTCTTACCCCTTTGAGCAAGAGGATTTGACCCAAACACTGACCTTTTTTTTTTTTCTTGAGATTAATTTGTTTACTAGAAAGAGTGAGAGAGAGAGAGAAAGAGAGAGAGAAGAGACATTTTCTGTTCTTTGCTCACTCCTTGAATAGCCACAAGCCACCATGGCCAGAACTGGGCTAATTCAAAGCTGGGAACCAAGAACTTCTTCTGGCTCTCCCACATGGATACAAGGACCTAAGCATGTGGGCCATCTGTTTCTTTCTCAAGCGCATTAGCAAGGAACTGGATTGGAAGCAGAACGGTCAGGAAGCAAACCAGCCCCTATACAGAATGCCAGCACTGTAGGTGGTGGCTTTATGTGCTATGCTACAGTGCAGATTCCTGTCTTTCTTTCTGTTTCCTAAGATCTCCCTTCGGAAAAGGGGCCAATGGAAATATGTAGTAAATGATGAACTGAACAATTGAAAGTGGAATCTGGAAGGACTAACAGGAACAAGCAAACTGAAATGCTAAATAATAAAATCTTTTGGGGCACACAGGCAGTAATCAAAACCATCACCAAAATAATTATTTGAATTATTCCAAGTGCAATAAAAGTTTCACAGTGCAAAGTGGATCTAATTTAGGGGTGGAGGGTGCTAATTTAATCAAGAATCAGGAAACAATTACCTATGAAAACAAAATTGTAATTAATATCTAGGTATTCTAGGGCAGGAATACAATTCCTAAAACGTAGAGTATTTGAAGTCAAGGGAAGGGCCAGGAACAGTGGTCTTATGGCTAAAATCCTTGCCTTGAATGCACCAGGATCCCATATGGACACGGGCTCTAATCCCAGTGGTCCCACTTCCCATCCAGCTCCCTGCCTGTGGCCTGGGAAAGCAGTCGAGGATGATCCAAAGCCATGGGACCCTACACCCGTGTGGGAGACCCAGAAGAAACTCAGGGCTTTGGATTGGCTCAGCTCCAGCCATTGCAGCCACTTGGGGAGTGAATCATCGGATGGAAGATTTTTCTCTCTGTCTCTCCTCCTCTTTCTATATCTGACTTTCCTATAAAAATAAATAAATATTTTTATTTAAAAGAAAAAGTTAAAGGAAGAGACAGTTTGAAAGAGCAAAGGTTTATTAAAAACTGCTAGTAATTATGTAAATTGAGTGCCACAAGTCACACATCTATTTATTATCCAGCAGCTTAAAATCGCACACCTTTTAGCAAGAAGAAAAAAATTAAACCTAAAAGTTCAAATAATATGCCAAATCTTTTCAGCCAGGAGGTGGTGGTCAGGATTACAAACCCAATTCTAAGAGCAAAACTTTTTCTGTGGAGGTTCTCTGGGCCTCTGCTGTCTTCCTTCATAGTTTTACTTAGTATTTCCTCATCATAGGCATGGCAGTGTGCAAAAACTATCCCCTCTCTACCATGTAACCACACATCTCAATAAAACAAAACCATCGGTGGTTTCCAGATCACTAAGTAATAAAGGCAATATCAAAAGATAAAGAGAAAAAAGTGGCTGCCATATAGGCCTACATTTAGCTCAATTGTAACAGATTTCATCTTGGATCTAGACTTGAAATGCATGCTTATAGAAATTGATGGGGGCCCAGCTCGACGACTCAATGGCTAAATCCTCACCTTGCATCTGCCAGGATCCCACAAGGTCTCCAGTTATTGTCCCAATTGCTCCACTTCACGTCCAGATCTCTAATTGTGACCTGAGAAAGCAGTAGAGGATAGCCCAAAGCCTTGGCACCTGCACCTGCATGGGAAATCTGGATGAGGCTCCTGGCTCCTGGCTTCAGATAAGCTCATCTCCACCCATTAGCTATTTGGGGAATGAATCAGCAGACAAAATCTGTTTCTCTTTGCCTCTCCTTCTCTCTGTAAGTCTGATCTGCCTTTCCAATAAAAATAAATCCAAAAAAAGAGAGAGAAAGAAAAAAGACATTTGCAGGACTTATATGACTTCAGTCTGCCAGAAGGGATACAGAAAATGTTGTATAAAAATCCTCAAAAAAGCAAGGTATACAAGAAGGATCCCATTCCAAAGAACGTAGATCAGATCCAAAATCTTATTTCATCATCATGAAGTCACAGTTCTAAGTTCAACACAGTGGATATGCTCAACTCCATCCGCATCCCAGACTTCTGTGTCTCAAGAATAAAAAAGCCTAAACACCAAGTCTGAAAGAATAACTTCCTCTTTTCTCAAAATTTACAGCTTCTCTCTCAATCCCCGCCCTGTGGTCATTAGCAGCATCCTTTTATGATCTTTGTCTCTGTCCATGTAATCATCCAGTGCAGCCCCAAACTCAGCTCATCCCATCCACTAACCTTCTCATCCTGGTACTTGCATGACTCCATCACATTTTATGAATTCATGTTGCACCCTTCTCCCTCTCCTGAAAGGTCACCACAATTCTAGAACTCTAAATCTTTCATCAATTACTATTATCCAATAAGACAGAGAACGACAAATGCTGACAGTTGTATGGGGAAGGGAGAACTCTTTCTAACACACCATTGGTGGGAATACAACCACTGTGGAAAATAGTATGGAGATTTATCATCAAAACCAGAGATAGAACTGTGATATAATCCAGCAATCCCGCTATTAGGTGTTTAACCAAGACATATACACATCAAATCAAAGAAATATCTGCACCACATTTACAGCTGCACTATTTGCAATCACCAAAATGTAGAATAAACTAACATACCCATCATAAGAGACATGGATAAAGAAGATGGAAATTATTTAACTGTTTTAAAATAATTAAATTCCATTATTTGCAGAAAATTGTTGGAGTTGGAGGATATTATGTTAAGCGAATCATGTAGACACAAATATTACATGTTCTCATGCATATATGAAGAAAAGTGAAAGGAAGGAAGGAAGGAAGGAAGGAGGGAAGAAAGAAAGAAAAAAAGAAGAAAGAAAGGAAAAAAAGAAACCCTTAGTGTATTGGTTTTGCTACAAGTGCAATGTTTTGTCAAACTTTGTTTAGAATGATAGGAATCATGTGCCATTATGTTTGCAAATGTTTTTAATGTGTATTTATAAGAATGAAATTGAAAATCTTTTCCGTTGATAGTCCTTGCCTATTTTTCTGTTGTAAGTCTTTTACTTTTCATTTGTTCAACTCTTTCTTTAGTGGAGCTAATGCCCTTTGTCTATCATATATATTAAAAATATATCCCCCCTTAAAAATAAATGCAAAAGTAAACTGGGAAAAGAGCTAAAACTCTTCACCACATGGCCTCACACTATTTCTACTTTTGTTCTAAATTTCTGAGAAATCCTATGCTCTCCTTAACACTAGACTCTTTGATACTGCCAGAAATCTCCATGGGTTTTCAAAACTCTGGTTTTACTGCTATAATTTCTTCTGTCTAAGCTATACTTTGTACCCTCTACTTCTCTAAGTATCCAGTTTTTTTATAACCATCAACGCCCAGGTGAAACTCCATCTGCTCTTTGAATTAAAGAAATTACAAACAAAAATAAAGTCTCTCATCAGTAAATTTCCTGGTATCCTCAAGTTCCTCTGAAACATCCTCTTCACCTTCTTGTTCTAAACGAACTGACTTTGCCTTGAAGATACAGTAGCACTATGAAATGGTGTCTGTCTTTTCTACTCCTTGTGCCACTGGATCTGGACTTGGGATCAAAATCCTCAGCAGCTTCATGCTTTAAATTTATTCTTCTTAACCACACACACAAAAAAGTTGAGTAACACATCACAAAGCTATACCACCTGCTACTTCTGCTGATTGTAGTCACTTACCCCGCTTTCTTCAAAGCTTTGTCCATTCTGAGGGATGGCTAATCCTTTGCTTGCAGTGCTGGCATCCCATATAAACTCCAATTCATGTCATGGTTACTCTTTTTCTGATCCAGCTCCCTGATACTGGACCGTGAAAGTAGTAGAGAATGGTTCAAGTCCTTCGGGGCCTCTGCACTCACCTGGGGAATCCAGATGAAGCTCCTGGTTCTTGGTTTTGAATTGGCTCAGTTTGGGTCTTTGCTGCCTGTTGGGGAATGAATCAGTGGATAGAAGGCCTCTGTGTCCGTCTTTCCTTCTCTCTCTAAGTCTGCCTTTCAAATAAATCTTGGGGGAAAAAAAGAAGCAAGGCAGTTCTTGAAGATGTAATTTCCTGGGCCACTTTTATTGTGAACTCCAACACGACTCCTGTCATAGATGTCAGAAGTCAATGTCTCCTGCTCAATACCATGTCAATTAATTCCATAACGATGTTAATTGTTGCAGATGGTATGTTAGTGCTTTTATTTGACCAGGATGATACTCTGCTGTCTCTGCCCTCAGACCAGAGAGGGTCTACCCAATAAGTAGTTGGACTTGACTGGACTATAAGATGTTGGACTCTATGCTTGGCATATACTTGCAAAGTGGGAATTTCAACTGAACTTGAAGTATGGTTATGCAACAAGGTGGAGGAACCCACCATGGGGGGAGGGTGGGGGGAGAATCCCAGATTCTATATAATTACAACACAATGTAATTAATGAATAAATTTAATAATAAAAAAAAGTCAATGTCTCCATAGGAATTCCTCACCTTGTTTTGGCCCTTCAGTTCTTCTCTCCTCCACCAGTGTTATCCTTTTCTTGATCATTCCACACTCCACCCATCACCTAGTGAGCCCAAACTTCAGCAAATCTTTTATTGCACCTAAACCATCAGTCCATTCATCTTACTATCTTTCCACTGTCCCTATGTCAGTTCGTAAGGTTATTTAGTTTAAATCCATGGTCAGTAGTCAACATTATCTCCTGCACATTCCACAACTCCCTTGCCCTTCTCTTCATTTAAATTTCTAGTTGAGTAAATTATATTCCTCATTTAATCCATCCCACTGGCTTTTTTGTTGTGGCTTCCATTTAGCTAATGGAAAAACATGTTGCAATATTGACTTGTCTCATTTTATTTTTTTCATTATCCTCAGAGTCCCAGTTGCTATCAAGAAACCAAACTATATTCCTTTAATCTACCTGTTCTCCCAACTGTTTCATCCTCTCTCTTTTCTCCTCAAGCTTCTAACACTGGTTATTTAACAGAACTGGAAGGAACCTCCACAACTTTTCTGCACCACATTTACTCCAGTCTGGTTCATACCCACATATTCCTAAAATTCCTCTCCATCTTCCTATTGCAGGCTAACCTATTTGCTCACCAAATCTCATTCATAGAATAACCAGGAACTCTATAACAAGTAACAATACATCAACAAATCAGAAAACCTTGAAGAAATGTATAGATTACTAGACACATACAATTTACCAAAACTGAGTCATGAGGTAATTAAAAACCAAAATAAACCTGTAACAAAGACTGAGATTGAATCAGTAATTAAATCCCTCCCAGGCAAAAGAGCCCTGGGCTGGATAGATTCACTGCTAAATTCTACCAAACATTTCAAAAATAACTTACCCTAATCCTCCACAAGCTATTCAAAACAATATAAATGGAGGCAATCCTTTCAAACTCTATGAAGCCAATATCATCTTCATACCAAAATCAGATAGAGACACAATAGAGTAAAAGAACTAAATAAAAACATCCCTGGTGAACACAGATGTAAAAAAATCTTCACCAAAATACTACCAACAGAAACCAACAAAGCATTCACTTGGTCAGACCAGGTGAAATTTATATCAGGCATGCAGGGATAGTTTAACACATGCTAATCAATAAATGTGATACAGTACATCAACAAAATGAAGAATAAAAGTCATATGATCATCTCAATAGACACAGAAAAGGCATTTGATAAAAATTCAACACCTCTTCATGCTGAAAACCATAAGCAAGATAGGCATAGAAAGCACATTCTACAACACAATCAATACACTATTCAAGAAACCCAACAACATCATACCGAATGGCGAAAACTGGAAGCTTTCCCACTGAGATCTAGAACTAGACAAATATGTACACTTCACCACTGCTATTCAAAATAGCAGTGGAAGTCCTAGCAAGAGCTATTGGGCAAATAAAAGAAACTAAAGGAATTAAAATTGGAAACAGGGAAGTCAAATTACCTCTGTTTGCAGATGACATGATTCTACACATGAGAACCAAACGATTCAATCAAGAGACTATCGAAACTTATAAGAAACTTTGGCAATGTAACAGGGTATCAAGTCAATGAACATAAACTGATGTCCTTAGTATACATAAACAACTCCATGACTGAGATAGAACTTGTAAGAACAGTCCCTTCCAGAATAGAAGAGAAGAATCTTAAATACTTGGAATAAATCTAACCAAAGATGTGAAAGACCTCTATGATGAAAATTACAAAACATTTAAAAATAAATAAAAGAAAACATTAGAAGATGGAGAAATTTACCATGTTCCTGGATCAGCAGTATCAAACATCATCAAAAGGCCCATATTACTGAAAGTAGTGTACAAATTTAAAGCGATCCAAACCAAAGTCTCAATCATATTCTCAGAGCTGGAAAGAGATACAAAAATGTATCTGGAAACACAAGAGACCACTAGAAGTTAAAGCTATCTTGAAGAATAAAAGCAAAGCTGGAAGAATCACAATTCCAGACCTCAAGACATGCAACAGAGCAGTGGTCATTGCAACAGTCTGGTACTGGTTCAGAAACAGAGAGGATAATTGGACCAAAATAGAAAGCCCAGAAGTGATCCAACACATGCACAGCCAACTAATTTTTGACAAGAAAACTGAAAATGATCCAGGGAAAGAGATTGGTTTCTTCAACAAATGTTTTTAGAACAATTGAATATCTGCTTGCTGAAGTAATAAACAAGACCCCCCACACACACACACCTCTCACCTTATTAAGAAAAATCACCTCTGGATGGACCTTAGACCTAAATCTGTGCCCAGAAACCATTAAAGTATTCGAGGAAAGCATAGGAAGCACTCTACAACATATAGGCATAGGCAGAGGCTTCTTAGAAAACTCACCAAAATCACAGACAGCCAAAGCCAAAAACCACAAATGGGGACTCCATCAATCTAAGAAGCTTCGGTACAATGAAGGAAATAATCAACAAAATAGGTGGCCAACAGAAAAGAAGAAAATCTTTGTATACTACACAACCAATAGGAGATTCACAGAGAACTCCAGAAACTCAATAATAATAAAAGAAACAACCCTGTTCAGAATGGGCAAAAGAAATGAGCAGGCATTTTTCAAAAGAACAAATTTAAATAGCCTACATATATATATACATACAAAAATGTTGAGGCTACCTAGCTATAAGGAAAATACAATTAAAACCATACAGAGGTTCTGCCTAAGTCCAGTGAAAATAGTCTACATTCAGAATCTACTAACAACACCTGCTGACATGTATGGGGGGGGGAATTACCCTACTTCACCATTATTGGGGTTGTATGTTAGAGCAGCTACAACTACTATAGAAGTCAGTATGGAGAGTTCTCAGATAACTGGGAATTGATCTACCATATGACCCAGCTATATGGCTTTTGAGAATATATCTCAATGAAATCAAATCTGTGTACGAGAAAGTGACCTGCAATCTATATTTATAGTAGCACAATCCACAATAGTGAAGTCATGGAAACAATCCAGATGCCCATCAAAAGAGAAATGGATACAGGAAATGTGGTACAGTTACCCCATAGAATACAACACAGACATTTTAAAAATGGAATTCTACCATTTACAACAAAATGGTCTCAACTGGAGATCACTATGGTCAATGAAATAAGCCAATCCCAGAAGTACAAATAGCATATGTTCTCTGATATAAGGCAATCTTCATGCAAAATGCAAAGCAAATAGATAAACAAGTGAACAAATATATACATATATTCTTATAGATGAACTGTATAATGAAAATTGACATATTGGAAATTGAAGATGCATTGTAGCATACATCTCTACTCAAGAATAAAAGGATTCCCATCAAAACTGTTAAATATACCTTGACAATTTGATACTAGAGTTTCTATCATTGTCTATACCTACTATGCCAAAATACACTGAATAACAAAATGTTAAAATTGTTACTGCTCTTAAAGGACTGTAATAATATGGGGGGAAATGAAGATGGAGGAAGAAAGAATCCCTATACCTACAAAACTGTATCACAGAAAATAAAAACAATTAAAAAGCTGAAAATGAAAACACAATCCCAGCAGCTGGAGAAGAGTGTCTACATTTTGAGCCCCAGTTTCATTCCTAATCCCAGTTCTTGATAGTGATGACCAAACAAAGCAGTGGAGGCTTAAGTTGTTGGGTTGCTGCCATCCATCATTCACCTGGGAAACCTGGATGGTCTCCGACCTCCTGGATACCATAGGCATTTAGAAGCAAAGCAGAAGATGGGAGCTGGTGTGTTCTCTCATAAATTTAATTAAATAATTGAACTTTTAAAGTCAGATCTTGTTTCCACTGCTTAACATTTCCCAATGATCTCAGGCCAAGGTCTTCATCAGGTGTTCTGGGTTAGCCCATCACCTCTCTGACCCAGCTCTATTGTCCCTCTCACCACTCCAGCAATGCTGGCCTCCTGCCATCTCCCGAACATTCCAGACTTGCTTCTGTCTCTAGACTCTGGCCCTAGCTACATTCCCCCTGCTAGAGTTTATCTTCTCCCAGAACTAAGCCAGCCTCCCTCCTTCACTTCTCCAAATCTTCAGTCAAATGTTGACTTTACTCAGACAAGACTTGCCCAGTACACTCTACTTAAAATTCTCCCGCCTACACAAGCACGTCCTGTGTTCTTCCCTCAGAGAAAAATGTGTAGAATTTTTTATTAAAGTTTATAAGAACAGATATTTTAGTCTTTCTTTTAAGTTACCATAGCTCTGGAACTTGGAACAGTGTCAGGTGCATGATACGAGCTTAATACATGTATTGAATGAATGACTGAGAACAGGAGATTTGGCGAATCCCTAAATGAACAGTCTTGTACCCACTGAGGGTTAGAGTGAAAACTCAAGCCCCTTCATGGCATTCCTCGTTCCTACAACACTGGCTCCACCCAAATCAGCTGCATTGGAAATCTCTCCATCTTTGAAGGACACTTCTCAAGTTTCCCATTCTTCCTGACTACTCATAAGGCCGTCATATTCAAAGTCTCATGTGAAACAAGATTTCCCATGCCAATGCTGCGACTTCCCACTTAGGCCGAACTTAGACAATCTAAACAAATCAGACAGAAAAGGAGTTGCTAGTCCACAAATAGAGAAACAAGTAAACAGTTCCCTGAATTTCAGACTGGAATGAACAATTCCAGAAAGCAGTTATGTTTTCAATAAACTAAGACAGTCCATTATGAATCCTCCTGCAGCAGATATGAAGGTCACTAAAAAGAGAATGTTTTAGATCAGCATGCAAGGCTATTGGGAAATAAAGGTCCATTAGTGTACATTGAAACCCGAATCTTCAGGGCCCAGTTACCTGGAGATTCTGTGATCCTATTAACCTAGAAATGGTATATTTGAACCAACAGAATTTACACATTCTTCTAAGTGTTAAATTGCATGTAAGGTACTCTCTTCTGTTGAGAGGTGAATGTAAAAAGTTCAGAAAATAAAACCAGTTTTTAAGACCTATTGTGGTTGAACTTGAACTAAGGCCCTTTATGATCCTTAAAGACACTCAGCAACATGGTGTAATACCAACATGAAGAATGCAAATGCTGGAGTAAGCTCATCTTCCTGAGGCCCCAGAAGTAATAAATATAACGGCGGAAATTCTAATCAAGTCTGAGTCCTTCCATTACAAAGATGACTCCGTCTGGCCCCATGCCTCCAGGAGTTCAGGAACTCCACAGGAAAAAGGTAAAATGTTAATCCCTATGCCAGATGCTCAGGAGAACTCCATTCTGAAAAGAGTTGGATGAGAGTTCTCTACTTATGACACATTTGAATAATGTTTGAACTACACATAAATTTAAAGGGTTTGATATGGAGCAAAGGTCATGTCAAAGGAAACAGATTGTCCCTCCTCACCAAAAAATGAGAAAATATTAGATGAAGTAAATCAGCAAACTTCTTAAGGAC
Source organism: Ochotona princeps (assembly GCF_030435755.1). Lineage (NCBI taxonomy): Eukaryota > Metazoa > Chordata > Mammalia > Lagomorpha > Ochotonidae > Ochotona > Ochotona princeps. The sequence goes on along the minus strand of NC_080835.1, from coordinate 12,523,608 downwards.
AAGATTCCAAAGCTTCATTGATACACATCTCCAGGAGAGATGAATAACTACACCCCTACAGGAAAGCCCAAATATCTTACCCACATCACTCGCTTGGAACTGTTACAAGCAAAGCAGAGTGCCCAACTCTAAACCTCCCCTCCACATGGCTGATGTGCTTCATCTCTATCATTAACTCTGAGCTTCTGCCGGAGAGTCAACAGGTTAACAATCCACCTCTAACAGCTAAAAGCCCCTAGGATAATTACACATCACTCTGTATTGATTTACTCACTTGGCTTCCTCCTACCTTAGCTGAGAGCTAGCCTCTGGTGTGCAGAGTATCGATGTGAAAGTGAACGGGGCAGGAAGGAAGAAGTAGTCATTCAGGGTAGACCCCAGGGTAGACCCAATCACAAAATCCTGCAGCTAGCCATTAAGCTGTAGGTCAGGAATTGTTTAAACTGAGGGAGGAACGAGGCAAAAAGGTAAAAGCAGAGAATGACAATGGACAGAAATGCTACTCAGGCCAGCTTAAGCAAATTAAGAAATTGAGGAACTGATCAGAGCATGCCTGTGGACAGAACTCAGGCAGGTCTGCACAGAGGCTGCAGTTGCAGGCTTTGTCTTCCCATTACCTGAGTTCAGACCCATGCTGGGTCCTTATCCTTCAAGCCTCTATGGCTGACTTACCTTCTTTGGCCCTTACTTCTTTCATGTTGGTAGAGATGTATGATAATAATTCTCATTTCACGCTTTTGACAGAATTGAGTAAATTAACCCATGTATAATGGGTTCAACTACAGCCCTAAAACGCTATGTTGAAACCCTAACCTGTGTCTCCAAATGTAGCTTTATTTAGAAATAAGATCCTTGCAAAGATGAGGTCAAACTGGAATAAGTTGGATCCTTAATCCAATATGACCAGTGTCCTTGTAAGAAAGGAGAGCCACCAATGTAAGCATGCTTTGCGGTGTTGTAGCCAGAGACTGAAATGCTGGCTGCAGCCGCACCTGCCAGACACTAAAAAAATTAGAGGATTGTGGCCTACATGTTTCAGGGGGAGTGTGCTAGTCTGTTTGGACTGCCACAACACAACAGAACAAAGCATGATAGGCAGCTAAAACAGCAGTTCCTGGGCAAAGATCTGGCACAGTTTGTATCTGGTTAGGGCTCCCAGCCTGGCTCACAGTTGGTTGTCTTTTTGCTATGTCTTCATACGGTGATGGAGCCGGGAGTGTTCCCTGGACCTCTTCTCAAAAAGACATTAATGCTATAGATAGGGCCCCACTTTTATGACCTCAGTGAACCACAATTACCTCCTTATTAGCCCTATCTCCAAATACAATCACATGGGAATTAAGACTTGGAAATATCAACTAGAGAAAGTTGCAGCTCAGTCTGTATCATAGAGCATAGCTTTGCCAACTTGAATTTAGACATCTAGCTTCCGGAATTGGAAAATAGTGACTTTTCCGCCATTTCTAGCCACCTGTTTTGTGATACTTTTGCTACTGGCAGCCCTAGGGAACTAACACAAGAAACACTTAGCCAATGTCTGCTGCTGAGGAAGTATTTACTACCTGCCAGGCGTTGGTTTTACCACTCAAACACATTCAATTCAGGCCCTCAAGAAATGTCATCAGGAAATTCTCTTACTCACTCTGAATGTCTTTCTTCCAGGTGAACTCTCAGATCAACTGTCTGTCTTGATGGCCTCTGGGAGCTCCAACCTCTTGTACCCTAACAGCTTAACTGTCCCAGCAAAAAGAAACAGCTCTCTTCAGTAACTCCAGCAAGGGTGCTGGGATTGGATCACATTATTCTGTATAGAGCCATGTGTTCACCCTTAGACCAAGCACTCAGCCATAGGGAGGCAGTACTTTGACCAGCTATGCCCATCCTGCAGACATGACTGATATCAAGTCTACTTGAACCACACAGTCTGAGGATTGGAATGGAGATTAGCATCTTGAGAAAAAGAAAATCTGGCTGCTAATTCCAGAAGACACACCTGAATGCTGAGAAAGCACTAACCCCAGACAATTACCATGAGAAATATCAGCAAGGTGAGGCTTACAAACGTATCTGAAGTCATGCTCTGTTTATAATACTATACCACTAAGAATTATTGCTCATGCTGCAAACAGAAACCTGTACTGATGAACTAAGGGGTTGGTGCAATGGCTAATTCTCCAAATGCAAGTGCTGACATCCCATGTAGACACAGGTTCGTGCTACTACACTTCATGCTGCTACACTTCCCATTCAGCTCCATGATTATGGCCTGTAAAAGCAGCAGAGAATGACCCACAGCCTTGGGACCCTGCATTCAGGTGTAAGACATGAAAAGCTCCTGGTTCCTGGCTCCTGGCTCCTGGCTCCTGACTCCTGATTTCGGATTGTCTCAGCTCTGGTACTGTAGCTATCTGGGGAGTGAACCAGTAAATGGAAGATTTTTCCCTCTGTCTCTCCCCTCTGTAAATTTTCCTTTCCAAAAAAAAATAAATAAATATTTTTTTAAAACAGGAAAATAAATTTTCTGGAGAGTACCTAAGAGCTTGTAAAGCTAAAAAGAAAGCTATAAATCACATTGGGGCAGAAACAAGCACCGCTAACCCAGGCCAAACTTTTTGTGCTCCTGTCACCCAAAGGACAGGGAGTATGGCCACCTTCGGGTCTCAGCTTGAATCCATGTAAAGAGATGAGAATTTTCTACCTACCTGAAGAGTTGTTTCTCCCAGACAAGTGGGGTGTTTGAATGTTACTCTGGGAAATAGATTCAAGGTTTTCTACTTGGTAACAGTCCTATGGCTTGGGTATGCTTTTTACAGCCCCATGTATAAGAGATGAACCCTAATGAGAAGTGGTGAGGTCATCGAGAGTGTCTAAGAGCGTTCTTTGGGGGGTGTGGTATATTCCAGCAAGCATGAGTGGTTAGGAAAGTAACAGCCTGACTCTTGATTCCCTTGGTCTCCTGTCTGGGCATGTGGTATCTCCCCAACACGGTAGTGTTGCTATGTGATCCAACCTGTTGTGAGTTAGCCCAGGAGGTCCTAATCTGTGGCCAAGTCAGTAGAGTCACCCAACCTTGCACTTTCCAGCCTCCAAATCAGGAGCTAAATAAACTCCTTTTCTTTAGAAGCCCCCAGTCTAAGTTACATCGTAGTTGCTGAAAATGGGCTAAAATGGGCAGAAAGTGACTACGAACAGAGTAAGACCTTAGGTCATCCAGAACCTGTGATCAAGGTAGAAGTGTCTTCTTTAGCACAAATCAAGACTCACCCCAGAGTCCAGAAAACAAGCCCCTATGGATGCCATTACCTTCCTTGGCTGTGGAAATTGGGGAAAGTTCCATGAGAGACGTGTCAGTGAGAGAATGGAGATGACAGTGACAGGAGCAGAGGCGTAGGAGATGTGGCGGAAAGAGAATCCCGGGAGAAGCGACAGCATGAGCAAAGGCATACAAAAAGCCAAAAGATACAATGGGGAAGACTTTTCTGAATCCAAAAAAAATTTGTTTTTTAAGTAGCGTCTCAGTGCCTGAAAGATTATCTTTAAAAAACAGCTGTTACCCAACAACTACTTAAGGCTTGAAATAAAAGAAAACATTCCCACGCCAACTCTGCACTCTAAATAGAAGGCCCAAAAATATGAAGGCCACTATAGCAGCCTGCTTCCAAGCTTTTTATGGAACAAAAAGCTCCATGGGCTCCAGAAGCCTCACTCCTCCTCCTCCTCACTACATTGTTCTATCTCTCTTGCACACACATACACTGTCAGGATGGCAGGAGGGAGCCAAAGGCAGGCAGCCATCTGGTGCCAGGGCCAGCCTCCAGCGCTCCGGCAGCGAGCAAGCATACTCTTCTTGGGGACAATGACAACAATAACACTGTCGTTAGCCTTTATTGAGTACTTAACGTGACTAGAATGATTTGAAGAGCTTCACATAGGTGACAGCTTTTCACCCTAGAAAGTAGGCTCTGTTCTACTGAGGCCGAGAACCCAAATCAAATGCCCAAGTTGATTTGGGGTGCCCCACCATCTTCTGCATATAAGATATAAAATAATAGTAACTAAAATGTTGTAGTATTTTAGAACATTTCAAAGCTAGTGGACAGGAAGGGCAGAAGAGGTGAGAAGCAAAGTGCTCACAGTTATTAAATATTTGCAGCATGCCAAACTGCAAGAAATTCTACAGCTCCTGAAAACCGGAAACCAAACAAAATCTACTAGGTAAATTGTGCAACAACATGAATGTTCTTAATGCTTAATTTAGTATTTTTAATGGTTAGAATAGTTAATGCTATGCTAAAGTTATTTTACCACAATAAAGCAATCCCATCTAAGGAGTCTTAACGAAGCAGACACCATTGTTGGTCCACTTGACAAATTAAAAAATAAGGGTGAGGGCTAGGATTATTCTGAGATTATCAGGTAACGTTGTTGTCTGCACCTGTGATACTGCCATCTCAGTTAAGACACCAGTTTGTGTCCCACCTCCTCCACCTCTAATCTAATTCCCTGCTAATCACCAGAGAAAAGTAGAAGAAATAGCCCACATGGGAGACCCAGACAGAATTCTCGGCAGCTGGCTTCAGGCTGGCTCAGCACTGGCCATTGCAACCATCTGGGGAGTGAACAAGCAGACAAAAATTTCCTCTCTCTCCATCTCTCCTCTCTCTAACCCTTTCAGAATGAATAAACAAATCCAGCCCTCCCAAAAATTAGAAAAAATGAGAATTCCAAGAAATTGATTAATTATCTTAGTTAGAATCACCAGTCTGTACACATATCTTACTGATACTAATATTATCAGTGTTTTTTGTGTTAATCAATACAATCAATAGTATTAGAAATATTGCTCTTGTATTGTTCACATAAATTTTAAAAACATCCAACTTTTGAACCCTGGTTGAACCATCTACCAGCTGTGTTATCATTGGCAGGTTAGCTAACCATTCTGTAGTTGTTTCCTTATTACTAGAGAAAGAATAGTAGTAGTGCTACTTAGTATTTGAATGAAATCATTGGTTATACATGCTTAGAATAGTGCCTATTTATCTTAAAATTTCCCAAAAGGAGGATTATGCTAAAGGGATTGTGTGACCTGACTGGAGCCACCCAACTGAAGTAAAGTGGAAAAGCTGCTTCACCTTCACCGTCCAAAGAAGAAATGGAACATTCCCAGGGACAACATCAGTCCTTCAAAGGACCATTCCAGAGCAGGTCTGGAGAGATCTGAGGCCAAGGAAGGCTCGGACATCTTCCCGGGTAAGGACTTCTTTGATGATCTATAGAATATTAAAACTATCACCATTCTCACCACAAAAAAAAAATCACACAGATAGAAAATTACCACCAAATCTCCCAAGACTCTTTAACCACTGAGCTTCTCCATCCCTACGCAGGGAGACCCGTGGTAGGAACTCCATACTTGGGCTCCCCAGCACAAGCTCCACACCACTGTACAGATTTAGAGAGAAATTTTCCCAAGATGTTAGAACATTAGCTCCCACCTCTGCATCTGACTCAGTAAACCTGATGAGAGATACAGGAATAAGAGGTTCCAACAATCTTCCCAGAAGATTCCAACACTGGGAGCCACTACCATCTCAGAATCACAGGTGTGAACTTTCTCAAAGTCACCAGATAAAAGGCAATCAAGAGAGGATTGGACCTAAAAAGCGGTTCCACCTGACTTGTCCAGAGCCCACTGAGTTCTCTTTTCATCTCTCACACAATCCATTGTCAAATGAAGTTTTGATACTTTTCAAAATAGCTATGTAACGTCTGGGCCTTGGGGTTGGGGGCAGCTTGCAGCTCCCACAGTGTGGCGGCTGTGCAGGGTGCCCCTGCTGGGTCAGATCCAAGGCTGGGGACTCAGGCCAAAGCCATGGCTGGAAGGCAGTGAACGAGTCCCTGGCTTTAGGCAGCCAGTGCACCAAATGCTGCTAGGCTCTGCCTGCTGGCCACCCAGCAGTGAGCTCTGGGGTTTTTAGGATACTAAACTGCTACTTAGGGACACCCATGAATAAGGCCAGTTTTAGTGTAGGTGAGAGATGAATTCTGGGTGATTCACAGTAACAGGGTAATAAAACTTTCGGGCAAGCGCAGGGACTGAGATCTGATGGTTTGGAGGGGAGTGTCTATAAGATCTATTTGGGCCAGACTGATTCTCTAGCTAAATTAGGAATTCTAAGATGGGCTGTTAGCATAGAACATCACTGACTGCCACACACCAGTCCACACCAAAGCTATGGATGGGGCCTGTCTGGCAGGGTTAGGTACCATTATTTGACTGTGTGGTGGAATAGTCGACTGGTCACATTTGGCAGGGTTAAGACACTAACCAGCATGCGAGAGAACTTGGTCTGGGGATAAACTCTGGGGGGGGGGGTGGAATGTGGGCCCAACCCTGTGGAAATACAAGTCCCGCAGGTTAGCTCACAAGCCGGGGTGGCAATGGGCTAAGCTAGAAGTGACCATGGCACCTGCCATCACTTACAGATAAAGGAACCGATGGCAATCTGGGCAGGTCAAGGCAGCACCACCCGAAGCTGCATCCTAAAATAGGATGGGGGTGGGCTGAGCTGCAACTGGAAGGGGGCAGACCGGGCAGGGCCAAGCAAACCTCAACTCACCAAAAGAAAAGAAATCAGGATGGGGCACATGTCATTCCAACCTAGGCTCTTACCCCAACTGGTCTTCATGAGGCAGGGATACTACGGCACAGTATCTAAGGCAAAGGCTGAGACAGGTGAGGGTCTAAGCCAACTGGGTCTGAGCATCCACTGACACTCACACAATCTAGGGTTGGGAATAGACTGTTGGGGAGCTGTGAGAGTACACCCTTGCTGATTTGGGATTCCCACGGGAGGGTGCGGGGGCTGGAGTGGGGGGGGTGCGTTCTGGTCTGGATATGGCTGCAAACTCCCTAGGCACAAATGTGGACTGGGGCTGGGCTCACCAAGCTGGGCTAGATGCCAGCACCAACTGGCACTCTGGAGAACCTGGGTAGATGTAGGATGCACTAGGTTGGGTCTCTGCCCCTACTGAGCCATGTGAGAGCAGTGTCTGGGTATGGACAAGCCTTGGCTAGGGTGAAACAGCCAACACCAAGAACTGGAATGGATTTAAGGCCAGCAATAAGGGCTGGCCCATGGAACCACCAATACACGCAAGACCTGGCATAGGGAAAGGTTCTGAAGGAGGAGCTTGGGAAACTCCTCTGTAAGAACACAGCCCCTACAGGTGAGTGCAAGAACCACGATACGAAGCAACCCAGACCAGGCCAGAGGAAGATACCCACCATCATACATATGGCATAGATCAGGACAGACCAGGCTGAACTCGTTCACATCAACCACGGGCGAATCCAAGCACCAGCACAGAGTGTGGGTCAGGCCAGTTTCCGTTGCAACACATACCAGTGCACATTAAGAAATGCCAAGGTGAGGTGAGCCATACCAGATGTGGTTGCAGAGCCCAAACAGCACACATGAGAACCGGGGATGGGGGGAGTGGAGGCAAAGCCGCCAGGGAGAATGTGGGCTCCCCTGCTAGACAACCACCCCCACTGGAGAGCGAGAGTTGGGATGGGGGCAGACCAGACCAGGCAAGGCTTCAACACCTGTGGACCTCATGTGAGCTAGGTTGGGGAATGGCCAGATTGGGCTGACTGTTCCAACTGGTGCAAGCAAAAATTAGAGTGGGTGAGGGTTGGTTGGACTTTGCCACTGATTCAGATGACAGAGACTGGCACCGAGGGCTAATTCTGTTATGTTAAATCCCAGAACAACCTGGAGAGTGCATAATCTGGAAGTTGGAGAGGTCTAGTAACTATATAGTGGGCACCTCCCTCATGGGTAACCACTCCCACTGGAGAGCACGAAAACCAGTACAGGGAAAGGGGTGGCTAGACACAAAGGCACCTGCCAGTATGTGTGTGGGCTAGATAGTAGGTTGGTTGGGTTGAACTAGGCTTCAATGACCATTGAGAAGTATGAGAGCTAAATGAGAAGTGGGACAGACTGAACAAGCCTGCGGTACATACTGGCATGCATGGGAACCAGGATAAGAAGCAGGCCTGGTGGGGGGTTATGGGGAGTCGCCCCAACTAGGCTGCAGCTCCCACTGGTTTGCGTGAGGACCGAGTATGAAGCTGGTAGGATTGAGCTGGACTACAACACCCATTGGTTCACGAGGAAGACAAGGCTGGAAACAGAACTGACCCAGCAAATGCAATGACCAGCACGTGCATAAGCTGATTGGGCCGACGGACGGTACCAGACCCTGTACTGGCAAACTCACACAAGAATCAGGTCTGGGATCATCTCAGATGAAGTTTCTTTGGAGATCCCTCCAACTGAACTGCTGATCTCAGAACCCCAACCATGGAGAGATTATTTCAGCCAGTGGATTCTAAATAGGTTTCACCATGATTGGAACAGCAAGATTGGCAGCAATTCAGACCTGTTGAACTATCAAAACTGCTTGAGCAGGACCCTCAGAGTGTGCCTCACATTGGGGACCAGGGATGGGTGGGAGGCTGGGTGGGGCTTTTCCCTTTGTTTCTCCCCTGATCCCAGACACAAGGGGGAAAAATGATATTAGTGTGGAAATAATGGTACAACCCACTTTCCTGTAGCCCTTGACCCTTTGTACCCTAATCAACTAAGTAAGATTATTTTTTAAAAAAATTTAAAAACAGAAAAAAATAGCTATGTAAAGAAAAATTTCAAGTTATGAAATCTCTAATGAAGTACACTGAGATAGCAATATGGAGCTCTGAGAGCATGGGAGTTTAACTTTCCATTTCTCCTTTTACCTACTTTCTGTTTTTTCTAACTTTCATGTCATAAATATGTATTCCAAAGAGACCTGTTTGAATGTAAAGCCATGTTTAATATGCTTATTTTCACACTTTAGCTTCATGAACATTGGTTTTTAGAATATTAGCCCATTTGTTTTTCCTGTAGTCTTACTTTAAAGACATTGAATAAGAGAACTGACATAAATTTACTTGAAAGTTAAAGCCACAGTAAAAGATGGGAAAGAAAAAAAATGTTGTATTTATCAGCAGTCTTGTGAAGAATTACAGGCACCGATCCAGAATTTGGGGAGCACGCTGAAGAGGAAAAGTTAAGAGCAAAAATCTGGGTGACTTACTCAGGATCATGTTTTCAGATCACTGCTGGCATTTGTGAGAACACAGTTAGGAAGAAGCAGTTCAGGAAGGCAGAAAAACCTGCATCCTGGGAGGATGATAACAAAAGAATAATGATGGAACGTTACATATCTCTGGCACTTAAAGCCCATTTATAATAATGAGAAATTGGAAAGGAATCAAATGGGCAACAATAGGGGGATGGCTAGAAAAACAAGGGTCGATTAACTCAGAGGGAACACTTCATAAAGCAAGACAATGGTGAGCCTGCTCCTGAGCTGAGACTGGAAAGGTCTACATGACCTCATGCTAGCTACCAAAAAAAAGTGAAACACAAATTAGTGTCCTGGGACTCTTAGGAGGCTTTTTAAAAGCCTATCATGTTAGCTTCTGAGACACATGGAGAAGCAAGGACTTCACTGTTTATTAGAGAACTGATGTCAGATTCTGCTCCTCTAGAAATTAGCTGAGTAGAGAGAGCTGATAGTTCTCTTTTGCTGTAAATAATGCATTTCTGGCCTCCACGTACTTTAAAAGCTTGAGTTAGGTAATTAACTTGGATGTCATAAGGGGGATTCTCTTCCCAGAGATTAAAAAACATGTAAATTTCCAAATACTTATGACCTTCCTGAGGTGATCTATTCAGAACTACATCTAGCGATTCATGTTATATTGAATCTGAAGTGTGAAGGATTTAAAACCAAAGGCAGTTCAACACTTTTGACATCCCCATTCAGTTTCATTTTAATCTCAATTTGCATTGAATATCAAATGCTAACTATCACCCAGTATTAAAATATGATTTCTTCTATTTTGTGCTCAATCTCATAAACAATGAGTCAGACCTCCCTCGTGTTAAGGACTTTTACTCCAACAGTCTTAACCTTGTTCCGCATAACATTTCTATCCCAGAGATGAAGTGAACAATGAACTCAAATGCATGTAAGAACTCTGAATGTGGACACAGAGCAATAACCCAGGAGCTAAATCATCACCTTGCATCTGCCAGGATCCCGTATGGGCAGTAGTTCATGTCCCAACTGCTCCACTTCCCATCCAGTTGGGAAGTTATGGCCTGGGAAAACAACAGAGGATGGCTCAAAGCCTTGAGACCCTGCACTTGCATGGAAGACCTGGAAGAAGCTCCTGGCTTCTGTCTTCACTTCAGCTCAGCTCTGGCCATTGTGGCCACTTGGGGAGTGAACCAGAGGATCTCTCTGTCTCTCATTCTCTCTGTAAATATGACTTTCCAATAAAAATCTTTTTTAAAAAATAGGACTCTGAATGTAAACCTAACGTGTAATTTAACCTCAATATTTATTTACTAATTTTTAATTTAGATGTGATTTCAGATTAATAATAGTGAAAAATGATGCACAAAGAATATTCTTTGAAGAGTAGAATTGTCCTGACTTGGAAGGAGGCCTCTGCTAATAAAGTTCCTAGCTTTTTCTGCCACAAGACTTTTATCTTTGCCTCCAAGTGCTAATAAAGAGAGGCAGATCATCAATTTTGCTAATGGCAAAATGCCAAGAGAGGGAGCAAAAATCTTGGATTATTGAATAAAAATCTGAAATCATTTGGCCAAATTCAAATTTGTGGTTTAGTCATATCAAGATTAAAGCTAATAATGGGAAATGTAAGACCATACATTAGATTCAAAAGGACTAATTGCCTAAAAGGAGAATGGAGAAGACATAACTTAATCTAAATTGACTGGAATGGCTTAGTAAATATGGTTACCAGGAAGTCGACTGTGAATCAATAGTCTAATTTGACACCACAAAAAGCTAATGGGACTTTGGGTTCATTACAGAATCATGATCTTTAAAATTAGAAACAAGGACACAATGAGAGTGTTGAGCTTAGAGGATGTAAACAGAACAGAACACGATTTTGGAAAACAGTGACCGTAAGAACTAATAAGAAGACCTAACTTCATCATCTATAAGATTTTTGAAGAGGCTGAGAAATTTGATAGCTTATATCCAATGCTTCTGGCTGTGGATGAAGAATGAACAGCTCATTGTGGGGACCATTTAATAAGATTAAAGGACAGAAGTAAAACAAGATGGCTCGATCTAAGGAACTTTCAGAGGTGAATCGCATTGGCCCATAGTAGGTCCAACCTGGATGGAAATGTTGAAGCACTAATTGGAAAATGACAAGGTGCAAAGCAGTAGACAGTTCATAAGCATACATCGGCAGGAAGACAGGGCTCCTGCTGAGACCCTCGGGGCTCATTCTCTAATCTCGTATCAATGCCATTTTGGATTCAAGTATGTGAAAATGAGTTTGTGCAAAACTAACATAAGAAGTAAAGGTGAGAAGATATGAGCAGTTAAGAAATTGAACAACATTTCATTTCTTGCCTTCATTTATTCATAGTCTACTAACATCACATACATGTGCGGTAATAAATAACAATCTAGACCAAAAAAATACATAAAATGGGAAAGTTCATTTCTGAGAGAAAGAAGTAAGGAACTATAATTGAATACAGGACACCCAAGGTTCCAGGCAGCCACTGTGTCAACCAGAGAACCCCAAGCACAGCACTGAGCTTCCTGCCGCCGAAGAGGAAAATGGGAACTCCATCTGCCCCATGTTTCAGTGCTCACATAAAGAAAACATTCCAGATCTCTAGGAAAATACAACCCCTGTCGCTTACCTCAGAAAGGAATTTGCCTTGTGGAGTTACTGATCAATGTCACAGACAGTGCCCTGAACAAAATCCCTGTCCCAAAGCCAGATGTCCAGGAGCAGACCTAGAAGCGGTTTCTTCACTGTGCTGCTTGGAGAAAACACAGGAGCACCACGTGGCAAAAACACTTCCCCGAAGGTTGAGAAAACCTTATTTGAAAAGTTTTAAGTCTAGGTAGACTAAAAGCTTACACCTAAACTATAGTTTCAAAACTGAGTAGTTGCTGCCGGTTTCAGACAGTGGTCTGTGAATATGACCCGTCTAAAGCATCTAGAGCTATTGAGCTTACGCTGTAAGAGGCCTATCCTCTAAAAGCCAGAAGCAGTTTCTGCTTTCACTCCATTCCAGACTGCCCAGTGGTTTGCACAGATCCCCTCTCTGCCTCCCATCTCTAGGCTCTCGCCTCCAGCCTCTACATTCAGCTCCAGCTCCCCTGTGTGGTGCTAGGCAGTTTGTGTGACTCCCACTGGGAACTAAATTAAGACATCAAAATCTTGTCACATCAGGCACCTAATAATCACTGGTTGTTTGCTAGCACTGCTCATTTGGGATGAATTCAAAATTCTGTTCCTGAAAGAAAGCTGTCAGTTTCCATTAACAGACACAGCCAATTCAAATACTTTGATTGGGAGCTAAGGGCTGAAAGCATAGAGGACACAAAAGGGTTCATGGATGAGCTCAACTAAACAGAAGAAAGCAAACACGTGGTAGTGGCCTAGAAGTCTACACGAACCAGTCCCAACCACAGCTGATGCCTCTCTCCTATTCTGATCGACTTTCTAATCTTTTTTTTTTCTAATCTGTTTTTCTTTTAACTTGATTTATTGCCTACCTCCTCCAACTAGAAGGTGACATCTTCAAGGGCGAGGACCTCACCTTTTACTCTTGTGATCTTCAACACCTAAAACAATTTCTGGCAGTCAATGAGTATTTTCTGAGTTAGCTGAGAGAATCACTGAGTAACTTTGAAGTTTCCCCCTGCACACTTTCATTTCTTCCTTTTGAGAAAAAAAAAAAAAAAAGATTTAGCAAGTGTGGCTGAGATGACCAGCTGTCCTTCAAAATGTGCTTTTCCATTCTTCTATGGTAGGAGACCTGGCTGCACACAAGGCTGCCCAACAGCTGGGTGGCCACGTCGCTGAGTTCTGAACAATGGAATGCGAGTGGTGGTGATGTTTGTCCTCGGTGCTTCTTTCTCCTTTCCTGACAACGGAGTGTGACAACCGCTCAGTCTGTATCACACAGGCAAGGAGGACACGTAGCAGGATGTCACAGCACCCCAGCGACAACTACATGCAGTAGGACCCAGCTCCCTGTGTTGGAGAG